>NC_085941.1:17031367-18438300 GCF_963556715.1 Cydia fagiglandana
CTTTATTATTATAGTTAATGTTGTGTGACTTGGCCGTTGAAGGGTACACAAGGGTACAAAACCAGGTGCTCCATGACACCATTGCACCAATCTGTCGCCAGAACCGCTACCCATTGACGATGGAAAATTGCCACTTGGAAAACGTTGATTCAATAAACAGTCAATTGTGACTTGATAAAGCTGCGTATTTCAATAATACTTATGTATGGGCGAGCCTGAAACAAACACTTCTTTTTGGTGCAATGGCAGATTGGTGCAATGGTGTCATGGAGCACCTGGTTTTGTACCCTTGTGTACCCTTCAACGGCCAAGTCACACAACATTAACTATAATAATAAAGAAATCGCAGTAAGGAACCTTAGACTTGGCACGACTTTGTCTAGATTTCATTACTTTTTAGAGATAAACAAGCAGCTCCATCGAGACTTGGCTAGTTTTTTACAGAATGTTTTTGGTGGGATACAATACAGTCATTCGAGGAAGCGGGGTGCGAGGGGCGAGGGGTGAACCGCGCGCACCCGAGCTGCATACATGGTCATTGTTAGTAGGTCGGTACTACATACATGGCTAGCGTGTCTTATTTGAAATGTTCTGTATGTTTGTGTTGGTGTGTAAAAGTTTGTGACAACCCTTGCTGGCGCACTTGTAAATTCGTACGTAGCTCGTAGGGGCTATTCATAAATTACGTCATTTCAAATTAGGGGGGGGGGGTCTGGACATCGGATGACGGTAGCATGAAGTAGGAGGAAATGGGGTCATTTGAAGCATGATTTTTGGATGATTATAGGGGGGGGGAGGGGTCAAAAATCGATGACGTAATTTATGGACAGCCCCTAGGTAAGTGTGACATAGGCAACACGTCGAACGTGGTTCGCGGTAGGCCCGCAGTTAGCGTTGCTCTTACTATTTTTAGGGTTCCGTACCCAAAAGGTAAAACGGGACCCTATTACTAAGACTCCGCGCTGTCCGTCCGTCCGTCCGTCCGTCTGCCACCAGGCTGTATCTCACGAACCGTGATAGCTAGACAGTTGAAATTTTCACAGATGATGTATTTCTGTTGCCGCTATAACAACAAATACTAATAACAGAATAAAATAAAGATTTAAGTGGGGCTCCCATACAACAAACGTGATTTTTGACCGAAGTTAAGCAACGTCGGGCGGGGTCAGTACTTAGATGGGTGACCGTTTTTTTTTTGCCGTTTTTTGCATTATGGTACGGAACCCTTCGTGCGCGAGTCCGACTCGCGCTTGCCCGGTTCTTCGTAAACCCGCTCACCCGCTCCGTGCAACCGCTCCAGCTAGCGGACGCCCTTACTTACGAACCTAATAAACGTGTTTATTATTAAGTTGGTACCTATGTGCCAACATTGTTAAATCTTTCCCCGTCTCGGCGCAGCAGATCTAGGTCTCAATGTGTGAATCGCCTAAGTATCACATTTTACGCATATTTAATTACACAAACGAGTCTACCGCGATATAATTTCATTGTATTTCCGTGACCACAGCGTGCAACTCAGCTAGAACGTCGGAATTTAAGGTATAAACAATGAAATTTATATCGCGGTAGACCCGTTTTTGACATTAAAAGGAATTAAATAATGTGTACAAAACGCGAGAGTTTAAAGTATTATATCACATTTTATATGTATATCACGTACGCCTTTTTAATTCAAATCGTCAATAAATTAACATGCCCGTTGTATCGCAATATCGTAAAGTTTTTATTGCGTGCTCATTAAAAATAATATTCACTGATTGCCAACTGGTATAAAATACAAAACAAATACGTGAACGTTTCCGTTTGTTTGAGCCCACTTATTTGTTAGTCGATAAAATGAGAAATTTCATTTTAATGGTCCAACCTGCACGAAAGTTTACGGCCTGGAGCTTGATTCAGATTTTACGTTTTGTTAGGGTTTTGCTTTTGTTTTGATACGACCTTAAAGATCGGGGATTGTTTTCAGATGTAGGGTAATTCGCCACTAACTGGCCGGTTTTAGTAATTGGCCACCAAATGAATTCTATTCACCTATAAACAGAGTTCATTTTAGCCTTCAATAACTTATACTAAAAGGAATTCTGTTTATAGGTGAATAGAATTCATTTTTTAGTTTAGGGCGGCCAGTTACTAAAACCAGCCAGTAACTGGCGAATTATCCTATATTAGGGTGATTCACTTTTGTATGGAGAAAAAAAAGTTGTAATATTTTTCCTGACTTTGCTCACCAATGGAGTCTCCCCACACTAAAAACTATCTATATCAATTTTCAAAAGAATCGAATAACGTTTAGAGGTTGCACAAGTTGAAAAGGTAGAGTGAGAACCCCATACATTGCTTGAAAATGAACTAAGTATGTTCTAAAATGACAAAATATACTGATCTGATACTGAAATCGAACGAGAAAACTGATTTTTGCGTCTAAAACATGATAAAAGCACTTTTCCTTTGGAAACAGGTGGAAAAACTGAAAAATCTTAATTAGAACATTTATCATTACTACTAAATCATTTTTTTTTAAACATGCAGATACGTCTGCGAGCGATATTCCAAATTTTATATTAACGGAAAAAATGGAAAAATTACAAATAAAAAGATGTAAAAGATGTAAGATGTGTTAAAAGATGTAATCGTCTTTCGGTAGATGTCGCTATACGCCACCCCAAAGGCGTGTATACATAGGGGAAGGAATGGAAAGATTCGCAAGATTCTGGTAGGCTTCCGTAGCTCAATTGGCAGAGCTAACACACGGATTGCGGAGGTTGCGGGTTCAAGTCCTGCCGGAAGCGTAATTTTTCCATTTTTTCCGTTAATATAAAATTTGGCATTACTACTAATTTTAAAATTTATTTATATGTAGAAGGTTCAGTATCACACTACTCTCCGCTTTGATGGTAGCCGCTTAGACCATTTTCTACCCTCCGATGTAGAGTCGTTGGTTATTTGAAAAATCTTTGTTCATGTTGTGCAACCTCTAAATGTTGACCGATTTTCATTTTTTTAATGTATAATATTTTTTTATCAGTTAGAACAAGAATTCGAGCAAAGTCAGGTGAAAATCGAAAATTCGGAAAAATGAAACAGCCTATCCTATATCACTACCCTACATACTATAGCAGTATAATTTTGGTATTATGTAGCTAGTGACATAGCCGAGGAATTCGAAGTCCAAAATTTAAATAGAAGTATATACACCGTGAAATTTTAGTGGTTGTTTTCCCGCAACGAAATGATTCTGCTATCGATATACAATCGATGTGTAATCTTTTTTTTAAATAATGTTAAGAAATGCCAGATTTATAAATGTGTCAAACGAAACTCGAAAGTGACCTAACACCAGTAGTAGCACTGCAGTAGTACCTACCTAATTCTTTTGAGTGAATGAAACAAAATAACCTAAAAAGTAGTTCCATTTATTTTTCCTTCACACATTATACGTGCAGTTAGTTTGCAGATCCTTAAAAGTAAACATAACAAGTTAAGATCAAGCTTTTAATGATCAAAAACTTAAACAAACACTTAAACTTCCCGATACCGCAATAATTGTTCGAACTGCAATCCGCCACGTTCAATCACCTCTGCCCTGTGCATGTGCTGGCATTTGAAACTGCCCGTGGTTAAGCAGCCGCTGTGTTGCGGCGACAATGGTTCGTGCATGTGGAACTTGGGGGTTTAAAATCCCCCGAAGACGCAGCGACTGTAAATGGTCCGGTTCCGCGTAAAATCGCCGGGCGGCGGGGGAGTCGTAATAGTTAGCCCTAGCGTACAACTGCACCATCGCGACGTACTCTAAATTAGAATATTCGTAATGTCGATCCATTTTACTAGAAATAGCAGTGATGACATTGACAGGATCTGTTATCACATTAGTTTAATAAGCGAAGAGGATGTAATTATTCGATTTACCAAAGTTGACACAACGTAATGGCAATCATCAAACTAATAAAAAGGTTTTATTTCAACTGTTAATCGTGAAGGAACAGTCTAAGTAAATTTTAATTTCAGTTGTCAAACAGTAAAGCACTCTAGCCCGTTACACAGTTTAAAAAAGTAACATGTGCTTGTTTATCTGTTTACAATATCGGGAACTGTCGTCTACTTGCAGTTTTAGTGTGTTACTATTGTTTTTCGCTTGTTCGAGTTTAGGTTATTTTCTTGTAATTTTTTTTTTTGGAAAACAGTTTATTTATAAGTTTGTCTATCATAATTCGAAAGTACTACCGATAGCAAATCGCCCTGCCGCGGGAAAACAACCACTAAAATTTCACGGTGTAGGTACCTAACCTACTTACTTTAAGTTATACGAATTATATACTTACTTTCTGAGTGATTGAGGTATGTATAAGGTAAAAACCCGCAAAACGGCCTTATCTCCTATCGCAAGATTCGCGCGGCGCGCCATATCTTTTGTTTCATTCTCATTTCCTGGCTTTACGGGCCCTCTTAAATAAAGATTTCCATTATATACGTAGTAGGTACACTACCTAAGCAAATAATTGAATCACTGATGTTTTTCAATCTTCTAAACCCATTTGAATGTTGTTTTCAATAAAATTGTTGCCCTACAATGGAATTAAACTTTGTTTTTACTTGTTATTATGAACGCGCGGTACCCACTAAAAATAACGAGCCAGTTTGATTGAAATTCTGATATGATGGATTTGTTTAGGTTTAACAACTGCAAAGACGTTTATAAAACAATATAAAACATACGATTGAACCCTTGACGATTAATCTGAATTGCACTTATATTATAAAATTTATAAAAAGGTAACACGTGAAAAATTTCGTCACTCAACTTTTAACATCGTCAAACTAAATTACATGTGTCTAAATAAAATGATTTTTTAACGTTTCCTCCGACACTGCAGTTGTCAGCATTACTGCAGCAGTATTGCAGCGCGACATTACTGCCAACTGTATTGCTGCCGCAAAATGGCGTTGCTAGTTTTTTGACATTTGCGGCAGCAACGCAGTCGGCAGCAATGTCGCGCCGCAATATTGCAGCAGTAACGCTTGTATAGTTTCAATACAAACGGCACCTTAAGTCTTATTACTGTAGGTACCTACAAAATATCTACTGGCAAAGAAATAAGTCATTCAATATCACATAATCCTGAACAAAGTTACAAAATGTTGTCAAAATTAAAACGCTCGATTGAACTAAGAACAGACACATACAATAATCGGTCGCAAAAGTCCGCAATTGTCTCGTGCGGATTAGGACAATTTTACTTATACAATGGCGTATCTTAGCATGTAAATGGTTCGAACGATACGCTGTTTTCGAAATTATACTAATCCTAATTCCTATATCGACGTTACTTACACAATAGCTTATCTCTTGTAGTTATCTATAGTCGTTACGACCTTTTTGAGTTGATGAGTGTCTTGGGTAGTGTATTTTGTCAATAGCACGAGTACGCACAATGATGGCCTGCGGCGTTTCTGACGAACATTTCTTGAGCGTGAAGCGTGAGTCGTTAGATAATAAAGGTTCCGTATAAAGAATATTGAATGAATGGAGAAATGCTAAGCAGAATTGAAGCAGAAGTTGGTTCCAGATAGCCTTCTCCAAACTCCTTATTTCGCTATACGGCGAGGGCGTAATTAAAATTCACACATTATTTATGTGTCGTACAGATTTGACATTTACCAGCTTTTCGGTGAAGGAAAACATCGTGAGAAAACCGAACTAATCCCAATAAGGCCTAGTCATGGCCTAAGGCTCTGGCTTTACTTTCGTAAAACTAGTGCCTACGCCAATTATTGGGATTAGTTGCCAAGTGGCTACCTATATTTTCCAAGACAGCGCCTCAGCATTGAACGAGTGGGTTAGATTGCCACATTTATTTCCTACTGAACTCCATTTTTTTGTTTACCATCGCACAATGACGTACATAATCTGCTGTAAGACGTCACTTCCCCGAAGTTTATTTGCACCGATAATGTTCCCTTTCTACAAACAGCAACACTATTAACTGTCCATCGGTGGACCTTATGCCTTTTGGAATAAGGTCCACAGATGGACAGTTAAGTGTTACACACAACAAAAGACATGTTTTAATACTTTCATTATCAACAGCGCGCGGCTTGGGATGGATTGTTCAAGCACTGTGTGGTATTTAGTGTCAAAACCTTTTAGGAATCGATTTGTGTCATCATTTTTTCTTAATTTCATTAAAGGAATAATAGAAAAATTCACCGCTATGGACAAGGCTCGAACTTGTGAACTTTTGGATCACCGCTCTTGGATTGGAAAATCACTCTTTGATATACGAGTACCAAAACTTACCAGAAGCGTGCAAATTTTCTCATTACCAGGCGTGGCTCACTCCGCGATTTCGTCACTTTGCTACAGGTAGCTAAAATAACATCCGTTCGACCCCAATTTTGGGGTTTGCCATAAGCCGCGCGTGGCGCTGTCGCCACCTAGCGGCCATATCTGTGCTGATCGTGACAGACGCGTTTTGTTAGAGAGTGAGTCTTCTGTACCTAGTACTATTATTTATTCTGTGCCAACTTCGTTTTGTTTACGCCTTAGAGACGCATAGCGACATCTACCGTAAGAATGTTCTATGTAGAAACACTAGAGAATGTATTTTTCTTACTTTCAACTAAAGAGGCAAGTTTAAAAGTATAATTTTTATTAAACTTAGCAAACCTTTACTGTACTTAAAATATGAAGTGAATTAGTATTACACTGTGTGGTCTATGAAAGCCAGTCCCAAGCACATAGAATAAAAGCTTTAACCGCAACAAAAGTGCCATCATCGCTGTCATTAAGAAACAGTCCAGTATCCCACAAAGGCCATAAGCACCGCGCATTTTCTATAAAAAAAAACCTTCCTCTAGCAGTTTAGTTATGTCACTGTAATCCTCAAATCAGCCTCATTTAGATCATCAACTCAAAAGGACAGTGTAATGACATCGTGACTTCACCCTCTAGGAATTTTATGAACATACAAGGGTCATTATCATGATTTCGATCAGCGCTCCATCAAAACCACACACGATGTTGGGGCAATTAATCTATCCGAAATATCTATGTTTTATCCGAGGGTGTAACAACGTTTAATAACGTTGACGCGTTCTCGGAAGAACGGATTATTGTTATACACCCTTTGCGTTTAGATCCGTCATGTTATGGTGACATTTCTTTTTTTAAGTTTTTTATCCGGAGGACTTGAGTGTCGGCATGCATTGGGATTAAAGCGTAATTATTTGCAGGTTCTATTGCATTTTTTTCTAAACCAAACAAATTCTACAAACTGCCAACTACCGGTTGACGTGAAGCGTATGAGAATTTTAATTTCGTTCATGACAAAACTTGATATAAGTACTCTTTACGCACACAAATTTTTTTTAGCTAGACGCTGCAATGATTAAAAAATCATACTACCCTAGAGGAGGCAAGGCAACTATGTAAATCGATTCTGTTTTAACAGTTGTATTTAAAAGCTACAATACGATGAAATACGATGAAGACAGCTTCGATACAAGTAGGTGTTTATTCTTGTGCTTGTTTTGACCAGAGCACACCGGTTGAGTATGCGTAGACGCACAGGTACGCGCGTGCTAAAATATTGGAGCAGCCTCGCACACTGCACACAAACGGTGTGCTGTCTCTCATACTCGTAAGGTTACTATACACGTGGCCATTGGGACAATGGTTAAGGTCACCTTGGTGTCTAAGTACACTCATAATAGTCATAACTGCCTAGCAAAAATGATAAGATCTTTTAGCCCATTCACAAAAGTATCACGATACCAGCTGAATTTCTTTCCGCCAACCGCGGTAGTTTTGTGCATTTTTAAATACCTTGTCTTTGTAACATATCTTATGAAAACCCATAGAATATAACCAAAATAGTAATGCGACAAGGTTTCAAAAGTACGGCTTGATGCCACGATAAGCATCGCCGCAGAAAACGTAACAGACAATTGAAAGCGTAATCGCTAGTCAAAACACGTGCTCGCCACAAAGTACCCAAAGATTGTTTGATAACTCGACAAAAACTCTTTTTTAGGGTCCAGCATCCAAAGTTTCTTTAAATGTGACCCACAAAATGGCAATAGCACACAATGACCGCATTTTCCATAATGTTGACATTCGGATACATATCAACTGCAGCTATCTGTCAACTTCCTTTGAAAATGAGTGATGTTCGCCTCCGCTTTTATACCACGACTATAATATATAGTTCAATCCTCCACACATTTTATCAAGGAAATTTAAAGATAAAGCGCAGCATCAATTATTATTTTTCTTTAATTTTTAAGTTAGCAGTAGTTTGGTATTTTTACTGTTATGCTATTTAACTTGTTTTGAAATAAGTAAATAAAAAATAATAATAAAATAAATCAAGGCCGCAGCAATAACATCGCAACAGTAATGCAGCTGCAGTTGCCATCCGAACGGAAGAATATTGGAGACAACGAGTGAGAAAAAGACAACGGTCTACGACGCCGAAATTCCGATGTGCAATATTCTTCACCGGGTACCGTAAGTAGCTCGATAAAAAATTGGGTTTCTAAGGAACCTTTATTTCTCCATCCAACTCGCACTTGGCCGTATTTTTACAGTAGGTTTATCGGCTTTCGATCAACGTTGGGCACATTTGTGTCTTTGTGGTCCTAGTCCTCTTATCTCCGGATTAATCACCGTAAAAGTCTTGGGTCCCCCAGCCGCATTTTTTAGGTACAAAAGACTTCCTTCAGATGTTTGCAGTACCATGTTATTTTAAGATATTAGATTTCGTCATTGCTTTAAAGCATGAATTTTTGAGTTTCTCATGATCTATAAAGTCCGGATATGTTAAGCACAGAAATAATTTGACATTTGTCAAACTTTTGATCAAAGGTTAAATACATAGTTAAATAGAAGAGGTATCTTATCTTATAGGTATAAGTTTTCCTTTGTACATTGCATGATATATTTTGTTCTTATTGTGATTTCCACCTCTTATAAAAATATATAATAAAAAGGTAACATAGGTACGTTTGTGAAAATGTTGGAGTTTCTATTGTTCCTAGTGTTAGTACTTACATGCACACCTTAGAGTGGGCTATTTATTGTCTAGCAGTGAACATCTTCCTCAGAAACTCAGCTTATTAAACTAATTAAAGGTATCCACCAATAGTATCCAATCGTATTATGGAAAGAAAAGCGTTCGGAATTAAAACCAAAGCAATCTGTAAAGAGCTTTAAAATCAAATATATTGCACCAATATTTTGACACGACATAACCACGAAACATCCGAGCAAATAAAAGCGGACAGTAGCAGTTTTTATCGACGCTCAAATTACAATTGGTTGCATAATTTTTCCGTTGAATAAACGCCCATCATTCTCCGTCACGAATGAAAAATATTTTTATTGGAATAACGTAGCGAATGCGTATGTAGCTTTCATGTATTTACGTCGTTTTTGCTTTGACCATGTGAGGCATTGTGTTTTTTCACTTTTATATTTGTGATCACAACGGGCTATAAATACAACACGCCTACTTTTGCACTACATTGTGTACTTTGATTCGGCTTTATCAAAACTTGATTGTTGGTGATAGGCTTCCGAAACAAAAGACTGTTGAATAATATTTTTAACTTCTGTTGGATGTTAGATTAGGTCAAATTTTTATACCTAAGAAACGTTTTTACATGAATGTAAATAAATCTAACATAAAAATGTATATTTAGGTACATCTTCAATCATTTAGACAAATTTTACTTACTTATGTATTTATTTTCTAATTAAATGGTGTTAAAATCTGACTGGGATCTCCACATGAAATCCTATCTAAGAATCATAATAATATGCCTGTTTGTATAACATTCTTCATTAAGTAGACACTTTATATTGACAATTACATATTTGATATCTATCCTCGTGCCGCCCACCATACAAAATTATAGCCAAGGAAATGGCAAAGAAAATGTTGTATGTTCAATTGGGTTCATTTTCATTTGTTCGAAAATTTTACGAGACAAATGAAATACTACCTACTTTGTTTTTAATTAAGGTTGACATTCCATCGAAACTGAGTGTACATCCTAATGTACATTGGGCGGCACGAGGCTATTTTCTATACCTATTTAATTTGCATTCAAAATCTGAACTTTACTGGCCAATAATAACCAAGCATTTTTGATATAAACTGCTCCTTATTTACGTTAATCCATAATCGAAATGAAACTCCAAGAAAATTTTGCGTCAATTTTGCATCTGTTATTAGGGTCAGGTAGGGTAAATATAAGACAAGAGAGAGATAATATCTCTCTCTTGAAAAAAATTCTACACAAAGGGTTCTTGTGTGTTATATTATAACACACAAGAAGCCTTTGTGTAGAATTCTTTTTAAATACATTAGGATTTAAAAAAGAATAAGTGTTTGTGTTAAAAACTTACGTCTTATTTTTACCCGTGTTTTAAATTTACCCCACCTGATCCTACGTACAAAATTATTTGATATCCAGTTAGTAAATTAACTTCAAATATTGAGGAGTTCTAACGCCAAGAGTTAGCCAGAAATGTTATTTTTTTATTTAAATAGTACAATAAAGAAGAGAAGCAAAAATCACACGGCGTCCGCCTGTCATCTTGTGCAGTCTATTTGCCGGTCTATTTCACTTCAATTCATTCAATTTAATTCACAAACATAATTTTAATCCCGTCCATCGTCTCTGACACGTGTTTGCAAAACTTTTGTGAAAATGGCGAGTTTCTAAAGGAAGTTTTATAAATTGCGGAATCCCATTATAGTTATCGGAAAAAACTGGACTGGTATTCCCGTTGCACAGGTATCCGAGACGAGCATTTGTCTGTCATAATATGGATTATGAAGACCTTTGGAAGGAGTGACAGCTGAATGTTCTAAGTGTTTAAAATTTCTGAGATATTAGGCACGAATCTTTGTCTTTGCTCGTAGAACTCGTTCCAAGAAACATACAAGAACACCTTGATTTTATAAAGACCTTATTTTCAGAATGCATCTCTGATAAAAACTACATTCTTACAGATTTTGTGTTCACGCTTATATTTTGTTCACCGGAACCGGTATTTTGCAAAAACTTCGAAATAACCATAAATTTAGAATTTTTTTACTGTTACTCGAAATGTAGGACTTAGTTGTGTTTTTAGGTAACGACTTCGTATTTTTACATTGCCCAATTAGAAATGAAATAATTAACATAAAACGAAAAAGTATCGTTTTCGCACTGAAAATACCGGCATCCGATCCCTACCGCATAACTGCGCGTGAGTTGTGGTTCCTACTGTTTTGGTTTTCTTGAGGCAAATAAATGTATAAATTGAGAATAACAGTATTGGGCGGGAGATGATGTGTGGTGCGTCTACGCAGAGCATTGTTTGGTAATCCTGGCGGTTGCGCAAAAAATGTGGGAACTAGAGGTAGAGGTGCAGTTAAGGAATAGTGTGGAGAAAAGAACATTTATATCGATAAAATGTAAAAATAGTCTTAGTCGAAGTTTAGGATGTTTTCAGGTTAAAGCAATTTAGTGCTAATAGGATATTCAATTCGTATGTACTTAAATTTTAAGTAGACATTGATAGAGCGAGATGCACTGAGAGTACAGTTTGAACACGAAATCCTTGGATTTGGGGTCCGAGGAAGCGGCAAAGTGTGTGTTACGACTTGCGACCTGGCTTTAGACAGATGATTTTGAAAATGTAACTTTGAAATAAAGAATTTAAGACACCATGGTTGAATTCAATTTTAATTTGATACATGTACCGCTTTTTAGCTTAGCAGGGCAGACTGTGGGGGAAAGCGTAGCTTTATTCAGCTTCCTCGGATTTCGTTTGCGAACTGTGACAGCAAATTATGTTCAGATTTTTATATGTCATTATGTAGTTCTAGGAGGCGTGATGTGTTATGTAAGTGTACCAAAAGACAAGTAACTTTTTTTTTCAAAAGAATTTCTATAGATCTTAGAAATAGGATATTACCTACTAATTATGTTGTGTTTTTAACTGCACCTTGACACGTGTCCCCGTATTTTTAACATTACCCTCATGAGTAATTGCATTGTTCGCGGCTGATGCACATGATCTTTGACCAAGCGACCTGCATTTGCATGTTACGTACACGTTTTGTGTTTAGTGCTTGTCATAAATTTGATGATGCAGTTTTATGGAGCGCCTGACGATAATTATCGACAAATAACAACCTAAAGTATGTGGCGTCTCCTCTAGATCTAGCTTCTGTCGACGTTATGCCACATAATTCTAACAGATGGCGTTAGGGAGCTAGAACGCAATTGGGTAGAAACCTACATCGCGCTTACGGAGTTCACAAATGTCACTTACTATTATAATAGAGAGGAATAGAATAGAGGGACGGCTGAAGAAAAATGGCACGATGAAATCGTGGCTACAGCCGGGCAAGACTGGTCACAGAAGGCAAAGGGCAGGAAAAACTGGCTGAATCTGGAGGAGGCCTTCACCTGAAGAGGGGTCTCTACAAAATAATAATATTTTTTTAAACTTATTTAAACTTTTTATGTACTATGTAGAGAATTAATAAATGCTTTTCATTTATTTATATAATAGTCCTTCTGACTACCTCTTTTCGGTCCCCAAGCATATACCCGCCTGGTGAGAGTACTCTCAGCTCTCTATTGCCCACTCTCTCTACTTACTAGTCCTACAAGTCCATCGACATCGGCAATGTATGGCCACACCATGCTTACTTGACATAGCACTTGGCGTGCATAGCCTCCTAAGGCCCAGCCATACAAATGAACAATGCAAAATTTGCCACAGAAATTTGAACCTACAATGTAGCGAATAGAGTTGATTTTGCGTTGTTCAAAAACTGAACTAAACACAGCAAAAGCAACTCTGTTCCAATCCAATATGATTTAAATTTCATTGAACTGAATAAGTACTATAGGTAGGACCTTGGGCCTTAGGAGGATAGAGGACCTACATGTATTTATTTAAATGTGCTTAAAGAATACATATTAGGTAGGTACATTGTTTTTGACATTCATTACAGTTAGTGAACTAATGACGATTAGTAAAATGTTATTTGCAACCTGGTAAAAAATACGTTGACAAACAATTATTACGAATATTTTTCTTATTTACTTACACGTCTTTTACAAAATAATCTTGAAATTTAAAATACAATTACTTACTTAACTAAAACAAAACTTAACGTTTTTATTTTAGGCGCGAAATGCAGCGTCGCACAGAGGCCGCGAGACGGTCTCTGCCAATTACGGGCTTGTTATGACCGAACCTTCTTGCGGCCTCTGCCACGCAAAGGCACGTCACATTACAGACACATATACTCCTTTAGCTTTAATATTGACGACCGGTATTGATTTTGACGACCGGTCTGGCCTAGTGGGTAGTGACCCTGCCTGCGAAGCCGATGGTCCTGGGTTCGAATCCCAGTAAGGGCATTTATTTGTATGATGATACAGATATTTGTTCCTGAGTCATGGGTGTTTTCTATGTATTTAAGTATTTGTATATTATATATATCGTTGTCTGAGTACCCACAACACAAGCCTTCTTGAGCTTACTGTGGGACTTAGTCAATCTGTGTAAGAATGTCCTATAATATTTATTTATTTATTTATATTTATAATATATAAACGCAAACGTGTGTTAAAATAACCCACAAATTGGCGTAGTATAATTTTATATTCAAACTTATTTTTGGCTATTCTGTATTAATAGAAAAAACAATTTATAAAAGTTTCAATGACTTAGTGAAACCTGGCAAACTTTTGACTAAGTACTAACTTTTTTCATAAGGTTTTAAGTAGGTACCTAGTTACTAAAAATAATAGTTATTTGTTTTACAAGGGGGCAAAGTTTTTGTTTAACCGCTCGTGCTAATATTGATACCCGAGCAAGCGAAAGATTCCAAAATTTAACCACGAGCGTAGCGAGTGGTTCGAAAAATGGAATCTTGAGCGTTGCGAGGGTTTCAAAGCACGAGGGTTAAACAAAATTTGCCCCCGAGTGAAACACAACATTTTTCACCACACCAACCTGAAGCAAATATTAAATCTAAAATATCAAACAAAATCAAACCAAATCAAATCCAAATGAATGTTATTAAATATTTATCATCCAGAATCATTATTTAAAAGTCATTTCTACCAGCAAACATAAGAAACCAACTCAAAATTTGCATTTGATTACTTTGTCTCACATGTTAATAAAATGCAACTTTGCTATCAGTTTTTGAAGTGCAAAGTAAGCCTTTCCGAGCTGGTGTGGTGAAAACTATATTTCTACCTTGTCACCTAGTAGTAGCGTTGGACAGTATTCGAGTCTGATATATACATAAGTGCTATAAGCTGCAAAAGTACATACCCAGTTCAGGAACATAATTCATTTATAAACTGGGTATGCACTTTTGTATTAGTGTTACTCGGCTAGCACAAATAACACTCAACGTCGATGCCCAATGTAACAGGTCCCATCACTAACACCTACCCTAAAACGCATCAATTCAACAAAATAACGAGTCCAACGCCCATTCAGGCCCACATTGACAAAAGCATGCCAAATAGTTCGCCCCATTGCTGCCCCGTTCAACACCAAAACGTCTTAACTACATTAGAACTTGCAATACAAAAGGACTTTTGAAAACCACTATCAGCTGTTCTATTATTATTTTCGAAACGGCGTAAGTGTATTCGAAGGAGAAACATTTATACGCTCTTTTGTTGTTAAGATTATGTTCATAATAGCTAAAGGAGGTGATTATTGATAGCCGTGGGCGAGCGCAGCTTTCTTTGTGGTTTTTTTGCAAGCAAATGCTCAAATTGGTGGTTTGTGTAGGTCGTTTGTGCAAAGTTTACCTATTTAATTTATCTGACATGCCTACGAGTAGGTACTTAATAAAATGTTGGAATTGACTGACTGACAAAGAACAGATTAGAGGAGTTGTCTCGCTTTCTGATGTCGTTCTTATTATTTCCTTCATATTTTTTTTTTTAGTTTACTCGGAGTAAAATGTGTTTTAAGAGGTATTATTATAGGTATTCAAAAGTATAGTTCGTTTTTTTTGCATTAGAAAGAAGGTAAGCGATCTTGACATGTATTTTAATTGAAAAACGCGTTTTTAAGAAATCAGTAACTATTACTTATGAAAGCAAAAGAATATAAATGATCGTATTAGATTCATAATTGTTACATATTTGCCGTGACTTATTTTTATAACGTGTTTTTCAATTAAAAGACTTGTCAAGATTGTTTACCTTTTTTCTAATGCTAACAAAACTAACTATAATCTAATATTGATACGGTTTAACACCCCTTGGCACTGACTGAAATAACCGACTTGGTTTCGCATTACATCTCAAAATGTTTTGTAGTAGAAGAATTGCGTTGCGAGACTTACATCTGTGTAATGTTTGTGATGGGATAGAATTGTCTAGATGAGTATTACGAGTATTTGCTTGTGGAAAGAAAAGTACAGTCAGCGATAAAAGCTTGTACCAAAAATAAATTATATGCCAAGAATTTATTTCTAGTCAGTATTGATTCCAATCAGAAGGCAGAACGTAAGCAAGGCAGTGCTCTCGTAGGCTTCTGCGGTTAGAAGTTCCGCCTCTAATTCATAGATGGCGCATTTTGTTCGAGTCATATAATTTCGCATAATATTTACAGATCTGGCCTATACGTAATGTAATTATTATCTAATGACTTCACTTTATGGTAGGTATTTTATTTAATTAATTCGAACATTTTCATATTTTAATCTATCTTCGCTTGAGCTTTATTAACTAGAGATTTAATCGAAGCACCTCTTGGCTGATTTATATTGTATGATGGGCCGCTACAGCTACAGGATATAACTATGACAGTTAACAATACTGTGTCCCTAGTGAAAAAAGGTACATGTCTCGGGCAGCGCGGTTGTAAATGGGTATAAGTTCCAAGTAACACCTATGCCCTTTTACTCCTAAGCTGCGTGAGACTTGTACCCTTTTTCACTAGGGCCACAGTTATATAATAACAAAGTAACCGTTTAGGTAAAGAACCAAGGTCGAGCTGTGTCAGTATAAACGTGTTACCGGTTTTTTTTAATAATAGATACCTAGAACGAGTAGAAGGTTAAAATGTTATGGAAGATTTCAAGAACACATGTATTTTAAAAATAAGAGGCGAGCACATATTTAAAGTTGTAGGTAAAGACACTTTAAAATAATTAAGTAAGACAAAGGAACAATTTTTAGGGTTCCGTGTTCCGTAGTTAACTAGGTTTACTAACTTATAGTTTCTTACCACGAAGCGTTTATTAACACACAAAAAGTTTCAAATTTATAGACAAAATAGGCGGGAAAAAGAAGATATTTCTTCCTACAGATGCCTACTCATAGTTTCGCGTTCCGTCTGTCTGGCCATCCGCGACTTTGCTCCGTGATCGTATATATAAGAAACATGCATTTTGCATGGATATAATGTACCTACTTATACCTAAAACAATCATGCGGACAAAGTCGTATCTCATCATCATCATCTCAGCCATAAGACGACCACTGATGAACACAGGCCTCCCCCTTGGACCTCCATACGTGCTGGTTGGAAGCGACCTGCATCCAGCGTCTTCCGGCGACCTTAACAAGTCGTACCTACGAGTACAATAAAAACAAGAAAAACATTTTTGTGTGCGTACACTTAAAGGGGGGGATGATTTTTTTTATGAATAAGTATTTGTAATTTGTTATTATTTATTTAGATATATAATTATTATTATTTACCTAATTACGCATTGAACCTTTGAACCATAAGTAGTTGTAGTATCGGATCATTTGGTTGGGTAGTGTTACGTAACCTTTTTTGCATGAACTACGACAGTGCGTGCGTTGAAGTGACGGTAAAACCAAGAAGACAGTAGTTTTCCTACTAGTATTGTAAACAAGACAATAAAAACCGGATATACTGATATAGATCTGTCTTAACTTGCCTACAGCACAATTCGAACGTACACTGACATCAGAATGATATCTAAATCGTCGAGTGGCAAGCAAAAGTCACTAAGTAGGTACCACCAGTCCATAGCCATAGTGAACCATATTAATACTGAAAGAAGGTCGATTTTTGTTTATTTTTTTTTAATAATTAGTGACTTTTGCTTGTCGCCTGACGAAATGATGTCTTGGTCGTGCCGAGAACTAAATTAATTCATGTAGATATCATTCTGAAATCCGTGTACCTACGTTCGAATTGGCCAGTCAGTGTCATTATTCGTGAGCAATAAAAGAGCTTATACAAAAAACTAATGCGGTTGTTGTAAGCTTTTAAGTATACCACTTTTTTAATAGAGTATGTACCTATATATAAAAATATCAATTTTAAATTCATACCTATGATAAATGTATTGTTTGTCATATTATCGTTAGTCATAAAACTGAAACCGTTAACATTTCAGGATTTTCGTAAGGTTATTCTATAGATAGCTAGGTTAGTTTAGGTTAGGTTTGTTTTATGGCAATCCTGAAAGATACGCGTTTCTGAGAAAAACCAATTATGACTAACGAAAATTCGGACAAACAATACATTATGACTTAAAGTTATTTGGGAAACACTAGAGACCCGTTTATTACCCGCTACAGTCCAAAATTATGTCGGAACTGGTTTATAAGTCATAGGTATGTACATGTATGTACACATTGGGCTGCGAAATTGCATGGAGTAATTATAAATGGCTGATGTACAAAACAAATACAAATCGCAAGTATAATTACATATAATAATAATATATCTAGGTACTATTGTGTGCCCTTACAGGGTGTCATGAACTGACCTTTTAAATTGTAACACCTTATTATGTTCATGACAATGCAATACTTATGGAATAAATGACTAAATTACTAGAGCTACACCAAGAAAAGTCTGCAGCGATTTTGATAGCCCACGCAGTGCAAGTGTTATTTTAAACGCCAAACTTCTATGAAATTAAGACGTATAAATAACACTTGCACTACGTGGGCTAACAAAATCGCTGCAGACTTCTTGGTCTAACTCTATTACAAAAATTCTGCACGTGACTTATGCGTAGGATAGACAACTTTTGTTACCTAAAAATTTAAAGTAATACACAGAAATAATTTTAAACCCCACACAAATTACAAGCAGTTTTAAGGCCAAGGTCAGATTTTTTATTAAAAACACGAGATCTCTACGGAAGAAGGAAGGCGGGCGAGATTGCAACTTTTAATTTACGAGTTAAACGTCCGGTATAGGGAACAATATTAAATTGTTCGTAGTGGATAATCATAAAGCTTACAGCGCAAATGGAGCGTGACGTCGAACAGAGACGACTGTGGAGACATGTATTATCAATGTTTTTTTTTTTATAAAGAACATTAGACCTTGTGCCTTTCTATTTCAGTTAAGGATGGGAAATGCTGACCTAAAAAAAATTGTAGGCTCGGAATAGATTTTCAGGGAGTGAGTTCCACTCCTTAGCCGTCCGAATCAAAGCTGGAAGCAAAGCGTTTATTGCGTATCATTGACAGAGTTACAACGTAGGGCCACCCCTACGCAAGAGTAGGTACGCGCGTAACCCCACGGTCGACGGTCGCGGAACGCACAAAAATTAATTTGACCCTGTTTAAGTAGTCCGGTCCGGTATCGGATGAAACAATATGAAATTGTTTGTAAAGTTCCTGTTCATTTTTGTTTGTAAATTAAACTTTGCTTTGTACCTACAGAACTTATGGTGCTCTCACACTGGCTGTAAACCCCGTGTGACTATCTCCCTAAGGCCCAGCCCTACAAATGAAAAATCCAAAATTGCCACAGAAATTTGAACCTATATAGTAGGAAATAGAGATGATTTTGCGTTGTTGGAATATTTATTTATTTATTTATTGAGAAACAAACGGTCATATACAAAAATGTGTACAAAAATATGTTGTATTATATACAAGACCTACAGTTTCCTTAAATTGTAACTGTGCTAGTGGAATATTGAACAAAAAGCGACTCTCTTCCAATTGAATAGGATTTAAATTTCATCGAACTGAAGACATGCTATAGAAAGGACTATGGTAGTAGGTGATCAATGTGATCATGATAATAGATATTGATAATGATTTATTATGTTGTCCCTGTCACACAATTTTCATATAACAGCCATTGTGGAACCACCACATAAACACTTAAAAAATTAATAAAAATATGGCAGCTCCATACCATTCTAAGTCAAAAGCACAGCGTATTCGCCAGACTAGCGAGGTTCTTCTACGGAAACCCCGAGTTAGATATTTGACGCCTCGTTTAGTATAATAGCTGCATCCCGAGGTCAGCATAAGCGAAACTGCTTCAATGTTCAAAGTGAAATATCGCTTTAGTACAGTTTTTTTTAACTCTCTGCAATATTTTGCGATGACCTATATATTCAATATAACTACACTGCGAGAATAGAAACAAAGAAAAGTGGAAAAACTCATTGTGGTGAAAATTTTTGATGTCAACGGGTAAGTCGGTACTTAACCCGGAGTCGCGAGTTCGAATCTCGGTTGAGATAGTAAGTTTTTCAGTTATCTTTAATTACTAAGCATTAACTTTTATTTTACAAGAAGGTCCCATTTTTCAGTTTCTTTTCGGTATATAAGTATGTACCAACAAAGAATTATATTTTTTTAATTACATTGTACATAACATAATAAATGTAGGTATATCTTACACATAGCCCTAGAAAACTCAGGAAAGAGTTTATTTAAGGTTTGAATACGGCCTTGGCTACTGGAGCCGTCACTTTTTTATTCTTAAAGGTATGACAACTATTTTATTACTTACAAAAAACCAAAGAGAGTAGATAGTATAGAGGGCTATTGCCAAAGTAAATTTTGTAGTCACGGTACATTTACTGCCTTCTATCGACACACGATTAAAACTTAAAATAAAATTGAAAATGTATAAATTAATCAAAATATGTTTACGGATAAATGATTTTAAATTTTTATTGTTCCATACTGACCCATGTTCTTTCACTGATGTGTTAAAATTGTTAAATATCAAACGGTGTCGTCAACGCCATCTAGCCGAGAATAGGCCAAAGGTGTGTGCGCCATCTATTCGAGAATGACTTTTTCTTGATTTCCGAGGCACGTTTTTTTCTTAGACTATTTATCTTATACGGGGTTATATATATCTCTAATAAAATTAATCTTTAACCTCCAGCCGCCCAGTAAAAATGCCTTCCGTTCAATTGGATTTTTAAGCTTTATTTTCACAAATCAAAATCACTTCAGTCACGACAATTTTTTGTCTGTGGGCTGCTAAAAGAATAAAACATTACCAAGCCTTAAAAACTCAAAAAGCGCGGACTCACATAAACAGAAAAGTTACAAGATAATACCCTAAATGTATTTCCGCGTACAAATTCAGCTGAAATCTGATAAAACTCTCTCGATCCATTTCGTGGGAACTTTCCTTTTATCTTTACCGCCACGCCTAAATTTGTACACGCTTATCGCTCAAACTTTGCCAAATTCCATTTTACATTCAATCTTTCAGCAGTCACTGCACGCTGTGATAAGGTTTTTGCTGTTTTTCAAAGATGCTATTGAATTTTGTAAAATTATCGTCAGGAAATCAGGGTTGCCTTTACATATTAAAAATGAAAATTTGTCGCATGGGTTCTATTACTGTCAGATCTTTCTTCTTTAGTCGGTCCCTCAATACTGACGATCGTGACGTATCCTTCTGTTGAAGACCAGGTACCTCCATAGGGTTCTGTCAGATTCAGATTCCGATTATCGTAATCTGAATTCCGATTAGATAATCAGAATCTGAATCTGACAGATGCCATTTCGTCCCTTGTCACAGGGACAGTCAATATGAAAGCCCTTTTGGATTTGCTTATTGTCACCGTAGCAAGATATAAAGTGGTACAAAATAAAAATAAAATTATAAGAGGAAAACTCTCTCGTCATTTTTAACTTAAGTATATTCAAATATTATGGCATTCACCCCCCAAAAAACGGGGAGGCCTATGTTCAGCAGTAGACGTCTTATGGCTGAGATGATGATGATGATGATGATATTCAAATAGAATTAATGGAGTTGCGAGTATTTTTCATGATGCCTGAGTCACCACCAGACGGTTCCTCTTAAGTTGCTTTTGTATAGGCTTAATATAAAATATACCTAATCGAAGAAATATGTTTAACCGTATTTTTATCACTGAAATGTTGCATTTCTAAATACATATATAGATATTTATGTGCTACTTCCAAAAAATGACAAAAAATGTGACAGTTGCTCCATATAAAAATTAACTATCATAGCTAATTAGCTATCAACATTCGTCGCGCCCGGGCGCAGCCATTTTTATTTCCATTTTTATCGACTATCACTATGCGCGTCCCTTTCGCACTTACATACTTGTTAGAACGTGACAGGTATGGTGACAAGGGCTAAAAACGCCACCGTGCTACGCGGCCAGGTATAGATAGGTACGGCCCGATTTGAACTTTAAGATACGTCAAATTACGTCTTAATCAAAAGTGACGTTTTTGTTTGAAGAAATGTCATTTTTAACAATGACATATCATATCTAAACGTAATATTTGACGTATATCAAAGTTCGAATCGGGCACGTTCGAGTCACGTGTTAACGTTGCACGCAGGACGATCGTCTCACTTGTACATAATGTAACTAAAATCTAACACGAAAAAACTATGTCGTTTCTGACGTATTTTCCTTAGAAACAAAACATACCTAGATAGTCAAAAGGACAAAATATTAAAACAAACAAAAGAAGTCAGATGTCACCGCGCAGACAGGTTTTTTTATTGTATGACGTATGGAGACGTTAGCTGCATATTTAATGCTTGCTAAATCGGTAATGCTGGTACAAGGTGGAAATAGTACGGGGGGATCAGTCGTGTGGCCTATCTTCAAAATGTTTGTGAAATCGTTGGTGGCTCTTGCCTTTGTAGGCTTAGTTAGCTCTAGTGCTGGTAAGTCGTATTTATTGTTTTTTTTTTCAAAGATATCAATATCATTGAATTTTTAGTTTGCGTGTTTTGTGCAGTATTTAAGTTAAAAGTTTACTTTAAACTCCCCAAGTTACCAAAATATTATATTTTTCTTTACTAAAAACTTAACATTAACTTGTAAAATTGTATTGTGCCCACTAATCTTGTACGAGTAGGTAGGTATGTACCCAAAATTAAATAGAATAAGTTATTTATATGGAATACTGTACGAAAGCATCAACATACAAACGTACTTTTTACCTTTTTGTATGTTGATATTACGGCAATTACTTTACACATTTTGATGTATAATAGTTATACCGGGTGTGGCCTGTAACATGAGCAAATAATTAAAACATGCATTGTACTCCTCAAACGGTGACACTTTTGTTCAACAACTTTTAAAAATTATGAAGTATTTAGACTCCCTATTCTTCATACAAAATAAATATTATATTCAATGGACGCCATCGCCACGCCATATCATTGTGATTGACGTTGCTTGTCAAGCCTTAAACATAACAAAATTCGCAATACATTGCGTCTTTGAATAACATTTAAAGTGTATTAATAATCAAACTACAAGTTATTTTCAAAAGTCGCTGAACAAATGTTGATCAGTATGAGGAGTACAGCCTACAGTTAAATTTTTTGCTCATATTACAGGCCACACCCGGTATTAACCGTTTCTATATGCGCCTTCGTTTGATTTGTTTTGATTTTAGGGATTCCGTACCCAAAAGGTAAAAACGGGACTCTATTACTAAGACTCCACTGTCCGTCTGTCTATCTGTCACCAGGCTCTCATGAACCGTGATAGTTAGACAGTTGAAATTTTCACAAATGATGTACATATTTCTGTTGCCAAAATTTTGGAATCTTTCGCTTGCTCGGGTACCTATCAATATTAGCACGAACGGTTAAACAACAACTTTGCCCCTTGTAAAACAAATAACTATTTTCATTGTTATGCAAACATTTATTTTAATGTTACTATTGTTACAGTACCCCTAACAAAATGCAAGATAGACGACACCAAATGCATCAAACAGAACACGGAAGTCCTGATCCCTCTGTTCGCTGCCGGAATCCCGGATCTTGGCGTTGAACAGTTGGATCCCGTCTCGTTCAAGAAGATCGACTCCAGCAGCGATTTGCTGAAGCTGGTCTTCAAAGATGCTACCCTTAAAGGGCTGAGCACTTGCCGATTCAAGAGTATTAAGTAAGTGATTTTACTGGTTACTTTTTACGGTTCCGTACCCAAAGGGTAACTGGTAAAAACGGGATCCTTTTACTAAGACTTCACTGTCCGTCTCTCTGTCTGTCACCAGGCTGAATCTCATGAACTAGACAGTTGAAATTTTCACAGATGAAGTATTTCTGTTGCCGCTATAGCAACAAATACTAAAAAGCACGGAACTCTCAGTCGGCGAGTCCGACTTGCACTTGTCCGGTTTTTAAAGTGGGAACTCAGTGGACGATCGAGCGAAGAGCGCGGCGTCCATAACAAACAAATGCAAACATATTCGAGCGGACTCATTGCAGATCCCTTTGCCGCCATGCTGCCCGCTCCGCCAAACGCTCCGCTAGACGCTCGCATTGAGACCGTTTACTAAGTGCGGAGCATTAAAAATATGCGTAGGTTTTACAATACGAACAGCTTTGGCTTTCTCCGCAGATTTAGGTTTTCTCGTAATGTTTTTGTTTTTAAAGAAAAGCTATTGTCAACATTGTTTTGAAATTCCTTTCCCGTAGAATCCGATAGAAGTAAGAAAGGTCAGAAGACCAATTCATAGCTTTCCTAATATTTTATTTTATAAATTTCTAAGATGTCGTTGCGAATATAATAATCATACAGAGCAATTTTTTATGTTTATATAATACATAATTTACCACATTTTATGTACCTACATAAGTATTATTTATTCACCAACTATCATGAAGGTGCGTAAAAATAAAGTACCTGAATAAAGATGGCGATATATAGGTATATATTACTTTTAGGTACAGCAACAATTGTTTTGTAGGTGATAATGATAAGATCGTGGAATATCAGTGGTAAGTTTTTTTTCTCATTTACAGACGCGATCCTAGCAAATTGAGCGCCAAAATCCACTGCGATGTCTCCTTGGACGGCAAATATGACATGAAGGGACAAATCTTGGGTCTCCCCATTAACGGTGACGGAAACATGCACATCGAGCACGGTGAGTTTTAAAGTCTTTCTCTTCTTTTTCTTCTTCTTTCTTAGCCCTTTTCGATCTTAGCGATGTAGGCCCCCTTCATGTTATTTGTTGTCCGGACTAGGAATTATAATTATTTTCAGTACCATTTCGTACCGTGGCACGGTGACAAGAGGTAGGTCCCTAGCGACTTTCATATTACTATCACTGCGACAAGATGCGAACTAACTATTTTGGCTCAGTGATCCAAAGAGAATCTTGGCCTCCGAAACGAGAGCAACAACAAGCGATAATATTGTACGAAATGGTACTGAAATTAAATCCCTTGACCAGACAAGTCTTTAGTGCTCATTCTTTTATTTTCTGTCACTTCGTTTCTTTCACCTTGTTGTTACTATACCCTTGTATACCTTTGGTAGGTGGATTGTATAAAAACAATGATTTCAATTAAATTGAATAGGCTTGCTGATAATTTCTCAATCATATTTCTAGATATGAGCAAACAAAAACATTTTACATAAATTATAAGTATTATAATTTATCTGCAAATATAAGTTGTTTGAGTTAAAACTTATGAGGCATCAGTTTTTTCAATAATGAGAACAATAATGCATACCTATACCTTATTTGTATTGTTAGCCAAATTAAATATTATCGGAATATTCCAAGCATTTTTTACCTAATTTATTCAAGAACATCAAACAAATTTGTCATTCCTCGAAGGTTGCGGTCAAAGTAAACAATTGCTTGTTTGATTTTATTTTTAATAGATCTGTAAACTTTCGGTTGAAGAAGCCTGTTTGGATGTAAATGACGTCATTGTTTGCCACCTTTGACATGAGCAGACACACGTCAATGAAATTTTATGACTATTATTCCTTGAACTTCAGACGTCTTTTTAATTCTTAGTAATGATATTTTATTGTAATGTGACAATTTCATGGTACCATCATAGAGATCATCATAAAAACCGAAGCATTGTTAAAATCGTCTTGATGAATAGAATGTGAATTCTTAAAAAAGTACAATCGGCGATTAAAGCTTGTATTTAGGATAGTGTTAATTTAAACGCATTCATTTACTTTTTTTTAACTAATCAACTCGAATCAATACTATTAATAGTCGTAAGGATATGGAACCAATATTAATTTGTAATCAGCAAGCTATCGCAAGATAGGGACACCTGGAAGATACTCCACTGAGATTAACTCTTGAGTTCATGATAATGATGAAACTGAGCTTATGATAAACCCAGTAAGTAAAAATGGAACTCTTTAGTAGGTATGTAGTATAGTTAATTATAAGGCAAATGTTTGTAGTAAAAAGAATAAGAAGACTTTTCATCTTTAGAAATGTTTATCGCGGGAAAACCATTCCTACGTAACCCTTTGGTAACTAACTAACTAACTGTCTCGGCTCAGCGATCCAAAGATAATCTTGGCCTCCAAAACGAGAGCTTGCTACCTGTCCCGATCCTGCGTAACTTCCTGCCAGTTACTGACGCGAAGCCATATTTAATTTATAATAATAATGTTACTTCCAGAAAAGATTGAGATCACCTTCGAACTGAGCTACAAGGAAGAAACTGGTGCTGACGGCAAGAAGCACTGGACCACCGGTGCGTGGACGCACGCTTTCGCGTACAAGGGCAAGACCAAGATGGAGTTCGACAACCTCTTCGGTGGAAACGAAATTTTAGGTAACACCTTGAGATTTGCACGTTGATTATCTACAATTCAGAGGTCAAACTTGCTTACTTACTGCTGTGGCACAACGAACCGAAGTGGATCTTGGCCTCCGACACCAATGACCGCCATGCTACTCTGTCCAAAGCCGTTTCTGTCCAGTGGATGGTGCCGAGTTCGCTAAGGTCTTTCTGCATTTCGTCTCTCCAGCGGTACCTAAAACATTTTAGAAAAAGGTCACTTCTGTAGACCATATCAAAGGTAACGAATCTGGTACATGTTTATGTATTTTTTTATTTGAGCCCCAAGTACTGAAAATATCCCGTCTGTGAAGGTGCAACGTAATAATTACCTATAAATTTCCTTAGTTTTGCGACGTGACGACGAAAATCGCATGCAGGTTCTCCGTGTAAATTGAGCTTTACTTTAGCCTACAGATCTTCTTACCTCAAAAGATGGCACGTAGAAATTGGTGAGCTTTCTTCTTCTTCGCCTAGCCTTTTCCCATATCATTTGGGGTCGGCTCTCCTCGTCATTCTTCGCCAGGCGTACCTGTTCTGGGTCGTCGAGACATCTATTTGGGCTTTCTTAAGGTCTTTGTTTATGACGGACATCCAGATCGTAGGGGGTCTACCTCTGCCCGATCTATTGGGACCGATGTTGATGTTAAGGACTTGTCTAGTCATATGATCTTCTGGCCTCCTCATAACATGGCCATACCACTTTAAGCGCGATTCGGAGAGCTTGTCTTCAATTGGCCGGATCTTAAAGCTGCCGCGGATGTGCTCGTTTCTCACTCTATCGAGTAGAGTGACAGCTCCTGGTGAGTTTTCTAACAATTATTACACTAATTTAAAAAAATATTTTTGCTGTTTCCAGGCCGTGCCGCCCGCGAGCTCATGAAGACCAGCGCCAACGATATAGCGAGCATCACCGCCGGACCTGTGGTCAAAACAATCACTGCCAGAATCCTGAAGAACGTCAAGATCTTCTTCGAGAAAGTGCCAGTGGAAGATTTTGTTCTAGAATAAGCCAAAATGCCATAGGGAATTGTCGTAACTGAAGAGACTAAAGGTGACAGTGACAGTCCACTTAGCGACAGCAGCACTACCATTCATTTTACTATCGAAATTGACAATAACACCGACGCGTTCGTACTTCGTACTAGTAGCGGAGCTGCGGTCAGAAATGGAATGTTACCCTTAAGGTGACAGTCCATTTCCAGCGACAGCAGCACTACCATTCATTGTACTATGGAAATTGACAATAACACCGACGCGTTCGTACTAGTAGTGGAGCTGCGGTCAGAAATGGAATGTTACCATTACGCGACATATGTAAAGCTGTTGTTTTTCGCCGACCTGTTTGACAAAATGGTTTGTGCGACTGTCAGTTCAGTTAGGACAATAGGGTCCTAATTTATCTACGGTCAAGGAATTTAATTTCAGTACCATTTCGTACCTTGTCACAGTGACCATATTGGTATCACTGACCAACCATATACCAACCATTACCATATTGGTTAGTGATAACCAATATGGCCACAGGTACGAAATGGTACTGAAATTAAATTTTTTGACCGTACATGCGGTGCGTACTCAATATCGATTTATGAAAATGTATGAAACGTCAGGTAATGAACACAATATAATACCTATAATAATATAATATAATATAATCCCTTGTGCGGAAAACGCTGTTATAATCATACCCCGGTGTTTTGGGTGCAGTAATATTTTACACTAGCCAAAAAAATAGTTTAGAATAAACAAAGTTATAATTATATTCATTCCCGCCCCCAAAACTCCGGGGTATGCTTAAAGTTTTTTTTGCTTTGTCGCAAAACTACGAGATCTTAAGCATACATAAACCTAAATGTGTAAACAGCTATAATTTTGACCCCAAAGTCTGGCCGAGTTATTTGGTAGTCCTAGCCTAATAGACTATCCGATCGCATTACTATGGGTTTTACCTCCTAAGACCATACAAAAAACTGCCATTTGAATTGGAAAACAATACTGAAGGAAATATGGTTGAATTTCTTTTGTTTTGAAATCAAACGTTACATTGAAGTAAATATATAGTACTACCGATTGAGGACCATGGGCCTTACGAGGTAAAATAATGACAACTCATGATATAAAAGATAAAGATCATTTATTTGTATGACTAATACATAGTAGTGGAGTGCATTTAGTCACAAAGAGATGAAATGGACATAATGGTTAATTTCTTCTCGACGTTGGCGAACATGTCACATAAAGAGAAATGTCACAAGTTGTATTATAAATCTTTAAAAGCCCTTATCGGCCAGACTTCAGGGCCGATAAAAAACTGCAATTCAACTGGGAAAGCCAACTTTAGTTTAACGTTTTCCATAATCTTTGCAGTCGGAATTCAGTTAGAATGTGTATTAAGCAATGCTACTGTATATACGAGTATGTATTATAGTCTGTTTTTTTGTTCATGCAAGTAACAAATGAGTCTTCCATACAATTTCCTTTGGGCAGTGCTTTATAGTCAAAAACAGACTATAGTCCACTCGAGGTTAGCAACTGTAGCTAAAAAGTTTCAAGTACAAAACTCGTGTAAATCGGACGTTATTTTTGTTATTCGCCAAGAACTGTAATGGGAAATGTTGCGACGGTTTTTTTTATATTTTTATGAATAAAATATTTTGAGAACTTATCATTTTATTTATTTAGATAGATTCAATTATGACAAGTATTATTAAGAGTTGACTGCTATAGTCATATGGCCATTGGCCACTCTCAACAACTTCAATTGTCTTGTTTCTTTTTTGGCTCCTCTACACGATGAGCCAACGCCGGCCACTCCAAGGGACGCATTTATGCGTTAGAGGGAGCAAGTGATATTGCTATCTCAATCTACCGCATGGCCCCTTGGAGTGGCCGGCGCTGGCCTATCGTATAGAGGAGCCATTTGATTCGTTAGGAGTGGCCAATTACTCTGTAATGTCCAATAACTATAGCAATCACCCTATGTAGTACCATCAATCTCATTTTAGAGGTAAATTGACTAAGCCCCACACTAAGTTCAACATGGCTTATGTTATCACCAAGCTTAAATGGAGTTGTGCGGGACATGTTGCTAGGCAGAGTGATGGCAGGTGGACCAAAATGTTGACTGTTGACGGATTGGTGGCCGCTTTCGGTTGAAAGAAGCGCCTGGCGTCCGTTGGCTCGCTGGGTGGATGACATTCGGAAAATCGCGGGGCACTTTTGGATGAGACTGGCCCAGGACCGGGATAAGTGGCGTACACGAAGAGGCCTATGCTCAGCAGTGGGCGACTGAAGGCTAGAATGATGACGATGATGATGATGATGGCTTATGTTGTGGGTACTCTATATAAATAATATACAAAACACCGGTTAATCAGGAACACATATCTGTACTCATCACACAAAAAATGCCCTTACTGGGATTCGAACCCAGCCAATAGGCTTCATAGGTCGGGTCACTGCCGGCACAGACCACATATATTTATGCTGCCGACAAGGCCAGACTGGTCGTCAAACCGACCTGTGCCCGTCGGTGCTATTAGTATTTGGTAATAGCATCGATATATAAGTAGGAGCTATCTACCTGTCATTTATTTTTGCCCCTTAAAATCCGATATTGGACTGTGGGCCAGTCACGTCTACCGCATGCATCCGGAGAGGTGGGGTAACTTGGTGGCTAACCACTAACCACCAAGTGGATGTCGGTAGAGGGACGTGGCCGGGGCAGGCCCAAACGGAGATGACGGGATGACCTGGACAGCATCCTGAACAACTGGCCGGAGGAGACACCAAATCAGGAGTCGTGAAAATCAAGGGGCGGCCTTTACTTATAGTCCGTTTTTTTTAGCATTAGAAAGAACTTTGCAGAAGTAAGCTTGTGGTTCCAAATCCGGCACTTTTAGCGGTAATAATTTGAAGTATTTTATATGCATTGACCATGCTACATTAGATAATTCAATAATTATTAACAACTAAAGAGCCTGATAAAAACTGCACGCTTGCTTCTGTGGAGTTCTTTCTAATGCTAAAAAAAACGAACTATAGCAGTGGGACACTCAGTAAGCTAGAAATATATATATAATAGATTACGATATTTGTGTAGGGACACAATATAACAGGAATGCTGACAACGCATTCTAGATGCAAGCCGCGAGGTGCGGGCCTCGCCAGCAGCTGTCCCCCGGCCTTGCGACCAGCCCGGTAGTTTCCCAAAAGTGTAATCACACTTGTAAATTACTGTAACAGTTTTTGCTAAATGTATCGATGTAATTGACCTTCAGTGTTAACCCAAGTTTTGAACAATTGTGGAACTTTAAATAAACTTTTATCTGATATTCATTGATTTTAAATTGACAATTCCATCCTTCTGATCCCGGAGCTCAAATAGTAAATCTAGACTAGACACATACATTTGCCTATATAATACGCGTGGTCCAGTGACCATGAACTGAATTGTGCGTCATTCATTAAGCGAATCTTATTAAAAATTATTTGTAGCTATTATAAATAACGTGATCGTTCCAGTTGCATGCGTAGTTTGCCTTGACTTATACAACTTAGCAGTAATCAGCACCTAAAAATAGGTATAGCTAAAAACACTTACAACCACCGTTTTCTACGCAGTGACTTTATATGTATGTCATACTGAACAACATCTATCATACATTCCGTCTGATATCATCATCATCATCATCTCAGCCATAAGACGTCTACTGCTGAACATAGGCCTCCCCCTTTTTGGGGGGTGAATGCCATAATCGCCACGCTTGGCAGGCGGGTTGGCGATCGGAGTCGAGTACACCGAATTTGAGGGACGCTGCTGCCCGTCCACCGGTGGTCTTGGACGTGGTTTAAGGCTTGGACATACACGGGTCCTGGATGTAGTTTAAGGACATACCCGGGTCCAGGACATACCGTCTGATATGATGGTGCTGATTTCTATGGGACAGTCAAATTTTTATTCGCGATTTCGGCATTCGTACCAAGTTGTTCAGTATGGCCTATAAAGTCACTTATGCAAAGTATGAACCGTGCGTGGTTAAAATTTCAACCTGTATAAAAAGGATAATAGATATATAAACTCGGGACTAAATAAAATAGTGCTAGCACTGTTGCCGAGTACATTACTCCAGGAAATATCTGGAGATATCTGGATATTTGGTTTTGCTGAAACAATACCTATAGTCTTTAACATAGCCGCACAGGATTGCTCTGCGGCCCCATACCTCCCTAAAGGGGCCAGTCCAGTCCTTACCAGTCCGCCGCGCCGGACGATATCAGCCTGTCAGTTACGTAAAATTTGATAGCTCCGATCAACTGACAGGCTGATATTGTCCGGCGAACTGGTAATCTGTGTCTTAAGGTACAAATATAATTCCAAAGTTTCCAAAAGGCGACTAAATTCCTTCCTTAGGTACAATAGAATTCAAAAAATTGCTAGTAATGTTCTGTTTGAAAATGGAACGGTACAAACAAATACAAGTCGATACAAAATAAAATTCAGTATTCAGTAGATTAGAAGAAAATCCAATAAATATTTCCTTCATTATGGAAAACAAGGCAACAAGGATCAGAACTGGTTATTTTAATTATGTTACGTAATTCTACGGTGTCCGGCATATTTTAATGTCATTCAAATTAGTCCACGTATAAGGCTTAAATTATATATTGATGGCATCAGTCGTGTGAGGATCTTGGTTCAAGATGTTTGTGTATTTTATAGTGACCGTTAGTACTGTGTTAGGTTTAGTTAGTTCGAGTGCAGGTAAGGTTTAAAGATATTTTTAACAGACCTCCGATAAAGGGTCGAGTTTTATGTTACCTAATAACATCCATGATGATGGAGTGTTATGTTTTAACTTAGTTAAAAATCAAGAATTTTAAACTTTATTCGCCTCAAAAATCTCGCGGAAGAATTATATACTTTTTAATCAGCTATGTATATTTATAGGTACTAGTACTAAATCACAAGTTCCAGTAACGTATCAAGACTGATGCTATCTTGTGAATGCGCTATAAAAATTAACTTTCATAATTTGATAATATAGTAGTACCAACTACGACAACTCTGTGATAGTACTTATATGAGTACCGTAAACCACTCCATTTTAGTCCCTAATTTCCCACCTATGGTCGAAAAGTAACTTGAGTACCTTAGTTTTATTCTAACGCAATAGTACATTTCGATGCTAGTGCGGAAGGTATGTCATTACTTCACGAGAGCGGCAAGACTCGGGACGAGTGAAGAATGACATTTCCGCACGTGTATCGAACGACGTTTTTTAATACAGTTGCGAAAAAATAAGAAAAACATTGTTAATCGTACACTAAACAAAAGTGGTAACAGTGACAGCTCGGTTAGACGTCGTCTTTAAGTATATTATATCTATGGGCGTTTGGCAGCTATTCCGTTCCATTCAGTCAACTTATTAAGAACGGAATTTTCAATATTGAATATTATAAAATAAACGTGTTATAATGATGAAGAGGTAAGTAATTAAATATGAAATATGTAATATTTTTCGTATTCTTACATTAACGGTAGGTTTTTATGCTGATTACGACGTTTAAAGGAAACTAATATTAACACTCATCAATAAGTAGTCGTGAATTGGAACAAGTATAAATTTAAAAAAATTGGAAAAGTAAAAAGCACTAGTTCGAGATAACCAACTTTCCGCACGCTAAACAGCTACGTAAAGTAGCACTTTTTGAGCAACTGTATTAAAATAGTACATTTCGATGCTAGTGCGGAAGGTATGTCATTACTTCACGAGTACCGAGATATCTTGCCACGAGCCGCAGGCGAGTGGCAAGACTCGGGACGAGTGAAGAATGACATTTCCGCACGTGTATCGAACGACGTTTTTTAATACAGTTGCGAAAAAATAAGAAAAACATTGTTAATCGTACACTAAACAAAAGTGGTAACAGTGACAGCTCGGTTAGACGTCGTCTTTAAGTATATTATATCTATGGGCGTTTGGCAGCTATTCCGTTCCATTCAGTCAACTTATTAAGAACGGAATTTTCAATATTGAATATTAAAAAATAAACGTGTTATAATGATGAAGAGGTAAGTAATTAAATATGAAATATGTAATATTTTTCGTATTCTTACATTAACGGTAGGTTTTTATGCTGATTACGACGTTTAAAGGAAACTAATATTAACACTCATCAATAAGTAGTCGTGAATTGGAACAAGTAAAAATTTAAAAAAATTGGAAAAGTAAAAAGCACTAGTTCGAGATAACCAACTTTCCGCACGCTAAACAGCTACGTAAAGTAGCACTTTTTGAGCAACTGTATTAAAAAATATTTTTTACAAGCTTTTATTTAGTTTTACCTGTCCCGTTGTCGTTCTGTAATCAAATCTTGCAAGTTAAATTGGTCCACTTCCCGGTTTCCGATTGAGCTGAAATTTTGCATGCATGTATAAATCGGACGACAATGCAATATTATGGTACCATCTAGCTGATCTGATGATGGAGACAGGAGGTGGTCATGGGAACTTTGTGATGAAACAACGCAACCTAAGTGTGTTAGGGGTTTTTAGGATTGTCTCGATGAGTATTAGTTGTCTGTTGTAAGAAAAGTACAGTCAGCGATAAAAGCTTGTTCCAAAAATTAAATTTTTGCCAAAAACTTTTTATGCGTATGAAAAAAGAGAGGCAGAAAAAACCGGAAAGAATATTAGTATGGACACTTACTCGTACTTAATTAATAATTACGAATTACGCTTGTGAACTATAATAGTTATATTATAAATATTGGACTATAGTTAGGTGGTTATTACTGCTAGACTATTTTAGGGTAGCTCATTTTGTTGACTCAGCAGTTTACTTACTCTTGCAATTCAATTAAAATAAATTATTTCAGAAACATAATATATGTCAATATATAAGCCTAAACCACATACATCACAGTCAAAACAATTATGCATAATATAAGTAGTAAGCAATGTAAAAGGAATGCCATGCAAGATTCATCAAAACATACATTTTGAATAACCAACTTCATTTCAGTACCTTTAACAAAATGTAAAGCGGACGACTCGGAATGCATCAAAAAGAACACCGAAGTCCTCATCCCCCTGTTCGGCGCCGGCATCCCCGAGTTGGGCATAGAGCAATTAGATCCCGTGGTCTTCAAGAAGATCGACTCCAGCAACGACTTCTTGAACCTCATCTTTAAAGACCTTACAGTTAAAGGACTTAATTCCTGCAGATTCAAGTCTATCAAGTAAGTTTTATTTTATCATTATGGATTTACAGAATCAACACAGAAGTTTTCATTCCCCTGTTCGGCACCGGCATCCCCGAGTTGGGCATAGATCAATTAGATCCCGTGGTCTTCAAGAAGATCGACTCCAGAACCGACTTCTTGAACCTCATCTTTAATGACCTTACGGTTAGACTTAACTCCTGCAGATTCAAGAGTATTAAGTAAGTTTTAGTTTGACAATGATAAAGATTTAACTAAACCCACTTTGGATCATCGTTCACTGGCAATGCAAGAACGTTGGGCGGTTACATCAATATTACAAAAATGTCTCAGAAAAAGGTTTCTATTATCTCCATAATACCTAGTCGTAGTCGTTAATTTGTAACGTTTTGGCATAGAAATTTTGTAAGAAAAGTCCAATTGATGTTTCATTGTCTCATGTCGTATTGAGGAAATGAGTATAAGGTGCGAAAGTCTTTTATTTTGAAACTAGCTGTAACTTTATATTGACTTGAAAGCAACTGTTGAGCCATTTTTAAGAAGATCACTCTTAAGATACCTTAAGGGACGAAAAATGTATGAAGTAATTCAAGGTTGTATATATTATCACCTTACAACAGGAGCCAAGAAAACTGTTACATTAATATTCTTCTAAGAGTTCAATGCCAGAACTTCACGACACGTGTGGAACTTAAGTATGCATGATAATAAGTTTTTTTTTAACTTGTCCCAGAATAATTTTCGCCCTACTAGTGATTAATGTATGTATAATGACTCATTGACTATGCCTACTAATCGACTATACCAGTTCTTTACTAACGAAGATGTTAAATCACAATTTGTTTGAAGTTATGTAGGTATTTAAATTTTTGGAACTCGTTTTTTTTTTATCGTCACTTTGAAGTTCACGGACTTTACTAAAAATATATTGAATATTATACATTTTCTTTTTGAATAACTGATAATTTGAACTTACAGAAACAACAAGGCTAAGCAGGTCCTATCAGCCAAAATCCATTGCGATGTCGTCCTCGACGGCCAATACACAATGAAGGGGACAGTCCTCCTACTCCCTGTTACTGGTGACGGAAAAGCCCACATTGAACACAGTAGGTATCAGAAAAGAACTATCAGCCTGTAACGTCCCACTACTGAGTACAAATCTAGTCTTTGCACTAGAGGATTTAGACTAAAGATCCTAAGGTAGACTTATGTGAATATTTTGCGAAGTTCTGGACTAATGTATACATTACATTAGTTCTTTTTTGAGCGGCCAAGGAATTCAGATTCAAAGCCTTTATTACCAAAACGTGAAAGTGCATGCTCAGATGTTTTTGAACACCTAGGCCGCTCCAATAAATCCAATAGCGATTGTATCATATCGAATCCAAACCCTATTTAACAGTTTCGATTAGACGATTAGATATTACAAAGAAGCAACAAAAAACAATAATTTATAATTTCCAGAGAAAATCGAGATTAATTTCGACTTGAAATACGAAGTAGAAACCGGCCCTGATGGCAAACAGCATTGGAAGACCGGCCAGTGGACGCACGACTTCAAATATTTGGGAGAAAATGTATTGGATTTTGACAACTTGTTCGGTGGAAATGAAGTTTTGGGTAATTTCTTTGTTTTTCTTCAACTAGTATCTTTATCAAAGGTGGTGTGATATTTTACTTTACGTAGATAGTCTATGTATTAAGTACGTAGACATCAGACGTTCTTCAATATTCTTTATATCATTCATTATATCACAATAATAATTACAAATTGAATCTTAATGCCAAAATTTGTGTTGGCCTCGTTCCAAAGAAACAGAGTCCCGAGAGAGAGAGAGAGAGAGAGAGAGAGATATCTCATCCGATGCGGTATATTTTTATTTTCCAGTTCTCCTTTTTTTCTTATTTCTCCTTTATTAATTTCCTTCCTAAAATCCTTTCAAAAGTTGTCAAGATCATGCTGCCATCTGTACCAAGGTCCGCTCCCCGCACTTTTCTTTTATAGTCAAATTTCATTTTGTTGTCGTTTTTTTTGTCAGAGTTCGATAATATTTTGTGGATTGATAAATTTTCCTTTTCTGTCCATAATAGGCGGAATGGCACAGTATGTTCTAAAAAATCTTCCACTGAGGTACGAAAACCTACACTATTAACATGACTGAATGGAAAATTACGTAGACTACCTACTTTTTTAGTTAAAAATTTTGATTACCTATTTATTTCGCCAACAATGAGGAGCTCTTCAAACCAGCCAAATTTTCCGAACCTAACGAAAAAATGCAACAAATTTGTATTTATTTTACTTCACTTTTTAGCTCAAGCAACAAAAGCGCTGATGAAGAGCCACCCCAAGGAACTCGCAGAGCTGACAGCCGGACCGGTCGTCAAAACCATCGTTGCAAGGATTATAAAGAACGTCAAGATCTTCTTCGAGAAGATTTCCGTGGAAGACTTTGGTCTGGATTAGTTACAAGCACAGATGATGTACAAGATTGTCCGTCAATTATTACATGTTCGGCCAAATTCGAAGTATTAAATTCATACATAATATGTGATTGTGTAAATTATTTGCGTTTGTAACAGTATGTTCCAAGATAAAATCATAGTATCTCCTGAATACAGCTTCTCGTATTTTCTAGTCCGCTATCCTTATACGTTTCGTTATATTCAGTAGTCAGTATAACTTAACAAATTCATCCAACCATTATGATAAACTGAACTATAGGTACTAAAGTTTGATACAACGCTGATATCAAGTACGCTTAATGCTATTTGAGTGCAGTTTAAGGCTTATGTTAACAACAAAAATTTATTACATTAAAACAATCATAAGTACATAGGCAAAGGGTTAGGTAATACATATGTGGGTAGGGTAGAAAAGTGGTTTCAATCGATGTGTGGAAGGGCGGCACCGTCGTCGAACCCAAGCCACCTGGCGGTCGACTTAAAACGGTGGCGTGTGCCTCGGATACACATGCTGGTGGCGCGTATAACGGCGATACAGCCGGCCTAGCCAAGGTTACAATCGCTATCGCTTCGACAACGAAAAGCATTATGTCTCTCTATCACTCTTCCATATTAGTGCGACAGTGACAGTTGCGTTTCGATCGCTACGGAGCGTAAGCGATCGGCATCTTGACTACGCGGCCTGATCCTACATCTCAGCCAGCCCAGTATGGTGCTTAGAGAAGGCTTATGTTGTTTCATATTATAACGAGCATATAACTATTAAGCTCATGCACTTTAATGGAATACGTATAGTGCGAATTTTATTTGAATACATGTGAGAATTGTACAATGTTTGTTTAGGAACAAAACATTTTATTTACATACCTACAAGATAAGTGATAACTATTAAAAACGATATGAATAACTAGCTTAAATCTAAAATAGGCCCCTGAGGCATTAGTTTGTTCCTGTTTTCAGATTCATCGACGATTTAATAAAAACTTTAATTAAATTTAAACAGGTTTTCAGACAAATTCTCAAAAAATATCACTTACATATATATTTAGTTCGATATCGTATATACCAAAGTTTATTTATAAAAATATAAAGGTTAGTTATGTTATTAGCATCTTTTCGAGGCCAACTAGCTTATTTGACTTCTGTCTGTCATTGAACAAAATTAAGATGCTAATTTTGTCTAATTCAAATCAAGTTGTTAATAACTTTTTTAAGCGCTACAAAAACAGGTCCACTGTAGGTATACAGTTACTATACAGTATACACATAGAGTGACTTAGAGTATCTCTACGTAAAATTAGATATGAGGATATCCGTAGAAGGACCAAAGTAACCGACATAGCCCGCACAATTGCACGGTTGAAGTGGCAATGGGCAGGCCACATAGCCCGAAGAGTCGATGGCCGTTCGGGTAGAAAAGTTCTATAGTGGCGGCCACGGATGGGTAAGCGCAGTGTCCGACGACCACAAACTACTTAGATGGACGGATGATCTCGTATACGCGTCGCTAGGAGCCAGGGCTATAACCGTGAAAATCGAAGTTCGCAAATTGCGGGCATTTTTCTCTGTCACTTCAATTACGCCTTCATTGGAGTAAAAGAGAAAGATCCCCGCAATTTGCGAATTTCGGTTTTCGCGGTCCCCTCAGTAGCTACAGTGTGATAGATATCGCTCCCGGTGGCAGTCTATGGGGGAGGCCTATGTCCAGCAGCGGACGTCAGTGGCAGATAGGTAGGTAGGTACTATACATACCACAATTAAATTCTAAACATGTAGATATAAATTACCAAGAAAACATTAAACATGAACTCGTCATTGATTGGAATCGAATCATCGCCTTCAGCTGAATTTTCTAAAGCAATGAATTTTTGCACCATTTGTATGATTGACCCTAAGGTTGACTGGTAGGGAAAGCCATTTCGCATTGAGATTTGATTTTTGTATTTTGGGTACAAATAAATACTTTTTTTAAACGAGTATCTTTTAACAATAAGTACATAGGTACATACCAAATACTTCATATTATTAAAGTCAGCTGAAAGCCCCAAAGCGCCATTAATAATAAAAAGCCTTTAAACACGCCTATTAAAATAGGAATTCTAATTAAACTGTCAACGTTACAAATCTCAGCGTTGGTATCACAATAAACCGTAAAAGAACAATTATTTTCGATCTTCACACGCCGCTCCATATAAAAACGTCAACACAGCAATGAACTTAAAACATGTGGTCGATCGTGTTTTATTTTTAGGCAAAGGGAACTGGTGAAATTAAGCTCTAATATAGTTTATTAGGTTGATATTTGTGATATATGTGATAGTTTAAATACCGGGTGTGGCCTGTAACAGGAGCAAATAATCAAAACATAGATTGTATTCCTCAAACAGTGACACTTTTGTTCGGCAACTTTTAAAAATTATGAAGTTTTTAGACTCCCTATTTTTCATACAAAATAAATATTATCTTCAATGGACGCCATCGCCACGCCATATCATTGTGATTGACGTTGCTTGTCACGTCTTAAACATAACAATATTCGCAATACATTGCGTCTTAGAATAAACTTTAAAAAATCAAACCACAAGTTATTTTTAAAAGTCGCTGAACAAATGTTGGTCAGTATGAGGAATACAGCCTACAGTTTAATTTTTTGCTCATGTTACAGGCCACACCCGGTATATGTACATATCAAGAACGGGTCACTCACGTATTTTATCGTATTTTAAGTCGAAAATATTTCACTCTGAGGATTGTCATCAGGAGCTTGCGTTGACGGTGACGGACCGCTTTAATATGTCTGTTTCTCACGGAAGTGTTATTATTAAGATTTGTAAGAGATTCTTTGAAGTCGTTATATTTTAGATACCTATCGACCATATTTTTTAAACTTTATCATGCTTGAAACTTTAGTTGTAAAAATTAGTTCTAGACTTTATTCTCCAACAAACTTAAAATTTCTGCAACAGTGATTTTCAAACATTTTGTATTATTGTAATTCATGGTTAGGATAGAGTAGTTAATGTATACAATTACAATTATCAAGTAATTTATACAATTTAAATTAATACAATTAAATTAAATGGGTCCCTTTATTAGGGTTCCGTACCCAAAGGGTAAAACGGGACCCTATTACTAAGACTTCGCTGTCCGTCCGTCCGTCCGTCCGTCTGTCCGTCTGTCTGTCACCAGGCTGTATCTCACGAACCGTGATAGCTAGACAGTTGAAATTTTCACAGATGATGTATTTCTGTTGCCGCTATAACAACAAATACTAAAAACAGAATAAAATAAAGATTTAAGTGGGGCTACAGATACAGCAAACGTGATTTTTGACCAAAGTTAAGCAACGTCGGGCGTGGTCAGTACTTGGATGGGCGACCGTTTTCATTTTGCACTTTTTTCCGTTTTTTTTGCTTTATGGTACGGAACCCTTCGTGCGCGAGTCCGACTCGCAACTTGCCCGGTTTTTTGTTTATAAAAATAAGGCAAAAATTTAAAAAGAATATAATATTAAGAACGGAAGAAAGGAAATAGCATGGGTGTTCTAAAAACATTTGAAAAAAGAACATTCCGTAAAAAGGAACGTTTCAAAATTCGAACCAATTAGAGATGTGGCCGGCCGATACCAACGTCATTATTTTGACAAATAGACGATTAGCTTCGATGTGATGATCTACGAACGATACTGCCTATAATTACCTTTGCTGACTCAACTGTTTTAAACCGAGTTTTTTAAGAGTTTATAGTTACGTAAACTAATATTATGTGCTTATTTATTGGTTTTAAACTTTGTTAAACATAACATAACAGATAGGTACAAGCGTGAACTTTATAGCTTAAGAATTCTCTATAGTATTTTCCTGTCTCGATGGGTAGGTATCATCTCCATAATTATAGTAGTATATCGCAAATTTGTATCGAAATAACACCTGTCAGGCTGTCAGCGTACCCTTCTAGTTTGAAAAATACTATACAAAAAGAGTAGAAATTAAATAGTGGCAATACTGTAAGTGTAGTGTCGTTCCTTTCAAACCAATCTAAGAAAACGGGACGACACTACAATATTGCTACTTTTTAATTCCTATATACTATTCAACCGTTTACTGGGTTGGTAATGTTGGTATTACGAAAACATATAGGGTAGAGGTATATAGATATAAAAGGTAAATTGCATGTGTGTTAACAGCATGTCTCTGACTTAAAGGAATATGTGACTAAAATACTGCACTTTGTTACATACCAGCTAAAACTGTAACATATATCTTCTACAAGGGTGCTCACCCTTATTCCGTTTATTTATTAGGATTTTAATGCAATTAAACGAAAGCGTGACACGCGACAGGCCCAATCTTGACAGAATAACAAATGAACTAAGGCGTAGCTAACCGACAATCAATAACAAACCGATACCGAGGGGTATCTGTGGAAAAATCGCACAATACATGCTTCGATACACAGTTGTGAACAGTAAGATCGGCCGCAAATGTGCGGTTTCTAGCGGTGCGACAATTGTAAGTTATCGTTTTTGAATGTAGGTACGAATTTGAGCTGCGAAATTGAATGGAGAAATTATGAATGAATTCATCATACATTTGCCATGCATTTTTACGGCTGATGGCACCTACAAAATTACAATACCTACCTACATAATTTTATGTAATGTTTATTATACACCGTGAAATTTTAGTGGTTGTTTTCCCGCGGCAGGGCGATTTGCTATCGGTAGTACTTTCGAATTATGATAGACAAAATTACAAATAAAACTGTTTTCCAAAAAAAAAATTACAAAAAAATAACCTAAACTCGAACAAGTGAAAAACAATAGTAACACACTAAAACTGCAAGTCGACGACAGTTCCCGATATTGTAAACAGATAAACAAATAAACAAGCACATGTTACTTTTTTAAACTGTGTAACAGGCTAGAGTGCTTTACTCTTTGACAACTGAAATTAAAATTTACTTAGACTGTTCCTTCACGATTAAAAGTCGAAATAAAACCTTTTTATTAGTTTGATGATTGCCATTACTTTGTGTCAACTTTGGTAAATCGAATAATTAAGTACATCCTCTTCGCTTATTAAACTAATGTGATAACAGATCCTGTCAATGTCATCACTGCTATTTCTAGTAAAATGGATCGACATTACGAATATTCTAATTTAGAGTACGTCGCGATGGTGCAGCTGTACGCTAGGGCTAACAACGACTCCCACGCCGCCCGGCGACTTTACGCGGAACCGGACCATTTACAGTCGCTGCGTCTTCGGGGGATTTTAAACCCCCAAGTTCCACACGGACGAACAATTGTCGCCGCAACACAGCGGCTGCTTAACCACGGGCAGTTTCAAACGCCAGCACATGCACAGGGCAGAGGTGATTGTGTATTGAACGTGGCGGATTGCAGTTCGAACAATTATTGCGGTATCGGGAAGTTTAAGTGTTTGTTTAAGTTTTTGGTCATTAAAAGCTTGATCTTAACTTGTTATGTTTACTTTTAAGGATCTGCAAACTAACTGCACGTAGATGTAGATGTAGATGTAGATGTAGTGTAGGGACGCCTGGCCGGAAGCAGGCGGGCTGTCGATCGCGTGCCGCGTTCATTCAGCCCGATTCCCTGGAGTCGGAGCTGCAGGTTACTGTCCCGGCGGCATTCCCTCACCATTCTCCTCAAATCTTCTTGTTTTCCTGCAGAACAGAAGGACATCTTTGAGTTCGACGTCCTTTAGTTCGTTCTCTTTTAGTGTGTCTTTGCCGAATGTATTATATCGCGGTGCCGCATACATAATACATTCCGCTAGTAGGTGTAAGCTAGTCTCCTCCTTACCACAGTGTGGGCAGGAGGCATCTCTGCTAATCTCCATTATCTTAAGGTGTCTATTGAGAGTGTTATGACCTGTAATGATACCTGTCAGAAGTCTCAGACTGCTCTTACCTAGTTTCAGAAGATACCTGGTTCTCCTGTGATCTATGCCTTTGATCATCATCTTCGACTGTCTACATCCAGTTTCTTCTTCCCATTCTCTTTGTGCTTCCATCTCTTTTACCTTCTCTATGACTCCCTTCGTGACGTCCGCTGACATAGGTAGAGCCGGTTCCGGACCAATGTGGTCCATTTCCGCCCCCATCCTTGCCATCTCGTCCGCTTTCTCATTACCCGTCACTCCTTGGTGTCCTGGTACCCATGCCACCGTGACACTTCTTCGTTTGCCTATCGAGTTAAGCTCCTCCCGACATTCTCTCACAAGGGAGGAGGTAACCGATGTTTTCTTTAGTGCCTTCAGTGCTGCTTGGCTATCGGTATATATTACAACAGCGCCTTCTTGCTGCACACTCTCTTTAATTATATGTGCACAGCGCGCTATTGCACGTAAAATATGTGAAGGAAAAATAAATGGAACTACTTTTTAGGTTATTATGTTTCATTCACTCAAAAGAATTAGGTAGGTACTACTGCAGTGCTACTACTGGTGTTAGGTCACTTTCGAGTTTCGTTCGACACATTTATAAATCTGGCATTTCTTAACATTATTTAAAAAAAAGATTACACATCGACTGTATATCGATAGCAGAATCATTTCGTTGCGGGAAAACAACCACTAAAATTTCACGGTGTACAAGTGGCTCAAAAACACGTAAATAAAAATATTGTGTAGTACCCAAATTTGTCAAGAGATGGCGCCACCTCCGAAATAGAACGCGCTAACGATGTGTCGACGTAGAATCATGAGATCAGAGATGCAAATTACCGATCGATGTCAAATTCTAGGAGCGGATTAGTGCTGCGTTCAAGCTGTGGAACACCCTTTCAACATTAATCCTGCGAAATAAAAATAACAGTTCGGTGTCTCTGTTTGTTACCAAATTACCAATTTCAACCTATAATTTAATTTTTCACCACACTAGCTCGGAAAGGCTTACTTTGCACTTCAAGAACTGATAGCAAAGTTGCATTTTATTCACATGTGAGGCAAAGTAATCAAATGCAAATTTTGAGTTGTTTTCTTATGTTGGCTGGTAGAATTGAATTTAAAGGATGATAAATATTTAATAACATTCATTTGGATTTGATTTTGTTTGATATTTTACATTTAATATTTGCCTCGGGTTGGTGTGGTGAAAAATTTTGTGTTTCACTCGGGGGCAAATTTTGTCTAACCCTCGTGCTTTGAAACCCTCGCAACGCTCAAGATTCCATTTTTGAACCACTCGCTACGCTCGTGGTTCAATTTTGGAATCTTTCGCTTGCTCGGGTATCAATATTAGCACAAGCGGTTAAACAACAAATTTGCCCCCTTGTAAAACAAATAACTATTATCTTTCGGTTTACTCTTATTTTCTTTTACTCAGACTCTTTAACATAACGAAAATGACTTTAATCAGCCTAGCTTGCCTTAACAACATTTTACCAAATTGAGTTTACACCATAACCGTTCGTATGCGGCCGCTCTAACACCATTTTCAAAATCGTAATGCACCCATTCTAGGGGATGAGTCACGTGCCGTTCGCGTGCTGTGACGCACCATTTGCCCAGTAAACGCACTGCTACAACTCCAATAACACAAATATCGTATCAACGTATGAGTCTCATACTAAGATACGACCTTTTGGAAATAATGATGAACGCTGAGGTTTATTTATGGAATTTTAAAAGGACTTAAGTAACGCGAATTTTTATACTAATTTAAACCTTTTAAAAGCAAAGTTTTAAGAGACTGTGGAGAATTTAATGGCTGATAATATTAATATTATGGGAATTAATAGGAAGTTGGTGGCATAAACATGGTGGTTCTTTAGGGTGGCCGTGGATATATCGTTTGTTATTATTTTGTATCTGCAGTTTAAAAATCCAGTTCCATTTTCTTCTATTTGTGCAATGGCGAGGGGTCGACAAACTTTTAAGAAGAAGAGCCAAGTTATTGGACTAGAAATCGCCAACTTATTAGGAATCTGTAAGAGCAGCATATTATTATGACTTTTTCACCAGTAAGGTTTAAGTTAAGGTAACGTTCGGATGCCAACCGCAGCTGCATTACTGAGTTATTCTTCTGCTGCATAATGCGCTATCAATATTACTCTTTGAGCAGCACATGGTATAATAATATACTCCGCCTGGTACTCTCTTCCCGTCTTTTCTAGGTCACCTGACTGACACAAGCCTACGCCATCATGCGACAGCGCAGCGCTATATGATAATATGCGATAGCGCTATATATAGCGGCCATGTTATTGTGACGTAGGCTTGTGTCACTCTGGGAAGAGAAGACCATGTTTTATTACATATTATAACTCACATTATAGACGGGTCTAACGCGAATTTTATTCAATGACCTTGATTTACCGACGTTTCGACACAGGTTTCACTGGTCGTGGTCGCGGCTGACCACGTCATGTTTTATTAGACTATGGAGCAGCATTTATGAGCAAAAATATATAAAATAAACTTGAGACGACTTCGCCATTTTGAAATTCAACCGTAAAGTCTTAAATATGTCTGTAACACAAATAAAACAAATGCCAAAGGGATAGATAGAACAGTAGACAATCGAACTAAAGATTTGTCATCATTCATCATTCGAAGTACCTAAACTGCCATGTTCTTCACAAAACCCGATACATGATCATTTTGGGCCTCTGCCCGGACCGGTTCACTTAGGTCCAATTAGTCTTATCTATCATCTAACGTCAGCGGATCCGAACCCTCGAAATTACATCAGAGGCAAAAACTAGGAATGTGCTCCGTCATACTGGGGGCCAATTCTGTTTTCAGAATTTGATCTTATTTCGATACGCCTTCGAGTCATGTAATGTCCCTAAGATGACAATTGTTGATATAAAATGCCAATTGAAATTTAAATAATGTACGGAAGTAGTCACGTGACTGTTCGTAGCATCTGAGCGGCTACCGCGAAAACCGAAATTCGCAAATCGCAAGGATCTTTCTCTTTTACTCCAATGAAGGCGTAATTAGAGTGACAGAGAAAAATCCCCGCAATTTGCGAACTTCGATTTTCGCGGTTATAGCCCTGTCATCCTGATACAATTTTTCTTTTCGTTTAGCATTTGTCGATGTAATAATAGCCTGTCCGATTTCTATTTAAGATCAAGTTCGTCATACATTTACTATGGTGTACCTGATCTTAGAAAAGCGGAAATACTATACGATTATCATCTTAAGTTCTTTGGCTAGGCTCCCAGGCAATTCACGCGCACTGATAAGTGCGGACAGTATGTCTTATGATACTACTCCTGATTGAATTTAGTAAGGACCAATCAGAATTACCGGCACGTATGGAGGTCCAAGGGGGAGGCCTATGTTCAGCAGTGGACGTCTTATGGCTGAGATGATGATGATGATGATGATGTGAATCAGAATTATCGGCTCACACTGATTGCCGCAGCAGCGCACGTACTCGAAATCGTATCAAAATTTTATAAAAAATAATAATACAGAATTGACCTTCAAGTCACTTACGCCACGTTAAAAACGGCGTAAATTATCCCACATTTCAATTACCTACTTTACGACTTTTTTTTAAACGAGTAATGGAGTTTCTTTAAGTAAAAAAAGAACACAATGCATGCGGTTAGATAGCTGTTCCGCAAATTAAATTTGTAAATAAGACTCATGACTTTGCAAATGGTTTGGATTGCTTGCTAATTTTGATTTCAATTGGTAGTTTGGTAGATTTTTATTGACTTCACTTTTTATTTTGCTCTCGCACTACTACCTTACCCCTAACCCTAGTACTTATTAAGACAAAAATAATAATAAAATCTATTTAATCATTTTTTTACGAAACGTTTAAGCTGTTGAAAAAAACAATCATTATAAAATTACACAGAGAGAAACCTGGCATATAAACACAATAATACACACAAATAATGTTGTAGGACCTGAAGTGTCACTCAATGGAACGTGCTAACTATGCAAACAAAAGTTACTAGTAAATTCATCATTCGGAAACATTTTCAACATGGCGGTTTGTTTACATATGTTAGCAAGTTCCATAGAATGACACTTATAGATATTCAGCACTAAATTAAATCACACAATTTAGTGACCTTTGACTAATTATCCAAACAGCCAAACCTTACAAATCAGCAAAGCATTTTGCTTTTACAAATCCAATGTGAATAGAAATTCCCGCTAACCAGACATCCTATTCAAATATAACATTTCCACATTAGCTCTAGCACGCAATCTAAAATACGGAATTAAATATTAACTAGTAAATAAAAAAGCATTTTAAACCTTTTGTTAAAGGTGTAAGGTTTATATTCCTTTGTTAGTTTTGATCGGTTTGTTTTCAGGTAATTGGCGGTTGTCACAGTGGCAACGCTCTGCATTTCACATGCATTAGTTGCACGAAGCTGTCACAGTAGATAGATTTTGGAATTGTCTATCTGCCCACGCTCGAAGAGATAATAAATCGAAGTCCGAGAAGTTAAGATAAAATTATTCATAGTTATAATGAATTTATAATGAAAATTATCATCATCATCTTCCTGGCGTTGTTCCGGCTTTTTGCCTTTTTTAGTAACTAATTCCAAGACTTGGTGTAGGCATTAGTTCTTTACGAAAGCCACTGCCATCCTGACCTTTCAACCAAGAAGGGAAACTATTAGGCCCTTATATTAGGACTACTTCGATTTCCTCACAATGTTTTCCTTCCCCAAAAAGCTACTAGTATACCAAATCATAGATATCGTACATGGGGTTCCTAGTTTTTCTGGGAAGAAAAACTCATTGGTACCAGCCTTAGTATTTGAACCAATATTGACTCAAAATTGAAAGTCATACGCCAACGTTAACAAAGTTTTACCAACTGTGTAATGTGACGTTATTAAATACAAAACAAGAGACAAACTAACTAATTATTTCAACTTCATTTCTGCTTTCAAAATTGTTGTAGCAAAACTGACATTTTTAAAACTCTTATTGCGACGGCTTAAGAGCGACATTCCATCGAACAAATCACGAGAAATGCTCAAAACGTACTATTTTGTAAGATTATCAAAGTAATTTTTAGTGTAAATTCTACAAATTACTACTTCATTATGTTGTTGCGACGGCTTTGGGATTGCCACACGCAATCTTGTTTGCGCTTTCATGGCGACTTCACACTGTTATTGTGCCGATATGTCAAAGATAGAGTTTCTTCGGAAAGAGAAGAGTCGTGGAATGTATTGGGCCTTGTACATTCCACGACTTCTCTTTCCGCACAGACTCACTAGAGTCAACTGAACGTCATTCGTAGCCTAAAGGTGACCACTGACGAGCCTTCCAACAGTCCAAATAGCGTGGCTGCAATCCAAAATCGGTCCGAGAATGTCAAAAACGTACAATGTTTAATATCAGGATGCCGTCCATTTGGATGAATCCATTGTAACCGCATCCATTTGGAAGGCTCGTCAGAGGCCTGCTTAATAGACGAGGGGCAGCAGCGAGAACCGAGCGATCCTTGATTAAATGCGTGACAAAGTTTTTTAACTTTCTCATCGCAACAGCCAATACGGCAACGACAGCCAAGCAATTTATTAAAGATAACATTGAAAGTGTCTCCACTTCTCGCTGCTGCAATGCTGCTGCAATCCCAGATCCCCAAGAGAGGACAATGCTAGGCTGATGATGGCGCTGAAAGTAAATGTAATTGTCTAATTGTCTATAGTGAAACGGTAATAAATATTGCTATAAAATTGATTTTTAACAAAGAATTAAACGAAAACATTCGGGGAAACCGGCGGCTTTTCTATGAACATTACAAAAATAAATAAATCGTTAACTTTGTTACTTCTAAGACTTTCATTATACAAATTAAAAGAAGTGAATATAATAAAGTACAAAAATTATGTTTATTATATAAACGGACTTTGTTTATAATATGACGCCAACAGAAAACTCGCACTTAACTCATACCTGCTAAAAAAGTTTTTGACGCACGTAACACCTACCACGCAAGCTTTACATGATTAACAACAATTTGCCAACGAGAACAATAAAATTCTATGAATGGAAAATAACTCTTTGCTTTGCTTTAATAAACATATGTTTAACACTCATTGACCATCTATGGACCTTAACTCTTTCCAATAAGGTTTATATATCGTCAGCGCGGAAACATACCTAAGCCATGTACAAGACTCATTGAGTATTTATGGACCTTAAATCTTTCCAATAAGGTCTATATATCGTCAACATGTGCCCCGCAATTACGCCTACATTTCGTGTTCACATTCACACCGAGTTATTCCATACAAAATACGCAAAGGGCTGGGAAGAAGCTAATTGTTCCCTTCCGATTGCTCTAGAAACAAAGGCCTAAAGATGCCTATGTTTTTTTCCATTGCGTTCCTCTTTGTTAATACAGGCGTAAGTGATGAATGGCCAGCGTTTTATTATGGCTTTGCCGTGAATTAAAGAGTGAAATTTTCTTTATGATCTTTCTTCTTTTTTGGACACACCTCGTAGTGTACGCGCACCAAAATGGAATCCTAAGTTCATTTTTAATTTTAGTTTGATTTATTCTATTTGTCAGGCACACAAAACAGAGAAGAGAGATAAATTGGACATTAATCATGACATTTCCACACTTTGTCATTACAAATGGCATGGAGCGTTAGCTCTCGACGCTTCAGCATATTAATACATTCTAGGTTTATAATTTTCGCTTTTTAACAAAAAATGTTTTCATTTGCTAATTTTCAAATAAGAAAAACGTACAAACCTAGTTTTTTATTGCGTTAATAACATACTAAAAAAAACATGGAAAACAGAAAATACTTATAAGTGGAAAAACATTTTTTTTTGTATGGACGAGTACTGCTTACCTCTTAATTGGTTTTAAAGTCTGTGCACTAAAGCTTGTAACTTGCACCACATTTCATGTGCGAGTGCCCCTCGTTATGTTAGCTGTTTGCAAAATTACTTTTTTTTTATTTTCCCGTCAGCGCGGGTGTTGTGCTCGAATAATTATTTATTATCAGATTAAAAACGGCTTATTTCGCTAAAGGCTAATAGGCGAAATAATTCGCTTGCGTGTTTGCACTTTTAAACCTAACTTCGGAAAACCCAAAAAGAAAGGATATTTGTTTGCCGTGTGTGTTTGTATTTATATTTGTATGGTTGAGAATGTCTCATTGCATTGGTCCGCCTTTTGTAGATCAGCTATTATAAGACAATTAGATATTTTTAAAAATTGTACAATGAGCAGCAGCAGCAGAGGCAACCCTTGAACAAAAGCTGTGCTTAGGTAGTCAATCGTTGATAGAAGTGCGAACTTAAACAACAAAACTTAAATAATGTAGGTATATAGCATCTGACATAGGTACCGACACATTTTGAGGGTTCCGTACTCAAAGGGTACAAGCGGGACCCTATTACTAAAACTCCGCTGTCCGTCTGTCAGTCTATCCGTCTGTCTGCCCGTCTGTCTGTCTGTCTGTCAACAGATTGTATCTCATGAACCGTGATAGCAACCGTGATACAGTTGAAATTTTCACACATGATGTTGATGTATTTCTGTTGCCGCTATAACAACAAATACCAAAAAAATAATATTTAAGTGGAGTTCCTATACAACTAACGTGATTTTTTTGCCGTTTTTTGCGTAATGGTACAGAACCCTTCGTGCGCGAGTTTGACTCGCACTTGGCCGATTTTTCTGTTGATCAACCTTTGTGCAATAAAATTTTCAATAAATATGATGATGATGAAATATATTGTTCAGTCATAAAATGTGATGACTTAAGCTACTACTTTGCATATTGGTCTTTCCGTCACTATTCTGTCATGGAGCTAAAGGTGGCCACTGACGAGCCTTCCAACAGTCCAAATAGCGTGGCTGCAATCCAAAATCGGTCCGTGAATATCAAAAACGTACAATGTTTAATATTAGGATGCCGTCCATTTGGATGAATCCATTGTAACGGCATCCATTTGGATGGCTCGTCAGTGGCCTGCTTAACGCTTCATTACTGCAGGCCTATTATGGACGGCTGTATCCACGTGACAAAATATCCGTCACTTTTTAACAGAGCGCGATTGAAAGTGACGGATACCTTTTATCACGCTGTCACGTAGACAAGAACGGCCATCATATCCGCAATAAGGGCCTACCGCGAAACATGTTCGACGTTTCCTCCCTGTCACACTTACGTACGAATGTACAAGTGCGACAGAGAGGCAACACGTCGAACGTGGTTCGCGGTAGGCCCTCTGGATACGTCGTTAGTGGCATCACTCAGATCGTCAGGCTTACACTACTTATCCTGCACTTGGCATTGATTGAATGCAGCTAAGCCGACGTACACAACGGTATATTTAAAATTTATTCATATTTTCTTCAAAATAATAAAAAAAAAATTTATTGATAATATTTTTGAAGTGAAAACTTCTTTAGCGGCGCTGTGCACTTTTTGTGATGGGGAAAAAATGTTAAACTCGCGACAGGTCACGTAACCGTAAGATTCGTAAGACGCAAGACGGACACGTGACCTGATCGAAAAACTGTTACAATGTCATTGAGTTTTCACTTCTGCCGGAACTCGCGGAGTGCAACCCGTTGTATTTTTTTATTCATTCATTAATATGTACAGTCACTTGCAATAATCAGTTACTCTTCGAAGGCCGCAAAAATATGTGACACGGTCTTATGGCTCTACAAATAAGATTGTCAGATATTTTTGTGGCCTTCGTAACATATTATTGCAGGTGACTGTACATTTCACTATTTCTAAATAAACATCTTAATTGAAACCAGAGTTTTTTTTTTCTTTTTTTTATGGGATTTATAATTTATTTACATACAATATATATACAGTGGTACTACTAAACGAAATTAAAGACATACATCTAATATAAGTTCTTAAAACACACTTATTCGTCGACAAAAAGGCAAAAGGACATCATTTCAGTTAATTGTCATATTCTTCAATCCCTGTAGGTCTCAAAACTGTTTTACATAGAAACTATAGGCTAAGCCCACCAGTACTTTAATAAAAAAATATATTTAAACTATCTACCCGCGACCTCGTCTGCTGATGATGATAATAATGATTAAAAACTGTCCTATATCCTTCCTCGGGCTTCAAATTTTATCTAAATCGGTTCAGCAGTTTATGTGTGAGAGATATCAGACAGAGTTACTTTCACATTTTCAATTACCTACTATTTGTAAGGTGTCATTCTAAGGAACTTGCTAACTATGTAAACAAGCCGCCATAGGTACTGAAATTTTATGATTTAATGACAGTTTCAATATGGCGGTTTGTTTACATAACTTTTTTATTTATCAACAGTCAATGTTTTTTATCAAATACATAAACGTGGAAACATTATCAAAGGCTGTTTCACGACAGATATCTGCAAATACGGCTTTGCAGATATCTGCTAGGTACCTACGCATTAAAATAAAAAAACCGGGCAAGTGCGAGCCAGACTCGCACACGAAGGGCTCCGTACCATAATGCAAAAAACGGCAAAAAAAACGGTCACCCATCCAAGTACTGACCCCGCCCGACGTCGCTTAACTTCGGTCAAAAATCACGTTTGTTGTATGGGAGCCCCACTTAAATCTGTACTGTTTATAGTATTTTATTCTGTTTTTAGTATTTGCTATTATAGCGGCAACAGAAATACATCATCTGTGAAAATTTCAACTGTCTATCACGGTTCGTGAGATACAGCCCGGTGACAGACGGACGGACAGCTTATTAGTAATAGGGTCCCGTTTTACCCTTTGAATACGGAACCCTAAAAAAGACCTAGGACATAAAATTAAAAAAAAAATTGTTGGTATAAAAACCAATGTTGGCTTGAGTATAAATTCGCCCTTACCACAACAGCAGCCTTGCCTGATCTTGACCGTATCCATAGTTCACAGGGTCAACGACCGCGGTTATTAATGATCGCACGTCGAATGATTACAATTCAAAATTTCCGGTGTCGAAACTGGGTCGGGTCAGGTCGGGAGAGTTGGAATGCTAGGTTAACTGAAATTCCTGCTGGCCTAAAGGTGCCGTCCAGATTCAGACTGCATTACTGCTGACAGTATTATTATTTATGTCTTTCCCGTCACGGAACAATGGTGTCCCGGAACTTTGGGAGGCGTACGTGGGGCCGAAGCAAACAGCGCAGAGGCCCTTTAAGACACTTCTAAAAGCAATGGATGCACGTGGCGGATACCATCACCGAACGCACAATGTGATACATCCGGAGATGGTCCCCGCTAGGTGCAAAGACTATTCCAGTGCAGCACTTATGTGCTGCGATGGGAACGAATGTCATCCCAAGTAACACAACGTAGCTGAATATTGTTTGAATAATAGAGCATGCCGTACTTAATGCTGAATAAGGTAGCTGTATAACAGCTGAATAAGCGTTATACAGACGTTATACAGAAGGTTTGGGCGCAAAGTGGGCAGTGCCCACGCCGCTTATTTCTGAATAACAGTAATGTAATAGCTATATAAGTGTATGCCCACACATTGAATCGCTGAATAACACTTGTATAGAGGCTGTCAAAAGCTTATATACCGCTTTTAAACCAAAGTTATCCAGCTTTGTACACAATGAATCAGTTATTCACACGTTATGAAGCTTTTGGTTCCAAAGTGCATTTTTACAGAAAATATATTCAGATATTTGTGTTAAATCAATGAGTTGTCTTCCATTTTAATTTGTGAACTCGTGTCAAAGTGTAGTTTCTGCAGTGAAAACTTACAAAATAAGGAGGACATCACCCATATATTTATTTGATGTTTACATAACTTCAATTTCATTGCGCATGCGACTTTACTGTTAATATATATATGCATTTTATTTAAAATTTTAAAGCGCCGCGTAAATAATGCACCGCTTCAAAAGTAAATATAGAAAATTTACTACTCCACATTTAAATTTGTAATTTTTCTGCAGTGTTTAGATGTTTTAGTGATAGAAAATGTACTTTAACAAGTTATGCTACGATAAAACTAGTTTTATAAATGAATAAAATGGGTTTTTCAGTTCATTTTCAATTCCTATATAATTGTAGAGGTTAGAAAGTGAGCAACCGTAATGGCGTCCGACTGTGCTGAATATAAGCTGCTGCCACAGCTATTATTGTGCTAATTTCTGAATAAGCATTCACATTATTCGCGTTACTAAGCAACATGTTAGATAATAATGGTCTTAACACAACAAGTTTTGGATAACATCAGTATAATAGTAATTGTTTTCTCAATCTTAAAGCCTATTAGGGTTCTATACACAAATAGTAAAAACCACATAGATCCTCACTACTTTGATGATAAAACATTATAGGTATGTAACACGGGCAATATTCAATCCTACTTCCCACTAATATTATAAACGCGATATAATATATAAGTTATATGATAAATCTGGGGGCACGGCAGTTTACACAGTTATTTTTTCCGTTATCAGTTCCGACAAATATGTAGTAGGTAAAGGTAACGCAAAGATGTACGACGTGAGTACGAAGATGTATATAGTATGAGTGGTATGGTTACGAGTATGGTATGAATATGAATATGGTATAGGGGCGAAGGTGAGGGTATATCATTCATTCATTCATATTAGTAGCGGGTATCACGGGTATGAGTACAATAAGTATAGTTTGATATGGGCAGTATTGTTTAGGTATGAGTACGAGTACAGTGTGGGATGGATATGAGTAGACCCACTTGAAAACTAAAAACAGTCTGTTCAAAATCGACAGGAGAATCGATTTCGCTATGAGGGTAATTATTTTATTTTTCTCATACCCAGTCCAGTCTACAACTTTTTAATGCAACAATATGAATAACTAGCATTTGACACATTGTTTGCCAACTAACAACAACAATGGCCATTGGTAAACTTTATCTCGTTGCAGTAAGGTATGAAAATGGTCAGCTAACAGTGTTTACGATGGTAACTAGCAATTGTTTTACGTCATTAAAAGTAGAGATGCAACGGATAGTTGTTTGGCCGGATTCCGGATATCCGGCCTGGACACTGGCCGAATATCCGGTATCCGGCCGCCGGATATTCGGCTGGCGGAACTATACCTGTTGCAGAATGGAGTTTTTATCCCAACATTAAAAAGTTTATGTCAATATTGTCAACTGTCTTCTTGGAAAATATATCTTTCGTTTCCTACGTACATTTTGTATTTTAATTCTTTTAATTTACTTATTTGGACCCCAAGGCCCAGGTTTAGCCTTTAACATGGTCCTATTGAGTCGGGAACCGTAAGTAAATAAAATTAAATGCGTAGAAGCGGATTCTAAGAAGCACGAAAAAATTTTCATTCGACTCGTCTGGAACTGCCGATTTGAAGGTGCCGCCATTGTGCGGAGCCATCGCAGCGTTCAACGAGCCGCGAGCAAGCGTTCTATAAACGCACCAGCACCACTCACTGCGCAGCGATCTGCGCGCGTGGAACGGAATAACAAGTAACGTTTTGTTTCAAATCTGTTTGACATTTGTTCTTTTCCAGATATTTTTAGTGTTTGTGGTGGAAAAGTGTTTCTATCTTGTAATAAGTTTAAAAGCTTGTAAAGTTAATTGGTTTTTGCCGGTTTTTATGTGCGTCCGAAGTCGTTTTTGTGTTTTCCACATGCAAAGCATTGTGCGCAATTTAACATGGAAAAGACAGAAGAAGAACGACGTCAATTAGTTGCGCGCAGAGGTACGAAAAAAGGTACTCTAACAAGATTGAAAAACAAAATGGAAGAATCGTATATAAACGATATAGAAATGCTAAAACTGATGGTAGAGAGGGCCCAGACGGCATTCCACGATTATGAAGATCTGTGCGAGAAAATAGGTGATGAGGAGGATCCCATTGCTGTCGAAACGACTTTTTATGAATGCGTCGCAGCAATGCGGCAGCGAATTGCGGATTTATCGGCACCTGTACCCACCCCTGCCGTTTTGCCGGCAGTGACGCCGCAAGTGTCGTCGAAAATAAAGTTACCGAACATACAAATACCATCATTCAATGGCAAGTATACAGAATACAGACCTTTCATAGAAATGTTTACTGCCCTTGTGCATAACAATGAAGGGTTCGACAATATACAAAAGTTTTTTTATCTGAGAAGCTTCCTAAAAGCTGAGGCATTTGATTTAATCAAAAACTTACCTGTCATCGGTCAAAGTTATTCCGAAGCTCTCAAAATTTTAGCTGACAGGTACGATAATAAATATAAAATCATCAATGAGCACATAAATGCTTTGTTTGAGTTGCCAACGCTAACGAAGTCAAGTCCTAGTGCTTTACGCTCATTGATTTCAATAACAAAACAGCATTTAGCTGCATTAAAAAACCTTGATGAGGCCATTGAAAAATGGGACAGCGTTCTCATTTGCCTATTAAATAAGAAACTAGACCCAGTTACTAACCGAGAGTATCATTTGCATAGGGATTCCTCAAAACAGCCAACCTTTAATGATTTTTTGAAATTTGTAGAAGGTCGGGCCCTTGCCCTAGAGAACAGTGAGGGACGGGGTGATACAGCAAGCTGTGCTGCTGGCAAGGTAGCTCCAGTGAAGATGGCATCATCATCATTTGTCACTACCAAAACATCCCAAGGCTGTCTGTACTGTGGTAAGGAACACAAATTATATGCATGCCCTAAATTTGCTCTAGCTTCCATATCGGAACGACTAGATTTTGTTAAGGAAACAAAGCTTTGCAAGATTTGTCTTAACATTCACCCAGGAAAGTGCAAGTTTCATTTTAAATGTAAGGAGTGCAAAGAATCCCACAACTCGCTACTTCATGTAAATGAAGAGAAATCCTCATCGGTGTCATTGACTAACATTAATAATCAGACACTGGTGTTGTTGCCAACGGTTAAAGTTAAGGTAGTTTCTAAATGTGGCAAGGAGATCATAGTTAAAGCAATGCTTGACTGTGCATCTCAGAATTCCTTTATAACAGCGAAGCTTGCAAAGCAACTAGGTTACCCACTCTTGCCATGTTCTACTACAATAACTGGTGTAACTCTAGAAGATAAATCGGTCAAACATAGTTTGCGCCTGGATATTTGCTCATGTGTTTATCCATATAAAACACAAGTAAATCTGCTAGTGGTAGATAAATTTAGTAACGAAATGTTGCCACAAACAGAAATAGATATTTCAAAAATTGAGATCCCTGAAAATATAACATTAGCCGATGACTCCTTCCATATCCCAAGTGAGATAGATATTTTATTGGCTGCAAATATCTTTTTTCAGTGCCTGTTGTCGCAGCCTGAGGAGCTGCGCGATCCTGATGCCGCACCCAGCTTGGTTCACACACAGTTTGGTTACATAGTAGGAGGTGATGTTCCATCTTCTATTCTTAAACGACCTGCTGTTTCTCTTTTCTGTCAAGAATGTCAAAGTGATGTACGCGATACTATGTCTAATTTTTGGCAAACAGAAAAAGTACCTGAAATATATGCGGAACATACATCTGAACAACAACAGTGCGAAAAATTGTTCACTGAAACTGTTAAACTTGAAGGCAATCAATTTACAGTTTCATTGCCATTAAAAATACCTATCTATGATGTGAACAATACATTGGGGGATTCCTTTGGGTTAGCTCTCAAGAGATTTTATAATCTCGAGAAGAGATTTCAGAAGGATCAGAATTTGTATGAAGGTTATAAGGATTTCATACATGAATATCTCGACTTAGGTCATGGATCATATGTTGACATTTCCTCATATGATCTTACTAAAGATCCTGTGTACTTTATGGGACATTCAGCTGTTTTAAGGCCGGATGCAGTAAGTACCAAGCTCCGGGTAGTCTTTGATGGATCTATGTTAACGAGTAATAAGATTTCATTGAATAATATTTTAATGAATGGACCAACTGTTCAACAGGAACTGTTCGACATACTGTTGTCATTTAGAGTGCACAAATATTTCATTGCTTGTGATATCAGGCGTATGTTCCGAAATATTTTAGTACAGAAAGATCAGCGATCTTTGCAAAATATTCTCTGGCGAGACACTCCTAATGAGTCACTAAAATGTATTCAGCTAAACACAGTTTGCTATGGAATGAAGTCATCAAGTTATCTTTCAACAAGATGCTTGAACGAGCTGGCTACGAAATTCGAGAGGCAATATCCTCTAGCTAGTTCTGCAATACTAAACTCTACCTATGTAGATGACATCATTCATACAGAGGATAGTTTGGCAAAGATTGTTGACACTCAAACTCAATTAATAGAATTACTTGCTAAAGGTAGTTTTAAGCTACATAAATGGGCAGCTAATGACTCTTCAATTTTGACAAATATTCCAGCAGAGCAGCAGGTTGTTGGAGAACTGGAACTGAATAAGGACATCAAAACTTTAGGTTTAAAGTTAGATATTGACTCTGATTCTTTTAAACTTTCATGTCCAGTGTCAAAAAATGTCCCTAAGACAAAAAGACAGATTTTAAGTTATATAAGCCAATTCTATGACCCTTTAGGTCTAGCGGGACCCGTTTTTGTCCAAGCTAAAATCATTATGCAAAAATTGGCTCAGGCTTGTACCGACTGGGACTCAGTGCCCTCGCCTATTTTACTAAAAGAATGGCTTGAATTTTACAATGATTTGCAGACAATGAAAGAAATTAAAATAAAACGGAATGTTACTGTTGATAACATTCAGTCTGCTCAGCTAGTAGCATTTGGTGATGCCTCAATTTCTGCATATGGAGCAGCCATTTATTTAAGAGTCACTGACAAGCATGGCAAAGTATCGATGTCGCTTCTTTGTTCTAAGAGTCGCATTGCATCTAAAGACAAGAAGTTGACTGTGCCACGATTAGAATTAAATGCATCTCTTTTGATGGCAAAATTATGCTTTAGAGCATACAATACTCTAAGTAAAAAGATATCTATTGAAAGTGTGCATCTTTTCAGTGATTCTCAGGTTGTTTTGGCATGGCAAAAAACGAATCCAACAAATCTAAATGCTTATGTTGCTAATAGAGTCAAATTAATCAACGAATATACAAAGGGTTTTCAATGGTTGTATATAAAAACAGACCTCAATCCTTCTGATTGTTTGAGTCGAGGTGTAAAACCTAGTGAACTACAAAGTAACCAACTGTGGTGGTGCGGACCTACTAGCATGTCTGATCCAGAGTATAAATTCACCGATGATAGTAATAATGTACCTGACAACTTACCGGAGATCAAGCATGCTGATGGTTCCAAGCCGGTGTGTATGGCATCATATCAATCGGTTTCTCTTGCAAATGATTTGTTAGATAAGTTTTCTAACATTAATAAGGCAGTTAACGTGCTTGCCTACATACAAAGATTCTGTAAAAATGTAAGGCCGGGTTCACAAAAAATAAAGCTTAATTTTATTACTTTTAGCGAGGCAACCCAGGCATTGCATATGTTTATAAAGAATGAGCAGGAAAGGTTCTTTGATAAAGAGCTGGCCTCTTTGCGGGCAGGTAGACAAGTTTCGTCGTATTTACTATCTGTCAACCCCTTCATTGATGCTAACGGTATTCTCAGAGTAGGTGGACGTTTGCAACACTCCTCCTTACCTTATAGCCATAAGCATCAGATAATCTTACCAAAAGAATCTAAGGTCACTTACCTTATTATTGAAAATGAACATTTAAAGCTTTTACACGCCAGTCAGAAAGAAGTACTTAGCAATTTAAGTCAACGCTATTATATAGTTAACGGTTTGAGATTGGTAAAAAAGTTTGTGAATAAATGTCTCACATGTTTTAGACTGAAAGGTGAAACAGCAAAACAGCTGATGGGTTCATTGCCCGCTGGTAGAGTCAGCATAGATCGAGTGTTTGCTAAGGTTGGTATAGACTTTGCGGGACCAATCCTGATAAAGCAGTCAAGAGTGAGAAGTGTTGTCACTACTAAAGGTTATATTGCTGTGTATGTGTGCTTTGTCACCAAAGCCATACATTTATGTAGAGTTAGTGTCAGATCTCACCACTGATACATTCTTGGCTAGCTTCAAACGATTTATTGCTAGACGTAATGTTCCAACAGAGGTCTATTGTGATAATGCCGCTACTTTTAAGTCGGCTAGTACTCAGTTGTCTGAGTTATATAAATTGAATAATAATAAATGTCATCAAATTCAAGTTCAAAATGTGACTGCAAAATTGGGAACAACATTCCATTTCATACCGAGTTACTCTCCGGTGTTTGGTGGTCTATGGGAGGCCGCAGTAAAAAGTGTTAAATATCATTTGAAAAGAATGTTGGGCTCACATGTTTTAACATATGAATTGTTGTACACGGCACTTGTTCAAATTGAAAGCATTTTGAACTCGAGGCCTATAACGCCAATGTCATCAGACATTGAGGACCTCTCCTATTTAACGCCAGGGCACTTCTTAACTGGTGCGCCCTTAACTTGCTATCCTGAGCAGGATATCACAAACTTACCTGATAATAGATTGAAGTTTTGGAGGAAATGTACTGCTCTGCAGCAGCATTTTTGGCGATATTGGTCTAAACAATACCTTAATGTCTTACAGAACCGTCCTAAATGGAAGGCCGCCTTGCCTAATATTAAAGTAGGTGCTCTAGTTATCTTGCGTGAAATAGATACTCCGCCTATGACTTGGCCTATGGCTAGAGTTACCAAGGTTTTTCCAGGTCAGGATGGAAAGATAAGAGCCTTAGAAGTAAAAAAGGCTAATGGTAAAGTTCATACAACTTCTATTACTAAAGTGTGTATACTACCTTTAGATGAATAGGTAGTGTTTCAAAATGTTATTATATGATATTTTAATATTTTAGTTAAGTATTATGGCTAATATCCTACTGAATTGTACTGATACTTAATTTATAACTGTAAGTAGGTAGTCATGTACTATGTGTTGATGCTGGGTGCATCTAATGTATAAGATGTTTATTTAGTTATATGAAATGTGTCTTATCTTATGTTTGTTACATACTGTTTCATAACTACTTTCATAGCAATCTTGTAAACTTATTAAGTTATTAGTAAGAGTTATATTAATTTCAATTTCACAAACCTTAAAAGATTACAGTCCGCTCTAGATATTGAAGTATACAAGGGAGCTAATGTGAAATGTAGTTTAATATTTAATAAGGTATTAATTTGTACCTAGTTATGTTATTTTATGTTGGCGGAATATGTTGCAGAATGGAGTTTTTATCCCAACATTAAAAAGTTTATGTCAATATTGTCAACTGTCTTCTTGGAAAATATATCTTTCGTTTCCTACGTACATTTTCTATTTTAATTCTATTAATTTACTTATTTGGACCCCAAGGCCCAGGTTTAGCCTTTAACAATACCTACATTTCGGTTTTTCAGGTGCGCATTCTGCAGGTTTGACCTGTTTCCTAGTAAACGTTCGCGCGGACTCATTTCTAGGTTCGAAATGAGTGCGCGTGCAAGTCAGTGGAATGATTAAATTGTTTTAAAATAATAAACAAGTACGATTTGTTTACTCCGAAATCATGCAATGTTACTATCCGGTATCCGGCCGAATAGGAGGTCACTATCCGGTATCCGGCCGGATAGTAAAATAGTGGCCGGATAGGCCGGATAGTAACCGGAATTCCGGTGCATCTCTAATTAAAAGGACTATGCATCTTGTGTAAAATAACCAATCGAAGAGAATTGTTAAGAAAACTAAACCTCGATTTTTTAAATAATGGTTGGATTAAAGAATATGCGTATTTATTCTTGATGCGTTCAAAATAAAATAAAAACATGCTCAAGTTCAAAGCAATCAGACTCAAGTAGCACTGTTGACCGTGTATAAAGCTACGGAACCCTCTCCACTGCGCACTTGTTGATACTAAGCAGTAGTTTGAATAGCGCTTCTCATTGCGTTCATTTTGCAGCTTTTAGCAAGAAAATATAGTATATGTGTACTAAAATCGCTATAACTTAAGTATAAGTGTTGTTTTAGTATTTATTATTCAGACGTTATGTCAATAAAAGCCATAATTAACCCATATATGCAGCTACTGAATAACAAATAATATGTGGATTTTATTACAGCTTCCAGTAATAGCGTCCACCTTTATTCAAAAACTAGCGTTAAAACAGAAACTGCAACCGCTTTTATAGAGTTGAAAGTCTTCACCGACGCTTCTTTTCAGCATTTAGTAGCCACTATCACATTTTTCTTAATATTGTCTGCTTAAAATCATACAACACAGAATATATACAGCTAATTGCTGCTAATGCTGCTATTATGCAGCTTTTAGTAACCACAAATGCTTTAAGCTGAATAATGTCTAAGTAACTGTGTAAGAAATAAGTATTATTCAGTTTTAATATGCAAAACCGATACTATGCAAAATTTATTCAGCATTTATTGGTATAAAGGCCCCACTAGGCCCACATATTTTCTTATTCCGAATTTAGTAATTTCCACCGCATATAAACAAAATTTATGCAATCTTAATTTGAATAAGATGATAATTTTACTCTATTATCCTGCTTGTGTGTTACTTGGGATGGGCTATAGATTTTAAAGTTGGATGGACTGGATAATTATTATTATTTGTTAGCCTGTTGTGTCCCACTGTTGGGCAAAGGCTTCCCTCTCTTTCTTCCACGGGTTTCGTTCTATGGCAATATTAGGTCAATCTTTCCGAAAGACGTCAAGATCGTACCATCTCCTTCGAGGTATGCATTACTGACGAAGACGTCAAAAATCCTTAGGGTGCATTGGGGTAAATGCGAAGGCGGGGTGATTCCGAAACTGGCAAATATCTACTAAACTAGAAACAGTACATACTTTAGCAACACTTAACTACACGCCGCTGCAACACGTACGCCGCTGCAACGCTTAAATGGCATCTTGCGTACTGTTGCTACAGTAGAAAGTGTTTCTAGTTTAGTAGATACATATTTGCCAGTTTGAAAGAAATTAAAAGAAATTATCCCGCCTTCGCATTTACCCCAATGCACCATACATGAATATTGATTTTGATATTTGCGGCTTTATAGCATTTTATTATATTCAAATTTGACGTTTTCTGCAGGAGTTGTAGTAGTAACGTTGCAACACTAAACATTCGGAATGCCCATTGCGGTCGCATTACTGCTGCTATGCCGCGTTGTCACTATATTAAAACTAAAATTTAACTCATATTCATATTCATACTCATTCATTTAATTAATACCGAATAATTTTTGGTCCATATAAACATAAATCTTCATGAATTATGAGAAACTTGATTGCGTTAGGTACGTTTAATGCATCATAAAACTAAGTTATGTGATTTAAATGTCCTCTAGAATTAATTTTATAGCTAATTAGTTATTTTATTAACATGAATCATAACAAGTAATTATAGAGATGATTTTATGTCAAACACGTTGTTATATTCGGTAATTTATAAAATGACCTTGAATTGGTGCGAACGAGTTTAAAATTTATATATAAAATATATCTTAATTTTGACGAACACTTTTTTAACTATAGGTATGTATAAACAAGAATATTGTCCATCTGTTTCTAAGCTAACCCTGTAGGATAAGGACGATTTAATCTCCAGAGGTTTCACAATTTATTTTATGGACCTCGCAGGCGCACACGGGCTACAGTATTCGCTTACCATCGGAACTGCTCTATGTTTGATTTCCAACGATGGCGTAAGTATTAAACAAGTGCGAGTCGGACTCGCGCACGAAGGGTTCCGTACCATAAAGCAAAAAAAAAAACGGAAAAAAATGCAAAAAGAAAACGGTCACCCATCCAAGTACTGACCACGCCCGACGTTGCTTAACTTTGGTCAAAAATCACGTTTGCTGTATGGGAGCCCCACTTAAATCTTGTTTTTATTCTGTTTTTAGTATTTGTTGTTATAGCGGCAACAGAAATACATCATCTGTGAAAATTTCAACTGTCTAGCTATCACGGTTCGTGAGATACAGCCTGGTGACGGACGGACGGATGGACGGACGGACGGACGGACAGCGAAGTCTTAGTAATAGGGTCCCGTTTTACCCTTTGGGTACGGAACCCTAAAAATGCATTGGTATGCATTACGCACTAATATACCAACAGCTCAGCTCACGCTAATGAATACATATATTATGTCAGTGTGAAACTGCTGGTAGCCGTACAAGATTCGAACCCGAGACCTCCTGCTTCGTAGGCAGGGTCACAACCAACTACGCTAGGAGGCCGTCAAAATACATAAACAAAGATATACGTATAAAATAATTATACGTCGCTGGAAAGCAATAATGATGTAACCCGCACTACACTTGTATTGCGGGTTACAGCATTATTGCTTTCCAGCGACGGATTATACGTCTTCGTATATAGAATTTCGTCGTCCTCTTTAGAATTATTGTAATTGTCTTTCAACTGTCGTTTCGATGTAAATTTTATTCCATAGCTCCCACATTGTCTTCTGAATTAAACATTAAATTTCTATCGTCATTCGGATCCAAGGTCATAAGAATTAATTTATGAATTCTGTCATAAAATATTGAACGAAATACTTGTCTTGGTGCTTTCAAGCTGCCGCTTTTGTAGAGCCAGAATCTGCAATATAAAGAAAGAAAGAAATGTATGTATTTGTCAGAATATGGTACATTGATGTGATATTACCTCATCATCATCATCATCATCTCAGCCATAAGACGTCCACTGCTGAACATAGGCCTCCCCCTTTGGGGGGTGTATGCCATAATCGCCACGCTTGGCAGGCGGGTTGGCGATCGCAGTCGAGTACACCGAATTTGAGGGACGCTGCTGCCCGTCCACCGGTGGTCTTGGACGTAGTTTAAGGACATACCCGGGTCCATTATATCCCGGGATATTACCTATCTTCGTAAAATGATTTACATGTTTTTTTCCCAACTATGAAAAGGTTAACCTTCATTGTCATTGATTGGATTTGATGGATTGGATTATGAAATTAGCAGTTTAAATAAGACCGGTCATTTTAGCACTCTTTGAGGGTGGCCTATGTCCAGCAGTGGACGTTGTCTGGCTGATATGATGATGATAATAACTATTATTTAGTAACTAGATTAGGGTGGCGTCAAAACTGCCGTTCTATAAGTGGTTGCGGTTTTAATTTATTTTTGAGGTCTGTCTGACTGCCTGTTTGAAAACTATTTAAGATTTTTGCCCCTGAATCGACCAAAAATCAACCCAAGGCCCACACACCAACTAATCAAGTTTTATTGTTTACCGACACGCTGATGATCCAATACTGGCCACAATCTAATTGACGCAATTCCCATGGACTACAGTTAGAGATACAAATCAAATAGCGGTATCGGAATCAACATTAATTGTTCGAGTCGATCGAACTAGCAACACAATTATCTGATCACTGTTAAGCCTTATGTCGTAGCAGTAAGGTGTATGATGTGTCAGTTAAATGTGTCGAAGATGGTACAGCTCGCCGCACAGGTTTACGATATTGTCTGTAGCTATTGTGGCTAGTCAATAGATCTTTAGAAGCGAGAAGGATTGTTCATACGAAATTTACAAACTCATGATCTGTACGGATATGATGGTCGTTCTTGTCTACGTGACAGTGGGATAAAACGGTGGCCGTCCCTTTCTATCCCACGGTGTTAAAAAGTAACAGTTATTTTATCACTTTCTATAATTATTATACTGGAGCATATGAAGTGTTTGTCTTTATCGGACAATTTGGTAGGAGGCCTACGCTATCATTCGATGGATTTTCAATCAACGGTCGTCACCATTTGTTACATTACTAAATCTTATGTTTAAACGGCCCCATTATTAATTATCCAAATATTCTTTTTAGCGTCCGTATCCGTACCCAAAGGGTAAAAACGGGACCCTAATACTAAGATTCCGCTGTCCGTCTGTCCGTCTGTTCATCTGTCATCTGTCTGTCTGTACGTTTGTCCGTCTGTCTGTTTGTCTCACCAGGCTGACATCTCATAAATCGTGATAGCTAGACAGTTGAAATTTTCACATACGAGTATGATGTATTTTTGTTGCCGCTATAAAAACAAATACTAAAAACAGAATAAAATAAATATGTGGGGCTCCCATACAACAAACATGTTTTTTTGCCGTTTTTTGCGTAAATGGTACGGAACCCTTCGTGGGCGAATCCAACTCGCACTTGACCGGTTTCTCAACTAAACTTCAAAACAAACTCTCACCTTAGTACGAGACATGTAGCCCAGTGTACATCATCTCATCATGCCTTTAATCAGTTTCTAAGTAGTACGGTAGTACCTACTCGCAAAGAAACGAGTCAAACGATGAATGGACACACGTGTTACTCGAAATTAATCGATTTGTATCGTTCGCACGTTTGGCGAGACGGGGAGAATGTACTTAACATGACTGTGATTATTGCCTACTTGCTTACAATAGTTACAATCTTGTATAAGTATTTGTATGTTAATAATAGACTACTTGCTAGAGTCCAACGAACTTAGCCACCGCCATACATAGCGCCATGTACATGGTGGCTAAAAAATAACTGCATTCCCATTGCCAGGGAGGTTTTGGGATTATACTGAGCAACTTTTACTATGGGCCAAAGCAAAATGCATGAAACAGCCAAATTCTATTTTCGCGATTTCGGGGTTGGCGAATAAAATCTAAGGCTCTGTATTTATATTAAACGAAAATTGAAAAAATTACGTATGTGCCTTTACGGATCAGCTTCCTAAAAGATGGTTTAAATTCTAAGGGGTACGTGTAGTCTCCAACCGGCATTGGGCCAGCGTGGAGACTATAGCCCACGCAGGCGGCAAGCACTCTCGCGCATGAGAGAAGGCTTAACAGTGGGACGTATCTCAGGGCCTACCGCGAACCACGTTTTACGTGTCGCATCTCTGTCGCACTAGTTTGTAAATTCGTGACTTAAATGTGACAGGGAGGCAACACGTCGAACGTGCAGTAGACCCTCTGAATAATATTTATATACTACCTTTAGAACAAAGCAGGTCCCATCTTCTTTATCTCAGCGCTTTAGTCACATTAAAACGAACAAATACTAAAGCGCTAAAAGAACACCAACAATAATTCTTCAGCATAATTAATCCAATCCAGCTACATTGGTAAGCCAGACTTGTCCTTCCAAGAAATCGTTCATGATCTGATGAGTTATACCAACACTAAATAAAAAGACGTATCAACATACGGCTTTTATAGTGACATACGCCCTTTTGGATTAGCAAAGTAATAAGTGTCGGGCAAATATTTTAATGCGTTCGTCCTCGCATGATGCATTGGTCGTATAAATACAGGGCGACATTTGAACGCGATCGGGAATAATAAGATGTGATTAAGAGTAAAAAGGGAACTTAAAGTAAAATGTCAAAGCTTATAGCTGATTATACGTAAGTAGGTACCTATACATATGAATTCAGTAAGGTTTAAGATGTAGTGTACAAAAGTAACAGACGGGGGACAATGGTTTTAGCGTTTCTTATTTTATTAGCCACATCTAAAAAAAACCTGAGAATTACTATAAAATTACAAGTATTGTGGAAAATAGAGTCCAAAATATAAGTCGTCCTGTATAAAATGTTTTATTGAATTATACTCACGAAGCAACCAAACGTTCAATAGAATTATAACGACACTTGTTCTAAAATGGCGTCTAAATAAATAGTAGTTATTTTCATAATAAATCCACAAAGAGCCAGATTCAGACTTTGACAATAAAACCTGATTTGATTTTGCCTTGACCTTGCAAAGAGCATTCCGCGCGCTACAATATTATTTTTAAACACTTTTTAAGGTTGCAAGTTGTGTCGTATTCATTCATTCTAGATGCGTGACGAGTTGGAAGTTCTAATCGCGACATATTGCATTGTGGCCACGACAGCAAACCAACGCATCAAAGAAATTGACTGCCGTATTCGAACTTCAAGATATTCACAAGAGACGATACGTACTAGATCCATTCTAGATACGTTATAGTTTAGATATCAACTAGTTCTCTTTTGCAGCGCAATTCGGGCAACCAATGTCACTTTTACGTTAGATAGAGTAAGATATCTATTAGATGTGAATTGGATCTTTAAGTCATATCCTGTGGAAATTGTTCAAGAGTATCTCCAGAATCGCGCAAATGTCAAATTTGACAGGTTAGATCGTAATCATATCGTTATAATATCTTCGTGATTTCTAAAATATATCTAATATATGTCTATTTCAAAATCCGAATCGGGCCCTGACAGTTGCTACAGCAGTAACGCCGCCGCAGTTACAATCTAAATTAAAGCTGACGTCTTTGTTGCCACCGCTGTATCTGACCGCTGTATTTCCTTGATAAAATGAGTGACTTTCGCCGACGTTTTACTATCGCGATTGCGAATTTCATTTCGTCACTAATTTTATCGTAGGAAATTGACAGATACAGTGGCGGCAACAACGACGCCGCCACAGTAATACAGCTGCAGTTGATATCCGAACGTCACCTTAAACCTTAAGTACGATCAGATCACGTTAATATTTCAAAAGTTGAATACGTTTCAAGCTTCATATTTATCATGCGTAATGAGTTCTAAATATCTCCACGTTGCGATTTATAATCGCAATATTATTGAATTAATGTGAACGTCGAAATTAGAAGAAGTTTTGTTTTGAATGTTCTCTTGAATTAATTAATAATTAAATGACGTGAGGCTATAGATAAATCGACTATATATCACTCTAGTGCAAATTTATTTTATGTTTTTTTACTTTCGGCAAAAAATTTAGTCAGTATATTCGTGATAATTATAGACAGCAAGGACAAACTGAAATAAATGTCATATTGTTGTGAATAATATTATTATTTTCTGAAAATAATTTAATTTATTCTAATAGGTACTTCTAATAGACAAGGACAAGTTTAGACAGTGTCCTTACCCCAAACCGTTTGCAAAGTAAGTACCTACCAAATTATACGAGTAAAATACCTACTTTTAAATTGTTACCTACTATAATAGAATTACACCTCAAATTCTAAAAGCCATTAGTTCCATGGAACAAACGGAAACTTTTTTACAAAGTCGAAATAAAAAGCACATTCGTAAACACAATCAATTATTTCGTCACTTAGAAAACTGAGTTTAGTACAATGCCACGTGATCCGTCGGTGGTGCTAAAACGGCTGTATTGTCGTACAGTCGACGTCAATTATTATATCTTTACATTTTTCCGCCTTATTGCAAAGGAGTAAGGTGCAAAAGTGTATACATATCTTTGTCGTCGTACGAGTTCCGTATTGAAATACGGCTTTTTGACTAAGGCAAATGTGGGACTGACGTCATAGATTACATATACGAGATAGAACCAGAGGGTCTTGATAAAATTACGATGGTTTGCGATTTTTTACTGCACGGCAGCGGCTAGGTCGCTAGGTTGGGGTTAGTCCGGTTTCCTCGCGATGTTTTCCTTCACCGAAAAGCGACTGGTTAATATCAATTGATATGTCGTACGACCGTACGTAAGCTCCGAGAAACTCATTGGTACGAGCCGGGGTTTGAAGCCGCTACCTCCAGATTGAAAGTCACACACTTTCACCGCTAGGCCACCAGCGCTTGTTGACCAAATATTGCTTGTTAAAACAACGTTGACAAAAATATGTAAATGATAACCCAAGTAGCATTGCAAGCTGTATATAAGCTGTATTGAAGTTTATTTGTATACTATAAGCTGTACAGTTAGGCTGTACAAAGGCTGTATAAGCGCTTATACAGCCCTTATAAGTTAAAAAAGGGCCCAAATTATACAGCCTTTCCCGTTATTAGAGCTGTAGAGTAGCTGTATAAGCAATACATAAGCTGCATAATAGCTGCATTACAGCTATATTTCGGTGTAACAGGAAACCTTAACACTACAGATAATCTCTTATAAGTACGATATAAGAATATGAGTTTTAAATGAGTTTTTAAAAATGATTACAAGAGAATAATAATCATTTAGGTAACTAAAATGTCTTAATCTTGTTCATTCGTAATATAGTAATGGCGACAATAAAGTGTTATAGTGGATGGTAAAAGTAAAAGTAAATATTATAGAGGACTTAAGTGGAATATTATACTATTTGTAAGTGCCGATTATTATTTATTGTGAACCTATGTACCTATCTTTTCTGGCAAAATATTCACGCGCCTGCAAAATAACAAAGAGAAACCATAAGGAAAATATCAAAAATCGGTAAAGTTAGTGTTTGTTTTTAACAAAAAGTTTTATAAATATTAATTCTAAGGCTAAAGTTAATTTATTTTAGCTGGTAATCATAACACGATGTTAGTCTGCTTAATATTTGCAAGTATTTCCTTAATTATATTTACAAATACTTTTTTTTTTCATTGGAAAATGGCGACAATTTTTAAACAGCTTGTACATGATAGTTGGAGAGCATTATAATCTTAGTAGCTGTGCTGTGTAATAAATGGAGTGTCATTTACAGCTTTTGTAATTAGAATAGAAGATTTGTATTCGTTTGGCTGTATTTCGGTTCTCCGTACATAAGTTATAAGTCTCTTTAGAGATCCGTATAACAAATAAAAAACCCTTAGGTCCAAATATATTTGGTCTATTCTTCGTTCCATTTCATAATTTTCTAAATTATTAATTTTGTTCATTACAATTATTTTTTTTCGTGGTCGAAATATATACTTATACGAGTGTAAAATTACGCCAAAATAAGCGACTCTGTCAGTAATACAGAAAAAAGCTGTACTATAGCTGCCATTTATTCGTTTAGTTTTATAATCCCCTTACAGACAGAAGTTATACAACTACCTACTATTCTTATAGGAGAGTAAAATTACGGCATAAGAAATAGCTTTAAAACGGGGTTGACAGATACATTTGTACAGCTACAAGTGCCAAGTGATACTACAATACAGCCTGTATACAGCTCTTACGATAAAATTAGCTTGTAGTGTTTCACAACACTTAAGGTGGTTCGCTTTTCATACAAAATTCAATCAAAGCTCATTAAGTAACTACACACTATTAGTACACAAATATTTCCGCATTTATCTTCTTTCGAATATTCGTTTGCGCGAAATTAACAGGAAAACAATGTTTCATACAGAAATCATGCAAAAATCATAGTTAACTTTTCATCAATTTTACGTATGTGTGTGTCACAAATGTCGTGTACAGATACATTTGCGACGTTGCCATACCATTTCCGACGTTGCCGGGCTGACCACGGCTCGAATTTGGAGTGCCGTCATGTTTAGTGCAATTTTGTTGACACTGATATTTGACAGGTAGTTAATTGACCTAAGCGAGAAGTTCGTCAGCTTAGCTAAGAACTATCATGGCGTGTTATGCAAACAGTCGCTTTATTGCTTGCAAACGGAAGATTCCCGGTTCGATCCCCAGTCATTGTATGCTGGAACATAACTTTTTGTATTTTTGTTACACCTAAATTTCGTATTATTTTTTTATTTTTATTTAATTTTTCTTATTATCATAAATCGATTATTAAGTATGGACTACACGTATTCTTTTATTTTTACAAAGATAATTAGTAATTATACTCTACCTAATCTCTCTGATTTTTACAATCAGGACATCCTCACTGCAATAAAAACCGGGCAAGTGCGAGTCGGACTCGCGCACGAAGGGTTCCGTGCCATAATGCAAAAAAAAAACAAAAAAAAACGGTCACCCATCTGTAGTGTAGTCAGATCATACACAGCTGCTATCAGCTGATACAGCTGATACTTGATGCCTATCTCCCATATATGTATTTTACTACTTTATAGAACATTAAGTTAACGATGCCATAAACCTTGACTTACTGTAATTTACTATACAATGGTTAATGACCATTGCCATAACTTCCACTCGATTAAACCTGTTAAAACCTTAGTATATAAGGCGAGCGCTTTCTACCAATATATTCAGTATTTACTCGACTCTTGTGTTATCATTATAACCCCTGAACGCCGAACACTTCATGGCGACCCTGCCAGGCGGGCTGCTCGAGGATTAGCCCGAACACTTCATGGCGACCCTGCCAGTCGGGCTGCTCGAGGCAGCCCCGGCTTAGACGCCAACCAGCCAGCCAGTAAGCCAGCCAGCCAGCCAACCAGCCAGCTAGCTAGCCCAGCACCAGGCCCGCCGCCACTACCAACACCGCCTGTGCCTAACCAACCACCAGATGACTACAGGGCAGGACGAGTGCGGCATGCGCGCGCCGCCCGCCGGCGCCAGCGTCTAGGAAGAGCATATTATCAGCCCCGCCGCCATTACCCAGCACCTGCAGCGAGTCACCAGCACCAGAGCCGTCGCTACTACTACCCCCCCCAGTGTCCAACAACGACCATACGATGTTAAGAGGTACAATTTAAGCATAACTGTGTTATACCAATTTCAAATATTGTTGTAAGCAAAGTGAATATTTCCGTACCATCTAAATTCATAAGAATATTATGACCAATATCCAAAAGTTATTATGACTTTATATATGCTTTAAGTTTTCAAAATGATGATTTCCTTTCAAAACTGGATAGCTCGTGGAAATAAATAATGTAAGCAAGGTACACCAGGATACAACCACGCAATAACCCTCGAAACCAAAACAATTCGAGCGAGCTCTCAATTGCAGCGGTCCTTGGGCGCTATAATAAATAATAAATTTTGTATCCTTAATAAATATGTTGTATGTAAAAAAAGGTCGAACGACCAGAGCGCTATTAAAAGGCGCTGTGTACTTTTTAAAAAGACAGGTGACAAGTATCACGAAGTCAGCTTACATTATTAGGTCACAATGCAGACATTACAAAATGGCTCATTGGCGATCAATTCTTTACCATAACAAACAATTTACGAGCAAGAATTCTGATGAAAAAAAAAACCCATCCCATTGCATACCACCATCCATATAAGGAACCACTATCTCCATGACACAGAAAATTAATCAATAATGCCTAACAAATAAATATCATATTAACAGATTCAATAAAAGTAAACACATGTTAATGTAACAATGTATTCCATAACCATATAAGGAACATGTAATCTTAGAAATAAGCATGTAAGCAAATTGCATATCCAAATAGCATTAAGATTTTTATTACATTCATAATTTTAAGAACCAATATGTATACCATAGATATAAGTTCACTTAAGCAAAAAAAAATAATACTTGTTATATATTTTTTGTCTTAAAAAAAAAAAAAAAAAAAACGGGAAAGCTGTAGTGTAGTCAGATCATACACAGCTGCTATCAGCTGATACAGCTGATACTTGATGCCTATCTCCCATATATGTATTTTACTACTTTATAGAACATTAAGTTAACGATGCCATAAACCTTGACTTACTGTAATTTACTATACAATGGTTAATGACCATTGCCATAACTTCCACTCGATTAAACCTGTTAAAACCTTAGTATATAAGGCGAGCGCTTTCTACCAATATATTCAGTATTTACTCGACTCTTGTGTTATCATTATAACCCCTGAACGCCGAACACTTCACATCCAAGTACTGACCACTCCCGACGTTGCTTAACTTTGGTCAAAAATCACGTTTGTTGTATGGGAGCCCCATTCAAATCTTTATTTTATTCTGTTTTTAGTATTTTTTGTTATAGCGGCAACAGAAATACATCATCTGTGAAAATTTCAACTGTCTAGCTATTACGGTTCGTGAGATACAGCCTGGTGACAGACGGACGGACGGACGGACGGACAGCGAAGTCTTAGTAATAGGGTCCCGTTTTACCCTTTGGGTACGGAACCCTAAAAAGAAGTGTATAAAATTTCCTGTGGTTAAAAATAACGGATTTTGTCTATGAATGAAAAACATAATTATTACTATAGTTTGTTTTTTTTAGCATTAGAAATAAGGTAAACCATCTTGACGTGTCTTTTAATTGAAAAACACATTTTAAAAATAAGTTACGGCAAATATGTAACAATTATAAATCTAATACGATCATTTATATTCTTCTGCTTTCATAAGTAATCGTTTTTGATTTTTAAAAAACCTGATAACACTGAGTATGTGGGGGAAGCGCTGCTGGCCTAGCGGAAAGCAATTCGGAGGTCGCGGGTTCTAACCCCGGCTCGTACCAATGATTTTTCGAACTTTTGTACGAAATAGCATTTGATACCTACCTATTTATACAACGATACCTATTTTTCGGTGAAAGAAAACAATGTGAGGAAACCGGACTAATCCAAATAAGTTTACTCTCTGGGTTGGAAGGTCAGGGCAGTCGCTTTCGTAAAAACTAGTGCGCATCCCAATTCTGGGATTAGTTGCCAAGCGGAGATTAAATATCTGGGAGACCGACCAAAGCTTACAAAACATAAAAACTCAAAAATGCGCGTTTTCTCATAGACCTAGCTAAGAGATCAAACCCCTTATAGCAAATTTCATCGAAATCGTTAGAGCCGTTTCTGATACCATCCAAATATATAAATAAATAATTATATATCTAATAATTGCTCGTTTAAAAGTAAGATAACACAAAGGAGAAACAAAAAGAAATTACCTACTCGCACCAGTCTTGAACCCCAATCCTCTTGCACGTATTTCCACGAACATACCGTTACGCTATTGCAACATACTTACGTTGTGTGAAATTGTCTACTACAAGGATCACGGAAACACTGTTTGCATGTGTGAGTAATAGTAGGAAAAAGCGTGACAGCAACACTCCGTCGAATTAAAAAGGTGGTTTTTGCACAATGAAGTATTCAATGTTTATTTTAATAGTTCAATATTTACTTAATATTGAACTATTGCGCAAGAGTGCGCGAAACATACTTTTAAGTATACAAATACCAAGACCATTTCACAAAAAAATAAAATCTGAAATTTTGCAAAAGTGGTGCCATCTAGCGAGAGTTAAGTTTTGAGTAACCTAGGCGAACCACCTTAAAGTTTTAAAACGGAGTTGACAGATACTTTTATACAGCTAAAAGTGCCAAGTGTTACTACAATACAGCCTGTATACAGCTTTTACGATAGAATTAGCTTGTAGTGTTTCACAACACTTTTAGTTTTATAGTAGATTTTCTATATTCTGATAAAGCACCCCATTATTCCGCAGAATCCTTTATAATGATTTTATACAGCTTGAGCTGTATAATGTCTGTAAAATACCTTTTATACAGCTTAAATTTTTTCTGACACTCTTATGCGTCTCTTAAATCACTCTAAGTTCTAAATTGGCTGGTATATTGATGTTGCCGACACTTCCATGCTACTTGGGAAATATACAAAATAAAATGCGTTTGTACGGGACAGCTCATGGAATGCCCCCTCTGCCACGCATACGGTAGTTCTACTCCATGTTCGAGTCGAAAGTGTCTTTGTGTGACGTCCGTGTCTTTGAACGGACCAATCACGGCACGGGACTTCGCTCACCTCGTCCCGCGCACCCCCGCATTTTTAGCATCATCGGTTGCATGAAATAATTGCTCTAAACTCGGTCTAGAGGATTCCTAGTCTATGGTATGATGTATCTTACCTGTGCTAGCATGGATGCATGGCACACACAAAGCGTGGCAGTTTGCAAGTTTGCTGCAATCACTAACGTCGCGCTAACTGATTGCTGCACGGCATGCGTTCTAATGAGCGAGCATTTGTATGGGGGTTTTAGGCGATCATATGTGAAAGATTAGGCCATTCATAGTTCTGATAGAAAAACATGCTGCTACATTATTCTTTCCAGTGCAAAATCTTTATATAAAGACATTTCCGAGCGCCTTATAGATGCATCTGGTGACCAGAGGGCTGGCAGCTACTTCGGCCAGCGACTAAGTCTGGCCATCCAACGAGGTAACGCTGCCAGTCTACTGATGGGCAGCATAGCACAAGATAGCGACCTAGGGAGCATTTTTTATTTGTAAGTTTATTTATAAGTATAGGTACTTTTTTATAAGTCTATTTAAGTATAAGATTATTTTATGTTTTATATTGTATGTAGTTTAGTTTTATTATTGTATAGTTTAGTCATCATCTCGATTGTTCTGTATAATAATATGGATATTTCACTCATAAAACAACTATCCATGTCACATCTACGAGGAGTTACAGAATTCTCCAGAAGTATTAGAGTACCTAGAGTACTAGAGTCACCTGCAATAATATGTTACTCTTCGAAGGCTGCAAAAATATGTGACACGCTCTTATGGCTCTGCTTATAAGATCGTGTCAGATATTTTTGCGGCCTTCATTGTGTTACATATTATTGCTGGTGATTGTACGTGGGATCACTACTCCCCAACAGCTGCCCTGAAAAGCCAGCGAGTTGGCTCGTCTTATATTATTATGAACCTTTTGGACGGTAATTACCGATATATCCGCACCGCAGGGCCAACGTCAAAGACGGATTAATCGGTTACAAAAATACAAACCACAGACCAAATGCATAAATTTCAATTTCATGCAGTTTTGACACTTCGGTGACGTTGCGTCCGAGTGACAGTTTTTGTGTTTGACACTGCGTCGAAAAGGTTAAACCTAGACGGTTGTTCAGATAAAAATGTCTAAATCATGAAATGAAGACTTTTTTGGTAAACGTCTTCAATTTAAATTAAACGCCTCTGCAAATTGAAAGATTTAATCTAAACTACAACCGCTTAAAATTGAATCATTAAAGTGATTCAATTTTAAGCCTTTTCGATCAAAAGCTTCATTTCATTGTAAATAAATTGTAAAAGTTCCCACTTATTATTATCACTTGTATCAGTGACGTAACCGAGGATGAGTACCTACTGTAGTGTGTGTGCTATGCCTCACCCACACTACAGTACGTAAAACGTCTTCTTTAGGAATTCGATTTGAGCCTTCGCGGTACTAGATTCTTTAGGTTGACACTTACGGCATAATCGTTTTCTGTGATTTCGGCGTATGTTGGTACTAGCTGTTGCCCGCGACTTCGTCCGCGTGGAATTTTATCTTCAACATTTTACATCTTTAGTACCTACATATAATCTATATATATAAATGTTTTCTATAATTTACATATCCAAGCAATGTTGAAATTAAGTACTTTTCTTTTTTAGCAAGTTGTATGAAGTTTTAAGTCAAGTGGATTTTGATGTTGGTTGCTGAAATTACTTTTCTTGTATTCTCATAATGCCCTTATACAAAGATTCAAGTTCCGCACTCACAAATTATCTGATCTCCATACGAACTTTCAACCCCTTTCTCCTGTTAGGGGATGAATTTTACAAAACGCTGAAATTACTTTTCTTGTCTTCTAATAATATCCCTAAATACAAAGATTCAAGTCCACCACTTGAATTTTTTTTGATTACCATACAAACTTTCAACCCCTTTTTCACCACCTTAGGGGATGAATTTTCAAAAACGCTGAAATTAGTTTTTTTGTATTTTAATAATATATCTTTTTACGAAGATTCAAATTCCTAGCTTAAAAGAAAACTTTAACCCCATACAAACTTTCATCCCCTTTTTAACCCCCTTAGCGGTTGAATTTCTCAAAATCGCTTCTTATCTCTTGTACACTTTGTAAATGGAATCTGGTGTGCAAATTTCAACTTTCTGGCTTTTGTAGTTTCGGCTCTGCGTTGATGAATCAGTCAGTCAGTCAGTCAGGACACTTGCATTTATATATAAAGATAGATTTGCAAAAAATGAATAAACCATAAATTAACTAACTGAGGCTAATAAAGTTTTATGAATAACGGGGTTATTGTTTTCCATTCCAACAGTATATTCTTTCTGTAAAATATCACTTACCAAAATAAACCTATTCTATTCAATATACAGCTGATAAATTGTAACTTTGTTTCAAATTAGGGCTGAAATCTTATATAAGTATAATATAAACGGAGGGCAGATAAGGGTTTTATTGCGTTACGCAAATCGCTGAGGGGAAATGTTCTGAGTTTATTGTTTCGGAAATACACTCGAGAGAAATGAAAACGGGCCGCTATCTGTAGAAAATTCCATATTGAAGCTGATCCGACACATTATTCTTGGTTGTATTTATTTAAGTACGTAGACATCAATATATACTCGTAATGTTATGAACGGTTTTTGCAGGGATACATTTTAGCCAACTGTAGAATTCGATAGGACCCACATTTACCACCACCAGGGTGACACCACTGTCATTATTCACTTCACATACATAGCCAATGTCTAAAAAGCTACATTTAATGAATGAAATTGTTTATCCAAATACATTTTCATTTTAGTCAACTACCACGACAGAATAAATATGGCCTATATATTATGATCTGTGATGTGGCCAACAACCGTTTCCTGTGTTCTTTAAAGATGACTCACGTCAGACCGGGCCGTGGTCGTTTTCTACGGAAAGCATCACGTGATCGCCTGTCATGTCATACAAAAGTAAGCGCCGGAAACTCCGGCCCGGACACAGCCCGGTCTAACGTGAGTCATCCTTTATTCTCACTCAAGACATAAAAACTATAAGCTACACGATCAAGTAAAAATACCATACATACCTAAAACTATGACTCGGACCCCAATCTAAGCCCGGCATTCTGAATCTCTGTTATCTCGGCGTAATTCCGACGAAATAATCAAGATGCTATCTACGCACGACACATCTGGGTTGACTTTGGGATACGCGAACTATGCGGACGAAGTACTATTGAAACAGTATGTTAACTTCGAATAAAAATCCGAAAAAAAGCTATATTACCTATTACCGGGGACTATTAAGGTGGCCACTGACGAGCCTTCCAACAGTCCAAATAGCGTGGCTGCAATCCAAAATCGGTCTGTGAATGTCAAAAACGTACAATGTTTAATATTAGGATGCCGTCCATTTGGATGAATCCATTGTAACGGGATCCATTTGGAAGGCTCGTCAGTGGCCTACTTTACTGGTAAGAAAGTGGAAGGGCTTGAACTGGTGCAACCCTGATAGATTGCCCACCGGCTACGATCGCTGTGCCCTATACAAATATCGATGCGACTGGGAGTCGCCTGCCTGTCATTGTGGTACTGAGAGCAGAGTGGGTATCCAACATATTTTCTAAGAGTGCCCATAATTGATATAGGTACTGGAAGGCCTATGTTCAGTAAGGGGGAGGCCTATGTCCAGCAGTGGACGTCTTATGGCTGAGATGATGATGACTGGAAGGCCTGATGCATCGGAGCGGCCAAGGCGGTTACAAATATCTGAACACGCCTCTATTGTCAAGACTTTACTTTACTGCGTGTTCAGATATTTGTGAGCGCCTTGGTCGCTCCGATGCATCTCATGGCGACTGTACTAGCTAACAGCTAACCTAACCTAACATTGTCGATAATAATATCAGTGGTCTTTAATTTGGTAATAAGATCATTACCATTGCACATTACATTTTTATACAGAGCACAAAGGGTCAAGATACTGCATTACTTAAGCTGTGGCGGGGTCGGGTAGCAGTTTCAACAATTTTTCCAAAGGTCACGGGGGGATGATTTACTCGTCCAATATTACGGAGTCAGGTGCGGACACTTGAATTAAGCCTACGAAATATGGCTGTTGAGGAAAAATGGGGTATGTAGCTGTATTTAAATGGATGAAATGGAGCAGCGGTAAAAAAGTATACTTAATGCATCTTGAGGCATGGCGGTGCCCCAAAAAAGTCGGGCAAAACAACATAGATCACATTAGGATTCCGACTGCCGCAATTGTTAATCACATATTTATGCATATATTTATTATTATTTTATATTGTTGTGTAATATTCAATGAATCCTTTGCCATTCAATTTAAACGCAGCAACATCAAAATATTAAACGGAAACTAAAACCAAACCGGAATTTATTTATTTACATTACATGTAGTTTTAATCCTGAAATGGCCCCATTTTTCACAACCTTTAATCAAGTTGTGGCCTGGAGGGATATCGATATTTCCATTTAATGAAATTGCTTTTAAATTTTAATCGATGTTCTGGACCAATCATAATATTAAACGAAAAAATGAATGATGCAAAGATATAAAATATGACAAAATTTTACTGAATTAAAGGACAGGGGAAGCGTTTCGGTCAACTATACGGCTTCCATCAGTACGGTTACCATCAGTTTGTCACTGACATAAACGCCGTCGAGAACGTAATTTACTTTCTATACATCTCGCTCGCACTCGCATATTAGTACAAACGGGATGTATAGAAAGTAAATTACGTTCTCGACGGCGTTTAATCGTTTATGTCAGTGACAAACTGATGGTAACCGTACTGTTTGCCATTGACATAAACGCTATCGTCAACGTAATTTACTTTCTATGCATCTCACTCATACTGACATTATTAGTGCGAAAGAGGTATATAGAAAGTAAATTACGTTTACGATAGTGTTTATGTCAATGCCAAACTGATGGTAGCCGTACTGTGAAATAGAAATTATATACGTAGAACTATATAATAATAAATAATCCATGTATATAAATATTACATTAGTAAACATAGTCTCTGTTCTCCGTCAGTTGAGTTGAAAGGGGCGGACATTTTAAATACCCGAGATAAGCTAATAGACGTTCTAACAAACACTCATAAGCGATTAAAACGGAACTCTAAAAATGTAACAAAAAAAAACGAGAAAAAACAAAACAATCTCGCTTTTATGAAAATGAAGTTTTTATATTTAGGTATACTCAGCGCATTCAGTTATAGATAGATTTCTATCTTTTTTTCTACAGAAGTTACGACTTTTTGTATTTAGAGTTATTATCTAACATACTGAACTAAAAATGTGTATTTTATTATGAGGTTAAATGTAAATAACTTACAAAAGGGTGTTTTTGACCGATCAGAGTGCCTAGCCAAGATGCCAATCGTCGTCGAACGAAACGTCGCAATGATTTGGAAGAATGATGGAGAGATATTAACTTTTTGTACGCTACGGCGCAAACTATTAGCATATTGGCTAGGCCTTCTGGTACACTCGGTAGTATTTTGACTATTTGTTCGAGTAGGTATATTTGAACTTAAATTTTATATCTTTACATCTATCCAACCACTGGTATCAGCCATTGGAAAACTAAATTGTTATCGTAGTTTTTTCGCGAGATATATACAGGATGGCTAAAAACTAACTGCATTCCCGTTGCCAGGGAGGTTTTGGAATAACTTTTACTATGGGACCAACCACGAAATAGCGAAAAAAAAATTGGCTGTTTCATATATTTTGGCTGGTCGATTTTCTATGGAAGAGTAAATTTTTCTTTCGTGTATATCGTAATCTAGCACCCACAATATTATTACACACCTTATTGAGCTTATTGTGGGACTAGGGGCCCGATTCGGATTTTGATATAGACATCTGTTAGACATCACCAAGATACGATAACGATATGTTTAAGATCTAACCTATCAAATTTGACATTTGCGCGATTCTGGAGATACTCTTGAACGATTTCCGCAGGATATGACTTAGAGATCCAATTCGCATCTAATAGATATCTTACTCTATCTAACGTAAAAGTGACATTGGTTGCCCGAATTGCGCTGCAAAAGAGAACTAGTTGATATCTAAACTATAACGTATCTAGAATGGATCTAGTACGTGTCGTCTCTTGTGAATATCTTGAAGTTCGAATACGGCAGTAGGTCGATTTGTGTAAGACTATCCTGAATGTTATTTATTACACAAAAAAACTACAAAACAGTCTAGGAAAGTATTTATTTTAACTGCGTAATGAGAATTATAGAAATATACGTTTGTATAATTAACTCACACGCAAGACCTTTATACAATAGTAGGATCATAACTAAGTTCTTATTCCCGTAATTGCACCAACAAACATGCCACACGACTCATAATTACCCGATAAAGGAATTATATTACTTTAACTAGAGCTTTATTACGGCGTGCCTCTAAAATCATGTGAAAACTAACGACTGGGGCAATTAAAAACTATAATTACGCCGACGAAAGCCTTTAAAATGTAGCAGAAATAGTATTTCGCTAATTTTTCTCGTGCAAACTCAGGTTATATTTAATTTTCTATTTAATAAGCTGCCTTAATTCGTATGACATAAGATTTACATTTGAAAATCGTGTCTAAGGTAGATGAGCGCTTGGGAAAACTATCATTGGATTTTTCGCGTTTGTGCTCTGGTATGATATTCCAAATGCTTTTTGAGACCAGGCGAATCGAAGAGTCACAGGCCATTTCGAACGTACAGTGTCATCAAAATGACATCTAAATGTTGTTATTTAGTTATCGTGCAACTCGCTCGCGCCAATACATAATACGACCGAAATGCACGATGACTAAATTACATCATTCTGATGTCAGTGTTCGAATTGGATTGTCAGTCCAATTACTTAGTGTAAGTGGGTCCTTTTTTCAAACAAGTTTCATATAAGTATAAGCCAAAAAAATACCTTGTGACCTAAAACAGTGAACGCTAAATAAGTTCTCTGTTTTATATGAACGCATCTTTTAGCAGAAGATTAAGTTGACGTTCGGATGTCAATTGTCAAGTGCATTACTGATACAGCATCGTTGTTGCCGCCGCTGTATCTGACAGTTTCCTTGATAGAATAAGTGATGTTCGCTGTCGCATAACTGCCGCAATTATGACGTTCAATCAGTCACTAATTTGATCAAAGTAATTGACACGTACAGCGCCCGCTTCAATGCCGCAAAAGTTACGTCGCAACAATAAATGCAGCTGTTGCCATCGACTCGCTATGCGATAGTAACAACTAGTTAGTAATGTTAGCCGGGCTGAAATATCTCTCCCACAGTTCCCTAGGAATGCTCTAATTGCGGACACTGGTACATAATTGCGGGACACTCACGCGATGTAGTGTCAACTGAGCTGCAACCGGGATTCGACGATTACTGGTACAGTCGGCGTCAATGGCCAGCATCATCAGTATCTACAGAAAAAAGTGATTATTTCGGCCTAAACGTACAAGACCTTTTCTACGCAATCGGACGCTTACAGACAGCCTCTCTCGATGGAAAGGAATCTGGCCTACACTCTGTATAACAAGCTAATTGTAAATTGTTTATACGACAACGGTTTCACTCACTTCAATTTTTAGTCGCTATTGGCGACATGTTTCGGGCCCGTCGGGGGTCCTTCCTCAGGCGCTCGTGCTCGCGGCGGCTGCAACTCGTGCACTGATCGCGCCGCCCGCCTCGTCGCTCGTTGCGCGCGCGCTGACAGAGCGCTAATTGCTAATTAGAGCGCAGAAGCTAATTGTCTCCAAAGCATAACAACTTCGCTCTCAATGCAAGACGGCACATTCTAGAGGTTTCTCAGCAAAAAAATTACGGAACTCGTGCGTGGATCGTATTTTAGTGGTTACTATGGAACCGAAATACCCGTAAAACGGCATAATGTAGTTAGTTGATGGTGATTGTTCATCGACACAAGTGCAGATATGTTCTATTTTTTTTAATTAGCCGATAAGGTTTAGCCACTGCTGGGCAAAGGCCTCCCCTCTATACTTCCAATCCTCCCGATTAAGTGCAGCATCTGTCCAGTTGCAGAGTAATGTATCCAGGTCGTCCCGACATTTGTTCTAAATTACGTGCAAAATTTTGATTAAACATTAAATAAGAGAGTCTTATAAAGCCGCTTAATTACTTCAGCTGCTGATTGTACACGCGGAGACAGTAAAAATCGCACATAAATGTCTTTGTACAGGAAAATGAACTCTAAATCTAAAGCAACGTATGTCACATACGGTCGCTTTGTATTGGGCAAGAAATAATGCCGTGCGCCTGCGGCTCTAGACGAATGTTAAACATAGGTAGGTACTAGTAATTTCTATGAACAGGCATCATTAGAAGAGCTTAGCTGAGGAAGAGATTATATTTAATTAAAATTACATAGGTATTTATATTTCATAAAACTTGAAATCTTCGGCCCAGCTTATAAATTTATACCGTTTTTATTTATCACGATTAAATAGGATTCCAAACTTGTATTCCAAATAAATAGCAGTAGTATCGCGTATCTGACTGTGCCAGACAGTCTGCCAACAGGGAGAGATGGCGGGAGATCGTGCGAAGAGCTGTGTCCGCCTCTACTACCGATGCGGACGCCTCAACGTGACCACGACCGCTCTGTCAAGAGCGATACGACAGAGAAGAAGAAGAAGCAGTAGTAATCTATTATAATATTAGAATCCTGCAACAATTATTTGAAAATACTAGACTGCATTGTTGCGAGGAACGCTTGGTCTAAATTTTATTTTATATTAATATAATTTTAATTTATGTTGCCATTAATGTCTATCTTCATCCCCAAAATATACTCTAAAAGCAATGTAATAAAACGCTTACAAAAAACATTCTTATCACAGCTTTCCTCACTTTATGACTTTTTAATGTTGCTCATAAATATTTCCCGTAATATTTAAAACATTGCTATAAATAATCAAATTATAAGTTAATCGTAAAACTGATCTATTATTAAATTAATCTCGGGAAATACAAGGTGTTATTTTAATTTATGATACATAAAAAACGTCAAGGACTAGAATTAAAGTAACATTCGGTTAATGACTGCAGAAACGGTATTGTTGCTGCGTTAACGTTTGAGCGATATAACTGCGAATTTCCTCGATAAATTGCTGTTGCCACATTGCTGCCGTAATTAAGAACGTTAAATCCGGCAATCATTTTATAAAGGATACAGTGGCATTGCCCATCGCCAATGGGGTGTGCCGGATCTAGGCTAACTCGTGAGGCTTCGTGACTATCTCATCGCAAGTCATTCGGCAGGCGACAGATTTTATAGTATCACATTTCCTCTCGCGTCGATCACTTTTAAACCACTAAGTACTTTTAGTTTAATTGCCGCCCTAGTTTCCCGGCAGTCGGACAGTTTAAAATGTATTTAATAGCGCAATCAATGAGCACCCTGTATTCCAATAATAGTTGCTAGACTGGGTGGCGAAGCCGTGATAATTAAAAATATATTTACAGTATTCTTTATAGATACAACCCAAATTATGAAAACAATTATGCCTAATATGGATTATGTAATTACGGAATTGCAATTTAATTTATTCAATTTCCTAGGGCGCGTATTTGCGCAGATTAATCTTTTCCAGTTTTGTCTTAAAACCTAAAAAAAAATAAAAGAGGCGAATAGAATCTAGTTAGGTACTAGGGTAGGCATGGCGACCGAGAATGGTAGGATTCTGCCTAACATATTAGAATAGAATAGAATAGAATAGAATATAATAGATTTATTCGTAAGCACAAACAATCGGAACAGTACATAGTATAAAAGAAAACACAAAATAAGATTAAAGTGCCACGAAATGGCCCCATCTCAGCATGTTGCTGGTGGCATATTATGAGTTGATTCAAGGGTAACGCAATAATAAAATACCTACCGTTATCAAAAAACTTGCAGGTATTAAAAACATTTTCTACAACGCCTTATTGAATATAAAAGCGTAAACAAAAACTCCCACATTAAATAATCCTTTACAACAAATGAAGCGTATCCGATCCGACCCTCGATAGCTCAGTCGGTTCATATTTCAGGACAAACAATAGCAAGGTGCGTACGCGCAACGTATTCTAAAACGACGTAAGCGCCATTACCGCCAGCTCCTTACATCTCAGGGCCTAGCAAACATGACAATCGTTCATAGAATACGACAATCGAAACTTGAATAATGTATGTATGTGTAATGGTATTTTTCATAGCATCTATCATTCGGATTTTTCGTTATACTTATTTGGAATTTGTTAATTTGTTTGCACATATCCATTTCGACGGCTAAGTAGGTACTGGCCTCTGTTTCAATCCACGATTTTTCAGATACCTAGAAAGTCGCACTTGGCTGCTATGGTTTACCTATTAGTTTCTTACACTTACGACGTTTTGCTTTACACGGTTTCGTAATGAAGATTAAATCGTCACGGTCGAAAAACAGTCGTAAGTAACATTTTTTACTCACCGTTCCTGCGTTGGATTAAACAGAATTAGCCTTAAACTATATGGAAATAAGAGTGATGAGTCTTAATGAAAGGCAAGAACGACATATAAATGTGACATTTTAGCGGAAGAATAAGATAAAATAGTCACGGTGAAAGAAATCCTTTGGCAGGTGCCATCATGCCATGATACAGCCACAAAGGACATAGGAAAAGAATGTAGAAAATAGACTGGACAATTCATTGATGCCAAGGCGGAGAAAACACGAATAAGAAGATCTATTCTAACTTCATTTTAATGTCAAAATTATCTCTAAAAGATGACATTTACGCGTGCATTTCGCTCGTACTTGAAGACAATTCAAAAGCACATTGTGACATCAAAATTATAACTAAATGTTAAATGATGTCGGTCGCCCGAGCGTCTCGCTTGCGCCCTTAATTTAATTAAATTTCATCAATAATGGCTTAAGAAAAACGTCATAAACTCGGAAAATGAATTTTCTCCTTCCTACACAACTTCTATTCTTAGAATTATTTCCTAAAAACTTATTTAATAAATGAAAACGTTATAGTTCGTTCAGCTCTTCCTTTTCATATACTTACCTATGATTTTACATTAAAATTCAATAAATAGACACAAAACTAAAGAGTATAGGTACCTATCATATATATAAAATTGAAAAACCAGAACGGGATAAAAAACGAGAGAAGAAGCGAGATGGCGCCTTACAAATTTCTAAAAAAGTTTTTGACACGTTTCTCGAATACGACGCACGTATGATAAGAAAAAACTGTTCCAATCTATTATCTAAATATGAGAATATAACTAGAACATAAAATTTATCGCTTTCGATGCGTATTTAATTTACAATAAGCAAATGAAATTTTCAAAATAACTTTATTCGGCCATCTCTCGGCAACTCTCGGTTGCTTTCGTTTGGCGGGGCTACAGATTAGACCAAAAAATCCGTAAGTTAAAGTAACCTAAATTATGTTTGTCATGTTGGTAAACAGGTATTTCTGAGTTTTTTTACACGAAGTAAAATAAAAAGTGCTGCCAACCTCAACCTTAGTGTACGCCCATACGAGTGACTTATGCCATATATGACATCAATCAAATTAATATTGTCATACTATAAATAATTTGTATTTTGTGGTTTTAAATTTCTTTTTAAACCAAATTTAAAACAACAAAGTTTTTTGATAGCAAGTTATAACGTAGGTAGATAAAGTGCATGTTCAGATATTTTTGAGCGACCAGATGCAAATAAGCAAATGTACAGCCAGCAGTCAGCCAAATATCGTAATATAACTTTATTGCCATAGAAATAAGGATGTGTTCCGATGTAGTGGCGAAATATTGACAGACCACAGCGGCTCGGATACTGAGAGAATGGGAGAGGATCGTGCCGAGAGCGTAGGTACTTGGGACAAAAAAATGGGAGATAGCCGATCGACGGACGCCTAAGGTACCGCTGAAACGACGTAGTTGCTCGAGACCTGCTCAATCAACCTCCGCCATGCCGACTGGCGAGAGCTATCGCAAGACCGAGAAACATGGCGTGATATGGGGTCGGCCAGGACTAACGTTGCGTCACCGTACCTAGCCGTAGTAAGTAATGTTATAATATCCATAAAGGGAAATGGGGAGTACGTTTGTATCATGGTATAATAATATACTCCGCCTGGTACTCTCTTCCCTTCTTTTCGTGGTCACGTGACTGACACAAGTCTACGTCATCATGCGACAGCGCTATATGATATTGATAATATGCGATAGCGCTATATAAAGTGGCAATGTTATTGTGACGTAGGCTTGTGTCACTCTGTCTGGGAAGAGAAGACCATGTTTTATTAGACTAAGGTTTGTATCAAAAGGCGATTTATGGGCGGTGGTCGTCCATATTATTCTTAGTTAAGGCGGTAATTAATCTAATGAACTTTTTTGCAACTAGGCTTTAACACAACACAATTAGGCTTGCAACTAGGCTTTAACACAACATAAAATAAATAATAATTTTATGTTGAAACAAGTTTTAAATAAATACCTACGTAGATGAAAAAATACAATCTTGCCTTTTATCAAATCACATCATTTTTTGAGAAATTTGCGAACTAAGTTATCCAAATAACGGCTACAATTTAATAAGAAATGGATATCACAGTTATAAACCCTGGCAGGATTGAATACATAATAATGTCGGTATTTCAATGTACATAAAACAAACTTTTTATTTCATTTACGCGAGCGGAGCTGCGGGCCCGTCTAGTATATTTAATAATTTTGTGTCTTTTATTCTTTGTCACTCGATATCTAGCCGACAAAGCACCTGCTTCGCGGGTAGGCGACAAAATGCCGCCTATCGTCACAGTGGCGAGACAAAACAACCCTTATCTTATCGTCTATTCCTACTACCTACCGAGCGCAAGAGATATCAACACTCAGTCAAACCTGGGTAAGTATGATCTTGAGATCCGTTACCCCTATACGTAAGTTAAGATCAATTTTATACTGGTTTTCTTAAGCCAATGACTCTGTATAGCTTGGTAAGCGATTAGAATAGTAATTTTTATCGTTAGATAGCGATATTTTCGGTGTTAATTACTGACTAATATTCGACGTTTCCGTTTTTTTTTCAAAATGTCGGCTGATAGAGAGGCGGTGGTCGTTTATATGAGATTTCAATTAGGTAGTCCTTTTGTGACGTTCGTAAAGATAAGTAAAGTTTTTAAATTGTAATCCGTATAGGTTTGGATTTTTTCTTCTGAAATGTAGACACGAGTAGGTATCATTAACTACGTTCCTACTTTAACTACGTTAATGTTACTACATTTAGCGCTAGAACAAAGTTCAGACAGGCTTCATTTCCTACCTTTAGGCAGTTTTATTAACTTCTTTTGGTATCAATGTAGAGAATAAATAGTCTACTATAATAATATATATTCCAAAAAATCTAACTTTACGGGTGTACGTTTTTAAATATAACAAGTTGAAAGAAAAAGTTCAAAATGTCTCTATTCACCCCGCGATTTCTGTAGACCCCGTTTTACGGTATGTGTTCAAAATGCGAAAGTTATAAATATTATAATAGCTGGATAATTAATGAATGTTAACAAACTTAAATTATTAAAATGTTTTAAAATCCCTATCTTAAAGACGCAGCGCTAAGCACTGACCTAGTTTTAAATAATTAATTAAGACCTCCATTAGCAAAGGAGTCAGATAATCTTTATGGTTCCGCACCACCTTAAATCAGAGAGCGTTGTAGTTAGGTCGTTTATCGCTTGAGGTGATATTATCGCACTTTTACGGTCTTCACCTTACAGGCCAATTCGAGTTTAAGTTATTTGATCTGATATGATACTGATCAGGAGGTCGATTTTTAATTTCAAGCGCTCGATTTCGTCATACTGAAATCTGTGAATAACGGCTGTTTAAATAAGTTGCTAAGTTACCAATAAGTACCGATCGTTTATTCTCTTTTTTTTTAACACAGTAATTTGAGTCGGCCGGAAAAATCCATCCCTGTACGGATATGATGGTCGTTCTTGTCTACGTGACAGCGTGATAAAACGGTGTCCGTCTCTTTCTATCCCGCAGAGTTAAAAAGTGACAGTTGTTTTATCACGTGGATAAATGTGGATAAAGCGATCCATAATAGGCTTCCTGGTTTATTCTCTTAATTGACAGATATATAGGTATGTATATACTACAATGAAATACAGTTTGCGTTTGTAACAGCGCCATCTCTTAGGAAATTTGGATATCAAACTTATAATTATAATAGAGGTCACTGAAAAATATCAATCATCAGGTGACTGGGTAATAAGAGTAGCTTAACTTTCCGGTTCTTCCCGCTCGGGAGTGTGACGTATTCTGCTCTAACTGTAAAGAGGTTCACATAGGTTTATATTTTGAATATTATTTATTCCATTCTAGAACCTTGTCATAGCAAATATTTGAATACGTTGCCATGTCAGTCTGAAAAACATCCTCATCAATCCAACACCTATTATTGTAAAATTTTCTCTGTAAATAACTTGTGCTTCGTTTAACTAATCGTTTCTGTGATTTGCGTGACCATAACAGTAACTAACACAACTAAAAATTATTTTTGGCTTTTCAGTTCGCTTTTTCGCAGTCGGGTTTTTTGAATTTTTAGTTAATTTACATATTTAAAAGACGAGTGGTATTGACCACTCGGTTTCAATGCTATTAAGTACCTAGCAGAATTTAAATGTCTACTATCTACCTAGTGGAGATAGTATTAAAGGATAAAGGAAAAACACGAAATCGAGCGAACAAAATGAAAAAAATCGTCCCCCTGTCAGTGTCAAAATTGTTATTTAAGGTTGAAGAAATGTCACTTTTGACACTGACAGATAGACATATCGGAAACAAATCGAATAACTTACACTCGAGTTGGCCTGTTAGCGTCTTTTACTCAAAATATCACCTATTCAGCGCGATAAGTATGACTTATGACTGGGTATGCTCGCTTAATCCGATGGATCGTTTGCTGGCGATATTTTGGCGGTGAAATATTTCGTAATGTATCATTTTTTTAGAATAGCAACAGCTATTAAGTGTTCTTTTAACTATTCATTGCGAGCGTAAATGAAAGGTATAATTAACTTGGACGATGTGGAGGCAATCTAGAGTTAGTCCAAGATAAGTCTGCAACGATTTTGATAGCACACGCAGTGCAAGTATATACGTCATAATTTGATAGAATTAGATAGAATTTTGACATTTCAAATGGGAAAACAGCTGCAGGAGAGTGCCATAAGGCAATAAGTCCGCCTTTTTTGCGTTATCTGTCGTTTTTAAGTGATAATGATTTATTGAATGCATAAATAAAAACGGAGAAACACATATACATATCTTACATTTTAGTTCCTTCCGACGTCCGATATCGGATCGGACATTGTGAAAACGCTCTAAATTTTTTTTTTTTCGTAAACGCTTCTCAATGCGCTCCTTAGACTGTATTCCAAATATGCTTTAATGACATTCCACTCTACCTAAATAATTTAACGGTTTAGAACGATCCCAAGCCGAGAATCAAACCTGCACCGCTCCGCTTGGCTACACTACTCATTGAAATGCTTTTCCACGCTCCACTAGATCCGATATGGAGATACGCTTCAGTTAGCTGAATTGAAGAACTGATAGAGATAAGATTATGTTTTTGAATCGGCAATGTCAGTAATGGGAACTGACAATGTGATGAGTTTTAATAGGTGCCGATCGTCAAAGTAGCTGTGCTTGTCTCTTCAATTAACTTGATTGATTTTAAACATCTTTATGTTATGTTACTGTGACAAAGTATTATGTTTTTTATGGCATAGCAAGAAAACGAGCATAAGCGCTGGTGGCCTCTAGCGGTAAGAGCGTGCGACTTTTAATCCGGAGGTCGCGGGTTACCCCCGGCTTGTACCAATGAGTTTTTCGGAACTTATGTTTGAAATATCATTTGATATTTATTTACCAGTCGCTTTTCGGTGAAGGAAAACATCGTGAGGAAACCGGGCTAATTCCAATAAGGCCTAGTTTCCCCTCTGGGTTGGAAGGTCAGATGGCAGCCGCTTTCGTAAAAACTAGTGACTGTGAATTCTTGGGATTAGTTGTCAAGCGGATCCCCGGCTCCCATGGGCCGTGGCAACATGCCGCCGGGATAACGCGAGGAAGAAGAAGAGCAAGAAAACGAGCCGAAGAATCGCCATGGTAAGCAATTAACGACGCCCATGAACACCTGCAACGCCAGAGGGGTCGCAAGTGCGTTGACGAACTTTAAGATGGGAATAAAGTTTCTGTCCGGAAATACGCACAGTTGAGTATACATATTGTGTAGCCTGTGTATAGTTCGTTTTTTTTAGCATTAGAAAGAACTTGCAAGAAGGTAAGCGATTTTGACATGTCTTTTAATTGAAAAACGCTTTTTAAAATTCAAAAACTATTACTGATGAAAGCAGAAGAATATAAATGATCGTATTAGATTCATAATTGTTACATATTTGCCGTAACTTATTTTTAAAATGTGTTTTTCAATTAAAAGACACATCAAGATTGTTTACCTAATTTCTAATGCTAAAAAAAACGAACTATAGGTAGCGAAAACTTTTTTTTTTTTTTTTTATTATGAATGGGCTTACTCATGGCCACAGACTAGCCGAGGCGTAGACGTGGCCTACGATGGAGCGAGCTCGCCCAGAAGGTGCCTGTTCACTCTTGATTTGAAGGTTGCCGGGTTATAAGAACACGGAAATATAGACGCCGGCAAGGAATTCCATTCCTTGGCAGTGCGCATAAGGAAAGTAGAAGCAAAGCGCTTCGTGCGGATTGGTGGAATATCTACCAAGTAAGGATGGAAACCGGCCGTGCGTCTAAAAGTCCGATGGTAGAATGGGGACGGTGGAATAAGCTCGTGTAGCTCTTGCGCACACTCCCCGAAGTGCAACCTGTAGAATACCGACAGGCTGGCGACTTTCCGCCGATGGGCCAAAGACTGAAGCTTAGCCGTTAGCTTCTTGTCGCCAATCATCCTCCTGGCTCTGCGCTCCACTGAGTCCAAAGCGGCGAGTTGGTATTTAGCTGAGCCATCCCACAGGTGGCTGCAATACTCCATACACGACCGGACTTGAGCTTTGTAAAGTGTTAGAAGCTGTCCAGGTGTGAAGTATCGCTTCACCTTATTTAGGACGCCCAGCTTTCTGGCCGCAGTTTGTGCTTTAGACTCAATGAAGCTGCCGAAGCTGAGGACTGAACTCAGCTCCATGCCGAGGAGTTCCAGGCTGTCGGCAATAGGTACAGATGCACCCCGGAAAGAAGGAGTCAGGTCGAATGGACTCCGTTTTGCGGAAAATAGACACGTCTGCGTTTTGGAGGCATTGAACGTGACCAGATTGTCATCACCCCACTGGGAAACGAGACTAAGGGTCAAGTTCATTTGCTCAACCATGGCCTCTCTCTGTGAACGTATATCCTCCCTGCTGTCCCCTGCACTAGCCAAATATCTCTCAACAACCGTACTGTCATCTGCATAACCTACAATGCTGGGTTGCAGCATGTCGTTAATGAAAACTTGCGCACTCGTGTTATTTTAAGCGAAGAGCATGAGTAGGCATAAACTATTTAGACAATTATTTATTTTTGAAACGGTTAATTTTATGATTTGCATCTGGATATAAATAATTAATAAAATAACGACTTAGAATGAATACAATGAAATATTTTCCAAATATTTGTTACATTTAATTTAAAGGAGTAAAATTATGTATATACCATTGATACTTTGACCAATGGTAAGCCAGTGCCAGCAAGCCAGCCAATATAGCAGTGAAATCTGCTAAACATTTCCAAGCGTGATAATAAATACACTTACTTAACAAAAAAGCTTTTAAAACATTATTCAGAAGGATGTCATGGCGCCATAGCCACCGCTCGCGCTATCGAATTACCAAAACCAATACGCGTCTTCTTTTATTCATGTTTTATTACTTCATCGCTACCTGGCTAGGCTTCACCGGTAAGTCAAATAGATCAGTATCCGATTTTTAAAACAGTCACGGGTGGGACAAAAAGTGCCGACAAAGTGACTTGTCGTCAACCGGCGGTTGGTGGCGGGCGCGGCTTTTACTAGCGTGGTATACGGGTGTGACGGATGGCACACATATAGTCTGTCAAGCAAAGTCTGTCAGTAGTAATGTACAGCAAAGTGAAGTAGGGCAACACTTAAAGCACAGTATTGCGCTAAGAAAAGCAGCAATGTACATCGAACCAAAACATGTAAATAAGAAAATATAGATAATTATTATATTTCAACAAAAAAACATTCATAGATCGTGATCAGCAACGCAGGCTTTGTCACCTTCTAAAAAATATAATACGCTTTGTCAATCTTAGACACAAAATTAAACTAGGCCGTCCCCACCCCGGACCGTAACCGGCCCAAAAGTCCCCATGACACCGGCAGCGTTGCCCCGTTGAATTGCCAAGAAGATCTGTTGGACCAAATACCACTCGGAGCGAGAATTGCAACTCCTTTCTCTTAGTCGCCGACCCAATTCCAATATAAACTCCCCAAGATCCTGCAGTCTCCACCGCAACTGGTAAAATCATGATGATGATGCTCTCCTGACCGATTTCGGCCACAGCGACTGTATGCTCTGGAGTAGGCAATTTTTAACTCGTGTTATTAGAGTGTAGCTGATCCAGTCTCTGGTGCGCCCTTTAGGTGGCTCACGTACCCTATCTTCTTGCTAAATACTCTAGCGCATTTTGGGCACGTCAGCACACCACTATATGATTGTAGGAAATTGAGGCTGGCGGCCGAGCCTTAAGCTCATCTCGTTTTTTGTCAAGCTCACTGCGGCGAGCAAGAAATCATAACTTGATTCCAAGGCAGAGTACTTTACATGCTTCTATTTGGTCGCAAACTTCGTACACTGTCGTCACTCCGAGATACACTCTCGTGTCAAGAAAAAATTAAATACACGATAACTGAATGGCATCATTTTGATGACATTCTGATATCAGTGTACGTTCGAATTAGCCTGACTGATATAGAATAGAATAAATTTGATTTATTCGTAAGCACAATATAATCGGTACAATATATTATCTAAAAGGAAACACAAAACAAGATTAAAGTGCCACGAAATGGCCCCATCTCATGCAGCATGTTGATGCTGGCCTCCATCGCTGATCTTCCGATGAGACCATCAAGTGAGAAGAATGACACATGTTCGCTAACCACCGCGTCCGTGAGTCGCGCCTAGACTAATACACCTGCTTAAAATCCCGATAGCGGTCCCCACTGTTCGTATCCCGCTAATTTCATCTCCTTCCACATATTAATGCCGGAAGCTGTATAATAGTTTTCCGATGTAGGTACCCAAGCTCGTTACTTCGGAAATTACGTAATGTTTGGTGAATTAATTATTTAAAAGGAAGGCAGGAAGCCCAATTTCTTAGACTCGAAGTATGGTTTCTGTTTTTTAAATGCAAATGTAAATCCCCTCCCCTCAAACCCTCAAGTCTCACGCGAGTGAGAGGAGGCCTGTGCTCAACAGTGGGACGTAATATAGGCTGAATTATTATTATTATTTATGTAAATCTTAATTTATTAGAAAAAAAAATCTACATCAAAGTGATAAAATTATATGTATGACTACGAGTAAGTATATGTAATTTGACACTACATTCACGGTTTAACCGGTTAACCCCGGGTTAATGGGGTGGTGCAAGTGGCGCTGTTAATGAAACTGTATTTGCTCAGTGGATTGTGAGACATGTCGAGCCATGCTCTGCTAGCTCTTCGGTCTCCTGTGGCATCTGCAAGTCTGCTTTGTAACCATTCATGACACCAAATGTGACGTCCCACGGTTAAAGGTACCTTATGGCGGTTGGCGCTTACGCTATTATTAACGCCGCTTCAATATATATTATTGCAGCGCTATGCGACGTAAGCGCCGGCCACCATAAGGTACCTTTTGCAGTGGAACGTCACAAATAAATTAAAATTGCACCAAGCTAACTCTGCACCGACTTTGACATTTGTAAATGCTTATAATACACGTCATATTTTATTACTATTAAACAAGCATACGGTCAGCAGTCACCGTAGCCGATGGACGCATGTAACTCCACAGGTGTTACATGCACGTGGCCGACCCTTTAAAAATCTGTACACTTTCAGAACCCCATACTATACTGTAGTGTAGTCGAACTCCAGAAAACCTCGGCAATCTCGGCATCCCAGCTCATTCCACAGCCGGACGTTTGTGACATTTCCACACATTGACATTGCAAAATCTGTCCAGCGTTAGCTTATACGTACGATATTGGTACGATTCCTAACGGCTATGCTATAAAAATCAAACAAGTTTGTTTTGCTACTTCTGGCGCCATCTATTGTCGAGTAGTAAAACAAACACGAGTTATTCACGACGCTTCCGGACCCCTCCGCCACATAATCACAGTAACCAGTATTAATCTAACCTCCGGTATAGCTTTGCTTTTATGAATGCCTGAGTCAAGTTAAACTGGAAAATGACAAAACAAATATATTAGATGCAATCGTCAATATTTTTTTAATACAGTTGCTCAAAAAGTGCTACTTTACGTAGCTGTTTAGCGTGCGGAAAGTTGGTTATCTCGAACTAGTGCTTTTTACTTTTCCAATTTTTTAAAATTTATACTTATTCCAATTCACGACTACTTATTGATGAGTGTTAATATTAGTTTCCTTTAAACGTCGTAATCAGCATAAAAACCTACCGTTAATGTAAGAATACGAAAAATATTACATATTTCATATTTAATTACTTACCTCTTCATCATTATAACACGTTTATTTTTTAATATTCAATATTGAAAATTCCGTTCTTAATAAGTTGACTGAATGGAACGGAATAGCTGCCAAACGCCCATAGATATAATATACTTAAAGACGACGTCTAACCGAGCTGTCACTGTTACCACTTTTGTTTAGTGTACGATTAACAATGTTTTTCTTATTTTTTCGCAACTGTATTAAAAAACGTCGTTCGATACACGTGCGGAAATGTCATTCTTCACTCGTCCCGAGTCTTGCCACTCGCCTGCGGCTCGTGGCAAGATATCTCGGTACTCGTGAAGTAATGACATACCTTCCGCACTAGCATCGAAATGTACTATTCTTTTATATATTTTTGAAGTTACAAGCTAATTTTAATGCTTGAATATTCTAATATTTTAGATAACAAAAATATTCAATCCACATTCGACATTGGTTTTTCAACTTTAAGTATGTAGGTACCTAAATAGGTATATATACGTACTGTACGTTCGTAGGTATCCATATTTACTAAATTATTTAGCTGTATCCTAATGAACGACTGATTGGAAAATTACAGCTAATTACAGTTAGTTTTTTCAATTTCCTTTGACTTAGGGTAGTATTCTACCTATCCAATTTTTTTATTCAATGTGTATTGAGTCTCACATTTTGCTTAGTGAGAGAACGAGACACAAGGACATTAGACAAAGAAATTGGACAGGTGGAATATCAGCCTTAGGTACACTTTTACTAAACGCACGTTTTAGACTACAAATTCGTACAATAACAAACAAAAACAACAACAACAAATAACAAATATAAACCGGGCAAGTGCGAGTCGGACTCGCGCACGAAGGGTTCCGTACCACAATGCAAAAAAAAAAGCAAAAAAAAACGGTCACCCATCCAAGTTGCTTAACTTTGGTCAAAAATCACGTTTGTTGTATGGGAGCCCCATTTATATCTTTATTTTATTCTGTTTTTTGTATTTGTTGTTATAGCGGCAACAGAAATACATCATCTGTGAAAATTTCAACTGTCTAGCTATCACGGTTCGCGAGATACAGCCTGGTGACAGACGGACGGACGGACAGACGGACAGACGGACGGACGGACGGACGGACGGACTGACGGACGGACAGCGAAGTCTTAGTAATAGGGTCCCATTTTACCCTTTGAGTACGGAACCCTAAAAACCAACAACAATAACAATAGTAACAATGAAAAACAATAACAACAATACAAACAACAATACACAACAACAACAATAGTAACAATGTTGTGGTTTTAGTAACAATGAAATTATATCGCGGTAGACCCGTTCGTATAATTCAATGTGTGTACAAATTCGTAGGTACTTATTTACGAAAAACCACAACAGAAAACTTCTAATTCGTAGGTAAACGGAACATTAGCGATATGAATGAGCAAGGCTCAAGTGTGATTAATAAGTTGAAAGCTACTAGTTCGCGGAAAAACCGAATGGCGTATCAGCCCGCGTAGCCAAGATGCCAATCGCTTACGCTCCGTAGCGATCGAAACGCAACTGTCACTGTCGCACTAACATGGAAGAGTGATAGAGAGACACAAAGCTTTTCGCTGTCGAAGCGATAGCGATTGTAACCTTGGCTAGGCCGGCAGTTTTGTGAAGCCGTGGGCGAAATTATTCCGTGAATCTGGTATCAGACACTTTCCGCGAAAAGTACTCACTGGCCTTTCATTAAATTATCACCCAATTTTAGCAGACTTAGTGACGTAATTCAAATACCTGGTAATGATGTATTTAATTTAGTTGAGAAGGTTAAGATATGGACTTTGAAAGAAAGAGTTTACGTAAATAAATATAGTGTTGTACCTAAAGGCACAGCTAAAGGTAGCCTAGTAATCCGAACAGTAAGACCACACCTGTATTACTGCTGCAGCATTGTTATGTGTAGTATCAATCCGGATGGTACCATAATCTCCTTAAAGCTGTATAGTGCTGCTAGTGTAGTAAATAAAGGTAGTGGACCCCGCAGTAATTCCTCAGCCAGAAAAAACTTTACAGTATGATAAAGTATCAATAAATAAAAAGTATTGTATAAATATCCAAAGAATAATAGTAATAGTATTTAAGTAAATACCTAAAGTCTTAAATCGTTAATATTTTTTTATGGAAAAATGCTCCGTTCAAACTTTCGTCTCCACCGGAAATATTCATGTAACGTATTGCAACAATATATGACATAACAATAAAAAAAATCATAGCAGAAATACCAATAATTTATTTGGTAAAAAAAATTTCGGACGGAGGAATTACTCGGTTAAATAAATAAACAGATTTGTATGTTTACGTATAAATACCTAACTTAGGAGTGTTTTTAGGGTTCCGTACCTCAAAACGAAAAAAAAGAACCCTTATAGGATCACTCGTGCGTCTGTCTGTCCGTTTGTCACAGCCTATTTTCTCGGAAACTACTGCACCAATTAAGTTAAAATTTGGTACACATATGTAAATTAGTAACCCAAAGATGGACATATTTTTTGTATAATTTAAAAATACATAGGTTCGAAGTTATTTAAGAAAATACAAATAGCCAAAAAATGACCATTTCCCCTGTATCTCCGAAACTACTGGGTCTAAAATTTAAAAAAAAATACACAAAATAGTTCTTTACCTATAGATGATAGGAAAACCTGTTAGAAATGTGCAGTCAAGCGTGAGTCGGAATTATGTACGGAACCCTAGAAACGCGAGTCAGACTCGCACTTGGCCGGTTTTTTTTTGGATATTTATAATGTTAGTTTCGGCTCATACTATACAATAACCAAGCAAAATTTCATCGACTGAGGAATTAATGCATGGGTCTCCATACAACAACTTGCTTCGTTTACTACATTATGCTACGAGTTGCAAAGACGACCGTTTTTATTACAATAATTAATTACCTAACAATATTACATTAGAATTTATAAAGGATAATACATACCTACTACAATTCACTCAGACGTTTAGGCAGGAACACATTAACTCAAAAACATTACTCTATCATCTTATGCGATAGTCGGATAAAACCAATTAGTAAACAGCTAGTACAAAAAGTTGACAGAAGGAAATGGCTCTTCAACAAGAATTATAGTACCGCTACTCTTAACTAGATGGCGTTACGTGTCAGGATACTTTCTACCTAATAAGTCCGAAATTACTCCGGCACGTTTTGCTGATATTTTTCCAAGACAAAATTCCAAGGATAATAAAATCTTAATGAACTAGGTCGTATAATTGAGTCTCGCAGCTTTCATCATTAAAGAAACCAACTCAGCAATATTCATCATAAATATTATAACGCCCGCTTTTGTTAGGGTAACAGATTCTCGGTTATTACAAAGACTTTTGTCAACAACACCACTCGAATTACCAGAACAACGGAGTGCTAAAGAGTCTCGTTATCTTTCTTAATCTGAAAGCATTCTGACGACACTTCGTTATTTCGAATAAGATCAAACGGTATTCAGAAACCGCCGGGTGTCTCGAATACGGCTCTGCGGATAGGGTTGCCATACGTCCGGATTTGTCCGGACATGTCCGGATTTTTGACCCTTTGTCCGGATTGCGGCCGGACTTGGCATGTGTCCGGATTTTTAGGAATGACCTTATAAAAATAAAATGCGCGCCCGGGGAGGGGGCTACGGGATCGGGCGAAGGGAAAGGGAAAAGTAGATCCACGATACAGTACACCGCAGAGAGCAGCGCGCCGCCGGGGCGTCGTTCAAGCTACGCCAAATCTCTGCTACAAGAAATGTCTGGATTTTTAGGGTTATGTCCGGATTTTTATCAGGACATTTAATTCTTCCATATGGCAACCCTATCTGCGGAGGACACTGTATTCTGGGGCGTATTCAAACTTACTATTATTCAAGCTTAAATAACTCAGTGTTTTTACATACTTTTACTTAGATTCACTCCGTATATTATTATACATACTAGCTTTTGCCCGCGACTTCATCTGCATGGAATTATTGACAGCAGCTAAAGTAGGTACAGCGCCTGGATAATAACTTAAATTATTAGGCAACTCATTAACTCTTTCAAGTCCACCCCCCTTTGCACTCTCTTCAGGGATGATTTCCGACATAAAAACTATCCGGGACTCAAACTATCTCTACACCAAATTTCAACTTCAGCGGCTTAAGCGTGAAGAGGTGCAGACAGACAGACACACTTTCGCCTTTATAATATTAGTATGTGTGCTTCACTTCCTGTAACTTTAATTAGAATATCATATCTATAACTTCTCGTAATCTGATTGAATTTATATTTGACGTAGATACTTACTTTCATAATTCCGATGGCAATACAATATTAAGCTAACATGGAGCTGATCGGATGATGCAGATAATTAAATGTAGCTACCACAGACAACAAGAGCCTGCAGCAGTCATAATTCCCGTGTCGACACAATTCGTAGCTGGAAAGCACCATACTGAATATGTTAAGCGAACAATGAGGAGATAGGTATTTCAATGGAAGCCGGATACTAAGCTCGTTATTATAAGCGGAATCTTTCCAAAACTTGTGGGCTATTGTTAGTTGTCGATTTTTTTCTTACAGTTACCTTTTCTATACCTATATATATTATGGGTACCTACTTAAGCGTTATTTCATCGTATGTCCTAAAAATCATCCTTTGAGTACAAATAAATTTTTCACGAAAAAAATATTTTTGATACCTACATACAAACTTTTATCGCGTACTGTAGGTATTTTTGTTTCCACAGGCAACTAATACTCATCGAGACAATTCTAACAACCCCAATAAGTTTGCGTTGTTTTATCAGAGTTCCCATGGTCACCTCCTGTCTCTCTGTCTGTGTCTGTGTGTCTGTGTGATTATGGAAACAGGGCCATCAGCTGAACAGATTAATGTTTATAAAAACTTTCAAACAAATTATGATGACATGGAGCTCATGTCAATTTCAGAATGTTCAAATGAAAATTTTGTCTAAAATCATTACAAAAAGGGCTGTAAAGTACTTTTTCTTACTTACTTCCTCCTTTGGACCCGATTCGGATTTTGAAATAGACATCTATTAGATATCTTTTAGACATTACCAAGATACAATAACGATATGTTTAAGATCTAACCTGTCAAATTTGACATTTGCGTGATTCTGGAGATACTCTTGAACGATTTCCACAGGATATGACTTAGAGATCCAATTCACATCTAATAGATATCTTACTCTGTCTAACGTAAAAGTGACACATGGTTGCCCGAATTGCGCTGCAAAAGAGAACTAGTTGATATCTAAACTATAACGTATCTAGAATGGATCTATGTAGTATGTATCGTCTCTTGTGAATATCTTGAAGTACGAATACGGCAGTTTTACTCCATTGTCAAAAGCAGGATTATCAATACTTTTCTAATCAAAGAAAGCGGTTGCAGAGAGGAAGATCGCTTTATTGTGAACGAGCTCGGGTCCGGAGGTCCGGGTTTACAGGCAGATTTTAGGGGTCGTTTATTTTATTGATTTAGGAGAATATACTGCGGCGGTAGCATGGTAGGATTTTTATCGCTATCACTATGCCTGTCACTTTCGCACTTACATATTTGTTAGAACGGGACAGGCATGTTGACAGGCAATATAAATGCGACCATGCTACAACCGCTGGATGGTTATTGTTATAAAGGGGTATCGTTTTTTTTTTTTGTAACCTCTGTACCAACAAAGTGTGAGACACAGGCCAATTCGAACGTACACTGACATCAGAATGATATCTGAATGATTTCATTTAGTTATCGTGCGTTTCGCTTGTGCCAATACATGTACGGACAAGTACAAGCGAAATGCACGATAGCTGAATGACATAATTTAAATGTCACGTTCGAATTGGCCCAAGTATCACTATTAATAGGTACCTATAAGGAATATTTTCATAACAATTTGATTGTGATTTTTGTTAAGATTGAGAACTTGACAAGAACAGAAGTGATTTAAATTAACTCAGTCACTTAAAATACACCAAAACAAATCATAAACAAACGTAACAAACAGTCCAGTAAACATTAACATTAGTTCAACTTTTTACTTGTACGAGACGTGCTGCTTCAGAATTCGCTTAGCGTGCAACTCACAAATTTAATGCCTCATTAGCTAGCATTTAAATGCAAAGCCCGCAGAAAAAGGTAATTAAGCTGAAGAAATGCAGTGAAAACTGTACTGCGACCTTCGAAACCTCATACATAACCAACTTTAAAAAGCTAAATTAAACTTTACAGCAACGCAGCAAGGTGCAGTTTCGTTTAAACAGTTGATGAAGATGAGACTTTTGGAAAGTAATGTCGAAATATAAGTAATCGAGTTTTTTGCGCGCGGTCACGTATTTTAAGTAATCGTTGGCTAATAATCGTCATTTGTCAAGGCTAGGTATGGGATTTTTAGGTAGTTCAGGATGGGGAACCTGATACCTTTAACATACACATAATACATGCAGTGTGAAAAAAAATTACGGGCCCTGGAGGGAACAAGATTAGCCTCTAGCCGCCCATACGCAAACCTTGCCAAGCAACATGAAATTTTATTTTGTAAACACAAAGTTCAAATTAGAATGGAACTCTCTTCTCTCTTTGGTCGGTCCCTCATGTCTGAGGATCGTGGTCAGTATCAGGGTTGCATCTGGAGCGGACGATCTGGGGCGAATGGAACAGGAGACCTTTTTATAGGTCTCTGGGCGGCTAGAGGATAGGGCGAGACAAGCAAAATTGAAAAAGAAAAATCTTTGAATACAGTTTTGTTTCTTTTAAAAGTAAAAGAATGTCTCCTTGAGGACGTCCTGGTGGACGACGATTGCGAAAGACTTAATGGCTCCTCTACACGATGGGCCAACGCCGGCCACTCCAAGGGACGCAGCCATGTGGTAGAATGAGATAGCAATATCACTTGCTCCCTCTAACGCATAAATACGTCCCTTGGAGTGGCCGGCGTTGGCCCATCGTGTAGAGGAGCCATAAAAGAAGCTCATTTAAATAAAGACGCAAGACCGCACTAGATGGATATTGAGAACAAGAAGGCCGACCCCAAGTAAATTGGAACAGGTCTAGCTGGAAGAAGAAGAATGTCACTTTTAAGAAAAGCTTTTGGCAAAAAAATCATTTTTGGTACAAGCTTTTATCGCTGACTGTACTTTTCTTACGACAGACAACTAATACTCATCGAGACAATTTTAAAAACCCCTAACACAATTAGGTTGCGTTGTTTCATCACAGAGTTCCTATGGCCACCTCCTATCTCCATCATCAGATCAGTTCAATGGTACCATAATATTGCATTGTCATCCGATTTATACATGCATGCAAAATTTCAGCTCAATCGGAAACCGGGAAGTGGATCAAATTTAACTTGCAAGATTTGATTACAGACAGACAGACAGACAGACAGACAACGGTCAGGTGAAACTAAGGCCCCCCCCACATCTGGCGTCTTTCGAGCGTCGGCGTCTGTCGGCGTCGGTCCAGCGCTATGGAAAATGACGTCGCTGCGCAGTTGCGTCGACGCTGCGTCGACGTTGCGTCGACGTCGGCCATAGAATTGTAGACGCCGACGCTCGAAAGACGCCAGATGTGGAGGGGCCCTAAATAAAAGGTTGTAAAAATTAGCTAACTTAAGATTTCAAGGCACTTTCCTTCCAGGGCCTATACATTTTTCCACATATTATTTTATCATATAATTTAATTAAGAATTATTTTAATATAGCGGAAGCAGTTATAAAGTTGACCCAAAAAATTTTTATTAAGCTATGAGCTTCATCACATATGTTCCTTGAGTAATTCTAAGCATTTCAAGCCTGGGAGGCAATAAGAAATGTGTGTCTACTCGGATTTGTAATGGATTCAAACTTTCAACCCCTTTTTAACCCTGTTAGGGGATGAATTTTACAAAACGCTGAAATTACTTTTCCTGTCTTTTAATAATATCCCCAAATACAAAGATTCAAGTCCCGCGTTCGAAAATTTTTTTGATATCCATACAAACTTTCAACTCCTTTTTCACCACCTTAGGGGATGAATTTTCAAAAACGCTGAAATTAGTTTTCTTGTATTTTAATAATATATCGTTTTACGAAGTTTCAAATTCCTAGCTTAAAATAAAACTTGAACCCCATACAAACTTTCATCCCCTTTTTAACCCCCTTAGGGGTTGAATTTCTCAAAATCGCTTCTTATCTCTTGTACACTTTATAAATGTAATCTAGTGTGCAAATTTCAACTTTCTATCTTTTGTAGTTTCGGCTCCGCGTAGCAAAAATCTCCAACCAAATTTTTCACCTTTTTACGTTTTTCTTGTAAAATTACTATGAAATTGAAAAAACAAATATCAGCAATGAATTCTACGTCTTTGGTTTATACGAAAATGATACCAAACTTGCCCTAGTACCCACCAGGATCAGAGTAGATTTTTTTTAAAGATGACGGATGGCGGCCGTCTTTGTACCCCACCCTCCCCCCCACTTCAGGCTAGAAATGCTTAGAATTACTCAAATATCAGATGTGATGAAGCTCATAGCTTAATAAAAAATTTTTGGGTCATGTATGGCAGCGTTACATAACTGACTCCAGTAATAATATCATCTCGTAAATATAATTTTGAATGTCAGGGAGGTCGATTCTGATTTAACTATTTGATGAGATTTTAATCTTGTTTTGATACGACCTTGATGATAGTTTATTAGCGAATGCACTCAAAGTCATCAATTCATATCATAATTGAAGGGATGTTTACTAAAACAACATAACTGACTACACTGGCTGACACCTGAAACGATTAACAATGTTCTTAAAAAAGTGTCAACCGCTCTAAGCAGTTATGTTGTTTTTGTAAACATCCCTTCAATTAATTAAATATCTGACATAATATTCTTTTGGCACATTGGTTCATCCGCTTCTATTGATGCTGACTGTACATTACTTATTCAGCCGGCGTATTATGGATGGCTTTATCCGTCTTTATCCACGTGATGAAATAACTGTCACTTTTTAACACCGTGGGATAGAAAGTGACGGACACCGTTTTATCACGCTGTCACGTAGACAAGAACGACCATCATATCCGTACAGGTTTCGACCGCCCCAAGGCCCCCAAGGCGCTTCCAATTTGACACACTGGACGGATGTATTATAATAATATGGCGGCTTCTTATAATAAAGGCGGTTAAAAACCTGCAATTAACCGGGATTGTGCAAAACTGTAATAGGGATGTTTCCTTTACATAAAAGAAATAATTTCACACCGTGCACGAAATAAAGCACCAGATAATTATTTGAGAAACATACATAGGTTATACATATTTAAACACAAGTCCTATTTATTAAATCGGGTAGAAATATAAAAAAGTACGTGAGTTGACCGTGACGTCATTGTGTAATGTTTCATATAAATTCCATATTAGCAAATCGTTTTGACAGTTCTAAAAAAGAAACTGATTTAACTAGTAGGAAAATACCCTATTATACTACAGCGACGTGGTTAGGTACAGTCGCCATCAGATGTATCGGAGCGGCCAAGGTGCTCACAAATATCTGAGCACGCCTCTATTGTCAAGGCGTTAGAGTGCGTGTTCAGATATTGTGAACACCTTGGCCGCTCCGATATATCTGATGGCGACTGTACATACTTAAGTTGAAGCACCGACCGTACTAGACAATTTTTAAACGCGAATTTTGGGATCACCTTAAAACACGTTTACCCATTTTCATTTCTCCTAAGTGTACTTACAGAATTTAATTACAGCATGTTAATACGCTGCAAGGTTTCACAGTGCATGTAAGGTAGTTAAGTTGGCTTTGTACGCTTAGTTCTGGAACCTAGGTGGCCATGTAACGAAGTTGGTGGTCAGATTAATATGAAGTTGTAGAGGAATTACATACTGTTGTAGCTAGAAGTTGTGCTGGCGAAGATAATATGATGAATAATATAATAAGAAATATGATGTGATGGTGAACTAACTTCGATAAATTATGAACACAAATGTAATCATCAGTTCAGGTTTTAGAAATGGCTTTTTTCTAGCTAACTAGTGGGACAATTTAGCCAGACAGACGGACAGTGGAGTCTTAGTAATAGGATCCCGTTTTGTACGGAACCCTAAAAACAGTTTCACACTTCCTGAGCCAAAATATTTCCCCGAATCAATAACGTTGAAGCAAAATTTCACCGTAAAGTTAGTTGGCAAATAGATCAGTAAAGGTCGCAGCCCCAGGGACCAGAGACTTATGTGCCGGGACCCACATACTGAGGGCGGACTAAGCACATTTCTTTAACTGTATCATCACTTTATTCGTTGGTCTTTTTTATGGCGCGTAAAAGTTTGGATGGTTTTATTTGTGATGGGCATTTATTAGATTTTGGGAGTGTGTAAGAAAATATATCAGAAGTTTTTGAAGGATTTTTGCTGCCAAAATTGGTTATATTCGTTGGTATTCCTTTAACTAATCGTTCGGAATCAGACTACACCAGCATTACTGCAGCAGTATTTCAGCGCGACATTACTGCCTACTGCATTGCTGTCACAAATGTCAAAATTCCGGGCTATAACATCATATGCAGACATCGTAAATTTTATAGCATTTTTGATGCAGCGGAGTGGTGGTAACGGAATTGGTATTGATAATTCCAACTGAAATGGTAAATGATTTATTAAATCATTAGGGTTGAAATTGTTTATAGCAATTCCGTTAACACCACTTCGCTGTACCGAAAATGCTATAAAATTTTCGATGTCTGGTCATATGTACTTAAGTAATATAAATTTCTCTATAAATCGACCTTTTCGACGTTTGCTGCAGCAATGCAATCGGCTGCATTACTGCAGCCGTATTGTAGCGCGACATTACTACCGATTTGCAGCAGCAATGTCGCGCTACAATATTACTGGTGTCGCCTGAAACCGAACAGTACTTAACGCATTAGCGTGGTGCTCACAGTCAAGGTCGTATCAAAATGAAAACTATATCAAATTTTAAAAATAGAATCGGTCTCTTGGTTGGAATTAGAGTCCTCTTTTCACAGACAATAAATTTAATAGAGAACGACGTACGTTTAGGGATAGCCGAAAGGACGGACGCAGCGTTGGAAGACTGCACTGTGAATTTTAAATCGAAGAGCAACTACAGAGAAACTATACATTGTATTGGACGGCCTCCTAGCCTCGTCTGTATTAGTCTGTAGAGACCCTGCCTATGTAGCCAGAGGTCCCGTATTCGATTTCTGGTAAGGGTATTTATGTGTTTATGACAAATATTTTGTTCCTGAGTTATGTATTATCCCACCAAAAACATAAATGTAAAAAAGGAGAGCCAAGTTCAATACAAAAATTATGCTTGGCTGTGGGGCTCGCCGCAAAAAGAATGGAGATCTAAATGAGTGCCACTGCCAAGTTCTATGCAAAATCCAGTTTCATTATATCAATCATTTTATATATATTGTAATTCTGATAAAACCTGGCCAAGCCAAATCTAACCTACTTTAAGATCTCACATTTTTTTAAATAACAGCAATTGTTATAGGTATCCAATAAAGCAAAGAAATAGAGTTTAAAACTTGTTTATAATGTTATTTTGTTCCTATAAATACATATTTGGATTTTGCATAGAACTTGGCAGTGGCACTCATTTAGATCTCCATTCTTTTTGCGGCGAGCCCCACAGCCAAGCATAATTTTAGTATTGAACTTGGCTCTCCTTTTTTACATTTATGTTTTTGGTGGGATATCAATACTTTTTGTAAAGAAAACTAGGCAGGTATTGAGATTTAATATTTTTTCTTGTGTTTCCGCTGTATGGTTTTTACTTCTGTTCTTTGTATAATTATGTGGTGCCGCGCGCCGCCGACGACACACCGTTGGCCGGTTGTTTAGAGCGTATTACAAGTTTTTTGTATGGGGACACCACTTATTTTTTGACTAAACTTTATTTTAATATAGCAAATATAATAATACATATATTGGGGTAGTTTCAAATATCTGCTTGTAACGGTTCCAACGCTACAATAAAAAAATATTTTTTTGTATGGGGACCCCCACTATTTTTTAACTTTTTTTTATTTTTAGATTTTTTCCTACGCTTACACACAATAACCGAGCTGGATTCCAAATTTCATCCTTCTAGGTCATCTGGAAGTAGGTTAGGTTTAGGTACTTATATGTCAGTCCCAATAAAAATGTTTTTTTTGTATGGGGACCCCCCCTATTTTTAATCTTTATTTTATTTTTAGATTTTTTCCTACGGTTACACACAATAACCGAGCTGGATTCCAAATTTCATCCTTCTAGGTCATCTGGAAGTAGGTTAGGTTTAGGTACTTATATGTCAGTCCCAATAAAAAGTGGTTTTTTTGTATGGGGACCCCCCCTATTTTTTAACTTTATTTTATTTTTAGATTTTTTCCTACGGTTACACACAATAACCAAGCTGGATTCCAAATTTCATCCTTCTAGGTCATCTGGAAGTAGGTTAGGTTTAGGTACTATAAGTCATAAGTCAGTCTTAAAATTTACGACTTTTTGACCTTCATACCTTTATAACCGTTTGAGCTAGCTTCATGAAATTTGGGCTTCTAGATATCCTTATGGATATAATTAAACACACGTAGTTTTATGTGTTTACGTCAAAGATGTTTTGAGTTATAGAAGGGTCAAAAGTGGCACCAAGTGGTTCGTGTAATATTACACTCGGCGCTGGCTAGCCAGTTCCTTTGCTTGAACTTGGCTTGACACGCTGCCGCGTGTCTAGATTACGACTTTTTGACCTTCATACCTTTATAACCGTTTGAGCTAGCTTCATGAAATTTGGGCTTCTAGATATCCTTATGGATATAATTAAACACACGTAGTTTTATGTGTTTACGTCAAAGATGTTTTGAGTTATAGAAGGGTCAAAAGTGGCACCAAGTGGTTCGTGTAATATTACACTCGGCGCTGGCTAGCCAGTTCCTTTGCTTGAACTTGGCTTGACACGCTGCCGCGTGTCTAGATGTCAGCATAATATTTAATGAAACGGTCAGAATAACGATCTACCTACTCCCAGAAATCAATCTATGTCCAACAAAATGTTTTACCATATTGTTGACATCATACTCCATAATCTTTTTATAAAATCCTCATACTTATTTTTCAATTAAAAGCTATCGTAAAATTCATAGGCCACTATAGTATTAAATTTACCTAAATGTACCCTTTGACTCAAGTCCAAAACCAGTTCCGAAGAAATTATTATAAACAAACACAGCAACAAAATTATTAATCCCTGACAAAATACTCATGTAATTTAATGGAGCATAAAACATTGTCACGTTCACGCTTTGATCGTACTTCCTGATGACTACACACACGTTAACGTAGGTGGTCTTTATGAATGAGTGATTCAGGTGGATTCTTGTACACGATTTTGTAGTTGTTTGTGTAGCAACACCCTTATCTTTACCGTTGGTAAAATAAAAATCAAACAAATGTGAACTTTAAGAACTGAGCGATAAGGTTCGTTGAATATTATGGTAGAGGTGCTGGGATGTTGCCTTGCGTGTTAGTGGAAACTGAATAATAAAATTGAATTGATCATTTACGTAAATGTGTACGATAAGGAATTCAATTGCATTGAATGGCCGACAGGTTGTGCTAGGAATAACGGAACTTTGGAATGATAATATTCCTATTGGCTACCGTAGTAGAATAGTCACTTAAAAGTTTTGGTAAATGAATACGTGTCTCGCTTATAAAACAAAGTTAAAGACTTCTTCTACTTAATCTACAAATGTACTTATACTTTAAGATATTAAAAAGATTCAAAGTGAAGATTCACAGACTTTATTTGTTTAACATAAGGTAAGTTACAAGATGTTTAATAAATAATTTAGTCGTGCCTAATTATAGATACAGTAAGAGCACAAACATTCATTTTTTTTAATCTTTATAGTATGTATAGTATAGGCTTAGCGGTTAGTTTGCTATATTTAAATACCTTTATATACTATATATACTATAAATTGAACGTCGTTGGATAAAATAATGCAGTACTGGGTTCACATAATAAAACTAAAAACTAAAACCAGTCTAGCATGCTCATCAACTCATCATAATCCCTGAAATCCTACCCCACGATCAAATCGAAATCGAATAAAAGAAATCAAATCAGCTTTACGATCGTCAAAGACACACAGCATAACGAAGTTTCTTAAACATTCAGTGAACGTTCGTTCGTAAACCCATTAAGTATGACAAGCGACGCAGCTGATCCTATAACCGCTACACAAATTAAATTCGGATTCTGAACGAGTAATCAAGCCAGACTTCGATGCACATCTGCGACTTGTTCTTGCAAACTTATCATTTCTAATACAAGCGATTTTCAACCTTAAGTACGAAGAGTGAGGGTTGGTTAGAAATGCACGTAAATTTGTAGTGGTTATGTTAAAAGGATTAAAACTCGGACCTTGTGAAGACTCGATCACATATTTAAGAGGGTGATTTAGGCCGTGAGATGGTTACAAGAAACAGGAAGCGAAGGAAGATTATTATAAATTAAATATTAAAGCCTTTCATTCAATGGAATGGAAAATACAAAGGTGCTTGAATAACCTTGACGCCTGTGACAGAATTAGGATAGGAACTGGTGGAAGACAAGTCAAGTTTTTTTGATAGCCTTATTTGTGTCCCACTGCTGGGCAAAGGCATCCCCTTTCTTTCGCCACTGATCACGGTTAACATCGGACATCCTATGCTCATATAAATCAATCAATGAAGCTTGTTTTTCGCATTCGTCTCCCAGCCTACATACCCATCCCATTTGCTCGTCTAAGTATAAAGTCCGCTATAAAGGGGTGACTAATCCAAACTTGAAGGGATTGTGACGAATGGAATCGTAAAAGTTTGTGACGTTTTCATAACGGAAACCCGAGCGATGGCTTTGTGACGATTTTGTGTAGTGTCCTATTTCTAATGCAGTTTGTTTTCGTGTTTATAGGTTTACTGACAAATGCACATGCGTTGTATATTTGAGTTATTATTAGGTTTTATTTAAAACGAGATTAGGATACAATTTTAATGGAGTATAAATTTTGGTCTTTATTACACACGCGATCGAGAGAGACTAGAGGGATCTTAATGTTGTACAATGATCATATTCGGAATTCTGGGGTTGAAAAAAAAATCGTTATTTGTGGGGGCTTTATGACAGTAATATATATATATGTTTTACCTTTCAAGATCCTACCTACAACTGTTTAGACTGTTCGATGTCGGTCAATAAATTTATAATAACGGAGCTGTTTTTATACATCGTACATACATACATTACATTGTGTTTCATACACATCACAACAATATTAATACAACCATGCAAACAATCAAAGCTATTACTTAAACTGGATCACCAACATTTGATTGCCGTGATGGTATCATGTTCGACAAGCGTGAAAATAACAATGTTACTCTCGTACTAGTAGCCAATTATACAACGGTATTTTGTAAAAACATGGCCAAGTGCGATAACGATGGAGGGTTCCGTAATTTGATGTGGCAGTCAAAAGTTTTACCGTAACGAACCGGAAAAATCGTGAATGCGCATAATGGGAAACCCTCTGACGTATCTGATCTGCTTGATAAAAAAATAGCTCAAGATCCGATCGATAACTTAATTCACAGATTTGGTTTAGGCATTAAAGTGGCTGCCATCAAAACTTTATGACCTGAATAAGCCGGTAACTAGACCCTTCCTCTTAATGTTTTGCTTCTTAAAAAGCAAGGCTTCAACAAACTCTTCGATACAAGCCGGGGTTCGAACCTACTACGGTTTCAAAGCCAACCGTCTTATCTCTCAGCTGCCATCACTTTTCTAATTCGATTGGAGTAATCCACTTCTGAACTTGTCTTGGGTCCCAATTACTTCCGCTAATTAGTCTTAGTTAGAGAACTCCTGAGCAGGTAATTATTGTCTTAACAAAGACGAGCTCATAATAAAGATTGTCGAATAAACTAACCTCTTGATGACCGGATTTAAAATTTGCCAGCTTGATTTAACTCTGTTAAATTGAAAAAAAGAGTCGAAAGTTAATATTTACTGTACTTATCGCAAATGTAATGAATATGCCTTAAACTAAACCTCCGAAAATATATACGAAACAACCAGTTGTTCACCTTATAAATATAGTATGAAATATCTGAGATGTTTTTTTGGCCTCAAACCAAAAGGCATTGTTAAACAAAAGGCATTGTTTCTTTTGTGCACTGCGGTGGCTACCTAATTTCTCTTTGGTGAGAAGGATCAAATCCGTATAAAAGACAATTTCAGCGTTCTACACATATGGCTCAAATTTATGTAATATACATATGCGGGAAAAAATAATAATTTCAGATAATTCATACATTACTAATGTGTTAGCCGAATGCAAATTTTGCGAGACGATCGACATTGCTTACATTCGATGAACGACCTAGTGATTGTCGCATAAGACATCAAACTAACAAGTTACCAGTCTCTTTAATATATTAGTCTATCATTACGTAAACCTTTGCGATCGGAACTCAGTAATTAGAACGATTCGGAGGCTTCACCCAAATAAATTCGTTTTTTTTTTCTTTGACGAGGTGCTACGAGTAAATCAAACAGATTTTCAATACTAATAACATGCCTGTATGTTTTCGTGTATACCGGGTGTGGCCTGTAACACGAGCAAATAATTAAAACAAAGATTGTACTACTCAAACGGTGACACTTTTGTTCAACAACTTTTAAAAATTATGAAGTAGGTATTTAGTCTTCCTATTTTTCATACAAAATAAATATTATCTTCAATGGACGCCATCGCCATGCCATATCATTTGTGATTGACGTTACTTGTCATGCCTTAAACATAACAAAATTCGCAATACATTGCGTCTTAGAAAAAACTTTAAAGTGTATTAAAAATCAAACCACAAGTTATTTTTAAAAGTTGCTGAACAAATATGTTGGTCAGTATGAGGAGTACAGCCTACAGTAAAATTTTTTGCTCGTGTTACAGGCCACACCCGGTATATGATAGTGCCGATCGGCCATTGGTCTTTACAGTCATCGCAGTCGATGTAGGCTGTAGACTACCTCCTCAAAATACCTTCTTTAGTCGCTGCAACTATCATCTGCAAAGATGCTGTGGCCAATGATGATATTTGATAGGTATAACTGGGACAGTTACTCGTAAATCAATCCTTTATGTTTTAATTGTTCCTACACCTTATTCTCGTGCAACTAATATTTAACTCAAACTAGTTTTTTAATTAATTAAATTATGTTCATAAAGTATCAAGGTAGGGACACACTTATCCCACGTACGCAACGTTATGCAATGCATTATGACATCTGAACCAACCCTGAAATTTATACGCTTAGAAACATACTCGTCATACGCAACGCAACGCATGACAAGTATGTTTCTAAGCATACAAATTTCAGGGTTCAGATGTCTAGTATTGCATATGTTGCGTACGTGGGATTAAGTTTGTCCCTAGCTTCATGAGATGAAACCAATTGAGAGAGTTTTAGAAAAATATTAAGCTTTTCGACAATCTAAAATCTCATTTAACTATTCTCATATTTGTAAATCGACCCAAAACAATTCCCATTTGGAAATAGCGCCGCGAACCTTAATTTGAATACACAGTGTTCCAAAAAGGAAGCCGATTCTAATTTGACATTTTGATATGGTTTTAATTTTGATACGTCTTTGATTCGTGTTAAGGTACAGCAGTAGGTAATGCAGCACGTCAATACTGCTACCCGGCTGCTTATCGTAACGTAACGTGGCCGCTTACTGTGTGCCTCAGGCTCAAGTCACCCAAAGGGCAATGGAGCTGGCTATATACTGGCAGTCTCTCTGCGAGAAATTGGCCGCTTACTGTGTGCCTCATAAGAAGGATCAAATACATCCAAAGGAATGGAGAGGGCTATGCTAGGAGTCTCTCGGAATGATCGCATCAGAAATGAGGTCATCCGCAGCAGAACCAAAGTAACCGATGTAGCCCTCCGAATTGCTAAACTTTACACTTAGTCAGTGGGCGAGGCACATTGCCCGTAGAACCGATGGCCATTGGGGCGGAAAGGTTCTCGAGTGGCGACCGCGTACCGGAAGGCGCCGCGTGAGTAGACCCCCCACAAGGTGGACTGATGACCTGGTAAAGGTCACGGGAGTCCGCTGGATGGGTGTGGCGGAAGACGAGTCATTGTGGCACTCTTTGGGGGAGGCCTATGTCCAGCAGTGGACGTCCTCTGGCTGATATGATGATGATGAATACTGCTGACTGCTTTCAAAACAAGACGAAAACCATATCAAATTGTTGAAACATAATCCGCCTGCGTGTTCCAACATGTTGTTAAAATAACATCATATTTAGAAGCTAGCGGTCGAGCAATTAAGCCCGGCGAGATCCATACAGAAGTAAAGTACTTACCCCGTGCTCTGCTTTTCTACAAAATTTTCCGTATTGCAATTATAATACTTGAATAAAGAATACTTAAATCATCTGATGTCAGACAAAATCTCCACTGTATATTTTTTTGTTTAAGGGGCCATCCATTAATTACATCACACGTTTAGGGGGAAGGAGGGGGTCAAGAAAATGTGACATGTTGTGACAAGGGGGAGGGGGGAGTCATAAACTTTGTAACGTCACTTTAACTTCATCGCTTTCATCAGTAACCGAAAATGTATTTAAATTATTTTATACGCTAATTATCATTTAAATAACAAGGTTTTGAAACGATAATCGTTTTTATTCGTTTAATTTTATTTCTTAATCAGTTTTGGGTTATAAAATTACTAATATTTCTTTTGTCAAAAATATTTTGATAAAATATTAAATAAATATTTGCCGATTTCGTTGAAGAAATGTGACGTCACACCAGGGGGGAGGGGTTTGCCAAATGTGACCAAGTGTGACAAGGTGGGGGGGAGGGGTAAAAAAACCTAAAAATTCGTGTGACGTAATTAATGGATGACCCCTAAGTTCCTTCGTCATCATCTTCCTCGCGTTGTCCCGGCATTTTGCCACGGCTCATGGGAGCCGAACCCCAGGCTTGCCAATCTTGTTGGGCCCGATTCGGATTTTGAAATAGACATCTATTAGTTATCTTTTAGACATCACCAAGATACGATAACGATATGTTTAAGATCTAAACTGTCAAATTTGACATTTGCGCGATTCTGGAGATACTCTTGAACGATTTCCACAGGATATGACTTAAGAGATCCAATTCACATCTAATAGATGGTTTACTAACGAATGGGCCAAAATCGTTTCCCAAAGTATCACATCCCAAACTATGTTTCCCAAATTATCATTTCCCAAAAAAATGTTTGGCAAAACAACTTATCGCAAATTTTCAGTTAGCAATAGTCTTTTTTGGCAAGTTATTGTTTAGCAAATAATTACTTGGACAAGTTTCATTTTACCAAATATTATTTAGTCAAATGTATCATTAAGCATAACTTACATGTCCCAAAATATTGCATGGCATACAATTTACATACCAATAGAGTGGAGGCTGCAGAATTTTATTTGTCTAGTATTTAACTGATCATTACATATACATAGTAAAATGTAACGTCAAAAAAAAACATTCTTACTGCCAAAAATATGTAGTAAATGATCACTAAAATTAAAACTCCATTTTAATGTAAAATGACAACCAAATTTGTTACATCTTGCTATACTATTAAAGCAAATAACACCAAAGTAATCATTGTAACCCAAAAATAGTAAATAACCACCAATATTCAAACCACATTTTAGTTTAAAATGTCATGCAATTTTTTTACATCTCGTTATTCTATTAAATTAATTAATCCACTTCGATGACCTTTTTTTAGTACATAGAATTTCGTTTCTGTAAGGACCGCAGTTCTAACCTAACCTAACCCACTTTTCTAATAGCATTTCGATTCTGTGAGGGTGACAGTTCTAACCTAACCTAACCCACTTTTCTGATAGCGGTTCCGTTTTGTGAGGATCGCAGTTCAAACCTAACCCAACCCACCCAAATTACGTAGAATTTAACGTACCTATTATAACATAACAAAAAGTACTTTAAATAGAGATGCCTATTTGTCAAATTTGCGAAGTGACAATTTTGACCAAACATCTTTTTGGAATATAATATTAGACAATAAAAAACGTTTGCTAAATAAGTTTTTGTCCTAATAACATTTGACAAAGTAAAATCATGCCAAATGATAATTTGACCAAATAAATTATATGCGAAGTGTAACTTTGCTAAAGGTTCCTTTGGGAAATGAAACTATTGCGATAAGTTTGTTGGGAAGTGAAATTTGGCGAAATGTATTTGGCCGAAACGAAAGTACACCCTAATAGATATCTTACTCTATCTAACGTAAAAGTGACATTGGTTGCCCGAATTGCGCTGCAAAAGAGAACTAGTTGTTATCTAAACTATAACGTATCTAGAATGGATCTAGTACGTGTCGTCTCTTGTGAATATCTTGAAGTTCGAATACGGCAGGGCATCTAATCCCAAGAATTGTATTTTGTTTAATTTCCTTGTCGTAGAAAAAATATTGTAAGTATCGAACTATTTCAATACTTTGGATGCTACCTACTATATGACGCTGACTGCACAGTCAATTAGCAAAAGGTGCTTTGAAATAATTGTAAATGATTTGTATTGACACCTTCATTGTTAAGAAAATAAGAACTTTTTAAGATCCATTTAAGCCCCATGCCAACACTTTTGCTACTGACCATGCAACATATAAATGAGTCACAAAATTCTTGTGGCAAGCCCGCACTCGCCTTTTTAAATCCCTATTATACAACTGTTACATAAAATACTTGGAAATTCATTATATCATGCGTCACGCATCAAAGAGAAAAGTAATACAGAATTCCAAAGTTATATAGGTGACCACAGATGGGGTAAAGGCGCCCGTAAAAGTGCCTGAGCACAGTGAATGTGTCATTTATGCATAACATATGAATTTTAATATTGCGGTGACCCGAAGTTCTCTTTCCTTATACTTGTGTGAGTAAATTTACCTTTTATGTATGGTTTATGATTTATTTCCTATAGTTTTAAATTAATTTCAAATTAAAATAATTCACCAGCAAAGTTAAGTCGGTACCTAATCTTAAAGTGAATTGTTTACTTCAAGAGGTGGTTTTTTTAGGAATTACACTGAGGGAAAACTACAACAAAAACACACTTAGAATTACAAAAATAAACTTAATCCGGGCGACAAGGAGAGTCAACTAATAGGAACAAATTGACTTTTGCAATTTCTATTAGTTCTTGCAATTTCTATTATCTGTTTGTTGAAATTATATTTGGGATTACTGAGCTGTCTGTAGAAATAAATAAACTTTACAGAAATAGTGAAACGTCCATAATTATTACTAAAACTTCATTTTTTCCCCCAGTACAGAACTGTTAATTCCTGGTGATGATTTTTCTCTCAGTGTAGGTGCTTAGTTCTTATGACGTTTCAGTAACACTAAAAAACTAGCTTAACTTAGTGCAAAGTCCTAAAACACAATAAACCAAACATTAGAATATGTTATACCGTCTGCTATTGCACTTTTAATGTTTTCAAAAGTTATTGCACTTGTATAACTTTGTGTCTCTTCCTGCTAATATATTCCCAGCCCACTTTAACTTGAATCTTTTCAAATCAGGAGTGAATATGTTGTGTTATGTTATGTAATATAGATGTAAATAGTTGTAAATATGAAATACTGTAATTGACATGTAAAACTATGTTTTATAAAGGAATAAATGAATGAATGAATGAATATATATCTCCTAGGTAAGTAAGCATGGTCCATCCTAGACCACATCGGCACTACTATCAAGTGAGATTGTGGTGAAATGCTTTCCGTTATCCAATAAAAAAAAAGTTTTGAATCCCCAAATTTTACGATGGAAGTCAGTTAACGTGAATATCTTAATAGAATTTCTAAATTAAGTATTTATAATTTAGGGCCACTTGCACCATTCACTAACCCGGGGTAACCGATTAAACTTGGAGTTACCATGGTTACCAGTACAATTTGACACTATGGGTTAACGGTTTAACTGATTAAACGGGTTAGTTGGATGGCGCAAGTGGCTCTTAGAGACACCGTGTTCGTGTGCACATAAAATTTCGCCATCATAAACTTCTTTCGCAACGAAAAGGGATGACCACAATTTAAATACCGACACCACATTTTCAATGGCTCTCAAACTTTAAACTGAAATTCTTTGGAACGCTCACAAATCACAGCTCGAGTAATGCCGTCGATCAATGTGCTGACCCATTTCCTTGCAGCTGACTGTGTGTTCTCATTGCTGCGATAGTCAAATACTCCAGCGCCAATGTAATGTGACATAAATGACAACTATAGGTACAGGCCTATAACCGCGAACATCGAAGTTCGCAAATTGCGGGCATTTTTAGGGTTCCGTACCCAAAGGGTAAAACGGGACCCTATTACTAAGACTTCGCTGTCCGTCCGTCCGTCCGTCCGTCCGTCTGTCCGTCTGTCTGTCACCAGGCTGTATCTCACGAACCGTGATAGCTAGACAGTTGAAATTTTCACAGATGATGTATTACTGTTGCCGCTATAACAACAAATACTAAAAACAGAATAAAATAAAGATTTAAGTGGGGCTCCCATACAGCAAACGTGATTTTTGACCAAAGTTATTCTCTATCACTCGAATTACGCCTTCATTGGAGTAAAAGAGAAAGATCCCCGCAATTTGCGAATTTCGGTTTTCACGGTAGCCCCTCAGGCTGGCCAAAAAATAAGTGCGTTCCCGTTGCCAGGGAGGTTTTAGGATTATACTTACTGAGCAATTTACTATGGGACCAACTCCGAATCCACATACAGATACTCAACAAGCGATGGAAAAATCATATTTGTGATCCGAAACTTAGGCAAAACAGGTAAGTTAGAACTTCGATTACGCGTACTTTATATAATCGTAAATATAAATTTCAACCTTCTTCACACTAGGCGAGAACTGAGGCACCAGCGCGCCGCTCTCTCACCTGGCACGGCAACACCCTGCCAGAGCGGCTACCGCGAATACCGAAATTCGCAAATTGCGGGGATCTTTCTCTTTTACTCCAATGGGCGTAATTAGACTGACAGAGAAAAATGCCCGCAATTTGCGAACTTCCATTTTCGCGGTTATAGCCCAGGTATCCGGTCGCGGCTGCCGCTCTCGAATTGGACTTACTACTAGTCATTTGCCGCACTCTTATGGACGCATTTAATTGGGAAATCTCTCTCTCTCTTCCGAGCTATATATCCCACATGGTGATGGGGTCAGCTTTCCGTGCTTTTTGCTTCCACTTCACCCTATCCTCGACGTCGTTTTCAGCTTTGCACTCAATCATATCTTTTAGCACTACGTCCTTCCATCTTGTTCTCGCCAATTGCCAATTTAATTGGCCAATGATGATGATATAAATCTCAAGGTCATAATTTTATTGGTTTTTACGTAGAGCCTGTAAACAATAGGAATAAGGCATACGTCAGCAACTGCTTATAATGCATGAGCATTGAACGCTGAAACTGGCCGAAACCTATACCTTAGGTCATCTCCTCCTAGCCGTTTTCGGCTACAGCGACTGCTATGCTACAGCTGAGAGCGTCGCTGGTGCGCTCTCAGGTGACTGACGTAGCCAATCCTTGCAGCAAATGTGCGGCCACATTCGCTGCATGTCAGCACCCCTCCGACGTAATTGTACGTGATGGCCACAGGTGGTCTGGCCTTTAGCTCGTCACGCTTAACGTCGAGCTCTGTGCGTCGCCTGGCTTCAAACTCACGCACCTGCGTCTGCACAATATGCCTCCACTGTGGACGGTCACCAGCTAGTGTCTCCCATGTTGATGGGTCTATATGAGCTCTCTTCATATGCCGCTTCAACACATCTTTGAACCGCAGAAACTGTCCGCCTTGCTTTCGCTTACCAGTTTGCAGTTCGCTGTAGAAGATGCGTTTCGCGACTCGATCTTGGGACATGCGGGAGACGTGACCGCTCCATCGTAGCTGTCGCCTCATTAGGTAGGCCTCTATTCCGGCGACATCAGCACGTCTAAGGATCTCCGTGTTCCGAACACGGTCGGACCAGTGGACGCCCATAATGTCGCGGAGGCATCGTAGGTGGAAGCTGTCCAATGAGCGAATATGCTTCCGATATACGCACCACGTTTCTGAGGCATAAAGGAGATTTGGCAGGACAATAGCCATGTATACAGCAACTTTTGTAGAGAGCTTTATGTCGTGGGACCGAAACACCTTGGAACGAAGTTTCCCGAACGCTGCTGCAGCGGCTCCTATTCTGCAGTTTATTTCGTTGTCAAGGTGGCACTTGGCTGTAATAGTGCTACCCAGGTATTTAAATTGCTCTACATGCTTAAGCGAGTCCCGGCCGAGTTTAATGTCAATCTGGGAATTGGCAATTATGTCAAGTGCCAGAACTTCAGTCTTTTTGACATTTATTTTTAGGCCAAATCTTTGACATGACTCATCTAGACTCGACATAAGCTGTTGTAGAGCACCTGGAGATTCGGCCACAAAACACAAGTCATCTGCATACATCATCTCCGTTATGACTGCGTGAGACACCTTGGTGTGCGCTCTTAGCCGGGCTAGGTTAAATATGCCACCATCGGTGCGATAGCGAATACGAATGCCATCAGAAAAAGTTTGCAGTGCCTCCCGAACTACTACGGCGAAGTACAAGGCGAATAGAGTGGGCGCAAGCACACAGCCCTGCTTCACGCCACAGCTAACAGAGAAAAACTCCGATTGTTCGCCCTTGACACTTACGCAGCATTGCATGTTGTCATGCAATAGCCGGACCATCCTAACAAACTTTTCTGTACATCCCAGTTTCGCCAAAACCACCCATAAAGCTTCGCGAGGCACACTGTCGAAGGCTTTTTCTAGGTCAACAAAACACAGATACATTGGTTGACCTTGCTCTCTACATTTCTCTTGCAGTTGCCGTATAGAGAAAATAGCCTCGCAGGTGCCTCTATCTGGCCGGAAGCCAAATTGGGTCTCAGGAAGAATGCTTTCCGATAGCGGCATCAGGCGGTTTAGTAGAATACGGGCAAAAACCTTCCCCGGAGAAGTTAGAAGGGATATACCTCTGTAGGAGTTACAGTCAGCGCGGTCTCCTTTGTTCTTGTATAAGGAACAGATGCGAGAGACTCGAAAGTCAGCAGGTACTCGCTCTTCGTCCCACATTTTAGAGAACAGCTTCCAGACCGCCTCATGAAGCACCGTCCCTCCGTACTTTAATAGCTCTCCAGGTACATTGTCGACGCCCACCGCTTTCTTGGTTTGTTGTTGTTGTATGGCAGTGACAACCTCACGCAATAACAAAGGCTCATCCAGTTTTTGTTCTGTAGGCAGAGCTGGTATCGAGTCAATATGCTGCATATCTGCAGCACGGTCAATATTTAACAAGCTGTTAAAATGTTCTGCCCACCTCTTGAGCACGTCAAGCTTATTGGTAACAAGTTGAGTTCCGTCGGAGGACTTTAACGGCACAGAACTTCGCTTTATCGGACCAATAAGCTGGCGGATCTCATTATGAAACGCACCCAACTGGTTCGTGTCAGAAAGCCATTGTATGCGCCCGGCTTTGTCATGCCACCACTTGTCCTTTACTTCCCTGATTTTTCTCCGAAGAAGAGTTCCATTCTGCTTGACTGCGTCTGCATGGTCACTACGATTCAAACGCAACAGGGCCCGGTGTTTTCTAAGTGCTTCAGTCAGAGTTTCGTCGTTATCGTCAAACCAGTCCTCACGTCTACAAGATTTAACACCAAGTATCTGAGAGGCGGCGTCGACTACTCTGGACGAAACCAAATTCCAGGTATCAATGGGGTCACCACTGTCATAATCTAGAGTTTGAATCGCATTAGTGACTGCCTGAGCATAGATCTTTTTACTTTCTAGCACTTCTAATTTCCCTACATCTAGGCGCTCAGGTTTCACTCCTTGAGATCTACGAGGTAAGTGAAGACGCAGTCTTAACTTAGTAACTACAAGCCGATGGTCACTCCAACAATGAGCTCCTCGCATGACGCGAGTGATACGGACTTGGGAAGTATTATTCTGCCTCACAATTACGAAGTCTATTAAGTGCCAGTGCTTGGACCTAGGGTGCATCCATGTTGTTTTATATTTAGCGGGTAATCTAAACATAGTGTTAGTGATAGCTAGATCAAATTTGGCACAGAGTGACAGTAAAAGCAAGCCATTACTGTTCATATTTCCAACACCATGCCTTCCCAACACCCCAGGCCAAGCCTGACAGTCACGGCCGACCCTTGCGTTAAAATCGCCCAGCAGAAAAATCTGTTCCCTGGGTTGGATCTTAGAAAGAGTTTGAGTGAGCTCTTCGTAAAACTTATCTTTGACGTCATCGCTCCTTTGCAAGGTCGGTGCATAGACGCCGATAATATTGAGGTAATTTTTATTTTCTAAGTGCATACGCAGGGTTGTCACACGGTCAGAGATGTGAATAGGACATTCCTCCAATTTGTTGACTATACTGTTTTTGACCGCGAAGCCAACACCTGATCGCCTAGGTTCTGTAGATGGTGTGCCTTTCCAAAAGAATGTGTAACCACCACCGTGTTCCACCAATTCACCCTCGTCAGCTAAGTGAGTTTCACTGAGTGCAGCAACATCAATATTGTAGCGACGGAGTTCACGGGCCACGATGGCGGTTTTGCGCTCAGGACATTGGTTACCTTCGCGGTCAAGGAGGGTGCGGACATTCGATGCGCCAAAGGTCATATCACGGGATTTAGGTTTAACTTTATTATTATTTTTCTGTTTTCGACCACGTATAAGGTGATGCAGAAGCAGCCGCGGTTACTACCTCCGTTGTTAGTGGGTTAAGCCTTTTTTGGGACACCTTTTCTAGTCCCTTCCCCGGCTGAGCGAGGGAAGCAGGGCCTCCCTAAATAGGGCTGCTTCGTCACTCAGGGTGCTGCCGAATTCGCACTGTTAACCCATTGCAGTGCAAAAGCGACCACTCTCCCTGAGCCGCCCATGTGCAGACATCATCCACAGCCTAGTTAGCATCATAACCAGACCGCTCTGACTCTGTCCATCGCCACAGGTCTTACAAGTAAATCGGAGTTCTTTGTGAGAAAGCAGTCAGATTGCGCAGGACATATTAAAGTGCATAAGTGTTCGCGCAGACACAAATGCACTCTCTCGTCCTTACCCCTCTAATTCTGATGGAACGGAAGACCGCTACGATCAGAGAGAGACTCGGATGCAGACATCTACGGAGATGTCATTCCGGGTTTTTGTTCGAAGTTTGCCTTCTTCTAGGTGCTATTTTAAGAGCCGAGGCTGGGAAGCCCACCAAGCAAAGATAGGGAAATAGGGCAGGTGAAAGGGGGAGAAGAAAGAAAATAAGGATACTGTCGTCGCGGAGAGAAAAGAGGTAAACAACGACAGCAGCTTGAGTAGGCCGGGGTCGCGTACCCGTATACCCATTTACTTCTGCCGGGCAAGCAAAAGTAGTGGATACCTCTGACCATATTATTCCATACCATACCTTAGGTACGATATACTTATAGTAGAAGCAGTGGGTCTCCCCACTCCTGACTTTGGACAAACTCGGCACCATTCGGCACAACATTGCTCCGAACAATTATTAGGGTTAACACAACTTAACGTCCCTTTGCGTGCACGACCACAGATAAGATAATTACTTGAATTTTGACAACCCTAAATAGTCGAAAGGGATAGTGCCATAAGTTAGAAAAGGATATCATGATTCGACCCTGAATCGCTATCAAACTTCAGTTTTGTAAGTGTCCTTTCTGTACGGTAGTATTATTACTTATTGTGTGGTAGAAGTGGAGACAACAGCAGATGTAGCTGAGTAGATGAAACGTTATAACTAGTCTAACTAATATGTGTATTTGCAGTAGTAGTACTTCTCTACCATCAGTAGTGTTATAGGCGGAGAAGGTCCTAAGGGGCACAAGTCGTTAAGTACAAACAGCCTTGATATACTTATCACTTCTGCACACTTTCTTCTTCTTCCTCGCGTTATCCCGGCATTTCGCCACGGCTCATGAGAGCCTGGGGTCCGCTTGACAACTTATCCCATGATTTGACGTAGGCACTAGCTTTTACGAAAGCGACTGCCATCTGACCTTCCAACCCAGAGGGTAAACTAGGCCTTATTGGGATTAGTCCGGTTTCCTCACCACTTCTGCACACTTTATAGAACAATAACCCACTTTCAGGGCCTGAGAAATAAAGATACATATATTGATTATAATTGTACTATAAGGCACAGTCAGTCACCAGTGACCAGTCACCATATTGCACAATGAAGCGCGTAAAAATATTCGACACAATCTTGATTCTAAATTCGTAATACATATAGGCAGGCGACTGCACTAGGTTTCTAGGCTTTAATATTCTTAGATTGTGGCAATAAATTCATTTTCCTGCACGTAGACTTTCATTTGAAGTCTCAGTCTCACAAAGGAATCGACTTTTATCTCTTTAGCGGGCATTTATTGCGGCCAGTAAAAAGGTTACTAGATCAAAGGGGCAAAACTGGAGCAAATAGACATTTCAGTACGTTACGATTTTAATACCGATACCTTTCGAGCAACACCGGCTTCCGACACGTCGGAAGGGAAGAGCTTAAACAGTATCTTAGCGTACAAAACGTTCTTCCATTTTTTGCGGGGGGAAACTTCACAGAGTCACACTTCTCACTCACTACATACAAAATCCAATATGTAATGACGACACAAATACGTAGAACATGACACACTACACATCTTGCACACCTCGATCTCTTTTTGTGTACGGATGTGTCACACGCACCGCGCTAGTTGTGCCCATGCCCAGTTGGGCATGTGCTTGCGCAGAGGGGAAATAGTGCAAATACCGACTCCCTTCCCGGTGTTGCCCGAAGCTGATACCAATGAGTGTACCCTCATATAATATTGCTATGCGAAGATAGTCTTAGTGTACGGCCTGAGTGGACGCTCGAAGCGGAGCGTTCGGCGGGGCGTGCAGCGTGGCGTCGGGCTCACAAGTGATTTGAGCAGCGTCAGGAGTGTCTCACTCCGCGATTTGGTCGCTTTGCTGTACAGGTAGCTAAAAGTACATCCGTTCGACCCCAATTTTGGGGTTTGCCATAAGCCGCGCGTGGCGCTGTCGCCACCTAGCGGCCATATCTGTGCTGATCGTAACAGACGCGTTTTGTTAGAGAGTGAGTCTTCTGTACTTAGTACTATTATTTATTCTGTGGCAGCGTGCACTGAGGCCACTCCTATACGTTTGCATTTGTTTAACTTGCGCGCCGCACGCCCCGCCCCGCTGCACACTCAACTCGAGCGCTCACTCAGGCCTTACACGTATACGTGATCTAATAAAGTCTACCAAAAACATATGAATAAACATTATACCAAATGCTTAGTCTCCGGTTTTCGGCCGCCGACCGCATAAAACATATGCAAATCGGAACAAATACAAATCATTAATTCCACAAACGGTAACCACTGATATACGGTAAACGACCTAGCGGTTTTATTTGCGGTCGTTTTACAAAGCCGAGCTTATAACTAGGCTTACAGGATATTGGTAACTAATCCGTTTATGTATGATATTTGTGACAAAACCGACAATCGTTTGGACACGGCTCAACAAATCTACATGCTTTACAAAAAAAATCTTTATTGCCACAACTAAAGGATGACTCACGTTAGACCGGGCCGTGTCCGGGCCGGAACTTCCGGCGCATCGTTTTATGGAAAGCATCACGTGATCTGGCCCCTGTTTCACCAACGTGACAGGTGCGACGAATTGTAAAATCACTGTTGCTGACGTCACAGGCATCCATGGGCTACGGTTACCGCTTACCATCGGGCGGGCCGTATTCCTGTTTGCCACCATCATTGTATTATTAAAAAAAACTTTATGATATCGGAAAAAAACAGATATTTCTCTTGCTCAGTTTATGACAATTGTCACAAGAAACACTACAATTGTCACGAAATTCCGACATATAACTCATTACCTGTCATGAATTACCTACAATTCTTCTAAATCTTTGACAATTGTCAGAAACTTCGCAGGAGAAATATCTGTTTTATTCCGATATAATGAAGTTTTTTTAAATAATACAATGATGGTGGCAAACAGGAATACGGCCCGCCCGATGGTAAGTGGTAATCGTAGCCCATGGATGCCTGTGACGTCAGCAACAGTGATTTTACAATTCGCCGCACCTGTCACCGATGTGAAATTGGGGCCTGGTTTAACTTGAGTCATCCTGTAACAAACAATACAGGATGATTTCGGGGTCGTGATCCAGAACCACTTTTTCTGACTCTGTAAATGATCCACATTATCATATGGTAGTATTTGTTTAAAAGATAATTACTTTGATTATTATTTTTCAAGTAAAATTAATGTTATACTAAGTAATTATGGTCACCCTATGACTTTTGACATACGCTGTATGGAAAGCGACAAGACGTCACAATGAGTAGGGTCACCAAATTGTATGGAAAAATGTTTTTTCCTACTTGCCATCTGGAAAATAATCATCATTATTGGTGATAAACAATAATTAACGACATCATTAGGCTCATCTTTGGATTCTGTATGATATCTGGCTCTCTTGCTCCACGACCCCGAAATCACCATGTATACTTTAACTTATCAACTTAACAATACATAATAACTATAACTTAAATCTATGATGAGGTAAAGGGTCCCAATCTCAGCATGTGCGGTGCTTTGGGTCGTATAGTTGGAAAGGAAAGTGCTGCATTTACATTTACGAGACTCGAGTATCCCACTTAGGGTTGCCGTGCGTCAGGATTTCCCCTCACTTGTCAGGATTTTTGACCGTTTGTCAGAATTGTGGGGGACTTGGAAAGTGTCAGGGTTTTTTAGCGTCTAATAACCAATAAAGTAGGAGCTAGTTAAAAGTTTGGAGTTGGACCACGAAAAGTTTTGGAATAAGGGGCATTAGTAAATAACCGAAAATAATACATGCGGCTTCCAAACTTGTTGTACAATTAATGAGATGAGGCATATGCCCAGCAGTGGGACGTAGGCTGGTGATGTTGATATTGATAAACGATAAGCAATAATGACTAACGGAAACTCATGGCGACAGCATTTCTTTGGCGAGCGCTATACGTATATAGTAGTAGTATTGAGAGGAAGCCTGTGCCCAACAGTGGGACGTATACCTATAGGCTAAATTATTTTTATTTTATTTATTTAATGAAAAAAAAATGGCTTATAACTTTTAATGTAATAGTTTTATTATATAATAAGTACTTATTATAAAATGAATAAAACAAAAATTAACTACAATTAAGATAACTATAAAGCTAAAAAAATGAAAATATAAGTCGTTTTAGCCTGCGTCGGTCGAGCGGAAACTGCGCATGTATCACGGCACTATCGCGCATCGGCCACACAAGGCCCGCAATTAATCTGGTTAATGCGGTAATTAAACTTAACTTTCGCTGGCGACCCGAAATAATTAGGCTCTGCGAAACGGACTTAAGGAAGTCGGCATATAGGGACATTTACGAAATTTTGGTTAATTGACAGTTTCTATTATAATTTTGTGGTGATGTGGTGGTGCTTACATTAAAATTTGTCAGACCATAAAATGGAGATGAAGAGGGAAGAGGTCAGTCTTAGTTGAGTTTATTTTAACGTTTCGTTACTATAGATCAAAACTTTTTTTTATCTGTGTTCGAATCGACGAAGTTACTAAAGAATGGTCTCACGATGCTAATCATAATTTTGGTCAACAGTCTTAAGGATGACTCACGTTAGACCGGGCCGTGTCCGGGCCGGAGCTTCCAGCGCTTACTTTTCTATGACATGACAGGCGATCACGTGATGCTTTCCATTGAAATCGATGCGCCGGAAGCTCCGGCCCGGACACGGCCCGGTCTAACGTGAGTCATCCTGGCGTATGATTTAAAAAGCGCTACGATTTTTCAATAAATCTGCTGACTGAACACACGGAACCTTAAAATACTCCGTAGTCGGTAAGAAATGTCGGCCATTTTTATCAGCGTTCACCGGGCGGCGACGAAGCTCGCGAAAAGCGACCACTAGAACCTTAATTAAAACTAAAAAGATTCCAACATACTTCAATGAACATTTATAAGTGAAGTCTTCTGTTTTTTTAACAAAAATAGTATTTATTTGAACTTTATCGTCGGTTTTACAGAACGGCCGTGTGATTAACCATTATTCAGATTAATTTGGTCAGTTTAAATCAAACTGAGTTAATTAGCGGCATCAATGTATGCATATCCAGATTATATTCATGAACTGGTTATTCATAATATATTATTTACAGTTATTAAGTACGATATATATTTTCATGAGGTATAAAATAAATGTGTTACCGTTTTCAGTAAAAATGCGTTTTTCCTAGATAAAACTAGTTTTCCGTAAAGCCTCGATAATAACTAGGTTTAACTGGGATTTTTAGGTCACAACTTAATTGTTTTCGTTAAGAAAATTTAATAGAATTTATTATTTATGTACAAATTGGACACAATACATAATACATCTTAAATAGTTACGAAAGTAACTATCCGTCAAAACCCGTTCCTTATCGCTTCCGGTGCAAAAGTGCCCATAACACTCACGGCATTACCCCGCTGGATGGCTATGGACAGCCTCTGCACCAGAAACGATTCGGAGCGGGGATCCTCTCCCTTTTGCCTGAGTCGACGGCCTATGTCACGCACAAATTGTTTTCGTTAAGTGATTTGATGAAAACTAGTTTATAGACTGATCACTAAATAAAATATTTATTACAACACAATTAAGTAAATATAAAACATGAAATTAGCTTAAAAATAATAATACAAACTATCTCTAAACTAAATACACTTAAAATAAAAAGCCTATAAATAAAAAACGTCCCCCAAGTCAGTGTGATAGACATGTACCTAAAGGAGAAAATACGGTCGGCAATAAAAGTGTGTATCAAAAAATATTATTAACGTTAAGTGGTTTGAAATATTTTTATTTATGTAGGTATATAAATTAAGTATATATACACGGTTGTATCACCTGTCTCCATATTTCGTTTTTTTAGCATTAGAAAAAAAGGTAAACAAATTTGATGTGTCTTTTAATTGAAAAACACGTTTTAAAAATAAGTCACGGCAAATATGTAACAATTATGAATCTAATACGATCATTTATATTCTTCTGCTTTCACAAGTAATAGTTTTAAATTTTTAAAAAGCGTTTTTCAGTTAAAAGATATGTCAAGATCGCTTACCTTCTTGCAAGTTCTTTCTAATGAAAACGAACTATAGCCGCATACATACATACATACAGCTAATCTGTTAGTTACAGTACTTGCATACCGTCGGTCGCATGCTCGACAAATGTTTATCTACCGTGAACACAAACCAGAGGCCATTCATAAGGGCTACCGCTGTGGTAACTATGTGGCATGTGGGGAACCAGTCTAAGAATTATTCTTAGAGCCGCCATACACGGACTGCTCGAGCAGTAACCCGGTGATCAACATACACGGACTGCTTTTGCAGCTTGACCGCATGATGAAATTTCACTGCGCAGCCAACCGGCCGAAGCAGTTGCAACTGCTTGAGCGGTTCGTGTATTGCGAATGACGATTTTGTATTGAAACTGCAGACACCCAACGGAGACTGAAGCTGTTGGCACTGACTGCTCAAAGCAGTCCGTGTATGGCGGCCCTTAGAATCACAGGAAGCTCCGAATGACAACTAACTGATATATAATATCGGATTAATGCCAGGTGCAAGTTCAAATTGACCTGTAATTTACACTTCTTCTATCCTTACTTATCTTAAAGACGTACAGTTGTAAAAAAAGTAATTCTTTGCGGCCAATTAGGCCGTATTGTGTTGTTTTTGGGTTACTTTTGTTTGAAGGGATCGTAGGATTTGTAGGTAAAATCCGTCGCACGCGTCCGTGCCAGTTAGCGTTACTCATAGAATTTTTCGTTAACCTGCTCGTCTGCTCCGTGCAACCACTGGTGCAACCGCGTCAGCTAGAGGACGCCCTAAAGCACGCGCGCCAGGGGCCCACTGATTAACAGTCCGCCGGACGGTTTCGGCCTGTCAGTTAGAACAAAATTTTGACAGTTCCGAATAACTGCATGACAGACCGATACCGTCCGGCGGACTGTTAATCAGTGGGCCCTTAAAACGCCTGTGTTGCAAGTGTTAGTTGGCTTTGAACTAACATCCATGTATTTGAGAGAATCTGGCCTTAGTGAATACTCCAGTGAGTAAGGCATTACAGCGGGCGCGCGGCACGCTCCGTACACTTCGATATCGTGAATGTGGCGATTGGACCTCCGGGAGTTCTATACTGACACTGTAGGTACCTACCTTGAGATCTTACTAGCAGTAGTCACACTATACCTACTGTACTAGACTAGAAAAAAGTAGAAATAAACTAAAGCCTGTGCTGTGTACATGATAAAGCTAAAATGAGGAGGCAATGCAAGCTGCCAAAGTGATTTAAAAATGCAATCACTATACCTTATAAAACAAAGTCCCCCGCCGCGTCTGTCTGTTTGTGTGTTTGTATGTATGATCGCGATAAACTGAACCTGGGTTTCTGGGTCCCTGAGTTTTCACCTATCAATAGAGTAGTTCTTGAAAAAGGTTTAGAAGTATATAATTTGATACTCGGGCGAAGCCGGGGCGGGTCGCTAGTATGAATAGAAATGTAGACCAAGTACTTTGATATTTTTGAGATACAAAAAATAGCTAGTGGCTTCAGAAAAAAGATTTCAAGTCGGACACTCATTCTGTCGGCAGTCAAGCGAATGGCAATCCCTAAATCCACTCCAAGGGACGCAGCCATGCGGTAGAATGAGATAGCAATATCACTTGCTCCCTCTAACGCATAAATGCGTCCCTTGGAGTGGCCGGCGCTGGACCATCGTGTACAGGAGCCATAAGTAAGCTATGTAATCTATAGTATCTAAGTAGTCAATAATTACAAGAATGGCGGCTGCCTTTTTGGCGCAAAAAAATATTTTTTAAACAATATTTCTTTGAATTTAACGATGTTATTTTTATAAAATAAAAAATACCAGTTAGCCATCGTCTATCGAAGCTATACGAACATTTATGAATACATATATTTAAAAAAACCGGGCAAGTGCGAGTCGGACTCGCGCACGAAGGGTTCCGTACCATAACCGTACCGGCAAAAAAAACGGTCACCCATCCAAGTACTGACCCCGCCCGACGTTGCTTAACTTCGGTAAAAAATCACGTTTGTTGTATGGGAGCCCCACTTAAATCTTTATTTTATTCTGTTTTTAGTATTTGTTGTTATAGCGGCAACAGAAATACATCATCTGTGAAAATTTCAACTGTCTAGCTATCACGGTTCGTGAGATACAGCCTGGTGACTGACGGACGGACGGACGGACGGATGGCAGAGTCTTAGTAATAGGGTCCCGTTTTACCCTTTGGGTACGGAACCCTAAAAACTGCCTCAATTAGTTGAACATGTAAGTAGGTATTTCATTGTCATGCACCTCACCCACTTGAAGTGTCTCCCTATATTTGCAGAAACCTTTGATTACAAGTGCAGTATCGATCGCTTTACTCGCTTGCTCTTGTAATATCGCCCTTATTACATAGGTAATAGAGTTCAATGATAATAATAGCATGTCTTCCCTCGCCCTGCTGATAGTGAGCACGCGATTCGATCTTATACTAGAAGTGTCTTTCTAAATAGGGGTTCGAAGTGTAAAGTGTGCTTTTAATGAGAGAGTTACGTATGTATCGCTTATTTAATACTACAGGACGGCCCGGCCCAAAAATATATTGATCAAGAATTTTTAGGAATATTTTTCTTGCTTATTGTTTGTACGACAAAAATACATATCTGACTTTAACCTACATTATTTGATCGTGTAATAAATAAATAAATAAATATTATAGGACATTTTTACACAAATTGACTAAGCCCCACGGTAAGCTCAAGAAGGCTTGTGTTGTGGGTACTCACACAACGATATATATAATATATAAATACTTAAATACATAGAAAACAACCACGACTCAGGAACAAATATCTGTATCATAATACAATAAATTCCCTTACCAGGATTCGAGCCCGGGACCATCGGCTTCATAGGCAGGATCACTACCCACTAGGCCAGACCGGTCGTCAATGTCGTGTAATGTTTTCATCTACCCTCAACTGCCTTAAGGAGCCATTTGGGGGTAGACTTTATTTACTTTTATTTAAATGCCTAGAGATAATAGAGTATAATGCTGGTATAGTCTGAATCAGAACGGTACCTATACCTTTATAGTGCGATAATAAATCTTTGGTTCAAATCGACAACACATCTAGTAACCATTACATTATTCCCTAGGACGTCATTATTCCAAAGTGCACTCTCCCCGCGATACCCGACACATTATAATTATTCGACAGGTCTCTAATGTTTAACTTAACTCCCTCGGGCGGAAATATAGGGGTCCGCTATCAAAGAGATCTTTTATGGATCCGCACATCCATGTGATGCGGCTGCGATAACGAGATGCCTCTATAGTTTTGTCTCCCTCCTACGTGTACTCAGTGCATATTTTATGTCTTCTTCAATAGTCTTGCGAGAGTGCTTGGCAAGCTCGACAGATGTAGTGCGAAATTGTTTTCCTTCGTATTTTCTCGGAAACGTTCGTATTTGTCATGCTATTTCATTCAACTTTAGTACTTTATGTACTTAGACTGACTGAAATAGCAAGACACGTTTGTACGTTTCCGTGAAAATACGAAGGATAACATTTATGCACTACATACATCTGCACTGATGTATGTAGGTAAGTATAAACTTGTAACCAGTGTTGCCAACTTGGCATAAATGATGCCAGATTTGGCATATTTTCAGTCGCTTTGGCACTAAAATTTTCCATTTAGCATCTGGCATATTTTTTAGCATAATTTAGTCTAAGCCAAGTTTGCACCAAAGTGTACTTTTGGCAGCAACAATATGTGCCATCGCCTTAAGTGGTTCATATTTTCATATGAATTTTGACTTTTGTGGACGGATGGACGTCGACGGACTAGGTATATAAAGTTGGTCAAGGAGATCTTGTCAGTAGAAAAAGGCGGCAACTTCGAAAATTGTATGTGTTTTAAGTGTCGAATTTCAAGTGACATTTTAGCATTTTTTAGCATATTATTTCAAGAATCTTTGGCATAATTTTAGCATAATCTAGACATTAGTCTAGCATTTTTTCAAAATCGGAGTTGGCAACACTGCTTGTAACACATATGTTGTAAAACATTTTTATCATTTCAAATAGATTAGCAATAGGTGTTCGTAAAAAATAAGACACAAACTACATAATTAGGGGCCTTAGGTGGGGCAAGAAAAACTTGTAAAATATTGAAAGATATTAAAAACTAAATTAAATGATAATTTTAAAAATAAAACTATTTAATGCATAAATAAAAATATTTACGTGCCATAATTGGGTGCCTTAGGTGGGGCACGAAAAACTTGTAAAATATTGAAAGATATTAGAAACTAAATTAAATGATATTACTAAAAATAAAACTAATGCATAAATAAAACGATTTACGTAGGACTTTCCTCATGCGGTTTCTCTTACCCCGAACATAATAAATGTCTCTCTTACCCCACCTGACCATGACATATACCGGGTGTGGCCTGTAATATGAGCAAAAAATTAAACTGTAGGCTGTACTCCTCATACTGACCAACATTTGTTCAGCGAGTTATAAAAATAACTTGTGGTTTGATTTTTAATACACTTTAATATTTATTCTAAGACGCAATGTATTGCAAATTTTGTTATGTTTAAGGCGTGACAAGCAACGTCAATCACAGTGATATGGCGTGGCGATGGCGTCCATTGAAAATAATATTTATTTTGTATGAAAAATAGGGAGTAAGTATAAATATTACATAATTTTTACAAGTTGTTGAACAAAAGTGTCACCGTTTGAGGAGTACAATCTATGTTTTAATTATTTGCTCGTGTTACAGGCCACACCCGGTATATTAAGATTGCTTGGCTATTTACTGCATAATGTTGACCCAACTGGTAAATAATAACTATGTTTATTTTTACTATAATAAGCCCCGACTTTGAGATCAATGGAAAACTTCTAATTTATTTTAATACCTTTAGTATTGTTAATTATTCAATAAATTAATTCCAGCTTATTAAAATCTTATATAGCACTTTAAACTCTCACATGGTGTACACATATTAAATTACACAATCGGGTGTTTTCGTGACCACGGCTGGTGAAACGCAGCTGAAACGTCGGAATTTAAGATTTCAAGATCTTTTCAAATCAGTCAATTATCTAAACCAGGGCTCTCCAAACCCCGGCCCGCGGGCCTAATCCGGCCCGCGAAGCGTTCCAATCCGGCCCGCCGACAGCGGTCCAATCCAGCCCGCGGGAGCCAGGCTGGATGTTCAGCCCTATCAGTATCAGTTCAGCAGCAACCAGTTATATTTGAGTGATATAAAGTTAGAATGTAACTGTGAGATCCTCGTATTTTAGCCCGTACAAGATTAGAACATTGAGCTTTATTGCTTAATATAAAAGTCCAGTTTTAAATAATTGACCTGATTATGATACGTTATGACTAAAGTTCTTTGGTGAATAACATTGCCCGTGACACATGACGTCAGCGTTACGTTACGCGTTACGCTGAATCGAATTAATAATTTTTTCCCCACCTCAAAAAGTGCTCAACGCCGCTAAAGAAGTTTTCACTTCAAAAAGTTTGGAGACCCCTGATCTAAACTCAAAGCCTGAAATGAGACGAACAGTTGCATTGCAGGAGGTCAACGTCTTATTAGGGGGACCTCAAGAATGAAAGGTTATCAGATATTGTAGCTTACTAACTGAATTGAAGTATCCTTGCTCAACAGACCGACGACGTGTACTCCAGTCAACGAGGTCGATAGTTCTAATTATATATTTTTCAAATATTTTTGTCAACACTTGGTAAAAAAATCTAATCATTTATTCATTTTTATCATGTGACAGATGCCATCAAGAACAATAAGTATTAAGCCTTTCTCAGGTGCAGGGAGCAAGCCAAATTCAGCCTTAATGTTAACATTTTAAATTATAAGAGAAGTATTATTATTGATTTTGTATTTGTAAAGTTACTGAGTTATTCTTATAAAATTATTTTACAAAGTCGACGTCAAAAAATCGGAGGGTTAAAAAGTTTACTTAAAAAAATTCTATACATATAATCTACTAAGTTATAAGCCACGTAATAATCATATAAGTTACATACAGACACATTCCGTACAATATGTGTAGGTACTTAGACAATGATTTTTTTACCCGGCTGACTAAAACGGAAGAGGACCAACTAATGCAACATAGTTCGTCGATTTTTGCCATTAATTATGGAATTGGGATTTCATAATATTCAGCCGTCGCCATATTTAATAATAATTAATTAGATGATACCTGCAACCAGCCCTTATAAGGCTGCAATAGTATTAGTTGTAAGTGGTTGTAATCCAGCGGAGTGGATAAAAAATGTAGATTAAAACCAATGCTATCGGTTGATTCCCGCGCGCCTCCTCTCATCTCTATTCATATATATCTGCTTCAGTGGAAAGGTAGCCTTAGGGTTAACTCTGAGAATATGTATAGCAATTAATGACTCTAATCTTATTTCAAAACAAAATTAAACTAGAGTCTCACTCTCAGGTCACTCCAAAAACAAAGTTTATGTAAACTAAAAAATGTGTCGTTTAGGGCCGTAGTGACCCAAGTCCATTTTGCTTTACGTGCGATTACACTAGGAAGTTTAATGGGTCTTAATGTTAATGTTAATGGCGTGGGGACTATAGCCCAAACCCTCTCGTGCTTGAGAGGAGGCCTGTGCCCAGCAGTGGGACATATATAGGCTGAATTATTATTATTATTAATGTTAATGGAGCTGTGGACACCTGAAATTTAGGCCAGGGAGACAGTTTTATATGAAGGTACTATAGGTAGGCATATATATATATATATATTACTCACTGGTTCCGTAAACCCAAAAGCTGATGATGTGCCTCGCTATAACTAATAGTGGCTAAGTCACCACCTAATGAGTCTGTCTTTGTATATTATTTGCTTAAAACTAAATGAACGTGATAACTGCTTCGTCATTATGAAAAAAAAAGATCGACAAAAAAAGCCCAAATACAATTATCGAACCTGCTTACAAAATTTTATTTAAAAAAATGTGTACCTATTCATTGATCGGACTACTAGCAGACAAAGAAAACAAAATGTCCGCCGACTAGACGAGATAAGACATGAGTAACGCCAGACAACTGTAACAAAGTTATTAGACCTTATATGGGATATTATTTAACTAACAATGCCGCAAAATACCCCATCAGTCTGGTGACATCTGTAGTTTACGAAGAGAACCGTGTTTTTAATGATATATTTAGGATCTGAAACAACTATTATTTTGGGGTATTAATATGGAATATTTTCTTAATTAATTAAGGAAACTAGACAATATGATTAAAACATTTATTTAAATAATTTCAAAATTAACCCGGAGAGCCTTAAGGGCCTTAATGACAGGAACTTAAGGTAAACTAGCTCTGATCTAAATTACATGAGCATCAGACTCTTATTTAAGTGTTGAGGGAACAGTTATGGGTATAGCGAACTCTTTTTAAAAATGTTTTGGTAGAAGCAGCCTACTGACGGACAAATTAAAAGGTACTAAGGGTATGAGGGCGCCAGAACCAGCATCTCTGGTTCAGTAATAAATATTAAATAAAGGGTCGATCTAACCTCCAAAACTTCGAAAGACCGTAAACAATACAACCGCCACGTTGGCCAGGAACCTCTGCGTGGAAGTATGGAAATGCCTGGCACAGCTCCTTGCCACTGGTAGCTCGGCTTGTAGAAACTGGCATCTTGAGGCCACCCCGTAAACTTGTAATAAAGACGGTAAATCTTGAAACCCTGAAATTTATAAAACTACTAAGTAACGGAACAGACATTCACAGAATCGAATAAATATACTGGACTGCGAGTAGGTCGCTGCTTACCCGGGGCAGACAATAAGCGGGCGTAGGAAAGGACTTGCATAATTTCAATGCACCCGGGGCTTCAATTTCCAGGACGATTCACATCCAACGAGCTGCAATAATATAAAAACAATCAGCACTGCACTAACAAATCCATCCAAAACAATTAAGGAATCGACGAGCTACTTACGATTAGGCGGCTTAAACCGCGATATAGGTAGAAGCCATCAGACAGCACCAGGCCGCTGGGCAAAGGAAACGAACCACCTTGCTACGATCTCTTCCAAATCCAAAGAGAACGGCTAGCTACGTGGCGAGCCATCGGTGACAGATCAAACGACGGGGTTACCAGAGTCCGAACGGGGCTCGGCCGAACACCACATGACTTGACAAAAAAAAAACGCTTTCTTTCCTATTTAGTTTGCTTAGAATAATATTGAATACAACGCGCCGACGAATAAAAAAAATATTTGAAGACAATTTTAATTTACAACGACCTGCGATTAAAAAAACCAAAAATGTAGGAAGGCACCGAAATTATTTTTAATCTAGCAACCCGGACCATGTTGTTATCGACTGAGCTCGCTAGATGGCGTTAAGGGTATCAAACGAATATGGGTCAGGGTCACATACTGTTCAATATTGAAAAAAAAATGAAGAATTAAAATTTTGTTGTTACAGTGCTCCCCTTCCCGAAGAAAATTTTGACTACGGCAAAATTTTGAGCTGGTCCCCAGCTCGCAAAACCACCCGCGGAAAGTACCTAGACAATTACCTACCGCTAAAAAAAACTAACTAACAAAAAAAAATCGAACCCACGCACTAAACCAGACTTACTTTATAAAGACTTGACGCACGCAAGTAAAGCTCTAAGCTACATTACCACGAAACGTCGCATCGCGTATATTCCTTGGTGGCATAACGAACGGCCCAGGCCGCGGGTTATGCGTCCAAGAGATACAGCGGAAGACGGCATATAGCCAAGTGAAATTTACTAACTAAGATCGGTGACTGCTACTACAACTAATACAACTAATTCAAAGATACCTAGCGCGCATATCAGGCCGTGACTGTCAGACGTCACAGGTCTGAACGCGGAAATGAGACAATAACACAACACAATGATACATTGACCAGCTGTGTCTAAACGACAGGCAGACGGTAACGTTCGAAACAACACGAGACACACAAGGAAGTCGACTGTACAGGCTCCATTTCAGGCAATGCAAGTCTGTCAGTCTGACAAAAAAAATCCGATGTTTGCGGACAACGCTTTAAGGCGTGTGCCACAGAACAACCCCCTAACATCAACATTAACGTTCACGCAAGTCATACCGCAAAGCGTTAACAAAGAAGATGGCACTGCTATTAAGAGCTTGACGGTTTAAAATCCGCCAAAACCCGACCAGCCAGTGCCGATTGGAATACTGGTTTAAAACGCCAGCACCCCGGTAAAACACGCGAAGAGTCTTTAAATCGTCCTCTTCGCCCCCCAACAACAAACAAACCACGTGCCTGAGTTACGTTTGCTCAGACACGATCGAAAGAAAGTAATACGTATACAAAACTCCTGCACGCAACCATAAAAAAAACTCCTACCGAACATCAACAAAAAAAACGCGCAATCACCGATAATTAACTAATAAGTAAATATTTACTTCACCTAAAATAACAACAATAAGGAAAAAACTCGATTTAAGTCGAGACAATAGATAAGGAAAAGTAGGTAATAAACATAACTCCCGTACGAAACAATTGTGGAAACTACTACAATAAGATTCGACCTTAAAGGTAAACGGCTATTTGAATATCGGTAAGTTATTTAAAAAAAAACGTAAGTCAACAACAATAATTGTGACTGACTGTACCCAACCACGTCAAGAAACTATTTAATATTAATTTTATTTATTTTAAACTTCAACTTTTAACTTCAACTCCAAACATCCTGTAATAAATTTAATAATTGAAAACACCTGCTGACTGTACTTCACTATAACTTCCAAATTTGCTCCCTCAAACTTTTTACAACTCCACATTTATAATTAATAAAATTTCGTTACATTTTAAACAGGTGTACCGTCAACTAAGTACAAATACAGTAACCTCCCACCGAGGAAGAATAAAAAACTTAAATTGAAAGAACACAAGTCTTACAGCTTGGTACAGAACTGTCCACTAACATTACACCTTTGTATTTTTTTTTAATTAAAGTACAAGTTAACTTACGTTTAACATTCCACACACTATTCCACTAGTTGCAATTTAATTAATAATCTTTACACAGTACTAAACAGTACAACGCAAGTAATAGATAAATATAACTCCACACTCATGTAGGTACATGACCTAACCTATAAAAGTATGCTCACATGTGGTAACAGTATTAACTTACACAGTTATGTAATATAGTTAAATTTTAAATTAAAAAAAGGTAATAATCGGTTATCCTGAACACAATACAAGAATACAAGCAGCACCGTTTCTACCAAAAATAAAACTCCCTTTAGCTAACACACTGTGACCAAAGAGGTTCGCTAACATTGCCCCACGTTGGGCGCCACTGAAACAACTATTATTTTGGGGTATTAATATGGAATATTTTCTTAATTAATTAAGGAAACTAGACAATATGATTAAAACATTTATTTAAATAATTTCAAAATTAACCCGGAGAGCCTTAAGGGCCTTAATGACAGGAACTTAAGGTAAACTAGCTCTTATCTAAATTACATGAGCATCAGACTCTTATTTAAGTGTTGAGGGAACAGTTATGGGTATAGCGAACTCTTTTTAAAAATGTTTTGGTAGAAGCGGCCTACTGACGGACAAACTTAAAAGTTACTAAGGGTATGAGGGCGCCAGAACCAGCATCTCTGGTTCAGTAATACATATTAGATAAAGGGTCGATCTAACCTCCAAAACTTCGAAAGACCGTAAACAATACAACCGCCACGTTGGCCAGGAACCTCTGCGTGGAAGTATGGAAATGCCTGGCACAGCTCCTTGCCACTGGTAGCTCGGCTTGTAGAAGCTGGCATCTTGAGGCCACCCCGTAAACTTGTAATAAAGACGGTAAATCTTGAAACCCTGAAATTTATAAAACTACTAAGTAACGGAACAGACATTCACAGAATCGAATAAATATACTGGACTGCGAGTAGGTCGCTGCTTACCCGGGGCAGACAATAAGCGGGCGTAGGAAAGGACTTGCATAATTTCAATGCACCCGGGGCTTCAATTTCCAGGACGATTCACATCCAACGAGCTGCAATAATATAAAAACAATCAGCACTGCACTAACAAATCCATCCAAAACAATTAAGGAATCGACGAGCTACTTACGATTAGGCGGCTTAAACCGCGATATAGGTAGAAGCCATCAGACAGCACCAGGCCGCTGGGCAAAGGAAACGAACCACCTTGCTACGATCTCTTCCAAATCCAAAGAGAACGGCTAGCTACGTGGCAAGCCATCGGTGACAGATCAAACGACGGGGTTACCAGAGTCCGAACGGGGCTCGGCCGAACACCACATGACTTGACAAAAAAAAAACGCTTTCTTTCCTATTTAGTTTGCTTAGAATAATATTGAATACAACGCGCCGACGAATAAAAAAAATATTTGAAGACAATTTTAATTTACAACGACCTGCGATTAAAAAAACCAAAAATGTAGGAAGGCACCGAAATTATTTTTAATCTAGCAACCCGGACCATGTTGTTATCGACTGAGCTCGCTAGATGGCGTTAAGGGTATCAAACGAATATGGGTCAGGGTCACATACTGTTCAATATTGAAAAAAAAATGAAGAATTAAAATTTTGTTGTTACAGATCAAACGAGCAGATGAATCGCCTGATGATAAACAATTATTATCGCCCATGGACACCCATGTAATGGCAAGTAAGTGGGTTGCCAGCCTTTAAAAAGGGAGTAAGGACTTTTCTTGAATATTTGAAGGTTCTTTCGTTCCGAAAATACCCTTCAGTTTGGCAGGAAGTTTCTAGATAAGCGCACTGTTAAGGACTGCCAACCATCAAGTGGTGAAGATTAAGATCTTCAGCATTTCTCGTGCTTACACCTTGAGACTCAAGAGTCACTGAGTGAGAGAGAGAGAAAGGCTGACTCAAATTAGTCCAAATAAATGGGGAAATAGTCACGGAAGATGATCATGGTTTAGGATCGTTCTTGGGATACAGACAGACCGACTGGTAATGTCATAGCCAAATGGCCCTGCATCAACAGAAGACTCACAAAATCGCTCAGTCCTTGAACTCGGTAATTTGTAACTAGTGTCATAATAGGTCAATGGACCGAGTAACAAACACATTTTAACAGGCAGTCCCATATGCCAAAGTTGGAAGGACACAGAAGAGACAGCTTCTCTTGTGGTGCTGGAATGTAGCAGGGTGCCTCTATACAGGGCAAAAGATCTCGGATCTCCGAGAGATCTCGCCGAAGTCCTACTCTAAGTACATCATATAATATCTTAGTAGCTTATTAATTGCTTTATTATCACTTAGGTACTTAATTTTACTACTTGATTTTACAGTGCATTGGTGTTAGCTGTAATGCTGTAAAATTTGATTTCAATAAATATCAAATATCAAATATCAAAGGTTTGACAGGATTCCTTGAGGAGTTCGGCTGGTTGGACTAGCCTATAGGATGAGGTCTTCAACTGCTTCATATAAGGGAATCCGTTGACTTCTATGAACGTCCCGGCACTGAGGGCCTACCGCAAACCACCTTCTACGTGTTGCCTCTCTATCGCACTTGTAAATTCATACGTAAGTGTGACAGGGCGGCAACACGTCGAACGTGGTTCGCGGTAGGCCCTCTGGTAAAAGTTACTAGTTTGCATGTTTGTAAGTTCCCATCCTAAGTATCAAAGCGGAAGGAAACTTAGTACATACAGCAATAGAATATTCATATCGCGTCCAAAAGTTCAGTTTTAATTACATACAGTTAGTTTCAGAACTCAGACCACCTGGCTCCATTAAAGTTTGATTTGCCAGAGTAGATTTAAATAGAGTAGTCCATACTCAACCCCTCATCATTGGCCTTCGAGTCTATTACAGACTAAACAAACAGTGTCAGGTAGGGCGACAACGTTTTTCGTGGCTGTGTAAGCCAATACGGGAGCGGCAAACACGACCACAAGCCTGGCAGGTGTAATGTGCCCGTGGCGAGCAGGTGTCGGGCTGATGACACTTTGCTCGCTTACTTGCGAGTGTCTTAAACCAAGCGTCATCGTGAGTTTTACGCCCGTCAAATACCAGTTTGCATCACTTGATTCTGTCCTCGGCAAGTTCCTCCCATTTGTGAACCGCAATCTTGAAGGCGTTCAACCCAGTTCCGTTATATTCCGGTCGGTCGACCTAGGTATCGATGGGCGGATGTGGTATATGCTGATCTGCGCGAGCTCCAGGTTGAACACTGGCGAGAAACAGCACAGACCAAAATCATTGGCGTGCAGTCGTGTTGAAGGCCAAGACACACTTTGGGTCGCTGCGCCAGAAGAGGAGTAAGTAGTAAATCCATATTCAAACTTTCTCACCGCGCGCAAAAACTCGGTGACGATCTTGCTGCAACGACACTTTTTGGCTATAATAGTCTTGGATACAAGAAAAGTCATTGTGCGTTTGTTATTGAATCACGTTAGATAAGTACTTAAAGCGTGAACACTGACTAAAGGGCGGATAAGTTACTGTTTAGTCCCTATACTGTGATCGGGGGGCACGGCAGTGCCCCCGCCAAGTCGAGCGCGAAGCAAACACTGCCGTACCATCCTTTACTGGAACCATTTCGCCGCATTTTAAGGCCCCTATTTGAGAACCTCTGGATAAGACCAGAACGCAGAAATTTTGGTCATCCAGTAAGCTATAATCACATACTTAAAATCCAAAATTTCAAGTCTGTAGGTCATTTAGTTCCGAAGTTAAGCGAAAGCAAAGTTTCGCATTTATGAAACTCACTCATGATCATCAGAATAGAACTAGTACTTCCCATAAACTCAGAGAGCTGAAATTTGGTACAGAGTTAGGGTTTAATGGCCACATAAAGGGAAAACCTAAAAAGATTGCAATATCAGTCACGTTTTAAAGATCTAAGAACTGCATAAGTAAGTTTGTAATCCCATATAAATATATGATATTACAAAGTTACTGTTGCAGTTCCTACAAATAGTAGGTAAAGTAAAGGTACACTACGATGTACGATGTGAGTATGAATGAAGATATGTTTAGTTATGATATGTGTATACATAGTATGGGTATCCGATCTTTCAGAAATTAAACCGTCTAAACCGTCTAAAAGAATAAATAATGAACGCGAATGGGCAATACGAAAAACTGTTGCTACTGTACAAGAATCAGAACCGGAAAAAAAGAAAAGAAAGATTTGTAATAATAAAAAAACTACTCCTAAAAAGAAAAGAATGTGTTAAATAAGAAAATCTAATAAAATAAATCAATATGCCCACGTTTCTACAAAAAGAAGTGAAATCCCACCAAAAACATTCTGTAAAAAACTAGCCAAGTCTCGATGGAGCTGCTTGTTTATCTCTAAAAAGTAATGAAATCTAGACAAAGTCGTGCCAAGTCTAAGGTTCCTTACTGCGATTTCTTTATTATTATAGTTAATGTTGTGTGACTTGGCCGTGCCAATGGTGTCATGGAGCACCTGGTTTTGTACCCTTGTGTACCCTTCAACGGCCAAGTCACACAACATTAACTATAATAATAAAGAAATCGCAGTAAGGAACCTTAGACTTGGCACGACTTTGTCTAGATTTCATTACTTTTTAGAGATAAACAAGCAGCTCCATCGAGACTTGGCTAGTTTTTTACAGAATGTTTTTGGTGGGATGATAATATTATCTCTACATTCGCTACCTATCTACTCGTACTGTTTGCTTAGGTACTTAATTTCATAACTGACTATTGAACGTGCAATGGGAAAAGCTCTATGTCAATTAATCAGTCAATATCGATAATCAATATTTTCCGATCAAACTATACAGTCCAAAATACGTTAACAAACAAATAGTCACTACTGCATAATTTCCAACCGGGAACTATGAGTAGAAATAAAAATAAATTCTTTATTTTCAGGTTTTTTTACCATAAAATATACAGGGTGCTACTGACCATCGGGCTTTAAATCCAGGGCTCGATTCTACTCGCTAAACTGAGCTACGTTTATTATGGCACCAACCCCGAAATCCCGATTTTTTTATTTATTTTTTCATACATTTTGGCTGATTAGATGTCGACGTTTTCTATGGAAAAGCCAGAAGAATTTCCCCGATTTTAGGGTTGGTCCCATAGTAAAAGCAGCTCAGTTTAGCGTTTACCGAGTAAAATCAAGCCCTGGAATTAAAGCCCCATGGTCAGACACATACTGTATAAATTAATGGAAGACTAGGGAGAAACTAGCTTAGTCCATAAAATGCGAGAATGCGCGTGGAAATTCGGATGCCCTGTACCGTACGGCTGCAGTAAGCCAAAACGCCGTAAATGCTGTAAATGGCTTCAAGACGTCTGCACATACGACTTTTGGCTTCGCGTGTAGATTTACGGCCCGATTCGGATTTTGAAATAGACATCTATTAGACATCTTTTAGACATCACCAAGATATGATAACGATATTTTTAAGATCTAACCTGTCAAATTTGACATTTGCGCGATTCTGGAGATACTCTTGAACGATTTCAACAGGATATGACTTAGAGATCCAATTCACATCTAATAGATATCTTACTCTATCTAACGTAAAAGTGACATTGGTAGCCCGAATTGCGCTGCAAAAGAGAACAAGTTGATATCTAAACTATAACATATCTAGAATGGATCTAGTACGTGTCGTCTCTTGTGAATATCTTGAAGTTCGAATACGGCAGTTTGACCCGCCTGCAAACGCAAGACCGCGAGAGTAATTGTTAGCGCTGTAAAGCACATTACACAGGGTGTTTATTGTTCGTTGTTTTTAGCATTAGAAAGAACTTGAAGGTAAGCGATCTTGACATGTCTTTTAATTGAAGAACGCTTTTTAGGGTTCCGTACCCAAAGGGTAAAACGGGACCCTATTACTAAGACTTTTAGGGTTCCGTACCCAAAGGGTAAAACGGGACCCTATTACTAGGACTTCGCTGTCCGTCCGTCCGTCCGTCCGTCCGTCTGTCACCAGGCTGTATCTCACGAACCGTGATAGCTAGACAGTTGAAATTTTCACAGATGATGTATTTTCTGTTGCCGCTATAACAACAAATACTAAAAACAGAATAAAATAAAGATTTAAATGGGGCTCCCATACAACAAACGTGATTTTTGACCAAAGTTAAGCAACGTCGGGAGTGGTCAGTACTTGGATGGGTGACCGTTTTTTTTTGCTTTTTTTTGTGTTTCTTTTTGCATTATGGTACGGAACCCTTCGTGCGCGAGTCCGACTCGCACTTGCCCGCTTTTTAAAAATCAGTAACTATTACTTATGAAAGCAGAAGAATATAAATGATCGTATTAGATTCATAATTATTACATATTTGATGTAACTTATTTTTAAAATGTGTTTTTCAATTAAAAGACACATCAAGATTATTTACCTTATTTCTAATGCTAAAAAAACGATCTATAAGTAGTTACATAAACGCATTGATGTTTTATTTTATTGTTTTTAAAAAACTTCGGTTTTGATAAAATAGTCCCGTCAAACCACGCGATTATAGTCCAATACTACAAATATGGTCCACAAGTTCCAATAACAATGATATTTTTAGTATTTGAGTGTATTTCGCCATTTATGCAACTATGCTACCTCAGGCCTCAGAACTACCCATAATTTACTAACTTATAAATCTTATAAGTAATTCAAATAATACTCACTCCAAAACCAACATATTCGATTTAGTTTCGGACCATAGTCGGGATATTTTGGACCATAGTCGAGATATTTTGGACTACAGTTGGATAGGTAGTTTTACGGTACACTTGTATAGTGGTATATATTTAAAGGTGATTATGGGGATCCCTTCTACATAATTGTGTGAAGATTATGTATATTTTGCTTCTTCCACAAACCATCCTGTATACTGCGGTCAAATAACTCCAAGTAATTTGCTCCTGGACTCGAAAGATAATTACAAAACATACCAAACCGGGCACTTACAGACCACTTCCTAAGTATCTATACAATTTTGCTCCTTATTTCAATGGATTAAGGTGAAAAATGTATAGATATTTATGACTTTGACTGTACACAATTTAAGCAGGACATGTTTATCTGCAAGTCTCCAACACGGAAAGTGAAATTTATTTTTCGTAGACAACTTCAACCAGTATATGCTCGAGCTAAATTATACTTTATTTGACAAGTAATAAGCCCCTAGCATTAAAATTTAACTTGAAGATATGTAGGTACCTATACGTAACTTGTTTTGTCAAATAATAGACCACGGCAAGACGTTAGGTAGCTAATGTAAGTAGCTATCACATACCTATACAGTCGCCATCGGATATATCGGTGCAGCTAAGGCACTCATAAATATCTAAACACGCGTCTATTGTCCATGGTCCATCAGCCTGATGACAGACAGACGGACAGACCGACAAGTGAGTCTTAGTAACAGAATCCCATTTTTACCCTTTGGGTACGGAACCCTAAAAACAAACAAACAAAAACCGGGCAAGTGCGAGTCGGACTCGCGCACGAAGGGTTCCGTACCGTAATGCAAAAAAAAAAACAAAAAAAAGCAAAAAAAAAACGGTCACCCATCCAAGTACTGACCACGCTAGGGTTTGCACGACGGATCCGAAATGTATGGGAAGATCCGCGGATCCGGATCCAGATCCGGATAATTTCATACATTTCGGATCCGGATTGCAAACCCTAGACCACGCCCGACGTTGCTTAACTTTGGTCAAAAATCACGTTTGTTGTATGGGAGCCCCATTTAAATCTTTATTTTATTCTGTTTTTAGTATTTGTTGTTATAGCGGCAACAGAAATACATCATCTGTGAAAATTTCAACTGTCTAGCTATCTGCACGGTTCGTGAGATACAGCCTGGTGACAGACGGACGGACGGACGGACGGACAGCGAAGTCTTAGTAATAGGATCCCGTTTTACCCTTTGGGTACGGAACCGTAAAAACAAGTTCTTAAATGACAACGAAATAGTAAAACTCAGACGAAATTAGTATTGGGTTAAGTCTTAACGTAAACTTTGTCCCCCTTAATACCCACTGACTGTGTGAAATAGGCCGCAGCGTCAGCGCTGGCAATGAATCAGGTACAATGGGCTCAGGCAACCAGTGATTACGATACACATCTCTAACGCCCGCTGTCCATTTTGAATTTAAATGCCTACTGTATGTACCATAAATTGCATCACATTCAATGGTGTTTGAGAAAAGTAATGTGTGTTGTTGCGAAAATACTCCATCCTGGAAGTGTCGGCTGCATCAATTGATATTAAAATAGGTGATATATATCCACAACTATAAGGGCCTCGATGTCACGATGTTAATGTCAACTATCCCAATCAATAGGTCAGTAAATGAATGCTCAAAAAACGTTGTAGAGGGAAATGCTAGGAACACAATTTTTGACTCCGTAACTTTGTTTAGACTAGTTAGGAGGTGAACATATCAAAAGTCCCCGGCTGTAGCCCCGGTGCTGCGGGGAAGAGGGGGGTAAGAAGGTAGAATTTTTCGATTTTTCATTGATATCTTGGAAACTTTGCATCTTAGCGACATGACTACTAAGACAAACCGAAAGCTCATAAAATTAGTTACAAGTTTTATCTAGTCAAGTTTTTCGATATCTTGAATAGTTTTTGAGATACCCGCTCTTGAAAGTTTATTTAGGGATTTTAATTTTATCTGGATATCTACATCAGTGATGCTGTTAGGCTATGTTTGGTATCATTTTCGTATAAATCGGGGGTGCTGAATTCATTTATGGTATTGACACTATTCCGAAGTAAAACCAAAATAAAAAATTATATATTTTTAAAAATCCCTCTTCACGCCTAAACCGCTGAACCAATTTCGTTGAAATTTTTGTATAGAAATAGTTTCAGTCTCGACACAGGACATAGGATGGTTTTTATAACCAAAAGCATCTTTTGAGGATGTGAAAAGTGGGGTGGAAGTTTGTATGAGGAGTCAATAACCGCTGAACCGGTTTAGGTGAAATTTAGGATGGTATACATCTGTGATTTAGATGAAAATGATACCTAACATGACTTCAAACTTTACCTTAAGCAGTATTTACCTCAGGAATTCAGTTTCGTCGACGAAGTTGAATTCCCCCCATACTCCATTTCACAACTTTAAAGGATGATTATTGAGATTAAAAGTATCTTATGTCCTGTCTTGGGACTCGAAATATCTGTATACCAAATTACAATTAAATCGGTTGAGCGGTTTAAGCGTGAAGAGGAATTTAAAAAAAAGGTATTTGTTTAAAGTTTATATGTTTTTTCTAAGGAATGGTGTCAATGTGATACCAAAAATTAATTCAGCACCCCCGATATATACGAAAATGATACCAAACACGGCCTAGCAGCTTCACTAATGTAGATATCAAGATAAAATTGAAAGCCCTAAATAAACTTTCAAGAGCGGATATCTCAAAAACTATTCAAGATATCGAAAAACTTGACTGAATAAAACTTGTAACAAATTTTATCAGCTTTTGGTTTGTCTCAGTAGTCATGTCGCTAAGACGCAAAGTTTCTAAGATATTAGTGAAAAACCGAAAAATGAGACCTTCTTTCCCCCCTTTCCCCCCCAGCACCAGGGCTACGGCCGGGGACTTTTGATATGTTCACCTCCTAACTAGTCCAAACAAAGTTACGGAGTCAAAAATTGTGTTTCTAGCATTTCCTTCTATAACTTCTTATTTCTTGGCCTAAAATGTATCAAAAATAGATGTAATTTGTGTCGCTTAACTTCAAACGCGGGTAAATCCATTCGACCCTCTCAGCAAATATCTACTCTATTACCTTTTCTCTATACCAAAATCGCATAATCTGACAGATGGCAATACCCGAGTTTGAAATTAAGTGAATGCTTCAGCTACCTAAAGGTATCGTTTGGATTTGGATGTCAACTGCAACTGCTACTATTGCTGCAACTGCTACTATTGCTGCAGCAAGGTTGCTTGCTGCCGGCACATCATAACATCTTGACCTGTACAGTCCACCAATGTTAAAAGAACATTTACTTCAGTATAATCAGCACGGCACGGCAAATGCGTCAAAGAGAACTTTATGCAGTGCTGCGAAAAACGAAGCCAACCAAGCTGTTGCGAATAAAAGATTTGCTGAACAACGGCGCAATTTATAAGCTTCAAGAGACTTGTTACTTAATATTATCGGCGCGATTCGGGAAATGGATTAGACATTCACTAGATATGAAATAGTAACGATATGTGACGTTCCAAGAAAAAGGTACCCTATGACGGTCGGCGCTTAAACGCTTTTATTAAAGCCGCTCCAATATTATTGCGGCCGTAAGATACCTTTTGTCGTGGAACGTCACATAATGTTACTATTTCATATCTAGTGAATGTCTAATTCATTTCCCGAATCGCGCCGTATGTACATTCACCGCCAGCACGAGCTATGCGCTACGAGCGTAGCCGATAACACGAGAAAACCGTATGTAGCGAAAAGCACCTACGAACAGAAAACCCACCTATCAGGTCGCTGGCAGTGAATGTGTAAGCCTTCCTAATATTAGTCAATGCCATCGCCTAGCACGGGCATGTGATGCGGAGGGTTGAAAGTCATGTGACGAGAACGATACTACGAATGAATATGGAGGGAAATAAGAGGAAAGGAAGGTCTTAAGAGATGATATGAAACGAGCGCAAGTGAATGATGAGATGACGAGCGACAGAAAGGTATGGAAGAAAAATACATGCTATATTACTACATAAATACATACTTTCCTTGACACTACACGACGGTGGTGCCAAACATAACGAAGTACTTAATTCTACCTGCCTCCTCACATCCAAAATAGCCACACTTAACCTCAACACAACACAATAACCATCGTTAATTACTATAATATAAATGTAAAATTATGTTAATAGTAGTTGAATGTAATGGTTCGTCCTACTTTGAAACTTTATGAGCGTGCATTGTTTAACGGTATAGTGCTTGATGTAATACCCATTCCGTTGATTGAATGAGATTCTGTGTTTTATTCTGCACTTGTAGGTTTTTGTATTACATACCTACCTACCTACTTATTTCTAGTCACAATGATTTTATAGGTGGATCAAATTCATAAAAAATATCAAAAAACAACTGGCTGACTGAACGCTCTGCACGAGCGAAGTCCATTTCAACTTACCTGTCCGGCATCGCGAAATGTTATGGGCAGGTATTATAAGTATGGAGCTTTTTGTTGATTTAGTTTTAGCATAGCGGATTTGGACTCTTAATAACATTAAGTTCCTCGGTTGGGCCACACCGTAAGGAGCAAAGCGATCCGCAAACTCGGGGCATCAGACCGCAGCACCGACTAAGCGCTTTATCGAGCGTTCGCAGCTCTTCCGTAACTATTGCACGCAACTCGCTAACGATATGCAATATTGCAGACGACATGACAGTTCTTGTTGCAATTACACGCCTGTTTTGAATAAAATTGTAATGGGTGTCATATCGTAATTCTAATAATAAGTTAAATTGTGGAATGAACTGTCGCCCGCGTATCGGACCGGTATACCGGTACCTTCAAGAAAAGAACGCACTCTTAAGGGCCGGTACTTGTAACCTCTCTTGTTTTGCAGTTGGCAACATCATTTAGAGCGTAAATTTTCGGAAAGTTTGCACAAAGCGTGTAAGACTAAGCGTGTTATCTAGCATTCTCGGCTTTTCCGTAACTATTGCACACAACTCGCTAACAATAATTATGCATTATAGCATATCTTTAACAGACGACATGAAAAAGGTTTATTTAACTTGCCAAAATGCTAACAAGATGAGTTAAAACTGCCAAAACAAAATTTCTAGGCGAAAAATGTTGGGATCCTCTAGAATCCCTACAACGACTGGTCACGCGATGCCCTCGTCCTACGCATCCCTGCAATCAAAACCAAATCATCAGTCCACCTTGTTCAGGGATTTCCTCTAGTTCACCGAACTTGTCTGCCCCATCCATTCAGCCACCAATCATAATTCGCTTGCCCTTATCCCTATCCCATTCATTTGAAGTCGGCCCAGCATGTCTTTTTCTTCCATACCTCTCTCCCGCCCGTCATCTCATCATTCACTTGCGTTCCTTTCATATCATCTCTCACACACTCCATCCACCTTTTCCTCGGTTTTCCTCCCCCGTTACTTCCCTCCACATTCATTCGTAGCTTTCGGCCACCAATATCAAAATGAAAACCTACCGGCAATTCAGGCTGCAGAATCACAGCAATCTGGTCCTATTCAACAACATAATCAACCCATCAGCTGCACCAGCACACGTTAATATGTTTGTTTACAGGCCTTTAAATATATTGTGCGCGCCAGTAATGAATTGAGGGCCGCCCCAGTTGCTCAGCGGAGCGCGCTCGACAGATAGTGTACATACATAGCTGTATGACAATGTTTGTTGGTTATATTTCGTTTTAATTCTGTAAATGTGTGAGTAAAAATGGTCATTAAATAAAATGTGATGTCGTTTTTTGGAAGGTGAAAAGATTTATGTAAGTAGATAGATACTTTTAAGGACTATATGGAAAACAGAAGTGAAAGATGTCCTGCGTGGTTATAGTGTAAGAAGTAAGAAGGGTTTGCCACTAAGCACGATCATACGCCTCAAGCTTCTTCCAACCGAGGACAGTTGACCATCCATCTTAGCGGATCATCTCCTGGACCTCATTTTAAAAAATATGGATTAAGAATTATACAAGTGTGCAACACATATTCACACTGTGGTGGCAATCCACGTCAACACGTACAAATCTTGTTTCTTTGGTTTTTAGGGTTCCGTACCCAAAGCGTAAAAACGGGACCCTATTACTAAGACTCCGCTGTCCGTCTGTCCGTCTGTCTGTCTGTCACCAGACTATATCTCATAAATCGCGATAGCTAGGCATCAGTTGAAATTTTGATGATATATTTCTGTTGCCGCTATAACAATAAGTACTAAAAACTTGGCTGGTTTTTTTACAAAACTTGACCCCTATTCGACAAGCGACGTTTGACGTATCGTGTTGATATCCCGTTGATGTGGGAAAAACTCGGAGTAATTAACAACGGAGACGCCATGTCTAAAATTTTCGGTACAAAATAGTCTGCCGTTTTTTGCGGGGGAGGGGCACATCAAATGTATAGGTACGTCATGTCAGATAAACGTCAGTCCATACATATGGTTGACATGTGGTTGACCATTGGCCGCCTATTTTCGACAGAGGGGAACGCCTGTTAATGGCGGCTCCATTGTTAATTACTCCGAGGGGAAAAATCATAAGTTCTCGAATACGTACAATGTCAAAATTTGACATTAACAATCCACAGTTAGGGTGACAAGCAAACTAAACCGAACCATCCTTAGTTTAGAGTGGAGTTTTGGTTGTACCAAATGATATTATCCACCGTTGATGGAATCATAACTCAGTATGCGATAAAATCAACTGTTGATTTGACGTGCATGCGAAATCTGACAGTTGTACGTGTCGAATTTGGCCCCTTGTCCTCGTAATAGTATTTTATACAATCGTGATATAATAAAGAGCTTTTCAGTCGAGTACCGTGTTTAGGCAACGAAGCTTGCTGAGTTGCCTAAGTCAGGTACGAGATTGAAAAGCTTGATTATATCACTATTGTATACAATACTTTTTCTACGAGCCAACAAAAATAATACTTTAAATAAGAATCATACAAACAAACCAAACCAAAAGTATACACAGCTAAGATACGCAAGCAGCCGCGATACCTTCATACTGGTACGCGCCCCCGCCGCCGCGTCCGGCGCGTTGGTCAACGACACCTTCTCGTAACTCATGAGACCCTGGTACTTGCTCCGCGCTAACTTAAATTTTTAGACAGTTGTTTTCTCGATTTTGGCCACCGTAGCCTATGGAGACTAACAAGCAATACTAAGTGGTTTTCGTAGTCAATGGATGTTGCTATTTTAAGGGTGTCACATGCACGTTTCTGACTTATGTTTCTACTATACAACCTAAAATAAATAAATAATTTGAACTTTGGTTTTGTTTTGTCCTGTTGATCGCGGAGGGCTGTGATGGGTCAATTTCATTATAGTTGACTAAACTGTATCGTAATGAATATTATAGTTGAGTTGAGAGCCCATACATTAAAAATACCCAATTGAAGTTCGGTATAAGAAATCTTAATTCGAGAATTATAGTCGACGAGTAGGAAAATTCCATTTACTTAAGAGTAGGTAGTTTAGGTACGTTTTGCCCGGTCAAGCCACGCCTCTCTAAAGCCTTAGTGATTAAATTGTCGTCTGCTGACCATGAATTCAATATAAATAAGGATTATAGGGCGAGCCTGTATTAGCATAGGCAGGGATTGCTCCCAACCTTCGTAGTATTAATGTAGATTACGTGGCCAACCGAACTTTACCGTCAAGGTCGGTTTTAATAGCGTAACCTATTTTGCTTTCCGAAGATAATGTTATTTAAAGTTAAGGTTACATACTTAGTTATGGATGGACAAATTGGACATAAAGTCTGGCCTGTCAGTACGTGTGTTTTTTATCCATTAGCGAGTTGAAACATAAAAAGAGACAAACTGAACTACTCTATTTTAAGGCACCAACGCAAAAAATGAGGAAAAAGGCTTACTGCGGTTTCTCGATAAGTTTTTCACCGCGCACGAGCGCCGCCACGCCAATGTGCTTCGCTCAATCTTTGCTACATGTAGAAAAACACTCGCTACATGCTACGGCGAATCTGTCCTTAAAACTTTTGAGAAAAGAGCGTACTCTCATCGGTACGCTCTTTTCTTGATGGTTTGAGGTCGTATCGGCCCAGAAATACCAAGGGTGACACTGTTTTGGTGCAACCGTCCCTTACACTGCTAAATAATGACTGCCGTATTCGAACTTCAAGATATTCACAAGAGACGACACGTATACTTACTAGATCCATTCTAGATACATTATAGTTTAGATATCAACTACCTACTTCTCTTTTGCAGCGCATTCGGGCAACAAATGTCACTTTTACGTTAGATAGAGTAAGATATCTATTAGATGTGAATTGGATCTCTAAGTCATATCCTGTGGAAATCGTTCAAGAGTAGGTATCTCCAGAATCGCGCAAATGTCAATTTTGACAGGTTAGATCTTAAACATATCGTTATCGTATCTTGGTGATGTCTAAAAGATAAATATCTAATAGATGTCTAAGATTTCAAAATCCGAATCGGGCCCTGATTCCTTTTATTTATATTTAGTACTTGCATAGTAATTTGTAAGTTGGTTTATATAAGACTATCCGCTGATTCACTAATTTACCCTGCACCATTCCGATCCTCTAATACCGGAATAGTAGAAATCGGACCCTATATTTACGACACAAAGCGCCATCGAAGCAACTACATCGAGGATTAGTATGATTAACAATACGCCTCACAACTGCAAAAGCTTAAGTCGATGACTACTCTCATTGGAAATTAAACCTTAACACAACTAGATTAGGTATTCATTGCTTTGTACGATTTAAAGTTTAAAGCTTCTTTGTCTTAATAATCGTATGCACAAAGCGTTCGCATTTTTGCTGAACATTTCACAGGTTTAACACTGCTAATTGCAAAATGCCCTAACTCCATTTTATGTTCGTAGCATTTGATACATTTTTAAAATAGAAACGTTTTCCTGTCAGAAATCTGCAATAGCGACCTACATTTTATGACTGCAAAAAGAGGGTAAAGTCCTCGTTTCGTCTACGTAGGACTGTTGAAGATAGTTTTTAAAACTGAGTTGCTGCTTGCTTGCTAATGAATTAAATCAAACCTTATGAAAGGCTGTTTTCAACAAAAACCCTAGGGGTGACAAAAAAACTACACTCCACCTAGTTATACCAACTGTATCAGTACTCATCAACCTTGACAGGCAGACTGTTGACTTGTTTCGACCAATACGCACTTGGTTGGCCTCAAGAAAAAGTGGTAGATTTTCAAATCGAAAGTTTTGCGGCTAAGTCTTGCATCTCAATAGGTATATTTATTGGAACTTATTTGCAATAACCTTTCAGCAACACTCTCGGCGGACCTTAAGCCTTAGACGGTGCGAGAACTCGCATGCGAGTTTCATTACATTGCGATTTTTGATTGGTCTGCTGAATTGGATGTCTCCCGTAGTCCTCAATGTAACTAAAATCGCATACGAGTTCGCGCGCCGTCTAAATCAGCCCTTAGAATTGACAATTGGTATCCCGAATTAGTTTAATTGAGCATTTTGAATCGCGAAGTCAGAAACCATCCCTCTAACTACTACAGATACCTTGCATTTCTATAAGTATTAAATGGGTCCATTTTTCCCTGATTAAATGTGATCCCACCAAACAAGCGTGCGTGACGTCGTGTGTTTGTGTCGGCTTTCAGGTGTTATGGCGCAACGCGCTGGAACTGGCGGGAAACTACCTGAAGCACGTACGATTATAAATAGGTACACAAAACAATCTATATGTCGGCGGCCGATCGTAAGATCAGGCATATCGTGAAATTCCTAGGCATATCGTGAAACGTGAAAATCTTTGACTCGTTCCCTGAGTCGACGGAGTCCCGCTACGCGGGGCTCCTATTTCTGGGTAGTTTGCCCTTCAGGCATCTGAAGCAACCTAACGAACCTATCTTACCTAATATATAATATATATATTGGTTTAATGTGACTATCCTCAAAACAATACATAGGAACATTAGGAACATTACGATCTGCCTGATCTTACGATCGGCCGCCGACATATACACAGGCCAATTCGACATTGTTTCCAATATGATACTGATATGCCAGTGTCAAAAGTAAGTAACATTATTTCAACCAAAAACGATACTTTTGGCACTGACAAATCAGTAGGTATTATGTCAGAAACTGATCTAATAACTAAAACTCGAATTGACCTAGGTACTTAACATGCATTGCGCTTTTTTGGTGCTGATTTACAGACTACATACATATCAGACACCTCATTATGAGGCATAACTATGGCGTTTGACATTGAACTTCGTGTGTAAAAGCATACTTTATTTCCGTACCTACACGGCGGGAAGAAGTTGATAACTTTCGGGAAAAAAATGAAGAAATTTGAACCTTATGCAGTTTTATTTTAAGTTTCTCTTCTTCAACAAAATATCTCGAGTTATCAACTTCTTCCCGCCGTGGACCGATTTAATTGTTATTCAACTGTTTGTTTTTAATACTTGCCTAATTTAGTGTTAATTGTTGTAGATTTTTTTAAAATTAACTGTTAGTTAACTTCCGTTTGATATAGTTTGATTGCTTCCGTGTGTTATTTTCATAGGAATACTTAATGAGATGTTCATAGATTTATTTACACTTAAATTAAATTAACACTAAAAAAATATATTTTGTATAACGTAATAACTACAAGACTTAACTCTTTACGCGTAACCATTGGAGAACCTTAAGTCTTTACAATAAGGTATAAAATAATCGTGTCAGTTAATAAATATTGTCACATATTGTGAACAATGATACAAGTCAGGTAAAAAAACCTTATTACACTATGGATCACTACATCTTTTTATCGCTCGGTCGCCCTTGTTTGTCCTAAATTCAACCCGTTTTCTCATATAAATAGACTGTTTTAATTTAAAATCAACATTCAGCACCAGCAGTCTTAGTCGTGTTAAAGTGTTCAATTTTGAATGAATTTGTTAAAATGTTCAAGCAATTTATAATAATTTTAATGTGTATAATTTATTTAGAAGGTGTTTACAGCGGTGAGATAATTTATTTAAGTACCTATTCATTTATAAATCGTTTAAACGTTTTGTAATTTTCATGTATTTCATTAAGTCTGTACCTCATCATCTTCCTCGTGTTGTACCGGCATTTTGCCACAGCTCATGGGAGCCTGGGGTCTGCTTGACATGACAACTAATCCCGGTAATTGACGTAGGCCCTAGTTTTTACGAAAGCGACTGTCATCTGACCTGCCATCTAAGGGTAAACTAGGCCTTATTAAGATTAGTCCGGTTTCCTAGAGATGTTTTCCTTCTCCGAAAATATCAAATGATGTTTCGTATATAAGTTCCGAAAAACTCATTGGTACGAGCCGGGGTTTGAACCCGCGACCTCCAGATTGCAAGTCGCAGGCATTTCCCGCTAAGCCACCATTACCACCACTAGCTCTTATTAAGTCTTTACCTACTTGAAGAAATTGTTTTCATTAACCTTTAAGTGCAGAACAGATTTTTTCGTAAAAACTTAAAATTATTGTCAATTTATAATTGTATATATTAAGCATTGTGAATATCGTCGCCTCGTCCCCATATTGGGATAGATCGATCTGTGTAAGATATCTTCTAATTTATATTTTTCTATTACAGTGCCATACATAAAGCCCTGCAAATGGGACGATTCGACTTGCCTGAAGGCTTCAGCGCAGGCCGCCATACCAGTAATAACAGCTGGTATTCCAGAATTGGGAGTGGCTTCCTCCGACCCGATGGTCGTAGAGAAGATGAGCACTAATAACGCTGGATTAAACTTGGATCTCAGCAAGATCACCATCACTGGGCTGAGTCAGTGCAAGGTTGGGAAAGTTAGGTAAGTCCGAATTTTAAGAGTTGTATTTCTATCGATCGAGCAGTCGTTTCTTTCGACAGCCTCTGCTTTCCGTAAACTGTCTAAAGAATGTACAAGCGTATAAAATTAAGCTATATTGTAGCCTAGCGATAAAGCGTGCAACTTGTGAAAGGTCGGAGACCAGGTACCAAATTACCAATAAGCTGCTTGGAAGCTGTACGAAATAAATCATTACTTTTCAGTAAAGGATAATATCGTAATCAGTCCGACTAACCCCAATAAGGCTTAGTTTACACTCTGGGGTGGAAGATCAGGTTTGTCATGCCCTTCCATAACAGCTCCTGGTTACGCCCATTCTTATGATTCGGTTGCCAAAACGAACTAAAATCCAAAGATAATATATATCTTTTAACTTTCACCTCTCGGATGTTATTTTTAATATGTCTTTTTGTATAATAAAGAGTTTACTACTACTACTACTATAACTATAACCCAAAGATACCGTTAGAGTTAGGTACTTACCACAATTTTTTTCAGTAATCAAAAAATAAGTCCAAACTGTTTGCCCGCAGCCGTGACCTCGATAGATCGACCATAGTGCTTAGTATGCGTTGCCCCGTAACGCTGGATTCACACTACAACGTCTCGGGGACCCTGGTCATCATTCCCATTGAGGGTACTGGGGAGTTCGGTTTCACAGCTGGTAAGCATTGTTGGTAACCACACACACAGTAATGGTAATATTCCATTTCTAACCACAGCTGCACTACCGGTACTGAACGCGTCGCTGTCATTGTCAATTTCCATAGTAAAATGAACAGTAGTGCAGCTGTCGTTGGAAATGGACTGTCACCTTAAGCGCCACAGTAAGCGAATGCTCACGGAAAGCAGCTCTACGGGAGGAAGGGCGACGTGTCGTTAAACGAGTCGCTCAAAAGTCTACAAAATGTCCACGACCACTCTTTCAAGAGTGTAAAGAAGAAGAAGAAGCATTGTAAATAAATGGTTGATGATTTTATGAGTTGAGGCTACGGTGCAGTACCTAACATTCGACATTTATTACTATGTATCCGGAAGCCTGTTCATCAGCCCTAATGAGAGGAATATTTAGAGATCAGTTTGCCATATACAAGACTTGTAACTACTTTGCATTTCGCTACATAGTTACTATTTACGAGGATTTCGGCATTTCACCATCATCCGTTTTGAAAGCTTTTCGCCCTTAAATCTCGCAATTCTAAAAACAGCTTATCTCTTGTTAACTCTAATCTTTTAGCTTATTTGTTTGCAGAAAACGTGAAGTTGAAGTTGGAAGCCAAGATCGAAGAGGAAACTGGTGCCGACGGCAAGAACCACTGGAAGATTGCTAGCTACAAGCACAGCTACGAGCCTGACAAGGTGTTGATCAGGATCACCAACCTCTTCGGTGGCGACGAGAAAACAGGTAAGTACATAACATAAAGACTTAGACCAAGAGAAGTCTGCAACGATATTGATAGCACACACAGTGCAAAAGTCATTTATACGTCATCATCATCATCTCAGCCATAAGACGTCCACTGCTGAACATAGGCCTCCCCCTTGTTGGGGGGTGAATGCCATAATCGCCACGCTTGACAGGCGGGTTGGCGATCGCAGTCGAGTAGACCGAATTTGAGGGACGCTGCTGCCCGTCCACCGGTGGTCTTGGACGTAGTTTAAGGACATACCCGGGTCCAGGACATACCCGGGTCCGGGGTTATACGTCATAATTTCATAAAAATAACACTTGAACTGCGTGTGCTATCAAAATCATTGCAGACTTCTCCAATACTAATAATTATTTATTAGATTTTTTTTAGAATAAGCAAGAATATTTAGTCTGTGGCAATTAATAATGGCGGACATGTGCTTTTGCATAAAATCGACATGGTCTAAATGGTCACCGGTTGATGGTTGTAAGTAGGTAAGGTAAACGTACTAGTGCTCGACATGCTAATGCCCAATAAATAAATAAATGTTCAGGTACCGCGTCGAGTACCAGTACGTTTACCTTATACGCAATTAAGTCCCGTCAAATTAATAATAATATGTGAAAATCTTAAAAGTTTAAAATGTTTAAATCAGTATCTCCCTGAAATGACCAAAAAATGGTACACAGCGGGAAATGTTAGTCATTATGATATTGCCTTTGGGAGGCAGAACTCTCTCTGATACTCTAATAATACCGAGTTATCGAAACTATAGAGTCGATCAACGAAGCTATCATCTCAAAAAAAATTCAGATGGAATCCAGACGTGATGGCTAAAAAAATTATTTGCAAACATGTTATGAAATCTAGAATTGCATGATTTGTACTACTATTTACTAGTATGTGCATGCAACAGGACATATCACACGTTAACCCTTGCGCCACGTATTGATAAAGCTAAGCCCTTGGAACACTGTCGCCCACTTTTTGTTAAACATAAGATAATGACCGTCATTTCATTATACATCTTTTTGGTTAGCATATTTATTTACAAAAACAAATTCAATTACCAGATAAAATCCAATAACAGATTGCATGCCTTAAGAAATAACAACGATATTATTTTACCAAAATCAAATAATTATATACATTTTAAAAGAAGTATTGAGTACAATGGAATTAAAATTTATAATTTTTTAAGTAATGACATAAAACAGTGCAATAATTTAAATGAATTCACAAAAAGGCTAAAATGTTATTTACTGAACAGACCTTATTACTCCTTGCAGGAATATTTTGAGAAATTGTATGACTAATAATAATATTTTATTTAAATTTGTATAATAATAATTTTCTTAGCTTCCGAATTATCGAATTATTAGTTATAGAAATGTAATGTTATCGTAAACTTAGGCTAAATATATTAACTTAGTGTAAGTTTTGCATGCCAAGTGTGGCAGAACATGCATTCATGTAACCCATCTACTGACATGACAAATTGTACCATCTGTGTAATGTTCTAGCAAAATAAATGATTCTGATTCTGATTCTGATTCTGATTCTGCTACTACAAGAACTGGTTAACCCTTATCGCGCTACGGCGCACGAATAAATCCATCCGTCTGACGGCGCAGGAAACGGTACAAGGGCCACTTGCTTCCATCCGTTTGTCGACTTCTTCTAATAGACTGCGAAAGATTCTGAGCGGTTATTAACTTTTCACTATTCGCTTTTTTAAATTGTCTTTTATTACCTCGCGAGCCATTGCATCCGACCCCGTTTCACATTATAACAACATAAATAATCCTGTTTCAAATCCCACTTCTTCTGAACTATTGAGAAAGATCGGGTTCAAATTAAATACTCTCTTTAGGCTCCTTGTTTCACTAGTTTTACATTTTCAGTTCCGCTTCACATAATATCCATCCATCTAGTTTACAGCTAAATCACAAAACTCTTTAAATTATCACAGCGTCGTCGAGGTATTTATATAGTTGTCTTCTATTTTTTGAATGGCTATTGTCTATAGTGAACCAATCAATGAGAACTGTAAACGTAAAACTCTACTTCTGGTAAATAAATATTAGTGTAGGGCAGGACTAAATAGTCTGTAGGTAATGTCAATGAAGTTTTACTTGAATTACGCAGTAACCAAGAGTAGTTGTCGTAGAAATGGATAACATTTGAATAAGATCCTCATACTGTAATTTTTTAAGTTTTAGTTAGATATCTAATAAGAGTAATAAGTTGAGTAAGTACTAACATAGTCTTAAACAAGTTCCTGCGTGTACATGTTCGACTAACCTGTTTGTTATGGATTTTTGTGGTCCGAAATAAATGTTTTTTTTTTACCCTTTTACACAGGAGGCACATACATTACATGGTCCACCTAGTAGACAAGTGCTCTGTCCACTGCACCCAGCCATAAATCAACCCATTATCAGCCAGTTAGGCACAGGTCATAGGAATATCTAGGACAATTACGTATGCTACGTGGAAGGCGATGACTAATCCTTTCCGGACAAGTTTGGAGGTTAGTTAGTTAGTAGTTATGGGTGTAGTAATAGTACCAAACTCGTAATTTCATTGCATATTTTGTTGTTAGGATTAAGCACGATAAATAAAATTTAGTACCTATAGTTTACATGGTTAAATTTATTGTCCTAACACAATGGAATCTAGTATGTTTAGACTAAGGACCATTTGCACCAAACACAATTAACAGACTGATCAACGTCAAGCAGCAGAGAACTATGAAACTTTCCATACAATAAAATTTAAGGATAGCTATGTTATATACCGTTGTGCAAATCTTTAGTTATTCTCCTTAAGAGACCTCTTTAATTGATTTGATAAAGTTGTTTTCTAAGCTTATCTTACACGCGCAAATTTCTAAACAAAGAGCTCCTTGTTTTAAGTTAAAAACAAGTCGCTGAGTACTTAGATAGGGCAAGGTCTTCTCCGAATTTGCACACGACACTTATCAGTGACGTAAACGGGCTACTATAAAAGACGGGTCCTGTAACCAGGAATTCATTCGTAGCTTGTGCCTGGTCAAGTCTAGTACTTGTGGTACATAACGCGCCCCTCTCGTCTTACATAAATACTTAAATATAAGTATTTCTTTATTAAAGTTGTTCCTGATATATCTACCTGACTTTACTTCAAGAAGCCCCTTCCTGAAGAATATAACAGCTAAAACGGTCACAGACGGTTTGATGCAACCGACACTAATAAAATTGGAGCTCCTTCTATGCGTAAACTGTTTTGCAACCACCCTAATGACTGAAATTGTATTTTTCGTTTCGTTTATTTATAAAAAGTTATATTAATCAAGCCAATTCCAAAATGAAAAACTCTACTCGCTACTATTCGCTACTCGAACTTACCGTAACTGATCATTGTTAAGCCTTATCTCATTGCAATAAAGCCTACGACGGGTTAGTTATTGTGTCAACGTTGGTACAAAGACAAACGATATAAGTGAGAGAACTGATAGGAAAGGACAAAGCGGAGAGCTCTTTGCCTTTTTGCTCCGACTGAAACTGGCGGCTAGACTGCCCCGATTATTATCAACATGGAATTTCATTAAGTCTTTGAAAGTATGTAGCATGAGACAGTAACGTATCCTAGATTCAAGTACTTTTACTTAATTTGTATTTTGAGCTGGCCCGAAGCTTTTAAATATCAAAATGTAGGTACGTGTTTTAAACAAAGAATAGGCTTCTTCATGGCTTACTGACTTTGCTTTTTCTTTTACAAATCAATGTGCTTTGGTCCTGACTAATTGTTTTTGTGAATGTATTTTTAGCGTGGTCTTGTCGTGGAGGTAACTCGCAATAAGTGAACCTATGGACAAATCGATTAAAATACTTTAGCATTCGCGGCTGATGGTTGTATAACCCCTAGGCCACTTACAGCGTCTTGAAAAGATCCTAAGTTCGAACTGTATTTTGATCGTACAGTCATCAGCAATAGTATCTTACACAACTAGGGCCGCAAAAATATATGACGCGCTCTTATTGCGCTCCAAATAAGAACGTGTCACATATTTTTGCGGCCCTAGTTGTGTAAGATACTATTGCTGATGACTGTACCCATCCCCATATCATCTTGGGAAGGATAATTGCCCATGAAAGAATCTTCTTACGATGTGTGTCTTCGTTTTGATCTTCTACTTTCCTGCTCAATCTTCTCCACTTTGCCTGGTCTTCGGCATCCTCAGGTGTGAGATTGTTCTCTTCTATGTCCGCTATCACGACGAATGAATATACTTAAATAATAATTTAATTATAAGCGATATTTTCTTACAGCCGCTCCCGTGCTGGATTTCATTAACCAGCAATGGCGGGTGTTCATCCAGAGTGTGGGCAAGCCGTTCGTCGACGAGTTTGTCCAGCTGATGGTCGACAACGTCAACAAATGGATGGCGGCCGTTCCAACTGAAGAGTTAGAAGTAGTTTAAAATATACAATTTAAGACATACTTGGACATAGGTACTGGTACTTAACATTTTTTCGTGTAGTGCTTATTACCACAAATTATTGGTTTTAAAAACATATAAGAAGTAACTTTAGCTCCAAGTAATGGTAACATTCCATTTCTAACCGCAGCTGCACTATACCGGTACTGAACGCGTCGCTGTCATTGTCAATTTCCATAGTAAAATGAACAGTAATGCAGCAGTCGTTGAAAATGGACTGTCACCTTAAGTGAAACCTACAGCTTTACACTTGATAAAATTACCTTTAATTTCTTTACTTAAATGTTATCTCTTCTACTTACGTATCGGAAAATTGCTAAAACTCCTTACTTATTGGACAATATGCGCTAAAATATTGTTGAATGAACTGTAGTTATGTGACTCACAAATAAACGGGTAAATTTTTCCTTATATTGTTTTTCGGTTATTTAACATCACTTGTCCTCAAATACCTTTATGATTCTAATAAATCACATTAAACCATTATCTTCATCGTTAAGTGATTGAATTATCTCTAATCCCTCCATATTATATTTTATGTTTTCATAAAACTGTACGTCAATACATAAGCCTAATTTATCCCAGGTAACAGTAGCATAATGAATAACTTCCTTGTATCGCATAATAATCAATCAGCCCCAATAAGGTATAAATTTAGTCTTTATAGCTCAATCAAACTAATTTAACAAGACTGTACTGCCGTAAAACATACAAGTTATTATAATTAAAGATCTTAAATCAATGCATTAAGTGCTTTATTTGAATGAAAAAATTTTTTGTTGCTTACCACAGCACCCCCTACTGGGCAGGGGCAATAATAAAATGTTGTATTTAAGTGCTATGTTTGAACGATATGTTTATATTAAAATGTTTACGTTATTAACTTTGTGGTTATCTGGTTGTTTTTATTGAACTGAATAGGTGCATGTGTTTTGAATACGTTAATTTCTTTACGCCCTTTTAAGTAGGTACCTAACTTACATGTCTGCAACTACATTGGTAAATATTAATATCAGTCTATTCCACTTTGCCAAAATTTCTTCCAACAGACAATAGTTATTTGTTTTACAAGGGGGCAAAGTTGTTGTTTAACCGCTCGTGCTAATATTAGAATAGAATAGAATAGAATAGAATAGAATAGAATAGTTTTTTATTCGTAAACACACAGACAACAGACATACATAGAAAAAACATAGTGAAAAATAAAGTGTCACGAAATGGTCCCATCTCAGCATGTTGCTGGCGACTTCCAGCGCTGATCTTCCGATTAGACCATCAAGTGAGAAATAATCACGGAAGGTAACAGACAAAAAAAAAAATTAGTAAAGAAACATAAAATAAACCGAAAAATAGATTACACACATTTTACACAGCTAATACAAAAAGAGATGAATTAAGTACACGGATTAACCGATCGAACTTGTACAATCCGGTCGGGTCACATCGTGGCGCGGCATTAAGCGCGCATAACTAGCCTATATTGATACCCGAGCAAGCGAAAGATCCCAAAATTGAACCACGAGCGTAGCGAGTGGTTCGAAAAATGGAATCTTGAGCGTTGCGAGGGTTTCAAAGCACGAGGGTTAAACAAAATTTGCCCCCGAGTGAAACACAAAATTTTTCACCACACCAACCCGAAGCAAATATTAAATGTAAAATATCAAACAAAATCATACCAAATCAAATCCAAATGAATGTTATTAAATATTTATTATACAAAATCACCATTTAAAAGTCAATTCTACCAGCAAACATAAGAAAACAACTCAAAATTTATTGCATTTGATTAGTTTGCCTCACATGTGAATAAAATGCAACTTTGCTATCCGTTTTTGAAGTGCAAAGTAAGCCTTTCTGAGCTGGTGTGGTGAAAATAATATTCATGGACACAATTCTAACAAACACGAGCACAATTAATTTGAGCTGTTTTATCACTAAGTTCCTCACCTCATGTGTCCATCATCATCAGATCAGCTCGATGGCAATAATATTGCATTGTCACCCGACTTACATATGTACCTTTGTGAAGATTCAGCTCAATCGAATGGAAAGTAGGTTTTAAAGTAAAGTAAATTCAAACTAAAATATTACTTTGCTAATCCGCGAAAAGAAAAAATCAAGAAAGAAAAAAAAAGAAAAAAAAAGAATGAAAAAAAAAGAAGAAGAAGAAGTTTGCTTTTCGCGGATTAGCAAAGTAATATTTTAGTTTGAATTAATATGGATTTCCGCAAAGTAACGCCTGATTCTATTCATTAGTAAAGTAAATATTGATTTGTGGAACACAGGTAGGTACAATTAAGGTCTTACATATAAAAATAGTTATTTGTTTTACAAGGGGGCAAAGTTGTTGTTTAACCGCTTGTGCTAATATTGATACCCGAGCAAGCGAAAGATTCCAAAATTGAACCACGAGCTTAGCGAGTGGTTCGAAAAATGGAATCTTGAGCGTTGCGAGGGTTTCAAAGCACGAGGGTTAAACAAAATTTGCCCCCGAGTGAAACACAAAATTTTTCACCACACCAACCCGAAGCAAATATTAAATGTAAAATATCAAACAAAATCAAACCAAATCAAATCCAAATGAATGTTATTAAATGTTTATCATCCAAAATCATCATTTAAAAGTCAATTCTACCAGCAAATATAAGAAAACAACTCAAAATTTGCATTTGATTACTTTGCCTCACATGTGAATAAAATGCAACTTTGCTATTCGTTTTCGAAGTGCAAAGTAAGCCTTTCCGAGCTGGTGTGGTGAAAAATAAATTAGAGCTCTGTGTTTTGCCTATTGGCGTACAAATAATACATACAAACATTGCAAGTTAATTATAAGCTTGTAATAATACAATGCAGTACAAATACTCTTTTCATCACACTCGCTCAGGAAATGTGGAATTGCACGCAGGTTTAGCGGGAGTTATAGAAAAAGCCTTCTCCCTAGGGAGTTATGAAGTTGCTAGTGCCATACTTAAGAGTTTTTTGTCTTTATACTTAATTTTTGTATCGCAAGTGTGATGAAATACATTGTGTGTACCTAACTCGGGGCGTAATAATATTGCAAACTCGAGTCTATAAATCGCTCCGGCAAGCCGTCGCGATTTAACTTACTCTCGTTTGCAATATTTAACTTACGCCCCATGATGCACAATGTACTATTATTGCACACCTCATAACAGAAAACAATACCACAGAATAAATAATAGTACTAGGTACAGAAGACACACTCTCTAACAAAACACGTCTGTTACGATCAAGACAGATAATATACGGCCGCTAGGTGGCGACAGCCCCACGCACGGCTTATGGCTAGCCACCAAAATTGGTGTGAAACGGATGCTTGTAGCTACCAGTTGCAAAGCGACGAAATCGCGGAGTGAGCCACGCCTGACCTAACAATACAAAGATTACAGAAAAGAAGAGGTTAAACAACAGGCGGCAACATAATGCAGTTAAACGACGCTGTTCTAGTCTGACCCCATTCTATATAACCCTTGACTGCTATCCACGATCCTAACAAACTTATCTTATTCAAAAGCCAATAACGAGAATAGTAAGCATTCATACCGGACACCGAGCACGTCGTCAAGTTGTTTGCGACGCTTAAAGAGGTATTGCTGAGCAGGCCAGTAGTTGGACCTTTAGGTAGGTACGTCTAAGATCATTATTTAAGAGTATGGGCCCGATTCGGGTTTTGAAATAGACATCCATTAGATATCTTTTAGACATCACCAAGATACGATAACTATATGTTTAAGATCTAACCTGTCAAATTTGACATTTGCGCAATTCTGGAGATACTCTTGAACGATTTCCACAGGATATCACTTAGAGATCCAATTCACATCTAATAGATATCTTAATCTATCTAACGTAAACGTGACATTGGTTGTCCGAATTGCGCTGCAAAAGAGAACTAGTTGATATCTAAACTATAACGTATCTAGAATGGATCTAGTACGTGTCGTCTCTTGTGAATATCTTGAAGTTCGAATACGGCAGTACAATCTGTACGCTTTACGAGTACGCTGGGCTGAATGAATGCAACAAGCGCCTGTTTCCGGTTGGGCGACATACGGCCCGATTCGAGCTTTAAGATACGTCAGTTTTTTTTAATGGCTTTCCCCTCTTGTTTTGGCAGGAGGGATTTTGCCAATGACGACGTTTTAAGACGCACGATAAGAATGTTCGGTGAATAATTTTGATTTGGTATAGGAATGTGCTGGGAACCTAATACATCGTTTCGTTTCTTCAAACAAAAACGTCACTTTTGACACTGACACATCTAATCCATATCGTTTTTAGATCTATTAATTGATATCTTAAAGTTCGAATCGGGTAGATATTAATTAGGCGAACAGGTGCTGGCGAGGCGAATGACTAGACGAATAGTAAGGAGTCTAACTTAGGTACCTTATGGGAGATCTATAATCATAGCCATTTTAAAAGTATCTACTTTCTATATTTCTGTAAACTATGTATAAAATTGGAGAGTGACATTTGAATGCTTATTATGAAACGTCTATCATTTTCCTATGAGATGACAGGTGCCACCATGTTTAACATTGATCAGTTCGTTAATTATGCGTGGTAGTCATTTTAGAAGTTTCCCTATAGTTCGCCTCGCTTTTGTAATACACGGTTACACTCCATTATGGAGTGTCATTTGTCTCGCCATGGCGCATACTTGCATGGACGTAATTAGAGCGTGCGGCATATGCCGTTAGGTTAGAGTTGACAAGTCGAGACTAGTTGGATGGACGGATTAATTGAACGTGTATTAGCGGTTCAAGTTTGCCGATCGTGCGGCGAGTTGTGGAGACGTGTTCAAAATATTAAAATATACTATACATAACATTGCAATCGCGGGAACGCTGCCTGCATCTTGGGCACCCTCCCGAGGGCACCAAATTTTGAAAGGTGTTTTGAATTTTTAGTTTGAGTTATTTTAATTGTAGGTTCTAAAAATGTTATGATCGACTTATATCGACCGGGAATACCGGGATATGGACCATGAATGTACGAAAAGGTAATTCGCAACTCATGTCAATTGAAAACAATTCCTTCGGTCGGGTTTTGAAATTCGCCATGCGTTACAAATTTTCTATTTTTCGCACTCGTAAACAACTATTGTGCGATCATAATAAATTATGTTAATTACTAAAAATTATGCCGCTAGTTCTATTAAAATTACAGTAAATAAAAAGTATACCCCGCAAAACTGTACACAATTTCCATCGACATCCGCTACCGTTTCAAGCTTCGCTAAATCGATCCTGTCCCTATAAATAATAGCTCTAAAAAAGCACTTTGATCAACGCAAATTGCTGGGACATTATTGCCGCTTCAGCTTAGGCTATTTCGAGTGCCATCTATCAATGGACGCTATTTTTGTTACCCGTTTTATCGCGCCTGTAGAAGGATGACCTTTAGTATTTTTAGTACTTTAGCCGTTAAGCTTATTAAGAATTTATACGAGAATAACCAGTTTGTAAATAAAGCTCCTGATAAAGACTTCCTACACATGGAAAAAAAATATCGATGTGACTATTTCTATCTATAACTGCCGTTTTCAGCTATATTTAAATTGTCTAATGGTCGTAGGTTTACACCTACCTGCTTCCTACGATGTTTAGACATGTAGTCACCATCAGATATATCGGTGCGGCTAAGGCGCTCACAAATATCTGAGCACGCCTCTATTGGCTCCTCTACACGATGGGCCAACGCCGGCCACTCCAAGGGATGCATTTATGCGTTAAAGGGAGCAAGTGATATTGCTATCCCATTCTACCGCATGGCTGCGTCCCTTGGAGTGGCCGGCGTGGCCCATCGTGTAGAGGAGCCATATTGTCAGGGCGCTAGAGTGCGTGTTCAGATATTTGTGATCATCTTGGCCGCTCCGATATATCTGATGGCAACTGTACACAGATACCCATACCTACAACTGAAATTACAATCTCATTAAAACGACATTCTGCAGATGTGACATGTACATTCAATCACTACACCTTATAAAACAAAGTCTGTTTGGGTTCTCTTATTTATCGCCGAAAATGGTATGGCCGATTATCACTTCCCAACTCACGTTTGGCGGAATTTTATTTCGCCGAATTTTCATTTCCCAATTTATCAAATGGTTTTTTTTTATTTGCCAACCGCACAGTTGCCAACTAAACGTTTGGTCTGTGTTTTATAATGCCAATTTTCAAAATGCCAACTTTCATGTCGTAGAATGTTTTAGTTGGCATAATATACACTTAGTTGTTTATTGTCTACAAATCGTTTCATTTGGTCAGACTGTGCCAAAGGGGGGCCGTTTTGTAGGAATAACTTTTCTCTAAAATCAAAAACGGCCGAGATATTTGACACGAAAGTTGGGATATTTGACCCGAAAGTTGCTGTGTAATTACGTTTTTTAGGTTGTTGAAAAAAAAATAACCTCGAAGACTAAGGCGGGAGCAAAGCTCCCGCCTTAGTCTTCTAACCTAACCATATCCAAGTCGGCTCTGCCCCGGAAGGTCTTGCTCGCTCGCTTCGCTCGCTCACTGCCACTGGCTTCAAATATTAAAATATACATTATAAAAAGTCGAAAGACTCGGCCATTTTTGATTGTTTGGTATGTATCTTTTTCTTATTTGTAACTTGCCTAATGTATGAAAAGCGAACTGTAGCTTCAACGAAACGTTATTCGTCCAAGAGTTGTTCGACCAAGTGAAAGATTTGACAAATGATAAGTCTCCCAAAAGTTTAGAGGCGTTATAATAATCTGCTTTACAATAATTCTACCAATTGAAACGTTGTCATACAAAAATTTGCTAATCGTTAGTTGTCAAAGTGAAACGTCGGCGAAATGTTGGTTGGCAAATGAAATTCCGCCAAAAATAGTTCTGCGAAAAGGCAGAACACCGTCTGTTTGTTTGTGTGTTTGTATGTTCGCGATATACTCAAAAACAACTGAACGTATTTTAATGCGGTTTTGACCTATCAATAGAGTGATACTTTAGGAAGGTTTAGGTGTATAATTTGTTTGGTCCGCTATGGTATAATAATATTGATATGTGCTATAAGTATGTGGAAACGTAAGTGGCAAGTTGGCTATATGTTTAAAGTACAATGACATCGACTGTATATTTAGAAACTAGAACTATTTATAGTTTAGATGCACTTATATCCTCTAGCCGCCCATACGTCAAACCGTGCCAAGCAAAATTAAATTTTATTTTGTCAACACAAAGTTCAAATTAGAATGAAACAGGAGACCTTTTTATAGGTCTCTGGGCGGCTAGAGGATATACTTGTATTATATTATAGGTATATTCCAAAAACACTTTATTAAAGATTAATATAAATATTAATTAAAATTAATATTTTAACTACGTGTTAAAATTGTTTCCAAGTAGGTACTGTGCTCATGTAACATAGGGGTCATCCATTAATTACGTCACATGAATTTCTAGGTTTTTTGACCCCTCCCCCCCCCTCCTTGTCACACTTGGTCACATTTGTGACGTCACATTTTTTCTACGAAATCGCCAAATCGAATTAAGTAGGTACCTAAGTATTATTAATATTTTATCAAAATATTTTTTACGATAAAAATATTAGTAATTTTATAACCCAAAACTGCTTAGGAAAGAAAATTAAACGAATAAAAACGATTATCGTTTTAAAAACTTGTTATTTAAATGTATAGTGAATAAAATAATTTAAATAAATTTTCGGTTACTGATGAAGTTAAAGTGACGTCACAAAGTTTGTGTCTCCCCCCTCCCCCATGTCACAATATGTCACATTTTCTTGACCCCTCCCTCCCCCTAAACGTGTGATGTAATTAATGGATGACCCCATATAGGTAAGTACCTATATAATTCCCTTTTAAATGCAAGTTTATTTAAAGCACGCCTCCAACGTGCTCATTAAATAATTATATTATTGTTTTAACGCTCGAAATGCCGCAGTATTAAATAGCTCGTAAACTACGTGCATATTACACGAGTAATTAGTTCGGTTACGTTATATAAGTTTCATGAGCGTTAAAACAAGTACAAGCTCGAAGGAAATTCGTCAAGTGGGAGTCCGATCTACACTTAATGTGTTCAGTACGGATATCAATCAATCAATAAATCAAAGCATTTATTTTCAGGCAACTAGTCTATACAAACTAACATATATGTACAATAATGAAAATCCTCAATATTAAAAAAAAAATCATTTCCGTGCCGCAGTTTTCTGTTGCGGCGTCACACCTGTACGGTTACCATCAGTTTGTCACTGACATAAACGCCGTCGAGAACGTAATTTACTTTCTATACATCTCGCTCGCACTCGTGCAAACGAGATGTATAGAATAGTTATTTGTTTTACAAGGGGGCAAAGTTGTTGTTTAACCGCTCGTGCTAATATTGATACCCGAGCAAGCGAAAGATTCCAAAATTGAACCACGAGCGTAGCGAGTGGTTCGAAAAATGGAATCTTGAGCGTTGCGAGGGTTTCAAAGCACGAGGGTTAAACAAAATTTGCCGCCGAGTGAAACACAACAATTTTCACCACACCAACCCGAAGCAAATATTACATGTAAAGTATCAAACAAAATCAAACCAAATCAAATCCAAATGAATGTTATTAAATATGTATCATCCAAAATCATCATTTAAAAGTCAATTCTACCAGCAAACATAAGAAAACAACTCAAAATTTGCATTTGATTACTTTGCCTCACATGTGAATAAAATGCAACTTTGCTATCCGTTTTTGAAGTGCAAAGTAAGCCTTTCAGAGCTGGTGTGGTGAAAAGTAAATTACGTTCTCGACGGCGTTTATGTCAGTGACAAACTGATGGTAACCGTACTGCTCTGGCGCGGCAACTATCATCTATAGTTGCAGCGCCCTCTCACTTCAATAGTAGCTTGGACTACTAGGCATTTAAAGTCTTCTAATAAAATGGAAAACGAGTGGTCAATACCACTAGATTACCAATTTCTAACGCTCATATTTCCATAATTTAGTCGTTTTCCACAGATTTTCGAGTGACGAAATGGAGCGCTAGAAATTAAAATAGTTATTTACGATACAAGTGCGGAAAAGAGGAAATTCGAAACGAGTGGCGATAAATTAAAACACGACCGAAGGGAGTGTTTTAAATCGACACGAGTTGCGAATTACCTATTTGCACGTGTATCGTACAACGTTTTACAGTACATATGGCCCTTTAAACTTTTGACATCGCACGAAAAGTGCTATTTTACGCACTAGTTCGAGAAAATAGGACCATATGTACTGTAAAAGATTTGTTTTACTTTAAATCACTCATTGGCGTCTATTTCAAGTGATATATTAGAAATCAGCACTAATTTTAATGTCAGAAGGTTTGGTCCGAATACCATGCAGAAAAAATACCGAGAATATTTGATAGGAACTATGCATTTTTATTTTCTCTTTGGCATATTGCTAGGGTTTTTCAAACACCTACGGAATCCTAAAAAGTATATTTTTACAAGTAGTCGAACGTGGTTAACCACGGAATATTTACTTTTTAATATTCTCAAATTAATATAGCTGTGGGGAGTCTTTATTATACTTTACAAGTTTGTATAATGTTTTTTTTTGTTTTAAAATAGCTGGGAAGGAATTACCCGCTTGAGGAATTTTACTTGAATTTATTAAAAGCACTTGCATGCTTTGTGTGGGGATACGGTCAAAACCATTTTTTTTTCCACAGAATTTATTTTGTATGTGATTTTCTGCATACGGGATGATAGAAAGTATATTTTGGAACGGACTACGTTCAATGCCAAGAATTTAATGTAATGCGTGCCTGCCTACCTATATCTAATAATTCCTAACCTACCTATATCTAATTTTCTACCATTTAAGTCTAACTGGGGGTGCCTTTTTCATGTGAGAAGAATTGGCCCGGAGGTTAGGAACTTACAAGGATAAAAAAAATGTATGTATGCGTCGCTAGGGCTTTTGTTCGGGCGAAAGACTAAGTTAAAACTAGATACCTATTGACAATATTTTGGTAGAGAATCACTGTTTCTCAAGCCAGGCAATGTTTGCTCAAATTTGCTTACCATGCCAACATCGTATAAGTAAAGTTGAACAAGTTTACGAGACAATCGTTAAGGGTTAATTAGATATTTTATAGCTAAAAACAAACCATTACCGAAACAAATGCAAATACCTCTCCAATATCAAAAACAATTGCAATATCGCTCGTAAATGTCAAATAACGGAATAATTAACCGTTATTGAGGTAATTTCAATGTACATAAGTAATTGGATTTTACTGTGGCAGATGTGGGCCAGGTAATTAATTGGGTAAATGTTTAATATGCATGCCTTTGCTTATTACGGGTGGTTTTGGAAATAGCTGTGGTCGTCTGATTCCTGAAAGTTTGCGGTGAATAATAGATTGCGGTTCGCGCAGTAGGTATGTACTAATCTATGCATCCGTAGATAGGTAATCACTTTGACCTGTAGCCGCTCAAACATCAAACAAAACTTGCAAACAAAAGCAATAAGGATTCAAAATGGAATTAATCCAGTAAATTTGTCGAATTTTGTAACCTGGCTCTTTTGCGTCAAATCCGGTAGTTCTGATTTTCTGCAGACTTGTTTATGATGTTGGCCCAATGAATAATCCAAGTTTGTGACCTCGAGCGCCGAACGCAACTTTGTCAAAAATAGAATAAACCGCAATTTTTTTTAGATTGGGGCGATTATAACCCTAAAGTACTAGTTTTTGGTAGTAACTTTCTAGGTCGTTTTTAAAGTAGACTAAATTTGCTACAAAAAGACACTAGAATTGTCTCTGTACATCTAATATTTTCCAAGTAAAGCCTTTCAAAATTTTATATTTAAATTTTTATATTTTTAAATATTTTTTCAAAATAGGCACTCATACATTTTTTTATGGAATATAAATATTTTGTAGAACGTGCCGGTGATGAATTCCATATAAATTACCAACCTAACCCTTATATTATAGCTAAGAACTGACGTAAAATTATAAAATTTTGAAAGGCTTTATCTCGGAAAATATTAGATGTACAGAGACAATTCTAGTGTCTTATTGTAGCAAATTTAGTCTACTTTAAAAGCGCCCTAGGAAGTTACTATCAAAAACTAGTACTTTAGGGTTATAATCACCCAAATCTAAAAAAAATTGCGGTTTATTCGATTTTTGACAAAGTTGCGTTCGGCGCTCGAGGTCACAAACTTGGATTATTCATTGGGCCAACATCATAAACAAGCCTGCAAAAAATCAGAACTACCGGATTTGACGCAAACGCAAAATGTATAATTTTACTGTATTAAATAGAATGGAAGGCCCTTTTTATAGGCCTCTGGGCAGCCACAGATGTTCTAAATGTGTATAGACAAGTCAATAGACTTGCTGTAATAGACTCGAAAGGCAATATTGTAATGATGATGATAGACGTAAGGGCGTAAAAATACTCTAGTCTGAAAGGGCGGTTTCAGACTAGAGCATTTTTCTACGCGTATATGGTCGTTTCGGCGGTGAAAACTTACGTACACACGCGATACATTTCCCCGCATTAGCAGGCCTATTTGGATTTCGAGATAATCACAAGATCTAGAGACGATTTAGAGATCAACTAGATCTACATTAGATATCGACTAGATGTGACTTGGATATCTAAGTAATAACTTGTGGAAATCGTTCAAAAGGTCCTCCAGAATCGCAGAAACGTCAAATTTGACATATCTATCTTACAAATATCTTTAAATTATCCATATCGTAACTTGTTGAAGTCTAGTAGAAATCTAATTCATTTTCAGTTAGTTTTTACTTTTACGAGCTTGCGCGCACGTTACGAGCTTACACGTGCATACGCGTACGCTCACATAAAACGCTAGTCTGAAACTGCCCTAATGCAAGTTTGTGCGTGAGTTACATGAGTGTCGCAGATTCGGTGTCATTTGGTATTATTTTATTAATGAATAAAAACACTGCATATACTTGGTCAAGCAGATCTTGTCAGTAGAAAAAGGCGGCAAATTTAAAAAATGTAGGCGCGAAGGGATATCGTCTCATAGAAGTATTAAAGTATAACAATAAATGGAATTTGCGTGTATAGTTTATTTAGATAAGTCAAAAGGAATAGTCTATCAACAACGTTTCATAGCAACATAGAATATATTAAAGACATAACACTTTAGTGTAAAGAGGATGTGCATCCTTAATATTCCCTCTTCTTTTCAAGCCGAAGGCAACCCTAAGGCTTCGCACAGTTTAACCAGTCTTGGTTTGTAAAGAGGTTTCGTAAACATATCGGCAAGTTGATCTGCTGTCGGTACTTGCTCAATTGTTATATCTTTTTCAGATACACACTGTCTCACATAGAAATGTTTCAGTTTTATGTGTTTCGTTTTTCGGTGTTGCTCATATGGAGGGTTGTAAGCAAGCTTGATTGCAGACTCATTGTCAATGCGCAAAATTGGCGTATCAAGTTTTATTTTCAGGTCTTGGAACAATCTCCTTAGCCAAACAATCTCACGGCTGGCTTCACTGGCCGCTACTATCTCCGCCTCTGTAGATGATAGTGCAACGACAGTTTGCTTCGAACCACGCTCTGCTACCATATTAAAGTATAACAATAAATGGAATTTGCGTGTATAGTTTATTTAGATAAGTCAAAAGGAATAGTCTATCAACAACGTTTCATAGCAACATAGAATATATTAAAGACATAACACTTTAGTGTAAAGAGGATGTGCATCCTTAATAAATTTGAATTTCGCGCCTTTTTTTACTGACACGATTTGCTTGACCAGCTATACCTACATACATAATACTAGGGAATTTAACCTTTAGAACGCCAAACGGCGCATCCATTTGCCGTGCCACTGACGCCACGGGAAAATTTAGTTTTATGAATAAATAATGCCAACCTAAAAGTGGGGTGTTTGTCAGTAGATTTTCATCAAACAATGATCGACGTCAAATGCCGTCTTTGGCGTCGTTGTCACGATTTTACGTTAACGTCAATTGCCGTCTGTGGCGTTCAAAAGGTTAAAAGACGAAGTCGGGTTGGGAGTTTCAATTAACCCTTGCACTGCACCGCAAAATTATTAAGCCAGATAGAAGCATAAAAAATATAATAATCCCAAAAAACACCATTTTAAGAACAAAAGCTATTTGCGATTTTAATGACACTAACTAAAGATGCAAACTCCTTGCCGAGGCTTGTAGAAGATAAGAGGTTATCGAATTTCGCAGACGATGTTACGTCATTCGACATCAGAAGTGCGGAACGTGAAAAGAGCGTAAGCCAATAAGCAAACTATGGCGGTTAAGTCGTTTTGGCAAAGATGAACGAATGAATATTTATGCGCGAAGTCCGCCAGTTCGGTCCCGGATTAATTACTGCGAGCCAACACATTGACGATGCTTTAGTTTGGCTATGAATGTGTAAGATGGTTCTCTGTGCGTTTAGATTAGAATATGTGTCCAGGGACAAGTCTTAGGAAGTCTGACCACGGACAAAGGGGGTAAGATATTTATTATTGAATGCTAGCCTTAGATGGTTAAGGGGTCATCCATTAATTACATCACACTTTTAGGGGGAGGGAGAGGGTCAAGAAAATGTGACATATTGTGACATGGGGGAGGGGGAGACACAAACTTTGTGACGTCACTTTAACTTCATCAGTAACCGAAAATTTATTTAAATTATTTTATTGTTGTACTTTTAAATAACAAGTTTTTAAAACGATAATCGTTTATAATATTCGTTTAATTTTCTTTCCTAAGCAGTTTTGGGTTATAAAATTACTAATATTTATATCGTCAAAAATATTTTGATAAAATATTAATAATACTTAGGTACTTACTTAATTCGATTTGGCGATTTCGTAGAAAAAATGTGACGTCACACTAGGGGGGAGGGGTTTGCCAAATGTGACCAAGTGTGACAAGGAGGGGGGAGGGGTCAAAAAACTTAGAAATTCGTGTGACGTAATTAATGGATGACTCCTAAAGGAAATATGTGACGTTCCACGGCAAAAGGTACCTTATGGCGGCTGGGGCTTATATCGCATAGCGCCAAAGCGACGTTAATAATAGCGTGAGCGCCAACCGCCATAGGGTAGCTTTACCCGAGGGACGTCACATATGTTTTCTTCCAGTCAAAGCAGTTAAATGAGACTTGCTCCCGCCAAGGGAGCAATACTCATTGCCACTAATTGTACTTAAATAAATCTTAAGATACAATACCTGCAATACAAAATTCTTTATTGCACACCTCAATACAGAAAAAAATACCTTTTTTCTGTGAAGAGTAGTGAAGAGAATTATATTACTGACAGCTGTCAAATACTTAAAAACAATATTAATATTCTTTGATTAGTATTTACAAACAACGCGAAGAATGTCAATTGCAAAAATATTAACGTTTACATTGATATTGTTTCAATCGCATATTAATGTAAACAATCTTAGAACTGTTGTCATGACTAATCTGCCGACAGTGTCGACAAATTCTTACGAGAGACAGAGTGGTGACTATGGTGTGGGGTATCAAGTGACGTTCTATGCTTTAGAAGATGGCGAAATAACTACGGTAAATATTATCCTTTCAATTCGTAGTTGGGAACAAATGTCTGTGCTCATCACACAAATAAATACCCTTACCTGGAATTCGAACCCAGACCATCAGCTTCATAGGTGGGGTCAATACCAACAAGGCCAGAGGGCCTACCGCGAAAACCGAAATTCGCGAAAATGAAGGCGTAATTAGAGAGTCAATTTGCGAACTTCGATTTCTGGGTGATAGCCCTGACCGGTCATCAAAACCACGGACCTATACGGACGGTTCGGTACCTATAGGTACCGAATGCTAAGTACTTCATAAATAAGACATTTCTAACTACCTACTTTCAGGCACCCATGGCCAAAAACTGGCCAGCTCTCTTTACAACCAGATCTTCACAGAAGGAAGTTCCTGCGGCACGTACTGACGTGATTTTACGTATCCAAGATAAGACAAAGCATCGTGATAAAAGTTTACTGTCAGTGAGTATCTGGAGCTATAGACCGACCGCTTAACTGAGTCCTCGCCTGCGCGGTGCGGGGGCGACGGGGCGGGACGACTAAGGGTGTCGGAGAAGGTGCGGGCGGCAGGCGTACGGCGCCCGCACCTTCCCCACCACCCTTAGTGGTTTCGCCCCGTCGCCCCGTACCGCGCAGGCGAGGACTCAGTTAAACGGTCGGTCTAAGATATACAGAGCGTCCGGTAGATACTAGGTAGCGCGGGTGCACGGAGCGGGCACACACGCACGCACTTGCCATTGTATGTAAAAATAAATCCTTCGCATGCCTTTGCGATTAGAAACTCTCATACTCATCATCATCATCATCATTCTAGCCTTTAGTCGCCCACGGCCAAGCATAGGCCTCTCTTCGTGCACGCCACTTATCCCAGTCCTAAGCTAGTGTCATCCAAAAGTGCCCCGCGATTTTCCGAATGTCATCCACCCAACGAGCCAACGGTCGCCAGGCGCTTCTTTACCCGAAAGCGGTCAACTCATACTATTTTTCGTTAACCCGCTCACCCATTCCATGGTGCAACCGTGCCACTAGCAACTCTCATACTATTTTTCGTTAACCCGCTCACCCATTCCGTGGTGCAACCGTGCCACTAGCAACTCTCATACTATTTTTCGTTAACCCACTCACCCACGTGGTGCAACCGTGCCATTAGCAACTCTCATACTATTTTTCGCTAACCCGCTCACCCATTCCGTGGTGCAACCGTGCCACTAGCAACTCTCATACTATTTTTCGTTAACCCGCTCACCCATTCCGTGGTGCACCGTGCCACTAGCAACTCTCATACTATTTTTTGTTAACCCGCTCACCCATTCCGTGGTGCAACCGTGCCACTAGCAACTATCACACTATTTTTCGTTAACCCGCTCACCCATTCCGTGGTGTAACCGTGCCACTAGCAACTCTCATACTATTTTTCGTTAACCCATACTTAGAACTGAAACTCTAAAATTATTTTTTCATCAAACCCATACGTGTGGGGTGTCTATAGATAGGTCTTCAAAAATAATATTGAGGTTTATAATATCATTTTTTTCTAAACTGCATAGTTTGCGCGAGAGACACTAACAAAGTGGTAACATGTGTCCCCTCCCCCCCCCCCCCCTGTAACTTCTAAAATAAGAGAATGATAGAACTAAAAAAAATATATGATGTACATTACCATGCAGACTTCCACCGAAAACCGAAATTCGCGAAAATGAAGGCGTAATTAGAGAGTCAATTTGCGAACTTCCATTTCTGGGTGATAGCCCTGACCGGTCATCAAAACCACGGACCTATACGGACGGTTCGGTACCTATAGGTACTGAATGCTACTTCATAAATAAGACATTTCTAACTACCTACTTTCAGGCACCCATGGCCAAAAACTGGCCAGCGCTCTTTACAACCAGATCTTCACAGAAGGAAGTTCCTGCGGCACGTACTGACGTGATTTTACGTCTCCAAGAGAAGACAAAGCATCGTGATAAAGGTTTACTGTCAGTGAGTATCTAGAGCTATACAAAGCGTTCGCTACGTGGCGCGGGTGCACGAAGCGGGCACACACGCACGCACTTGCCATTGTATGTAAAAATAAATCCTTCGCATGCCTTTGCGATTAGAAACTCTCATACTCATCATCATCATCATCATTCTAGCCTTTAGTCGCCCACGGCCAAGCATAGGCCTCTCTTCGTGCACGCCACTTATCCCAGTCCTAAGCTAGTGTCATCCAAAAGTGCCCCGCGATTTTCCGAATGTCATCCACCCAACGAGCCAACGGTCGCCAGGCGCTTCTTTACCCGAAAGCGGTCAACTCATACTATTTTTCGTTAACCCGCTCACCCATTCCATGGTGCAACCGTGCCACTAGCAACTCTCATACTATTTTTCGTTAACCCGCTCACCCATTCCGTGGTGCAACCGTGCCACTAGCAACTCTCATACTATTTTTCGTTAACCCACTCACCCACGTGGTGCAACCGTGCCATTAGCAACTCTCATACTATTTTTCGCTAACCCGCTCACCCATTCCGTGGTGCAACCGTGCCACTAGCAACTCTCATACTATTTTTCGTTAACCCGCTCACCCATTCCGTGGTGCACCGTGCCACTAGCAACTCTCATACTATTTTTTGTTAACCCGCTCACCCATTCCGTGGTGCAACCGTGCCACTAGCAACTATCATACTATTTTTCGTTAACCCGCTCACCCATTCCGTGGTGTAACCGTGCCACTAGCAACTCTCATACTATTTTTCGTTAACCCATACTTAGAACTGAAACTCTAAAATTATTTTTTCATCAAACCCATACGTGTGGGGTGTCTATAGATAGGTCTTCAAAAATAATATTGAGGTTTATAATATCATTTTTTTCTAAACTGCATAGTTTGCGCGAGAGACACTAACAAAGTGGTAACATGTGTCCCCTCCCCCCCCCCCCCCTGTAACTTCTAAAATAAGAGAATGATAGAACTAAAAAAAATATATGATGTACATTACCATGCAGACTTCCACCGAAAACCGAAATTCGCGAAAATGAAGGCGTAATTAGAGAGTCAATTTGCGAACTTCCATTTCTGGGTGATAGCCCTGACCGGTCATCAAAACCACGGACCTATACGGACGGTTCGGTACCTATAGGTACTGAATGCTACTTCATAAATAAGACATTTCTAACTACCTACTTTCAGGCACCCATGGCCAAAAACTGGCCAGCGCTCTTTACAACCAGATCTTCACAGAAGGAAGTTCCTGCGGCACGTACTGACGTGATTTTACGTCTCCAAGAGAAGACAAAGCATCGTGATAAAGGTTTACTGTCAGTGAGTATCTAGAGCTATACAAAGCGTTCGCTACGTGGCGCAGGTGCACGAAGCGGGCACACGCACGCAGTTGCCATTGTATGTAAAAATAAATCCTTCGCACGCCTCCGCGATTAGAAACTCTCATACTCATCATCATTCTAGCCTTTAGTCGCCCACGGCAAAGCATAGGCCTCTCTTCGTGCACGCCACTTATCCCGGTCCTAAGCTAGTGTCATCTAAAAGTGCCCCGCGATTTTCCGAATGTCATCCATCCAACGAGCCAACGGTCGCCAGGCGCTTCTTTCACCCGAAAGCGGTCAACTCATACTATTTTTCGTTAACCCGCTCACCCATTCCGTGGTGCAACCGTGCCACTAGCAACTCTCATACTATTTTTCGCTAACCCGCTCTCCCATTCCGTGGTGCAACCGTGCCACTAGCAACTCTCATACTATTTTTCGTTAACCCGCTCACCCATTCCGTGGTGCAACCGTGCCACTAGCAACTCTCATACTATTTTTCGTTAACCCACTCACCCACGTGGTGCAACCGTGCCATTAGCAACTCTCATACTATTTTTCGCTAACCCGCTCACCCATTCCGTGGTGCAACCGTGCCACTAGCAACTCTCATACTATTTTTCGTTAACCCGCTCACCCATTCCGTGGTGCACCGTGCCACTAGCAACTCTCATACTATTTTTTGTTAACCCGCTCACCCATTCCGTGGTGCAACCGTGCCACTAGCAACTATCATACTATTTTTCGTTAACCCGCTCACCCATTCCGTGGTGCAACCGTGCCACTAGCAACTCTCATACTATTTTTCGCTAACCCGCTCTCCCATTCCGTGGTGCAACCGTGCCACTAGCAACTCTCATACTATTTTTCGTTAACCCACTCACCCATTCCGTGGTGCAACCGTGCCACTAGCAACTCTCATACTATTTTTCGTTAACCCGCTCACGCATTCCGTGGTGCAACCGTGCCATTAGCAACTCTCATACTATTTTTCGTTAACCCGCTCACCCATTCCGTGGTGCAACCGGTGCCACTAGCAACTCTCATACTATTTTTCGTTAACCCGCTCACCCGTTTCGTGCAACCGTATCCGTTAGCGAACGCCTTTACATGGTGTTTTTCTAACTCTTAGCCAAATTTATATGAAAATACATATTACATACATTTACTGCAAAGAGAAAATTATATTGAATGAATTAAAATGTTGTGTTCTCATCATTGGCTGCCCAAAAACTATGTTATTATTTTTGAAAGAATAGCAATAACTACTCTGCATTGTATCATAAGGTGTAAATGTATAATCATCAAGCATAACAGGTACACACAGTACATTTGGTTAAATTTACTTTCTCGCACTAATGCGGCAATAAGCACTTTCCGCACCTTTGTCGAAAATTTAAAGGGCTATGGCTATGTACTGTAAATGTACTGTAAAACGTTGCACGTGCGAATAGTAGGTAATTCTCAACTCGTGTTTATCACCACTCGTTGCAAATTTCCTACTTTACTCACTTGTATCGTAAATAACTATTGTTTCAGAACGAGATGTACGGATTGCCTGAAGAAGTATGGCGGGCTGTATTATTCCGGTCTCCACCATCAAGAACCACTCGCTCGCTCAGACCCCATTTTAGTCCACCTTACTATATGTTCCGTCCAAGATACCGTCCAAATATGGAGTATATTTCTAGTAAAACTCGCGATCTGGAATTTGTTTCTCCCTTTCCGTATCCATTTAAGAATTTAGAAGTAAAGAAGCATAATTTTCTTCTAACCTCAAAACCGTGGTACGCGATATACAGTACTGAACCAAACCCTTCCAAAATACAAGCGCTTACAATTTTTCAAGATTTTGATAGGAGTTTTGAAACTGAAGTAGTAGTTACAGAAATGTGTACAATCCTGGAAACTACAACTGACGAAGATTATGAACGTAAATATACAGATACAAGAGAATTGTCTGCATTCACTCGCGGTGACGAATATAAGCATAAACTCGACAATGATCAAGATACGGAAGAATTAAAACAATATTATCTACTAATTGATGAGAGTGGTGAGGGTTTCGGGGGTGGTAGGGGTCGTGAGGATGGTGGGGGTCGTAAGGGATTGTGGGAGTGGATTGGGTGGACTAATGCTCCAGCACCTGCAGCAGCAGACACTAACACAACAACAACAACTACTACTACTAGAACGTATCCTTACGCTCAATGGATTTGCTATGAATGCGGTAGAAACGAGACAAAATTTGGATCACCGTTTTGTCATAACGTCTTTGAAGTTATAGGACGAAAAGAGAACAACAAGAAGTTGTCTTTAAGATATAGATGCAATGGCAATCATAGCGTAGTCTATGGATGCTTCAAAAGGTTTTTGGACGTGGGTTGGTATAATGAAAGGGGGTGTAGGGAATGGCCGCCTAGAAGGTCAGGGAAAACATATGCTTCTAAAAGGCTGCGTGCTTTGGAACTGGCCTTGAAAGATGAAAAAGATAGTTGTATCTTTACGCCGCAGGCGTCTCTTGTGTCGTTCAGTCGTAGTGTGCAGCTGTACGTTAGGTTTCATGTGTGCGTGTGTGTTGGTCCGCTCTGCAATGCGGCATCTAGTGGGTCAGTGGTTATGCTGGTGTTGATTATTAGTTTTATTTATAATATTCTATGTTAATTAATTGATAAAGGTTTATTATCACGCTTTGCTTTTAATCAAAACATCTTATTTATATAATTTTCATCCTCCTAACGTTTGTCGCGTTCTGTGACGGGGTCTGCTTTCCTGGTTTTTAGGGTTCCGTAGCCAAAAGTTAAAACGGGACCCTATTAACAAAACTCCGCTGTCCGTCCGTCCGTCCGTCCGTCTGTCACCAGGCTGTATCTCACGAACCGTGATAGCTAGACAGTTGAAATTTTCACAGATGATGTATTTCTGTTGCCGCTATAAAAACAAATACTAAAAAGTACGGAACCCTCGGTGGGCGAGTCCGACTCGCATTTGTCCGGTTTTTTCCTTCCACTTCGTTATATCCCGGTCATCCCGGACATTATTCTCAGCTAACACAGGCATTTAAGAGGATAGGGGACGATCGGTGCTCCATACAAACGTAGTCCTCATTTTCCTCCCTGGATACTGACATAATATCCGGAGAGGAAAATGGGGGTACTAGGTTTGTATGGAAAACCGGTTTCGAGGCGGTCGTCCCTTTTCGTCTTAAATCTTTGACGGGGTGACATTTGCTCTTGCCAAAGAGGCATACAGACCATACAGTTTAGGTAGCGCGCAGACATACAAAGACATTTACTGAAATAGATGTCGCATGTACTGTAGGAACTCCAACCGATAGTCCAATTATTAAAAGATAAGATACACTATGGAAAAAGTGACTAAGCTCTCCAGTGCCCGACACCAAATTTGAACCAGCGTAACGTCTTTAACTTTCTCGTCTAACGTCATAATTTGTAACGGTAACGGCGGTACCCGTCCCCATTTCTCGAAAATATGCAATCTTTGAAACGCGTTGGACCGACAGTCCAAAGATGTGGGTTCGAATCCCACGTTAGCCATAGCCGGAGTTTATCGTCGTTAATTTTTTCCATTATGCAATACGTACAGATATACAATTTATAAATTATAATGCGGTACGTCTCATCCCATAATAAAATTGAAAAAAACATAATAACCTTAAAAAGCTAGGCGTCTTTGACTATACTCTAAGAATGAGCGTTACCTACGTGTTGTTAAATGTCAAGGAATCTAATTCTGTGCCAATTTGTATGGCCTGTCCCATTTCTAAGATCAAGTTTACCATAGATTTATGGCACACTTGATCTTAGCGGATAACAATACCTTGTCATAAGAGGTCCATAGCGGTGTTTGGGTGGTTTACATAGGATAATATGTCTATGAGCTACCCTAAGATGTGAAAGCACAGATGCGCGAAGCCTAAGTGAAAAGTTTGACACCGCCTGACAACAGGAGTTACGGAAATAAAAGGACAAAGGATCGTCCGACTTGAATGCACTTTGCACTATCGCGTTATTGTCGTTGGGTCAGTGCAGTATACCGAGTACCGACCAACAAGAGGCGAGCTCATTTAATAGGCTAGTCAAATAAATTGTTTTTAGGGTTCCGTACCCAAAGGGTAAAACGGGACCCTATTACTAAGACTTCGCTGTCCGTCCGTCCGTCCGTCCGTCTGTCACCAGGCTGTATCTCACGAACCGTGATAGCTAGACAGTTGAAATTTTCACAGATGATGTATTTCTGTTGCCGCTATAACAACAAATAAGTACTAAAAACAAAATAAAATAAAGATTTAAATGGGGCTCCCATACAACAAACGTGATTTTTGACCTAAGTTAAGCAACGTCGGGAGTGGTCAGTACTTGGATGGGTGACCGTTTTTTTTTGCTTTTTTTTGTTTTTTTTTTTTGCTTTTTGGTACGGAACCCTTCGTGCGCGAGTCCGACTCGCACTTGCCCGGTTTTTTAGCAATCATATGATAACATTTATAAAATTGACAAAGTACACAAAACTCAGTCACGGGTGTGTGTACTCAGTCAGTGAAGTTTATTCTCTTTATTTATTTTTCTTCTTAAGTTAGGTTAATTATAATATGAATATAAAAGTAAAATATAAAAACACTTACAAAACAATAAAAAAAAATTATAAACACATTATAAAAAACCTAACCTAGGGTGCCGCCGGCAGCGGGGCAGGGCCCAAGCTGCCGGTGGTCAGTGCCGCAGAGTGAGGAATCGACGTTTGTTTATTATTAAATATCTTAAGAACGGGTCACTCACGTATTTAAAGTCGAAAAACGCTCGACATGTTTCACTCCGTACCGTGGGTGGAGATATTTAATATGTCTCACGGAAGTTATGTTATTTATTATTCACTGAAATGGTTATTAATGTGATATCATGTGATCTATATGTCATATTTCGAAGTCAACATTTTCTTGGAGGTCCCCAAGAAAAACTGGCAAAGTGGCGAACTATCCGCACTTGGTCTTGTTTATCACCTTGTACTTTTTACACTCTTTTCGCTCAAAAAACATGATTCGTTATATCCTGTTTGGTTATGCAACCAGCCTCTTAAGATGTTAACACACAGATGAAAGGAGCTAAGTGAAAAGTTTGAGACTTCTAAAGAGACTCCGCTTGTTCCGTTATATTACTGACTACTGAGATGTAAAATATACTTTTATCTCTCTCAATAAAAGTCTGTATTCTGTATACCAAATTAAATGAGCAAGTCGCTTACTAGTTATGGCAACATCTGAATAAATTTCTAGTCTAGTCTGTATCTTTTTAAATAAAAGTAAACAAACAATTTAGTACCGATCAATTACAAAACCGCCTGGATCAGTCACTGAACGACTTGACTTTAACCTACATTATTTGATCGTGTAATGTTTTCATCTACCCTCAACTGCCTTAAGGAGCCATTTAAGGGTAGATTTTGTTTACTTTTATTTAAATACCTAAAGATACAGAATAATAATGCACCGTGTTTTTATTGAATTCCGTTAACTCCGGGGTATGATTAAGAACGTTTAAGAGAACTAAATGGCATAGTTAATTTTCAAAAAAAAATTTTTTTTTTTGCTTTTTTTAAAACAAAAAAATAATTTTAAAAAGTAATTAAATGTAGCATATAGCGTTGTTGTAACACGGGCATTACATTTAACTCAACGAAACAATTGAAATCTGTGACATATCAATGTCATTTCGAACATAGCAAATGTATGAACTCATTCTAAACACTAATCAATATGTAAACCGGCCCTAAGGCAAGTGTACACGCTTGTAGAGGCCTTATAGGAAAAAAATAAATTATTGATTATCTCCGAAATGGAGTTAATTAGAATATCGGTGTCTTTGAGAAAGTTACTTGATTTAAGCTCAGGAATGCACCCTTGAAATTAACGGAAAACAAATAAAACACGGTGTATAGTCTGTGTTGACCCCGCTCACGAAGCGGAGTCGCGGGTTAGAATCTTCGTAAGGCCAAATCTGGAATTATTGTTTCATAGTTACGGATGTTATCTTTGTATGATAAGTATGTATAATTGTTTAATTGTATATATTATCGACGCCTATACCCTTAGTAGGTTACAAGCTATGCTCAGTTTGGTGCTAGGTCGTGGCTTATCTGTGTAAGGTTGTCCCCAAATATAATAATAATATTAATAGGACACGGCGCGTATAGTACGTCGATTCCTCTCTCTGCAGCCCTGACCACCGGTAGCTTGGGCCTTACCCAGCTGCTGGCGGCACCCTAGGTTAGGTTTTTTATAATGTGTTTATATGTATTTTTATTGTTTTGTAAGTATTTTTATATTTTACTTTTATATTCATGTTATAAAAATACCTAACCTAAGACGAAAAATAAATAAAAATATTAATTTTATCTTAATAAACATTAAATTCGACTCGCTTCTGTTCAGTACTGTCGGAATAATGCAAAAATCCGGCTGTCCGGATATTTTTACACACCGAGTTTCACTAAAAGGACAGTCCTTAACGCTCATCTTACTTTTTTGTCTGCTTTCCGCTTCTACAAAGTTAATCATAGTCTTTAGAAGGAGTTTCAAAACTAAAGAAAATACCTACCATGGATACTAAATAACAGTCAACATTTTAAAACCTATCTTAATAAAGGCTACAAATATAATGACCACCAAAAAATACTTTGATACCCTAAATAAAAAAATCATGCTTACCAAAAAAAATTACTGAACACCAAAAAAATAAGGCCTAAAATTACAAATGTACCACCATTTTAATTACGACTGCACTTCAAATTGTATTCTAATACCAAATATATTGAATGATTACCAAAAATCATTAATGATCACCAAATCTTGAAGACCAAATAAATGCGATATTTTCACCAAAATAAACCACTATGATACCAAAAAATTTATACATATTACCAAATAAAGTAAAATGATGCCAAAATTACTAGCCCCTCCCGCTCAACCCCCGTACCCCGCACCGCATAACTTAGGTAGGCATACTGAAATGCTACTAGAAAAGTATGTTAGGTTAGGTTTGTACTGCTATCAGTTAAGTGGGCTAGGTTAACACTGCGACCCTTACAGAAACGAATTGCTACTAGAAAAGTGGGTTAGGTTAGGTTTGAACTGCGACCCTTACAGAAAAGAAATGCTACTAGAAAAGTGGGTTAGGTTAGGTTTGAACTGCGACCCTTACAGAAACGAATGCTACTAGAAAAGTGGGTTAGGTTAGGTTTGAACTGTGACCCTTACAGAAACGAAATGCTACTAGAAAAGTGGGTTAGGTTAGGTTTGAACTCCGACCCACACAGAAACGAAATTCTACTAGAAAAGTGGGTTAGGTTAGGTTTGAACTGCGACCCTTCCAGATAAGAAATGCTACTAGAAAAGTGGGTTAGGTTAGGTTTGAACTGCAACCCATACAGAAACGAAATGCTACTAGAAAATTTTGCTTTGCTTTAATAGGATAGCAAGATTTAAAAATTTGGTTATAATTTTACATTAAAATGGAGTTCTAATTTTGGTGGTCATTTACTATTTTTGGGTTTACAATGATTATTTTGGTGTCATTTTATTTAATAGGATAGCACGATGTAAAAATTTGGTTATCAATTGACATTAAATTGGGGTTTGAAATTTGGTAATTATTTACAATTTTTGGGTTAATAATGATTAATTTGGTGTCATTTCCTTTAATAGGATAGTAAAATGTAATAAAATTGGTAATCATTTCACATTAAAATGGTGTTATAATTTTGGTGATCATTCATTATTTTAGGGTGGTAAAGTAGATTTTTTTGGTATTAAATTTTATTAAATCTGGTGATCAGTTAAATAGCAGCCCTTAATAAATACCTACACCTATCTGCAAAATTACATGTACGTTATGAACGGAATTTATTCCTAAAGTGACCATGCACTTTTGCAGCTAGGTGTAGGTATCCGAGTACAGTAATATTATCTACTGTAATTCCACGTTCCTATACCAACAAAATGGACGGACGATCTTGTTAAGGCCGCCGGAAGACGCTGGATGCGGGTCGCTTCCAACCGGTACGAATGGAGGTCCAAGGGGGACCCCTATGTTCAGCAGTGTGTCTTATGGCTGAGATTATGATGATGATGATAATATCTAAAACAACATCTTTCATCTCAATATCCCTTTTATCTTAATACACAAATCGGCGCATTTAGCAAAACTTCATCACACTTAGCATTACTTCAAACCACCCTAACCAAACATTAAGCAACGCAAAATCTACTGCTGTCACAAATACTCGTATTTGCGGGTACATTCGCCTTTGAATATAAAACGACGTAAAAATCTATAAGTTTCATAGTGAGATAGTACGTTTTGGGTATTGAAAGACCCGACCCTAACAGAGCTCTTGATATTAATCTAGTACAAAGTTAAGGGGCATTCTGTCTCGACGAGCGAAATGGTAGCCTTCGAGCTTCGTAAAAAAACTCAAGTATCGATTCAGCTTTGAACACGATGCTTAAGGTCCTTATTATAGAGACAGTCGATAAAAGCTTGGGAATAATGTCGATTAAGTATTTTGCTTTTCATTTTGTTTGGAGTAAGGATTTTCTTTTTGTTTTTCGTGGTGAATTTTAAAAATAGGTTAGGGACACACTTGCACCATTCGCTAACCCGGGGGTTAACCGGATAAATCTAGAGTTACCATGGTTACCAGTACAATTTGACACTGGGTTAATGGTTTAACCGATTAACCCCGGGTTAGTGGGATGGTGCAAGTGCCGCTAACTAGAAAAACTGGTCAAGTGCGAGTCGGACTCGCGTTTCAAGGGTTCCGTACATCACACAATTTTCAAAATTTTTTTTTGTACGTTTTCTGGTGTGGTGGCTAATATCTCTACATCTCTGAAGATTAAATGCCGAACAATAGTACAAGTGTCCAAATGCGTAGAGCTGAAACTCGAGTGTCCGACGGGTCGCGCTTCCTACAACTTCCGAAAGTGTTTTAAAAGCGAAGGCCGAAGACAGATAATACCTACAGGATGGCCAAAAAATAAGTGTATTCTTGTTGCCAGGGAGGTTTTGGGATTATACTGAGCAAGTTTTAGTATGGGACCAACCCCGATACCGCGAAAAAAGAAGTATTAACCATAGAAAACGGACCAGCCAAAATGTATGAAACAGCCAAATTTTTCTTCGCGATTTCAGGGTTGCACGTTGGCAACGGGAACACACTTAGTTTATTTTTTAGCCATCCTGTATACCTAGTGCTTTTATTAAACACGTAACAATAGTAACCTAATCAATCAGTACATTCAGCAGCGGAAGTTGCTAAGCGGGTGAGTGGTTTAAAATGATCTGGACGCGACTTTATAGTTAAGACAATAAGAGCATGTCAAGGTAATTTTGAACACCTCGCTCGCTTAGCAACTTCTGCTGTTGACTGTACTACAAGTACCATTGCGGCTATATGCCAGATACAGCCTAATCGCATTTTTTATCTTCAGTCCGACTCACGCTTGAAGCTAAAGGCACGCCTCTTTGGGACGCTTCGGGCCTTCGGCCTTATGCGGATATCGGCCTAGGGCCTTTGCAATAGCTGTCTACATCACGTTTCACTTAAACCATTGCAGCTGTGTCCCTAAAAAAACGTTAACCGCATTTTTGTTCTTAAATTCGACTCACGCTTGACTCTAGATTTCTAATACGTTTTCCTGTCATCTTTAGGTAAAGGACTATTTTGTGTATTTTTTTCAGAATTTTAGACCCAGTAGTTTCGGAGTAGAGGGGGGGGGGGGATTGTCATTTTATGTCTATTTTCTTGAGTAACTTCTAAACTTTTTATTGTATATTTATAAGAAAAAATTATTTGAGATTCTCAAAATGAGCTCTTTGGTTTAATATTTAACACGATATAGTTTTCAAAACTTTGGTTTTTAATTTTATCGTTTACCCCCCAAAAGTAGCCCCTATGTTTAAAATTCATTTGTTTACGTTACTTCCGTCTTTGGGTCACAGACTTACATATGTGTACCAAATTTCAACTTAATTGGTCCGGTAGTTTCGGAGCAAATTGGCTGTGACAGACGGACAGACGGACAGGTTAATCAATTTTGGCAGGTTAGCCGTATGGAGACTATCTGTCTATGCGTTATTAGTCTGAGCCTACAGGTATCTGCTGGCGTTACTGCGCTAAATTCCCTTTCACATTTTTCAAAACATTTTCATAAGCATAAATCTTCAAAACATAGAACTTAATTATAGCGTTGCGCGCGTTAATATAATCGCGCATTAATAAATTCTTTGTGACAAAATATCTTTCATGTTTCCAAGAATTTACAACAATTGCTCACCAACTTTACAATTATCTTCCCCAGACATCTCGTATGGAATCAAATTAGATCCATACACATAACCTTATCTCGTGCTATCTGAGAGAGGAATCCGAACGTGCGTATTATCGCCAACTTTTGTAATATATACCCCCAATACGCGCTGTCAAGATCGCCTTATGCTAAAACGACTTATGTCGCTTTAAGGCACTTTTACATTTTCCTATACGAATCAGCTGTAGTCGCACCAATAAAAGTCTGCAGCGAATTTGATGGCCCACACAGCGTAATTGTTGTTTCATCATCTCAGCCATAAGACGTCCACTGCTGAACATAGGCCTCCCCCTTTTTTGGGGGGTGAATGCTACGCTTGGCAGGCGGGTTGGCGATCGCAGTCGAGTACACCGAATTTGAGGGACGCTGCTGCCCGTCCCCCGGTGGTCTTGGACGTGGTTTAAGGACATACCCGGGTCCTGGACGTAGTTTAAGGACATACCCGGGTCCAGTGTTATTTATACGTCATAATTTCATAGAAGTTTGACGTTTAAAATGACACTTGCACTGCGCGGGCTATCAAAATCGCTGCAGACTTTTTACGGTATGACTATATTGTCAAATGATGTCTTGTGAATATTTTTCTAATTAACCTCCATTAAGTTTACTCACCGAATTAACAATGATGACTTTTTGTTTAGACAGGTATACTAAGATACTTATTAATTTACATTTGGTCACAGAATAAATAATAGTACTAGGTACAAAAGACTCACTCTCTAACAATACGCGTCTGTTACGATCAGCACAGATATGGCCGCTAGGTGGCGGCAGCGGCAGCGCCACGCGCGGCTTATGGCTTTCCCCAAAATTGGGGTAGGAACGGATATACATTTAGCTACCTGCAGCAAAGCGACGAAATCGCGGAGTCAGCCACGCCTGATTTGGTACCAATTTTCCAGATTGTTTGTTGATTTTGTCCAAATCTTCGACCCTCTAGGAAGGAGGACTGTAATATAATTATGTATCTAAACCAAAAATTCAAATTACAGGTTCAAAAGATTTTTACGATTTCCGTTTATTTTAAAAGAATTTATTTTAAAATTCATTCATTCATTCATTCAAAAGCCTTGTAGACTTAAAATGTTTCGGCTCTGGATTGTGAGATATCGGTCTCCAACTAGGGAATGCAAATCGGTTATTTTTTGCATGGAAATAACCGCGGTTTCGGTTAATAACCGATTATTTCCATACAAAAAATAACCGAAAATAACAGATTTGCATTCCCTATCTCCAACCGCTGATATCGTCTAGAATTGAGGTCAGTGTAAAAGTACTCTTACTAGAATGTACTTACGGCTTTTTTGCTCTTCAAATCTGAAGGACACTTTAGGGGGAGCCCCGCTTTATAAATTGCCCGCTATCTAAATCTGAGAGATAACCGCCTGAACTTTCCAATTTCGCTACACATCAATAATATTGACAGCATATCAGTAAAACTGACGTTGTACAGATCAGACATAAGCACGCGTGGCTGACACGAAATGTTACTTAGGAGTGCGCTGTCGGTATACGTGCACCAGAAATAAAGGAAAATATAAATATATGAAGAATATATGTAATAATAGGTGTCCCGAAATTTTCAGAGGATTGCAAATACTTCGGGTGTGTTCTATCCACTATTAAATGCTGACTGTACCCAATATACGAATTATTTTAAACGACAAACTTCTATGAAATTACGATGTCTAAATAACACTTGCACCGCGTGTGCTATCAAAATCGTTGCAGACTTGTCTTGGTCTAACTCTAGTAGCGATAAACAGTAGCGATGGAATTAATTTGATGGGTAGAGCAGGTGCCAACGAGGGTCGCTGTTACCGGCTCAGGTTAGCACTGACTAATAACCGCATAGCTTAGTCAACGAGTCATTAAAATAATATTTTCTACCGTTTGGTTTTGACCAAGGTGACTGTTTCAATTCTGGTGTTGGTGTGCAAGCATAAACCAAGGGTAAGATTTTTTTAATTTAGTGTTTGTAATACAAACGCTTTAGTTAATATATGTTTTACAGTGGCTGTGTGCCTCACGATCATAACTTAAAACTGAATAAATGTATGGCCTTGCTATTGAGAAGAAATCCACAAACTGTATCGACAAATAAACGAATTTTTTTTGCAAAAACATCGAAATAACCATATTTTTCGAATTATTTTATACTCGAAATGTAGGACTCAGTTGTGTATTCAGGTAACGACTTCCTATTATTAGATTGCCAAATTAGAAATGCAATAATTAACAAAGAACGAAAAAATACTAAAAATACCGGTATCCAATAAATAAATAAATAATAAATAAATAAATATTATAGGACATTCTTACACAGATTGACTAAGTCCCACAGTAAGCTCAAGAAGGCTTGTGGTGTAGGTACTCAGACAACGATATATATAATATACAAATACTTATATACATAGAAAACACCCATGACTCAGGAACAAATATCTGTATCATCATACAAATAAATGCCCTTACTGGGATTCGAACCCAGGACCATCGGCTTCGCAGGCAGGGTCACTACCCACTAAGCCAGACCGGTCGTCCAATCCATGTAATAAGGACAATCCATGTAATAATTTATATCGTCACAAACTGCACGGATGAAATACACTTACAATTACAGTTCAGCAAGTTGAACTTACCCGTAGTTTATCCAGTCATTCCAGCAAAACGGTCTCGTTAGCCGAGATAGTTGATCCGGTGGGAATAAATTCTGTGGACATTGTTGCACTGTGACACTGTCTGATATTTTGCATTTAAGATAATTTGTAACAAAACTTAAATGTACGAAATGACGTTTGTAAACGTCGTTGTTTGTATAAATGCAAGTACTTAATAATAATAAATAATTTGATTCTGAGTTGTTTTTATGATGTATAATGATTTACCTATACGTATATGTACATAATGTCGCTTTAACACTTGTCTTACACTATTTCATATAGGTACATAAGAGTAATCTAGCGGCATACTTAAAAACTATCGTTATCCTTCTACGGAAATGTAATCGATAAAAAAGAATTTTTTTTTCAGCCTAATTCCGTATATTTTAGATCTAAGTAGGAATATTGTCAAGGTCGCCACCTTCGTGGATCCGAGGGTTAGGATAACAGTCAATAATTTTAAACAGGATGGTTTTTCACTATACTACCGCGAACATAATCAGAAAACATTGTCAAGGTCGCCCCGTTGACCGGAGTAAGTTAGCATTACAAATGGCGGCCGTTACGAGACACCTTTTAATTTCGATAATGCCCGCATCCAGATGAGTTCTGAAGCGATGTGGACCCTGTGTACAGCTTCATACAGGGGGATTTTTTGTGGTGACAAAAATTTTAACGCAGCGCAGGTACAATATTACCTACATGATTAGAAATAAAGCCTCAGGGACTGGTTCGCTCAGACCAAAATAGTAGACGAGGGTAAAAATGGACATTTATGCCCTTGTTGTACACTCTGCTTTTCACTTCGATTGCGAGGAAAATAAAACACATTTTCACGGCAATTTACACCACGAAATTGTCGTAAAGCGAAAGAACATAATACATAACCAATTCCCGCCAACTAACTTTTTAATTTTTTTTTATTTTCAGCATGTGATCAGAGTTTCAGACGCTTGGTTTTCTGCCAAGTCAAACATTTCGGAGCATTTTTGAACGATAATCGACTCTTATTTTATGTGATATACTAAATTTAATGACAGAAAATACGGTTTTCTAATAAATTGTAGCAAAAATAAAATAATATAACAAGTTTTGTCATCTACACAATTTTATTGCTCAGTAAAATTGTGCAATATGTTTTAACTGTTTGGCTGTTGAGACCGATTACCTTAGTCTTAGAAGAAAATTTTACTTTTATGCTCTAGAGCATAAAATGCGATTTTATGTCGTAAAGCACGACATAAAGGTGCACTTTTTGAGCATGAGAAGTGAAAAATCATTTTGTAGGTGACTTGAAGATGATTCGACCGGGCCGTGTCCGAGCCGGAGCTTCCGGGACATACTTTTCTATGACATTACAGGCGATCACGTGATGCTTTCCATAGAAAACGATGCGCCGGATGCGTTGTTTAATCCACTACTATTGGTGCTGGCTGTCCAATGGCGGGATTAAGGGGGCCCTTGCCCAGCATTGGTCCCTCTTTCAGCTCATGCAGTGACAGCTTATCAACAAGATCAGCAGTTAGCGATAGGAAACGATTAAGAAAACAGAGTAAGTAAACTAAATGTTCCCTAAACACAAAAAATTCTCCTCAATGACGTGTCACCCTGTATATCCGTTATTAAACATTATTATCCTCAGAACAAAAGCACTGGCGTTATTGGTTTTGCGGCAGCCAGCCAGGCGGCGGCCATTTTTGAATCGTCTGTTCACGTAAAGTTACAACGTGACCTGTATCACAGAATAAATAATAATACTAGGTACACAAGACCACAGAATAAATAATAGTACTAGGTACAGAAGACTCACTCTCTAACAAAACGCGTCTGTCACGATCAGCACAGATATGGCCGCTAGATGGCGACAGCGCCACGCGCGGCTTATGGCTAGCCACCAAAATTGGTGTGGAATAGATGTACTTGTAGTCGTAGCTACCTGTAGCAAAACGACGAAATCGAGGAGTGAGCCACGCCTGCCTGTATTTATAACCTAGCCCCGTTATCTATCTCCTTATGGGATGAATTGCATGAAATATTTATTTTTAAAAAAATTACCGAAACGAAGCAAAGATCCGTTTCACCGTTTCAGCTTAGCAAAATTTTCTTTCGTATGTCCGGGCACGGCTGCTGTCCGGCTAAGCACCATATGAATTCATCACATCTCGAATAGAGACAATATCTGCCCTATTCGAACTTTAAGATACCTCAATTAATATATTTAGAAACGAACTGGATTAAATGTGTCAGTGTCAAAAGTGACGTTTCTGTTTGAAGAAATGTCACACTTGACACTGACATCTAATCCATATCCCTCCTAGATCTATTAATTAACTGACGTATCTAAAAGTTCGAATTGGGCCGTATGACTAATCGCGTCCACGCCCTTTGTCATAGAAGCGTAAACACGTAATTAGTATGACATATGCATTGGCGTTAGATAATGAGGGTAATACGTAACGTGACGTAATGGTATGTGGCGTGACGGAAATGTGACGTGACGTACTGGAACGGAGTGTGTAGTGTGTGGAACGTAGTAATGGGCCGATCCGTAGACAGACGTCATATTAGAGTAGCTCGTAGTCCACCAAAATCAAACCAAACGAACAAAGAACCTTCTGAAAGCGCAAATAAGTAGGTAATACAGGGTGATTCAGGAGACGTGAGCAGGACTAACACTGCGCATTTTGTAAATTATAAGCAACTGTTTCGTATCAGTATTAGTGAGATTAACGTTAATTTTCTACTCGTGTTGAAAAAATAATAATAAATCTATTTACGACATGCATGGTCACCCTAAAATTAGAACACTAAACTACCGATATTCTGTGTCGTCAAATTGAATGTCATCACTGTCATCACGGTCTGGTTACTTTTGAAAACTCGTATATCACTCAAGTTTGACAGTTTATTTTCTTCGTAATCAAAATGCTGTCATTACGGTTAAAGAGGTTTTATGTTTTAGGTCTTGTAGGGTAACCATGATTGTAGAGAGTTAAATTTGCCCTCACCAAAAAGTTAAAAATAGGAAAAAGTGTGGTTGTTTCACCTAAATACGACGGTGATCGATCAATTATCAGTTACTGAGTGTGCAGGATTAGTACTGCTTACGTCTCATGAATCACCCTGTATATTTTGAAAATAATAAAAGTAATGAATAGCTTTGAAAGTGACAGTCGCCAAGTTTAGTGCTGTAATCGCAACGTAGAACTGCCTGGGTTCCCGTACGGACGTGCACCAATTTAAAAGTTTTCGTCCCGGTTTCTAACCTAATCATGTAAAGGTCCAATATAATTTATATCTAGGAGTACGAGTAAGTATCTATATCTCTGTAGTCATAAAGGAACTTCTTTTCCTAAACCTGGTGTCACAGTACCTGGCTAGTGCAGTCTGGAGGTACTGGGATTCCATTCACATGGTATCAAGAGGTACTGTATGTATATAATATATTTTCTATGGACTAATTATGTCTGATACAAATTGATTGATTTCAGTAATCGGGAGCAATACGAGTACAAAAAAAATAAGAAATAATACTCACTTCAAAAGATAAAAAGATAAAAGATAAATAAAACCGGGCAAGTGCGAGTCGAACTCGCACACGAAGGGTTCCGTACCATAATGCAAAAAAAAAAACAAAAAAAAAAACGGTCACCCATCTAAGTACTGACCACTCCCGACGTTGCTTAACTTTGGTCAAAAATCACGTTTGTTGTATGGGAGCCCCATTTAAATCTTTATTTTATTCTGTTTTTAGTATTTGTTGTTATAGCGGCAACAGAAATACATCATCTGTGAAAATTTCAACTGTCTAGCTATCACGGTTCGTGAGATACAGCCTGGTGACAGACAGACGGACAGACGAACGGACAGCGAAGTCTTAGTAATAGGGTCCCGTTTTACCCTTTGGGTACGGAACCCTAAAAATAGTTTATTCACGTAGGCATATTACAATGCGCTTATGAACGTCAAATAAACCTTTACCGGCTCCAACCGTACACCTCTGCCCCGAGAAGACTTAAATCCCCCCTCAATTGGAGGAGGGTATCCCAATATGGGACCGGCAACAAACTTGGCGGGACACATCTTCTTATCTTTAAGGTAAAACGCTCCATAACTAAACCAATTCTCACAACTGATTCTTCCACAGCAGTGTAAAAATGCTACTCATAAATATCTAGGTATCCTGCGGCGATAGCTCGGTCGCATTTTTATCGCCTGTCACCTTACCTGTCACGTTCTAACAAGTAGTTAAGTACGAAAGTGACGGGAATAGTATAAAACGATAAAAATGGAATCATGCTGCCACCGCCGGGCTTTATTTACATTATTAGTATTATTTATATATTTTTACGATCACGATTGAACGCTATGACCATAATTACTCAAGACTTTTTTGTGTGGGAAAAGAATTGAACAATACGCGTGCGACTGACATCATAAGGTGAGTCGTTGACGCGGCCGTGCTTGTTAAACGTGACATAACAATTTTACGGATTTAGACATGGTGAAGTAAATACCTTTTCATATCTCATGCTCTGAAAGTGGGTCGTTGTTGTTCTAAAAGGTGCGCAGAAAGTGATACGTTTATGCTCTAGTGCAGAAAAGTGGTATACTCCTCTGCGTCCCCGTCCCACGAACAACTGGGTGGAAACAAAATGGAATAATAGTGTCTTTATTTCCTCGCCTGGAACAATTGGTAATTGTTTAATTTTACTAATCCCACGTTGATCCTTTTTTTATAAAAAATGATGTAAGTGAATTGTTAAAAACAAATTATTTTCGATTTCTTTCGTTGAATTCTATTTACTTGATTTCATAAGGCGGGAACCAAAAGGAATAGACCAAAAATAATATTTTTTTAAACCTTACACTTGCATAAATGAGCAAAGGCAGAATCTTATACAGCCACAGTTAAACGTTTGTACCTACGATATTAAATTGATTTTTAAAGTTATTTAGCACTATATTCATAAAAATTAAATAAAATACAAGATAAAAATTACTTATATCAATAATTAAATTGTTATTTAGTACTTAAAATACTTTTTTTATGTTATAACGTGGTGCGGCGCACCAAGGTCGCGGTGCGGTCCGTTAGTCTGTTGCGGCTTTTAGAACGAAAAAGTATAAAATTAAAAAGTAAGAGGCAATCCCGCTTATTTTCATACTATAATGAACAAATCATTTTAAAATTACTGCAGTTTGTTAAAAAATGTGTGTTTTCGTAAATATTGCAATCTAAATGATTTTCGCTAGGGGTTATTATAATCTTCACACATGTAAAGTCTCCGATTGCAAGTAAGTCCTTAGGAAAATAAATCATGGCCGTAGATCTATTAGGTACTTCCATTACTGACTTTGCAAAATTGCCTTGTCTTATTTGGTTTCTTCGCATTCGATATGAAAAGTAGAGTGTTTAACTCGGGTGAAAGGCACCATTTCTGTCTCGGACTATTGGCGCTCTCACTGCATTCAAGCGCCAAACTACCTCGACAGGAATGGGTGCCTTTCAACCCTTGGTTAACAATCTACTAAAGCCTGTCTGACTTTTTCAATGCATGCACATTTACTATGAAAAGTACTTATTGATTGGTTCACACAAAATGACGATGTTCCTCTTTTATATCGGAGTAATTAACAATGGAGCCGCCATTAACAGACGTTCCCCTCTGTCGAAAATAGGCGGCCAATGGTCAACCACATGTCAACCATATGTATGGACTGACGTTTATCTGACATGACGTGCCTATACATTTGATGTGCCCCTCCCCCGCAAAAAACGGCAGACTATTTTGTACCGAAAATTTTAGACATGGCGTCTCCGTTGGTTATATCCTCTAAGTCTTTTATAGATAAATATAGGTATATTAAAATACTCTTTATAAGTACTCCTCAGTAAAAAGATATAGCTTAAAGAAAAACAATTGATTAAACATAGCTCAGGCAGACAACAGGCCATACATCTTAGGTTAACATGTATGGGAGTAGGGTAAGACCTCCAGTGAATGAACACTTAAGGAATTATCCAAGATTGAAAAATCATTTCTCAGCATTCATTAATTTTTAGGGTTCCGTACCCAAAGGGTAAAACGGGACCCTATTACTAAGACTTTGCTGTCCGTCCGTCCGTCCGTCTGTCACCAGGCTGTATCTCACGAACCGTGATAGCTAGACAGTTTAAAATTTCACAGATGATGTATTTCTGTTGCCGCTATATAACAACAAATACTAAAAACAGAATAAAATAAAGATTTAAGTGGGGCTCCCATACAACGGCTCCAAGAAGCGAAATACCGACTTTGGCGACCTAGATAGCTTCCTGTGTAAATTTGGGAACTCTATATCGAAATATCACCAAGCACTCACCAGCAATGATCCATTTCAAGCGCATCATTAAGACCGTCCCATTTTCAACCGGTACATTACCCAGCCCTATTTAGTGTTGGTACTTGGTAGAAACTCGAGTTCGAGTTCGTTCTAAATTTGAAGGTCTCTTACTTGTTTTTAAGAAAACTGCACAAAAAAACTTCAGAGTTTTATAAGTTCCGAGTCGAGTCCTTTATTGATAATTTTTAAGCACAACTCAAAAGGTCTCAAGCCTCCGAATAAAGCATCCTTTAATCGGTGGACGCAGAAGCAGTTGTCTACAATTTTGTAAGTTATATCTATTTAGGTACTAGTCGCATTAAAGATAAGTGTTATTGTATGGTGTCCCTAACCCATGAATTTTACATGAAGACAATGCATTTTGATTTAAAAAAAGAGTTCTATGATAAGGACTCAATTCTTTACAACAGACTCGGATCTCTAACAAGTTGAGAAGAACACGATTTTCGACTTGCTTATAAAAAAGTCTGAAAATCGAGTTCAGTCTTAACCTCCTAAGACCCAAGGTCCTACCTATAGTACTCATTCAGTTCGATGAAATTTAAATCATATTCGATTGGAACAGAGTCGCATTTGTTTTGTTTCGTCAAATTTCCAATAAAACCAAAATCAACTCTATTCCCTGCACTGAAGGATCAAATTTCAGTGGCATATTCTGGATTTTGCTGGGCCTTAGGAGGTTAACGCAGAGGACTCAAAGGCAACACTAGCCCCACCGCCGTATCAGAGCGACAATAACCAACTTAACGGCTGTTCCTAGAATTCAGCCTTTATTGCCACTCTAAAGTGTCGGCGAAAACACATTACTCATTTAAGACATTAGACTGTCCGGCAGATACTCATAATTCATCGAGGCGTTTACAAAAATAAAACTTGTTAGGGCAGTTTGTCACGGCATACATTCATTATTGCCAAGTATTTTTACTATGAGCCTAATTCGGATTTAACAATCTGTTATGGTTCTGACCTGGTTTTGATACGACCTTAAACATAGCTCAGCATAATAAGCCGCCTTTTTCTACTGACCACATTTGCTTGACCATCTATATAAATATTCTTTATTGTACACCATAAAGCTAAACATACACAGGAACGGAAATACAAGTTGAAAATTAGGTAACAATAGTCGGGCTTATCGCTAACATTCTTCCAGGACAACCTGTTCGCGCTGGCCACGACATTGCGCGACTCGCTTCGGCTAAGGTGATAACCATAGTTTGGAGCGAGACTCAGCGATTGGACCTTTCGTTCTCACTTATGGTTGTCGCCTTAGCCGAAGCCAGTCGCGCAATGTCGTGGCCAGGCCGAGAATGTAACCTACTCATGGGGGCGGCAAGTGAGTCAAGTTCGCTGGAAGTCATTCATCATGATATAACGAGCTCTCGTCCGAGCAATAAGTCCACTAATTAATTGTTATTGGTGTGTTTGTAGCTATTGCCCCTTTCATTGTGTATTTGACTTGTGCCGTAACTAATTTGTTACCGATGGGTATAAAAATAAAAATAATAAAATAAATAAATATTAGGGGACATCTTACACAGATCAACCTAGCCCCAAACTAAGCAAAGCTTGTACTATGGCTGCTAGGCGACGATATACATACTTATATAGATAAATACATACTTATATACACAGAAAACACCCATGACTCAGGAACAAATATTAGTGTTCATCACACAAATAAATGCCCTTACTGGGATTCGAACCCAGGACCATCGGCTTAGCAGACAGGGTCACTATCCACTAGGCCAGACCGAAATAATAATATAATATAATATTGATGATGGAAAGTTGGAAACCATGTAGGTAACTAGGTACGAGCCACTTACACCATCCCACTTACCCGGGGTTAAGCGGTTTAACCGTCAACCAAGTGTCAAATTGTACTGGTAACCATGGTAACTCCAGGTTTAACCGGTTAACCCCAGGTTAGTGGAATGGTGCAAGTGGAGCTAAGTTGTAGTTATTTAATTTCAGTGTTGCCTGACGGTCACAAAAGTGAACTTTTTCGTTACTTTTGGTCCTCGCCTGTTATGTTATGGCTCCTCTACACGATGGGCCAAGGCCAACGCCGGCCACTCCAAGGGACGCAGCCATGCGGTAGAATGAGATAGCAATATCACTTGCTCTCTCTAACGCATAAATGCGTCCATTGAAGTGGCCGGCGTTGGCCCATCGTGTAGAGGAGCCATTAGAGTCAGACCGAGAAAAGACTGCAGTGATTTTGATAGCCCACGCAGTAGGGTGGTTCACGTTTGTATGGGAAAAATTCAAACTCCAGCTAGAAAAAGCGGCACCCTCTCATTTTATTACACGTGTTCTGTTGACTAAATATGCCAAGTTTTGTAATCTTATCTCAACTACAAGGGGATGCTCAAACACTTTGAAATTTTTCAAAGTTGTATGAAATCCAAAAGAAACAAGTTATTATTTTTTTCAGTTTTATGTAAGTAGTAGTTTTCACATTATTTTAAAGTGTGATTTAAAAGTTATTTGATGAAAAACCATTTTTATTTCTATTTTTTATGATTTTTTAGGTGAAATTCTAAAAATCTAACTTTTCGAAAAATTATAAAAAATAGAAATAAAACTGTTTTTCTACTTAAAAACTTATAAATCACATGTGCAAATAATGTGAAAACAGATACTTAAATAAAAATCTGAATAATAAATACTTCTGTAGTAAGGGTTACTCCACGGACGAAAACAACGTAGTTATATCTCAGTCGGCTTTTATTGAAATACTATCTAACCATCTAAGTACAGTTACTAACAACTTTTACGTAAGTAGCTACTGTAACATCAGCAGGCGTTTCGACAGAGACACCGCACTGTGATCACAATAACTATTTTTGCAAGATTAATGTTGGAAGGTGTTCAATAGCTTGAATGCAGCCAACCAAGCAGTAATCCGCTCCTAACATTTGACATCGATCGTAATTTGCACCTCGGAGGTCACTATTCTACGTCGACACATCGTTAGCGTGTTGTATCTCGGAGGTGGCGCCATCTCTTGAGAAGTTTGGGTACTACATCCCCCCCCCCCATTTGTTTCCGAGATGCCCCAGCGAGGGTAACTCACTGTTTCTTCGGTCGACCGCGACCCCGGATGGGACGGTCTTGCTGGGTTGCCTTGCGTGGTCGACCTCGTTTCCTCAGAGGTTGGGCGGGAGTAGGTAACTCATTGGTTGGGCCTGTATAAGGTGTCAGCGCTGAAGAATGGTAGATTCCGAGGCACACCTCAGGGTTTGAAGGGTCTGCGACAGCATATGAAGAAGGTCCATGTTGTTTGGTGATTAGATACGGACCGTCTCTCTTCGGGGCAAACTTGGCGCTGATGCCTTTGTTGGCGGAACTTAGTGGGTGTAGTGCCACCATAACCATGTTACCTTCAACGTACTTTGGCCTAGTCTGGCGGGATTGGTCTGCCAGCTCTTTCCTCTTTTCTTCTTCTATCTCTTGCACTTCTCTAGTTTTCTCTATGGTGTCTGCTAATTGCAACAACTTCGGTGTTATCTCTGGTATGAAGTTTTCCGAGAGTACTATTCGCCGAAAGTCATGGTAGTTGTCATCAATCGTTCTCAGTTGTCGCCCGAAAGTCAGGTAGGCAGGAGTGAAGGACGTCGATTTGCAGACTGCGGTGTTCATGGCGAACCTGATGCTTGGGAGGTGTTCTGGCCACTCCCTATGGTTTTGTCCAATAATCATTGCTAACTGTGTCTTTAAATCCCGATTCTTTCTTTCTACGGGGTTAGCCTCGGGATGATATACAGGCGTATAGGCCTGCTTGATCTTTAAACAGAAGGAAACTTGTTGCATGATGGCACTCACGAACTGTGGCCCGTTGTCGCTGGTCATCCTTCTAGGAAACCCGTAACGAAGGAAGACTTCGTTTATTAGAATCATCGCACATCTTTCCGCGGTGGCATCTTCCAGAGCGAAGAGTTCTACCCAACGCGAGTTTATGTCTTCGATGATGAAGATCCAGGTTTTGTCGTCAGATGAAGGAGGTAATGGCCCAAAGAGGTCAAACGAAATCACTTCGAACCGCTGACTTAGTGCATGGGTCTGTAGGAGTCCAGCCGACTTATAGTTAGAAGGTTTGTAACGTTGGCACTTGATGCAGAGTTTAACGTAGCTCTCAATGTACTTCCGCATGCCAGTCCAATAATATCTGCGTGATATGGCCTGAAGCGTCTTATCAGCACCATAGTGACCTGCTTTAGGATCATCATGATAGATGGCCAACACATTAGCCCATTCATGTTCCGGTACAACTAGTTGTGCCTCATCCGAATTGGAGTCTGATTTATGACGATATAGAAGGCCGTCGTTCATCAAGTAGCCCTTGCTACTCCAATATATGGCGTTTTCATTGCCTTGGGTGTCCTCCAGTGCTTGTACTATTTTTGCCAGTCTCTCATCCTTGAGTTGTTCAGACCTTATTTCAGCAGGGCTGCGTGGTTGCAAATCGACCGTGACCATACACACGCCGCACTCATTTTGCGTGTCCTCCGTGCAGGGTGGCCTTGATAAGGTGTCTGCGACAACATTGATTCGTCCTGGGACGTATTTAACGTGGATATCTTGAGCCTGCAGCTGTAGGGCCCATCGAGCGAGTCTACCGGTGGGTGATTTCAGTTTCATTAGCCATTGTAAGGCCTGATGATCAGTGACAACTGTAACAGGCGAACCCTCAATATAACCTGCGAACTTCTTGATGGCCCAAACGACTGCGAGCGCTTCTTTCTCTGTTGTCGAATAGTTACGTTCTGCCGATGTCAGAAGTCGACTCGCGTATTCAATCGGGTGTTCTTCTTCCTTTTCACCTTGTACCAGTACCGCACCCAGTGCATAATTACTCGCATCTGTCTTGATCGTATAACCTTTGGTATAGTCTGCTTGTCCAAGTATTGGGGTTGAAGTGAGATGAGTTTTCAACTCTTTGTATGCTTTCTCTTGTTCAGGACCCCACGTCCACACAGCGTTCTTTTTGGTGAGTTTCGTAAGTGGCTCGGCGATGTCAGAAAAGTTTCTTATGAACCGGCGGTACCAGGAACAGGTCTGTAGGAAAGACATGAGATGTTTCACGTTGGTCGGGGGAGGTCGGTTTACAATAGCCGACACTTTCTCAGGATCAACTTGCAGACCTTCTGGGGTAATCAGGTGACCCAAGTATTTTACGCTGGTACAAACAAAGCGACACTTGTCTTTGTTGACAACAAAGTTATACTCCCTCATCTTGGCGAAGACATCTCTTAAGTCAGACAGATGCTGTTCAAATGTCGTTGAGAAGATGATCAAGTCGTCTAAGTAGGCAAGCAGCTTGATATGGCCTAGGCTAACACGGAATCTGTCTATTAACCTCTGAAAAGTCGACGGGGCGTTCCGAAGCCCGAACGGCATCCTCAGAAACTTGTAAATTCCGAAAGGAGTTATGAAAGCAGTCTTTGCTTGGTCACCGTCTCGTACGCGTATTTGCCAATACCCAGCCTTTAAATCTAAAGCTGACATGTAAGCCGTAGACTTTGCTTCATGCAGTAGGTCGTCGATGCGAGGGATCGGGTATGTGTCCGGCACTGTAATGGAATTTAACCTTCTGTAATCTACACAGACTCGTACTTTCCCATTTGGCTTCGGAACCATTACAACTGGCGCGGCCCACGGAGATGTACAGGGTACGACCACTTTATCCGCTAACATCTTCTCAATTTCAGTTTTCAAAACTTGTTTCCTTTGTTCGGACAGCCTATAGGGTGGGACAGATATGGGCAGATGATTCTGCGTATCGATTATGTGTTCCACGTCATTCACTGGATTGCCATTTGACTCGAAGATGTCTTTGAACTCTTGAAGCAAACCGTCGAGTTGTGCTGCTTGTACTTCATCCATGGTTGTAGATACATCTATAGCGCATAGACCCACATCATCAAAGAGCGTGGCCGCGTGCGGAGACAAGTTGTACTCAGCTTCCTCAATATTCTTGATGGCATCTCGCATCATGTACTCCGTTCTTGGTGAATATCCGTCGGAGAGAAGCATATCTTGAGTGCAGTTAATTTTGGGAGGCAATGCGGCCCCTTCAGCCTTTGTAGATACTGCTTCGTCAGCAGCTATTGCTTGCCTTAACGGTCTCTTTCCCCGTTCCATATCAACGGGAGCAACTGCGATTTTAGGAGCAACTGCGGTTTTGGAAGAAAATACGATTTCAGGAGCAACCGCGGGTTTAGGAGCAGTCGCGTCTGGTTGCGTGAACATGATGAATCTCTCTTGGTATAGTTCAAACTCCTGGTGTGGTTGATCTATGTAGCTCCACGTGAACTGTGCAATATTCAAAATCATGCCAGCCTTTTGCATGAGATCGATTTCTAACAACGTACGGTTGTCATGGGACTGTTGTAGGACGATGAAAGGGGCGTGTAAACGACGATCCCCAAGGTCAACTTCAGCCTCGAAAACTAATACTCTTTGCAGTCTTGAAAGCCCATCTGCCAAGGTCACTGTAGCCATTTCTTCGTAGAAAATCTGTCCACGTGCTTTTAGTAGCCCATATAGTTCCAATGAGGCAACGCTAATCTTAGCTCCAGTGTCTACGTAGGCTTTACCTTTAACGCCATTCACCTCCAGAAACACCATTGGACGAGACCGCATCTCTAACTGTATATTTATAGCACAAAATCCTAAATTGGCCTTTTTCTCAAGCGAGTCACTGGGCTTATTAGAGCATATCTTGCAGTTACTGCGATAAACCCCGGTGCACCACAGCCATAACAGGAGAACTTCACATCGCTTGATGTTGGCAGGACAGTATCCGTTTGTCCATTGCCAGCTTCCATTGTCTTTTTGCGTTTTCTACACTCTTCTATGACATGACCTAGCTTCTTGCAGAAATTACATCGAGATGCTTTCTTCGCACGCGACGGAGCCGAATTGTCTGATTTGGAGGCCTCTGCAGTTTTATCGCTGCTTTCTTTCTTTCCTTCCCCCAGTGCTTTCTCTTTCAGTAAAGCTTCAGCGCTGCGTGCCTGTTTTAAAAGGTCATCAAAGTCCTTAACTTTCTCTATAGGGACTTTCTCCCTAATTTTAAGGTTTAACAGCCCATAAGTTATGTTAAGCTGTTGCTTCTGATTAAGGACTTCATCGCTGGTAAGTTTGGAGAACAGCATTCTCTTCTTTGTGACGAAATCGTCTGTAGAGACTCCTGGCCCTTGCTTGGTTCCGCAAGCTTCCAAATAAATTTCATATACGGGTTTCTTGGGAGCGAACGTGTTTCTTAGAGCTTCTTCAAATTTAGCCCATGTGTTGACGATGCTCTTGGTACCTTGCCACCACACGGCAGCCTCGTCTCGCAGGATTAAAGGTAGACCAGCTAGTGCATCACTATCGGTTATATTTTCAAGCTTCTTGAAAACTTGCACCGCCGTAAGAAAGGCTTCCACTGTCTCCCTATCCTTTCGACCGTTATAAGTAGCTTTGCATGACGTCATACTGCCTTTCCGGCTACTTCCTATGTTGGCCAATAGTTGCTGGAACTGCTCCTGAGTTAGGTTGACAGACATCTTATCTTCGCCTTTCCCCCGGAGAGCTTTCACTGGATAAGTTGTCTTCCTTCCAAGTCGTGTAACCACGTATCTGGGTTCGTTCGAGCCCGAGTTGGACGCCACTGTAGTAAGGGTTAAACTTCACGGACGAAAACAACGTAGTTATATCTCAGTCGGCTTTTATTGAAATACTATAGCGATGGGCGAGTCGAGTTATCTGATTCGAATAATCCGAATCAACCTACAGATGAGTTGATTCGAATCAAGACTATTGGCAATCCGAATCAACTCGGCCACTAAACTGACTAGTAACTTGGTATCCGATCCGCTGACTCGGCGAATGAATCGCCAATTCACCAACTCTCCGAGCCGAGTCAACGCTACGCCATTCAAAAATAAACCTTAATTCGATAGCCCGAAGGTTCTTTTTACAACAACTGCCGCTTGATTCGCTATCCCGAGTCGAGTTCACTGGTAGTATGGCCATTGAAAAATAAACCTTAATTCGGTGTCCTGAAGGTTCTGTTTACAACAAATGCCGCTTGACTCGTTTGCGGCTCCGCGGCCCGTGACCTTGTCGCGAACCACGCAAACCGTCGAGTCGAGTCAGTTCGAATTTCAACTCGGATCAGTGGCCGAATCGATTCGAATGATTCGAATCGAGAAAAAGTGGACTCGTCACATCGCTAAAATACTATCTAACCATCTAAGTACAGTTACTAACAACTTTTACGTAAGTAGCTACTGTAACATCAGCAGGCGTTTCGACAGAGACACCGCACTGTGATCACAATAACTATTTTTGCAAGATTAATGTTGGAAGGTGTTCAATAGCTTGAATGCAGCCAACCAAGCAGTAATCCGCTCCTAACATTTGACATCGATCGTAATTTGCACCTCGGAGGTCACTATTCTACGTCGACACATCGTTAGCGTGTTCTATCTCGGAGGTGGCGCCATCTCTTGAGAAGTTTGGGTACTACACTTCTGTTTTTTGGTTTTCATACAACATACAAAATTTTCAAAGTGGTTGAGCACCCCCTTGTAGTTGAGATAAAATTACGAAACTTGGTGTATTTTATCAGCATAATAAGTGTAACAAAATAAGGGGATGGCCCGTCGGAAAATAAAAAAAAAATTTTTTGAACCACCCTACCACGCAGTGTAAGTGTCATTTTAAATGTCAAACGCCTATGAAATTATGACGTATAAATAACACTTGAACTGCGTGGGCTATCAAAATCGCTGCAGAGTTTTCTTGGTCTAACTCTAGTAAAATATAATAAAATAAATGTAGACGTAATGTAGACGTCCGGATGCTCGTCACTGCCCCAGTACATGTCATCTTTAAATTAAGTCATCAATCATACGGGTGACAACACGGTATCATTTATCGGGTATTATTAGCATTTCAAGCACTGGTACGTTTACCTTTCTATAACATTATTCAGGTTACAGTTTTTCTAAAATAAAATCTATGCAAAATTCAATAGTTTAAGGCTCCTCTTCACGTTGGGCCAACATCAACGCCAACGAGGGACGCATTTATGCGTTAGAGGGAGCAAGTGATATTGCTATCTCATTCTACCGCATGGCTGCGTCCCTCGTTGGCGCTGGCGTTGGCCCAACGTGAAGAGGAGCCTTTAAAAAAATAGTTCTCCTTACATTGACCTACAGGCCTAAAAATGTTCCTATTCACCCGCATATACAGTCAGCAGCAGAAGTTGCTAAGCGGGCGAGGTGTTCAAAACGATCATGACGCGACTTTATTGTTAAGAGAATAAGAGCGTGTCAAGGTAATTTTGAACACCTCGCCCGCTTAGCAACTTCTGCTGCTAACTGTACATCCATTTTCCAGTAAATCAGGCACGCTTTCTTTTTGCTAAGCAACTATAAACGCGATCATTATCTCATTGTATTGCCAAAAAAAAAAAAACACTATCTTACCGCGGCTTAAAATGGTATGGTATTCCAAATGCCTACGGAGTTACCAGATCAGGGGGGCTAGCTAAAATAAAAATCTTTGATAAATAACGCTAATCCAAATTTAAATATTGTATCTACACCCGTCTGCAAAAGTGCATGCTCATTTTATGAATGGAATTCATTCATAAAGTGGGTATGCTCTTTTGCAGGTGTGCTCATGGAAACAGTCACATGACTTTTTGCAGCATTGTCATAGTTTTTTTTGTTTCAGCAGATTTGTGATCCTAGCCAAGGTGACAATCGTACATACATCGATGAACGCCAAACGGAAAGAAGACATATTGTATGAGGATGATAGACATAATTTATGTACTTAATAACAATTTTTAGGAACAAAAACTAGTTAACATGATCTGTGCAGATACTAAGATATAATATATGCACAGATTATAATTATAATACTCAACCGAACCGAGAAAACCGAGGTAAAGGTGGATGGACTGTGTGAGAGATGATATGAAACGAACGCAAGTGAATGATGAAATTGATGAAATGACGGGCAAGAGAGAGGTGTGGAAGAGCAGGAAGAGAAAGAGCTGCTGCGCCGACACCAAGTGAATGGGACAAGGGCAAGAGAATGATGAAATAATACTACACTGAGAGAAAAGTACAACAAAAATACACTCAGAATTACAAAAATAAACTTAATAAGGGGACAAGGAGAGTTAACTAATAGGAACAAATTGACTTTTGCAATTTCTCTTAGTTCTTGCAATTTCTATTATCTGTTTGTATATAATTTCATTATATTTGGGATTACTGAGCTGTTCGTACAAATAAATAAACTTTACAGAAATAGTGAAACGTCCATAATTATTAATAAAACTTCATTTTTTCCCCCAGTACAGAACGGTTTTTTAATTCCTGGTGATGATTTTTCTCTCAGTGTAGTACAGACACCCAATCCCATACGATATATGTTTTTAAAAGTAAGTTCGGCTTTGCCAGCCATATCAAAGCTCACGCTCGTAATTAGCTAGGGTCGCCGTTGCTGATTACGGCATGGATAACTATGTTACGTAATCTTCATGCCAAGTTCCATGTAAGTAATTTAAGCAAGTCATTTTAAAATTAGAGTTTAACTTCGATTGTATGGGTATGTATGGCTTTTACAAGCTTTTATTTAGTTTCACCTGTCCCGTTGTCGGTCTGTAATTAAATCTTGCAAGTTAAATTTGATCCACTTCCTGATTTCCCATTAAGCTGAAATTTGGCATGCATGTATAAATCGGATGACAATGCAATATTATGGTACCATCGAGCTGATCTGACGATGGAGACAGGAGGAGGCTAGAGGAACTCTGTGATGAAACAACGCAACCTAATTGTGTTAGAGATTTTTAGAATTGTCTCGATGAGTATTAGTTGTCTGTCGTAAGAAAAGTACAGTCAGCGATAAAAGCTTGTACCATAAATTAAATTTTTGCCAAAAACTTATTTGGCGATAAAGACAATTGCCCTAGGTGATCTTACTATTCTCGATATTCCGAAAACATTCAATATCTCTCTCGTACACTGGTTTACCTAAGAGATCGGCTTGCATGTACTCCTAAGCGAATCGTCGGTAAGATGATTGCATTGTTTGTAAATGAGATCGTCTCGAAAAAAACAAATCGACTGCATATTTAATCACTAACTTATACCAAAGTCTTCATTATTTCTAATTTGAACTTAATATGCACGTTACAAGGTTGATTTTCCAGTGTAAAGTCTAGAGAGATACGAGGTTGTGATAGTGATGGGTGGATTTGAAACGACCCTCTTGATACGATTGTGTACTGATTAAATCGGACGTACGCGCAGCGCTGGTAATAAATTAACGAAGGGGATCAATTAAAAAGGGTTGGTATGTTTTATGTGATCCAACTATTTTTTCATGCAAATTGTTTAAATGCTATCGTCAATTGTTTCTTGGAATTAATGGATTTAGCACAGCAACGGAAAAATATATACTTATAGGCGACGCTCTCCTATAAGTACATTTTTGACTTCAAAAAACGGTCCACATGACTGACACTGACACTTATCTGATACGCATCACTGACAGTTAGAGTCGGACCAAAAAAAGTCTGCAGCGGATTTGATAGCCCACGCAGTGCAAGTGTCATTTATACGTCATAATTTCATAGACGTTCAACGTTTAAAATAACACTTGCACTGCGTGGGCTATCAAAATCGCTGCAGACTTATCTTGGTATAACTCTAGTTATTCTAGTTCGTTGATTTTGTATTAAGAAATGCACATATTGTTCGCTCAATAAAAACATCAACTTGATACACAAGTTTAAAGTTGTAAGCTGAATTAATCCAGCCAAACAAATAAATCAGCATTTATTGTTAGTGCCTCGTAAACACTACTAATACTTGCTCGTTAAATACGACTCGTTGCATGAAAACTTGGTAATTACTGCAAAACTCACATCGACACATTCGTCAGCTCTTTCACTCTTCATCGATAAGACTATAGAGCGAAAGAGACTACGCTACAGTTTCACAGTTCAATAATTGTACTGGAACGCATTCACAAAGGTTATTTATTAACACACCAGTAGTTTCTGATAGAGCAACGCTGAAAAGTAACAGTAGATGACGGTGAGATATAGGAGAAAGAGTGGAAAAGAGAAAGATCTATTGTTCCTCTCTAGCTAGAGGAAGAAAGAGAGTGAGATAGTTGATTTTGAGGAAGAAAGAGTGAGGTAGTTGAGGTCATTATGTCATTAACAACGGAAGCCACATAAAGTCTGCTTTTTTAGAAGGCCTTTTTTAGGCAAAAGCTTTCCCTGTACGACTAGGTACCTATGTCATTTTTGGACTACTACCACAGAATAAATAATAGTATTAGGTACAGACGACTCACTCTCTAACAAAACGCGTCTGTTACGATCAGCACAGATATGGCCGCTAGGTGGCGACAGCGCCATCGGCATGCCAATTTTGGGGAAAGCCAGCGCCAGCGGCATGGCTTTCCCCAAAATTGGGGCGGAACGGATGTACTTTTAGCTACCTGTGGCAGAGCGACGAAATCGCGGAGTGAGCCACGCCTGCTACTACTCCCTGCCATACAAATTTAGCTTTTTACGGACCGCCGTAATCATTTTCATAGTTGCCTCACCCATTCAAAGAACATACCTAATTATAGTTTTTTACGTAACTACGGGTCTAATTATATTGATGAGAAACAGACGAATACAAAACCTTTTGTGAATAGATAGTTAACTTGCTGTTTATGGGTTTTGTTAAACTTTATAGCACTATCAAGCGATGTACAGTCGCCATCAGATATATCGGAGCGGCCAAGGTGCTCATTAATATCTGAGCACGCCTCTTTTGTCAAGGCGTTAAGAGTGCGTGTTCAGATATTGTTGGACGCTCTGATATATCTGATGGCGACTGTACAAAGGCAAATCAGGAATGTCATTCTTGAATGGGGTTGAGACGTATAAAAATTATATGGGAAACGAATTGGCTAACACCCAGCCACAGGCGTGACCCGGCTTTGGTCCAAGAATTCAATTAGGTGCAGGGGGCAATTACGACGGCGGAACTAATCGAAATATCTTTCATGATTTACATTATTAACTAGAGTCACACACATCTTTTTCGCTATCTGGACTTATATGTCGGGAATTGTGGGCGTATCATACTATCGGCAGCACATCAGAACCTTCAATCGTGGATGACGAGGGCCTTCAATGAAATACGATGTTAGACTCACAATCTTTACTGCACAAGACTCATTATACAAATCACATCACGCGATACGTTTTTAGGGTTCCGTACCCAAAGGGTAAAACGGGACCCTATTACTAAGACTTCGCTGTCCGTCCGTCCGTCCGTCCGTCCGTCCGTCTGTCACCAGGCTGTATCTCACGAACCGTGATAGCTAGACAGTTGAAATTTTCACAGATGATGTATTTCTGTTCCCGCTATAACAACAAATACTAAAAACAGAATAAAATAAAGATTTAAATGGGGCTCCCATACAACAAACGTGATTTTTTACCAAAGTTAAGCAACGTCGGGAGTGGTCAGTACTTGGATGGGTGACCGTTTCTGTTTGCATTTTTTTTTGTTTTTTTTTGCATTATGGTATGGAACCCTTCGTGCGCGAGTCCGACTCGCACTTGCCCGGTTTTTTATCTTAAGCAAACCAGTGGATTAGACCCAGCAACCACCACAGACGTCGTCTTCTCCCATCCGTTCTCATCGTTCCCCTTCTGAAGATTGATTGACAGCATAACTTCAATTGTTCTGGACTTCAATTGTTCTGGACTTCAATTGTTTTAACAGCGCACTCTATGACGTCTTGGCGGAACTGCGTCGAACGCCACTCAGGTGTACGTAACACCCTAGTTTGCTCTATTTGTCAAGGTTTGCATGATATTGATAAAACGCCTCTTGAAGGCGACAGGTGGCACATTTCAGCCATTCTCCGACATATATATGGTACTCTAGTTAATAATGTAAAATTTTGTAAAATATGGAAGATATTTCGATTAGTTTAAATTTCCCCGCAGTCTAAATTGTCCCCCTGCACCTTACGTAATACTAATTAAGTATGAATAAAAATATTCTTTTTCAGTTTTGTTTGAGTTTTTTCTTCCGTTTATTTGATTGCACAACCTCAGAATTCAGAATAAATGTACTTGGAAACAAATAATACTTTAAGACAGAGGTAAACAGCAGGCGGCCTTATCGCTATAGTTCGTAGCTTTGTAACAGAGCCCGGCGGCTAATCCTATTGTCTATGGTTAAGTAAAACCGCACGTGCTACTTACCTGCAAAAAAGGGTCATATTTATTCTATTTGGCACCTGAGCGCGGGTTAGTCCAACGCTCAAAAAACCAGTGTAGGTGCGCTCCCCGATATGGCGCCTTTGTTACGCATCTCGATGACACATTTTAGACTGGTTCTGTAGTGTTCGACTCTCCGGCACTCGGTAACCGAAGTACGCAGGTTTTTATGCAGGTGGTTGTGGCACATGGCACGTGGCACGAGCGGTTTTACTTAACAATAGACAATAGGATTAGCCACCGGGCTCTATTAGAAACCTACGAACTATACCTTTATATTAAATTGGTACTACACTGGGATATAATTTTTGTTCGTGAATACAGCCCGTGGATGCTTAAGCAAAATGTGTGATATATTGTAATAATGTCAATAATCGCTTTGCATAAATTTATCGGTTGATTTGTGTTGCGTTGAAACATTAAATTAATTTGTGAAAGTTCTGAGATGAAAAGTGAAACATTGCATTGTTTATACCTACTATAAACAATATTTCACTTATTAAACTTTTGTAGTCGCTTTTATACTATAGTGAACGGGAACGGTAAATCGTACGGTAAATGTGTGGTGAAGTGGAAATCTTTAAAGGCGGTAAAATAAATTTATGTTCAGTATATAGACCACCTAACTTAAATAAGTCTAATTTTATTAGTGAACTATCGCAGTTACTATCGAAATATCCTATCCAATCAGATTGTATAATAGTAGGTGATGTTAACATTGATATTTCGTGCACAAATACTATTGTAAGATCGTACCTAAATAGCCTAAACGAATTAGGTTTTGAATGTTGTATCTCACACTTTACGAGAATAGAATCAAATAAAAATGGAATATCCAAATCCTGTATAGATCACTTATTCGTTCGTGACATCTGCAAGCCAGGTGCGCCCGCGCGTTCCGTGCGATCAGCTGTTGTGCGAGATGCGCCGGCCGATCATTACATAACTGGATTAGCTCTTATCAGCGCTGCGAGCGTAAGTACCTTTAAATTAGTAAACAAGTTGAATAACGACCAGGTCAAACTAGAATTAAACCAAATTGACTGGAGCCCGGCCCTGCGATGCGACGACCCGAACGAATTAGTTGACCTCATAATTAATGAATACCAATCAGTCTATAATAAATGTAATTACAAATCTAAAATATTTGTAAACAAAACGCAGGAAAATACATGGATAACTGACAATTTAATAAATATGTGTAGCAAAAAGAAAGAACTTTTAAAAATATTTCTAGAGGACCCATGTAACAAAGAAAATGAGCTTATATACAAAAAATATAGGAATAGAACCAATAGAAAAATTTGTCAGGCTAGAAATATTTTTACAAAGAAGCAAATTTGTCAAAACTTTAGAAATCCTAAAAAAATGTGGGAAATTATAAATAAATTGACAGGGAGAATTGTTAAAGCAATTGATGATGTATTAATTAAGTCATTTAGGTTAAAAGCAAAACAGTTATCCAATAAATTTGCAATTGAGTTTAATGATAATGTCAAAAGTGTAAAAAATAATTGTAATGTGCCATTACTTGACGAGATAAACTATATTAATACACCAAACTTAACATTTCGTCTAAAAAAAATTAACGAAAAAATAGTACATAAAATAATTTCACAAATAGACGACAAAAAAAGCCCAGGATACGATAAAATAAGGGCAAAAGATATAAAATACATATCCGAACATATGACCCCTGTCTTAACACACCTTATAAACTTATGTATATCGCGTTCTATTTATCCTGACAAACTTAAGATAGGGCTGGTAAGACCCATATATAAAAAAGGTAGCCATGCAGATACAAACAACTATAGACCGATAACAATTTTATCCTGTATAGATAAAATAATAGAAAAATATATTGGTAACTCAATAAACTCATTCTTATCAAGTAATGGCATAATTCACGAAAAACAGTTTGGTTTTCAAAAAAATAAAAGTACATCACAACTCTTGTCATTGTTTACAGACGAAATTAACGAACACTTAGAAAAAAAACACCACGTACTTGCCGTAATGATTGATTTTAGCAAAGCTTTTGATACTTTGGACCACATTACACTCTATAAAAAATTAGAACAAAATGGTATACAGGGACCTATGCTAGAACTTTTAAAAAATTACCATGTTAATAGATACAGCGCCGTAAGCATAGCGGGCGAACAGAGTGACCTAATTCCGACCTTATGCGGCACGGCACAAGGCTCAATTTTAGCTCCGACGGAATACTTGCTATACGTAAATGATATGTGTAAAATTTTCCGGCATGGTTCTGTATACCAGTTTGCAGACGATACATGTATAATCACAGCCCATGAGAATCTGGAAACTGCCCAGGACATGATGCAGCATGACTTCGATATATTGTGCAAATGGGCTCACGACCTAGGACTGTCACTTAACTACGCTAAAACTAAACTGATGCACATTCACTCGCCGTATAAAAAAATCAACTTCACTCCAAAGATCGTGGCCCACGAACACAAATGTCTACACATGCCTAGCACAACTTGTAAATGTAATCATCTTGATATTGTAAAAGAACATACTTACCTCGGGCTAATTATAGACCATAACTTTAACTGGGGCCCTCATATTCACCGGGTATGTAATAAACTTAGATCTATACTATCAAAATTATGTATACTAAAACACAAAGTCCCTTTTAATACATTAAGACTCCTTTACATGTCTATGGCGGATTCTGTTATAAACTATGGTCTAGAAAGCTATGGAAGATCATACAAAACCTACCTAAATGACATCTATAACCTACAACTACGTATACTTAAGACTATTGTACCTACGAAAATTAAATATAAACATAAAAGTCATTATGAAAATCTATTCAATTATTGCAGAGTGTTAACTGTATTTGAAAAAATAGACTTAGCCATTGTAACCCAATACTACAATAACATAAAGTACTTACACAAAAAAACGCGACCTCCACGGTTACGCAACCTAGATAACATTCCAACGTTTGAGATCGTAAAAACAAACAATGAATACGGTCGAAGAGTATGGAAATGCATTGTACCGCGTATATTGAATAGATTTCCAAATGAATTAATTAACTCGTTAGAAGATCGAACATGTGGGCAAGCTAGATACATTATAAAGAAACACATGCTTAAAATGAGAGAATAATCGAATATCCCTATCTTATAGAATCTTATAGAAAAATAACAAAATTAATAATAGTGTATAATTAATTATAACCTAGACTCCTTAACTCAAAAAATCTTTTTAATTTAAGATTAGTAGTTAAGATTGTAAATATGCATGCTTTTTTTATGAAATAAACAAATTAAATTTTAATTTTTTTTTTTTTATATCGTTTAAAGAAATGGTTGTCCAGGAAATGTTAGGATTTTTAATATTTTTATGGCCATGTCCGGACTTTTATCAGGATATTTTATTTTTTAACATGTCAACCCTGCTTCGAGCTATATTATCTACAACTTGAAAGACGACAAAAACAAAACACGGCCAACAGTACCAAGAATGTGCACATATACTCGTATTCAGATCACATTGGAATAATAATCGTATGTCCGGTGCAATCACAACGGTACACAGATTATAAACAGTACCGTAAAAGACCTCGGACAAAACTAAAAATCCATTTGTATTATGTGACTGTTTGTGTTCTAAATAAATAAATAAAATTAAAAAAAAACGGAAAGAACATTGTTATTGATACTTGCTTACGGATTGAACTTTTGAACCATATGACATATATATGAGTATAAGTATCATATGATATGATATGATTTATTTATCTCATATCATATGATATGATATGATTTATTTATCTCACAATATTCCAACTGGATGACCTATATGGTCATCAGTTGGAATATTGGACCAATGGTAACGGCTTTACGGTAACAGTACGAATATTGGATTGGTAACAGTTGGAATATTGGACCAATGGTAACCGCTTTACGGTAACAGTAGGTAGGTACGACCAGAGATGGCAAAATGTAATCGACTAACGATTAACGATTAAGACTACAAGAATTAATTGCGACTGACGATTGAAAACGACGACTGATCAATCGTAGTTGTATAGAGTGCAACTAATTTAGTTGCAACTAAATTAGTTGCCGATTGATTACGGACAACTAATTTTTGTAATCGACTAATTAGTTAGACTATTTTTTCCGCGACTAATGTTAGAAGTAAATTAAATGGAAAACCTCGGTATGGCTATGTTGACAGCCTGCAGATTAGGACATCTTAACGCATGTATAAAAATGAAATAGCACATGTGTTACTTGCGATATTTTGACCATTTTTATGGAGTGTAAAATTTCTCTTATCTAAGGGTAAATAAAAATTGGGTACTTTGTGCATTGACAAACAAATTAGACGGCATAGATAATAAACAACATGCAGATGTCTCATGCAATAAATAGAACGTGTTTTTTTTAGAAAATGCGTCGGCACTTGCATCAAAATGCAATAAACAACTTCCAGGTAAGTAGGATTATCCCATTGTTTTGTCGCCGCGTGTAACTAAAAAGAGTTTTATTATTGACAGCGACAGCAGAATATTGATAATTTCTTTGTCTAAGATTTACTCAGTACCGTAAAACGGGGTGAGTAGGTTTTGCGGGGAAAGTTGGTTTGAGAGGGGGGTGAGAAGGGATTTTAAGGCTACTGCTACAAAAATAATGTATTCCAATTTAAAATGGGGCTATAATAATACGCATAATAAAAACATCGATCTAACAATTTTCCAAAATCACCTTTGTATGAAAAGCCCTCTCACCCCAAATACGAGGCACTACGAGGTGAGGTGGGTTTTCCTCATTATCGTCAAAGTTATGAAATGGAACTACCCAAAATAAAATACAAACTAAAATACAAACGTCCGAATCACATTATATACACCATTCAGTTTTCACATGTAAAAGTAAAATTTTATCGAGGTTTAAAAGTCAAATTTCACCCAACTCACCCCATTTTACGGTATCGTGTACAACTTAATTATTAATAATGCACCAATCTTCATTATTGTTTGCGACTTGTAAACATTGCAGTTTTTCGCTATTTATCTTTATCTGTATCCATAATATAACGATATATACTACACATATATCGTTATATTATTGCCCATAATATTACATTGTCATTCAAGCATTTTAAATTAAACGTGTATACATAATTTTAGCTCAATCGGTTGAAGGTATCTGCTTCGAAAAAAGCTGCAAGATTCTACCCAAACCAACACAGGTACAACATATAAGTACCTCCAATGTACATACATACCAACTTTTAGTTACATATTTCAAGTTAAATAAAAAATGCAAAAACCAGCGATGACATAGTTTTAATATAGATTTAACCGTGAAATTTAGTCGATTGAAACTAGAACTAATTTAGTTGTTAGTTGTACATTCTTACAACTAATTTAATCGCAACTAAATTAATCGCGATTAAATTATGACGATTGATATTTTTAATCGATTGATTAGTTAACTAAAAAATTAATCGATTAATGCCCATCTCTGGGTACGACATCTACAAGATTTCTGAAAAGCAGATAAGTTATACATTTTTATGAACCACTTCTTCCCAGGCGGTAATAAAGCGGATTACGAAGATTGGTGAAAGTCAGCTGCCGCTCCGTTCGTCAGTTCATCAGAAAAACTTCGTTATCTAGTTTACATTTTTAAAAGAGACATCTAGCGACTAATTCAATAAATAATTCACAGTTTTTACAAATATGCAGCAATTTTCTTGACAGCATTGAACTACTGAAATACCTGTATGCTGCGAACTGCGTAAGGCGAAGCAAGGAGGCATATATCATTACCACCTACACATTATGCAAAACGGATCGGACGCATCTTTTGTTTGCTCTGCTCGGATCTCTGTGGGAACTACGCATTAAGACCGCTACAGGTGCTGCCGTTTAAAAATAATTAACGACTGAGGTATCGTTCGTATTAAAAAAACGCTGGTGGCCTAGCAGCAAGAGCGTGCGACTTTCATTCCGGAGGCCGCAGTTTCAAACCCCGGCTTGTACCAATGAGTTTTTCGGATCCGTAGGGAGTTACAGCTTTTTTTCACAATTTATAACTCTCGCGGGAACAATACAGGGTGTTTGGTACATCGCCGTTTGCCAAATTAAAACGGCAGATAGGTTGAGTCATTTGCTATCTTCTCATGTCTAGAAAAACAAAATTGGCAATAGTTTTTACTACGCAAGTAAAAAAATGAAATTTACGAAAAACTGTCATAGAAGTAAAAATTTTTTTTTGCACCAAATTAAAAATTTCTAGGCCTGAGAAGATAGCAAATGACTCAACCTATCTGCCGTTTTAATTTGGCAAACGATGTACCAAACACCCTGTATAGGCCTTTATTTTGCGTTCAGTACTGCATGAAATAAGTTACTTTTCGAGCAAGTGTGATATAAAATATTTGGCGCCCTCCAAATGATTTGATTCCTTTGACGTTTGTATAAAACAAACATTATTATCGACATTACATCGATAAGCAACATAAACACGTCCACTCTCTCGCGATGTTTCCTACTTACCATTACACACATAGCCACCATAACTGGATCATTTTTAGGACGTTGTCTATAAAAAACCGGGCAAGTGCGAGTCGGACTCGCGCACGAAGGGTTCCGTACCATAATGCAAAAAAAAAAAAAACAAAAAAAAGCAAAAAGAAAACGGTCACCCATCCAAGTACTGACCCCTCCCGACGTTGCTTAACTTTGGTCAAAAATCACGTTTGTTGTATGGGAGCCCCATTTAAATCTTTATTTTATTCTGTTTTTAGTATTTGTTGTTATAGCGGCAACAGAAATACATCATCTGTGAAAATTTCAACTGTCTAGCTATCACGGTTCGTGAGATACAGCCTGGTGACAGACGGACGGACGGACGGACGGACGGACAGCGAAGTCTTAGTAATAGGGTCCCGTTTTACCCTTTGGGTACGGAACCCTAAAAAGTGACCCGATTTCATTGCTCTTCAGTATAGTTTGTCGACACGTGTAGGTGTTGATCGCGTTAAGCTGCGCTTAGCGCCGAGTGACCTGTAAACCTGTCTAGATTAGCCCGCCGGCTAATTATGGCCTGCATTACAATATCGACACTTATAGTTCGGTTTTTTAGCATTAGAAATAAGGTAAACAATCTTGACGTGTCTTTTAATTGAAAAACACATTTTAAAAATATGTTACGGCATATATGTAACAATTATGAATCTAATACGATCATTTATATTCTTCTTCTTTTATAAGTAATAGTTACTGATTTTTAAAGAGCGTTTTTCAATTAAAAGACATGTCAAGATCGCTTACCTTTTTTCAAGTTCTGTCCTTTTTTCAAATGCTAAAAAAGACGAACTATAGGTCGATACCGAACAACAATAAATTATGGAGTGTAGAACTCATATCGATGCGCCTATTTGGCTTGCTTGCGGGTAACAATGATATTATACCTAAGATAGGTTATAGTACCTACTTTCGTCGTTCCAAAATTTCAGAGCATAAATTGTATAAATTGTACAGTCGCCATCAGATATATCGGAGCGGCCAAGGCGCTCACAAATATCTGAACACGCCTCTATTGTCAACGCGTTAGAGTGCGTGTTTAGATATTGTGAACACCTTGGCCGCTCCGATATATCTGATGGCGACTGTACAGCTGAGCTAGGCAAGTTCAGTTCTCGATTTTTGCGGCCTTCGAAGAGTAACATATTATTGCAGATAACTGTACCTATATATACGAACGAGACGCGAGATGCTAATGATGATTAGATGAGAACAATTTGTACATTTTGAAAGCCGCTATAATTTAAAGGTAATTACCTACATAAATACCGATTACAATTGAGCAGTGAGTCCCTGGAGCGACATAGCGGCGCTAATAGCAATAGTTAGACTATCATGATTAATGCCGCATATGCCACATCCTTTATGTAAATACAAGATCCGAGGCGGTTAGGGCTGGTGTACACTTGACTGGCTAAGCCGCAAAGAAAAGCATGGTATTCAGAACTGATACCAATTAGGCCAAAAAGCAAAAACAGTCCGACACAGATAGAGTTAGACAAGAAAAGTCTGCAGCGATTTTGATAGCCTACGCAATGCAACTGTTATTTATATGTTGTAATTTCATCGAAGTTTAACGTTTGAAATAACACTTGTACTGCATGGATTATCAAAATTGCTGCAGACTTTTCTTGGTCTAGTAGCTACTTACGTCTAACTCTAATATAGTTACAATTCAGATTTCAAAATTTCGTTACGACTGGTTATGTTTTCGAAGAGGAATCAGTCGAGTGAAAGCTCGATTTTTGAAATTTTATGCATGATTTTTCGCCTAAGCCGCAGTTGTTCTTATCGCACTAATTTTATAAGCAGAACCCGTCAGCACGACGGAGATATTTACCTGAAATTCTCGAATCTGAGAAGGGCTCAACAGTTGATCTTAACTTTCCTCTTAAGAATCGGTACTAAAACCAATGATAGAAGGGTGCCTAGCCAACGTGCTAATCGTTAACGCACCGTTTCTCTCTTTATCACTCTTCCATATCAGTGCGACAGTGACAGTTGCGTTTCGTTTGCTTCGGAGCGTTAACGACTGGCACGTTGGCTACGCGCCCAGTGTACCTCCACCCGTAGAACAGCGGCATGTGTCTATGTATGTCCGACTGTCAGCCATGATTGATGGCTTCCGCGAACGGCAGATTGGCCTAATGTGTACTACGGCCTAAATTGGGTCACTAATCTTTTAGACACGAAAGGTTTACACGGTGGTTTTTAAATTTTGACCGGTCTTTTAATCTATTTGTTATGGAATATCATTTTTATCAATCAATACAACGTAGACCTTCCTCAAATAAAACCAATTGAGACCCTACTACCATAGGTCTGATTCAAAATCCACGTGAACCTTATCTCAAACGTAACCAAACTGCCCGATTCGAAGTGCGAATTTCGAACTTTAAGATAGGTAAGTCAATTAATCGATCTAGAAACGATATGGATTACATGTGTCAGTGTCAAAAGTGACTTTTTTGTTTGAAAACATGTCACCGATGTGCCGAAGTCATGGATGTTTTCATTGTATAAATACAGGGTGAAATTTAATTCACTGGCCAAATTGAAACACCCGAAAGAACTCGAAAAAATATTAAACACGTGTTTTTTCTTTTAATACCGCTCAGTACTTTTTTTTCGAAATAACTCATCATCAAGTTGTCCCAAAAACCTCGTACGTTATGGTGAACTGACAACTACCCACACCCGCTTCTCTCTTATCAGTTAAGGTCATTGATACCCCGCCTCTCCCGCTGTTTGCAATCGCGTCACCAATTATGAACCCTATTGCAGCGAGATAAGAAGACGCTTACCTACGTAAGTAATAACCGTCAAAATACAAAGGCAACCCATTTTTAATCTAAAATGTTATTTCTGACATTCTGACTAATGATTATTAACAAAACGTCAGTGGCTTAAAAACAATGAGTAAAAACTAGGTCAGGAATCTTTGCATTCAGGCGTATTTAAAAAATTGAATTAACTTACGCAACTAACGAAAGTCCCACGAGATGGTACTCTTGGATTCAATCCTTGTCTGCGAAGGCGTGGAACTGATTCCATTTCGTATAATCTTTGTGCACCACGTAAACACTCACCACTTAATAAATAACACCGTACCACTTCGTAACCACTTCCCGGTTCGAAAACATTTTTTTTAACCTTAGTACGCGCGCGATTAAGGTTGGCGAGTGACGAGTGACTAATCATTTATGCTTACCGTTATGTTTACCGCTAGCGCGGAATGGTTTAGTTTAGACTACCCTCGAAATTGATAAACCTGCCTACCATCGCCAACACTAACTAGGTGGACCCTATTGCAACGATTATAAGGTTTATTGAAGGTCAGATAAGGGTTTTGCTGATGTTGTTGTTAAAACCTACTATTAGGTTTGTTTACATTTGTGGTAATAGGGTGACCACGACTCGTGGAAAATATTTAAAAATTGAAAAATGAAAATTAAAAAAAAATGTACTCTTTTTTTTCGCTAAATAGATTCTTTAAGTGTAACCTAGTGCCGGGAATGAATATGGCCAGTGATTTAAATTTCACCCTGTATAAGTATGTATGTAATAGTGTATAACCATTACCAAAATCTCGCTCTCACGATGATGGAATACAGGCCACTATAGGGTTTAGCGCGAATATTATTATGTTAGTGACTGACATTATCAATAATCAATCCGTCACTTTCTGCCAATTAGTGAGTGACGGATGCTTTACAACACGCAACTATCATCAAGGGCTTGTTTTGAATCACACATTTTTGGATTAAAGGGAATTGGAAAAATTCAGCTAAGCGTGCGAAATTTTGAATTTCTTTCTTTTGTTACTACTACATTATTTTTGATGCTGCCTATACTTTACACAAGTTTCAACTATCCGCATTCATACGTTATTAAATAAGCCAAACTCATAAGTAAAACCCCCTTTTCAATATACCTACTTATTACCATTTAGTTCACTTCACATTTTTCCGTAATCATAAAAAGTCTTATTAGCCATGAAACCCGATTATACCTCAGGCCATTCTGAAACGGGTTTAACCCATTCCCGCTAACACGGTTCTATTTATTTGGAATCGACAATCGCAGTTGGAACGCTTCCAAGACAAGTTGTTCCGAAATCTAGTAATCTACTAGGAATGTATGGGCTTGGAGTAAGCCTAAGCCTTAGTTATGGGATAAAGGTTTGTTATGATAGTGTTGAAAGGAAAACAAATAAGTAGGAACGGTTTTTTTTTTTAATTTAGCAATTATTCACTAAAACGTAACTTTATCGCATAATTAAAAGAAAAAATGTGAGATGCTACGAAAAATCACGTGACTATTTCCAAATTAAAAACAATGACATTGTCCGCAACACGTGACGTCACGCAAGCGCCTGACGCGTTACGCTGTCTCGAGTTTAAAAATTTTTCCCCACCTCAAAAAGTACACAGCGCCGCTAAAGAAGTTTTCACTTCAATAATCCAGGAATCCCTTTTACAAACAAAATTCATTAGCGCGATGCAGAACTCACCGCTCGCGGAACAGTGCCATCTAACGTGATATTTAGTACCTAAACACATTTGTATGACAGAACTCTACAAGTTCCTATAACCGTCATAGCCACTTTAGGTATAACATTCATTCGCTACTTGAATAGGCACAAGTACCCATAGGATTTCCTTCATCGAAGAACGGTCTAGACGGAAATTACCACACAAATGCGATAGATTTATGCCTTAGAGAGACCACAATAGTGACAGTATTTACAATATCGTTTACTTGGGTCCTCGTACTGTTAAAAGGAAATCTTAAAAGGGAAATGTAGGTATTAGTACGAGTAAGTTGTACTTCAAATAATAAATTACAAACTTTTTTTGACTTGATAAAGTAGGTGTCATGATGATATATCATAATGTGGTGATGTAGTATACCTAATATACTATTATGGACCTTACAATGGATCAAGGGACACAGTGGATCCCGAGGTAACGATGCTGCGGACGAGCTTGCCAGACAAGGATCGGGTGCGGGAGCGATTGGCCCGGAACAGATTCTCCCGATACCGTTTAGCAAGGTACGCTCAATGCTGCTGGCACGCACTGGGAAACTACACACAGAACACTGGCTAAACCAGACTGGATGCAGACAGGCCAAAGAAGCCATGCCTGGCATCAACGGTAAACTCACAAGGACGCTCCTTCAACTAGGAAAGGTTCGACTGAGTATGGTAACCAGTGTCATAACAGGTCATGGACTTTTTAACAAACATCTTTTTATAACAGGTGTCGCAGACAGTCCCCTATGCCGTGGATGCATGGAGAAGGAAGAAACAGCCTCTCCCGTGTTGTTGGAATGCAGCGGAGTGGCCCCATACAGGGCAAAACATCTCGGATCTCCGAGAGACCTCCCCGAGGTCCTACTCAAAATAAGAGGTTTGGTGGGATTCCTCGAGGAGCTGGGCTGGCAGGACTAGCCCACCCCTTATCACGCAAAATAGGCGCAGGACGTCGAGTTGCGGAAAACTGCCCGTACTACAATACTATCAATCACATATCAAAGAGTTCCAGTCACCAAGCTACTTTAAAAATAAAAAATTTAGAATAGTAATCGTCTCTCTCTAATATTATCTCGACCGCGACATGGTATCATAGAGCGCATAATATACAGGGTGTGCCCTGTAACACGAGTAAATAATTAAACCATAGATTGTACTCCTCAAACGGTGACACTAAGTAGGTAGTTGAAAAGCACTACACCACTTTTGGTAAATATTTGATTAATCAATTTATATATATTTTTTAATAAAAATGCATAATGCAGAAGTATTTCCTTTCTACCTAGCATATAAAATTTCCAGAACTGTGAAGAAAATCTCCCATGAAATAATATTTTAATTAGTTAGTGCCAGAGTTTAAAACAAAGGGGACAAAAGTGATATGATATTAAAACGGCTTCAGCTTTGATATCGGCTGAAAGGCGTGAACGGATCCTTAATTAAAGTTTTCACTATCATTACAGAGCTCCTTTCAAACCAGGAGGTCAATTCTAATTTAACAATTTGTTATAGTTATGAACTGGTTTTGACGCGACTTTGATGATCGTCTTGACGATTGGTGCGCATATCAAATACGATTTCCACTTCATTTTGAATGCCCCAATCAGGGGGGCAATTTTTGAATTTCTCCACTACCTACTAAGGAATTTAAATTCTACTAATAGAATTGAAAACGAATATCCAATATTATAACCACTACTAGATTCCCAATTTCAAAAATTCGCATCACCGATTTTCGAGTGTAGAAATCGAGCGATCGAAATTCAAAAATCAGGTGACCGATCTCTAAATATATATTTTCATTAGGTCGTGTCAAAAAGAAATAAGATCAGAAACGTGACAAATTGTAACATCTGAATTGAGCTTCTGGTCGAAATTACTATTCAAAAATGGGTTTAACTTTTATATTAATAGGGAAATGTGGTTGAATAATTTAAGAGTTTGATTTTAAGGGGTTAGAAAATGATACTGAAATAGAAAATTTAAATGTTTTTAGTATTTGTTGTTATTGTATAGTGGCAACAGAAGTATATCATTTGTGAAAATTTCAACTGCCTAATAGCTATCACGGTTCATGAGATACAACCTGGGGACACACAGATACCCGGACAGCGGAGTCTTAGTAATAGGGTCCCGTTTTTCTTCGTAATTTCGTAAGTCTCCCGTTCAATCGTAAAATCTGTTTACATCATTTTAAGGTCCTCGTGCATAGGATCCTATAAGGGTCATCATACGCATTTTATTGTAAGTATATTTAACTCGTTCATGTATTTTCTGTAGAGATCTCAAACTTAAGATAGTCAAAAGTTAATTTATGCACAAAGGATATTTAGTATTTCAGACTAAAATAAAAGAAACTTCACATACATGTATAATTAATTTAATATGTTTTAAATACAACCAAAGCTAGCGCCCCGAGATTAGGGTTGCCAGATGGTCGGGATTTGGCGGGATTCTCCCGATTTTTAGCATGTGTTCCCGATTCCCGACAAAGTGAAACTTGTCCCGAAAAACAGCTTCACGTTATAAAAAAATAATTTCAAGTTCCGAACTGTCGCCGAGCAAGCGAGCTGACGTAGTGCCAATAATGTAAAATATCGTTGTTTTTAATATAATCACTTTAATATGAATGTATTTTATATTTCCCGAATTAAGTCCCAAAATCCCGAAAAATAGATATTATTTCCCGATATTAGCGCCTTTCGATCTGGCAACCCTACCCGAGATCGTTACCTTTTCTTGTATTGACCCATAAAAGTAAATTGACTGTCTTTTACCCACCATCGAACACATACTTTATTGAACAGCTACCACTAAATCTTAAGATCAGATAAAGAGTGAAGTCGGCTAAAATCACAAAGTTCAAAGCGCCGTTCCGCTAGAACTGCGCCGTGCCACCTGCGCCGACTCAAAGTTCCGAACTAAGCCGTTTATTACCATGGGGTTTGCCGGTCGAAGTGTTTAGCAGATGGCGCCAGCATAGCTTGCCCTGTCAATACTTAGAATTGTGTCAATTTCTTTTTTTATGGAATTTTAAAAGTATGCTCTGGATGCCAGCCCTTTAAGCCAAATCTCATAGAACTCAACTAGAGATGGGGGGAAGCTATGGTGGCGCCATCTATGCAAACCTTTGACAGTTGCCAACCCCATTAGGCCAGCGCTGGTTGCAGGCAAAACTAGTTCTAACACGAACGAGAGTAAATTGCCTCGTTGCGCTCTGGAAATCTTACTCACCGGCAGGAACACAACACTATGAATAAGGTCTAATGTTAACTATACGGGTGATCACGTGATGCTTCTATAGAAAACAAAGTGTCGAACGCCTCGGCCCTGACCCAGACCGGTCTAAAATGAGTCTTTAAGGATGACTCAGACTAGGGTCCATATTGGGTCGCAGAATAATTGATTGTCCTAATGTAATGTTACGCATAAAACTCATTTCGCATAATTGTTATTGTGCTGGAAATATTAACATTTCTGAAAAATTATAACACAAACCTAGGTTAGGTTAACCTACCCTATTCTACACAACCTATGCAAAATATTTTCGAAAATACTTTCTGTTCCAGCTGGAGAAAAAATATGCGAAAAGAGATTTACGCGTTAAATATATTAACATTACATTATGACAATCAATTATTATGCGATGAGATAGGATCCCCTCAGACTAGACCGGGCCATTTTCTATGACGGCTGATTGCTGACGTGGTACTTTCCATAGAAAACGAAGCGCCGGAAGCTCCGGCCCGGCCCCGGCCCGGTCAAGCGTGAGTCATTCTTTATACTGGTCTATCCGAGTCCACGACTCGCCTGAGCCAGGCAGGCGATTACAATTCCATCCCTGATCAAAGGAGTCGTCCACGTCGATGGTCCATCCCTGATTTACGTGCACTTTGGCGGGAAAAGTTTCGAAATGTTGATTAAGTTTGTTTATTTAGTCTATAACAAGTCGAGAACAATACTCAATACTGTGTCGATATACTACCCTATTGTGTTACGCAAACGTTTTTGTAACTGTTTTTGTTCTCGCTTAAGACACAGAATAAATAATAGTACTAGGTACAGAAGACTCACTCTCTAACAAAACGCGTCTGTTACGATCAGCACAGATATGGCCGCTAGGTGGCGACAGCGCCACGCGCGGCTTATGGCTTTCCCCAAAATTGGGGTGGAACGGTGTACTTGTAAATCTACTTTAAGCTACTTGTAGCAAAGCGACGAAATCGCGGAGTGAGCCACGCCTGCTTAAGATTAATTCTTAAATAAATTTATACAAAAATATGATGTATGTAATGACACTCCTTCACTTCGTTCTATGTAAGTAATAAGTATAGGTACATATAATAAATAAATTAATATTATTAGGAAATTCTTACACTAATTGACCAAACCCCACGGTAAGTTCAAAAAGGCTTGTGTTCTGGATACGATCGGTTAACGATAAATACAATACAAATACAATACAAATACCTACTAATACTAATTTTAAACTAATCACTTCTTTCTCTTTTGTTTGAATATAAAGTAGAATTTAAAATGTTAATAATAATACAAATATCCCCGCGGGGGCAGCTTGTGGCGAGCTGACGGTGAGTGGCGACACCGCGGACCCCTATTCCAGAGGGCCCTGTCATCTGGCCCCCGCCTCTGTGCTTGCCTTGATTGGCCGGCCAGAGTGGAGTCGCAAGAGCAGGACCTATGCTCCAGGTTGGAAGTGTAAAATGTCATAACGCCGGCGGCCTGCTGAACGGATCACCGGGATCTGGCTACCGCAGACTCACCTCTCGACAACCTTACAGCCGCTCCGAAGTGTTGCCCTATTGTCGCACTGTGCGTGCGGCCGTTGTAGGGCCCACTAAATGAGTAGGCGAGTCACCACCTGTCTTACACAATTTTGAGACTGATTGTCACGGCAGGTGTCCGCTAGTCTCTCCCATAGCCCATTATCCAGTCCATCCAACTTTCAAATCTATAGCCCATGACCTTAGTTCCCATCGCAGCACAAAAGTGCTGCACTGCAATAGTCTTTGCACCTGGCGGGGACCATCTCCGGATGTATCACATTGTGCGTTCGGGGATGGTATCCGCCACGTGTATCCCTTGCTTTTAGATTAAAGTGTCTTAAAGGGCCTCTGCGCTGTTGGCTTCGGCCCCACGTACGCCTCCCAAAGGTCCGGGACCCCATGGTCCCGAGATATGGAAAAGACATACAAATATTGAAATATTATAATAATATTACGTAAGTTATTATTTTGTTTTAAGTACTTAAAATAATAGCCGTTTGCACAATGTTAGACTTTATTGTCGTTAACTGTGTACAAATGTACTAGACAAATGTAGAAGAGCGGGGCTTCCTGTCACAGGTATCATACATACTTACTAGGAAGTCCCAACCATTAATGTGTTATGTTGTATACTATTTAACGAAATAAATGCTTTTTGATTTTTTTTTATTTTTTTGATTGATACCTAAATACATAAAAAAAACCTCCATGACTCAGGAACAAATATCTGTGTTCACCACATAAATAAATATCCTTACCGGGATTCGAACCCGGGACCATCGGCTTCATAGGCAGGGTCACTACCAACTAGACCAGGCCGGTCGTAGTAGTTATTATATTATAAGTCGATACAAAGTTTTATCTGTTACTATAGCCGACTGTACGACTTATCAGAACTATCTATGTATATGTAGTCATCTAATATATAAAAAAATAATTCTTGGCGATAACCCTTTATGATTATATTAATAGATGTATAGTCGGTCAAACAAGTTTGTCAGTAAAAAAGGCGCGAAATTCAATTAAATTTGCCTCTCTTTTCTACTGACTACATTTGTCTTGACAGGGTAATAATTCTTAAAATTAGATCATGGTAAAAAATTGTTAAACTGCAAGGCCGTTTTGATTGGACTGTATACAGGGTGATTCATTTTTAATTCGCGTGCAGATCCACGCGATAGCGCCTCACCCCAGTAATCCAACAAAAGATGGCTTTGCAACGTTCAAGCAAACTTCAGTAATACCTACCTATTTTATTTTGCTGTAAAATTTAAGGTGGGACGTATCTTCTAGCACCAAAGAAAGAGATTATTTATGTAAGTTATTTGAAAAAGTTCGGTAGTAACACGAGTGACTACCTACGTAAGTACAGTTACTAATTGGAACTCAATATTGTTAATTAATTGTACAGTCACCTGCAATAATATGTTACTATTCGAAGGCCGCAAAAATATCTGACACGATCTTATTTGTAGAGACATAAGAGCGTGTCACATATTTTTGCGGCCTTCGAAGAGTTAACATATTATTGCAGGTGACGGTACTAGATATAAGTTGAAATTAAAATCATATATGTAGGTAGTAAATAAAGAAAAAGAATAAGTTAAATTTGTACGGAATCCTTGGTGAGGGAGTCCGATTCGACTTGTACTTACGGTTTTTTACATATAGGTATTATATGTACTTCAGACCTTTCCCCATTATGGGAACAATGAAACTAGTGCATGATGGGCACCTTACCAAGGGCGCAAAAGATTGATAGGTGTTTTTATTTTTTTAACTTTAGTTATCTTAGGGCCACTTGCACCATTCCAATAATCCGGGGTTAACCGATTAAAGTTGGAGTTACCATGGTTACCAGTACAATTTGACACTGGGTTAACGGTTTAACCGCTTAACGCCGGATTAGTGAGATGGTGCAAGTGGCCCTTCATTGTAGTTCATTTTAGTTTCACATTCATTTTATAACACTTATTATACAATGCTCTTGAGACCGACAAGAGCATAGCTCTTAAATACTGATGATGATGATGATTATACAATGAATGAGTTTAAACCCAAAAAAATTAAACTAGTTATAGTAGTTATTATACCACACATTCTAACTAGGAGACGCTCGTCTTAACGTTGACCTACTTTCCAGGTTATAGCTGCAAATGATTCGGGATTTAGGGTAAGCTGCTACCGATGACAATGGAGCGTGAGCACCTTCAGTGGCGCTTAAAACTTGCCGTTGTGGATTACTCAATTACTCATGCTGCGGTGATCGCTCGTTCACTCGATCTTGCAAAGGTGACAAATCGCTACATTGAATTTGCTTCACTTTTAATCGCCACTGTTATTAACACCCTGTATTGATGTATTTTCATTATTGTTTTCCGTCGTATTTTCTCGGAAATACATCAAGGTCCCCGACTGCAATTGAAATAAAATACACTGGTACAGTCACGATCCTAAATGAGCATTAAACTTTTGCGATTGCTGTTCCCTAACCACTCATATTCTAATTAACATTCATTGAGTTGACCACTAACTTAGAGAATATAACCAAACGGAGTGGTCATTAACAGGCGTTCCCCTCTAAGATAAGATAAGATAAGATAAAAAATAGTTTATTCAAGTAGGCATATTACAATGCGCTTATGAACGTCAAATAAATTTACCGGCTCCAACCGTACACCTCTGCCCCGAGAAGATTTAAATCCCCCCTCAATTGGAGGAGGGTATCCCAATATGGGACCGGCAACAAACTCGGCGGGACACATCTTTTCAAAACATTATTACATCTTATAATTAACATGCATTACGAGTAATTAATACAATTTAAGTTACTATAGAATTCATGCAATTATACTCAGTGAGTACATAACTTTATAGAATTTGATATAAAAAATAAACATATATGCACATGAAATCACAAATACGTAGCTCTTTCAGAAAACAAATCAAATCTTACAAAAGGAAAAGAAAATAAAATCAATAAAAGAAATGAGAATACATATTATATGAATCTAACTGATTGTTATGAGATGCTTTCATACAATTTGATGTGCTTTCTTACCTGAGCTGAGTCACCTTTAACTCTACACATAATCTCTGTTCTGTCGAAAATAGGCGGCCAATGGTCAACCACATGTCAACCACATGTATTGGCTGACGTTTATCTGACATGACGTACCTATACATTTGATGTGCCCCTCCCCCGCAAAAAACGGCAGACTATTTTGTACCGAAAATTATAGACATGGCGTCTGAATCGGTTATATCCTCTAAGACCACTAACATGCTTTTGGCAACTGTAGTTGCCAGCTGTCACCCTAATTTTATAATAATAATAGAGGTCACTGAAAAATATCAATCATGTGACTGGGTAACTAACACAACTAAAAATTATTATTATCTTTTCAGTTCACTTTTTCGCAGTCGTGTTTTTTTAAATTTTTGTTTTTTTTCCATTTAACTTCTTCGTCAGCAAGAGTTACTAAGGTGAATTCCAAATATTACTTGACTGAAAAATCTGTATTTATTTAATTGGCATTGTAGGCAATGCTAAGAAAGTCTATCTACTATTGACACAGACGTAAAATTTTGAATATATCAAGACCTCATTGAAATGAAATGAATGAAATGAAATGAAAAATATTTATTTCGAGCAACTATGGACTCATACAGATTTGTTAGTAGACTTACGTTCCTAATGTTAGTACCTAATTAACTATTACAATATATATACACTGCTGGAAACATGCATTTCGCAGCAGTGTCTCATATACGGGCAGTCAAGTCTGTCCGCTATCACACACAGGATAGGGTTGGGGCTGGCCCGCACCCGGCGCACCAGGGATGTGCATCGTTTGCGCATAGTCGCATAAAAGCAGTCCACGCGCGCTTCTGCGAACATCCCTGATGCGCTGCAGAAACGAGGCAGCCCCATCAATACCCGGAACGCGTTGTTGTATTGGATCCGGAGGGCCCCGTAGGCCCGCTGCGTATAGAACCTCCATAGGCTGCACGTATACAGGGAAGTACAGTACGTTTTAAATAAGGTAAGTTTTACCTCCCTTGTACATCGCGCAAACCTACGGGAAATCATATTTGCCCTAACCGACAGAGCCCTCCGTTCTCGTTCTACGTCCAGATTGTCCTTTAAGTCAGACGTAACAATATGACCTAAATATTTGAAGCTTCCCACCCTCTCTAGTGGAATATCATTTAGATATATGGGAGGAACCTCATTAACCCTATTTTTGCCGGGGTCAAATACCATAAAATTACTTTTAGTTACATTGTATTTAAGTCCGTGTTCAAAGGCGTATTTCTCACATACATGTAACAATTGTCGTAAGCCACAAGCCGATGCGCTGAGCAAAACCATGTCGTCCGCATAGCTTATATTGTTTACGCACACTGCGTCTATATAGCAGCCGACATGCATCTTACCCAGCGCCTCGAGTAATCCATTTACGTACAGATTGAAGAGTGTGGGCGAGGTCAATCCGCCCTGCCTCACTCCACACTCCAACCTGTACGGGTCCGACAGTGTACCAGCCCATCTAACGCTATTGACCTGGCCCCCATACCAGTACTTAAGTATGCGAACTGTCTCAGAGGGTAGTTTAATAGCTTCCAGCTTCTTCCATAATACATCGTAGGAGACCAGGTCAAAAGCCCTAGAAAGGTCTAAGAAGGCAGCATAGACTGGCGTTTTCCTATCCACGTAATATTTGACAGTATACTTAAGGCACAGTATCGCACTCTCAGTGGATAGCCCAGGTCTAAATCCAAACTGATTATGGTTAAGGTGCACGTACTTATTTAACTGTGCGTTAAGCAAACTGTCAAATACCTTTGCTACAATGGTCGCAAGGGAAATAGGTCTATAGTTAGTGGAATCGGATAAGTCACCAGTTTTATTTTTAACGACCGGCACTACGATAGTCTTCATTAAGTCCTCAGGTAGGTAGCAGTGTCTAACGCACAACGTATAAAAACATCGCTAGCGTCCTTGAGATATGAGGACCCGCATATTGAAGATGCTCAATGCTGAGGCCATCATGCCCCGGGGACTTGCCTCGGGAGATCGAGCGAATAGCTTTAGCTACTTCCCGAGCCGTATAACGAGGTCCCACCGGTTCCGTGATGGCCTCAGCACCGTCCATCTCCTGCGATGGTCCAAGAGGCGATTTTACAACGAACTGTTCCTTAAAGTTGTTAGCGATGTCTTTTAAATCGCTTTTGCCTCCAACGCTTACAGGACAGCCAGGCCGAAGCTTTGTGTTATTGGTAGCCTTCCAAAAAGCTCGGAAATCTTTTTTGGAGTGTTGCGACGCTATATAATCCATTTTAATTTGAGTTTCGTGATCTTGACACCATTTAAGGCGAGATTTGAAGATTTTACGCGTTTCACACATCTCGTTAAATAAATTTCCATGTGAGGGTCTACCATTAATAATCCACTCTTGAAACTTCAGTCTCGCTGCCCCATGAGCGCCCTTGACATGTCGATTCCATCCCACCACCCGATTTTTAGACTTTCGTTTCCTACTTTTACAACTGGCAATAGCCGCCGCGCATAACACTGACACAATATTCTTGTATAATTGATTAATTATTGTTCTATGGCTAGTTTCATTGCAGTACTTATCTGCGCAAAGTCTAAACTCAGATGGAAAGTCAATACATTTTAATCCTTTACTACATTCGTCACTGTAGCGAGCTACCTGATCCGCCCCTCTCTCCCCCCATACCACACGTTGATTATGAATACTAGGTAAATTGACTAATCTAGGTGTTATTAAGCATAGATCACATTCTAGCATAAGGGGAAAGTGATCAGACCATGTAACATCATATTTGACATACACATTACATATTGATGACATAACAGATTGTGTTATAAGGCAATGATCCAGCCAACGCTTACAATGATGCGCTTCACTTATGAAGGTATAGGTCTGCGAGTCAACACCTAACTTTTTAACATCGATGCAACACCATCCCAATTCATTACAGTGGTTAATTAGTTCATAGTAAAAAAGTTCATTTGGATGTGCATTGAAGTCACCTAGTATGTATACCGATTCGATGTTACACTCGTCCACAAGAGCACTCACCGTACCGAAGCAGTCCGTAAAGTCTGGCAGGTTATCCGTACTATTCGTTGGCATATACACACTTATCACTACAATAGGGCGATCAGCTGTCATTATTTTTATGGCACATACTCGCGGATTAACGCACGGCACTACCGATACATCACTAAACACCGCACTCCTCCATAATAAGGCGACGCCGCCGTACGGTCTCCCACGCAGCATGCCCGCCGACGTATCCACGGCCGATGTACCTGTAGCACTAAACCTTCTATCGATATTATTCAAGTAGGAAATTTCTTCAGGGACCAGCCATGTCTCCTGCAGAGCAATGATGTCACACGTTTGACATAGCTCCCTAACACTATCAACACAGCGTTTCACGTTTTTACAATTGAAACTTGCAAATTTACATCTATTTACAGCCATTTACTTATTTACGAGTGGGTAGGTACATTGCCGACTCCAGAGCTTACTCTGACTGATTGCTTGTATTTATAATGTACAAACTTACGAAATATTATGTCTTTGGGCCATAGATTACTGTCTAGAAATAACGGTATCTTTGATTCATTATTTCCTTTCATTACTTCCAGAATATAAATAACGTCCAAACCCGCCCAAACCAGACACCATGACATCTTACAGGACATTCAAAACTCTAAAATGAAATGTGGTCGACATCTGCCCCAGTTTCATAAAAGTCGTAAGAACCATTGAAAAACTCATTCAATTCTGTACCCTATTAATGCGTCATAAAGTCTAAATTTGAACTTATTTTTCAATGGTTGTTACGCGTGGGGTAGAATTTTCGAAGAAAGCTAGTCGGAAATTTCTAGAAGACCCGTTGGGGATTTTCGTGAAATGCTCCTGAACGATCTAAATGCAATCCCAGACTAGATGGACGTGTGAATTTCCTATTTGGTCCCAGTTGAGAAATTTTAGGTTATCCAAGACTTTGAGCAGTTTACCTACTTATTTAGATCATCAACGGGATATACCGGGCCTGTAATATGAGCAAAAAATTTAACTGAAGGCTGTACTTCTCATACTGACCAACATTTGTTCAGCGACTTTTGAAAATAACTTGTGGTTTGATTTTTAATATACTTTAAAGTTTATTCTAAGACGCAATGTGGTTATTGCGAATTTTCTTATTTTTATGGCGTGACAAGCAACGTCAATCACAATGATATGGCGTGGCGATGGCGTCCATTGAAGATAATATTTATTTTGTATGAAAAATACTTCATAATTTTTAAAAGTTGTTGAACAAAAGTGTCACCATTTGAGGAGTACGAACTATGTTTTAATTATTTGCTCGTGTTACAGGCCACACCCGGTATATAGACGAAGCTCTCAGTACAGTTTTAACTTCGAAAAACGGTTCATATGACAGCCGCAATATCACTGAAAGTTATACCTTCTCCATAAATATCGCCCGTGGCTTTGAATAACATACACCTATTATACATTGATTGGTCAATAAAAGTTTTAATTGGTAAAAAAAAATTCCATACACCAATACATTATAATTGTCCAAAACTTAAAACATTAGATAAGGAGGCTAATGAACAAGTACAGTTATATAAATTTTTTCGTTTATTTTATTATTCGTTACAATTCTAATTGAAACAAGCCGTGCCCATGTTTTTATAATAATTTGTCCTCCGGGTGGCATTCGACGTTATAAAATCTGATCTTGATTTGGTAATACCCGCTGCTCTTAAGGGTGGTATTCCACCCTTATTGGTGGTTAGTGGGATGGTGCAAGTGGCGCTAAGGTCTTTACTTTAAATCAAGCAGTGCGGGATGTGGATTCGACGCTATCTCGCTCACTCACCGGAATTATTTTTTATATCAAATTCTATAAAGTTATGTACTCACAGAGTATAATTGCATGAATTCTATAGTAATTTAAATTGTATTTTCTTAATTACTCGTAATGCATTTTAATTATAAGATGTAATAATGTTTTGAAAAGATGTGTCCCGCCGAGTTTGTTGCCGGTCCCATATTGGGATACCCTCCTCCAATTGAGGGGAGATTTAAATCTTTTCGGGACAGAGGTATACGGTTGGAGCCGGTAAAAGTTTATTTGACGTTCATAAGCGCATTGTAATATGCCTACTTGAATAAACTATTTTTTATCTTCATCTTATCTTATCTTATCAGCATGCGGGTTCGCATCAGTGTAATAACCGTGTTAGCCTCTAAAAAAAATGAAAAAGTTTATTTGTTATCTAAGAGGGCCTCTAGGTTATTCAAATTCAAATTTGTATACTTGAAATGCCGCTCCATGTCGTAATTATTTTCGCGATCGCCGGCGCGCGCCCGGTCATTAGTGTCGCAAATAAAATAAACAATGTCCCGCATTACACATAAACGATTATTAATTACACTTAAGTGCACACGTGACTGAAAACTTATATATGTGACGTTCCACTAGAAAAGGTACCTTATGACAGTTGGCGCTTAGGCTATTATTAACGACGCTCCAATACTAATACGGCGCTACGCGACGTAAGTGCCGACCGCCATAACCTTTACCCGTGGAACGTCACATATAACTTAAATGTAAGGATGTAATTGGTATGGTTTTCAACTATTCAATGTTACAGAAGAAAATAAACGTAAAATAAATCCTTATAAGGTCATTTCTAATAAGTTATACGGTCATAGAAATTATAGTGATGGGCCATATAAAAAATATATGGCTCACTATAATTAACGGTTAACTCAAACACATTCGCTAACCAACAGACCAATTGGAGCCCTTGGGGCGCGAGTCGAGTCGCATTAGGCAGGTTTTCTTCCATTGCCCCGGTCGACGTTCCCGTAGGTACTGTACTCTAAAAATCCAGTCCCGTCTGTGCTATGCTTAATATATCTAAATAGATAGGTGAGACTGTCATATAGATACATTATAAAACTCCATCGTAATAAATACACAGAGAATGTTAATTGTACCCCCAGCAACAAAAGCGTTTTGGCATTAAACTGGCAAATGGCACATTAAAATGTCAAACGTAGCGGCAATCATGACGCGCCAGGGTATCTTTCCTAAAGTCGTATTTTCATGTAATATATAAATGTAAATTCGACTCTGATGCATGTGACATAAAACTCATTCTTGAGTATACTGTGCAAAGTTGATACGAGGATAAATAAGTGTTAAGTATGATATCCATGAAAATTCGGAACAGGAGTGCTTTATTGGTGCAGTTACCTAAAGGAAAACCAACTTTGTTTAATAGGTTTTCTGTCTCAGTAATCTCAGTATAAATAAAAATACATATATGAAATGAAATGTACTTGGTGGCGGAATTAAAACTTAAAAGCGATGATGATTCACACAAAGGCCATAAAGTGAGCTTTAGTGGGCCATATTTTCCAGCCAGTGCCAGTCGCACACATAATAGCTACGGGGTGAAATCTGGAAGGTGTGATCAGGGGGCCAGAAAATGAAACGAAACTATCGTTTCCATACATTATTTACGGTTATCCTAGCGTTTCGTTTCGTTTTCTGCAAACTATTGTCATCTGGAATAGGTCCCTTGAAACGACCAGACATTCTAATGCTCCGCAAATGTTCATACCAAAATATCATATAAATTAAGTATATCGTTATAAAATTACAACGTAACTTCAAGTGTATGGGAGCGACATGTTGGCTGCGAGTTCTTGACTATTAATGCATGAAACTTTTATCGGCCAACCAGATATCATGATTCACGATCACAATGCGATCTTCCTAAAAGTAGGTGAAACAGAGTTCCCGTAAGTTCACCGTGTCGTTATAAACCTTGTTATTTAAAAGGCCCCACGAGTTAACTTCCCGAGGCCCGGGCCTTATTTGCGAACTTTTCCAACTCCCTGCGACAGCGGGTTTCGGGTCCTCGTGTGAAAACTATCCCTTCCCTGCACGCGGTTTAAATTTTAAAGAGCCTTTTTCGAGAAGCGTTTTAAGAAGCTTTTGTTCAGTTTTGTAGGTAAGATAAGTACGTATGTATTGTTACCATTATTATTTTAGGGGGCTAATTAAAATGGAATAAAGGAAACTAGTACATTACTTATAATACATTTATTTGACTAAACGACAAATATCTAAGTTTAGAAGTGTCAAATGTTAACTTATGACATTATAATATATTAAATAGCCTCGGCTAGCTTACTACAGACTTAACTAAAAATATGAGAGCAAATGTGGGTTTGGCGGCTACATTTCTTATGGTTGGGCACTCTGGGTACGTGGTATAAAAAATAAGGAAAATTATTTAAAGTAAGTTGGGCGCCTTGGAGAATATAATAAATTGGTTGTCTCTGACCTTTTAAGTAGTGACATTAGAAGGAAGGTACCACTGCCGACACACTAATGGAGACTCATGTCGCAGTGCCTCTGCATCCATGGTAGTTGTAGTAATAGCGAACAGGCCCCGACCGCCGGTACACCAAGCTGGCTGGGGGCTGCCTTACAGCCAAACTGTAGACTAAGTGGTAGGCCCTGTAACGAGTTACAGGTAGTAAGACAGGGTTCACAGACTTTTGACAAGCTGGAACCTAAATAAAGGAGAAAAAATCGGTTCATGATTTAAAGAGCGGACCCCCCCATGGGCGTAAGGATTACGAATTCAAAAACAAGTAATTAACTTACCCATCGAGGAGAAGCGGCATACGTGGCCGGGATTGACCAGCATGTCGACTCGATGAGGCCTCCACCAACACACCATCGTCTCACAGGACTTCCATATAGGATAAAAATCCGGGACTGTGAAATAAAATTCACCACGCTATTAAATGGAATCTTATGCACAAAACCCGTCGCAAAAATCACCAAAATACTCACTTAAAAAGGAGATGTCTCCCGATGGGATGTATTATAGCCATTAAACGGCTTTCATACGGCGAAACACCGCAAAAGAAAACGGTCCACGATCTTCATTTTGACAGGAAGAATAATGACAAGTCAAATGGCAGAGTTGCCACAGCCCGAACTGGATTCGTGAGTTCGAGGTGACTTTGGAAAAAAAACATTACCTTTCTTTTTTTAATTTACTTGGACTAATATTAAATAGAAAGAAAAAACAATATTTGAAGACAATTTTAATTTACAAACCCCTTTCGATTAAAAGAAAACCAAAAATGTAGGAAGAAGCCTAAATTAATTTTAATCTAGCAACCCGGACCATGTTGTTATCGACTGGGCTCGCTAGATGGCGTTAAGGGTATCGAACGAAGACGGGTCACGTACTAAACAGTATTGAAAAAATGCAGAGTTAAAATTTTATTGTTACAGTATACAGTATACATACTACACAGATTCGAAATTTAATGTATTTATAGCGAAATGGGGGATTAGACTAGATTCGATTTATTTTAGCGAATAGAATCAGGCGTTACTTTGCGGAAATCCATATTAATTAAAACCGAAATATTACTTTACTAATCCGTGTAAAAGATAACGTGCCAATCAGTCAGTGCTAACCCGTTATACTTACTTGCGTATTTTTAACATTAATTGCATGTAAATAATACGCAAGTAAGTTTAACGGGTTAGCACTGATTGACTAGCACGTTATCCTTTACACACGGATTAGCAAAGTAATATTTCGGTTTAAATTAGATTTATTTTCATAATAGCATTAGGTACGTTATAAATTGTTAAAGTACCTACCTATGTCAATTTACAAGAATATAATTATTATGATCGTCAATAAGAAATATATAACAAAATTGAAATAACAAAAACAAAACACAAATCAATACACTGCAAATATAAAAGTCCTGCAGCTGAATAGGAAGACCTAAATATAATTTAAACGAATATAATGTTTCAATTGTATTAGTTGTAACAATATCAATGTCAAGCCAGCAATTGTACTTTCTAGGTATTTACGCAAATATGACTTTTTGTACCTCTTATTTTTCTCTTTTGTTTTTCGACATTGCTATGGGTCGCGAAGCCTCTTTAAGGGGGCTACATGGGCTCTGAAGCTTTAGTAAAAAAGGAAAAAAATACAGCTTACAAACGCAGCGAAAATATTCTCATGCGGTGCAAAAAAAAATCTTAACTCAAGGGAGCCGCAACATGAAAAAGGTTGAAAAAAGCCTATATATATATATATACATACTTTCTAAATAATAAGATGCTTTATTGTGCACACTACATAAAATAAAAGATGTGTAGTTGACGGCCTCCTTTGATATCGATATACTTTTATACTTTTTCTATATTTTACTGTTTTTACTGTCACTAATGTCTTGGAAAAAATTACACCTATATTTTGCAAGATTTCCTCGTTTTTATTGCGAATCAAGCTACGACCTTTTCATTGGTCTTCGAGCCGGTCCTAGTGTTATGTTTGAACCGCGCACTAAGTAAGTTTCGAGCTACATAATGTTTCGCACTCCTATAAGAACAAGAAGTCTAACACGCGCAGAGCGCGATGCAAAACCCGAGGTAATAAGAATGTCCAAGTCTTCGCCCTCGCACTCAACGACTATTCGACCAGCAGACACGACGTTCGTTGCTGGCAGCAGCCACATGGAAACCTCGGCGCACACCGACGTGCCGCACCCGCTGCCAGCGCACAGCATGGTATCGAAATCCTCGTCTGCCATACGGAAAAGGTTAGAATATGAGCGCGCTAAAGAGAAGATTCTGATTGAAGCTAAGACTGCTAAGGATTTAGTAGATTTGAAGTATGAGGCTGAACTAGCCGACCTAAAGTCAGAAAAATACAGTTCACACCAGAGTAGTAAATGCTCACGTCACAGTTCCCGCATTAGCAACGCCAGTAAGAGCACTTGTCAAAATGTTGAAGACTGGATGGAGCGTAGCGCCCGAGATCTTGATCCGTTGCAGCCCGCCCCCGAGGATGATGATAATGATAACCTGGGCGACCGCAACCAGCCGGCACCTCCCCTCGCCGACTCTAATGGTACTATCAAGCTACTCGCAGCCGCAGTAAAGAATTTGACGATCGCCTCCACTAAAGATAAGTCGCACGCCAACATTTTGAGCCGCATATGTACGCCGCGAGATTTACCGAAATATTCCGGCGATCCGCTCGAATGGCTGCAATTTAAACAAGCGTTTGAGGAGTCAACTGAAGTTTGTAAATTTACCCCGAAGGAAAACTTATGGAGATTACGTAAGTGTCTGCAAGGACAAGCCAAAGAAACCGTGTCAGCCCTGCTTATGACCGCCGCCTCTCCTGATCGTATAATGGCGACACTTGAACTTCGTCACGGCGACCCCGAATGTATTATAAGCAGACTCATTCATGACATTAAGAAGCTTCAGACCATGTCCCAAGAGTACCAGAAAGATATTGTCAATTTTTCTGTCAAAGTTCAAAACTTTGTAGAGTCTGTGAAGGCAGTGGGGCGCGAGGAGTACGTGCAAGGGCTTAGCATTGTCCCATTGTTGATATCGAAACTACCTCCAGTACTCGTTTCAAAGTGGTCGGACTATAGCTATCCACTTATCAAGGACGGAGCAAAGTCGCGTTTGAATATTATGTCCGACTTTCTCAACATGGAAGCTCTCAAGATTACCACGACCGCCAACGTTCATCTACAAAGTTATCGCCCTGAGCAGAATAAACAAAAGCAACACGATACTACTACTAAAGTTGCACCGAAAGCGCAAGCAATTTTATTGCAAACTGACCAACGCGACGACGAAGAGAAGAGCGATAAGTGCCTCTTTTGCCGCACTCAATGTCACAAGTTGTCTGACTGTAAGAAGTTTAAACGCGCTTTACGTAAAGACAGATGGCGCCACGTTAAGAAGTACGGACTTTGCTACAAATGCATATCGCAACGCCACGATCGTGAGACTTGTCCTGCGCCTGTGTGCGACAAGGATGGATGCGGAGGTGCACACCACAGTCTATTGCACTACGTAGACATCAGCAAAGATGGCAAAGCTTCAACTTCGCGCCCGGTTGACGTTAACGTCAGCGCCTTGCCGCAGCCCGAGTCAACCTCAGTCACGGAGTCACCATCGAGTTCCACAATACAGTCATCGTCTGTAACAGAAGCTGCGACGTGCTCTATAAATACCGAAAAGCGCGTACTATTGAAAGTAGTTCCTGTCAACATTCACGGACCGAACGGCGTGTTTAGTACGACTGCATTTTTGGACGACGGGTCTTCAGTTTCGTTATTCAGCTCCGAGTTAGCAGCGCGCGCCGGCCTCGCCGGCCGCAACGAATCCATGCGCGTGTGCGGCGCCTGGAAAGACGACGAGCTTGTGCACGAAGCAACTGTACTGACTTTACGTATTTCTAGTGCTAGTGGTAGTACGCATAATTTAAATGTACGTAGCGTTCAACAATTAAGTATACCTGTACAAAATGTTAACTTAGTAGACTGCGACAAGTATGAGCATTTGAAAAAAACTTAAAACTCAACTTCCTTTTGCTAAGATTTCTAAGCCAGAGTTGTTAATAGGTCAGGACAACTATAATTTACTTGTACCTTTAGAAGTATTCTTAGGACCTGATAACGAACCGTCAGCTACACGCACCCCCTTAGGTTGGTGTGTCCATGGGCCGGTACATGTACCGCGCGCGTCGCGGGCCGCACGCTCCGCGCGATTAGCGCACGCTACGCTCAACCTCTGCGTGGTGCCTGAGGAAGACGCCGTCGCGCACGCACTGCGTGAGCTACACGACGAGGTACGCCGCTCGTTTGCGATCGACTCTTTGGGAGTTGCAGGTAAGCCTAGAGAGAATGCTGACGATGTGAAAGCGCAGGAAATGTTAGAGAAGTCTGCAGTGCTCACCAACGGCAGGTGGTCAGTGGGTCTTCCGTGGAAAGATCCACACGTCAGTCTGCCCGATAGTTACCCTAGCGCATTTAAGCGGCTACAGGGTGTAGAAAAGAAGATGCTAGCTGATAAAGCTTATGGACTCAGGTACGAGGAACGTGTCAACCATTTGTTTGAAAACGATTTCGCACGGGAAATGGCCGACACGTCACTCACGCCTAACACATGGTACTTGCCACATTTCGGAGTTGACAATCCGAACAAGAAGAAACTGCGTTTGGTTTATGACGCAGCAGCTAAAAGTCAAGGCAAGTCTCTTAATGACTTTCTTCTCACGGGTCCGGATTTACTCGTTTCCTTGTTCGGCATTATGGTTCGTTTTATAAAACATATGTTTAAAACATAAAAGATATGTTTTTGAGAATTAAAATTAATCCCGTAGACCTGAACGCCCTCAGATTCCTGTGGAGAGGTAGGAACCCCACAGGCCCAGTGAAGACGTACGCGATGACGTCGCTGATTTTCGGCGCGAACTGCTCGCCCTTTATTGCCCAGTACATTAAGAACAAGAACGCTAGCAGGTTCGAATCTACGCTTCCAGCTGCCGTCTCTGCTATACACCGCCAGCACTATATGGATGACTACATTGATAGTCTGCCGGATGAAGCTACCGCCATCAGTATGGTAAAGAATATTCGCGATATTCACAGTGCGGGAGGTTTCGAAATCCGCAACTGGACGTGTAATAGCGCAAATGTGCTCGACACTATACCTAAGGATATTTTAGGTAATACAGCTGTGAGGTTTGGACTGGACGATCATGATGAAGGTGAGCGCACTCTTGGACTGATTTGGTACCCTGCCAAGGATGAACTGGGGTTCGATGTGTCATTCAAGCGCATTCCCGACAGCGTCATCAAAGGCGAACTGAGACCTACGAAGAGGGTTATGTTGCGTGTTATTATGTCAATTTTTGACATTTTTGGGTTCTTGTCACCATTTACTACACAAGGCAAAGTTATGTTGCAGGACGCCTGGCGTCTTCATATCGACTGGGACGATATTATTCCAGATGAATTGTATAAAAAATGGTGCAATTGGTTGGAATTACTGAAGGTTATTGGAGAAATTCGCCTGCCAAGATGGTACCAGTCATGCGCTGCCAGGTGTAAGATGGGCGATGAGTTGACCACAACTTTACCAAGCTCTTCCTTTCATGCCGTGACCGAGCAATGCTATAGTGACTTAGAACTGCATTTATTCAGTGACGCCTCACTTAAGGCAATGTCAGCGGTTGCGTACTGGCGTTGGAAGAGTAACGATCAGATATGTGTCGCGTTTGTTGCCAGCAAAAGCCGAGTATCTTCGGTGAAACCTCAAACTGTGCCGCGATTGGAACTTCAAGCTGCGTTACTAGCAGCTCGACTCGCTGACTCAATAGCGAAGGCACATCGTTTGCACGTTACACGGCGATACTTTTGGTGCGATTCAAGTACTGTGCTACACTGGATTGGCAACAACACTCGTCGATACAAGACTTTCGAAGCTAATAGATTAGGCGAGATCGACGACCTGTCACAAGCCTCTGAGTGGAGATATGTGCCAACAGGACTGAACGTGGCGGACATTGCTACAAGAGAAACGTTCAATTATCAGTCTTTTCTCAATGAGTGGTTCAAGGGACCCGAGTTTTTGTACAGCGATGAGACTTGCTGGCCAGCGAACGTCCTGGAACCCGAAAATGAAGTCGGCGCTGAAGCTTGCATGACCGTAGTAGAAAACTCACGTACATGTTTCCCGGTTCCTGACCCTGAGCGCTTCTCCTCGTGGCTACGATTTATGCGATCTACCGCTTGTGTTCTCAAGTTTGCAAATAAATGCAGAGGTATCGCACTTGACGACTACGCCCTGATGGAACAAGCAAAGCAGTTAATCCTGCGCCAAGCTCAAGAAGATTCCTTTGCCAGTGACATACAAGCAGTAAAGGCAGGAAAAGACTTGCCACGCGATAGTCGGCTGCGAAATCTATCTCCATACTTGGACGAGAACAATGTTTTGCGCGTGAGTGGCCGCATTGATGCTGTTTCTGACGTACCTCAGGAAGCGAAAAGGCCCATTATTCTTGACGGACGGCATCCTACTGCCAAGCTTTTGGTCAAGCACTATCATGTGAAGGCTGCCCACGGACACCAAGAAGCGGTAGTAAATGATTTAAAACAAGAATTTTGGATAATTCACTTGCGACCTACCGTCAAAAATGTTGCGTCTCGTTGCATGCTCTGCAGGTTAAGAAAGGCTTCCCCACAGGTGCCTCGGATGGGTGACTTACCTCAAGCGCGCATGGCGCATCATCAACGTGCCTTCACCTTTTGCGGGATCGATCTGTTTGGGCCCATGGAAGTCACAGTAGGCAGACGTCGAGAAAAACGTTACGGCGTTTTGTTTACTTGCCTAAAAGTTCGTGCAGTCCACATAGAAGTTGTTCACACACTAACTACCGACTCATTGATTATGGCGCTTCGACGAATGGCGTCCCGACGCGGGTGGCCGTCGCATATTTATTCCGACAACGGCACGAACCTACGCGGAGCAGACGTCGAATTGCGAAGATCCATACAGGAGCTCGACGAAGAATCACTTAGAGCCGAAGCTCTTAACAATCAAGTTCGCTGGACTTTTATTTCCGCCCGCCAGCCCCCATTGGGGTGGGGCGTGGGAGCGCTTGATTCGGACCGTGAAGCGATCTCTTCGTGTCATTTTAAAAGAACGAGCGCCTCGAGACGAAACTCTAAGCACTCTACTAGCGGAAGTAGAAGGTATTGTCAACGGTCGACCACTAACACACGTGTCGGTAGAGCCGGGCTCCTCTGACGCGCTTACGCCCAACCACTTTCTTATAGGCTCTTCGTCCAGGTTACCAATACATGGCGTATTTGACGATTCGGACTTAGCCTTAAGGAAGCAATGGCGAATAGCGCAGCGATTGGCCGACATGTACTGGAAGCGATGGATGAAGGAGTTCCTCCCGCTTCTGTTACCGAGAAAGAAGTGGCAACAGGAGCAGAAGCCAGTGAGTGTCGGGGACCTTGTGCTTGTGGTGGACCCTGACTCGCCTCGAAACGTGTGGCCACGAGGCCTGATAAAAATGTCCTACCGGGAAAAGACGGTCGCATCAGGGTGGTCGACGTCAGCACCGCTACCGGCGTGCTGCGCCGGTCTGTGGCGCGCGTGGCTCCTGTACCTACCCTAGCTGATTAGTGCTAGTTTGCGCACTAGGGTGGGGAGTGTAGTTGACGGCCTCGTTTGATATCGATATACTTTTATACTTTTTCTATATTTTACTGTTTTTACTGTCACTAATGTGTTGGAAAAAATTACACCTATATTTTGCAAGATTTCCTCGTTTTTATTGCGAATCAAGCTACGACCTTTTCAAGATGAGTACAGAAATTAAGAAAATATGTAAATTACTAGGTAACAACAGGCGGACTTATAACTAAACAGCCAAATAACCAAATGTAACACAAATATGTTGTGAAAGTGAATCTTTGATACACCTTATAAATAAATACTATTGGAAATCCTTAAACAAATTGACTTAGCCCCACAGTAACTTCAAGAAGGCTTGTGTGGTGGATACTTATACAACAACAAATACTTGGTATTAAATAAGAGGTACAGTCACCGCACGGGAGTGTTATACCATTTAGGGTTCTTGCTAAAGTGGAAATTCTATAGCGTAAGTACTGAACAACCAATTTTTAGCTAGGACCCTAAATGGCGCAACCATCGCGGAAAGTGCGTGTTTTAAATGTACTTATTTATAAGTGTACTGTTCATATCATCATCATCAGTATTTAAGAGCTATGCTCTTGTCGGTGGAGTAATCGCCACTCTTCTTTTTGCTGGGCCAGCCTTTTAACTCCCTCGTACGACACGACAGAAACTTTTTCTTTTATTTGGCTGAGATATGTGAGCCTGGGCCTTCCTCTGCCTCTTTTCCCCTCAATCTTGCCCTCCAGGATGTTTAAAAAGAATCTGTCGTGCCGTATCAAGTGGCCAACCATCTTGCCCCTTCTGTTAGCTATTGTCTCTAACAGGCATCTCTTCTCTCCTGCCATGCTCAGGACCTCTTCGTTCGTCTTCCTTTCTGTCCAGCTAATCCTTAGCATCCTCCGCCAACACCACATTTCAAAGGCCTCCAATTGCTCTCTGTCCCGTTGTGTTAGCGTCCACGTCTCACACGCATATAAAGCGATGCTCCAGATATACACCTTAACTAAGCGTTTTTTGACATTCTTCGAGATGTGTGCTTTGACCTGATTCATATAAAGAAGAAATATCTGAGCTCATCACACAAATGCCTTCACCAGAATTTGAACCCAGGACCATCGGCTTCTAAGGCAGGGTTACTACAGATTATAGTTCGTTTTTTTTTAGCATTAGAAAGAACTTGCAAGAACGTAAGCGATCTTGACATGTCTTTTAATTGAAAAACGCTTTTTAAACTTCAAAAACGATTACTTATGAAAGCAGAAGAATATAAATGATCCTATTAGATTCATAATTGTTACATATTTGCCGCAACTACATAAAATAAAATCTTATTTTTAAAATGTGTTTTTCAATTAAAAGACACTTCAAGATTGTTTACCTAATTTCTAATGCTAAAAAAACGAACTATAGGCCAGACCGGTCGTCAAAATCTTTTATGAAGCAATATCGTATTTTGCAAATTTTTCGGTGACTTGTATTCTGCCTCTGTGTTCGTTAATTACGAGTTTGACAGTATTCTCCGCCCTAGACCAATATGGTAGACAATTACCGCACGATCGCAATCACGGGAAACTTATTGGCACGAAACCTGATACACACCATTTCTTATCCCCAAAACGACCCGCAACGCAAAATACGGGTACTTGTACGATTGTTAACTTCGTAACAAATTAGTTTAGAATATCTTGTATATAATCCCTTCAAAATTAAACTCTAATGCAATCTAGATAAGACTTAAATTGTGTTGAAAAAGTATTATTGCCGTCGTCACACGCACACTATAATCAACGTATTGATAGACTCTAAACAATGCTCATTTAGACAGTGTTCGTAAGATCGGAATTAATACACGCGACGCGATCTCATGCCTATTCCTAGTAGGGTTGGCAGATGAAAATTGATATTGACATTCGGCGCGATTCGGGAAATGGATTAGACATTCACTAGATATGAAATCGTAACGATATGTGACGTTCCACAGAAAAAGGTACCCCATGGCGGTTGGCGCTTACGCTATTATTAAAGCCGCTGCAATATTATTGCGGCCATAAGGTACCTTTTGCCGTGGAACGTCACATATCGTTACTATTTCATATCTAGTGAATGTCTAATTCATCTCCCGAATCGCGCCGATTCCCTAGTCCTGTTCCTGACCCTTTTCATTTTCGACCCCTTTGCTGATACTGATTACTGTCGGCTGATGGAACTGCCAAGTTCCTGTGTAACCACGATCTTTGTCGGAATGAAACTATGCTAGCTGATACTCAAATGAAAAATAAGTCACCTTGTATTGGTCTATTTAGAATTTTTTAGATCATATATTTAATGTCACGGAATCAAACGACTTTTATAACTGCTTTTGCGCTACACAGTTTGGAAACTATTAGTTATATGCATACATTACTTATGTATAGACATATTTCCTAACATTTAACAGTTTTCTTATAGCACACAAAAACGGGGTCCAAGGAAAAATTACAAATTGACGACATATTTCTACTTCCATTTTTTCGATGTTACCATACTTTCAAATTATTTATCCGTGAGCCCTACTATGCCCACTTCTACGGTAATTAATTAATAAAGATTAAGCCTGTGGTTCTATAGGTAAAGGTATTATTATCTACTTGTTACTTTACCAAACAGGTCCAAATACTGTTTCATTAACACATTACGCGCTGTCATCGAACACACCCTCCCCTTTCCCCACTTCCCAAACCATCAAATTGCCAAGTGCGACCATCAAATCTGCCAATACCAACAACCCTGCTACACTCGAGCAACGCGAACTCATTAGGAGAACATTATGCTATCAGCTGTAACTCCTGATAAGGCAACAGGGGCAACACATTTGACTTCACACCATCCCATGCGAAAAACAACCTTATATGTAGCAACTACAGTTTATTCTTCTTTGGAATTCAGGATGCACTTGTGACGTTGTTAGAAATTGTGATACACAATATTTGTGGTGGGTATAATGAAGTATTTTCGTTTAATATCTATAGCTCCGAGGGCGAAATTTGAGAGAACAGTATTGATTGCCATGGCGAACGATTTTTTGAATATTTTTACATCTCTTAAAGCGTGCATCTCATGTTTCTCTGAAGCTTTCGTATTTTATGGTACCTATCATTTGTTTTTATTTTAAACAACAATGTATGTAGGTACATTGTTGTAAATGTATTCAAGACAAAAAAATAAAAAAATGTACAGATTATTGAAGGAAATTAGGTGTTTAAAATAATAATGACTATAATGACACACACTTGAAATTAGGCTTGAGGCCTGTAATTATTTTATTAGAAATAAGCTGTCGAACACAAGGGTGTTTACCTAAATTTGAATTTTAGGCAAAAATTAACCCATCATAAATAAAAACTGTCTTTTACACAATGTTTTCCAAAAATTCCATTAAAATGGCATGCATAATGCATAGTTAGCTAGTGCTAACTACTACCACAGAATAAGTAATAGTATTATCATACTACTACATTGAATATACCACAGAGATGTACATACTTTCGTTGTAAAGTTTTTTTATTTGTTTATTTATTTTATTTGCCTAATCCTTTATTAATTCATTAAATAACTGTTCTACACTATATCATTTTAACATGTTTATATTCATCATCATCATCATCATTATAGCCTTCAGTCGCCTACTGCTGAGCACAAGCCTCTCTTCGTGTACGCCAGTTATCCCGGTCCTGGGCTATATCCTGGGTATTATATACCGGGCTGGGTCATCATCATCATCATCATTATCTCAGCCATAAGACGTCCACTGCTGAACATAAGCCTCCCCCTTGGACCTCCATTCGTACCGGTTGGAAGCGACCCGCATCCAGCGTCTTCCGGCGGCCTTAACAAGGTTGTCCGTCCATCTTGTGGCGGCTGGGTATATTACTTATTTGTAACAAAGAACCTAAATCATTCTAACTCACAAAGAAAAGCTAGATTACAGGAATAAGATATGTCACCGATGAAAAATCTTATACAAAGGGCAGACTAAGAGGATTAACAAATGCTGAGGTCTAATAATCTTACAAACAAAAAGCTTTGATTTTCAAATGTAAGGTTTTTTTATTCTACAATCCGCTGTTCCATTATCGACAATTGTCTATTGCCCTAGTAACACAATCGGATTAGGTTTAAAACCTCGAAATCTCTAGAACAGTTCTAAAATAGCGCTAGCTATACAGGGTGTTTGGTACATCGTTTGCCAAATTAAAACGGCAGATAGGTTGAGTCATTTGCTATCTTCTCATCTCATGTCTAGAAAAACAAAATTGACCATGGTTTTTTTTTACTACTACGCAAGTAAAAATTTAAAATTTACGAAAAACTGGCATATAAGTGAAAAAAAAAGTGCGCTAAATTAAAAATTTCTAGGCCTGAGAAGATAGCAAATGACAAATTACTCAACCTATCTGCCGTTTTAATTTGGCAAACGATGTACCAAACACCCTGTATAGGTATGGCCACCAGAGTTGAGGTCACACACATGGCAATATGTTATTGTCATGTCTCTTCTTCCTCGCGTTATCCCGGCATTTTGTCACGGCTCATGGGAGCCTGGGGTCCGCTTGACAACTAATTCCAAGAATTGACGTAGGCACTAGTTTTTACGAAAGCGATCGCCATCTGACCTTTCAACCCAGAGGTGAAACTAGGCCTTATTGGGATTAGTCCGTTTTCCTCATGATGTTTTCCTTCACCGAAAAGCAACTGGTGACAATGAAATGATATTTCGTACGAGCCGATATGTTATTGTATTGTCATGTACAGTCAGCAGCAGAAGTCGCTATACACTCCAGGTGCTCAAAGAGAGGTAAACGTTTAAACTGTCAAAAAGTTGTTGGCTGTCATAGTAGTATTTACTTGTGAGCGCTTAACGTGTCACAAATATCTTAACAGTCGCTATTCATTAATTTCTACACTTACAACAAGTCATTGATACCTTAGCTGTCAAAAAACCAATGGTATCTAAGCGGTCAAAGTGTCAAATATGTCTGAACAATATGGAAAAATAGACTTTAAAGCATACAAGTATGGTCGAATATTGAATGAAAGATAGCCATGCTAATTTCAAGTAAAGCGTTTTGACAATCATCGAAAGCAGTACAGTCTTGTCATCACATACATCTATCTCACGTTTTATCCTTCAACCATTTGACAGGAGCCTCTCGGTCAACTTACTGCAAACTATTTCTTTTAACAGAATCGTCAAAACGAATGACACATAGCGAAAGCTAACTGAAGCGGAATTTAGAGCCAATTGTCAAGGCACGTTGTGGTCTCAGTAACAGGCGTTTGCTTTCCAAAGCAGAGACCGCGGGTTCAAATCTCACCTAGAGATTACAGCTTTTTATTTTTTGGGTGTCATATCTATTATTAATTTCATAATTTGTGTCTTTTGATTTTATGCTATATAATTTTTGAAGCTATGTCACTGTAGCGTATGTACGACTTTCTATCAGAACGTTGTAATAGGTTTGAACTCGCAGTGGGCGTTACTTTGATTACTCCTGTGCGGAAAAAAGCGGCCAAGTGCGAGTCGGACTCGCCCATGAAGGGTTCCATAGCAGCAAGCAACAATAAAATTGCGGTTTACGATTTATGACGTATTAAAAAAAACTACTTACTAGATCTCGTTCAAACCAATTTTCGGTGGAAGTTTGCATAGTAATTTACAACATATATTTTTTTTAGTTTTATCATTCTCTTATTTTAGAAATTACAGGGAAAGACACACATTTTACCACTTTGGAAGTGTCTCTCGCGCAAACTATTCAGTTTAGAAAAAAAATATATTAGAAACCTCAATATCATTTTTGAAGACCTATCCATAGATACCCCACACGTCCTATACGTGATGATGAAAAAAATTTTTGAGTTTCAGTTGTAAGTATGGGGAACCCCCAAAATTTATTGTTTTTTTTTCTATTTTTGTGTGAAACTCTTAAAGCGGTTCATAGAATACATCTACTTACCAAGTTTCAACAGTATAGTTCTTATAGTTTCGGAAAAAAGTGGCTGTGACATACGGACGGATAGATAGACAGGCAGACATGAGGGACATAAGGGTTCCGTTTTTTTGCCATTTGGCTACGGAACCCTAAAATGGTGGTCTCTTCGAAAACTTACTAAATTAAATTAAAGGATATGAAAACAATGCATTTTATTAATTTCAGACATCATATTTCAAAGTAACATTAAATTTAAGCTTACCTACCTACACAATCGATATTAAATAGAAATAGTCTTAGTTTTATTTTTCAAAACGTTCGGGGTTCCATTCCCGAGCTGAGTACACAATTTTAAACGTATGAATGCAGTTTTTCGTGTTACTAAAATCGATGACATGGTTCCTAAGGAGAGATCGGTGTATATCTTATAGTATCAGATTTTCCCATACTGGCCGATCTAAATGGGCCACCCTGTATAGTATATTTTAGTACAGTAAGCGGGCTAAATAAATATATTAACATATATAATATGCTCTACGGTTTGGAAGAACAGCCGCATATGACAATTAAAATAAAAAACCGATCATAGTCGTAGAACCTACTTATTTATTGTCTAAGTTTGACACTTAACGATAAAATACTGCTTTAAGAAAGGAGGTGTCAATTCATAGCTGCGACAGTATTTATTTTAAAGTTAAACAGATAAAATGTTGATGCTTAGTTACCATTGAAATAACAACTGCTTAGCAACTGGTGGCACCCTGGCTGCTGACGTACGTGATTTGCAGTGCGTGTAGGAATTAATGACAGCAGCTTGAATTTGAGCGCTTAGTTACCACTGACATTCTAACCGTTATTGTCATTGTGATTAAATAAGGGTGTATGTGTTAAAGAAAAACTCAGAAGTTAAGATATATGTGACGAACTGAAAGCCTAAGTGAAAATGACAACTAAGATGTCCTTATTTTTGTGACGATTGAAGTGTATATGTTTTCTTGGACACCTTGCCCGCTCAGGTATATCTGCTGCTGACTGTATGTACAGTCAAGGAATTTAAATTCCGACCCATTTCGTACTTTGTCACAGTGACAACCGTATGAGGTCTCTAGCGGCTTTCATATTGATTGTCACTGTGACAAAGTACGAAATAGGTCGGAATTTAAATTCCTTGACTGTATAATGGCATCTAAATTTTGAATTTACTATACCTACCAATAAGCTAAAGGTACGTTCAGATTCAGCTACTACACCATCAGCATTACTGCAGTAGTTTTGCAGCGCGGTATTTGCTGACTACACTGCTGTCGCAAATGTCACATCGATTTTGACATTTGCAACAGCAGTGCAGTAAAGCAAAGAATAACCATCAGGCACCGCACCATACCAGGGATGTTAGCTTTAAAAGTTAAAACACTAAGCGCTACAAATGTATGTTTATGTTACAACCACATGTTTAGCTACCTAAACGGGAAATAGTTTCAAAATAGGTGCATCTGTTAATTAACCACTTAATTAACAGAGTTAAAACAGACGCATAAACTGCAGTAAACCCACCGCAAACTGTATCTGCGGTGCATTTACTGCAGTTTATGTATGCTGTAATAACACGTAAGCGGTTAATGCTTTTGAACCTAGTTTTGACCCCTGAGGTAACCGGTAGCGGCTCAATTGGGAATCATTAAGCCCTGCGGAACACAATGGTTAGGTTAGGTTATTGCTAAGTCATCCTTTCCTTGTCTATTTTTAGTCAAGTACGGAATGACTTATGACTTTGACGGGTTGAGAGATTGTGATATTGTCTACTGCCGCGTCCTTGATGCTTGAAATTGTCTGTCAATTTACTTGATAAATAAATGATACTTGATTTTTGAAAACGAATTGGAAGTACGTCATTCGAGGCAGCAATGCGGCGGTGAACGTCACTCATTTTATGAAGTAAATTGTCAGATAAAGCGGCGAGTATAGTGTTGCTGCAGGTGCTATCCGAATATCATCCGAATATTATCCGAATATCATTTCCCTTGCAGTGCGCTTTCGTCGCTTATGCACTTTGCACATAGCCAATAAGTAAAGAAGACACATTAATTACGTAATTGGTGTGATCTTAGATCATCAACCGTTTGACGACCGGTCTGGGTGGTCTGGCCTAGCGGGTAGTGACCCTGCCTGCGAAGCCGATGGTCATGGGTTTGAATCCTGGTAAGGGCATTTATTTGTGTGATATGCACAGATACGAGTATTTGTTCCTGAGTCATGGATGTTTTCTATGTATTTAAGTATTTGTATATTATACTTATATATCGTTGTCTGAGTACCCACAACACAAGCCTTCTTGAGCTTACCGTGGGACGTAGTAAATTTGTGTAAGAATGTCCCTATAATATTATTTATTAATATGTTTAAGAACCTTTTTGTCCAATTCTCAATAATAACCTAACAATGAAGCACTAAAATAGCAGCAATCGATTGCCACAAGCCAGGCATGCAGGTATAATTAGAAGTGTATCGGACGTGTAATGAGCGCGCCGCAACGTAAATAAATACAGAAGTTCTGCTGGTTATCTTCTTCCTTATGATTCTTATGAACAATATATGGCGACGAGACGAATCGCCTGATGGTTAGAGTTAGACCAAGAAAAGTTTGCAGCGATTTTGATAGCCCAAGCAGCGCATGTTTTATTTTAAACGTCAAATTTTTATGAAATTAGGACGTTTATAATAACACTTGCACTGCGTGGGCTATTAAAATCGCTGCAGACTTTTCTTGATCTAACTCTAGCAATTTTCGCCCATGGACACCTGTAACATCTTTGTCCGAAAATACTGCAGGCGACAGTTCATTCCACGGTTTAGCTGTGCTATGTTTTTCTGGAGAAAAGCACAATCGAAGACTGCCAACCATTTAGTGGTGATGCGACAAACGCGGCAGGGATTAGTTAATCCAAACTATGTCTTGGTTTGTAATTTTATCTTATACCGGGTGTGGCCTGCAATGCGAGCAAAAAAATTATTTGTAAGCTGTACTCCTCATACCGACCAACATTAGTTCAGCAACTTTTAAAAATAGCTTGTGGTTTAAATTTTAATACACTATAAAGTTTATTTTAAGACGCAATGTATTGCAAATTTTGTTATGTTTAAGGCATGACAAGCAACGTCAATCACAAATGATATGGCATGGCGATATTGGCGATGGCGTCCAATGAAGATAATATTTATTAATAATAATAATAGGAAGATAATAGGAAGTCTAAATACTTCATAATTTTTAAAAGTTGTTGAACAAAAGTGTCACCGTTTGAGGAATACAATCCATGTTTTAATTATTTGCTCGTGTTACAGGCCACACCCGGTATTTCGCACTTTGATACATAATACATGCTTTTTAGTACTTTTCCAGGTATAGTGATCCGATATTGTGCTAGATCTGCTGTGCCTGCGCGCCTGCCCGTTAATTGCGCGGGCGCCGTATAAATACATCTAAGTGCATCGACCGCGTTCCCACCGGTCAGCTAATCCCGTCTGGCTGCGGCTATTTCGTCTAGATTCGACAATTTCAACTAGTACAGTCGCCTGCTGTATGTACAGTCATCATTAAAAGTCGCGTGAGACAACACGTCAAAAGCTTCACAAAAAGTTGACAGAAACAAAAACACAAATTAACAATATCATCATCATCATCATCTCAGCCATAAGACGTCCACTGCTGAACATAGGCCTCCCCCTTGGACCTCCATTCGTACCGGTTGGAAGCGACCCGCATCCAGCGTCCTCCGGCGACCTTAACAATGTCGTCTGTCCATCTTGTGAGTGGACGTCCTACGCTGCGCTTGCTAGTCCGTGGTCTCTACTCGAGCACTTTTCGACACAATTAACAATATAAGGAAACAAAAATTATTCTTACATTTCCGCTAATCACATAGACAAGTGAATGATAATCGATCGGGAAACTCGGCGTTTTTTTTACCTACTTATGACATTACAAAAGTTAACAATTTAAATATGGGGGTTTTTGGGGGCGATAAATCGATCTAGCTAGGTCTTGTCTCTGGGAAAACGCGCATTTTAGAGTTTTTATATGTTTTCCGAGCAAAACTCGGTCTCCCAGATGTTACGGATAAAGTACGAAAAGCTAGCATTAAACTCCATTTATTTTATGACGCCATTAACATAATCTTAACTCATTCTTTAGGCAACTCTATTTATTTATGTCCTTGAACATATTTTCTTTCATATTTTCATAGTTTCAGCCGTCAGACAGATTGGTGAAGGTCGACCATATATGTGGGATCTTAGACCATAAACAAGTTATTGACCCAAATAAATATAAAATAAAGTAAATTAGGTCACCACAGAAATAACTGTAGGTAACTAAATTCTCTTGGAAACTTTAAATAGGGCAAAACCCGCCAAGGTTTACGATGACATAAACTAAGTTACGCAAAGTTAACGTGTGTAAACGTTGGGACAATAAAACCACGGTGCAAACACAATGGGCCCGATTCGGATTTTGAAATAGACATCTTTTTTTTTTTATGAGTGGTAATTTATTCAATAGCAAAACTTATACAAACTATTATTAAAATTAAGTATAAACTAAATAAATTAAAACTAAAACTAATAAAATAAATAAATAAAACTTACCCACCTACCTTAGGTCCCCCAGATCTGTCCCCTGCGGAAGGGTACCCATAAGGCTGGCTACATTCCCACGCTGAATAGCTATGCCTATTCTTTGGCCTAGGAATGAGCCAGCCCTAGGGTCACCCGTGGTTTCCAATAGTCTTTTTGAATTAGATATAATATTTTAGACATCACCAAGATACGATAACGATATGTTTAAGATCTAACCTGTCAAATTTGACATTTGCGCGATACTGGAGATACTCTTGAACGATTTCCACAGGATATGACTTAGAGATCCAATTCACATCTAATAGATATCTTAATCTATCTAACGTAAAAGTGACATTGGTTGCCCGAATGGCGCTACAAAAGAGAACTAGTTGATATCTAAACTATAACGTATCTAGAATGGATCTAGTACGTGTCGTCTCTTGTGAATATCTTGAAGTTCGAATACGGCAGAATGACAGTAAACTATGTCCGAAATTGCTTGCGACAGTAACCTAACTCCCGGCCATTGGAAATAGGGCAACGAACTATAACTTTAATTAACTAACTAAATAAAACTAACAATAATACGGAAACGTTATCGAGATTTTTGTATTAAACTAGTTTCTGTCTACAACTTCGTCACGAGGATTGATGATGATGATGATGATTAGTAAAAACTATCCTCAAATGACATTTGCGGCGGTAATGTTGTAGTAGCAATCCTGCTGCAGTCACCTCCTCCTTCTTCCTCGCGTTATCCCGGCATTTTGCCACGGCTCATGGGAGCCTGGGGTCCGCTTGACAACTAATCCCATGATTTGACGTAGGCACTAGTTTTTACGAAAGCGATTGCCATTTGACCTTCCAACCCAGAGGGGAAACTAGGCCTTATTGGGATTAGTCCGGTTTCCTCACGATGGTCCTGCTGCAGTCACCATCTGAATGATACCTTAAAGACGGACTACTTTTTTTTTTATTATTATGAATGGGCTTACTCATGGCCACAGACTAGCCGAGGCGTAGACGTGGCCTACGATGGAGCGAGCTCGCCCAGAAGGTGCCTGTTCACCTTCCCTCCTTGTTGACCTGTTGTGCTTTGCTCTATTAATATAGGTCTAGGTTTCTAACAAAACATTATGAACATTTTTAATTAGAAACAAGCTGTATGATTGTATGACGCCGACCAGAATGGATGGTATCATGCACATCCTGATGTTTTGTCGCGAGCAGCATTCATACAAGCAGATGCTTATATTAATGATACTGAACAAAAAGTATTCGTTAGGCGCCGGCACAGATTGCTTACTACTAGATGGAGCATTTAAGACCCCTTGCTCATCATGCATTAATGTTCACACAACATACTACGCGATATGTATACTTATGCAAAAAAATTAATACTTTCCCTTTTTTTAAATATTAGTAAAACTGCAATAACTGCTGCTCCGTGTGGTAAGCATCCTAAATTAAAATTATAAAGCTAGATAGAGATATTTGATTATAAAGTTCATTTTTCGAAGTCAAACTCTAAAAATGCAACCCAGCATTGTAGGTTATGCAGATGACAGTACGGTTGTTGAGAGATATTTGGCTAGTGCAGGGGACAGCAGGGAGGATATACGTTCACAGAGAGAGGCCATGGTTGAGCGAATGAACTTGACCCTTAGTCTCGTTTCCCAGTGGGGTGATGACAATCTGGTCACGTTCAATGCCTCCAAAACGCAGACGTGTCTATTTTCCGCAAAACGGAGTCCATTCGACCTGACTCCTTCCGGGGTGCATCTGTACCTATTACCGACAGCCTGGAACTCCTCGGCATGGAGCTGAGTTCAGTCCTCAGCTTCGGCAGCTTCATTGAGTCTAAAGCACAAACTGCGGCCAGAAAGCTGGGCGTCCTAAATAAGGTGAAGCTATACTTCACACCTGGACAGCTTCTAACACTTTACAAAGCTCAAGTCCGGTCGTGTATGGAGTATTGCAGCCACCTGTGGGATGGCTCAGCTAAATACCAACTCTCCGCTTTGGACTCAGTGGAGCGCAGAGCCAGGAGGATGATTGGCGACAAGAAGCTAAAGGCTAAGCTTCAGTCTTTGGCCCATCGGCGGAAAGTCGCCAGCCTGTCGGTATTCTACAGGTTGCACTTCGGGGAGTGTGCCCAAGAGCTACACGAGCTTATTCCACCGTCCCCATTCTACCATCGGACTTTTAGACGCACGGCCGGTTTCCATCCTTACTTGGTAGATATTCCACCAATTCGCACGAAGCGCTTTGCTTCTACTTTCCTTATGCGCACTGCCAAGGAATGGAATTCCTTGCCGGCGTCTATATTTCCGTGTTCTTATAACCCGGCAACCTTCAAATCAAGAGTGAACAGGCACCTTCTGGGCGAGCTCGCTCCATCGTAGGCCACGTCTACGCCTCGGCTAGTCTGTGGCCATGAGTAAGCCCATTCATAATAAAAATAATAATAATAATACATACCGATAAATAAATAAAAATACCAATTAAACATATTTCCTCCTCAATAAATATTTCTGAAACCATTTATTTTTGACAGCCTGTTGAGAGTGTTGAATCGAGCGATACTTAGTTATAGCAACTTTTGTAACTTTAATATTAGCTCCTGTAGCCGCCGTGCAGGTCAGGATCTCGACGACTCAAACAAAAAGCTTCGATTTGAAGTAAACTGTTATAATTTAAATAGGTACTGGTTACATGGGCTTTCTTGACTAAAACGGTTAAATGTAAAAGTGGTGTGGTAATCGTATGAAGGCTGATTGATGAAAGCGTGATTTGCGTAATTTTAATGTACGAAATGGTGGTTAAGATTTAGGTGCCTCTAATTGGCCGCGATAATGGTATGTGGATGTGGAGCGCTCCTATTGGTGCTTTAGAAAAAGCTTCCAAATACTAGCCGTGCCCGACAGCTGCGTTTAGTTACTGCATTAGTTTTATACAAATAAAGGTTGCGTTCGCAACAGCTCCATAAAGGAACGTATTGTTTTAAATCCCGTCTGAACAGAATGAGAGCAAGTTATCTGACATAGGTTATAGGTAGGTACTCAGGACAAGATGTCAAGATGCTAAAGGCCTGAATGAGAAAGAGTAGAAAGAGACGCGAGGCTCTCCAGAAGATCCTCTTCCCCGAATTTTAAGATGCCTTGACCTTAAAGCTTCTAAATAAAACTGAGTAAATTTACAAGATTAGGATCACACCGTAGTTACATCTTAAAGTTGAAATCTGTTAGATGATATCCGGGATATGATATGACGGGTGATCGGTGACCAAGTATTACTTTCCATATTAAATGAAGTGACGGACGCCTCAGCCCGGACCCAGATCGACTTGTCTTCTTCCTCCTCGCTTTATCCCGGCATTTTGCCACGGCTCACATAGGAGCCTGGGGTCCGCTTGACAACTAATCCCATTATTTGACGTAGGCACTAGTTTTTACGAAAGCGACTGCCATCTGACCTTCCAACCCAGAGGGTAAACTAGGCCTTATTGGGATTAGTCCGGTTTCCTCACGATGTTTTCGTTCACCGAAAAGCGACTAGTAACTATCAAATGATATTTCGTACATAAGTTCCGAAAAACTCATTGGTACGAGCCGGGGTTTGAACCCGCGACCTCCGGATTGCAAGTCGCACGCTCTTACCGCTAGGCCACCAGCGCTTTTTTTCCCCAGATCGACTTGTGTGAGTCATTAATGCTGCATCTATATCACGTAGTCCACAGCCGCCGGCCCTGGCCCTGCTTAATGGGACAGGACAGTTTAAACAATCGCTCAACACTAACAAAGGCAAGCCATTGTTTATCACGTCACCTGTCCCTTGCAGCCACAATTACACTGATTACAGTGATTACTGTAATTATACTCAACGCCATGGCGGACTTTTTATCATACGTGCGTTGAATTTGGCAACTTGTGTCAATGAGTTATACCTATCTTTAGTTATGCTTGGCTGCCGGGAGTAGAATTTTACTAAGTTATGAGCACTGTCGCTAAGAGCTAGAAAATATTGGCTAGGTATTGTTTATCACGTCCCCTGTCATTTGCAGTCACAATTACACTGATTACAATGATTAATACTGCAATTATACGCAACGCCGTGATGGCGGACTTTTTACCATACGAGTACGTGCTTTGAATTTGGCAACTTGTATCAATAACGTTTATGTACGATACCTATCTTGAATCACGCTCGCTTATAGGATTGTACTGAGTTTAGCACTATTATTTGGTGAACTAGAAAACTAGAGACTGGAGAACTAGAAACAGGTATTGGTGAACTAGAAAATATTGTTATCGGCTGTCATATGCAGCCATAATTCACTAATTACAATTATTAATTTATTACTGCAATTACATGCAATGCCGACGGACTTTTTTGAGCCATACGTGCGTCGAATTTGTCAATTGGCCAATCTTGTCAAAGATTTTAGTAAATGCGGTTCTGCATATCTTTTGTTTTTCTATAGAGATCAATGAATTCACTGATATTTTAGCAATTTCGAACTGCAACAATATTCTTTAAATTAAGATCACACCAAAGACTTTTTGTTAAATTACTGTGTGAAACTCGTGCAACCAACCACAATAGACCCGAAAGTGCTTACAGTGACAAAATGCATTTAACCTCCAAAACCATATAAGATATATACAGTGGTGGTATTAGTAAAAGGTATACCACCAAAACTAATTTCCCAATGTCCCATGAGAATTCTAAATAGGTATTCCACAACACATCTCAAGACTCTTACTCTTAGACTAAGATGAAATTTGTTTCGTCTTAAGAACTCATTGTAAAATTAGCAGCACACGTCGAACGAATTCCTAGGGGAGATGCAACATTTGCGGTTTCCTAAAATAACTAAGTCTTTGTACAACTATTTCTTTGTTTCTACTTCCCGGTGGGAACGACTCAATATTTCTGATGCTATTATAAAAGAGCAGTCTATTAAGGTCAATTGGTAGCTATAAACATTTTATTTGATGAAATTTGTCGCGCTACAAACCATTTCCTTCTGACAACTGGGTTAAACGTTCCATTCATCGCTCGTAAAATTAAATTACAATTAATTTAGGCCCTTTATATATATATATATACAGGCCTATAAATCATCCCGCATATCACATCACCTATCTTTTGATCGACGATTTCCATACAAGGGTAGTGCATAAATTTTCCATTTGTTTTGAATATAAGGGGATCGAAACACGTATTGGGCCTGAACCTTTATATCACTGATCAAATATAGGTAACGTTCAGAACGCAAAACCACACAGACTGGGAAATTTCCTTTGTCTTACCTGCTGTCAAACGCAGTTTATAAAATGTTGCATACTCTTGTTCCTTGCATGTGGTTCGAGCGGTAAATCGAAGAGAGAAATGCGTACGTACATTAATAGCTTTATGCATTGGAGCCATTTGCTTGTATTGATTTATGGAACATCTTCGTGTGGGCGGTGATGTGTGTGCGTCCGCTATTTTCCTTTTATCCTAAAGAGTTGGCACTAATTTATTATAGCGATTACCACCCAGGCAAGGCATTAAATACTACAATGCGAGCATCGTTACAGTTTATGTGCCCAGCTGTACGTATCCATAAACGTAGAAGCAATCACAGCAATATTGTTAGGCTAGGTATTCGCATAGAATTTACTGAGGTAGGGGGAAACACTTTGCTTATTGTAATGTCCCGTAAACCTTTATTTCGTGAAATATCTGCAAAAGTTCTCATGCAGCAAAGGCAAGACATTAAGATACATAGAAACAGGATAAAAATAGCTCCCACAAATAGAACTCTCTATAGAAGCTTACATCAAAAGGCAAAAGGTCGTTAATTGTGAAATGAAATAGGCTTTAGCCAGAAGAACAAAAAAAGTGTAATGAATAGTTCGGTTGCATCATTGAGAATGTCATTGTGACGTTGTCTTGCCTATTATGACAATAAACATTCATAGCAAGTGTTCCTTGTCTGTCTTGTGTTGTTGTGTTGTTTATCTTGTTGTAATTAACATTATGTGTAGTGGGTGGTTTGAAAATGTGATGTGTACCCCAAACTTTTCCATACACTTTTCGTAGGGTAGTTGCACAAATCTCTGTTTTGACATTTTGCTGGGACATCAGTCAGCCGCGACCACGACCAGTGAAACCTGTGTCGAAACGTCGGTAATTGAATAAAATTCGCGTTAGACCGGCTATAAATGTGAGTTAATATGTGTTCCTTGTCTGTCCTTAGCTCAGGAGCTACAAGTTTCAAGTAAACACGATACAAATGATCTGTAGCATTAGCTCTGCACATGTCAGACCTACAGCGACGCCGCCACGCCGCGCCGCCGCTACAAAGTAGCCATCATATTCGGTTATTTACTCCACGTTGCCGACGTTCATTTCTATGCTAATCGGAAGATCGCCTGGCGCCCGGACATTCTATTTGCTTCACGATTAGACGCGAGTGAAAGCTCGTGTAAACCAGTGATTTACGTCCTAAAAACCAATGGTTGATACCTACAGATGATTTTGAGATGTCGGCGGCCGATCGTAAGATCAGGCATATCGTGAAATTCCTAGGCATATCGTGAAACGTGAAAATCTTTGACTCGTTCCCTGAGTCGACGGAGCCCCGCTACGAGGGGCTCCTATTTCTGGGCAGTTTGCCCTTCGGGCATCTGAAGCAACCTAACGAACCTATCTTACCTATAGATTGGTTTAATGTGACTATCCTCAAAACAATACACAGGAACATTACGATCTGCTTGATCTTACAATCGGCCACCGACAGAGATATTTTCTCTGTACGATTTCTAGCATTGACTTCGGCCGCCCTCGGATATTTGTGAAACTACGTTCAGCGCTATCAACTGCTTTGAACAGTTTAAATGTTAGCTGCGAGTGGGTACCTATATATGAGATCTGTTGAGGAAAGACTTATAACCTGGGCCATTTAATTTTAAGTTGTACGCTAATTTTTTTTTCAGATTTCATGTTATTTCTACCCAGAATCACATGCTCTTTCGTTTTAATAACATTTCTCATTCCCTTCTATTCCGTTATCATCATACAAAGTCTTTGTGGGTTTTTGGTGGGTCTCATTATCATAATTTCCAATACTTTTTCATCATCATAATTTCATTTTACAAAAAATGGAAATACTTGGGACACTTTTTCATTCGCGAAGCATTAAGAACAACACAACCGGCTAGGATGGACGACCCTTTGAGGTTTGATGAGGAAGCACGGAGCACATTAACATTTTATAATCTAATATGTTGCCGTTATGCTGGCTAACTTTACTTAGAGACTCACAAATAAACCATAGCCCTTCGACATGAGAAAGAAAAAACATTTAACGCACAACCAAGTATCTACTAAGTATCACCTATATCTACTAACTATCAACTAAGTATCACCACAGAATAAATGTGACGTCCCACGGGTAAAGGTACCTTATGGCGTTTGGCACTTACGCTATAATTAACGTTGCTCCAATATTATTGCGGCGCTATGCGACGTAAGTGCCAGCCGCCATAAGGTACCTTTTGCCGTGGAACGCACAAATAATAGTACTATTAGGTACAGAAACTTCACTCTCTAACAGAACTGTCGCCATTCGCCTGTCGGTATTCTACAGGTTGCACTTCGGGGAGTGTGCCCAAGAGCTACACGAGCTCATTCCACCGTCTCCATTCTACCATCGGACTTTTAGACGCACGGCCGGTTTCCATCCTTACTTGGTAGATATTCCACCAATTCGCACGAAGCGCTTTACTTCTACTTTCCTTATGCGCACTGCCAAGGAATGGAATTCCTTGCCGGCGTCTATATTTCCGTGTTCTTATAACCCGGCAACCTTCAAATCAAGAGTGAACAGGCACCTTCTGGGCGAGCTCGCTCCATCGTAGGCCACGTCTACGCCTCGCCTAGTCTGTGGCCATGAGTAAGCCCATTCATAATTTTAAAAAAAACGCGTCTATTGCGACAGATATGACTACAAGGTGGCGCAAGCGCGAGCAGGCGAGGCGTCCGTTCCATAGCGGTGCGCGACAGACAACTACAACTGCTAGACACCAAAATTGGTGTGGCCGCATATATAGCCAGCCACTACTGGTCTACCACTTTTCGAATCTATCATCTGATTCAAATGTACCTAGTTTGTAATTATGTGGTGTTATACGTAACAGTTTGGCGAGGATATAAATGTTTAGTACGTAAGTTGTAAATTTAAATATATAAATAAATTAAAAAAAATATATAGTTTTTGTGATTTTGTAATTTGGGTGTATTGTTTTAAATTGTAATACTTAAGTTGAATTGTACTTTATTTGTAATTACTTTATTGAAATAAATGAAACAACAGATTAAATTTTCTGATTGATAGAGTCGAAAGGTGGTAGACCACTTTCTAGGCTGACCGTACTAGTAGCGACGCGACGATATCGCGGAGTGAGCCACGCCTGGTATCATTTAATACAGTTTTTAGGGTTCCGTACCCAAAGGGTAAAACGGGACCCTATTACTAAGACTTCGCTGTCCGTCCGTCCGTCCGTCCGTCCGTCTGTCTGTCACCAGGCTGTATCTCACGGACCGTGATAGCTAGACAGTTGAAATTTTCACAGATGATGTATTTCTGTTGCCGCTATAACAACAAATACTAAAAACAGAATAAAATAAAGATTTAAATGGGACTTCCATACAATAAACGTGATTTTTGACCAAAGTTAAGCAACGTCGGGAGTGGTCAGTACTTGGATGGGTGACCGTTTTTTTTTTCTTTCTTTTTTTGCATTATGGTACGGAACCCTTCGTGCGCGAGTCCGACTCGCACTTGCCCGGTTTTTATTATCCCTTGGGGTTGTCCTAATACACCACGACTACGACCCCTAATGTAGCTTCGTTTTAACTACCTCTAATCTCTTATAGACGTGATATCGTGGTTAATCTCTCATTTTCCTCACTATCTCCTTTGGATTACACCCTGTATGTAAATCCAGCTGATTGCGAAATTCCTACAGAACGATTTAGGACTTCGGAATTAAAGGTAAAACAATGAAATTATATCGCGGTAGACCCGTTTGTGTAATTAATTAAATATGTGATTTAGGGCTTTTCAGTGTAAAATTAATGGAAATAATAAAATACATTTTAGTAATCCTAAAGCAATATATTACGATTTAGCTTTGTTTAAATACAAAAGCACAATAATATATTTAGAAACATTCTCAAATAAATTACCTACAGTTAATATTATGCCTCCCGTAAGCCTAAGACGTAAATACTGAAATAGCTTCAAGTATTAAATTGAAACAAAGTAAAGTCCAGTATTGTAAAGTGAGGTAAGTCCAGTCACGTTCCCAGTGTAAACGAACCATAAAGACAGTGCACAGTAGTAGACAAGCAGTAGCCCAACTCATGGAGAAGTAGAAAAACCGGACACGTGCAAGTCGGGCTGTAGCTTCTCCTTGACAGAGCAGTCGTGGTCACGTTGAGGCGTCCGCATCGGTAGTAGATCTCCCGCCATCTCTTCCTGTTGGCAGACTGTCTGCACAAAATAGATAAGTACAGAAGTCAATCACATGTATGTACTTTACTTTTCATACCTACGCTCGGCGGTCGCTCTAGGGTTGCGATTGTTGCGAACTATGACTTATGCACAAAAAACTATCGTGGTAGTGGCACTCGTATCTATCATATCGTATCTCGTATTTAGTTGTTTGATTTATTGTTGAGGATGAAACGGGAAGAATGGAAATATAAATTAATAATAACATTAATAACTCAAATAGGTATTTTAATTTTAATGTCATTGTTATATTACAAATTTGCCACAGAAAATATCTTGCGATGATTCCGAGATTGGCGAAATACACGTTTTGTTTTTTAATAAGTGTAATAAATTCGCATTCTCATGTACAATGTAATAAATTTGCATACGCATTCTCTCTGAAACCACTGGTAGCTTAAAAAACGACAATTCACCGTTTAATGTTGAATTTAAACAACCGTCCACTGTACAGTTATAATAACTTTTTGTTTTGTTTCTCCATTATTGCACAAAAAAGTTCACAGACGCGTGTCTCAAGCGGATGGCACTCGCGCTCGCACTGGTCCCAACTGGTCCGAGATATCGTGTCCGTGAGCAGTGTCTATGTGTGCGTTGCTCGAGCGCGCTTTGTATGTAGATTGATTTCTGTACCTATCTGTTTTGTGCTGTCTGGCACATTCGGAGGGCCCACCGCGAAGCATGTTCGACGTGTTGCCTCTTTATCGCACTTCTAAATTCGTACGTAACTGTGGCAGGGAGGCAACACGTCGAACGTGGTTCGCGGTAGGCCCTCAGATACGCGGTTTACCACTGCCTTGTTGCTTACTTGAATTAATCGAAATAAAAACGTGAAAGCGAAAAATTGCTTCAGTTAAAAGTTTCTAACCAGTCGGACTACTGCTTTAAGCTTTATTAACACTGCTAAAGGAAGAAGGCAGGTCGAATATTAGTATTCGCTACATAACTGCTTTAGCCTGAAGCACTAGCTGTACAATACGTGGCGTTGTATGAACTATTAAATTTTATGAACACACACAGATACGTTTGAGTTTAAACTATGACTCACTAACTTAAAAGATGCTAAGCTTTATCAGATACAAGATCTCATGTAAAAAGAAGAATAATTCATGTAAAAATGATGATGATGATCTTTCCGGCCAATTTCGGCCATGGCGACCACTTCGACAACTATACTCTGCATCTTTAGATATTTAAATAAAAGTAAACAAAATCTACCCTCAAATGGCTCGTTAAGTTGAGGGTAGATGAAAACATTACTTGATCAAATAATGTAGGTTAAAGTCAGGTCGTTCAGTGACAGATCCAAGCGGTTTTGTATTCGGTTGGTTAACCAATAAATGTTATAACTACCCGAAAATATACAAATTTTTTGTTTAATTTAATTTAAATACTTTAAGATACAGAGTTAAGGATGACTCACGTTAAACCGGGCCGTGTCTGGGCCGGAGCTTCCGGCGCATCGTTTTCTATAGAAAGCATCACGATCGCCTGTCATGTCATAGAAAAGTAAGCGCCGGAAGCTCCGGCCCGGACACGGCCCGGTCTAACGTGAGCCATCCTTTATAGTTGGTTCGACGCTCGTGCGCCCGAAGATGGCTGACGTAGCCGATCTTCAAGGTGAATCTCCGCGCACATTGAGGGTACGTGAGGACGCCACCCATGTAAGGGCCCCCCCCACATCTGGCGTCTTTCGAGCGTCGGCGTCTACAATTTTATGGCCGACGTCGACGCAACGTCGACGCAGCGTCGACGCAACTACGCAGCGACGTCATTTTCCATAGCGCTGGACCGACGCCGACAGACGCCGACGCTCGATAGACGCCAGATGTGGGGGGGCCCTAAAATTGTCAGTCAAAAGGCGTTCACTAAATAATTGACAATAAAAATCGAATCTGAAATTTTATATGTTAATAAAAGGTGCTGTTTTCATGTCTAGATCATCTGAACTTTGTCCTTTGGATTGGCTTGACCATCTTGTAAAATCTGTTTCATTTCATACGAATTAACTATTCTCATACATTATTTTAGTTTCCATTGGTGGCATTTTCTGTTAACGATTGTTATCTTGACTAGGCCCTCAGGCACGGTACGGTGTATACACAGCCTTAAATCGATCAGGTGGCAATAAATTTGTTGATGGACGCTAGTTTACGGTAGCGATTTAGATTATCCGGAGTCTAGATTGAATCTAGGACGATCCTATAAATAGAGCATCAAGTTAGACCAAGACATGTTTGCTACGATTTTGATAGCACATGCAGTGCAAGTGTTATTTAAAACGTCAAACTTCAATACTTTTGTTGAACTAACTTTTTTTATTAACTTTAACCCTTTACCGCCAGAGTCTGATATATAAGACATTACATATCTAGCTTTTTTCGCCACAGTCTGATAAATAAGACAAAGATTTGATTTGGTTTTTACAGCACATTTATAACTCCCGTAACTATGCCAACCTTACTCTACGTGGTATAATTACTGTCGGTGGCGACACGAGCACGCTCGATCAAAAATTGCTGGCGGTTAAAAGGTTAATAATGCGAACGTAAGATTCGTATTGACTTCTTTGCTATCGTCATTTTCCAAGTGACTTTTTTACCTATTTGTAGGTACCTATCCTATGTGATGTTTTGTCGTAGAAAGGTGATGTATCAAATCGGATCCGTACATTATTGTCGCAACATGTAACCCGCTGAAACTGCGCGGAAAAACATCAACGCATCATTAATCATCATCATCAACACGTGACACAATGTCATCAATCACAGTTCCTTCAATCCATCCGAAATTCGGATTTTATCAGAACTGCTACAATAAGTGTATTATTTATCGAGTTGGTATTATTGGTTGTAATAATATATTTGAGCGCTGATGGCCTAGCGGTAAGAGCGTGCAACTTTCAATTCGGAGGTGGCGGGTTCAAAACTTCAAACTTCAAACCCTGGCTCGTACCAATGAGTCTTTCAGAACTTAGGTATGTACAAAATAACATTTTTTATTAACATTTTGTTCGAGTGGATATGACGTCTGACTTTCAATCCGGAGGTCGCGGGTTCAAATCCTGGCTCGTACCAATGAGTTTTTCGGAACTTATGTACGAAATATCATTTGATATTTACCACTAGCTTTTCGGTGAAGGAAAAACATCGTGAGGAAACCTGCATACATCTGCGAAGAAATTCAAAGGTGTATGTGAAGTCCCCAATCCGCATTGGGCTAGCGTGGGGACTATAGCCCAAGCCCTCTCGCGCATGAGAAGAGGCCTGTGCTCAGCAGTGGGACGTATAAAGGCTGAAATGATGATGATGATGATTAACATTTGTTATTTTGCGGGTCGCTTCCAACCGGTACGAATGGAGGTCCAAGGGGGAGGCCTATGTTCAGCAGTGGACGTCTTATGGCTGAGATGATGATGAACATTTGATAGAGTTTATCATCATTCATGTGAAGTCCCCAATCCGCATTGGACTAGCGTGGGGACTATAGCCCAAGCCCTCTCGCGCATGAGAGGAGGCCTGTGCTCAGCAGTGGGACGTATATAGGGACTAATTCCAATAAGACCTAGTTTCCCCTCTGGGTTGGAAAGTCACATGGCAGTCGCTTTCATTATGGATGTTATCTAAGTATGTATATCGTCGCCTAGTACCCATAGTACAATACAAGCTATGCCACAGAATAAATAATAGTACTAGGTACAGAAGAGTCACTCTCTAACAAAACGCGTCTGTTACGATCAGCACAGATATGACCGCTAGGTGGCGACAGCGCCACGCGCGGCTTATGGCTTTCCCCAAAATTGGGGTGGAACGGATGTACTTTTAGCTACCTGTAGCAAAGTGACGAAATCGCAGAGTGAGCCACGCCTGGCTATGCTTAGTTTGGGTCTGGGTTGATCTGTGGAAGATTGTCCCCTAATATTTATTTATTATATAATGTACCAAATTTGTTCATGGTTGGTAAATAATATGACTTTTAGGACTACCTACACGAGAAATTAAGCTCCATTCGTTCGATCGAAGCGCAAAGAATTCCTCAACAATCGGTAAGTTCGCCCATAAGTCTATCCCCGGCATTACAGGACATAAATCCCAATAAAGGTACCCCCGGTCGCATCAACACGGGCACGTTACGGACACGTCACGGACACTTTCCGGCGACGTTACAGCCTCGTCTCCATCAATTCACATTATCGCCACTTTCCCATCCACACTATCTGCGCGTTAAATTTTACGATACTCATTTGGTAGACTCATTTTCGACTAAAACTCAATTTGTCTATGAACATAAAAAAGTGAGATACCACTTTCGAGTAATCATTACACTAAAATCTAACTGGAGTGTAATGGAATTTCAATTTATTCGTCTTAAATGTGAGTATGTACTTAAATTTAATTACATACCAATAAAGACAATCTTGGATTTCTAACTCTAGGTCGGACCAGTCAGTGACAAAAATAGCGGTAGCGTCAATAATATCTACGAGGCATGACATTGCGTCCGATTCGCACGTCCATAGGCATTCGCTCGCACTGCATGATGTATTGGTTCGATCGAGAGGGACTGCGATCGCACAGTCGCTAGCGTGAATGACATATGTCAACTCGTGCTAGCCGTACAGGAATCAAGCTTGAAATGCTAGCTTCGGTAATTCGAATAGACAGAGAGTCGTTACTAAGCTAGCCACGTTTCCTTTTTCATATTTTCTGGCTAACTAATGGCGCGGTCGTCCATTTTGTTCAGGCGCATTTTAAATTTTGCGGGCGCCTTCTTTCAATTAGTTGTACAAACAATTAGGGAACTCTGTATTCAGGGGCTCAGGTCAATTTTTATACAAATTATTAGGAGGGAAGTAGCTACTGATAAAAGGTACTTTTTTCATACAATTTCTATATCGGGAGAAAACGTTTTCCACTAACTAATAGGTATATATCACCTTGATTTTGATGTCGATCGCTTTAGCTTAATATAGGTATTATATTCTAATCTTGAAACGATATAGATTAGATGAGTCAGTGTCAAAAGTGACGTTTTTGTTTGAAGAAACGTCACATTTGACATTGACATATCTAATCCACATCGTTTCTAGATCTATTAATAGACTTATCTTAAAGTTCGAATCGGGCCGTTAGTCTGATAATAATTATACGTCGCAACCCCTAGTTGCGTACCTACATAAAGTCAGTTGAACAAAACAATACATTTTGGAATAAATCCCGAATCACAAAGCCATAATTTTTGCTACAACTAGGGTTTGCAATCCGGATCCGAAATGTATGAAATTATCCGGATCTGGATCCGGATCCGCGGATCTTCCCATACATTTCGGATCCGTCGTGCAAACCCTAGCTACAACGTACTTACCTGGATATTCTAATAGTTTTCCAAGCGCAAGCGAGTTGACTGCTCAGTGTGCTCAGGCAGACCAGTATAATACCGGCTTATACACAACTGCTGAAGGGACTTGGTTTGACTTTTTAAGGACATTCCATTTCTGACCGCAGCTGCACTACTGCTCCGACACTACTGCAGCGGCCCGAACGTGTCGGTGATATTGTTAATTTCCATAATAAATGAATGACGATACCGACTGCACGTAGCAAGTAGCGTAGCGTATTTGGTGTAATAATCTATAATACACCAAATACACTTGCGTGCGGCTGCAGATCGTACGTCAAATCTGTCACCTGCACTGAAATCTCTTTGGTCATAGATACAAACAGTTTGGTTTGGTTTAGAAGTAGTTCTAAAGTAAAGAGGATATAAATAACCACTACTAATAACAATGGTGCGGGTCCGGACCGAGTCGTCCGATACTTCGTTTTCTATGATGGGTGGGATGGAGACTTTTAGTTTTTAGGAGTATAACGTATAACTTAGTATGTACATCAGTCTGCTTGGAGAATATAACCAAACGGAGACGCCTTGTCTGTAATTTTTTGTACAAAACAGTCTGCCGATTTTAGCGCCAAATGTATACGTAACGTAAAAATAGCCATGTCAAATAAACGTCAGTCCATACATTGTGTATGACCATTGGCCGCCTATTTTTGACAGGGGAACACCTGTTAATGGCTACTCCGTTTTGTTATGTCCTCTAAGTCAGTCTGTAAGGTCCCTTTGTTGCCTGACAATGAATATTTATTTAATTTGATTTGTATCTAATAAATACGTATCTCGGGATCACGATAAACTGGCGCCTGCAAACGTGACACGCTTTTACTTTACCAGCACAGGCACGCACGGTAACTCACAAGTCGAAACGAGCCAATCCGTTAAGCCGCCTCTATTCATGCCAGCCAAACAAGATTAATATTTGTTAGCTCGCATATACACGGCGTTACGGTGATCAATTCAGACTTATTTACGGCATGATTCGTTTTTAGGGTTCCGTACCCAAAGGGTAAAACGGGAACCTATTACTAAGACTTCGCTGTCCGTCCGTCCGTCCGTCCGTCCGTCCGTCCGTCCGTCTGTCACCAGGCCGTATCTCACGAACCGTGATAGCTAGACAGTTGAAATTTTCACAGATGATGTATTTCTGTTGCCGCTATAACAACAAATACTAAAAACAGAATAAAATAAAGATTTAAATGGGGCTCCCATACAACAAACGTGATTTTTGACCAAAGTTAAGCAACGTCGGGAGGGGTCAGTACTTGGATGGGTGACCGTTTTCTTTTTGCTTTTTTTTGTTTTTTTTTTTTGCATTATGGTACGGAACCCTTCGTGCGCGAGTCCGACTCGCACTTGCCCGGTTTTTTCTGTAATTTTATATTGCAGAGATAGGAATATGACAATATTTCGGAAAAAAAAATATCTAACCTACCTCAAACTCTGTTATACTGTAGCTAGTTTCTAACAGAACTCAGGCTGTTGAAAATATTTGAATATGTAAAAAGATGCCATTAAGAAATACATTTATCAACGTCCAAATTATTAACACTTAAAATTAAATAATATAAACTGACGCTAAGAAGGAAAAAATAGAAGAACAAGTTAATGAGTTAGACGTAGTCAAAAACTTACTGCTGTGACGCGAAGACCCGAAGTGGATCTTGGCCTCCGACACCAAAAACCGCCATTCTCTGTCCAAAGCCGTTCCATGCCCAATTTCATAAAGGTCTTTTAGCACTTCGTCTCCAGCAGTATTACTTAAAACGTTCACAATAATTGCATAGTTTTGACGGCATAAATACATCTATCATCATTGTATTTCAACGCACCTTTATTACTTACTTACTTACTTACTCCTCTGGCGCAGCGACCCAAAGTGTGTCTTGGCCTCCAACACGACTGCTCGCCACTGATCCCGGTCCTGTGCCGTGTCTCGCCAGTTCTAAACCCGGAGCTCGCGCAGATCAGCGTCCACCACATCCGCCCATCGATACCTAGGTCGACCTTTCTCTCAGTTACTTAAAGGTTAGCTGGAAGAGATCCCTTAACGGGATAAGTTCGCCTTTGTACACATTTATTGTATTCTCTCTGTGTTATGTACTTGTTTTGTGCAATAAAGTGTTTACTACTACTACTACTACTACCTTTATTTGACATAGATATTTGTTGTGTTGCTACGATTCCACTCCACTTTAGCTGTCACCAGCTATTTGGCTGACTTTCCCTCTTAATTTATAGCTAACAGCTTAATCCCACATTCCATTCCTTCTACAATCCGTTTGACTGGAGTTTTCTCCAGAATTTTAACCGCAAGTAGGTCAAGAGGGATTAAAATCGCAGGCCCGTCACACCCCATAAACTTTATCTCGCCCACGCAGCAACGTTAACGGTAATCCTAATTAATTAACCCGTTACAAGTTAACTAGCAAAATAACCCTTATTTTCAATAGCGTAGAGAACGAGATATGGAAGGGGGGAGTTAAAATAATGGCTCCGTACTTGATGTAACATGTCTACGGTTAATGCTCACTTGAGAGGCGTTACTGCCCAATTCGAATAATGCTTGTAAGATGTCACAGCGATGCGATACCGATCGCACGCACCCGAGCTGCATATATCGTCATTGTTAGCAGCTCGGTACTACTTACCACAAGCATATTGTGTATTATGCATAATATGTGTTTTGTCTATGGGTACGTGATCTATGTTTGAGACATTATACACCTAATTCACGAAGGTTTTTCTTAAAATTACTGAAAGCCGAGCTGTCGGTGAGTACTAAAATATTACTTAACAAAACGTAGGCAGAAATGTCTCTCGCTTTATCAAAACAAAAGCTTTATAAAAAGAATTTCTGCTCAGCTTTTTTAGGCATTCCATTTGTAATTCACGAGTCTCGTTCCACCTAACCTTTTATTTATTTTTAGGAACAAACCTAACAATAAACCGAGGACCTTTCGCGAAAATTATAAATCGACATTTCGTTATTTTGCTCTCTATTTGCTATACAAATCGATAGAGAGGCAAATAGAGGAACGAACGAAAGGAGTGACTGATTTTCATGACCCATTATAGCATTCCGGGTGATAACTCATAAAATGGTTAAGGTAAATGTCTAATGGACCCTTGTGGACGTCAGCTGCCGCTCCGTGGGTGGGTTGAGGAACAGCAGCCTTCCAAACACGAAAAAAATAGTCATCGCATACCGATTTAAATTTTATCAGATGATAGACGCAGAAGCCAGACCAACCCCTTATTGCCCGGGATGCACCGGTCATGAAAATCTGTTTCGTTTTCTCGTCTTGTTTAGGTATTTTCCTCTCTTTCCTTTAAGCGAAATTAGCGCCTAGCCTTTGGTCTAAAAGCCCTCTTAAAACCCGATAAGTCGTGCAAATGGTTTTTTGCAAACCTTACTTATATATTTAATTTAAGCGACAAAATATCTCACCTTATCGGGTTTGACCGCCCATCCCTCTCGCTCTGTTCTCTGCTATTGGGATGCTATGTACCTATGTTGCAATCCCTTCTCACGGTTTTTAGAACAAACGTATTTTATAAGTGGACAGTGAGCGTATAACATTACGACATCGACTATCAGTAAGTTGAAATACTACCTTTTTTTATTGCCGAGGCCCCTGGGTTACGTTAATTAAAAAACCATAAATGTACCTAAGTTATAAACTCTATGGCGAATGAAGAAAAACTGCCTTGTCTATAAAAGTGATCATAAAATTGTTACAGTAGTTTGGGACCAAGGGGAATCATCTTAAGACAGTGGAATGGTTGTAAAATATTTTATAACTGGAGGAAATTTGTATGTGTAACTTTACACTCGTTTAGTATCCTTGTTATAAACGAAGACGATTTGATTATAATTAGGTATAAATATATTTCTTATGATGATAGCTCGTTAAAATACTGGTTAATCCTTTAAATAATTGCGAAGCGAATACCTTACCGCCACCAACAGTAATAGGCCTGTTGCAAGTAACAAAGAATCATGGAAATAATGGTTTCAAAGAAACATATATGTTAATATGATTCTAAAAAATGGCCCAATATCAGTATAAACTGAAGGATTATTAAGATATTCAATAAAATAAAAGTGCAAAATTCTCCAATCGGCCATTATTACGGAAACGCCAATCAGAAGCGTTCTAAACAGTGACGTCATTAATCCATAATATATTTCTTAGAGCAACATAGACAACCTCATTGACCGAAATCTCTACGTCCTCACCAAAGAGTACGAAAGGTGCAAAAAAAATATTATTTCGCCACTAAACATTTATTACGTCCAAAAAATATTATTACACGATATAAAGTAGATATCTATTTGTTATTATTTAAATAAAATGCTAAATAATACGATATTTCAACAACAAACTTTTTTAATTATTTGGCTGAATGGAACTATCATTGCCATGTTGGCTGTCGTAACTAGAAAAAATGAAAAATTAAAAAGTAAACCGGTGCTCGGTGATTTTCACTCAAAATTTACATGTATCTAAATAATTCATTTTAAACTTCAAACCGGGCAACCGTGTGAGAGTTTTTGTGTAAAATGAGTTATTGTGATAAATTATTGTACTGTATTTATCATCCCTAATCGTAATATATGGTGCTGAATTAACAATATCATTCGGATTCAAGGGAAATTCGTAACTGTAAGTATGTAAACATTGTCTACCACCCTACGACCAACTAAATTATGACGTCACAAATGGCATGCGAGGCGTTTTCGCGCGAAGTTTAAACTAGCTATAATAAAATGCAACTATCTATGTTAAATCTTATGAGTATAGCTGAAATATTGTGTTTTTCGGAACCAATACAGGTGTACCGACAATAATAAAAGGGATTTCAAAATTTGTCATCAGGCCTATTGTACCACGCAGAGTAAAATGTATACGAATCGATAACTTTTCTAATGTCCACAGAAAAAATGCCGGTTTTCACACACCCCTGACCAAGTGACCATCGTTGCACTTTATGCCTTTGTACTAAGGCAGCGGTCGGCAACAAGCGGCCCGGAACCTCTCTCTTGCGGCCCGCGAGCCTCCCTGGCTATTTTGTATGTATGTAATATTGACAAGCGAGTATGTCTGTTAGAGTCATAAATATTAACAAAGTGCGGCCCGCGTCAACTTTGGTAACTACAATTTGGCCCTTGGCTGCTAAAAGGTTACCGACCGCTGTATATATAGTCCTCCTCAACGTTTTCGATGACGGCGACCCCAGATAAACATCATGGACGCTGTGGCGACCGCTGTACTAAGGTATACGAAACGGCAGAACAGACGATGGAACATTTTTGACGCAGTGACACGCAATGAATCCTTTTAAACAAAAGCTGACCTAATATCCTTAATTTAAAATTCCCCTTCACACCACACTTGAGATAATTCCTTTTAACGGCCTTTATAGCATTTAACTATCACAGATATCTTTCCGGGGTCATTACACCCGGGCGCCGCGCTAAAACCAAAAGGTAAACGTGTGTATTGGTCTCATATGTACATAGGCTTTTTTGGTTCTAAGGCTATGCTGGCCGGTCGCCACCCACACATCTAGCCATCGCTAATGGCATAGTGTATTCGTTTACTGTTTTGATTTCCGCTATAAAAGTTAAAACAATGATTTATATCGAATTTTTGTCGACCGCGATAAAATTCTATGAAATTGACGATACGGGATTTGAATCCTGCGGGCGCAGCACGGTTCCATTTTTATCGACTATCACTATGCGCGTCCCTTTCGCACTTACAAACTTGTTAGAACGTGACAGGTATGGTGACAAGGGATAAAAACGCCACCGTGCTACGCCGCCTGGTAAAGGGATTCGTGAGATGAGTGCGTATATTTTGTTCCTGAGTCATGTAAGTACCTATATTTTGTTTTCTAGATACTGTTTCTTTCTAGGTATTGCACCGACCGTGGAGAGACGACATACAACAACCGTAGTAGGCAGTGGCGCAGCTATTATGGCTCCTCTACACGATGGGCCAACGCCGGCCACTCCAAGGGACGCAGCCATACGGTAGAGTAAGATAGCAATATCACTTGCTCCCTCTAACGCATAAATGCGTCCCTTGGACTCACAATCTTTACTTCTAGGTAACGTATAAATGCGTCCCTTGGAGTGGCCGGCTTTGGCCCATCGTGTAGAGGAGCCTTTAGGCGTGGGCGAATGGGGCCTTCGCCCACGGCCTCGCACTTAGGGGGGCCTCGCAAAGCCAACCTTTTTATTACCTTGAGAAAACACATTAAAAAGGGATTAAAATTAATTCACACTACGCCACTGGTCGTAATAGGTATATAGGTCGACATGTCAACGCCATTTTATGTTTAGTCTGTTACGTCCATAATATTATTTTATAATGTAGGTAATTATAATGCTGACTCCATTCATTCAAGTTTCGTTCATTTGTTTCTCTCTTTATTACGAGTTACAAGTTGTAATGTACAATTATATACGTTAGCTGAGCTTACTTTGGTACTAAAACAGTCTCCGTTTCTTCATATTTTCGTGTTTCAACGTCAAACTAACAACAACAACGTAATCGTTTACGTTTGGACAAGATTTTGTAATTTAGGAGGCCAATACAAACTTATTAGGGTTCCATACCCAAAGGGTAAACGGGACCCTATTACTAAGACTTCGCTGTCCGTCCGTCCGTCCGTCTGTCTGTCACCAGGCTGTATCTCACGAACCGTAATATCCAGTTTCTGTTGCCGCTATAACAACAAATACTAAAAACAGAATAAAATAAAGATTTAAGTGGGGCTCCCATACAACAAACGTGATTTTTGACCAAAGTTAAGCAACGTCGCGCGTGGTCAGTACTTGGATGGGTGAACGTTTTTGTTTGCATTTTTTTCCGTTTTTTTGCATTATGGTACGGAACCCTTCGTGCGCGAGTCCGACTCGCACTTGCCCGGTTTTTATATTTTGATGTCAAAATTATGTGTAAATGATGTCATTTTGCTATAATTTCCCCGTGCGTCTCACTATACATGTAAACACAAACAAATGCGACCGAATTGCAGGCGTGAATGATAATAAAATGACATCATTTTAACATCGTGAGTTCGAATCGGCCTCTAGGTCAGCTGATTGATTCATTAGAGGATATTAATGATTCAGAGAAGCAGCCGGTTCCTTGAGAACCAGTTTAATGCGATGATATTATGGTAATTGAGTCGTTTGAGTCCTCGGTGAATCAGACCTGGGGTAACCTAGTTTGTATCTAAGGAACTGAGGGCCCACCGCGAACCACGTTCGACGTGTTGCCTCCCTGTCACACTTACGTACGATTTTACAAGTGCGACAGAGAGGCACCACGTCGAACGTTTCGCGGTAGGTCCTCTGAATATGCTGCTGTATTTACATCCAGGTTAATATTTGTAGAGTTTGTGTAGAAAGAGAAGAGTCGTATTACTGCCGTATTCGAACTTCAAGATATTCACAAGAGATGACACGTAATACTAGATCCATTCTAGATACGTTATAGTTTAGATATCAACTAGTTCTCTTTTGCAGCGCAATTCGGGCAACCAATGTCACTTTTACGCTAGATAGAGTAAGATATCTATTAGATGTGAATTAGATCTCTATGTCATATCCTGTGGAAATCGTTCAAGAGTATCTCCAGAATCGCGCAAATGTCAAATTTGACAGGTTAGATCTTAAACATATCGTTATCGTATCTTGGTGATTAGTAGAGAGGATATAGCCTTTGGGGTCAAAATAATTCCCACAAAGACGGGGTTTGATGTTTTTAGTTCTTTGTGTGTATCTTTATGACATACTAAAAATATATCAAAATATATGCATGCAAAGCGCATTTATTGACATTTGAAATTTGAAAAATCAAAAAAATATTAAAAATCATGTGTGGTATCAAATGACAGGAAATTACACGCTAAAAAAGATTGTGAGGTTGATTTTACAAAATAAAAATAAAAAACAAAGTGGTGGCTTAAAAACTGATTTTTTTTCAATGTTGAAAATTTTTTTTTTTACACTGAAAACTAAACTAAACTATTATAGTTTTACACATCAAAATACATTGTGTAAAAGAAAAGAATATTTAATTCATGAATACTTATTTTAAATTATATTAATATAATATGAAAAATATAGGCTCTATATTAATTTTAAAAGTTTTATCAATAAACTGAACGCACTTCAAAGGAGGTGCTTGGCAGAATATAAAAAACAAAAAACGATTGTAGACTGGTCATATTTTTGTAAAAATCGATTTCGACTTGCAAATTACATCACTTTTTGGAAACCGGGTTTTTTTACCCTAATTAGACCCCGCTGAATCCGAATTTGCTCGATCGAATTCTTGGCCGGAAGTGAGATATTTGATTTTTAAGGTCCCTTTTTTTAGTATGTCGTAAATAAACTCTCGTCTCGTCGTCGTCGTCTGTCGTAGTGTGTGTCTTAAACGGTGGCGCATAGCAAAAATGTTCTTATACATGAGTAAGCTGCATAAAATTGCCCAGAAGAAAGATTCAGTACAATTTTTCGCTAGGATCAATATTCAAAGAGATATTAACGCGGGAAAGTTAATTATAATCACTTCTAAGGTCCCTTTTTTTAGTTTTTCGTAAATAACTCGTAAACGGTGGCGAATATAAAATAATGTTGTTAAATGTTAATAATCTACACAAAATCCTCTATAAAAAAGATTCAGTACACTTTTCGCAGGGATAATTACTTAAAAAGATAATAAAGAGGGAAAGTTAATTATAATAAATTCAAAGGTTCCTTATTTATAATTTTTCGTCAATAATTTAAAAAGTATGACTCACAGGAAAAAAACTTATACATGAATATTAAACATAAAATTTCCTACAAGAAACATTTAGAACACTTTTCACTAGGATCAATATTTAAAAAAATAAAGCAGCGGGTAAGTTAATTATAATAAATTTTAAAGTCCATTTTTAGTTTTTCGTAAATAACTTGTAAACTGTGGCCCATAGCAAAATAGGTCATACTTTACAAATTATTTACGAAAAACTAAAATAAAGTGACCTGTGAATTGATTGTTATGAACTTTCTTCCTTTAATAGCGAAAAGTGTTCTACATGTTTCTTGTAGGAAATTTTATGTTTATTATTTATGTATAAGTTTTTTTTGGCATTGAGTCATACTTTTCAAATTATTAAGGAAAAAATAAAAACAAGGAACCTTAGAATTTATTATAATTAACTTTCCCTCTTTATTCTCTTTTTAAATAATTATCCCTGCGAAAAGAGTACTGAATCTTTTTTATAGAGGATTTTGTGTAGATTATTAACATTTAACAACATTATTTTATATTCGCCACCGTTTACGAGTTATTTACGAAAAACTAAAAAAAGGGACCTTAGAAGTGATTATAATTAACTTTCCCGCGTTAATATCTCTTTGAATATTGATCCTAGCGAAAAATTGTACTGAATCTTTCTTCTGGGCAATTTTATGCAGCTTACTCATGTATAAGAACATTTTTGCTATGCGCCACCGTTTAAGAGTTATTTACGACATACTAGAAAAAGGGACCTTTAATATCAAATATCTCACTTCCGGCCTAGAATTCGATCGAGCAAATTCGGATTCAGCGGGGTCTAATTAGGGTAAAAAAACCCGGTTTCCAAAAAGTAATATGATTTGCCAGTCGAAATCGATTTTTACAAAAATATGACCAGTCTACAATCGTTTTTTGTTTTTTATATTCTGCCAAGCACCTCCTTTGAAGTGCGTTCAGTTTATTGATAAAACTTTTAAAATTAATATAGAGCCTATATTTTTCATATTATATTAATATAATTTAAAATAAGTATTCATGAATTAAATATTCTTTTCTTTTACACAATGTATTTTGATGTGTAAAACTATAATAGTTTAGTTTAGTTTTCAGTGTAGAAAATAATTTTCAACGTTGAAAAAAAATTCAGTTTTTAAGCCACCACTTTGTTTTTTAATTTTATTTTGTAAAAGCAACCTCACAATCTTGTTTAGCGTGTAATTTCCTGTCATTTGATACCTCACACGATTTTTAATATTTTTTTGATTTTTCAAATTTCAAATGTCAATAAATGCGTTTTCCATGCATATATTTTGATATATTTTTAGTATGTCATAAAGATACACACAAAGAACTAAAAAAATCAAACCCCGTCTTTGTGGGAATTATTTTGACCCTCACCTACAAGTTTTCATACAACTCCTCTAGTAATGTCTAAAAGATGTCTAATATATATCTATTTCATAATCCGAATCGGGCCCGTAGAATGTATGGGTTCCCTTATATTCCACGACTCTTCTCTTTCCGCACAGCCGGCCTAGCCAAGGTTACAATCGCTATCGCTTCGACAACGAAAAGCTTTATGTCTCTCTATCACTCCTCCTTATTAGTGCGACAGTGACAGTTGCGTTTCGATCGCTACGGAGCGTAAGCGATCGGCATCTTGGCTACGCGGCCTGAATACACAGCTGTATTTACATAGAGGTGAATAATTGTAGAGTTTGTGTAGAAAGAGAATTTTAAGAGTCGTAGAATGTATGGGCACCCTTATATTCCACGACTCTTCAAGTTATTGTCACTGTGAATATCATGGCAACAGCCACACCATCGTAAAAACTCAAGATTCGCATTTATTTGCCCACTTTCTATTCACAATCATTTCGTTTCGAAAGTAAAACCTACCATGACTCATATTAATAAGCCCATTCGTACAATGACTCATTACCTTGATAACGACCACACGGCAAATTACCTGGACACCATTTACGGTCTATTCAACCGAAAATTGCTCTTAAATTAGAGTACATAAATGCTGTATCGACTGCACTAGTTTTATTCAGGAATACAGGACTTTGGGGATGTATAAACTTCCGTGGCACGTCACGCGAGCGTGTCAACCCTATTTTTGTATTCCACGGCACAAACAAATGAATTCTCCGCCATTTATTACTTGTCCCTATTACTGTTGTATTGCTGAAATGAGACAGTTATAGTTTCCCGTGTTGTGTTAGGGTTGATAATCCGATATTTTATTGATTCCCATGTAAACATTGGTGATATTCGGGGTTGCCAAAGGGATGGAAACTTCTAGTTACATATTATATTGGGCTCTATCAAACTGCGTCTAACTTTTCAGTGGTATACGTCTTGAACATCTGTTTGTGTTGTTTGTTATTCATGAAGTTGGAACTTTTACTTATTCGTGCATAAATAATGCCTATGTGGATTAAGTTGGGTTTATGTAAGTCTTATGTCTGAAGTCTAGGCACAATGTAATGAAAATCTGAAGATTACAGCTAAACAACTACATACAACGACATTATTTGAAGTATAGGCTAGAACTCTGGCTCATGAACATAGCCCGGCCCGACCGGGGATTTTGGTTTGAGGTTTAGCTAGTGCTAGGGCAAATATGCATATGTCGATGTCGATAAAATTATGACGTATGATATTACAGTTATAACGTTTTCAATAATATTAGAATAACTGCGTATAAGTACATTTATATTTAAATGTACCTATATAATTGAATATTAGCCATCAGAACATTTACTGACAAAAATTACAACTGTTTTTTTATTTATTTATTTGAAATTGTGTATATTGATTGGTTAGGTAATATTCAAAACTGCGGGCGAGGAACATTTTTGGAGAAAACTTAACTGTCAGCGATATGTGTTAAGCAGGCCACTGACGATGACGAGCCTTCCAAATGGATGCCGTTACAATGGATACATCCAAATGGACGGCATCCTAATAAGTATTCCTAATATTAAAAATTGTACGTTTTTGGCATTCACTGACCGATTTTGGACTGTAGCCACGCTATTTGGACTGTTGGAAGGCTCGTCAGTGGCAACCTTTATACATAAAATGTATCGGCTCGATTCGGGAAAGTAATTAGAGACTCACTAGATATGAAATAGTAAAGATATGTGACGTTCCACTACAAAAGGTACCTTATGGCGGCTGGCGCTGCGATTCGGGAAATGAATTAGAGATTCATTAGATACCTATGCAATAGTGAAGATATGTGACGTTCCACGGAAAAAGGTACCTTATGGCGGCCGGCGCTTACTTAGCATAGCGCCGCAATAATATTGGAGCGGCTTTAATAATAGCGTAAGCGCCAACCGCCATAAGGTACCTCTACCCGTGGGACGTCACATATCTTTACTATATCGTATCTAGTTAAATTCATTTCCCGAATCGCGCCGTAACTAAGTCATATGAACCGTTATTAAGACAAAAATGTAATTTTTTAGTACCGAGAGCTTCGTATATATTTATTTATTTATTTAATCTTTATTGCACAAAAGAAAAATCTTATAGTACAAAAGGCGGACTTAATGCCATAAGGCATTCTCTACCTAAGCTAAGCAGAGAGATTGTATATAAGTAGTAATGTATCCGTCGTTGCCTTGGAATTCGAAACATACTTATGAAGAACAGACTATAAGCCTTTAAGGCACCTTTTTTGGACCAACCCCTAAACATCAACCCCTATAGGGGTGAAAATGGGGTTGAAATAAGTTACACTAATATTTTGGGTTCAAACGGGGTTCAAACTATAACAGAACGCTAGAGCAATGTGAACTGACTTAAGAACGCCTTGCCTTTGGCCTCGCAGCCTCAAGTATCGTTATTGTTTACCGCTCATAACCGTAAATAGATCATAATTCAGTAGTCTTCCAGGCCATTACCACAGATAAATTACGCCAGTGACGCCGGCATCTGGCGGCAGGCCAAGGCGATGGAAGAATCGCACCCGGTCTACCAGTAGCGTTACAGAACACCAAAGAGTCTACAAGTCGGCCATCCAGCATAATGTTAGTCACCTGCAATAATATGTTATACATTGGAGGCCGCAAAAATATCTGTCATGGTCTAGTTTGTAGGGCTTTCGAAGAGTAACATATATTGCAGGTGACTGTATATACCACTACACCACACAGCACTCCAGCATCCAACATAAATGTAGGGTCAACGAAGGAAACAGTGACTCGGAAAAAAAATTGCATACAGTGGCTCACTCAACCTAATTCCATGCTTCCAGCATGGGAGAGGCTATTTATTTGCCTTCTTGCGAATACAACAGAAACACACAGTAATCGAACAAATTCAAATGGAAGAGCATTGGTTATTCTAACACGCAAGGGTGCTACGCTACAGTGTATAGCGATATTTGGGCGACTAAGCTACTGTTTGCGTTAAGCCACTGTTCCTGCCTTAACCCTACCTATATAGATATCCAGAATTTAGAATGATTTAGCGTTATTGCTGCAATAATGCGGTGATTCATTGCTGATGCTGAAGAAATGTCTAATGTTGATGCCTGGATTTTTGTAATACTGTACCCTGCAGACTGTATAACTGCAGGTAACAAATATACATTCTTGACCATTTATGACAGTTGTTGCAGCAATGCGAAGTTGGAAAGCAACGATGCAAAAAAAACGCTGCAATCTGAACACAAATATTCTTAAATGCAATCTCCAAACACAAGCGATTCCTAAAGTAAGGACGCTAATCGCGAAGAATGTCGTACATTTGACCGACCTGTTCTAATCTCTATCGCACCACCATGATGCCGGCAGTCAATGACACTGTGAGAGCGGGACAGCAACAGGAAGGTAAATTATCTGCGCTTATAAATCTTGAGATCACATTACGCTGGTTAATCAAAGAACTCGTCTAGCCTCGCTAACGCTATCTATAGGAACATTCGGTCAGGGCATTGAAAATTTCATTTGTTATGACGAGTGCCGTTCTGCCGTTATGTTCGAGCGTGATACTGTTTTATGGCTATAATTTATTTAGGCTGTGGCGATTTCGAATTTGAATGTGGACGGTAATGTTTTGTTGTGTTTGTTCTGCTTTAATATTAATTGGGTGTTCTTTTGTGTTTACGTTTTTAGCAAAAGCTAAACGTGATCCCGCTTAAATATATTAACATCCTTTTGGTAGTAAGTCTGATTACTGATGTTAGAATCTTACTTAATTTGGTAGTAAGTCTGATTACTGATGTTAGAATCTTAATTAACTGTTACTTGACGCACCAAATTGATCTCGTCCTGATCCCATTGGTTTTCTCGTGTGTTCTTGTCAATAAGACAATATAATCTTCATGTTAAACACTGTCGCCTTTGTGAGATACTATTTAGACATAGAGCAGCCATTCTCAATGTGTGCTCCGCGGACCCCTAGGGCTCTTCAAAGCCTCTGTGGGAGCTCCGCGAGAAAAAGCGAAAACCAATCAATAACCAGCTCTTCGGGACCTCGGGACTGCTGTAGGTACAGTCACCTGCAATAATATGTTCAACAACGAAGACCGCAAAAATATCTGACACGATCTTATTTGTAGAGCCATAAGAGCGTGTCACATATTTTTGCGGCCTTCGAAGAGTAACATATTATTGCAGGTGACTGTACCTATCTCTGATCCACTGTTAAATAGTCACGAACGATTTTTTTTTATCTGGGGCTCCGTCAAATTTTTCGCTATCCAAAAAGGGTTCCGTCGTCAAAAAAAGTTTGAGAACCGCTGACCTAGAGCATGACATCACACATTATACCTTAAGCTTAACATTATAACAAGTAGAGGGTGCGAGTTGATCATCTACTTATTTGATTTTAATCTGAAACTACGACTTGTTTCTTGAGATGTATTTTAAACACGTCTTTTGTTGACCGTGACTTTTTGACCCCATTGATAGACAATAGATGAAATGAATCGTGTTTAACCAAAAGAAAGAGGTAAAAAACAAAGCCGCTACGATACGAAGTGAAGTTTAAATGCAAACGAAGTGTTGAAAAGGGTCAGTCGGCGCGCCTACCATCAGGCGGGATGTATGCTTGTTTGCCACCGACATGATATAAAAAACTCACCTTTTACCGTTCTCATTAAATATACTCATATATGCTCATATATCAATATCACTTCCAATATTCCACTAACCCGGGTTAACCAGTTAACGTTGGAGTTACCATGGTTACCGGTACATTTTTAAAATGGGTTAATGGTTTAACTGCTTAACCCCTGGCAAAGAGAACTAAGCGCCACTTGCACCATCCCAGTAACCCACCCCGGGTTAACCGTTTAAACCTAGTTACCATGGTATCATGCAAGTAGGCCTAAGCAGATGCTTTCTTTATGCCCCGGGTTAGTGGGATATTGCAAGTGACCCTAAGAAGCCGATGAGTCAAAGTCTGGTGACGCAAATAGTGTATATTTTTTTAGGGTTCCGTACCCAAAGGGTAAAACGGGATCCTATTACTAAGACTTCGCTGTCCGTCCGTCCGTCCGTCCGTCCGTCCGTCTGTCCGTCTGTCTGTCACCAGGCTGTATCTCACGAACCGTGATAGCTAGACAGTTGAAATTTTCACAGATGATGTATTTCTGTTGCCGCTATAATAACAAATACTAAAAACAGAATAAAATAAAGATTTAAGTGGGGCTCCCATACAACAAACATGATTTTTGACCAAAGTTAAGCAACGTCGGGCGTGGTCAGTAGGTACTTGGATGGGTGACCGTTTTCTTTTTGCATTTTTTTCCGTTTTTTTTTTGCTTTATGGTACGGAACCCTTTGTGCGCGAGTCCGACTCGCACTTGCCCGGTTTTTTTAATTTCAGATGAGGTGCACGCAGCGCATTCGTCATATTTATCTAATGACACAGTGAAGTTGTAGCTTTATCTAACACTCGGTTTATACTCTCGCAGACATTGTTAAACCTCGTCAACAAGCTCAATTAAAGCTCCTGTTCGTTTTTGTAATCCGAGACGCCACCCACGGCGCGATATGACGCGTTATGTAAATATCACAGTTGCAAACCCGTTGGGATGACATTCCAATTTTAACAGGACTGAGTCGAAAGTTCTTGAGATCCAGTATAGTTTATGACCAAAACCGTTTTTTTTTATGATTTAGGAGGCAAACGAGCAGATGAATCACCTGATGGAGCAATGACCGTTGCCTATATGGCGGCAACACCAAAGAGGTTGCAAATCCGCTCTTTTCATGAAAATTTGAAGGTCGTATCGGTACCTACTAGTTGTTACGAATCAAGAACAGAAATGCCTTCGGTAGAGTTTATGTTCATGACATAGCACAATAACTGAAAGAGTAGAAGAGCATCTTGTGTCCAGAGCAAGTACCTACGAAGACTTTTTGCAAGATCCGGCATTATGCATTTGTACTTAACTGTGTACCATTGACGGCCGGTTAGCAATCGTCACAAAACAGACAGTCAATCCCAAACATTTTGTCAGGAATGTGACGGTTAGACGTTACTGAAACACGATTAAAGTACAATTTAAAATGAAAATGCCCTGATATCAAATGCATGATAAAATATGCCACCTCCGCCTAAGTAAATGCTCCGGCTGGACATTGCGAGGGATGACATGCGAACCAATGGTGCAAACAAAAGAGGATGCCGAACTGGTGAATAATAATTTTTAAGAAAAAAAAACCGACTTCTATGGGGGTCGGTGAAAGATTATTGTAGATGGTACACTATGTAGAAAAGGAGGTAAAACCACCCACTTTTCTACTAGCATTTCGCTTCTGTAAGGGTCGTAGTTCTAGCCTAACCTAACCCACTTCTCTGATAGCAGTTCAGTTCTGTGAGGATCGCAGTTCAAACCTAACCTAACCCACTTAACGGGCCATGCGGTGCGGTGTACGGGGGTTTAAGCGGGAGGGGCTAGTAAGATTGGCATCATCATACTTATATACTTACACATTTTATGGTAGGTAATCATAGTGGTTTATTTAGTTAAGGTATCCTAGTGGTTTTCCGGGTCAAGGTCCGGGTCCGAGTCCGGGTCTGAGTCCGGGTCCGAGTCCGGGTCCGAGTCCGGGTCCGAGCCCGGGTTCGAGTCCAGGTCCGGGTCCGGGTCCGAACCAGATCCGGGTATGAGTCCGGTTCTGGGTCCGAGTCCGGGATCCAGTCCAAGTCAAAATCGAAATTCGTAATCACCAAATGTGTACTATGCGTTGTTGAAGAGTTCTATTCTGGTCATCATCAGCAGTTCCATTTCATCAAATGCGACAGTTTTTAATGTAAATGCTTGATTTTATGATGAAAATACAAAAAAATCTATGCGTATGCCTTTAATATTTGAGGAGTTCCCTCGATTCCTTATGGATCCCATCATCAGAACTCGAGCTTGACAAAAATGTGGCTTAAAAACTTAACTTGCTTAACAAACATAACGAAGAGGAAAAATCGCCAAACGTGAACTATGCGTCGTTGAAGAGTTCTGTTCTGATCATCATCAGCAGTTCCACTTCATCAAATGCGACAGTTTTTAATAAAAATGCTTTATTTCTGATGTAAATACAAAACTCTCTATACGCATGCCTTTAATATTTGAGGAGTTCCCTCGATTCCTTATGGATCCCATCATCAGAACTCGAGCTTGACAAAAATGTGCATTAAAAACTTAACTTGCTGAACAAACATAACGAAGAGGAAAAATCTCGAAACGTGAACTATGCGTCGTTGAAGAGTTCTGTTCTGATCATCATCAGCAGTTCCACTTCATCAAATGCGACAGTTTTTAATGAAAATGCTTAATTTTCTGATGTAAATACAAAAATCTCTATACGCATGCCTTTAAGATTTGAGGAGTTCTCTCGATTCCTCATGGATCCCATCATCAGAACTCGAGCTTGACAAAAATGTGCATTAAAAACTGAAGTTTCTTAACAAACATAACGAAGAGGACAAATCGCCAACCGTGAACTATGCGTCGTTGAGGAGTTCCGTTCTGATCATCATCAGCAGTTCCACTTCATCAAATGTCACTCTTTTGGATGCATATGCTTGATTTGATGATAAAAACCCAAAAATCACTATATGTATGCCTTTAAGATTTGAGGAGTTCCCTCGATTCCTCATGGAACCCATCATCAGAACTGGGTTTTGACAGAAACGGGACCAATCTGTATGCATATACATTCAATCAAAAAAATAATTTTCAAAATCGGTCCAGTAATGACGGAGATATGGAGTAACAAACATAAAAAATAAAAATAAAATAAAAAAAATAAAAAAAATAAAAATAAAAAACATACAACCGAATTGATAACCTCCTCCTTTGGGATTTGGAAGTCGGTTAAAAAACCGCAAAGCGAAACCTGTCGCCTATTTCACCAATTTGGCTATTGACACCTCACACTGACAAAATCCTGAACATTTCCGGGTCAGTAAGTGACGATGGTACATAGCGTGAACGTTTACTTGTTGGACCAGCAACATACGATGAATTGTCAATATCAGGCGATAATTGTCAGGGGCCCGGACTCCGAATCAGTGAGGATATAAACGGGATAAAAGCTAGACCAGACACAGCAGAGACACCAAGTGAGAGGGAGAAAAAGAGATACAGATCTCTAAGGCCATGTTATTCTGGGAGTGGTGATCTCGACTCTCCAGCGCTCGCGCCTGCGTCGTTGCGTGTTCGGAGAATGTCATTGTATTCTCTTTGCGATGTGTTCGTGCCATACTTCCGTGTCTTTTATGAGGTCTGTGTTATGTAAGTCTCTGCTGTCAACAAAAATATTTGTTGTTGGTGTACTGGGTAATAAACAAAAACTTTGCCTTCGTGTTTTACTGCTACAACTTTCACAATACATAGCACAAATCGTTAGCATAACGATAATATAAACATAAAGTGTAAAAAGACACGAATAATAGCAAATAAAACCTTTGTTTTATTTGTACTTAAGTTTGGTCTGAAGTAAGTGATCCGCTAGCCAGCTAGCTTCTTAGTTCTAATCACGTTCTAATACGAGGGTCGCACTGAAATATTCGGGAATGGGACACTTAGAAATAACATAATAGAAAGAGGCATATAATTTATAAAAATGTAACTCTTTATAAAACTTTTAAGGTATATTTCATTTGGTTGTCATTTGTATTTAAGAATTACTGGCAATTTGAAAATTGTATGTCGAACATTATTTGAATTTTTGGCAAAGTGATTTTTCCGATCAAATTTTTAAACGGTTTTCAATATGCCCTCAGCGAACAAATAAAAGTTACAATGGGCTTCTGTTATTTTTTTATGAACTAGAGTTCATCGTACGCTCGTTTGCGGTTAAAATTAAATATGAAAGTCACTTTCATTTTATCCCATAGATGATCTTAAAGAAGCATGTCATTCCAAAGCGACGTCAAAAATTAAAATCGCATTTGTGCTGTTAATTAAAAAGACTGCCAAAAAAGTTGCATATCGGCAGATTTCGACATTCCTAAATATTCATATGACAACAGTAAAAAAATATTATATATATATATATATATGTAAAAAAAACTTCAATTCCGTTGGCTACTCCACGAATTTCATACAAAACCACTAAGGCTCCAAAATCGCCATACAAAAAGGACTTTGGGATTATGAGCCGTGTGCATTACAGAATGATTACTTTCAAAAGAAAATTTATATGCGTGGTCAGTTTGAGATTAAGTATGCATTAAAATAAAGATTGACTGTCTAGATGCGACAGTATTCTCTATTCCCGACATTTTCAGTGCAACCCTCGTACAGTAATATAGAACTGTTTTTCTTAGTAAGTAGGTAGGTAAGTACTTAAATAGGTAATTAGGTGTAGTTACCCGAGGACTTACCTATTATTCTGGCACAAATCTTGAGAATACATCTTTTTTTATTATTTATGGTTCAATAACCTGTTTCGTAACTCACGTTTTTTTAGTCGGAGACTGCTCGACATCTTTCACTCCAATCTTCGACTTAAAATACATGAGTAACGTAAGTGACTCGGTTTAATACCTATATATGTTTTGTTTTGTTATTTAATTACTGTGAACACGTCACATGAGCTCAATTAACGCCGTTTATCATCCATTTTATTCCATTTAAGCAAGTGTCATGTTCAAGAATAGTCCGTCAAATGAATACTTAATCGCCATACTAATTGTCCCGGCCCTTAATTGGTGATCCAATAAAGTCTTGTCATTTATCCTCGTCAATTTTGAATTACGAGTATAACTCTGTATACCTACTCATAAAATATTATATGAATCGATAAAACATAAACCGCCATTCTAAAGCTATTTCTGCGCCCCGCTTTCATCTTAAACCTTTTTGAATTCTATTTCATTTATTTTATACTTAAGGGATTTACAAGCATAGCTTGTCATCAAATTTTAATATTGAGAGGCGATCGTGAAAAGATAGGCCGTAGGCCGAACAAAAACAAGGGCCGGGGCCCGGGGCTTATTAAATCGGGTTTATTAAAGGGCAGACCAGGACCCTGATCCCATCTTGGGTTACCAGACCTCAGAGATTTTCTGGACATGTCTACAATTACCGCTTAGGTACATAAAAATGGGACTTATGGTAACATTCCATTTCTAACCGCAGCTGCACTACCGGTACTGAACGCGTCGCTGTCATTGTCATTTTCCATAGTAAAATTGACAGTAGTGCAGCTGACGTTGGAAATGGAATGTTACCCAGGTTACCCTTACGTATGAAATATGTATTACCTGTAAAATCGATATTGAGCAAAATGTATTGCTTTTTAATTAAATTTAGTTTTTTTTGGAATCACTCAATGAGAATAGGATACGAGTTATCAGCGTTGGGCTGGTCCGGTTTAGTTTCATGAATGGAGCAATCCACCAGGGTTCACCAGACTCATGAGTAACTTTTCTTCTGAAGATGCACGCTGCCGCCGTCGCAAGTCGCTCAATGTCGTGGCCGAGCCGTAAGTTGGGAGTAGAAGCTTGTTTATGTTTATTTTTAAATGTACATCTGGTAACCCTAATTCTATCTCGTCTTAGGATTAGTCTGCTTGAGCCCTCGCTCAAAGGAAAACACCCAAACCCTGTCAAGATAATTAGGCTGACTCGGGCCCTAATTGGATATAAATTACTTAAGCGTCGGAGGTATTACGGAATCGAGAAGCGTCACTAATAGGTGTGATGTTTCTAACACCTAACTAATGGATATCTAATAATTGTTTTCTTTATTTAATAACATTTTTAAAACATAATAATTACGCTTAAATTAAAAACTTATAAATTTTAAAAAAATACCTAAGTCGTAGTCGTGTGGTAGGGTGTCCAGCCGGCGTATTATGGATGGCTTTATCCATCTTTATCCACGTGATAAAATAACTGTCACTTTTTAACACCGTGGGATAGAAAGTGACGGACCATCATATCCGTATAGAAAAGCCGCATTTGATAATTTGTATAAACCCATCCATTATTACGAAGTTTCATCATCATCATTAACATTTATTTGTCCCACTGCTGAGCACATAGATATTTCAATGGTCGACAGTAGGCCTATCATCGATGTCTTTATCCACGTGACAAAATATCCGTCACTTTTTAAAAGAGCGCAATAGAAAGTGACGTATACCGTTTTATCACGCTGTCACGTAGACAAGAACGACCATCATATCCGTACAGAGTTTGATCAATAAGTAATCCGTTTGTTTCCCTAATGCATATTGGAACTTCACACAGACTTTCGTCACATCAAATTATATTGTTACAAAGTTAGGAAGTTTATTAAAGAAGCTTAGTAAAATCTTCTCGGCAGCAAAACATTTAATTCACTTTAAAATTTATGCGTAAAAAAGTACCTATTTGGGCGCCATTAAAATTCGGTTACGAGCCATTCCCCGGCGCGGTTGAAAGCTTTATAATAACATGTCATTACTATCCTCTTAATTCGTTTTTTTCTAAAACCTAGTTCGAAGACAAGATTAAACGTATGAAAAAACGCATAAGTAGTGTTTTTAACGTTGGAATTATTTCTGTAATTGCTCGTGGACCTAGATCGTACCATGTGATTAGCAATTAAAGGAGACAAGGCATCCGAGCGATTACGTCCGTCGTTTAATATGAGTTTCTAGGTTGTTTTCATTCTTGATGATTGCCATATACATATATACGGAACTAGAAAGACTTTAGAGTGCCTTTTAGCGGCAGTGATACGACTATTTGCAGTAATCTAGCAGTATGTGCATGTGAGTCATGACGCCCATTCATAATTGCGAAACAAATCACATAGCAAAGTGGAACTATAAAAAGTTTAGCGCTTTAAGCGATTGTAGCCGCAGTGCACAACAGGATCTCGACGACTTAAATATAACTTCGTTTCGTAGTTTTTAAGGTATTCGTGCAGAGTGTGGTTGATGGTATGGAGGTTGAAGAAAGAGTGATTTGCAAGAATTAAACAAGTATATGCTAGGTAACCGTTTTGAACTTGGGTTTTTCTAATTTGTCGAGCCCGGCGGCTACGTTTAGATACTGCACTATCACTGACACGTGAAAAAAGGAATGAAGTTGTCAGCGGTGTCATCGAGTTTTAAGTTTTTATTTGCGGCCAACTCTCTGAATATCACGTGAAAAGGTGGCTTCTTCAAGTGAAATAATATATGATATGTCTCGGGTTAGGCATATCGTATAATACAAATAAAAAGCTGCATTCGCAACAGCCAAGGTAAATATAGGTAGGTACCTACGGTGCGTAATAAAAATAACTCAAAGAACCACAGAGAATAGAGGAAGTCGACAATTAAAACAGTATCTACATCACCCTCATTACATCATACAGCACCGTAACGTTGAAATGAAATGTTTTGCCGCCAAGTAATTACCGCAGCAAAAACGCGGCGCTCTGGAACTTGGCGCGTTTTTTTCCGGCGATTATCCTCGCCTGTGTTGCCAGTAAAAACGGGAGTATTTCGCCAATTCGAACGTACATTGATATCAGAATGAGATCTAACGTAATATTCATTCAAATATCCTGTATTTCGCTTGTACTTGTTCGTACTTACATGTATTGGTGCGGGCGACACGCACGATAACTAAATAACATGCACATATTATCAAATATAATTCTAATGTCACAGAGGCTAATGCAAACGTACACTAACATATAATGATATTTGGATCATGTTATTTAGCTATCGTGCCACGCTCGCTCCAATACATGTACGGACAAGTACAAGCGAAATGCACGATATTTTGAATGACATCAGTTAGATATCAGTGTACGTTCGAATTGGCCTGTATTTGTAAACGGATCGCATAACGCAATCGTGCGTTCCGCATGGCCGAGCGGTCCAATTAAACGATAATTAACCAAAAATCTTAATTGGCTCCCTTATTGATTTGGGCGAAAATTTATTTAATATCAGAACTGGAGCCGCCTTTTTGCCGCTCTGCTAATGACGTATTCTGCCGAACGCTTAGGGCATTATTAAACTTGCTCGACGAGCTAAACGCTCAAGCGAACCGGTTTATGTCACCGTAAACACTCGTCAGTTTATAATATCGCTACAGGAGCTGAGTTTTAAATATTTTAGGTAAATATACCCGTCTCGCTAACGGAAGCGGCTCCTAAAACTAGTGCGATAAGGACAAGGCGAAAAATCCTGCGTAAAAATCTCAAAAGTCGAGGTTTCGTACTCGACTGTTTCCTCCTCCAAAACTTAACCAATCGTAACCAAATTTGAAAATCTAAATGATTATGAAATTATCTGTGTCGCACCGTTTTGTTTTTTTGGCTAATTGGTATCAGTTTTGAATACTAGGTACGCCTCTCATTGCGGCATAGTCAGTAAGGCCATCTTGACCATTTTTGAAGGGCTCAAGCGCCTTAAAAAACAAAAATATCAAAAAAAGCAAAACGGTCACAGATATTGACAATATTAATTTGTATTGAAAAAATCATTGCTCTAACATCAAAACCCACGGAGGAAACAGTCGAGTACGTTTGTATGGAGAAATGAACACTCCTGTTGGCTCTTAAATTATAACCCTAATTAGATTACAATCTAACCTAACCTAACCTATAACCTACGTTAGATTATAAATTAACCGGTTCACAATCTTACGGTGTCATATATAAAGATTGATAAGGATGTTCGGTACTTTTGTATATGTACGCACAAATACTACGTATTTTCTTTTTATTACTTTTCAATCGGTTAATACTTAATCGACTAGCATATTCCAAAACGGGATAAGCCTGCAACGGAACGCTTTTTGAAAGCGCGCAACATTAGAAGCTCGAGTGTTGCCATTATTAACTTTCCTAATAACGATCTCAAAATCGAATCGCCGCCGCTAACTGCTCGCTCCGTAAGCTTGAGCTATATAAAACCAAAATCAAAGTTCAAAGTGTTCAGCACAAATTGAAGAAGTCTCTCGACGCCAGCCTATGAGGTTGCTACATTCATCATCGAAGGAACAGGGGCCCCTGAAGATAGCTCCACGTCGTACAACAGGTTAGTCCCAAATTCTGGTTTATGCTAAATCAGTTAACAACTTTCCACAACATAATTGGTTTCGAGCCGGATAACTTTTCAATTTTCGCTTGAACTTGGAAAAATGATTTTTTGATTGAGGCTTGAGTACTTGCGAGGCAAGTGGGAAGTTAGCAGCTTCATCAATTGCTAATTGACGAAGTGTTCGCAAAGCGAGAAAAGGCGCGGAAGCGACGCCGACTCGCTTTGCGAACACTTCGTCAATTAGCAATTGATGAAGCTGCTAACTTCCCACTTGCCTCGCAAGTACTTCTCAACGAAGTATTCGTTGATCGTTGATGATGTCGTTACTGGAGTTGATACGGTTGAAGATGCTATCACTCTTCAGCATCAACTAACTTCCATTTGCAAAGCAGGAACCTTCGAACTCCGCAAATGGACCAGTAATAGTTCTGAGTTCTTATCGCATTTAAACGATGATGCGTCCAATCATGATAACGCACTCATTCTGTCAGCACTTGACACTGACACTTCCGTCAAGGTCTTAGGGCTCAAGTGGAACCCTGAATCTGACGTTTTTTCCTATCAAACGGATGGAGTAGCTAACTCACGCAAATGTACAAAGCGTATAATGTTGTCAGAAATCGCCAAGATTTACGATCCCCTCGGATTTCTAAGTCCAGTGACTGTATTCGTGAAGCATTTAATCCAACTTTTATGGGTATCAGGCTCAGGTTGGGATGCTGCTCCTCCACAGGGTATCTGCGACTTGTGGTTTCGGTTCATCGACGAACTGCCGTTGCTACAAGACATCGTATTACCTCGTCACGTGCTTCCTAGCACACATCAAGTGTCACTTCATGACTTTTCAGACGCATCTGAAAAGGCGTACGCCGCCTGCGTCTACATTCGTGTCGTTGACTCGAACGGTGCCATCAGCACCCACCTTCTCATAGGTAAAACAAAAGTTGCGCCGCTAAAACGGCTCACTATTCCAAGATTGGAGCTATGTGGTGCTCATCTATTATCAAAATTGATAAAAAAGGTCCTCACTGCTTACAGCAGTAGATTATCTTTCGACCAAGTCTACGCTAGGTCCGATTCCACTATAACTCTTGCCTGGTTACGTTCGTCTCCAGACAAGTGGCGGACATACGTGTCTAACCGCATAGCGGAGACAACAAGCAACGTGCCTGCCTCGCAGTGGCACCACGTTCAATCCGCAGACAACCCCGCAGACCCCGCGTCGCGTGGTGTTCTCCCATCTCAGTTGAACCATCAACTATGGTTCACGAGACCTTCATGGCTCAGTCAAAATGAGTCTGAGTGGCCTAAGACTAACGTCGTATGCCACACCGACGAAGAACGTCGCAAGCATGTTCTTCTCACACAAACCAATGAACCTAAATGCTTAGAGTTCATTGAGCGATTTTCATCGCTTCCAAGGATGCTACGCGTCATTTCGTATATGTTACGATTCATAAACAAATGTCGTAGAACTAATAGTCCTACGACTAGACATGTCACAGTTCCTGAGACCAAACAAGCTCTCAGTCGAATTATATCACTTGTCCAAAGTGAATGCTTTTCTGAAGACATCTCGCGTCTCAAGGACGACGACAGATGTACTAAACGTCTTCAGAAACTGAAACCTTTCTTGGACGATGCCGGACTCCTCAGGGTCGGCGGCAGAATTAATCGGGCCAACGTACCGTATGATGCCAAGCATCAAATTCTGTTACCCAAGAAACATCATTTCACGAATCTTCTGATAGATTCCTATCATAAAACACATTTACATGTGGGACCTCAAACTTTACAGTTTGCCCTCGCACAGACCTACTGGATCCTGTGTGCTCGCGATGCTGTGCGTATGCGTACACGACGCTGCGTATCGTGTGTTCGTGCACGACCTGTCGCACCACAGCCATCAATGGCTCAGTTACCTACTACTAGGGTTCGATCACTTCGTCCCTTCTTAAATACTTCCGTTGATTTTGCGGGACATTTCTTTCTTAAATCAAGTAAACTTCGTAACGCGAAAGTTTATAAATCATATGTATGCGTGTTCGTTTGCCAATCAACGAAAGCAATCCATTTGGAATTAGTTCCTGATCTTTCAACCGAATCTTTTCTGAACGCATTGCGTAGGTTCATATCCCGACGCGGGTATTGCAAAACAATCCGTTCCGACTGCGGACGGAATTTTGTAGGTTGCGACAGATATCTTTCCGAACTTTTCACGTTTCTGCGAAACGAGTCAAATCAGACTGCTATAAACAGCCAGCTGACAAACATGCACATCACCTGGCAGTTTAATCCTTTCGCATTTTGCCGGTCTCGTCGAACGAGCCGTAGGTAGTCTGAAACGACACTTACATCGTGTCATAGGTACACTAAAACTAACTCAGGACGAATTTAATACTCTGCTCTGTCAAATTGAAGCGGTCTGTAATTCAAGACCTCTCTGTCAACTCAGTAATGATCCTACTGATCCATTACCCCTTACTCCGGGACATTTCCTCATCGGGGAACCATTAACGTCTTTAGCTGAATTTGACTTGTCTAACGACAATCCAAACCGCCTCGCTAGATGGCAGGTTATTCAACAAGCTGTTCAACATTTTTGGAAACGCTGGAGCGTAGAATATTTACACCAGCTTCAACCAAGAGGTAAATGGTTCCACGACAATACTAACACACCCCTTCGGGAGGGTTCTGTAGTAGTGTTGATAGACAACACACTGCCACCACTGCAATGGCGTCTCGCGCGCGTGCATCAACTGCATCCCGGCGCCGACGGTATTACTAGAGTCGTAACTGTACGCATCGGTAATACTCTTACTAAGCGACCTGTAGTTAAGGTCTGCCCACTGCCTGTTGAATAGGCATCTCTTAGGTATAGCATTACATGTTTTTAGTCCTAAGTTAGTATAGCATTCTGTATGATAGTTCTTAGATAAAATAAGCATTATTTTATGGCCGGCGGCATGTTCGGTACTTTTGTATATGTACGCACAAATACTACGTATTTTCTTTTTATTATTTTTCAATCGGTTAATACTTAATCGACTAGCATATTCCAAAACGGGATAAGCCTGCAACGGAACGCTTTTTGAAAGCGCGCAACACTAGAAGCTCGAGTGTTGCCATTATTAACTTTCCTAACGATCTCAAAATCGAATCGCCGCCGCTAACTGCTCGCTCCGTAAGCTTGAGCTATATAAAACCAAAATCAAAGTTCAAAGTGTTCAGCACAAATTGAAGAAGTCTCTCGACGCCAGCCTATGAGGTTGCTACATTCATCATCGAAGGAACAGGGGCCCCTGAAGACAGCTCCACGTCGTACACCAGGTTAGTCCCAAATTCTGGTTTATGCTAAATCAGTTAACAACTTTCCACAACAAAGGATCCTGCGGCAGAATCCTGGTAGCATTTTTATCACTTGTCATGCCATGCGTCACTTTCGCACTCATATATTTGTTAGAACGTGACAGGCATGGTGACAAATGATAAAGAGCCGTCCATCTTAGCCCTACCGCAGCGGTATTATGGTTTCGTTTTTATCACCTGTCATGCCATACGTCACTTTCGCACTTACATACTTAGTTTGTTAGAACGTGTTTTTTTTTAATCTACCTATTTTAAAAGGAACCTTTATCAAACAAGATATGTCGGCTCCGTTGGGCCTTACGCCGCACATTATATGAGTTACAGCGTACATTATATGAGTTTCAATAGTTATCAAAAAAATGGTACACTAATTTTGCAGTTTTCGACAGGAGTTCCGCCAAAATCGACTGAAAACCCCCAACATCAATTTCTTTGTAACGCTTTGTTGGAACGTGATAGGCATGGGAAAATGCTTGGGATATCGTGGACGGATTTCCACACCCACGTGTCCATAGTTCCATACTCCAGGAGCTCGGCATCACACAGCGTTTATCGACCGTAGTATAGTCGCGCATACTGCAGTACTTTGGCCATGTCTCTAGGCGAGATAACGACTCCATAGAGCGACTGGTCGTACAAGGAAGAGTGTAGGGGACCAGATCGCGCGGCAGATCACCTATGCGCTGGACTGACCAAATAACATCCGCAGTGGGAAACCGCGTATCTGACTGTGCCAGACAGTCTGCCAACAGGGAGAGATGGCGGGAGATCGTGCGAAGAGCTGTGTCCGCCTCTACTACAGATGCGGACGCGTCAACGTGACCACGACCGCTCTGTCAAGAGCGATACGACAGAGAAGAAGAAGAGGCATGGCGACAAATTATAAAGAGCCGACCATCATAGCCCTAGTCTTCTTACCCAATTGTGCTCGGCAAGTCATAGTAACGACACGTCGGAAATGTGCCTCGATACCGCCCGCTCTTCCGACCCGTATCTTATCGGCCGAATGCGATCGTTTGGGTTATTGCCACTTCTCTGTTTTTATTTACAAAATTCGTTCGATTTACATAAACGAATATAGGGACAATCACATCAGTCTGTTCGGTAAACGTTCGTCTTCTTGATAGGTGGGCGGAATTGGGAATATTTGGGACATGTATGTGGAAATGGTTTGTAGTTTCAGAATTATAGAGGTATAAAAGTAAAGCATGTTGTCGTGTAACTGTAAAAAAGGTACAGTCTGCATCAGAAGTTACTAAGCGGGAGATGTGCAAATAGTGAGCAACAGCAAAGAGAATTAACAGCATGTGCAGAGTATTTTGACTACCTTCTTCTGTAGCTGACTTTACATTTATATTGTGCATACACTTTGAATTTGGAGTTATACATAAACAACAACCGTCTGCGAACGCAAAATTGTAGTTTTACATTGTATTTATATTTATACATGTTTTGAACAAGGACAAATGCCATGAAAAAAATCACACCCAACCTAGACTTGCAAAAGCAGACTCCAACCGAAAAATTTAAATGTTAAAGTTGGCTTTGGCTTTATCGAAAAAAATACAGAATGCGTATGTTTAGTTTTCAATAGCTAGCGATATAGCCGAGGTAAACCGAAGTATATTTTCAGAGTAATTGAGATAAAAAAAAACCCGCGCGATGGCTGTTTCTTCTGTCGCAATATCTTTTGTCCCCTTCTAATTTCCTGGCTTAACGCCCAATCTTATGACTATATACATGTATTATGCATAGTCAGGGTTGGGCAAAATACTGGCTTCCACGTATTTCAAATACAAATTACAAAATACATTTTTAAAAGTATTTGAAATACCAAATACAAACTACTTTGGTGACTGGTATTTGAAATACAAAATACAAATTACAGTGTTTAAAATAATGTATTTCAAATACAAAATACTTTTCATTTTTTTTGTTTAATCATTTAGTTTTTTAACGAATATCCTTTCCTAAAACCGTATAGGGTCATTGCGCTTGTTTTTGTCCAGCTCTAGTTTTCATCCACTTGACGAAATTTGAATATAAACCTACATTGCTGCAAATAGTAAATTAAAAATGAAATATATTATTTGCCTATGGGAGCGTTCAAGTATTACGTAACGCAATTTTTGGACATTTTTGACCCCCCTCCCCCCCATGTAACGCGCCGTAACGTTTTTCCGTCTTGTCCCCTGGCGTTTGACGAAAAGTTCCGCGCAGAATAACTCGCGCATTGTACCTATTTGCCCTCGTACAAGTCGTACATTATATTTAAAAAAAAAACGTCCCATTTTAGGATCATAGAATTTAATAAAATGTATTTTGTAGAAATGTATTTTGAAGCTTGAAGTATTTGAAATACAAAATACAAAATACATGTGAGTGCAGTATTTGAAATACCAAATACAAAATACTTTTCCAAGTAGTATTTGAAATACAAATACAAAATACTATAATGTATTTCAAATACGTATTTCAAATACATGTAATTGAAATACTGCCCAACCCTGTGCATAGTCAAATGTCTCACCTTGGGCCCAGAACAAGGCGGGCCTTTTACCGGCTAATTGATTTAACTCGACCTTTGGAAATACCTCCGCCGTGTAATTATCTGCCTAACCTAATTAGAACTTCGGAGTACCTACATCAGAAAATTAGAACCGAAGTTAGCTGATGAAGACCAGGTAAGTCATAGGACTTACTCAATGTATACTTAGAGCATTTAATAACTGGAGTCGCCTTTAAGAGCTTAGCCCTCTGCCGAAAACCTTGCAAAATTGCGCAAACTCTTGTATGGACTGACGTTTATCTGACATGGTTGTTTGTACGGTACGTACAAAATAGCCATACATTTGACGTGCCCCAGCTGTTTTATAGAAAACATTGACTCTGAGTCACCGATATGTATGAGACTGCAGAATTTTTTTGGCGATTTCGGGTTGGCCGTATAGCAAAAGTTGTTCAGTATGACCTGTAGATATTTCAGGGTTGGATCAGTGATAACAAAAGCAACCTGTATGTTACATAGTTGCCTACCTACTACTGAATACCAAAAGTAGGTAGGTGTAATCAGCGAACGAAAATATTATGCACTTTAGTACTTTGCCATTGTAAACTTCAAAATCTCTCTCACACGGCTACTCACCCAAGCAAATCACAATTCAAAACGACAAGGTCGCTCGGTGCGGTCAACATTTTCATAGGCCGACTGTTCGTGTCATAAAATGAAACATGACGCATGACACATGTCAGAATAAACAAAGAGAATGTGTTAAATCACCAATTCGCTGTTAGCAGAGGCTAGTATGTATTAATAGAACACTGACAATCTCGATAAGTACTTATACGATACGGCGCGTATCTCATCGTAGGTGGTGCAATCAATATTTTTCTTATAGCAGACGCTATAAATTATAGTAGATTGACAAATTTCATACAACACAGCGGGCCTCGTGATGCAGGTAGCGGCTATTTAGGTACTATTTTTACATTTTAATTTTATGTATATGAAAACTGTCACCTTATTTCGGTGACTTCGAAACGTAAAATTGTCTAAAACTGCATTCATCCATACGGGTCTTATCATGTAAACAAACAATCTTCGAATCCATAGAAAATCTAGACATCGTAATTTGAGATGTTTTTGAGGTGATCTGCTCGTTACTGCGATTATTGATGAAAATCTTTTTAGAAACTATATTTTTCAATGGTTATTTTCAATACTTTGAGAGTTTCTTTAGGTATACAACAACATTTTAAGTGATGATTATTGAGTAATTCCAGGGAAAATTGTGATAATGTCTTCGAGAAAATTTTGTTTACATGATAGGACAAGTAAGGATGAAAACACTTTACTTGCCTAACTGGCTCTGAAGTTTTAGGGGCCCGATTCGGATTTTGAAATAAATATCTAGTAAATATCTTTTAGACATCACCAAGATACAATAACGATATGTTTAAGACCTAACTTGTCAAATTTGACATTTGCGCGATTCTGGAGATACTCTTGAACGATGTGACTTAGAGATCCAATTCACATCTAATAGACATCTTACTCTATCTAACGTAAAAGTGACATTGGTTGGCCGAATTGCGCTGCAAAAGAGAACTAGTTGATATCTAAACTATAACGTATCTATAATGGATCTAGTACGTGTCGTCTCTTGTGAATATCTTGAAGTTCGAATACGGCAGTTGGTCTATGTATAACACACTTGATGAATTTAATACATACTGCCTGTTGGTCAAGTGTCAACTGCAAGTCATATCCTTTCTGTATGAACAATGAAGAAAGCGGTAACTGAATGAACTTTGTACACTTCTGATATCTTGTTCCATTGAGACGCTAATCTGCACTTTAACCAATAAAGGAGTCATTTATTAGGCATTGAGTCATCTACTCTGTCTTTAAGTCTATAAACTAAGAATTGCTGTTGCGAAGTTTATTTTGAATCCGGCAACCTATAGTAGTTTGAATTTTCACCAATTTATTACCTACTTATGTGGGGGATAAACCTATCACTATTTAGCAGAGATTTATAGCGCAGTCAAACCAAGAAAGTGTGTACTAGAAATTTATTCAGTGTTTACATGAGGACTGTTATTGACCGACTGACGTACATAAAAGTAAACAAATATTTCATAGAACCGTTGCTATACAAATATGAATTTGACAGGGTTTCATCTACTGCTAGTACTTTACTTTAAAATAGGCGCAACTAAATTCTACAAATATCACATTAACATAATATTTCAATAACTTATTAACTAGGTTTCCAAAAAAAATCTCCAAAAATTGTAAACTTAAAAATTAAATAATCATCATCATCATCTCAGCCGTAAGACGTCCACTGCTGAACATAGGTCTCCCCTTTTTGGGGGGGTGAATGCCATAATCGCCACGCTTGGCAGGCGGGTTGGCGATCGCAGTCGAGTACACCGAATTTGAGGGCCGCGAGGGGGGGCGGGAGGGGAAAAATTAAATAATATTTAGCATCTTATAAAAGTAGTAGTAATAGTATTAGTAGTAATCAGTTTACTTATTGAACATAGTACAGGTTTACACAACATAAGCGAATGTATCCTTATAAGGCCTAAAAAAGGAAAACGGCCTTTGGAAAAACATTATTAAATCATACATTCGGACCAAAATAACATCGTAAATGGTACGGTTTGGTGAATAAAACGCCTTATTTGTACACAATTTTATATTTTACCCAAACATACCCTACTTAGGCGGCATCGCCTTTAAAAAGGCGTTAGAACCCGTATAGCGTGGGAAAGTAAGGTATCATAGCGGAAATATTATGTATATTAAATTAGTCAGGACTATGCGCTATGCGACTTTTTGACATACCAATACCCATCTCATTCTGGTTAGTACGATGAAATAGAGATGACACGTTTATTACATTGAGCTTCGTTTTTAGGGTTCCGTACCCAAAGAGTAAAACCGGACCCTATTACTAAGACTCCGCTGTCCGTCCGTCCGTCCATCCGTCTGTCACCAGGCTGTATCTCACGAAACGTGATAGCTAGACAGTTAAAATTCTCATAGATGATGTATTTCTGTTGCCGCTATAACAACAGATATTAAAAAGTACCTACGGAACCCTCGGTGGGCGAGTCCGACTCGCACTTGCCCGGTTTTTGTAGTTTTGTTGCCAAATCGCGCTTCCGCTTCCGCAACTCAGCTTAGCTCGTGGCTGTCTATTCCAATCCTTATTTTAGAATTTCCATAATCCGGACCCAGAGCGACCTTCGCAAATAGCCGCCCTTGAAGCTACCTTTTACTTTACAATTTATATAGGAATTTTACCTAAATCTAGGCATCTACCTGGACCCGGGTATGTCCTTAAACCACGTCCAAGACCACCGGTGGACGGGCAGCAGCGTCCCTCAAATTCGGTGTACTCGACTGCGATCGCCAACCCGCCTGCCAAGCGTAGCGATTATGGCATTCACCCCCCATAACAAGGGGGAGGCCTATGTTCAGCAGTGGACGTCTTATGGCTGAGATGATGATGATTATGATACCTAGGCAGCTAAACTGTGGAATGAAGTGTCGCTGGCAGTATTTCCGAACCGATACGACCATTAATCCTCCAAGAAAAAAGCGTACCTACTCCCATCTTAAAAGCTGGCGACGCACTTACAACCCCTCTGTTGCTGGTGTCCGTGGGCGACGATAATTGCTTACCATCAGGCGATTCGTCTGCTCGTTTGCCTACTATATAATTAAGGCAAGTCATCAACCATATTGTCAATGTCAACCATACATCTACATGAATTATACTTTTTCATATCTCATGCTCTGAAAGTGGGTCGTTGTTGTTCTAAAAGGTGCGCAGAAAGTGATACGTTTATGCTCTAGTGCAGAAAAATGGTGTACTCCTCTGCGTCCCCGGCACATGAACAACTGGGTGAAACAAAATGGAAAAATAGTGTCTTTATTTCCTCGCCTGGAACAATTGGTAATTGTTTAATTTTACTAACCCCACGTTGATCCTTTTTTTATAAAAAATGATGTAAGTGAATTGTTAAAAACAAATTATTCTTGATTTCTTTCGTTGAATTCTATTTACTCGATTTCATAAGGCGGGAACCAAAAGGAATACACCAAAAATATTTTTTTAAACCTTACACTTACGTAAATGAGCAAAGGCAGAATCTTATACAGCCACAGTTAAACGTTTGTACGATATTAAATTGATTTTTAAAGTTATTTAGCACTATATTCATGAAAATAAAATAAAATAAAATACAAGGTAAAAATTACTTATATTGTTAATTAAATTGTTATTTAATATTTGAAATAGTTTTATTATGTTATTACGAGGTGCGGCGCACCAAGGTTGCGGTGCAGTCCGGTAGTCTGTTGCGGCTTTTAGAGCGAAAAAGTATAAAATTAAAAAGTAAGAGGCAATCCCGCTGATTTTTATACTATAATGAACAAATCATTTTAAAATTACTGCAGTTTGTTAAAAAATGTGTGTTTTCGTAAATATTGCAATCTAAATGATTTTCGCTAGGGGTTATTAATCTTCAGATCTTCACACATGTAAAGTCTCCGATTGCAAGTAAGTCCTAAGGAAAATAAATCATGGCCGTAGATCTAATGCGAAATTTTGCGAAACTGTTTGGTTTCCTCGCATTTGATATGAAAAGTAGAGTGTTTAACTCGGGTGAAAGGCACCATTTCTGTCTCGGACTATTGGCGCTCTCACTGCGTTCGAGCGCCAAACTACCTCGACAGAAATGGGTGCCTTTCAACCCTTGGTTAACAATCTACTATTCTATTCGTAACCATCAGTCAAATTATTTTCTACTTATATAATACTGCTTCAAAAATTCGTCAATATAAAACCAACGACTAAAACCATAGAACGGGTGTTTCTCAGAAACACTCACGAATAATCCCCAGTGAAATTGGTCGAAACTGTTCGAATACTTATAGGTTTTAGTCGAGATTCAAGAATAAAATCAACTCAACCCAGAATCGGACTGAAACTGCACGTAATCGGCAATACCGGTAAAAACCGGTACCCCTAGTGTAAACATTCGATAGCGTAACGTGGCGTATGCGTTTACGTTAAGCCTCATTTTTGTATGGGATTTTGAGTTTCCAAACTTAGACATAACGAAAACGCGAACGTTCGTCACGCTATCGAATGAAATTTACACTAGGGGTTCTGAGCGGCTACCGCGAAAACCGAAATTCGTAAATTGCGGGGATCTTTCTCTTTTACTCCAATGAAGGCGTAACTAGAGTGAAAGAGAAAAATCCCCGCAATTTGCGAACTTCGATTTTCGCGGTTATAGCCCTGCAGTTTCTGCACTATCGCCATAACTTATATTAGAAACGCCATTTTATTCCCCTATCAGACAAGTCCATCGAACAAAGAATGTATAAATCAGGACATTTCAGGCGGCACGGGACTGCAAACCCTCACCTCTCGAATAAAAAATAATAATATTATGAGATTTGTTCGTCTGCCACGTACGGATGGCAGTATTGAGTAGTGATGCGAAGCTTTATACTCTCTATATATATTTATTCCCTATTGGCTGGCTTTAAAAAAGAAAGAAGGAAAAATACTTTTCATCAGACATCGGGTATTGTTTGAATTGACTCACAATCTTGACCATATAGTCGCACCAATAAAAGTCTGCAGCAGATTTGATAGCCCACGCAATGTAAGTGTTATTGATACGTCATAATTTCATAGATGTTTGACGTTTAAAATGACACTTGCACTGCGTGGGCTATCAAAATCGCCGCAGACTTTTTACGGTCTAACTCTAACGCCCTTATTGAACCATATTGTACCTACTAAATAAACAACACACATCTTATACATATACAAAACGACAGGCACGACTATTACCAGGCATATAACATAAGGTGCAGGGGGGCAATTTCGACTACGGGAAATTTCAACTAATCGAAATATATTCCATGTTTACATTACTAACTAGAGTGCCGTATGTATAAGTATCGAAAGTTCCATGGTGCATCCATACAGGCTGAAATTGTGCTAGAACGGTCTGGGTCCGAGCCGAGGCTTCGTTTTTGATGATTTTCTATGGAAAACGAAGTGTCGGACGCCTCGGTCCAACCCGGACTGTTTGAGTGTGAGTCACCGTTAAAGCCGGAGAAACAGAAACGGGTACATCACTAGTATTGAGGGACCGCCATAAATAACGGAGATGCCCGCACCTGCCGAAAAACGCGAGTATGGATATGTACGGATATGTACGGAACATTACGGCCTTCCCTTCGGAGACGTGGGAAATGTATTCTATTAAATGGTTTAAATCTGTCTTTCCCCGTTATGTAGGTCTATAATATTGATCTTCACACAAAACGGAAACATTTTTTCTTTAGCTTGAGGAACATCAAGCATTTATTTATTTCACTTTTCGACTTTGTTCGAATGTTAATCGAAATTAAATTTTCGTGAGACATATTTTAAAATATTTAGATCACCACGGTTACCGATTACCTACTGCACTCGAACCTGAGGAAGAAGAATATCGGCTAAAATACTACTTAAAATATTTTAATGTTACTTAATAAGGGGTCATCCATTAATTACATCACACGTTAAGGGGGAGGGAGGGGGTCAAGAAAATGTGACATATATATTGTGACATGGGGGAGGGGAGAGCCACAAACTTTGTGACGTCACTTTAACTTCATCAGTAACCGAAAATATATTTAAATTATTTTATTCGCCGTACATTTAAATAACAAGTTTTTAAAACGATAATCGTAAGCAGTTTTGGGTCATATCATAAAATTACTAATATTTAGAATCGTTAAAAAAATTTTGATAAAATATTTATAATACTTAGGTATTTACTTAATTCGATTTGGCGATTTCGTAGAAAAAATGTGACGTCACACTAGGGGGGAGGGGTTTGCCAAATGTGACCAAGTGTGACAAGGAGGGGAGGAGGGGTCAAAAAACCTAGAAAATCGTGTGACGTAATTAATGGATGACCCCTAATGTTCAAAATTGATTTACGTTTACTTTCTTAAGGGCCAGTTGCACCATCTCACCTAACCCGGGGTTAAGAGATTAAACCGTTAACCCAGTGTCAAATTGTACCGATTTTACAGTAGTTTTTTAAAATCTTTGGCAACTGAATTACGATTTAAGTTGTACGATACTTTATGAATTTTATGATGGTTAAACATCAAAAAGATTCACACAATAATAACAATTATTTCATTTTCCTTCATATTTTTCAGATTTAGGACTGTTTGTCACTCTTTTATCTCGTTCGCACCATGGTTCGCTCGTGCCAGCGTCATTGTGAACCATTTCGTTCAGTCTATTTTCTGTTTAAGTAACTCTAGTCAAGAGCTCACCAATCCCACTGAAACTGAACTAAAGGACCTAAAGACCGATTAAGAGCGTGCAAAAATATTTAGTTCCTTTCGGTCCTTGATGGGATTTCATTTCTTCGGTTCTTCGTTCATGACCGACACAAGCCTACGCGGCGGGGGACTTTGTTTTATAAGGTGTAGTTATACTAGTTATTATAATGATGTTACTAAACTTGAATGTTCATGTCAAATGTCGTTTTAAAATGAGAGAGTAACTTTAATGGTATGGCAGCGCTAGGTTCAAGTTCATGTGACTCTTAACCGGATAACAAGGTAAGTACGGTTCTTTCTACGTCCGCATGCCAAGCCTGTCCAAAGAACAAAGCCAGCGGCACAACATAGTCTCATAATATTATGCCTAGTGGCATAACTCCGTGAATAATTTAAGTCTATTACCCTCGACTGAGCTATCAGGCCCTCGTTCGGAAATATTTTAGCAATTATCCAAAAGGCGTAAGTAAAATTAGATCTTTGGATAATTTACCGTTTCTGCGTAGGACGGAGCGTGGGACCAGTATCGCTTTACATACAAAACGACGGTAAATACGAGGAATTATTTCAACTATAAGACTTTCGTAAATAGTAAAGGATATGTAAATAACCTACTTGGTAAAGTGGTAAAATAAAGGAACAAGAAAGGAATCGGAGCTTATGTATGACGCCCGAAATAAATGCTGCTAAATCCTGTATCCGCCTACTTGTATACATGAATGGCCAAAACACGCATCTGTGATAGGGAGCAAGTAAAACTTAAAGAAATACCTAATTTAATAGGTTTAAGAAATACTTATTAGGGTTCCGTACCCAAAGAGTAAAAACGGGACCCTATTACTAAGACTCCGCTGTCCGTCTGTCCGTTCGTCTATCTGTCTGTCACCAGGCTGTAACTCATAAACCGTGACAGCTATAGGTAGGTAAGTACTAAAAACAAAATAAAGTAAATATTTAAGTGGGGCTCCCATACAACAAACGTTTTTTTTTTTTGCGGTTTTTTGCGTAATGGCACGGAACCCTTCGTGCGCAAATCCGACTCCCACTTGGCCAGTTTATTTATAATATTCTTACTAGTAAGACAAATCCCCCTTTCATCTCCGCTCATCGCCGCCCCAGTGGGAAGGCAGACTAATACTCGTCCTACCTAGATGTCGTACATATTTATTTTAGTATTTCTTGTACACAATTGATAATGTCGAGGGAATCTGCCTACAAAAAGTGACAAAACATATTTCATGGGTGAAAGGCTTCAAGCCTTTCCAAAGTTTGCCTCACATATAATCTCCAGTGTTTATAAGCTTGGTTTGGAGCCATCCTAATTCCCCAAACAAACATTTCTCGCTAATGTTTTCCCGCGTCGAACGTATTTATTTAGCCTCAAATGGAACCAGTCAGTATCTAATAACTTTCAGATCCAAAAGGTCATATAAGTATGTCAATAACCATGTTCATATATCCTTTTGGTAATGTTGGTTGTGTTGTATCTATTATCTGAAGTTCGACGCGCCTACGCAAGTCATACGGGTAATTTATAGACGAAGGCAGGCTCTAATTCATAATCATTACGGTGACATGTCCGTGTTTGTTTACCTGTTAGCCTGTTACATTCTCATTTATTATCGATAGTTAATAATGTATTGAGAATATTGGGATATTACAGACAAGACCTTGAAATAACTTACGTACGTAGCTACTTATGTTTTTACACAAATAAAACATAGTGGAATAAAGTTTAATGTCTCCGGCATTTTAATGTAAAGAGACTTCTAAACTTGTACAATTGATACCTTAGAGATAGATAGCTATTAGAGTTAGACCAAGAAAAGTCAGCAGAGATCTTGACAGCACACGCAGTGCAGGTGTTAATTTAAACGCCAAACTTCTATGAAATTATGACATATTTATAAATAACACTGGCACTGCGTGTACTGTCAAAATCTCTGCAGTCTTTTCTTGATCTAACTCTAGTAACAAGTAACTAGAGTATCCTAAAGGTAGTTAAGTAATGGGTATGAAATACAGGGTGTCCCGCGGCAGATTTCCGATTTTATGGCCCCGTGTAGTGTTGAGTCGCTCACTCGTGAGGCACCTCATTTGTACCGCTCATTTTGTTAATTTGTCGCAGTACTTCATACCGCAAAAATGTCTTGCATCACACCTCTATTCATTTTACTCATTTACTCGCGCGCATCACAAACACCTCTTGCCACACAAATCATTCACACACTTCAAATTTCAAAAAACTCTTATCCTTTCAATTTCACTCGCGACCCTGAAAACTCATACGCTCCTTATAACCTCGCAAAAGAGTCCCTGGATCGCGCGAGGCGCTCGAGGTGCTCACCCGCTCGCCGACACTCGAAACTCAAATGAAGAAACGAGTAATGGACGTAATGGTCCACACTGTCAACTGCCGAACTACAAACCTTATTGCAACGACAAAAGGTCCACCGAGAAAAGCGTTGAGTTTGTACCGCTCACCGGCTCTTTGTGACATGAACACCTCAAAATGAAACAATGAATTAGAAATACCCAAAGACGGAGTGAGACAGACACGCGCCGTACTTCAATATCGCCTCGCGTCACCACCGAAAATACGTTAAAAATTAAACACGAAAGACAACAAGCGTAAGCGCTGCAAGCTTTCATACATCTTACGCCTTTTTGATCCTAACTTACGTGTCAAAATGGCGCGATAAATCAGTCTTCAAAACGAATTTCGACGTGTTGCTTCTCTGTCGCACTTGTAAATTCGTACGTAAGTGTGACAGGGAGGCAACATGACGAACTTGGTTCGCGGTACGCCCTCTGTATACCAGGCGGGCATTTACGAAGCTTGGTTAGAAACAGAAATCCTTTAAGTGACTAAAATATTATTGAAATATAATACGCATTGGCATTGCCGTCCAGCGCGGCAATGCCGCCAGCCTTCTTGGCACCCTGCCCCAAGGCACAGAGTTGGAGCCAGTTTTTTATTTATAGGTTATTTTAGTTTAGTAGTTATTTTAGTTGTAGATTTATTGTAGTTTTTAATTTTAGTTTATAATTGTTTTTTTTTTTATATTACATGTATTATTTATTAGAATTCGATATTACATAAAACTATTAAATTAATACGGTAGCGTACACAATTTATGATAATTTCAATAAGTTTCAAGTTTATTAAATAAAAAGTAAGTATAATTTGCATAGGTAAAATAAACATGTAGATGTAAATTATACCGATTTGAATTTGCAATACTTTTTATTAACATTCTTTGTAAACGTCGACAAGTTATGATTATGACATATTTATATTTATTTTGTCCGTACTGCGTTCTTCACTACCTAAGAGCTAATTTTAGTTCTCTAATACCTAATATCTAGTAATAATTCTTATAATCATAACAAAATATGGACATAGTTTTCGCCAGTAAATATACCCGCGGATCTTCCTTGGTGCCTTTTGCATGAAAAAATGAAGTGTAAATGTAGACGGAGCGGCCGGCTCGAATGGTGCTTTGTTTATGTTTATTATCATATTGATGATATTACTGTTAAATTATAGGTGGTAAGTTAGTCACTTCTATATAATAATGATTGTGGAAATATTGAATTTGTTCTCCTTAGTTTGTTAAAAATTGTGGTAGTTTTATGGTTAATAGGTACTTATGAAATATATCACTACATATTATAAAACAAAGTCCCCCGCCGCGTCTGTCTGTTTGTGGGTTTGTTTGTATGTTCGCGATAAACTTAAAAACTACTGGACGGATTTTCATGTGGTTTTCACCTATCAAAAGAGTGATTCTTGAGGAAGGTTTAGGTGTATAATTTGCTAACCCGTGCGAAGCTGGGGCGGGTCGCTAGTGATTATTATACTTAAAATTATATCAAGTAGCAAAGAGGAGGTCTAAACAATCTAACAATAAAAAAGAGCTACATTAGAACAAGTTTCATAAAAGCAGCAAATTAAGTTAGGTAAGTACTTTATGTTCTTAGTTTGATTCTAAAATTATCTTTCTCCTAAAAGTTCTATTCTTAACCTCCAGAATTGCACTCCAATTAAATATTACTACTTATTTATTTATAAAGGAAGTGATGAATACATAAATATGTATATACATTAAATATTTTTGTCGCCGTTGGAGTTAATGGAATAGTCGACGCTGAAAATATGCTAGTACCTCACCTCATTTGAAGTAAGACATTGTAACACCTCATTTTAGAAAATGAGGTACTCATACAAACTCATTTTAAATTGATGTCCTACCCATCACTAGCCCCGTGGATTCAGGTTCTCTCACTATCACTGAGTTACTAACACTCCGTACGTTTTAGCAGGTAACAGAGCAAGATTTTTAAGGCAACGGTAATATTGCGCTTATGTTGTACAGAATAGGAAACATATCTATCCACCGAGTTTTAACGAAATCTGACGAATAAAAACACGACAAAAAAGGACGACAAATTCGGAAGTTTGGAACATAAAACACAATACTCGTTTAGCTGCAAGTAATCCCTTTTAGGGATAAGTTCGCCTTTGTACCTCTATTTCTGTAAATTTTATCTGAACCTGTGTTGTGTACAATAAAGTGATTACTACTACTAGGTACTAAAGCACTTGAGTCCCCGACCATGCTTCGCTTGATCGAACATACCACAAACCAATGACCTTTACTGATCTACTAGAGTTAGACCGAGATAAGTATGCAACGATTTTGATAGCACACGCAGTGCAAGTGTTATTTTAAACGTCAAAGTTCTATGAAATTATGACGTAAATATAAATGAGTCGCTTAACTTCAAATTCTGGTAGGTAAATCCATCTGTCAGATTATGCGATTTTAGTATTAAGTAAAGGTAATAGGGAAGATATTTGCTGAGAGGATTGAATGGATTTACCCGAGTTTGAAGTTAAAAGCGACACAAATAGCACTTGCACTGCGTGTGCTATCAAAATCGTTGCAGACTTATCTTGGTCTAATTCTACCAGAGCACTAACTTAGGCAAACGTACTAGTGCTCGACATGCTAATGCCCAATAGATGACACCTCTATTGACAATGATGATTTTAAGATGACATGTACTGGAACCGCGTCGAGCACCAGTACGTTTACCTACCTTAATCCACACGCAAACTATTCAATTAAATAACAATGTCCAATTCACTTAAAACAAGAGTTCATCAAATGCTCAATGGGCTCGGATCTGAATTTGTCTCGTGTAATTGGCGCTCTCCTGAACTGCAGGCAAATTGCACTACTCTGGTGCTGCGATGGTGCTTGAACCTCGCAACGAGTCCGTGCCAAATTGCCTAGAAACAACAGCGAGCAGGCATCAGTAGGCCTGCTTTAGAACTAATGTATTGTATTTTTATTTTTAATCAAAGAATAAAGAAAAGTATCAGTTGTATTCTATTTGTTTGATAAAAAATATTAGTTTTTGTATTGTGTAAGTTTTAACGCTTTATGAATTATGGCAGGCAAATTACACTACTCTGGTGCTGCGATGGTGCTTGAACCTCGCAACGAGTCCGTGCCAAATTGCCTAGAAACAACAGCGAGCAGGCAGTAGGCCTGCTTTAGAACTAATGTATTGTATTTTTGTATTTTTGATCAAAGAAAAAAGAAGAGTATCAGTTGTATTCTATTTGTTTGATAAAAAGTAATAGTTTTGTATTGTAAAAGTTTTATCGCTTTATGAATTATGGCAGGCAAATTGCACTACTCTGGTGCTGCGATGGTGCTTGAACCTCGCAACGAGTCCGTGCCAAATTGCCTAGAAACAACAGCGAGCAGGCAGTAGGCCTGCTTTAGAACTAATGTATTGCATTTTTATTTTTAATCAAAGAAAAAAGAAGAGTATCAGTTGTATTCTATTTGTTTGATAAAAAATAATAGTTTTGTATTGTAAAAGTTTTATCGCTTTACGAATTATGGCAGGCAAATTGCACTACTCTGGTGCTGCGATGGTGCTTGAACCTCGCAACGAGTCCGTGCCAAATTGCCTAGAAACAACAGCGAGCAGGCAGTAGGCCTGCTTTGGAATTATTGTATTGTATTTTTATTTTGTTTCCATATAACTATGCCGTTCAAACTTCTATCAACATTTTATTTTTCATACAATAATAACAACAACAGGTAAAAACCCAGTTACTAGTATAAAACGATTGTTTCCCATTTCCGTCTTCCCATAGCCTCCTACAAATACAAATTAAGTATCTAACTACTAAGGATCAGGGTCCTACTAGGACTTATTAGTTAAGTTCGAGGAAACCAAATCATTTTCAATAGGGCAGAGTTATATTGGTTTTATTCCGTTCAATTTTCAAACAAAACAATATCAACTCTGTCTCTTACCCTGTAGATTCAAATTTCACTGACAAATTTTGTTTTTTTTCCTTGTATGCTCTGCTGGGCCTTAGGATAGTCCGCCTGCTGTATTTTGCTTATTGCGCGGCCTTCAATATTAAACTGAACAACATAATGCCTTGCCTACTTACCAAATTATGCCCCACGGGACAGCCAAAATGGAGGAAGTCATATTTTTCTATTTAATACTCGTTTGCCTGTATTTTCTGCTGTTTCGTAAGCTACTTCACATACTAGGTTACTAGTCCAACAAAGTGTGGGTAACTAGGTACTTACCATTTGATTAATCTACATAGGCAGGTACTTGTATCTATTATCTATTAAATTGTTACCACTACTAGTTAGGTAGTTGTACAATCAGCGTCAAAGTATCGTGTTAGACTAGGCCAGGCGTGGCTCACTCCGCGATTGTGTCGTTTTGCTACAGGTAGCTAAAAGTACATCCGTTCGACCCGAATTTTGGGGTTTGCCATAAGCCGCACGTGGCGCTGTCGCCACCTAGCGGCCATATCTGTGCTGATCGTATTAACAGACGCGTTTTGTTAGAGAGTGAGTCTTCTGTACCTAGTACTATTATTTATTCTGTGACTAGGCGTCAAAAGCATCCACTCTACCTCTACAAGTCTACACCTACAATTATCCGTTAGCTTAATAAAAATAAATGTCTCTATTTGTAGAACGTCTACTTTGTGTTGGTTTTTCGCCTCGGCTCATGGGAGACTGGGGTCCGTTTGGGAACTAATCCCAAGAATTGTTGCAGGCACTGGTTTTTACGAAAGCAACCATGCGACCTCCCAAGCCAAAGGGAAAATCAGGCCTTGTTGGGATTTGTTTCCTCACGATGTTTTGCTTCACCGAAAAGCGACTGGTAAATATCATAACATAAGTAAATATCCCAAAAACTCATTGGTACGAGGATTGAACCCGCGACCTGCGGATTGAAAGTCGCACGCCCTTACCGCTAGGCTAGCATGAGAAATGAAATATACTATGACATATTACATGAGTTACAAAATGTAAACACAGGTTTGAAAGGACAGAACAAGCGAATCGCGAGCAGCTGCGGCAAACATTCAATCTCAGGCGTTGGGTCCGATACGAATCCAACTCGGTAATTCAGCGAGCAGCATAACACATGGCCCGTTCGACACGCCTCGACAGGATATTGTATGTGAAATATGATGTATTACATCTGACTACAGGTATCCAGGGTATCCTTAGATGACCAGAGGGCCGACATAGAACCAACTTCGACATATTGCCTCCGTGTCGCACTTGTAAATTTGTACGAAAGTGGGACAGGGAGGCAACACATCGAACGTGGTTCGCGGTAGACCCTCAGCCATGGCGTTTTTTATAAGTATAACTCACGCTAGAACGCTCCGGGTCCAGGCTAAATAGTCTAAATACCGCCGTTTTTGGTAGAGCATCATTGTGTTTTAAGCCAGGTATATGGTATATGTCCTGTGGTATACCGGGTGTGGCCTGTAATATGAGCAAAAAATTTAACTGCAGGCTGTACTTCTCATACTGACCAACATTAGTTCAGCGACTTTTAAAAATAACTTGTCGTTTGATTTTTAATACACTTTAAAGTTTATTCCAAGACACAATGTATTGCGAATTTTATTATGTGTAGGTAAGGCGTGACAAGCAACGTCATCAAAATGATATGGCGTGGCGATGGCGTCCATTGAAAATAATATTTATTTTTGTATGAAAAATAGGGAGTCTAAATACTTCATAATTTATTAAAGTTGTTGAACAAAAGTATCACCGTTTGAGGAGTCCAATCTATGTTTTCATTATTTGCTCATGTTACAGGCCACACCCGGTATATTGAGCTGTTTACCGTCTTAGAAAAAAAAACCGGGCAAGTGCGAGTCGGACTCGCGCACGAAGGGTTCCGTACCATAATGCAAAAAAAAAGCAAAAAAAAACGGTCACCCATCCAAGTAGTACCACTCCCGACGTTGCTTAACTTTGGTCAAAAATCACGTTTGTTGTATGGGAGCCCCATTTAAATCTTTATTTTATTCTGTTTTTAGTATTTGTTGTTATAGCGGCAACAGAAATACATCATCTGTGAAAATTTCAACTGTCTAGCTATCACGGATCATGAGATACAGCCTGGTGACAGACGGACGGACGGACGGACGGACGGACAGCGAAGCCTTAGTAATAGGGTCCCGTTTTACCCTTTGGGTACGGAACCCTAAAAAAGACATGCTAGTCTAGTCCAATATGTGCCTACGTCCAAGTTGGACGGAGCTCCTTTGACAGCAGTGTTGTTGAAAAGAATCCGGAATAGAATAGTTAAGTGGAACGCAAAGGCACGGAACTCAGCCGCGCCCTGTAGGTATCTGTAGGCAGTGTGCTTCAGGTAATTTTTATTATCTTTATAGGGCCTGTTTGAGCTGTTTGACGGAAAAAAGAAATAATGCCCAATATAGCACAATCGGATTAGGACAGGACAAAGGTCGAAATCTCTAGAACAGTCCTGAAATTTGGTATGGTAAACAATAGTGTCTTTAAAGTCCCTATGTTGCTACGCCTAATATTTTGCAAACTATATGTTGTACTTTCATAAAAAAAACCTTACTAAACCATCATGATATAGATATTTACTTATAATTTACACGTTTTCATGTACGTTGCATGCACGAGTTTTTTTCCATAAATTTATTCAGTACAAATTTCTTGTACAAAATTTCAAATTTCATTTACGTTACTTTTCGACAGAAATCTTCATACTCCTATTCAGGAATTTTGCTTTGCACGTGCCTACCTAATCGGAATTATTCTATATGAATTTTAGACATATTTGAGCATGCCATGCAAATGAATCATTCATAGTTATCTCAAACGCTTCACGAATATGAATGCTGTATTTACATGAATATTTGGTAATTTATCACCAGTGGCTTGCCAACGGGTCCAATTCAGATTTTACAATCTGTTACGGCTTTGATACGACCTCGAAGATCTCTCAGGCTGATTGGTGCATGCGAAAAGAAGTGGAAGTCGTGCGTGAGATCTACGCCAAGACGACCGTCAAGGTCTTTAGATATATATCGACCGGGATATGAACCGTGATTATATATACACCGTGTTTTTTTTTGATTTCCGTTAATTTCGAGGGTGCATTCCTGAGCTTAAATTAAGTAACTTTCTCAAAGACACCGATGTTCTAATTAACTCCATTTCGGAGATAATCAATAATTTATTTTTTTCCTATAAGGCCTCTACAAGCGTGTACACTTGCCTTAGGGCTGGTTTACACATTGGTTAGTGTTAAGAATGAGTTCATACATTTGCTACTAAACTTAAGTACAATCTCGGTCGATCGATGTTCAACATGACATTGATATGTCACAGATTTCAATTGTTTGGTTGAGTTAAATGTAATGCCCGTGTTACAACAACGCTATATGCTACATTTAATTACTTTTTAAACTTAATTTTTTCTTTAAAAAAAAGCAAAAATATTTTTTTTTAAATTAACTATGCCAATTAGTTCACTTAAAAGTTCTTAACCATACCCCGAAGTTAACGGAATTCAATAAAAACACGGTGTATATAATAAAATTGTATTTAGTCCTAGATTATTATACATTGTATCCCGCTCGCTGGCCAATTTACGCCACGCCACGAGTATTCATACACTGATTGGTAGTAACCATTGATCCATGGTTACTCGAGGAGGGTGGGGATACCCCTTATCCAGGACTAAATACTTCATATAATCAGGATTGAACTTCACTTCAGGTAAGTTCATTTATCCAATCATTACCTTTTATATTGTTTGTTTTGTGAACAAGACACTGAGAGAAAAGTACAACAAAAATACACTTAGAATTACAAAAATAAACTTAATCCGGGGACAAGGAGAGTTAACTAATAGGAACAAATTGACTTTTGCAATTTCTATTAGTTCTTGCAATTTCTATTATCTGTTTGTTGAAATTATATTTGAGATTACTGAGCTGTTTGTAGAAATAAATAAACTTTACAGAAATAGTGAAACGTCCATAATTATTACTAAAACTTCATTTTTTCCCCCAGTACAGAACTGTTTTTTAATTCCTGGTGATGATTTTTCTCTCAGTGGATGCTTGTGACTGCGTCGAAATATCGGGAGCTCGAAAACAATACAAAAGGTAATCACCGTTCATGTCCCAGTCGATATAAGTCTAGTAAAACTAACTGTGAATCATTCAAAACTAACGTCAAGGTCGTGTCAAAACCAGTTCAAACCCGTAACGAGTTGGTAAATCAGAATCTGGCTCCAGGTTTCTTGGCTGGGCCATGGTGCCTAATGGATTCAAATCACATGTCATGACGATTATCATACAATCAACATCATATTGACTGTTAGTGCGTATACGCAAACGGACTTTCAAAGTGAAGGCATATTTGTGATTTTTACGGCTATTACGTAAGTTTTGTACCGTTACTTTTATTGATTTTTAACACAAATAACGGCCTGTAAGTTTATTTTTATTTAAGTATGTATATGTTTATGTGTTGACAAATAATTATGATAACTAACAAGTTTTATACGTCTATTTATAACCACATGGCAAGGCGGCCTAGAATTTTAAAATGAATGGTACCTATGAATCTGTCAACTTTTCTCATCTCATTGAGGTATGTGGTATGAGATATTTTGAGGTATGTGTCGTAGTTGACTGCTAGAGAATGCCTTGAGGCATTAAGTCCTTACGTTGTTGTATTTGTGCAGATTATAGCTCAAATTTTAGTTGAAATAAATAAATTCACTTTACTAACTCAAATACTAATTACTATTAAATCGCGCTGCTAAAAGTTAGCCGCTTACTTAAACCGCATTTTAATAAACATTAATAACAAACTAAGAACAGCCCTTCAAGAAGGATTAGTAGAATTACTTAAGCAAATGTTTAAAACTCGTCGCAACTATCCTAACTTTAACTTAAAGTTTTAACCCTCTTGCAATCTGCTCCCCTCTGGAGGGTTTCGGAGCTAAGCTAATAAAAGAATAATTGTACAAGTTGATTTTTGCCCCCACGCGTGCCGTAACTTGATTGTCGCCAACTTACCCGTGAATGGCTTCCCTGTTGATACACTACAGTAGGTCAAGTTCGCTCAATTTGACGTAAGGTCAGGTGGGGTAAGAGAGACATACTTTATTTTGCTTGGGCTAAGAGAAACCGTATGAGGAAAGTACCGACTTCTGCGTAGGGTATTTTTAACGCTACACTACATACACTACTACTACGCTGTATTATTTATACATTAGGTTTATTTTTAAAATTATCATTAAGTAAGTAAATAAATATTCTTTTTTGCAAAAATGGTTACATATTTTACATACAGTTTAATTTAGTTTTTAATATATTTAAGTGTCTCTTTTCCACTCAAGTGTCCCTCTTGCTCTAGTTTCACTTACCCCACCTAACCTTACCTAAGTAATTTGAATAAAGGTAGGTAAGGTCATGTGGGGTAAACAGACACGTATGTATTTAGTTTATTTTGGACAAGAGAAAGAGTATGAGGAATCCCTACGACTATTTTATTTTCCCCAATGTTTCTCTTACACCACACCATCTAACCTTATCTAAATCGCATATTCTTAAATATTCGCATTGAATTTTTTCGTTTAGTTACCCATTCAACTCTAATAAACTTGTAATGTTTATAATACTTTTGTTTATACTTATAGGTAGTTAGTTGTCATAGAGCTTTCACTGGAAGCCGGTTGTTTCGTTGCTCTCCTCAGCTATCCCTAAATTCTTCCCCGATTTCCGGACATAAGCCGAACAAGTACAGTCAAAGAATTTTGATTTCCTACCCATTTTGTACCTTGTCAATGACAATCAATGTGAAACTCGCTAGTGACTGTGACAAGGTACAAAAAGGGTAGGAAATTAAATCCTTTGACCATACATACATATTTTTATGACAAACCGTGTTTTTCCGCTCACATATCATAATATAAATGATATGTTCCTTCACGGACCAGAATCGAGTTCAGACCTCGTGACCGTTGTCTCCTGGCAGTCCCGGCTTCCCGAACTGTATCACGTAGGAACTCCCCTCTGGTTCGTTCTTTGCTCCTTTTGAATGCGCTCCTCGCATCGGCCTCTCAGTGTGATTTGTTTGCAAGCAGACTGGTGGTTGTGCGTGTTGAATGTTTGAGGTTCTGTGAGAAGATGGATGCACGTCCTTCTACTGTTTAAAATGTGTTAATTTATGTTTTTGTAACTTGTGATGAATTGTATACATATTGTATTCTTCTTCTTTAATCTTTAAGTTAGCAGTGCTTTGGTATTTTTTACTGTTATGCTGTTTAACTTGTTTTGAAATAAATAAATAAATAAATAAATAAATAAATAAATATAGTCACCTGTAGAGGGTAGGTATATATACGCAGCTAGCCTACTGAATCTTGTTCTGTGTACTCATATTGCCTATTAAATTCGCAGCTAGTAAAACGAGGAGCTAATTCCGAGTTACATTTTATTGTGTTTGCGTAACTATTTTACTGTCACAAGTGTTATGGCGGCAAAACAAATTCACTTACGTTGCTTTCTAAAGAGTAGCGCTTTTGTCAGCATTTTAAAATGCAGTATGAACCAATGCTAGTGTTTGGTGCTTACGACTTTTTAGAAATGTACGATTGTTATTTATTGGTATTAGGGTGCATTGAAGCGTGAAGAGTGATTTAGTCGATGTTTTAACAATATTTGAATTTTTAACTTCCCCTTAAACAACTTTATGGGCTTAAATGTATGTATTTTAAGGGTAAGTGGACTGATCCTGATTTTCCTGATATTTAATGGGTAATTTTTTGAAATGTCGACCAAGATTGCATAAATCGAGATTGAATCTCGAAAATTGGCTCGAGATCTCGCAGTTTCGAGATTTTAATAGCATGTGTGCAAGTCTAGTGTCAAGTGTGTTATTTTAAATAACTAATTTATATTACGTCATAATTTCATAGAAATTAGGTAAGTACCTATTTATGTCACTTTGACAACAATGCAATGGCTTCAACCTGGAGAGATGGAAATAGAGATGTAATTCTTCGCAAGGGTCTAGTGGTTACTTATACTAGCACCACTATTAGATAATTAGATGATAAGAAAATAGCTAATATTGAAATCCATAGGGTTTTTTTACTTCCTTTTTATTTGCTTCCAGAAAGCGCACATACTTACCCATACCTAAATATATTATGTATACTATATGGTCTATATGTAATATAATAAGTTAGACGCGTGCCCGGAACGCGCGTTCGCGGAACTGGGCACGAACACGATACAAGATAACACCAGCACGTGTCGCTTACGTGCCCGGCATACTGCGCGCTGTGGAATTAGGGACACACAACCCGATTCGAACTTTAAGATACGTCACTTAAGACGAAACAGGAGCTGAGTTTTAAATATTTTAGGTAAATATACCCGTCTCGCTAACGGAAGCGGCTCCTAAAACTAGTGCGATAAGGACAAGGCGAAAAATCCTGCGTAAAAATCTCAAAAATCGAGGTTTCGTACTCGACTGTTTCCTCCTCCAAAACTTAACCAATCGTAACCAAATTTGGAAATCTAAATGATTATAAAATTATCTGTGTCGGACCCACAGAACACATTAAAGAGGTCGTTTTGCTTTTTTGGCTAATTAATATCAGTTTTGAATACTACGCCTCTCATTGCGGCATAGTCAATGAGGCGATTTTGGCCATTTTTGAAGGGCTCTAGCGCCTTAAAAAACAAAAATATCAAAAAAAGCAAAACGGTCCGACACAGATATTGACAATATTAATCTGTGTTGAAAAAATCATTGCTCTAGCATCAAAACCCACGGAGGAAACAATCGAGTACGTTTGTATGGAGAAATGACCACTCCTGTTGGCTCTTAAATAGATCATACATTTGGGCATACATTCTCCTTTGTATCATAATATTAATGTAATGATTTCTTCTAATGATAATGTAATTCTTTAACGTTAAGAAAATATTCAAAGGAAAGACAAGGAAAGACGTTAAGGAAATATTATAAGGGATTATTCGTTAGGCAAAAAACGGATTTACATTAGTTGCCTTTTTGAGTTAAATAATCGGATTTGTTCCCTAGAAGAAAAGGGCTAATTATTAACACATAATTAAGTGTAGGTACAACCTAAATCTTTCATTTCTCTTTTACTCTGCCTCATCCATCTTTCATGCCAAAACAATAGAAATCACATACCTAATTTATCATATGCCAAGCCAGCCAACACATTAGTAACTTACTTTCCAATAACTAATATGTAATAATATTTGTTCAATTTCCTCAACTATTTTTTTTATTCTGGCAATTGACTTTTGTTTGATTTATTTTTTTTTTATTTTGGCCATGATAAAAAAATATATTTAATCTTATTCAGATCAATTTTATAGTTTGAGTCGTTTTAAGTAATTATTTTATTCGTTCGTGCGTCGCTTATTCAACGATTACCTACTCGGAACACGCAAAACCTAACCTTAATATTCAGGCATATTCGCATTATTCGCGGGAGAGCTGAGCAGCTTACCATAAAATATTAGGTAAGATTCCATTAACATCAAGTACCTAAGTACTTTCTACAAGAAAACATGCCTTTCCGAGCAGACGTATGGAATTGAAAGCAGATTCCTTGGATAAAAGACGTGTGTTATTTGCTTTGTGGGGAGTGGCGATGTTATTAAAATTCATATTTATGAACGTCAATTTGGTTTTCTATTGGTTGTGTTCGTGAAAATGGCGCAGTGCGGTAGAGAAAGAGAGACAGATAAAGAATTTTAGATTTTCGTTTTTCGCTAGTTCGCGATTTATAGGTAGAGCACATGCCTGATACAGAAGCAGTATTAGTCATTGAAATAGATACAAGCACTACCAGCATTATATTGAAATATGTACTTCCATACGCTATTCACACAGGCATTCACGGTACGCTGGCTACATTATCTCCCATATAGCATTATCTCCCTGCTCTTTATTCGTAATTATATTGGAGTTAGCGAGCGGAAGCACTGGCCACTTCTACTAATTAGGAAAAAGTTGTTAAAACATCGTGAGCTTGGGTTACTTACGACCTTTTAAAATGGCGTCTGAGAACTGCGAGTCATCGGCGCCTGAGCACGGGCACAGTTTATAAACTTGCAGTTAATTAACTGCTTTCAAAACAACGCTCAAAAATGGGAGTCCCGCTAGGTATTGTTAAATTAAGGACGTCATTGTCAAAGTTTATCATTAAACCCATGCTGTTAATGATGGTCATCACTAATTAATACCTTTTATTAATGAGCACCCATTGTAACTGTTAGGCACATAGGCTCTAATTACAAATAATTATGTTGCATTACTTTCTTCAAGGAACTTCAATAATAAAATATTGTGTGATTTATAAATTAAATACAGGCGGCCTAGCCAAGCCAAGGTGGCAATTGCTTTCACTTCGCCATCGAATCGCTTTGTGTCTCTCTATCACTCTTCCATATTAGTGTGACAGTCACAAATTGCGTTTCGTTCGCTACTTAGCTTTAGCGATTGCCATGTTGTCTACGGGGCCAGGTCGATTCACGAAAGCTGGAGCTAATGGAATTAATGAGTGAATGAAAATATCTGTGTGTAACTGATAAACCAATGAAATTCTGACTCAGGCTGTATACCGATACATGTGTCAGTCACACAAAATGACACAATTCTATTGGTTCATTCCATTCCCGTCAGCTTTCGTGAATCAGAAAGTATTTTCAGTCATATGACGCCTGGAACTCATGGCAGGGAGTACAATAGGTAGAATAGTTTGATCGGTCGTAAATTGTCCAAAGATGAGTTACTGTCTGTATCTAGTAAATCTGTTATTAACAACCTAAGTTCTGACCACTGTGGACTAAAAGCTTCTTTCAGCGGGAAAACTGAAGAAATTCCTCAAGATACTTTGTGCAGGCCGATTTCCGAAAGTCGCCTAGGTTTATTCAATCGTAATATTACTAAACAATTATGTTGTCTTTCATGTACCCAGGAAAACCCTGACTGTTTGAGTTCCGAGTTGTTTAATTGTATTAAAAAGGAATTTGATGCCTGTTTCATTCAGAAAAAGGTGCAAGGCAAGGCTAAGACTAAATTTAGCGACTGGGCTACACCGGATATTCACGAGAAAAGACGCCGGCTCTACGACTTATATGATTTAAAGGCAACTGATAAAAGCCCGGAATTTCTAGAGTACGTCAAAAATTATTCTAAATCTTTTAAAATGTTGTGTGTCGCCGCTAAAGCCGATTATTTGTCGAAAAAGATCCTAAATTCCAGCGATAAAGTCAAAACTGTATGGCAAGTTATCAGTAATGAAACTGGAAAACGTAAACTGAAGGATCCGCACTACAACCTACGAATTGCTGACACTTTAGTAAGTTCCGACCGTGAAGTAGCAGATCATTTTGAGCGGTTTTTCTCGAATATCCCGGTAGAAACAACAAGATCCCTTAATTCATCGCCAGACGTCGCTGAAGAAATTTTGAAGACAAATGTGGCAGAATGTACAGAAATCTTCAAATTTTCGTATGTCTCATCGAATATAGTTCTTAAGACTTTTAGGTCTTTAAATTTAAAGAAAACAGAAGATCTTTGGGGCCTGTCTGTCAAAGTATTAGATTCCATCATTGAGTCAATTACACCATACTTAGCTGAGATTTTCAACAGATGCATTGATGCTGGAATTTTTCCAGATATTATGAAACATAGCAAAATTATCCCTCTGTTTAAATCAGGAACGAGAACAGATCCCACGAACTTTAGACCGATTTCAATACTACCGGCATTAAGCAAAGTGTTCGAGAAACTTATTCTGAATCAACTATTGTCACATTTCAACAGAAACAAACTGCTTGATAGCAATCAATTTGGTTTCACCAAAGGTCGATCAACTACTGACGCCGGTGCGGTACTTCTAAAACACATCTTTGATGCTTGGGAAAAAGCTCAAGATGCTGTTGGAATTTTCTGTGATCTGTCAAAGGCATTTGATTGCGTTGATCACGAAAATTTAAAGAGAAAATTAAGCCGCTATGGGATAAAAGCTAGTGCCCTTGACCTGGTCTCATCGTACCTTTCGGATAGAACTCAGCGAGTAGTTATTAATGGAACTCAATCGGCGGGGTCCCCGGTAGCCCTCGGAGTGCCTCAAGGTTCAATTCTTGGTCCCTTCCTGTTTTTGGTATACATTAATGACTTACCAAAAGTTGTGCAAGATAGACATGATATAGTGTTATTTGCAGATGACACTTCCCTTATATTTAAAGTGGACAGAAAGGAAAATAGCTTCGAGAGCATTAATGACGCGCTATCTACCATTGTAAACTGGTTTACGGCAAACAATTTGCTTTTGAACGCCAAGAAAACCAAATGCATCAAGTTTACGCTACCTAACGTCAAGCAGGTAAATAACGGCAAGATTAAAATAAAAGGTGATACGCTGGAATTTGAGGACCGAACTGTTTTCCTGGGAGTCACTTTAGACTCCAAACTGCAATGGCATGCACATATAGGCACTCTAGCCGGAAAACTTAGTTCAGCAGCCTATGCAGTGAGGAGAATCAAACAGCTGACAAACGTAGAGACGGCCAGGCTGGTATACTATAGTTACTTCCATAGTGTTATGTCTTATGGAATTCTGTTGTGGGGAAAAGCGGCAGATATTCAGACAATATTTGTGCTGCAAAAACGAGCTGTACGTTCCATCTATGGACTGGGCGCTCGAGTATCCCTAAGAGAGAAATTCAAAGAAGTTAACATTCTTACCGTTGCATCTCAATACATACTAGAGAATATTATGTATGTTCGGAAAAACATCCACGAATTCAAGGTTAACAGTGATATCCATAACTATAACACTAGAAACAAACATAAACTTGCCGTGCCCGCCCACCGCCTCCGTAAGGTTAGTACGTCTTTCGTCGGGAACTGTACACGTTTTTATAACAAAGTCCCCACTGATGTAGTGAATTTACCACTTCACAAATTTAAGTCGCACATTAAGCACTCCTTGTTATGTAAGGCGTACTACACTGTAAATGATTTTATAAACGATAGAGATGCTTTTAAGCCGGTAGCTTGATTGGTTTCATTAGTATAATAAGAATTAAATAAATATTGTTTTTTTTTTTACACTGAATTAAATATGCTAGTGTCCAGTAGAATTGACACATGAGACAATGATGTTCTCGCTTGATTATATTGTTTAATTTAATTTTAGTTTTGGACACTTGGAGACCTTATACATCTCTAAGTACATATTTATTTATTTGATTTTTATTTTTGATTGTACATACTTACCTATATTTTTAATGTTTCTGACACTTATCTCTAAGTCAACTTAGGCTAGTAATTATGTGAAGCTATATTACTGTCTTTTTATGTAACATATGAGCACAAAATGCCGTGTCTTACAGCTACATGTTATTACTATTTTAATATTAATATAGGCCGGTAGCTTGAACATGTCATGCTCGCTTAAAAGTCTTTGCTTACGGTGGCGTTGTTGATCGGGTCGCCACTTTCCCGAATGAAGGTTGAGGGAGGCGATGGCTGAGATACGCGTCATACTCGTGAACGGGTGCTGTTTGTGGAGACTGGTCTGTTAAGCTAACACGAGCTATTATACTTAGTAACTTTTATTAATTAATTACAGTGAGACGCCTCATTCTGTTCTCGTATGTTTCTTTTCTTTTAATGAATGTATTAATTATACAGGATATTGACTCTTGGAGACCCTATACATCTCTAAGGATAACTTGATAAACTATATAATCTTATAGTTCTGACACCTAGAGACATTTACACCTCTAAATATTATAGATTTTTTGTGTGTGTTTTTTTATCTGTATTTTGTATGTAATTCGACATTAAGAGACCATATACATCTCTTAGTAATTGTAATACGTTAGATTGAATTGTTAGTTTTAATTTATAAAATTGTTGATGTTATTATTTTTGCTTTTATGTAAATTCAATGTTGACGTGTAAAAGTGCCCTTGTGGCCTATTTGCTGAATAAATGTTGATATTTGATATTTGATATTTGATATCTATACTGTGACACAAACGGTGAAGTGATGAAAAATATTAATATAATTTTATATTCATTTATTTTAAAGTGGTGATTATCTACGGTCTTGCATAAGTGTAATTTTATAGGCATAATACAATTTGCCTTGGTTCTAATGATGAGGGCGTATTATTTGTAATTTTAACATCAAAATTGAAAATGTACAGTCAACAGCAAAAGTTGCTACGCAGTCGAGGTGTTCAAAATGATCTTGACGCGACATTATTATATTAAGAGAATGATACCGTGTCAAGGTGATTTTGAACGCCTCGCCCGCTTCGCAACTTCTACGCTGCTGACTGTACCTACATCACATCATAGCAGCAACGGCTTTTTTATAAAAAGCTGACTGTATTCCCCACAAATATCGCATCAATCTCGCGGCGCGGATAAAACTTTCGCACATAAAACAAAATACTTTACTGAGATTGCGGAAAGCGAATAAAAACACACATTTCTGCCTCAAATTAATGTAGCTTACACTATTTTTATACCACGTCGGTGGCAAACAAGCATACCTACTGTAAAACCACTCAACTACAGGTATGGTCTGTATCTTTAGGTATTTAAATTATGTAATGTATGTATGTAAGACTTTTATCAGATTAGGCACAATGTTCTCAAGCTTTTAAAAAACTCATCGTCTCTCTCGTCGTCGATCATTTATTTTCTTCTGCTTTCATAAGTAATAATTATTGATTTTTAAAAAGCGTTTTTCAATTAAAAGATATGTCAAGATCGCTTACCTTCTTTCAAGTTCTTTCTAATGCTAAAAAAACGACCTGTACTTGAAATATGTAGTTTCAAATCTGAACATTTTATTGGCTAGACCTCCAAGTGACATAAAAACATATTTAGAGTTCTTTGACCACAGAAAACAAAACTTGCAGCTCTTTGCGATTCCTAAAATTGGTGATTTCTACTACGATTGCCTCATCTTTTCAAAAGTTTGCCGACCCGTGCAGACTAACGGCCGATTCTAACTTTAAGATACGTCAATTAATAGATCTAGAAACGATAAGGATTAGATATGTCAGTGTCAAATGTGACGTTTCTTCAAACAAATACGTCACTTTTGACACTGACACATCTAATCCATATCGTTTCTAGGTCTATTAATTGACGTATCTTAAAGTTCGAATACGGCAGAAAGTTACTCCCAGTTCCAGGAATGCAGAGTAGAGTACACCTGTACTGATACCTTCCTACTAATTGAATAATCAAATACCGCATTAGCTGGCGAGGCAGCTAGAAGGCAAAACATGCGTGGCTGACTTTGTATTATTCGCTTGTTACTAGGTCTGCCAACCGTACTATATTATATAGTATTGTCCTATATTTTGGCTCTCTGTACTACATCCTTTTGAAAAAATATATAGTACGCTAAAATACTATATTTCCAATTAAACGTATATTACACTCATGTTTAGTCTTTTGTCTAAAAGTACTAAGTATATTTTGTTGAAATGTACTATATTTTTGAAGCCTTATTCTGGAAAATACTATATTCCACCAAAAAAAAGTTGACAACCCTACTTGTTACTAACCTAGGGGTCTAGCCAAGATGACAATCTTTAATCGAAAACGCCAATCAAAAACTTAACTAATTTATGGAAATAGTCACCTGACTTTTTGTAGCATCTGTCATTCCGATATTACTTAGGGTTGCGTAAAAAGGCGCCTATTACTAAGACTCCACTGTCCGTCTGTCTGTCTGTCACCAGGCTGTATCTCATGAATCGTGATAACTAGACAGTTGAAATTTTCACAGATGATGTATTTCTGTTGCCGCTATATTGTATTATGTATTTCTATTGCCATGGCAATGTAATCGCTAAAGAGTAGGTAGAGGTGGACAAAAATACGATTACAGTGTCGTAAGATTTTTTTGAGTTACCTACCTATATGTACACCCAAGGTCACTAAGTGGGTCACTTTTCATAGTACTTAATAATAAGGTGATAGGCAATTAAATTGCTCTAGAGTATATTATCAAGAGAATACCTACACCGCCCTACGCTTACGATATTCTTTCTTAGATATTAAAAAAGTTAGAAGCTACTAGAAAAATGTAAAGCAAGTCGTGACTGTAAATCTTAAGATATTCACACTTCACTGAGCTCGGTTGAATCAAATATAGCAGCTTTTATGACAATTTTTAAAGCACAGTTAACTTATGAATGGAACGTTTTAGCGACGCCTGGCATATGAAAGAGTGGACACAAAACGCTTGACTTGGTAATGTGATATTTCCAAGACAGTTGAGACTAGTATCCCGTTCGTAATAGTACGCTATCAAAGACTCGTAGCGTTATTTTCCCATTTGCAAAATCTGTAAAAGAAAACAAGTTGAATAGAAACATTGCGAGCCGGTTTGTGTAAGTAGATATTGAAAACATACGCCCCCGCCGCCGCCGTAGCCTCGCCACTCATTTTTATTCTGTTTACACGAACCAGCTGCCTCTTTCGTCGTTAAAACTGAATCGGAAATAGCATAAAACATGCATTTTAATACCGACTTTAACAGCTTCATTTCCATCCGGGAGTATCATAAAAAAATCATTTTCATAATTTATAAACCTTTTTATTTACATACGAACCTATTTAAATATCAGCCGATAAGAATACGACTACACAATAATTTACAGTCTTTTGAATTAATACTTAACAACTTCTATACAAAGTATAAATTAATAAATACTGAGAAGCAAATTGAAATGCAAAATTTGGTATCAATATTGTACAAAAGGTATTACAAGATTGTTACTATATACAATGCTCAACAATTTCTATAACAATGAATTAGCGAAAGCTAACGATACGCTAAAGTTTAATAGAGGTATAGAATCGATTACGAGATCGTCCGAGGTTGTTAGCTATGCTATGACCAAAGTTGGCTCATTTGCGCTAGTGAGATAAATGCTTACATTACCACACTGTCGCAAAATCGTGTGACTTTTGAACGAGATACAATCGCCAACTGATCAATTATATATAGTCTGTTCGTGATCAGCTGAACGGAATTACTGATTGCGTTTTCAGTTCGCTGATTGGTAATGCATTTATATTCTAGTATTTACCATGTTTAATTAGTGTTTTTGAGTTTCATAAATTAAACTGCTCTATCAAAAGTTCCACTTCGTATTTTAAAACAGCAATCTATACATGTATGCGATTTATCTCATTAACACAACCAGTTTTCCACGCTTTACACAAGATACGTCTGCACAGTGTGTTGTAGCACCACAGATTGTGGCTGATGGTGCCTCGAATGGTAGTCAGCCGAGGAGTAGTCGGAGTCTATAGTCGAATATATGTGTTCGGATAGCGGCCGGTCCGCGGGCGAGCGCTCGGCCGACGTGGCTGACTTCCCACACAGCGTCTGACACGTGCTGTTCAACACCGACGCGTCCATCGTATAGGTGTTAGAGCTCCTCCCGTAATTCAGACGCTTCAACTTATGACTGCGCCGTTTAGACAACGGCATCGCGTAACGTAATCTCTCCCAAAAACGTTTCTCTTTCCACGTTATCTCCAAACCCGTTTTGAAATATGACTTCAATTCCGGATCTCGTGGGACGAGGCCCGCGGTGACTATTATTAATTTATGTGGATTCTTTCTTAGCGCCCGCTGCAGCGCTTGCCGGAACTCCATCTGAGACCACTCAGTCAAGATGAAGTTCTTTGTTAGGACTACAATGATGCGACGAGAGGCTTCCGTCGCCTCAACTACTAAATCAGGAAACTGCGCGTATGTCGCCTCAAATTGAGGTACGTCGCGGTAATGTAAACATAGATGGTAAGACGGATAACCGTTCTCGAGCTCTCTAGCTAAAGACTCGATCACAAACTCCTCGTCTTTAGGACTGTAGCAAACGTACGCGTCGTAAAGCTTATCCGCATCCTCGAACGCTCCCGCCAGAGGCGACAGCTTGATCCCACAGTTGGAGAACAACCACATTCTACAAGCGTATCTAAACGTGAACACTAGCACTAGTATCAATAAAATAAGCATGAACCCCGTCAGCACGGAGGCCACTAATGGCAGGTTGTTGGACACGAAGAAAGCGCTTATCACGGAGCTATCGCTCATTTCACTGCAGACCGTGACATTTAGATTCAAAGGCTTCTTCGCCGGCTCGGGCCCATTCACACACCACACGCTACCGATATCTAACACTTTTTCTACGTTTTGCGATATGTACGTCAAAAAACCTTGTAAATATTTACAGTCGCAAGACCAACGGTTCCCGCCCACGAAGAGCGTTTGCAACTTTTTGTTATTGTCTAAGTGCCACAGTCCGTAATTCACGAGTCTGTTTCCGTCCAAGCGTAAAACTTCCAGGGCTGCCAACGAATAAAAAGTTTCGTTTGAAATGTGTTCTATTATGTTATTCTGCAGATACAATTCTTTCAAGTTGCTCAACTTTGCAAATTCAAGCCCGCGTAATCTCGTCAGTCTGTTATTGTCGAGGTGCAATATACGCAGCTCGGTCAACCGGTTGAACGTATCATTTTCGATATGCGCGATGTTACTAGAGTTTAAATAAAGAACGACCGCTTTAGGCATCGAATCGAAAACAGTCCCGTTTAATTCATTATAAACATTTCCGTCTAAATATACATGAGTTGAGTCCGAAGGAAAGTTAAGTGGAACTAATTTTAGTTGTTTTAAAGAACAATCGATAACGCTCGTGGACTTGGTCGAGTCGTGATAACAAGAGCAGTTTTTAGGGCAGACGGTTTTGCAGTCGCAGTTTATGGAATCGCAACAATGGCAACCCTCCGGGCAGTGAGTCTCGAACTTACATAAGAAGTCTTTGATATGCAGAGAGCTGACAGGGAGGTATTTCACGCCGCGAACGTAGGATTCCTTGCAAATTACATTTTCTAGGTCCATGACTCGCGGATATTCCCGGGAATCTAGCGAGTTGATGAGCAGAAGCCATTTCATCGTGCAATCGCAGCGAAATGGGTTGCCGCTAATGTAAAATTCCGGCAGGGCGCGATCGTCCGCCACTCTCGCGAGCCGCAAGCTGTTCAAGTCCAAACTTTCGATCTCATTTGTATACATATCGACACGAGAAAGATTTCTCTTTTGAAGGAATGTGTCCGTTTCCACGCTGGCTATAAAATTGTTATTTATAAACAGAAGTTCGACGCTATTCGGTATAGACATCGGCGATATAGCCACTAATCGATTATGGCTGGCGTCTAAAGTTTTGACCTGAAGTTCGTTCTGAATTTTGTAATAGTTTCCGAGAATTTCTATAAAGTTAGCGTGAATGTCGAGCCATTTCAGACTGGCGGGTACGAAAGCGTAATCGAACCAGACCAAATGGTTTTCTGATAGATTTAGCCACAGCAATTTTGTCAACGACACAAACACTCCGTTTATATCTGAAATGAAGTTGCTATCCAATCGGACGGCTTCCAATTGCGTGTTCTTTTGAAAGGTTTCCGTCTCGATGGACTGTATTTTATTTTTTGCCATATTGAGCACTTGTAAACTGGTCAAACCCCAAAACATGCCAGCTGTAAGGTTTCCTATTTGATTATCTATCAAACGCAAACCGGTCAATTGTGAGAGATTGTGGAATGAATTATTTTTAATTTCAGTTAGCAAATTCTCCCCCAAGTCTAAAGATTTCAAGAACGGCAACTGCAAAATCGCCTCGGGAATGCTCGTTAACTTATTAGAACTCAGATCTAACTCTTTTAAATCGGAACAGTTTCTGAAAGCGTTTTCGCTTATGTACGACAGTAAATTGTTATTAAGATTAAGTTTGTTTAGAATAAAAAGTCCGTTGAACACGTGTTCTTCGATGGCTTGTAGTTTGTTTTGGCCGAGGTTTAGAGTGTGGAGGTTGAAGAGCGGGGCGAAGGCGTTGTCGTCGATGTGCGAGATGCTGTTGTTGCTGAGGTTGAGGATCTGCAGGAAGAACAGGTCCTTCACCATGTGCGCGGCGACGCGCGCCACAGCGTTGTGCGACAAGTCGAGCACGACTAATCTTATTAGACCACCGAACGTTTCATCTTCTATGCGGTCGCCCTTCAATTTATTCGCCGAAAGATCTAAAACGAGCAATTGTTCCAACCGATTAAATATCCTCTTGGGTAAAGTTTCCAGCTCATTATTCTGCATATAAATCTCTCGAATCTCTCTCGTATTGGAAAATAGGCCTTCCGGTAAATAATTTATTGCATTGTCGGATAGGTTCACAACTTTTAATGATAGCAGGTCGCTGAACACTTCGCCTGGCAACTCGTTTATCTTATTATTTTGCAAAAACAGCTGCGTTAGCCTTCTCAGATGTAGGATCTCCGAGTCAGCCGGCAAGGCCATGATATCGTTGTAGCTTAAATCTATTGTTTGTAAAGTCGAACCGCACTTATGTCCGAAACCGAGTTCATCCACAAATTTCAATTTGTTCCGCGTTAAATTAAGCGAGATAATATTTTCCAAAGCACAGAACAAGTCCGAAGGGATTTTCCGGATATTGTTGAATCCTAAATCTAGCGTGTGTAGTTCTCTCAGACCGTTGAAGGCGCCTAGAGACAACTCTAGTTCCTTATTGCTGCCCCAGTCATTGTTCATGGAGCGTATCTTGAGGGACTTCAAGCCTCGGAGACCCTCGAACACGTTGCCGGGCAGGCGGAGTATCTTGCAGTTGGTGATGGATATCTCCGCCAAACCTTGCATCCTGCTGAAGTGGTGGTCGCGCAGGGTGCTCTCGGCCAGCAGCGGGCCGCAGCGGAGCGCGAGCCGCTCGGCGCCGTCCGAGTGCATCGAACCGATGTCCCTGTCCGCGGACAGAGCCCGCACGTTGCACTCCAGGGAACCATTCACTCCGGACACACGAAAACAGGCGTCCGCGTCCGGCGCCTCCGTCAGCGCCGCGCCCATCACAAAACAAAACAATATCACGTTAATTATCATTTTAACCACTGTGTCCATATCATTTTGATCACTTGTCAAAGTATGATGAATGAAAGTCGGTTATTTACGTCGCGCACGGCCATATTTACTATTTAACTGTCGCCGTGGCTCGATAGTATGTGCGGAAAGGTTTCGATAGCCTCAGCGCAGCAGTGTGCAGAGTACGGAGCGGCATAGCGGAGCGAGCACACTGTACCCCCCGCGGCGGCGGAGCCGCGACTGCCGTACAATGAAATGCGATGAATGCGTTTGGCGCGGCAGACGGCAGAAGGGACAGGGGGCCTACCACATACATCGAAATTCAATGCTTCTGTCTCTCTATCTATATCACTCTTGCATAGAGTGACAAAGATGTAAACAAGGAGAATTCGGATTCGGAAGTTCGCGGTAGACCTCGTGACCACAACAATTCTATTGCCGCATTCTAAACAACCCCCGGTGGTTTTCGTAGGGAACCGTTACGTCACGTGACTTTTACTTGATTACGGTTATTTTCTCGTACAAAGCGTGCGGTCAAAACAGATGTACACAATGAGTATTGTCATTAATCTTGAGAAGATCACACTGCCCACAGTAGATAGTGTGAAAATTGTGAAATACTACAATAATTATTAAGTTTTACTTTTTCATTGAATGCAATAAATTGTTAACTTCAGGAGTCGGGAGAATTCCTTTAGTCATGATTTTTGATTAACCTTTTACTTATTACGTTTACATGCTAAATTATTGACGATCATAATGTAAATTCATATAGATTAGCGTAAGAATAATTTAAAATACTGTAATTTATCATTATGAAATAAACTAAACTAAATTAAATAAAATAAAATCAGAATACGCCTGTAGGTTTAAAGTAATATTTCCCAGAGCGCAAGGGAAGTCCGTGGAAGGGCAAACTTACCAAATAAAGTTTAGAATTTTAATATTTCCAAGAAGTTATTTCTCTGCGCCATGCAGCCATTTTACTCAATAGCTATTCGAGCACTCCGAGTACATTTTGTGACAAACTTATTGTTTCTATTCACTTTATAGTTGTAAGTTTGTTGCGAGTGATTGTATTGACTTCAGTTAAGTTTTACGACAATATTAAATTACCTATATACAACAAAGATAATTTGAATTAGAGGGATATTGAAAAAGCAAATTATACAGTGTGCTTTCTGTAACAGGAGCAATAAATTAAACTGTAGGCTGTACTCCTCAAACTGACCAACATTTGTTCAGCAACTATTGAAAATAACTCATGGTTTGATTTTTGTTACACTTTAAAGTTTATTCTAAGACGCAATGTATTGCAAATTTTGTTATGTTAAAAGCGTGACAAGTAACGTCAAACACACTGGGGTGGTATTCGACAAGCGACGTTTGACGTATCGTGTTGATCTCCCGTTGATGTGGGAAAAATCATAAGTTCTCGAATACGTACAATGTCAAAATTTGACATTAACAATCCACAGTTAGGGTGACAAGCAAACCAAACCGAACCACCCTTAGTTTAGAGTTGAGTTTTGGATGGTTTTGGTTGTACCAAATGATATTATCCACCGTTGATGGAATCAACACTCAGTATGCAATAAAATCAACTGTTGATTTGACATGGATGCGAAATCTGACAGTTGTACGTGTCGAATTTCGCCCCTGATGTCAGCCTACATTGAAGGCAACATTTTGTATGAAAAAGAGGAAGTCTAAAGGATTCATAATTTTTAAAAGTTGCTGAACAAATGTTGGTCAGTTTGAGGAGTATGCCTTTAGTTTAATTTATTGCTCCTGTTACAGGAAGCACCCTATAATAATAATAAAGCCTCTTTATTTCCATAATGAAGTACTTAATTAACATGCATAACATAATTATTAAATTTATTTATTATATGTATTCAGAAGCACCCTATATAGTTAGTCTTTTCGAACGATGGCGCCACACCTATGGCCTACTCTCGACTAGATGGCGATACTTTTTGATATTTTACAAAAACCTTAAAAAAAGCTTGAGCTCTTAAAAAGGCTATGATTAAAAAAAAGTTTAAAGCTTCTAAAAAGAACTCGAGAGCTTTAAATTTCGGGCTAAAAGGCTATTTATTGATTTAATCGTATGGCGATATGGTCACATAGGCAAAAATTGTATATATAGTATTTTTATTTATAAGGCAACATCCAAGTTTTGCAACCACTGCACAGCATCGGGCGTCAAGTCTAGTAGATCATCCGGGCTACCCGAGTATGCGCGGAGTGGGCACCGCTGGATGATGTGCTCCATGGTCTGGTCCTCGATGCCGCAGTCGCATAGCGCGGAGTCACTCCAACCCCACTTATGCCGGAAGAAGTTGCATCGTCCGTGCCCGGTTCTTAGGCGATTTAAGCGACACCATAGTTTCCTAGGAAGTTCGGTCCCCTTGTTCATTATAGTCGGGTCGATATTCGCGGCCGGGGTACCGTCAGCTTGCCTCATCCATTCTTGTTTCCAGAGCTGCTGTATGTCGAAGGAACTTTGTGTGAGTGTTTCAGCAGCTGCGTATGCCGGGCGACGGGACTTAAGTCTCGCCACAGGCGGATTGGTAAACTCCTGATGCATTGGGAGAGACGGACATGCTCTAATTTTGTTAGTCTCTCTTAGCAGCGCCTGTTTCCTTCTCAAATGTGGAGGTGGGATTCGACTGAGCGCAGGAAGCCAGTGGCAAGGTGTAGATTTCACTGTCCCAGTAATGCATCGCATAGTGACATTGAGCTTGGAATCCACCAATTGCGTGTGTGCACTTTGTAGCCAAATTGGAGCACAGTACTCTGCAGTGGGATATACGAGCCCCAGAGCCGTTGAACGGAGACAGTCCGCAGATGCACCCCATGAGGTGCCAGATAGCTTGTGCAGTATGTTGTTCCGGGTCGATATACCTATCTAAAGTAATACCAAGGTATGTTGGGAAAGGATTGTATGGTAATCTTACACCACCTAAAGTGACAGTTGGCTCGTGCTTAGCGAGGTGGTTGCTTAGGTGAAAGCAGGACACTTCTGTTTTTCTGGCACTCGGTATGAGTCTCCACTCTCGAAAATACGATTCCAAGATCTTCAAATCCCTAGTCCTTAGAAACACTACTATACGAACGGTATCTGCGCCTAAAAGAACCAAATAGCTACAAACCCATGATACGGATCTTAGCAACAATCTCCTAGGCGATGTCACAGAATAAATAATAGTACTAGGTACACAAGACTCACTCTCTAACAAAACGCGTCTGTCACGATCAGCACAGATATGGCCGCTAGGCGGCGACAGCGCCACGCGCGGCTTATGGCAAAGCAAACCCCAAAATTGGGGTCGAACGGATGGACTTTTTGCTACCTGTAGCAAAGCGACGAAATCGCGGAGTGAGCCACGCCTGGCGATGTTACGAGCCGCACCCTTCGACGTGCTTCTACTTAAATATCCACAAAACATTTTAAACTCCACCGTAAGCCTATTCGGATGAAATTACGCGTCATCAGGACCTCTATTCGACAAGCGACGTTTGACGTATCGTGTTGATCTCCCGTTGATGTGGGAATACGTACAATATCAAAATATGACATTAACAATCCACAGTTAGGGTGACAAGCAAACCAAACCGAACCACCCTTAGTTTAGAGTTGAGTTCTGGTTGTACCAAATGATATTATCCACCGTTGATGGAATCAACACTCAGTATGCAATAAAATCAACTGTTGATTTGACGTGGATGCGAAATCTGACAGTTGTACATGTCGAATTTGGCCCCAGAACTGTCGGCGCGATTCGGGAAATGAATTAGAGATTCACTAGATATTAAATAGTAAAGATATGTGACGTTCGACGACAAAAGGTCAAAAGGTAAGGTTGCCCCGGCTGAATATTGGAGCGGCGTTAATAATAGCGTAAGCGCCAGCCGCCATAAGGTACCTTTTGCCGTGGAACGTCACATTATGTGACTAACATATCTTTACTATTTCATATCTGGTGAATCTCTAATTCATTTGCCGAATCGCGTCGACTGTCAATTTTTTTCCCGATTATGTCCGATTTTACCCGAAATACGAAGGTCATTCTGAGAGTTAGCGGACTGTGGGTACCTACATTTTGTCAGGAAAGTGAGAGTTGAGTCTTAAGTCGCGCTTTAACCCTTAGTACACTTGAACTTACAAATGAAAATGCCCGGAAAGAGTTTGCTTCTCAAAGAATCAACGACCTCGAACCACGTTCGACGTGTTGCCTCTCCGTCGCACTTGTAAATTCGTACGTAAGTGTAACAGGTAAGCAACACGTCAAACGTGGTTCGCAGTACGCCCTCTGCTTATAATTACGACAAAGACACTTCAAGCGTGGAGTGAACTGAATGGCTGCGACTTAATTAATGTAAACTGCTCCTAATGTGCTCTAACTACTTTTAATCTCATTAATTAATTCCATTAGTTTGAGGTCAATGCATTCTTAAATAGTGTTAAAAATAAAATAGTTTCAGTAACTAATACTGTAATGTTTAGTGAAAATAGAGTTGGTATACAGACGCTGTATGTGTCACGGCTCCTCCACACGATGGGCCAACGCCGGCCACTCCAAGGGACGCATTTATGCGTTAGAGGGAGCAAGTGATATTGCTATCTCATTCTACCGCACGGCTACGTCCTTTGGAGTGGCCGGCGTTGGCCCATCGTGTAGAGGAGCCATCACATCTTCATCTTCATTACCCCACTATAGCTTCTGAAGTGGCGGAGTATGTAGGTACACCAGCAACTCCTCCTTTCGGGCAAATTCGGCTCAGTTCGGCTCAACAATGCTCCGAGCAATTATTAGGGTTGACACATTTTGACGTCCCTTTGCGTGCACGACCACAGATAAGATAATGGTTTGAATTTTGACAACCCTAAATATCCGCAAGGGATAGTGCCATATATTAGAAAGGGACAGCATGATTCGACCCTGAACTGCTGGCAGGATATTTCCTTTCTGTACGGAGTAGGTACTATTATTTATTCTGACACCAGAAGATACACGCTGTATATACAGGGGATGGGTATGGTCACGGTCCCGTGTTCAAAGTTTAGTAATTCTTACATAATAGGCCAAACAAATTAGATCCAAAAACAGCGTTTTGAGGAATTAATTCCCAGCAAGCTGGACATCGTATTTACATTTGGTCCTAAATGCCTGTATATCCGAGTTTGATCCATCCCAGAAGGTTAAGGGTCGGAAAGAGACAACGACTTTCATCACCATATGCTTCATCATCATCATTGGCCTTTACGTCTATTGCAGACGATTTATGGTGTAACATACATTACACCGCCTGATGGGACGGAATTAAGGAAACGCAGGGATGCCCAGCACCTGCATTACCCTCTCGGCTTCACTGTCTTATGCCACAGGAAAGGCGAGCCAATACGTGTGGAGACAGGTCAGCTGCAGGAATCTGCCGCATATAGCTATCTATGTGCTAGGATTATGCCGTGTGGTGGCCGGCTTTAGAATAGCGCCAACCTTCACATAGGATAGGGTCGTACGAGGCGACTAAGTCCACAAACGAAGTAAGAAGCTATTTCGTCACAGGGGAGATGGTCCTCTTAGCATTGTTTTGCAATCCATCTAGGAGGATACTCCAAAATAAAACCCGGAATGGAGTTTCCGTAAGGCGCGAGTAGGGTCCAACCATATGCTTAGGAATTTCATAATCTGCCCGATTTTAGCATAGGCCGCCGACAGGACAGATATATCAATTAATGGATCTATAGTTCGTTTTTTTTAGCATTAGAAATAAGATAAACAATCTTGATGTGTCTTTTAATTGAAAAACACATTTTAAAAATAAGTTACGGCAAATATGTAACAATTATGAATCTAATACGATCATTTATATTCTTCTGCTTTCATAAGTAATAGTTTTTGATTTTTTAAAAGCGTTTTTCAAATAAAAGACATGTCAAGATCGCTTACCTTGCAAGTTCTTTCTAATGCTAAAAAAAACCTATAATTTTCCAAACGGTATTCGAATTGAATGAGTGTCCATAACAACACACTATTAGTACCTACTTTACGATACACGTGCGAAATATAGGAAATTCCCGAGTGGCGATAATTTTAATAGACACGAATTCCGTCGCGAATTACCTCTTCGCACGTGTATCGTACGTTTTACAGTACATATGGCCATTTAAATTTTCGACATAGTTACGTAATGTGCTTATTATAGCACAGGGTGTCGTAATAGAGCACCAGCTGTACTGTAAAATCATCAGTAATCTAATTAATTTTGTAGGAACGTAATTGAAACCACATTTCCATTGTTTCGTTTTTTATTTCTATCCTTAAATATTAACTATTTACAATAAAATCAACCGCAAGTTACAAAGGTATCAACTGGGTTTGTCACACTATCAACTTATCAACTCATTTGTACGCAATAAATAGTCAAGAATTACAATTCGTCTACTCGAAACTTCATTGTGTCATGTCTCTATTACCTAGCCGAAAATACTGAAATGTAAAAAAATATACCTCTTTAGTAAACCAAGATACATGTAATAGATTACGAACAGCGTGTAATTCAAGAAAGCGATGCTTAAATGCAATTTTAACACACTTTAAAGTTTAACCCTTTGAATCTCAAAAAGACGTCAATGGACGCGCGCGGCTGCATCCCAATATCAACCTTCGTGCTTACCCACAAAGTTCACAATGACGCGCCGCGCAAGTTAGGCAAAGCGTTCAAAGAGTTAATTTACATTTTAAAAGGATCTACTCTTTACATTAGGTACATAATATCAGTAGTTAACAGATGTTAAACATAATTCATGGTGGCATGGTATCAAAGAAAACATCCTTAGTTCATAATATTTACAAAATCTTTAAATTAACCAAAGGCACAAACTAGGTTAAATTCGTTGACGCACAATCAAATAAATATCCAGAGCTATTACAACGGCAGATGTCGAATAATGAGAAATAACATCACAATTGTCTAATAACAATGTATATATGTATAATACATAGCCATTAGATATACTATCACAATACTTTAGCGTCCATCTTAACAACTATAGGAAGAAACCCACTGAGTGACTAATAGTTAAATTGAACTAATGAACGTAGATTGTCAGTTACAGCTTGGGATCAAGTTCAGTCTTACTTATGTAGCCCCAATAACGTAGGTAGGTATTGTTCGAACATTTGAACAGCCATCATTAGTGAAGTTTTCCAAAATTGCGAAATTTAAACGTGGAAAAATTTCCGATGATTCTCACATTGAAATTTTCCATTTCTAAGAAATTTTCCTGTTTTCTGTGAAATTTTGAAACTATTTGGAAACTTTCACATCTGTAGCCGTCATTAACTTCAAAGAACTTCGTTAGTAGGCGTAATGACATTACTTCATACTTTCTAGCAAAGGAAGAGTTATTTTTCGTCATTTTGTGCAAAAGTTGTCACACACCACAATCACTAATGGTCTTTAAGGGCAGACTTTACAAACACTCAAATATTCATTCTGGTACCGGATTTCGAATGTTTAGTTCATACCAATTAATTAACATTTTTATTTTTGGCAACTTCAAATGTCTCGTAACTTGCTTATCAAATCATTTACAAAACGTTTGTGAAATCCATTTTTTACAATCATAGTCATACATAAAAAAAATCGCATTTGATGAAAATATGCGACACCCGTCATTATTATCAACAGTAAAAATAACAATGAAACCAAACATTGTTTCATTAGAAAACATGCAGTCAATATTTTATTTTCAAAGTGACTGATTCATTTTATGAGTGGGTCGCACAGAAAAGAGAAGTAACAGTTAAAACAGCAATCTGCTGCCTAAAAGGCCACATTTCTACTACTATATACTTTTAGCTTCGAAAAATAAATCTGCGCAATAAATTGGCCGTTTTTTATTGTTGCCGATTTTTTATTCGTCAGATTTCAATATAAAATAGTGGATAGAGTTCCCTATCTACTGTAAGCGCAATATTGCGTCCTTACGTATAATATGTCCTACAAAATCTTCCTCCGAGTTACGAAAACGTAACTCAACGGTAAATTTCTTTTTTTTTTTTGTGCCAATTTGGAATTTCGCATTTATCCCGCCCAGAATGAGGAGCTCTTCAAACCAGCCAAATTTAATCGAAATGTAACGGAAAAGAAATCAAGAATAATAAAAAATCGGCCCAAATGGAGATTACTCAAACTCAAGCGATTGACTAGAAAAACTAAATAGACGGGTTCCCACAAGCAATGGAGGAAGTCTAACCCCCGTATTGATAAAACTTAGCAAACCTTTGTTAAATTTTAACCCTCTCTAACACATTACGACGGATAAGGACAAACGATTATCAAGGGCTTTTTAAACTTAACTGGCGTTTTTGAATACCGCCATTAGGATATTGTCACACTTGCAGTTGCTGCACTCAGTTCTTACGTCACACTTTAAAATTGTCTTTAACCACTGATCAACTAGCATGAAACCGGGATGCGTAATTCAGATCATATTTACCACCTTCATTGTAACATACCGTAATAGGTACTAGGAAAATTACAATATAAACGTTTATGATGTCATTGCATGATAACAATCTAAAGCACGAGATTTATGAGCTCATAATAACATTACGTTATCATCACGCTGAGGCATAAATTATTTTACAGTACATATGGCCCTATTTTCTCGCACTAGTGCGTAAAATAGCACTTTTCATGCTATGTCAAAAGTTTAAAGGGCCATATGTACTGTAAAACGTTGTACGATACACGTGCGAATAGGTAATTCGATACTCGTGTCGATTTAAAACACTCCCTTCGGTCGTGTTTTAATTTATCGCCACTCGTTTCGAATTTCCTATTTTCCTGCACTTGTATCGTAAATAACTATTAACAAGGTGAAATAATCTTTGATCTTTACCACTTGCACTAATTAACACTAACGCACCAAAACATTTGTCCGCAAAACTTCTACACAATCGCTTTCGGATTGAGATTTGATGCATTTTAACACGTTAAAAAAGCATTGCCATTTCAAAATAACCCTTATCATGAAAGGACTAAAGTTGAAACTCGGTTAACGTGTTCAGTCCAACACTAACGTTCAGTGGCACTGTACATAGTGTACATAATACGGTCCCGGTCCGGCTGGCCGGTGGCTCTACTTGTCGACGGCGGCGAGGTGGTCGGGCCGCTCGCCGCGCGCGTGGCGCTCCCACATGGCGTGGTAGAGCATCTCGAGGCCGGTCGCGTACGCCTTGCAGTCGAACAGCGGGCTCTCCGTTCGTGCCGCCCATACTTTCGCACGGATGCCTTTTAAACTGAAAAGGAAGGTTTCATTTTAGCAAACAATAATATGGAGGGCCGCTAAGCAGCAGATAATACCGCGTAATTTTTACCGCGGCTCTTAAGATGGCAGAGGCAGGGCAGAGGGAATATATGTATTTTTCACCTGATTTTAAGCTTTAATTCAAGGACATAGGGTTCAATTTTGCATAATCTCTGACACCCTTATGCCTTATAATAGGGTAAAAACCAGTGAAAATAACATAAAATATACTTACTATTCTCTATCGGTTCCTAATCTTACAGCTATGTCTTGATATTCTTGCCTCGTCCTGGCTATTAACTCTGGACACCCCAGTGTATTGAGTTGAGAAGCTGCCACTCTGAAAAAACGTTAAAAAACTTATTAGCTTATAATATGTGAATATTGTTAAACTATCTAGGTCACATAGGCGCGCTGTGCTCGTCGGGACAAAATCAGATGAAGGTGATAAAATTACTGTAGTATTAGCATAACACACGACAGTTTCAATTTTATTCATCACACCAATTTTGCAGGCAAGAGAGGAAGGGGAAGGCCGAGGATAAGCTACATAACACAAATAAAAGAAAAGGTAGCTGTAATGTCGTATAAGTAAATCAAGGAGGCGGCCCTGGATAGAGTCAAATGGAGAGAGCTACACCGACAAGAGTCTAAATCTTAAATTTACGACGACGATACCAATTTTGAGTTGCATTATTAGGCCGCGGACTAGATGCACACGACTAGCTGCGGGCAGTCCTCTTGCTACTGTGATATGCCCTCACTTGGACGCTAACGTCTCTCCGGGTAGAGCGACGACCGGCGTCCCGGTCCACAGGATGTCCATGCTGGTGGTGTGTCCGTTGCACAGGGGAGTGTCCAGGCATACGTCAGCTGTCCTCTAGCTACTGAGATATCTCCTCACCTGGACGCTAACGTCTCCCCAGGTAGAGTGACTACCGGTGTCCCGGTCCACAGGATGTCCATGCTGGTGGTGTGTCCGTTGCACAGGGGAGTGTCCAGGCACACGTCAGCTAGTTGTCCTCGCCGTACGTGCTCTTCTTTGGCGGCTACATTCGAGAAGATAATGCGGCCGGGTGGCAGACCTGAAAAAAAAATAGAAAGATATTATAATTTTGTAACAGAGCAGAACAGAACAATACATGTTTAGTGCAGAGGGATTTGCATGAAGCAACGAAACGTGACAGTTCACTCTTTTGATGATCCCGTGTCTGGATGAATCATCTTTTTAGATTCCCTCGTTGCTTTAGCTACGGTTGGTTGTCCAGGGGAAAAATAATGCATAAAATCCTGATTTTATGGTATTCAAAATGAATTGAAATTTTTCTTCTAACAAACTGTACTACTGTTGTCACTTTGAAAACAACCCAGAATAACAATACAAAAAAGTTAATCCCCCCCTACCAAGACCTGAATTTCTCTCAACTCACCTAATTGTTGAGCCGTGGCCTGCAGGTTCGGCTCGCCGACAGCGGGGAACCTCAGCAACCACAGCACACTGTTCGGTACATGCTTCAATATGTACACCCACATATGTAGCGTTAGCGGGTCTATTTTGTAAAGCTGGTTAAAGTTGCAGTATACAACTGCGTCGTCGGGAAGGCCGTATTGCTGTCGGGTGGTGATCACGATGGATTGTGGTACTTCTTCGCCGGTTGCCGCCTTGTTGTTGGTTTGCGTGGTTGCCAGGCCGTTTTGGAGTATTACGCCGTTTACTGAAGTCTGTAAAAGATTTGTAGAGTCAACACAAAATTGAAGAAAATAATACAGTGTCAAAGTGTTATCATTTGTCAGTTTTTCTAAAAATGATAACTTTTTCTAGATTCATATTTTCAAAATATGTTCTACACTTATAAATATTTACAGTGTTGAATCTAATAATTTGCGTGATTTAAGGAAGATTTAAATCAGTCCATAACAGATTACTGTAGAATTTGGGAGTCCATATTATAATAAAGAGTATTGGCCAAAGGTTACAAGTGTAGTTTCTTACCTGAACTTGTCCGGAAGCAATCATAGTCTCAATAGGGGTGGTTGTTGGTAACTCTGCTACTTTCAGCGATATCTCCACCGGTCGAGCAGCCCTCACTATTTCTTTAATCTCCTTAATATCGGTATTCTCCACTAAAGGCGACAGATCTGTAGCATTAATGACAGCTACGTTGTCCGCTAGGCTGCCCATGTTATTGTGAGATTTGATTTTGTCGCTTAGGATTAGTCTCTCTTGTAAATGGGGGAACATTTGCTTATGATCACCAACAAAGTATGTATTAGGCATGTATGCGAGCTTCTCACTGTATTGGCTGGCGAGTTCTAATGGAGATGTGACGGCGTCGGTTACTAAATAGTCCATGTAGCTAGCTCCACTGGTTCCTGGGTAACCCAGCCACATAACTTGGACGGGCGCGGGTCGGAGCGCGAATATTTCATTCCTAGCTCCTTTAGTGTACCCATTCATGTTTACAAGGATATGGATACCGTCTCCGTAGATTTTGTCAGCAGCCTTTCCGTTGCAGGGCATTTGGGATAGATCTATGAAGTGTTCAGCTTCTCTGGCGATCTTTGAACGGAATGTTGTACCGTCATCGGTGCTTAGAGCGTAGCAGAAGATCTCAACCTTGTTACGGTCATGTAAGCCAGGCACAGATTGCATTAAATGCGATGTAGGATGGTTTCCGAAGTCACTGCTCACGTAACCGATACGAAGACGTCCTTGGAGATCGCGAGGGAATTTATATGGAGGTTTGTGTAGTACTTGGACTTTCTCTAAGCATAGATTTGCGTGGCGAGCGGCGATAGCCTTTCTAAAGTCATGTGTTAGTGGGTACAGCATGGAATGGTGCGGATGGACCGACGGAAGCCTGTTCTTGTCCAACTGTTCAGCAACAATGCTGACTAATTTCTTCATTCGGGCTTCATAGTCCGTCCAGTCGCATACTATTTGCAAGCAGTGGGCTAGATTGCAATACGCATCAGGGAAGTCTGGCTTCAGCTTCAAGGCGGTTCTATAGGACTGTATGGCTTCCGGAATGTTCCCAGAGTCTTTGTGGATGCTTGCGAGATTGCTGTGTGCGTCTGCGAAGGCTGGGTTAATTTGGATGGCTCTGGTGTAACACTGGAGCGCCCCTGCGACATCCTGCATCTCTTTAAGCGTGTTACCCATATTGCTGTAAGCATCCGCGAATGTTGGCTGGATGCGGATAGCCTCTTTATAATGCATGAGAGCTTCATTGAGTTTGCCTTGTTGTTGTAGCACTGAAGCTAAATTGCTGTGGGCTGCGGCGAATTCTGGGAAGACTTCTAAAGCCTTCAGATACAGTCGCGTAGCCTCCTCGATATAGCCTTGTTCACGTTTGATGTTGGCTAAATTGTTGAGAGAGTCTGCGTGTGAGGGGCAGAGACGTAGAGCGGTATTATAGCACTCTTCAGCATCGGCGACTTGGCCTTTTTCTTTCAAAGCGTTCGCCAAGTTGCAGTAGGCGTCCGGGAAGTTGGGCTGGAGCTCTATGGCCCTCCTGTATGTGTCTATGGCCAGGTCGATCAGGCCCTGCTCGTAGTAGACGCAGGCCAGATTGCCGTGGACGACGGCGTTGTTTGGTGATAGGTTTAAAGCGCGTAGATAGGCGGCTACGGCCCTAAAAAGGAATAAACATTTGAACATTGGTCTAAGCCAATTACCTATAGTGAGAAATGTACCATCGCAAGGCAAAATAAGAAACATCAATAGTAATAGAGTTCAAAAATCGTCTTTTTTTCTGAAAATGGCAAATATAATGCAAAAATGTTGTTACCTGTCAAAAATCCTTGCTTCCTTGAGAACATTTCCCAAGTTAATGTAGGCGTCCAAAAAGTTGGGATCCAAGGCCACGGCCTTCTCAAAGTGATGAATGGCCAACCAGATCTCACTCTGGGCGTTAAATACACATCCCAAGTTGCTCCATGCCACTGCAAAGTCTGGCCTAGTTTCGATGGCCTTCAAGTAACAAGCCTACACACACGGAAATGTAATATGTTATTATTTTGGACAATGTAAAAGGGAGCGATGGTCTGAAATGTCCGTTACGCCAAATGTCGAGTTACAAAATCGGGTGATGCCTGGTCGGACCGCCCAAAGACAAAAATAGACGTCGCAAAGGGTACAATGACGCTACAAAGATCTATTAAACCATATTTAAATGGTAGAAATACACTTGGTGCGTCTATCTTGGTCTGCGGGACGCCAGTCGACCCAACACCAAGCCCGACAAAAAAATAATTACGCAATATGCACCCTAAATCAATTACGCCGAATGCCACACGATCAGCAGGAAATGCAAACGACCAACCGACGTGATATGTGAACGCGACCCAAAAAACAAGCGAAAATCGTTCGTGTTTCGATACGCTTCCACTTCCTAGCCGATGGGATGATGACGACATGACATCAGAGACGGGCCTGACGGAAAGTTAAGTCTTTCCTACCGGTACACTTTACCTGGAGCGAAAACGTTTGGAGGAGCGCGGCGACCAGACGTTACCAACCGTAATCCAGCTAGATACAGCACCCAGCTCACCTACTGTCTTACCAGACAACACCTTGTGAAAATATAATAATAGAAATTAGTTGATTTTGAGTCAAACTATTTCACCGGATTGTCGTCTTAGCACACATATTAATAAATCAAATGTTTATGAAGGATCACAGCGAGCTCCGCTGTCTCGGCAGGCGTGAGGTGGATGACAAATAAAGAAAACTCGCTACGTCAACCACTAATGAACTACTGCCTCCCTTGATCCTCAATGCAATGTATAGGTTCTACAAGCACTAAGGCGCGCACACACTAGGCTCAAAGTTAGCGGCTAAGCAATCAGTTATCGGTTTTTAGAATAGACCGTTTACGCCGCTTACTGTGGGCTTAAAGTGAACGTGGCCTTATTAAATACTATTGATATTGAAGAAAACAGGATGTTAGTATCAATGATCGTATATTCGAGCATGAATATTAGCGCGCTCTCCTCTCATACGTTAACATCCCACACAAATTGCGTTACACAAAATTGGACCTCCAAAATGCACACAACAAATTGCAATTAACGAAATGGTGGAACTAAATCTTATTTATGTGGAATATTACGGTTGTACTTTACGCTTTGATGCTGTCGCAAAATATCATTTACCTTTTAGGTCTGATGATATTTTGTGACTTTCGGTTGTGTGTGTAACGAAGTTGAAAACAGAATAGACTCGACGCAATTATGGCAGAGTTGCGAGATAAGGAATAAATGAGATTAAAATGTAATTATAAATTAAATTTCATGCCCGCAAGCTTATAAACCGAATTGATTAAAAATTAATTACCTATTATTATCTGGCATCTCTAAAAAACATGTGTTTTCCACTTCGCTAACACTAACGGTTTAAACAAAATCGCATCTAGGTAATATTCAAACAAAACATCGCATTATTTAAACCGTTATAAACAAAGTTACGCTGTGCTGAAATTACGCAATAGCAGAAGACGCAGGGCAAGCAGAGAGCACGCTAATTTAATATACCTCAAAGGAAATACAAGATGAATCCTGTTTACTTGAGCAAACCAGTGTCTGGAGTGATATTGCGCTTACCTTTGCCTCGTCCAGGCGGCCCAACGCCTTGAGCAAATTTCCCAGGTCGCTCCTGACGCAGTACAGGTCCTGCAAAGACACAATAAATCTTAGTTTGCAATCTGGGAGATTTACTGAGATTGTCGCGCAGAGTTTATATTGGATTTGCGCTAGGCTTACGAAGTCGCGGTTGCCTCACGGGACGTTTATTCTTTTGTTAACATTGGATGATAGAAGTCGTAAAATGTATTAGAGTTCACACCAAATTGGTACTAGAACATGATCAGATTATGTTTGTGCTATTCGGCATACATTTTCTTTGACAACGCTCGTTGTTTTCCTTTTCTGGGTTTTGTGCAAAACACCAACATCAATATTTTGGTGCAAAATAAATTCACCTTTGAAATATCTTAAGAAGATAATGAATGCGATGTCCATAACGGGAGTTAAGCTATTAGTACCTGCAAACCTGCATTTTACCTGTGAAGAAAAAAAGGCAAACCCAAAACGAATGAGGGCCAATCAATCAATTTCCAGGCCCACTCTTTTTTTGGCCCTGGAGGAATATTATTACCTCATCAACAGAATTTTTGAGAGAAAGCTATTGTCATGAACCAGAGCGTTTGTATTTGCTGTAATTAATTACAAGTACAAAGCGAGTGTAATTGTGCAGTCTAGAGGGCGAGAACAGAACGTGTCTGGTATAGAGAACATGATTCGTGACCTTCCTCTGTCCTCTCTCTACCAGTTTTTTTAGACAGTCGCGAATTCTGTACTACTATTATTTATTATGTGGCCGAAGTGAATAAAAGACTGCACCCTATACATTCAACCACCGCTTTTGTAATAATTAACTACAAAGCGAGTGTAATGCATGGTACGTACTCGTATATCAGACGTTACGCAACCCATTAACATAATATTATTGCACGGAATACGATACCGCAACGCTAACCATAATACCTACCTAGTTTGCTATTAAAGTTAAAACAGTTGTGTGCTCAAAGGTTACGTGTGAAATTAGTGAGCTATAAAATTAAAAAAACCGGGCAAGTGCGAGTCGGACTCGCGCACGAAGGGTTCCGTACCATAATGCAAAAAAAAAACGAAAAAAAAAGCAAAAAAAAAAAAACGGTCACCCATCCAAGTACTGACCACTCCCGACGTTGCTTAACTTTGGTCAAAAACCGGGCAAGTGCGAGTCGGACTCGCGCACGAAGGGTTAAAAATCACGTTTGTTGTATGGGAGCCCCATTTAAATCGTTATTTTATTCTGTTTTTACTATTTGTTGTTATAGCGGCAACAGAAATACATCATCTGTGAAAATTTCAACTGTCTAGCTATCACGGTTCGTGAGATACAGCCTGGTGACAGACGGACGGACGGACGGACGGACGGACGGACAGCGAAGTCTTAGTAATAGGGTCCCGTTTTACCCTTTGGGTACGGAACCCTAAAAATCACGTTTGTTGTATGGGAGCCCCATTTAAATCTTTATTTTATTCTGTTTTTAGTATTTGTTGTTATAGCGGCAACAGAAATACATCATCTGTGAAAATTTCAACTGTCTAGCTATCACGGTTCGTGAGATACAGCCTGGTGACAGACGGACAGCGAAGTCTTAGTAATAGGATCCCGTTTTACCCTTTGGGTACGGAACCCTAAAAAATGATGTAGTAACAATACCGTATGGATACAAATTTAACTCGGCTAAAACTTCGATAGCGTTGATGAACTCCATTTTTGCGATTAGATATGTCCATATTTCGTATTTGTACAGATGTGAAGCTTAACCGTTAAGCTAATATTTCGACCACAAAACTTTTTAAAAGAAAATATTAAGCCAATTAGCGCATAAATGTCCTTTAGGATTCCACACAGGTTCTAAGGCTGTATGGCGAAGTTATTTCATGGTAAAAAATTATCTTCTCAATGTTATTTATCAAACAGCAAGTATCCGGCAGAATAAATTTCATTCTAAATTAACAGAACACAACTAAGAACAAGACGGCTTTAAGTACAAAAGAGGAAGTCCGCTCGACTGCTGCGTGGTTGCGAAGGAGGTTGTTCATTCGTTAAGGCAGACACAGGCTTATTGGGTCGGCGCTAACGTAGTAAATAAACAGGCAACGCGCCGTCTTTGCTGCTATATGGGCGTGTCGCAAGTACTGGATTAACATTTAAATAGATGAAAACGCGGTGATGTAGGGATAAAGGCGTGTTAATTAAAGTATAGCATTTAAATAATTAAGAATGCGGAGATGTGATGTCAATTTGTTGCAGCGCGAATATAATTTTATGGTCATTAAAAGTCATAACGATAAGTTGTAGAAACTGTTTCATACCCCTTTGTGCGTAATCGACGAGCCTCGAGACACTCTTATACTTTTAACCGCTTACTGCATGTAATAAAAAAAAATTGTTGAAATTTGAACTTTAATAGCTGTCAATAGAGTTAAATATCATATCCGCCATGTATGGCTTCGTATGCGATAACGGGGATCATTTATCAGTTTTATTCCTTTGCAATAACGTTTACGGATCGTCCGTTAATAATGTGAACGGTGGCTCATGTTTACCGTCGAAATGTTATCGGATCAGCCAAACGCTTGAGCACAATTGTTTGTTTAGATTGTCTAAATTATCAGTGTGTACACAATACGCGACCTTGACAATGATGACATATCAATGTATGTTACGTCAGTCGTCACTCCATTATAAAGGGGCCCACTGATTAACAGTCCACCGGAAGGTATCGGCCTTCAGTTAGAACAAAATTTTGACAGTTCCGAACAACTGACAGGCCGACACCGTCCGGCGGACTGTTAATCAGTGGGCCCCTTAACAGGGTCACTATTACAGCGTTTTAGTTCCCCTCATTTCTTTGGATATTTTTGAGGAATTATTTCGGCGTTTTGATGATATTTTTAATTGTATGATAGAGGTCCCCACTACCAACAAACCACCAGAAATATTTAAATATACCTACACTGAGAGAAAAGTACAACAAAAATACACTTAGAATTACAAAAATAAACTTAATCCGGGGACAAGGAGAGTTAAATAATAGGAACAAATTGACTTTTGCAATTTCTATTAGTTCTTGCAATTTCTATTATCTGTTTGTTGAAATTATATTTGGGATTACTGAGCTGTTTGTAGAAATAAATAAACTTTACAGAAATAGTGAAACGTCCATAATTATTACTAAAACTTCATTTTTTCCCCCAGTACCGAACTGTTTTTTAATTCCTGGTGATGAGTTTTCTCTCAGTGTAGATAGAAGTACTTCATGAAAATGTGTCCAAATACACGCCCGTGATATTGACACAACAATGCCCTTTGATTATGCCCTTGCCCTCGTCCTTACTTGCCACTGTGTAATTAATTAATTATGTAAAAATTATCGATGCAATGTGTCATTCATTTATCTGCTCAATACGTTTTGTATTTTAATCGTTATCTAAGTAGGTATTACCTACTAAATGTTTTTATCATGACCTACAGGCAACAACCTATACCTATACAATAGAAGTAATCAATGAACAATTAAAAAAAAAATACAGCTATGTCGACTACACTTTTTTCCTATTTTAAAGCCTCCTATTTTCGAAGTCGCTTAAATAATACATGTCAACCGAGCTACAAAAACGAAACAAAACTGCGCCTTGGACAAGTTTGTGTTTAACTTAAAAACAAATGTATAATAATCACGCAATTCGAAATCATGAATATAATTGGTTATGATTACCTCCATCGATCTTAGATGAGCCAAATATATTTTCACCACACCAGCTCGGAAAGGCTTACTTTGCACTTCAAAAACTGATAGCAAAGTTGCATTTTATTCACATGTGAGGCAAAGTAATCAAATGCAAATTTTGAGTTGTTTTCTTATGATTGCTGGTAGAATTGACTTTTAAATGATGATTTTGGATGATAAATATTTAATAACATTCATTTGGATTTGATTTGGTTTGATTTTGTTTGATATTTTACATTTAATATTTGCTTCGGGTTGGTGTGGTGAAAAATTTTGTGTTTCACTCGGGGGCAAATTTTGTTTAACCCTCGTGCTTTGAAACTCTCGCAACGCTCTAGATTCCTTTTTTCGAACCACTCGCTACGCTCGTGGTTCAATTTTGGAATCTTTCGCTTGCTCGGTTATCAATATTAACACGAGCAGTTAAACAACAACTTTGCCCCCTTGTAAAACAAATAACTATTTATTTGTTCTCTATACAATTGTGATTTATTGATAGACAATTGATCAACATTTAAAGACAAATTCATAGCCTAACATAATACACAAAAGCAAAAAAATTTGACGAAGCAAACACTTCCTCCTATGACAGTTGCTGATAAATTGGACAGGTGTAATTGTATGTAAATAAAATAAATTAATTAAAAAATTAAAAACACGACTGCTGAATTTTCAAGCGAACTGAAAAGCTAAAAATAATGTTAATGTGTTAGTTACATAAGGGGTCATGCACATTTATAACCGTGACTGTAAGTACGTGTACATTTAATTTCAATTACAGTCGGGGGACCTTCATTTACCTATTGCATTCTTTCATTCAAAAGGTCCCCCGACTGCAATCGAAACTAAATGCACACGTACTTAGTTACAGTCACGGTTATAAATGTGCATGACCCCTTATGTAACTAACACATTAACATTATTTTTAGCTTTTCAGTTCGCTTGAAAATTCAGCAGTCGTGTTTTTAATTTTTTAATTAATTTATTTTATTTTACACATTTTAGTGACAACACGAACTAAAACTATTATTTATAAAGATTACCGGCCATTTAGTTTGTCCACAAAGTTCTCTTTATGTGGATATTAGCTCCTGGGACTGGGGCCTTTTAATTAAAATCACCGAATACCGGCGTCTTTTTTGTGGATAATATGTGGATGTGTTCACGATATGGGACATTTGACATTTTCCCATATAGCTTCTTAAAAAGAAGTGGAAGTTTTTAACATGTCCACGAGGGTTTGAAGGTCCACAGTAAAGACTCATAGCTTTAACTCCCACTAAAAAAGTTATTGACTCAATTACCTTCGATGCGACTTTAGCAGGACGCACAATGGCCCTAGGCTAATAAATAGCACGTTGCTATCAACAAATCGAACTACAATCATATGCATCAGATTGCATTTCATTATTCAGTCTACGCGACGCTAATATCTTTAAGTGGCAGTAATTACTACCTACTTACAAATGATGAACTGGCGAATATAGATAGGTAGCCCCGACAGACTAGATGCTGAGGGCCGAGCTTTGCATAGGGCCGAACGCCCAAAACGTTCAAGAGAAGCACGCTTCTACGCGAGGTTGAAAGCCATGCTGCGGGACGTTAGCGGTGAAACACAGAACCATTGTACATGTGTCAAAATACGTAGACTGAAGACCGAGCTCTGCGTAAGGCCCACGGGTGCAATTTCTTCAAATGTCTGAAGCAAACTTTAATAGTAGCATATGTTCTTCATATGCTACTATTAAAGTTTGTTTGTACATAAGGCATTGTTATTTTAGTTTAATTATAATTAGTAAAGTTTTATTTTCTTCTTTTAATATTTCTTTCTAAGGTGTATCTATATTAATATCTATACTTGACATAAGTGACGTCAAAATGGCTCACCCCTGCCGAGCTCTGATGATGATGGTATGTTGTTGTTTGAATACTAAAGACGCGCCTTTCTCGGACGATTCGGGCCATTGGCTTTTTTATTGCTATAAAACAATACACTCTTTTTGTTTGGGCAGTCGTGTAAAAAGGGGAGATTGCAGCTATACTAGGGGAAATTGCAGTAAGTGAGTTCCACCTGTCAGACGATCCTGGCCTTCGACCCTACCCCAGCTCGGACTTTGGCCTGCGCATCTAGACACTTGTTCTATTGGTCTGTGTTTGAACACAACACTCTTGCAGCTCGGCCTTTGGCCTTCACAATTAAGATATTACTTAGAGGAAAGTTGCGAAAAGCGCGCGCTCTGGCCCTTGGACCCTACGCGGAGCTCACATTTAATTTTCGGCTTTTGAATTTAGACAAATGTCTACTACTACTAGTTAGGTTAGGAATGGAGGAAGGAAGGAAGGAAAGGAAGGTTCGAAGCATTCGAGAAGGAAGGAAGAGACATAATATGTATAAACATTGTCACATAGATACTTCTTACAATAGGGAATATTACGCGTATAAACTCTGCGTAGGGGGCGCCACTACTACGATCCATCACAATCTCGGGCTCTACCGCGAAATAAGAAAATCGAAATTTCGCTATCACTCTTGCATATTCGGCAGAACATTGCAGTATCCCTATTATGAAAATTAACTAAACTAAAGTTAAGAAGAAATGATCGAAGTTGGTAGGTACCTACCTACGCACGTGTTAAAACAAAACCAATTTTTTTCGCAGGCGGGTTAAGTAGGTTTAGTAGGCAAGGATAATTTTATTCACAAGAAATATAAGAATCCAACAAGCCAGAAATTATTCGAAGCCCATCGCTTAAATAGAATTTCACACGTTTAGATTTCAATAGCGCGATTTAGAACATGTTTGTGTTTAGTTCCTGTATTTACCTTAGGTATACCATATGATTTATATATATTTTTATGATGAGCGGTAAAAACCCTTTCATTTGATAGCTCATTAACTAAGATAGAAGGATTTATTTTTCTTAGCACATTTTGTGAATCCTTATTTTACCAAAATAAGACTTGAACGCGTATGTTGCATATATATATATATATATATATATATATATATATATATATATATATATATTAAATCGTTTTTCAAAGCTCTTCATTTTGAGGCCCCACTCGATAGGTTTGCAAGATTTTTTTTTCTAAACATCACGCAATATCATGTATTATGTCCGCCATATTGATTTTATTATGACGTCACATAGCCTATGTTAGTCGGGATGACGTAAGAATTCTAATGATATATCATTTATCTAAATCGGTCAAGGCATTCAGAAGTTATGGTGGAATAAAGAAACTCACATACAAACATGAACCCTGAAAACAATACACTCTTTTTGTTTGGGCAGTCGTGTAATAAGCGCGTTCACTAATGTCAATAACATGACGTAAGATTAGATACTACACGGTGTAAAATAATTTTGCGAGTCTTGTAGATGGGTTGACAATGTTGACATCCTTCTGATTTTGTGGTCCTGGTTCAAGAAAATATATACATAATATTTAATTTATTGAATGTTTCAGAAAAGCACTAAACCTAGCTCAATTGGAACAGTTATTGCCTGCCTTGTATCAACTAAACGAACTTTAAGTGTCAAGTGAACTGCGGAACTATAACTTTACAATTTAGCACTCGCGATGAGCCTCCTCAAAACATCCTCCAGACTGAGCATAGTCACGCTACCCCCTCTGCCACGCATACGGTAATTTTACTCCATGTTCGAGTCGAAAGTGTCTTTGTGTGACGTCCGTTTCTTTGAACGGACCAATCAACGGCACGGGACTTCGCTCACCTCGTCCCGCGCACCCGTATTTTTGGCATCATCGGTTGCATGAAATAATTGCACTCGGTCTAGAGGATTTCTAGTCTATGGTATGGTGTGACGCGAAAGAAAGTTAACAACCATTATTTTATAACTAAATATCTACGTGTAATACCCCAAAAGCTAGAAGGTAATTAATTAATAGAGTCCGTCTAAACTAAATTTGCACCAACTTGAACAGAACAAAGTGAGAGAGTGTCATTATACTCATTATAAATGTCATATTTACATAGAAATTTGACAATAATGATGACATCGCCGCACTTTATCATGCAGCATCATATTTCACGTGCACTTCAGTTTGCGTTCTGCAGTGACCGCTGCATTACTGCAATGATACGATCGCGTGAGCTCACTCCAGTGGAAAGGTGTCATGTTCCGCGTTTCCGGGGTAGCGTACAACCGTCGACACAATTAATTTGAATCTTATTGCATGGTGATAAGGTTTACTAACGGTTGCTAGTGCCGAACCCGACAGTGGAGTGAAGCCATTTTGTTGTTTTATTTTATACATGGCTCAAGGCTCTTCAACACCCCAACTGAGTTAAACTGAGTCTGTTCACGTTACACGGAGGCTTATTCCAGATTGTTGCGAATAAATCTAAAAAGGTATATAAACCTCCCTATTAAAAATAGAATAATCGATTTGAAACTGTTGCGAAACATACTAACATTGAATAATTTTACGGCCGTCGTGATGTCAGCCGTCGTCGTAATTGAATAATTTTACGCGAGTTCGCATTGTTAGTGCTTGAGAAAGGAGACCTAGGCTCTCCAAAACATGTCGCGCGAGTGACTAAAAACAAGTGAGTCTACACCGTAAAATTATTCAATGAATAGAATAATTGTACAATACCTACAGCTTAAGCCAACATTGCCATTAAACCAAAATAATGATCTACTATTAAACCTCCAAATTAAATTCTCATCAAACTGCTAACAAGTACGTACGTACGTACGCAATAAACATACATATGTATGAGCTCTGCTTACACCATTTCGGCATTTTATATCACTAAAATGACATGACTCATCGGTAGGAATATTATATGGAAAAGTACAATTGTTACGGCACATAGGGAGTTTCCTCAACAGCTAATTCACAAAACATAATGGTCCAACTGTGTACCTATGTACAATTATAACTAGACCTTGATATTCATTACAACAGTATGAGATCGAATATTTTGGTTATTCAGAGGTGACCGCAGTGTTACCGGCGCGACAACTAAGAAGCTAGCAATTTAGCAGCTTTTGAAGCATCAATATTTGGTAACTGGCAACATTTAAACACCTATATTTTAGCCAAAAAATGCGTCTATTATAACTAAATTAGTCAGTGTAAAAGCCCGCCCGAGACAGTGTAAAATAAACCTTCATGCCTTCCAATAAGGTCCACTATGAAATAAAAAAAAATAGACGTGGCATTGAAAAGGTTAAAAAGATATCGTTTTCAAAACTGCTCCCCATAAATTTTAGCAATTTTTTTCTCTAGCATGTTTTAAATGTCGCGTTGGCAACACTGGGTGACTGGCGAGGATTATTAATGAGTCGGCCAGATAGGTTGCCAAGGTTGAATTAACGATTCTTATCAGCGTTAACAACGTTGTAATACTTGTACTCGATTACAACTGATCGTTGGATACACTTCGCGGTTCTATCCGTAGTATTAATTACTTCAATCACTTCAATGTAATTTAAACCATTTTCAATTGGAACAGAGTTGGATTTCTTTTGTTTCATTCGATTTCAAAACAATAGAAATCCAACCATATTTCCTTCACGATTAGTTTCAAATTCAAATGACATTTTTTCGTACAGTGAACAGTGGTCCTTAGGAGGATAGAACAAGGACGGGATGTTGCGGAGGACTTCTAGCAGACCACTTCGTTCGTTTGGTCTCTCTATCGCTCGATTACGCAAAAGTGATAGAGAGGCAGATAACGACATTTCGATTGTCGAAGTTCGCGGAAGGCCCTCAGATCATGTGTATTCAAGTATCGTAGGATTCGCTTCATAGAACAACGACGGGATGTTGCAGAGGGCCTACTGCGAACTACTTCCTTCGTGTGTTCTCTCTATCGCTCGAATACGAAAGAGTGATAGAGGCACATAACGGAATTTCGACTATCGATGTTCGCGTTAGGCCCTCAGATTACGATCTTAGGTACTATAAGGTACGATCGTAATTAATACTTCATTGTTGGAAATACAAGGCGTTTTAAATAAGGGGTCATCTATTAATTACGTCACACCAATTTCTAGGTATTTTTGACCCCCCCCCCCCCTTGTCACACTTGGTCACATTTGGCAAACCCCTCCCCCCCTAGTGTGACGTCACATTTTTTCTACGAAATCGCCAAATCGAATTAAGTAAGTACCTAAGTATTATTAATATTTTATCAAAATATTTTTGACGATATAAATATTAGTAATTTTATAACCCAAAACTGCTTAGGAAAGAAAATTAAACGATTAAAAACTATTTTCGTTTTAATAACTTGTTATTTAAATGTACAGCGAACTAAATAATTTAAATACATTTTCGGTTACTGATGAAGTTAAAGTGACGTCACAAAGTTTGTGTCTCCCCCCCTCCCCCATGTCACAATATGTCACATTTTCTTGACCCCCTCCCTCCCCCTAAACGTGTGACGTAATTAATGGATGACCCCTAAAAGGCTATATTCTTTAGTATCTTTCGGCTTAGGTTTTTTTTATTGGTGCCCTCAAAAATGTACTTTTGTTTCAGGCTGTGGTGATTTTAGTTCCACCACCACCACGCACTTAGAACGTAAACGTAATAATACGAATGTTACATTTAAAATTTGACGTAAGTAGTTTTATTTAGACCCCTTTAGATAGTTAAAGCCCTGATCGCTCAAAGTAACGGTTCGTCGATTTTTAACGTCCCTTATAATGTAGGGTGAACATTCACGACGCTTATTCATTTAGATTCAAGCGAACCAGTATAAGCCTCAACTACAATCACGAATAATTATTGTAACAAACGAATACTCCCTTCGAAGACAACTGACGCGTTCGGTTACAGTGTAATATGAACCTTCGTGCATTTCCATAAGGTTTAAAGTGGCGCGTTGTATATAATAGGCGTGGCGTTTGACAATTCCTAAACCTTATTAATAAATAGCAAAGGAATAAGGTCCACCGATGGACACTAAGTAGTTGTTAGTACAGTCGCCATCAGACACATTGGAGCGGCCGAGGTGCTCAAAAAAATCTGAACACGCACTCTAGTCTTAATTTGGTCAGATTCAGAGGGCCTACCGCGAACCACGTTCGACGTGTTGCCTCCCTGTCACACTTACGTACGAATTTACAAGTACGACAGAGAGGCAACACGTCGAACGTGGTTCGCGGTAGACGCTCTGATATTTGTGAGCTCTTTGGCCGCGCCGATATATCTGACGGCGACTGTGCTTACATACAAACGACGTCGAGGAACTTTCTGAATAACGTAGGGAAGGGGAGACTCCCCTTCGCGCTTAATTCCGTTCGTTATAGGAATGGCTTTTAAATGAGTTTGGCCGTTTGATATTATTTGTAGAGGAAGAATACAGTATACATATGCGCACAAGGGGATAGAGCCGTAATTAAAATAAATTATTTTTCACCACACCAGCTCGGAAAGGCTTACTTTGCACTTCAAAAACTGATAGCAAAGTTGCATTTTATTCACATGTGAGACAAAGTAATCAAATGCAAATTTTGAGTTGGTTTCTTATGTTTGCTGGTAGAAATGACTTTTAAATGATGGTTTTGGATGATAAATATTTAATAACATTCATTTGGATTTGATTTGGTTTGATTTTGTTTGATATTTTACATTTAATATTTGCTTCAGGTTGGTGTGGTGAAAAATTTTGTGTTTCACTCGGGGGCAAATTTTGTTTAACCCTCGTGCTTTGAAACCCTCGCAACGCTCAAGATTCCATTTTTTGAACCACTCGCTACGCTCGTGGTTCGATTTTGGAATCTTTCGCTTGCTCGGGTATCAATATTAGCACAAGCGGTGAAACAACAACTTTGCCCCCTTGTAAAACAAATAACTATCACACTATTCATTTAACGGCTAAAAAAGCTTTTGAAAATACCTACACAAAATTAAGCCATTCGTTACTGGTGCCCAATTAGGTTGATTCATTTTGCAGATACTTCAGAACCTTCATTGTGAACACAAACATCAGCCTATCCTTGTATCCCAAATTGACTGTGTGACTGTCCCAAATTGTCTAGCCGATTCGTCATTCATTAGTTTCATTACAGTATGAAATTTGTACAAAAGCAGTATGATTGGAGAGTAAATTGGATAAAACTGTCCCTAACCCTAAACTCAACAACATCCAAAATACTTTAACCTAGTTAGCAATTATTTCCTAACAATAAAATTTACACAAGGCGGTTCAAACTTACCTTAACTAACTTTCACTAACCTTAACCTTCCATCCTGTATCAACTTAAGGGTCAAAAGCAGTATGATGTGAAGAAAATGGTCCGTGAGGAAGTTCAAAGTGCGGTGCTCGATGTCGAGAAAAAGTTCACAGCTACTACCGATTTTATCTGTGCGGAACAGCAAACCTACAAGTCTGAGATCGCGGATCAAAACGAAAAAATAAAAACACTCGAACAGGAAAAGGTTAAGCTGCAGGCGAGCCTCCGCTCTGTATCCACACGACTCTCTACCATGGAAAATATTTCGAGAAGTTGCAACTTAGAGTTACAGGCAGTACCAGAGAAAAAGAATGAAAACGTACTACTCTTATTCAAAAATCTGTGCTCCACGATTAAAATGTCAATCGCGGACAACAATATTATCGCTTGTCGCCGAGTAGCTAAAATGGACACCAAATCGAACAGGCCACGTAACATCTTAGTATCACTTTCGTCTCCGCTCGTTCGCGACACAGTGTTAGCTATGGCTAGTCGTCACAACAAGGCGGCGAGAAACTCCGCGGACCCCACTGATCAATTACTCAACAGTATGCACCTTGGAATTACCGGCGAGAGCAAACGGATCTACGTGGTAGAGCATCTTTCCCCGGAGTGCAAGACGCTTTACGCTGAAACTAGAAAAGTAGCCAAATCAAAAGGGTACAATATTGTTTGGACTCGATACGGCAAAATTTATGTACGTAAGAATGAACAGTCGGACGCCATTCATATTAAGGACGCTAATTGTTTAAAAAAATTATAGTGCTTAGTTTTTAGTGAATATAAGTTAGTTTTTAGTTTGATCACACTTTATTACTTATATTTTGAACTGTCTGTCCTCTTTAAAATATGTTAATTTATTATCAAAATGTCAATAGAATTAGAAGTTAAAAGAAATATATTTAAGTAATCTTAACTGCAATTATGACATACTCTGTTTCACAGAAACCAATTTAAACGACGGTGTCTACGACGCCGAGTTTCTTGATTCTCGGTACAACATATTTCGCCGCGACCGCGCATCCTCTACTATTAGCAAAACTGAGGGCGGGGGGGTAGCGGTAGCCATCAACAAGCGACTGACAGCTGAGCGCTTGCATACATGGGAAAGCGAGGTTGAAGACATCTGGCTTCGAGTTGACGTCTGCCGCACCACCCTTATTATCTGCATCTGTTACCTACCACCCGATCTTGAAATGACTAAACTTAAAGCTTTTTATTCTAATATAGTAAACAGACTATCCCAACTAAAAACCGACGTAGAACTCTTCCTTATTGGCGATTTTAACTTACCTAACATACAATGGACAAAGCTGCCTAACTCATCGCAAATGATAGCATCTACCATTTCGCGGGATAATAAAAGCGAACTGTTGACCGATATCATATCTATATTTAATCTAAAACAATATAATAACGTTCCTAACAAAAATAACCGGTTTTTAGACCTGGTACTATGTACTCTTGATAATATAAATGTCTATGGAGCCTCACCCTTAAGTCGATTAGACGAGCATCACCCTCCATTGCTCATAGACACTGATTTTGGAGCCTCGCCAGCCAAAACTATAACTGCGAAATTACAGGGCAAACCTAACTTTCATAAGTGCAATTTCAGTGAAATCAAAAGAGAGCTAGATAGTATCGACTGGCAGCAAACGTTATCAAATGTCAATGTAGACGCGGCTGTACTGATTTTCCAAAATAAGCTAAACGACATCATTAAGAGACATACACCTCTAATAAGAGCCAGATCAGAAGCCTTTCCTTGTTGGTTTAGTCCTTTTCTAATACGTTCTTTAAAAGAAAAGCTAAAGTTTCATAGACGTTATAAAAAATTCGGCAATCCACTTGATTATAATACCTTTGATCTCCTTAGAAAAAGATGTAAAAAACTAATTGACGAATGTTATAAAACCTATATAGAGTCAGTTCAAGTCTCAGTCAAACAAAATATCAAACAGTTCTGGAAATATGTCAACGACAAAAAGTCTACGAACCCTGTCCCTGTCACTATGAAATTCAATAACTCAGTCTCGTCAAACGCAAAGGAAGTCGCTGAAATGTTTTCTAATTACTTTAGTTCTGTCTTCGAAAAACCCTCGAGTTGCGTAACCAATTACTTTCCAGCGTCTCCATCTCATAATTGTAGCCTAAGTGACACACATATTAGCATTGATCAAATTAGAGCAGCTATCAAAGGACTTGACTGTAACAAGGGGGCTGGACCTGATGGTATTCCTCCGTCTTTTATAAAAAAATGCTGCGAAGAGCTCTGTCAACCTCTCTACATAATTTTTAACCGGTCCATTAAGAGTGGCAATTTCCCCTCCCAATGGAAAATTGCTCATATTATACCAATCCATAAATCGGGCGACAACAATCACTGTAACAATTATAGGCCTATTAGTATACTATCAGCATTCTCCAAATTATTTGAATCGGTTATGTATAATTGTTTTTACTCTCATTTTAAAACCATTATCTCCCCCAATCAGCATGGCTTTGTTTCTAATCGATCGACTGTTAGCAATCTACTAATTTACAAAAATTATATCTGTGGTGCATTTGCTAGAAGAACGCAAGTAGATTCAATATACACAGATTTCTCGAAGGCCTTTGACAAAGTCGATCACACCATCCTTATTAATAAATTGGCAGGGTATGGAATACATGGAAACTTGCTAAGGTGGATCAAATCTTACCTAGACAACAGGAGCCAGCTTGTAAGCGTCAAAGGTCATGTCTCTGAGCCAGTAAAAGCTATTTCGGGCGTTCCTCAAGGATCGCACCTCGGTCCTCTTCTCTTTGTTGTTTTTATTAACGACCTAGTCGAGCGCCTATCGTGCCCTTGCTTATTGTATGCAGACGACCTTAAGATCTACTCAACAGTCACAAACGTAGAACAATGTGAAATCCTGCAGAGTAATCTAAATACAGTCGCGGAATGGTGCTTAACCAACCGTATGTTTCTGAATATAGATAAATGTTATGTTATCTCTTTCTCAACATCTAAACAAAAGTTATTTTTCAACTATTCTTTAAATAATTTCACGCTTAATCGTACATCTGTAATCCGGGACCTTGGTATCTACTTTGATGACAAATTAACATTTCATACTCACTATGAGAACCTAATCTCCAAAGGTCTGAAGCTAAATGGATTTATATCTCGCATTACCAAGGACTTCAAAAACTTAAATGTCTTAAAATATTTATACTGTTCCCTGGTCAGAAGCACTTTAGAGTATGGATCTGTAATATGGGCACCTTACTATAATAGTCACATTGACAGCATAGAAAAAGTGCAAAAGCAATTTCTTAATATCCTTAGCTACAGGCTGCAGCTTGGTCGCAGTCTCAGATCTTATGCCAGCAGGCTCAAGCACTTTAATATGCCATCGCTTACAAGTCGTAGGAAATGCAGCGAACTGCTAATACTTTACAAAATAATACACTGCCAAATTGACTGTCCCTCTCTCCTTTCTCTTCTCAATTTTATCACACGTTACAAATCTCGCAACCCCTCGCTCAAAATATTTCAACTACAGATTTATAAAAACAACACCTCATACTACAATCCAGTGACAAGAATGTGTCGATTATATAACGAAACTGCGGCCGAGAATCCTTCCATAGACATATTCGAACGCAGCTTACCCAGTTTTAAAAATAAAATACTTAAGACTTTCTGTACCTAAGCTGCGCTCGCACTTATCTTATTAGTCTATTTTAAATATTTTACCTTGTTTAGTTTTAGACCTAGTTTAATTAGTCTTATCTTGCTTAGTTTTTAGACCTAGTTTAATTAATTAATTAGTAGATAACTCAATGAATGTGTAAATCTTACTACTGTTTATATAATTTTCTTGACATCTCATCCCTCTAGCGTTATATTTTAACTGAATGTCATATCCTTCTGTGCACACATGTTTGGAGTTATAGTCCAGATCTAAACTATAAGCTTTTCTATTAATGTAATTTCTGTAAATGTCTGTAACTTGTTTTGTGAGCCTAATAAATAAAATAAAAAATAAAATAAAATATTTGTCCAACCAATTAGAGCCCTGGTGCACAAAACAAAAACCTAATGTTGTTGTGACTATCAGTCATGAGGAAAAGAGAGTTCTGTTCCGTTACATTAAACAAAGTTCAGTCATTAGTAAAATAACCTAGTACTTACAGGATTATACTGTAGCGCTGTGACGTAAGCCTGCACGGCCTGTTCCATATCGCCGGCTGCGACAAGGGCTGCAGCCAGATTAATGTAGCCATCGATGAAGTCTGGCTTCAGTCTGACAGCGTGTCTGTAGTTCTCCAGAGCCTCTTGGAGTTGGCCCCGCTCTTTGAACACATTCCCGAGATTGCTAGGACAAAAACAGAGATGAAAATACCTATGTTTCACTTTAACCACACAACTTTGGGGCTAAATTTGCCAGCCATAACACACATTTGCATTTAAAGTAATTTTTATTCTTTATGAAGTTTATAACCAGAAATTAACAGATTTCTTGTCAATCAATCTAGTGCAGCGGTCGGCAACCTGCGGCCCGCGGGCCGCATGCGGCTCGTGAAACTGTCACTTGCGGCCCGAGTGCCGCCTTGGCTATTTTGTATGTAATAGTGACAAACGACAAGGTCTCATAAAGTCATAAATATTAACAAAGTACGGCCCGCGTCACCTCCGTTAACTACTATGTGGCCATTGGCTGCTAAAAGGTTGCCGACCGATCTAGTGCATGAAAATAAAGTTGAATTGGCCTTGGTTTAAAAACAAATAACAACTGCCATTGAAGTAAATTTACACTATATTTGGAACTGTGGCGTAAAAAGCTGACCTCGACCTCTACCATTTCATATAACGTACTCCTTATCAATAATTTGCGTCGCTAATTTTAGCAGATTACTAATACCAAGCATCGCCAGGAGATATGCCCCAATTTTTAATGGCACTCAAGTGCCAACATATTTGGCCAAGGAATTTGCCTATATATATCCCATTTAATCACGCTAGATAATATGTAGAACAGATTGTATCAAGAACACAAATATCATAGTACCCTTGAATCTGTGATATGTTAACTAATGCATATATTTTATAATGTATGACTGTTATTTTGAACTAAAACTATTAAATGTTTGGAACAGCAACAACAATTAAGTTATTGTTAAGTAACAGTGTGCAGCGTCTATAGAATGTTTTAAAACCCACTATTTTTCATAACACAGGAAATACCTACAACACACGTGGCTGCATTGACATGTATGTAAAGACGGGCCTTACAGGCACTAAGAATGGTGCTAGTTCAGTGGTGTGACTCATGAATTTGAGCCAATTGTACAGTCTAACACAACCAGTTGCGATCAATCGCGCGGGTGATGCGAACTCATCAACCAATCGCAGTGTGGCATTAGACTGCACAATTGGCTCAAATTTGTGTGTGTGACACCACTGTACTGGCCCCATTTGTATTGCCCATGACCCGTCTTTAGATATATGTCAATGCATGGCTGTAATTGTCCAAACATTTGTGTCCCAGCGGTTTCTTTCATACACAACAAGGACCAAGTATGAAATAAGAGATGAATAAAGAATTTTTTTAGATGCTGCAGACAAAGACTCACAGTCATTGTTTTTTAAACATACTGCATACCTACTTGTTTTATAAATACACTCCTTTGTTGTTTTAGTTTTGTCAGTAACAGTCGAGGGTCATTCCACCGTTTCGGGTGTTACACTTGAATTCATAAAATAAGGTTTTAATCGATATTGTAACATGAACTACGAGGTTATAACTATTGATTCATCTACTACTTTGATAATATTTTCTTTTCCTGTACACACATAATTAAAGTATAAGACCAATAACGAGAGAATCACTAAAAAGTAGCTGTTTCGGGCGTTACGCGAATTGGCCTATACCTTCTGACCATCAGTACCAAAATGCATATTTTAGCGAATTTTGTCAAGTAACCTCCAGTTTTATTTACATATGTCAAGTAGTAATAGTTAGTATAGTCTACGGAAATACTGAAGTAACACTTAGTATCACATTTTGTTTAATTTTAATAAAATAAATTACCTGTTTCGGGTGTTACTCATGATTCGTTTCGGGTGTTACGAGTACGAAATTAAGACAGATTTATACGAAATTATGGCTCATTTTATTGACATTATTGTCTTTTTAAAAAATTCGATTAAAATCATAAGTAATAGATGCTGAATTAGTATTAAATACATTAATCTTAACAATAAAAACTGTTTCTCGAAGATATCATAATTAATTTCTTTCGATTCGAATATTTCCGAAAATATTCACTTAATCAAAAAATGGTTGATGGTGACACCTATTTATTTTGAAAGATCTATCCAACGACACCCCATACTATAGGATTAAAGACGAAAAATATTAAAAAATATTTTGTACTGGACCTACCCTAAAAAATTTTTTTTTTTGTAATTTTTGTGTACTACTTTGTCGCCATGATTGATTTTTGTATCTATGCCAAATTGCAGCTTTCTAGCACTAACCACCACGGAGAAAAGCCGGGGACGGACAGGCGGACGATCAACACGTTTCGGGTGTTACACAACTACAAACTTTAAAACATACGACTAAAGCAGACGCTAAAACAATAATTATTACACATTTGAATAGGTTCACATCATAGCCTTTCTTTGGCAAAACATGTTTGGCTGTAGTTAATTACGGGAAAAGTTACACATACTTTTATCTCTTTTTCGTTTCGGGTGTTACTTTGAGACCACAGTCTAGAATAAATAAAATAAAATAAAATCTAGAATACTCTTCTAAAAACCAATTAATCCATGCTTTTTAATATTTTTAAAGACAAATTATAAAATTACGATATTTTACCTGAAATAACTGCGAGAAATTTGTAACAGTTTACAGTTATTTTCTTTTTAATTAATCTTGCCAATATCGCTGTTTAAATTTAGTTTTACGCCTATCATTTAAAACGTTGCGATCAAGTACATGGAAAACATGTAAAAATGGTTTTTTTTCGGGTATTTTTTCTGACGTGAAGGTTTGGTATGTTTTCTATGGAAATAGGTTAGTGTTGACTTCTTAAACCAATTTTCATTTTTGAACCCTTGGTAGCGTTTATTATGGAATGACCCTCAAATAAAAAAAAAACTATACATTTGGGGTAATTTAATGCTAGTCATGCTATCATATGAAAAATACTGTATGATTCTCACTGCCTATGCTCTATTGACAAATGACTTGCCAAACTATAAATTAGACATTTCATGGTGCTAAAACTTTAAGGGTTTGGTTTTTATTACAAAAAAAAAATACTAAATGTCAGCATTTGATATTTCAACACTTAATGTGTTCAAAAAAAAATTCAAAGTAAAAATGGATTCTGCCAACCGGGACCAACTCAAGTAACTCAACCAAGCAACTCACTAAATCTCCATTCAAATTTTTACTTCAATTTTTAACAGTTTTAACACCAAGACTCGATTTTCCTTGTATTTATTGTGGGGTTGGCTCCCATTTGCAACATTACGTCCAAATCACCACATCTTACCTGTATGCTTCCGCCAGGAGTGGATTTTGCTTGATCGCCAGCGTCGAAAAGTGCGCAGACTTGTCCAGCCGTCGGCACTGGAAGTGTATGGACGAGAGCAGCAGAAGAACCCCCGTGTTGGAGCTGTCCTGTCTCCAGAGCTGCATGCAGTGCAGCTCGGCACTCTCGTAATCACCCGCCTGGTACTCCCGGTGAGCGAGTTCCAGAAGCCCTGACACAATTTTAACAATAAACTGACGCTAAGGCATTGTTCAAGAAAATTTAAAGATTAAAGCTATTTAAAGATTACAGTAATCCGAGACGTTATAGGTTAAACTTGAATTACACTTACCGACTGTCGATATTTGCTGGATGTCAGACATCTTCAATATTACGGCATTTGCGGGGACACCGACTATTTGCTGAGGCTGTGTCGTGACAGATTGGGGCACCGCGACGTTAGCTTGAGTTTGCATTTTAGTTATCATAGTTCGTGTGATGTAATTAGATTGGCATTAAATACGATGTAAAACAACACATTATTCATTTAAACGAGAAAATAAAAACGAATAACACTATTTTTCCATGGGAATATTCCACCACAACACCACAAATCCGTGAGCCAATCAATGGGCACGCGGAGCGGAGAACTACAACCGGAAAACCTTTCTTGCTCAGTTGTCAAAAGTGTTGCATTGCGGTTGTCTATGGTTCCTGTCATATTCCAATTTTTTGAACTGAAAAACGGCGTTTAGAAAGTGTTTCTTGAAAATTAACATCATAAAAAGCATTTGATAGATTTATATAAAACGTAATAGAATTTATAAATGCATAATCGCAATAATAATTCATTTTATCATAGACATAATGAGATGCTATAAACCTCATTTTACTTACGCGCTTCCGGCGTGTGAAACAATTTTTTTTCGCGGCAGTTTTAAAAAATATTGTATTGCTTGTTTTGCAATGAATACATATATCAGTACGTTATTGTTGCAAAGATTTAGCGTTATAAATAATTATTTATATATTTTTTCATCCCGATATATCCATTGAAATATAACTGGCTAAAAAAATTATACTAAGCCATTAAAACTGAAAAAGAAACATGTTTTATACTTCTTTAATAACATTTTAGGGCATTTCGGGGTTTCTCTTACCTGTTAGTAGCCAGAATTTTGTGTATCAAGTTCGTAAAAAGGTTTCATAACATATGCCTACTCTGGCACCACAGCACAGCGACATAGTCAGTATAAAAGGCGGCAAATTTAAAAAATGTAGGCGCGAAATGTCTATAGAAAATTTTACAATGTGGGTGTCTTTGAGTATAAATATGTAACCGTATACTCTTTGCTTGGCCTAGGAATGGGAATGGGACACTTATGACGAAGTACCTACAGCCTACAGCGTGTGTTTTTAGCGTCACAGTGCACTTGATGGCTCTACACGATGGGCCAGTGCCGGCCACTCCAAGGGACGCATTTATGCGTTAGAGGGAGCAAGTGATATTGCTATCTCATTCTACCGCATGGCTGCGTCCCTTGGAGTGGCCGGTGCTGGCCCATCGTGTAGAGGAGCCATGAGACGGACCACGCTTTCATGCCAACTACGCCAAGTATGATGCTTATATGGATATAATATGCATTCTTACTGCCAACTTTGTACAAAGTCAGCTTGATTCATACAGACTACTGTGTGGTGTAAAATATTTTTATGAAAATAAAACAACAGGCCAAATATCTATATAAGTGTATAATCAATTAATCATATTAAAATCATAATAAAAAAAACTTGATCACAACATTTACTTATAGTTCACATTGGACGGAAGAACATACATTATTATTTATTAAAGCTCAGAATGGAAGAAAATTATAACCATTACTTACACATGTAGCGCATAATTATTTTCTTTCGTATTTTATCGGAAACGTAAACGTTCGTATTTGTCATGCTACTTCAGTCGACGTCAGTACTTTTTGTACCCACAGTGGGGAGACACTCCAGAGGGCCTACCGCGAACCACGTTCAGCGTGTTACCTTCCTGTCACACTTACGTACGAATTTACAAGTGCGACAGAGAGGCTGGTCGAACGCGGTTCGCGGTAGGCCCTCTGGCCTATAACCGCGAACATTGAAGTTCGCAAATTGCGGGCATTTTTCTCTGTCACTCTAATTACGCCTTCATTGGAGTAAAAGAGAAAGATCCCCGCAATTTGCGAATTTCGGTTTTCGCGGTAACCCCTCTGACTTCGGTCGAACTCGGCTCCGTTCGGCTCAGCATGATTCGACCCTGAATCGCTGTCAAACTTCGGGTTTGTAGGAAGTGTCCTTTCTGTAGTGTAGTACTATTATTTCTTCTGTAGTACCGAGACTGACTGAAATAGCAAGACAAGTTCGAAAGTTTCCGAGAAAATACGAAGGAAAACAATTTTATTATTGCACTACATCTGTACAATAAACACTTATATTTAGCCTATTCTCTAATGGCTCCTCTACACGATGGGCCAGCGCCGGCCACTCCAAGGGAATATCACTTGCTCCCTCTAACGCATAAATGCGTCCCTTGGAGTGACCGGCGTTGGCCCATTGTGTAGAGGAGCCCTAACATATATGGTCACACACAACTAAATAAACGGTTTCCATTTTTCTCCTTCGTGTTAATGTCGATAAAAAAGCTTCACGTCGTCAAAATCACCAAAATGTGATTTTACTAGTCTAAACTGGTAACACCGATCAAAAGGTTAATTATCATTGGCCAAGCAAACGTCAAACGCATCGATGTTGCCAGTTCACACCTGTAAAATTGTAATTTGTTATGCAATGGGGTCCATATAAGTCTAACGCCGCTTAAGGTGGTCAAGTGCCTCAAAAGAACACGTCAAACACGTACCTACTAGAATTATACTGCATAAGTGAGTCTTGAAAGTTTGTCATGGTAGTACGAAGGGTGGAAACTTCCGAAAGGTCTCTAATTAGCATACATCGTTATCGCGGGAGCAAATATAAATTTATTAAAGAAGTGGTAAAACAGACTGCCCGTTTAGTAAAAACAGACCTTTCTGCCTACACATTATAAGCCTCCAAGAAGTTCATCATACATAGCACGAAGTTTTTGTTGCATAATGTTCATAAATCTTGCTTTACACTCTGTTAGTAAATAATGACCCGGAATCGACATATCAAATAAATATTCATGATTTATTTTGTACAACATTATTTAATTTTTGTTGATCTTAAGTGATTTTTGTAATATACGACATAAATTTTCTCTATGTTTTCTACTCTTAATCTGCGGCGTCGTGCAGTAAATATCCATTTTAATTGGCTAAATGATCTTTCGACTGCTACTGTTGTAATGGGTGCGTTTTTAAAACGACGGAAGTAATCAAATGTAGAACGATATATCGTTGAATCTAGTACTATCTCCTTCTCCGATATCAGTTCACACATTTTTTTCATAACTTCATATCCGGCATTTTTCTGCAAAACCACTTTGAACTTTTTTAAAATCTGTTTTCCATCTTTATTCAAAATTAATTTGGATATATGTTTGTATGTATTTTGTACTATGGTCAAACTTTCACTAAGAGATAGATTTTGGCACTGCAGTTTATTTATAGCATCTGGTATTACTTGCAGATACTTTGCTATGAAATTTACATCTTTTCGAACTTTTGCACTGAGTAAAGATTTTTTTGCTTTGACGATGCACTGTGCGTCTGAATTACGAAATGTGTCTATAACGCTTTTTATTTCATCAAAATACTTGTTGTAGTAAGTGGTAGCCTCGATCCATGTTCCCCAGCGAATAATTGTTGGGTTTGGAGGCAAAGGAATTCCATTAAACATTTCTCTTAATGCTTTTACTCTTTTCGGAGATTTGCGAAATGCTTTCTTTACATTTGAAATTAATAGGTTAACTTCTGGAAAAAGAACACGAACTTGATCGGCAACTCTGTTAAGAGCATGGGCTAAACATGTAACATGGACAATGTTCGGAAAAAGTGTTTTCAAATTTCTGCCAGCTTTCAACATATACCCCACACCATCAGTCAATAACAACAACACCTTGTCATGCTTATTGTGACCAGGGCCCCACAAATCATCCAGGGCATTTTTTACAGTATTAGTTATACTGATATTGTTCGTTTCATTTAAACATTTGCTTGACAGCACGTGTGGAGTTCCAACATCATCTTCAAGCATAGCACCTACTATAACGTTAGCGATTTGACGACCTATAGCATCTGTGGTTTCATCAACACTTACATATATATACGCGTCTTTTAATTCGTCTCTAATTATATCCATCTCTTTGTCGTATAATTCATTCACGCAAGTCTGCCTCAGCAAACATTCTGAAGGGACCTGAACAGTTTTTTCAAATTTTCCAAATTATTATTTTATCGCGGGAGCAAATACGATTTGACAATACTGAAAGATTATAAAAAACAGTCAAAAACAGAAATGACATTCGTATAGAGAAACGTTTATACCTACGACCTTAAAATGTATAATTATTTTATTGAATATCAATGCTATCTTACCTCCATACTTGACTTGATTGGTACTTAAAAAGATTACCTATTAGGTACGCAACCTTATCAGTCAATTTAGACATTTGTCAATCTTGACTGATCTTTATTTGTAACAACATAATCAAATAGAAGTTGCCTTTAAAATGCCTCGAAGGAAAATAACATGTGATGAATTTGTGGGGTTGTTTATACAGGATTATCCTGAGCTAGAGGCTCGCGATACAAATCTATTTTGCTCGAAGTGCAATATTAGTTTTTGTAAAACTAAATCTTCCGTGAAACGTCATTTTAACTCTGAAAGACACACTTCTCTCAAAAAAGATTTTAGGTTGGAACTGACAAAATTTCTAGTAAGCTGTAACATACCGTGGTCTCAAATAGAGAACCCTGTATTTAAAAATTTCATTGAAGATTGTGTATCTGGAAAATTTGAAAAAACTGTTCCCTTCAGAATGTTTGCTGAGGCAGACTTGCGTGAATGAATTATACGACAAAGAGATGGATATAATTAGAGACGAATTAAAAGACGCGTATATATATGTAAGTGTTGATGAAACCACAGATGCTATAGGTCGTCAAATCGCTAACGTTATAGTAGGTGCTATGCTTGAAGATGATGTTGGAACTCCACACGTGCTGTCAAGCAAATGTTTAAATGAAACGAACAATATCAGTATAACTAATACTGTAAAAAATGCCCTGGATGATTTGTGGGGCCCTGGTCACAATAAGCATGACAAGGTGTTGTTGTTATTGACTGATGGTGTGGGGTATATGTTGAAAGCTGGCAGAAATTTGAAAACACTTTTTCCGAACATTGTCCATGTTACATGTTTAGCCCATGCTCTTAACAGAGTTGCCGATCAAGTTCGTGTTCTTTTTCCAGAAGTTAACCTATTAATTTCAAATGTAAAGAAAGTATTTCGCAAATCTCCGAAAAGAGTAAAAGCATTAAGAGAAATGTTTAATGGAATTCCTTTGCCTCCAAACCCAACAATTATTCGCTGGGGAACATGGATCGAGGCTTCCACTTACTACAACAAGTATTTTGATGAAATAAAAAGCGTTATAGACACATTTCGTAATTCAGACGCACAGTGCATCGTCAAAGCAAAAAAATCTTTACTCAGTGCAAAAGTTCGAAAAGATGTAAATTTCATAGCAAAGTATCTGCAAGTAATACCAGATGCTATAAATAAACTGCAGTGCCAAAATCTATCTCTTAGTGAAAGTTTGACCATAGTACAAAATACATACAAACATATATCCAAATTAATTTTGAATAAAGATGGAAAACAGATTTTAAAAAAGTTCAAAGTGGTTTTGCAGAAAAATGCCGGATATGAAGTTATGAAAAAAATGTGTGAACTGATATCGGAGAAGGAGATAGTACTAGATTCAACGATATATCGTTCTACATTTGATTACTTCCGTCGTTTTAAAAACGCACCCATTACAACAGTAGCAGTCGAAAGATCATTTAGCCAATTAAAATGGATATTTACTGCACGACGCCGCAGATTAAGAGTAGAAAACATAGAGAAAATTTATGTCGTATATTACGAAAATCACTTAAGATCAACAAAAATTAAATAATGTTGTACAAAATAAATCATGAATATTTATTTGATATGTCGATTCCGGGTCATTATTTACTAACAGAGTGTAAAGCAAGATTTATGAACATTATGCAACAAAAACTTCGTGCTATGTATGATGAACTTCTTGGAGGCTTATAATGTGTAGGCAGAAAGGTCTGTTTTTACTAAACGGGCAGTCTGTTTTACCACTTCTTTAATAAATTTATATTTGCTCCCGCGATAACGATGTATGCTAATTAGAGACCGACCATGTTCAATATTCAATTATTCATGCCAAGTATGCCAAGTAGGTACTACGTCAAGTATATTGCTCCTATGGACTATGTATACATTGTCACTGCCAAAGTTAGCAAAGTTGGTGTTGTCGGAGTCGTTTTAACGTGTGACATTAATTTTTTTTATTCTAAATAAGAGAGTAAATATGATATTTCGGTGAGATCCTGCGGCACGGACTCGTGGTAGCAGACGTACAGCTCGCGGGGCTCGGGCTCACTGAATACGCGCCTGAGGAAAACAAAAATGTTAAACAAAACAACTTAATTATTAAAATATGCCAAAATCTATACTCTGTATCTTTAGGTATTTAAATAAAAGTAAACAAAATCTTTCAAATGGCTCCTTAAGCCAGTTAAAGGTAGATAAAAAAGTTACACGATCAAATAATATAGGCTAAAGTCAGGTCGTTCAATGACAGATCCAAGCGGTTCTATCGGCCAACCAACCACAACCCACCACAACCAATAAAATTTATTGGTTAACCAAATACATACATTTAATACATACAAGAGAACATTTAATGTTATAGGTAACTACCCGAAAATGTACAAATGACTTGTTTACTTTTATTTAAATACCTAAAGATACAGATTATAGTGAATGTGCCGATATAGGGTGTGAGTGCAGGCAAGTTTGCTTCAGAATGCGCACCTAATTAACGTCATTCCTAAAGGGCCCACTGATTAACAGTCCGCCGCACGGTATCGCCCTGTCAGTTAGAACAAAATTTTGACAGTTCCGAACAACTGACAGGCCGATACCGTCCGGCGGACTGTTAATCAGTGAGCCTTTTTAGGCCCATAAAACTTTAATGCCCGGGAAAAGAGGGTAGTTTTTATTAATCATCATCATCAGTCCACGCAGAAGTTGCGCACAAAAACTAGTATAAAATATATTAACCCGACAACCCAGAAGTGGAAGGGCTCGTTCTTGATTCCGCACTGGTAGAGCGTGGCGGGCGGCGCGCGGAACAACATCGCGTATTCCTTCACCGCCACCAACACCTTGTTGGGGTTCGGCGGCGTGTAGTTTCTTTTGAAGCTGGAAAACAAGGTTTTTTTTGTGTAAATGGAAATAAAGTTGTATCCAGACGAGACAATTTTTCGCCAATCTGGTGAAATTCTCCGATCGAACAGGACCGTGCGGACGCAAATACCAATTTGATTCCCCGATTACATCAGCAGGTGCGGACACAAAAATGCCAATTGGTGATTTAATTTGTGTACTTGTGGACGCTAGATGAGATTGACGAATTATTTTCCTGAACAAATCGACTGATTTCGTCAGTCCCGTCTGGATACCCCTTTAAACTGAAATTGAAGAATTACTCTCACAGAATAAGTATTTCAGACAGAATGGACACGCATGCTCTGTCCCGCCCCGAATGGAATTACCTTACCCCGTGGCGACAAGTTGTCTGCAGATTTAGAGAATCCCTGGGTGCCTAGCCAAGGTGACAACAAAGCGACAGTGACAATTGCGTTTCGTTCGCTACACAGCGTAGACGATTGGCATATTGGCTACGCAGCCTGTTTGGAAAGTTTAATACACCGGCTTTTTGAATTTTATTAAACGTCGTGTTTTAATTTATCGCCACTCGTTTCGAATTTCCTCTTTTCCGCACTTGTATCGTAATAGTACATACCGCACACTATGTTGCAACAGCTCATGTATCCGTTTACTGGCCGCCCGAAATGTCCGTACAATGTGTGTGTACAGCGCATTGTTGGCTTGAACCTCTATACTCTTCACTGGTGCTATTAGGACGCCCTTCGCGGATTCTAACTGTAGGAAATGGAATAGAACGTTTTCGTCGCCCGCCGTTATTCTGAAAATATACAAAGTTATAACTTGAAGATCGAAAAGTAAAGAGATCCTTTTACCAGCTATAGTTCGTTTTTTCTTGCATTAGTAAGAACTCCACAGAAGCAAGCGTGCAGTTTTTATCAGGCTCTTTAATTGTTAATAATTATTGAATTATCTAATGTAGCATGGTCAATACATATAATTTACGTCAAATTATTACCGCTAAAAGTGCCGGATTTGGCACCACCAGCTTACTTCTGCGAAGTTCTTTCTAATGCTAAAAAAACGAACTATAAGCTTATACAGTAGAATAAAAGATACAGCCGAGGCAAAAGGCTTATGTAAACATATGTCACATATGTGTCAAAGTCTAGTCAAAAGTAACACTTCGACGCTTACCATAAGGACGATATTTCCTTGTATCTTTATACGAATAACTTGTCAAAGTGTCCTTATGGCAAGCGGTAAACTGGGACTTTTTCCTTGGAAACGACACATATACGAAATATGCTCTTATGTCCTTGATAATTAGGGCTCGAACTTTTAGTGCAGATGACATAAAAATGACGCCGTTTTGTACATATAATGATGTGGTAGATAAAATAAGTTTCAGGAAACTTATTACCATAAGCACAGTACAAGAACAGTAGTGAATCTTCATAGAAATGTGCCGCTGCCGGCTTGAAAGTGTGCGTGCGCGCCGGACACCGTGTACGCACGCGCTGCCACGCACACATTAGCATAATATACGGGGGAATACGGTGGCGGCAGTATGGGCCGTACAGCGACTGTGATCGCGTGCAATTCGAGTACGCTGCCCACTCGCTCGCATTTGTCTGCTCTGACGGTAGGCCTCTCAGCTCGCCGCGGTCGTATTGTATTGTAGGAACTATTGCATCATAAGTCAGAAACGCACATGTGACACCCTTATTATAGGAACATCCATTGCCTACGAATACCGCTTAGCGTTACTTGTTAGTCTCCATAGGCTACGGCGGCTAAAATCGGGAAAAAAACTCTTTTTGCAATTGAATTTAGCGCTACACAAGTACCAGGGCCTCATGAGTTACGAGAAGGTGTCATTGACCCGCCGCGGGGCGCGGGGCGCGGCGGCCGGGTCGCGTATCAGTATGAAGGTACAATAAAAGTGACAACCCTAAGCGCCAACGCAAGAGTAGGCAAATGACTTGCCGAGCGGCCTTAGATTCACTACTGTTCTTAGTGTACTGTGCCATAAGGTATCGTCGCTCACAAGTCAGACTGTTAACTGACAGTTTGTAAACCTTATTACAAAAGGCATAAGGGCCACCGATGGACAGTTATTCAAGTGTTACTGTTTGTAGCTACGATTATTAACGTGAGGATTACACGTTTTTGACACGTAAAAGGCATTTCACAGCGACTTTTTACTATAGCATTAAAAACCGGGCAAGTGCGAGTCGGACTCGCGCACAAAGGGTTCCGTACCATAATGCAAAAAAAAAGCAAAAAAAAAAAACGGTCACCCATCCAAGTACTGACCACTCCCGACGTTGCTTAACTTTGGTCAAAAATCACGTTTGTTGTATGGGAGCCCCATTTAAATCTTTATTTTATTCTGTTTTTAGTATTTGTTGTTATAGCGGCAACAGAAATACATCATCTGTGAAAATTTCAACTGTCTAGCTATCACGGTTCGTGAGATACAGCCTGGTGACAGACGGACGGACGGACAGCGAAGTCTTAGTAATAGGGTCCCGTTTTACCCTTTGGGTACGGAACCCTAAAAAAGACGAAGATTTACTATAGAATTAGGACTACAAAATAACACTTAATTTAATGGAGTACAGTCACCTGCAATAATATGTTACGTTTCGAAGGCCGCAAAAATATGTGACGCGCTCTTATGGCTCTACGAATAAGTTCGTGTCAGATATTTTTGCGGCCTTCGAAGAGTAACATATTATTGCAGGTGACTGTACAATACAGTACCCATATCCTTTAATTATAGAAGAGATTGTGAATGCTAAAAAAATTTAACTCACCTATGAACAGTGACGTGGTCAATTTCATTGAGCAATGATTTCCTAATATCAGAAGCATCAATACTGCCGCTAGCCCTGCTGCCCTCCTGAAAACCAAATACGTTCCGGTGGGTTATTACCACTAGCATAGAGAAATATAGTAAGACAAGAGTTGAGCACTCTTCATACCGACCGGAAAGTCTAATGCTCAACAACATAAGACTTTCCGGTCGGTGCTACATCTATTGTCACTTGACAGTACTACTACTGCTACTTAAAGTACTTACTGATAATTCTGCTACCCGACGCTAGATGTCGACTATGAAAATAATAGTCTTATTGGTACCAAAACTGATGTATTGAGTGAGCAATCTATGTATTTTTATTTGTAACTACTGGGAATTTGTATGTATACCTGTCTGTCCCAATCAGAATCAGAGCCCGAGGAATCCCGTCGATTCCTTTCTCGGTCGGCTCTTCGCCCTTGTATGCGCTCTTCACTCTTTTCACTGAAACAAAATAAAACTATTTCAGGGTTCCGTAATCAATTTGGTAATAACCATTAAATTAAATTTAAAAAAACCTACCTACGCTATATGCCCTAGAAATATATGTCAAAAATCCTTTAAGTACATAATTTTAGAAATGAGCTGATACTTTTCAAACTGCTGGGTCGATTTCTATCAAGCATAGCTAAGAACCACCGCAAGGAAACTCGCTTTCACGTAAAAAAAACCGTTCGAAATCGGTCCATCCGAGCTACGATGCCACAAACAGACGTACAGAAATTGGCGATAAACATATAACCACTGTTTTTGCGTCTGACGACCAAGTTGCTGGCGTTTCCCATTGAACGACTGGGAGTATAGACTACAGTGGGTGCCATAGTTCACGGAGTCGCTGGACACGTTTATCTGCTCGGTGGAGGTGTGGCAACGGCGATCTTTTGGACTATTATATTACCTATTGCTCTTCAAACTGTTGGAGTCCTCAGAATAGCTGACGTCCAAGTTGCTGGCGTGGCGTTTCCCGTTATGCCACTGGGAGTACAGACTGTGGTGGCTGCCATAGTGGACGGAGTCGCTGGAGACGTTTATCTGCTCGGTGGAGGTGTGGCGACGACGTTCTTTTGGACTATTATATTACCTATTGCTCTTCAAACTGTTAGAATCCTCAGAATAGCTGACGTTCAAGTTGCTGGCGTGGCGTTTCCCGTTATGCCACTGGGAGTACAGACTGTGGTGGCTGCCATAGTTGACGGAGTCGCTGGAGACGTTTATCTGCTCGGTGGAGTTGTGGCAACGGCGATCTTTTGGACTATTATATTACCTATTGCTCTTCAAACTGTTGGAGTCCTCAGAATAGCTGACGTCCAAGTTGCTGGCGTGGCGTTTCCCGTTGTACCACTGGGAGTACAAACTGTGGTGGCTGCCATAGTTGACGGAGTCGCTGGAGACGTTTATCTGCTCGGTGGAGGTGTGGCGACGACGTTCTTTTGGACTATTATATTACCTATTGCTCTTCAAACTGTTAGAATCCTCAGAATAGCTGACGTCCAAGTTGCTGGCGTGGCGTTTCCCGTTATGCCACTGGGAGTACAGACTGTGGTGGCTGCCATAGTGGACGGAGTCGCTGGAGACGTTTATCTGCTCGGTGGAGGTGTGGCGACGACGTTCTTTTGGACTATTATATTACCTATTGCTCTTCAAACTGTTAGAATCCTCAGAATAGCTGACGTCCAAGTTGCTGGCGTGGCGTTTCCCGTTATGCCACTGGGAGTACAGACTGTGGTGGCTGCCATAGTGGACGGAGTCGCTGGAGACGTTTATCTGCTCGGTGGAGTTGTGGCGACGACGGTCTTTTGGGAACTTGAGAGTTGAGGGTTTTAGAGTGCCGTCGGATTTTTGATCTGAAAGTAAAACAGTGGTTTACTATACTATATAGGCAAAGAGAATTAATTGTAAGAAAGAGGTAAAGTGAAAGACAAAATCGTGCCCCTTACTTTAACATCCAAAACAGGTAACGGCGGCCGCTGAATATACAAACGTCAAATTTTGAGTAGGGAATGCAAATCGGTTATTTTTTGTATGGAAATAGCCGCGGTTTCGGTTAATAACCGATTATTTCCATACAAAAAATAACCGAAAATAAGCGATTTGCATTCCCTAATTTTGAGTCAGATTTTCCGCAAAATGTATACTGGGAGCTGTACAGCGCCATATGTCAAATTTAAAGCACAAAATGTCTTAGATTTTACGCATCTTACTCAATCAATGTATCTTTGCTATAGGTACTGTCAATTATGTCAAACTTGTAGTCAAAAGTAAATGGCATCTGCCCATTGTTCAAAATAATCTACGCGCGCTCTAACTTATACACGCACGCTGAATAATGTTGTGTTGAAATAATTTTAAAACCTTGCGTGCTTTAAGCTACGTGATGCCTAGTGCCTGATTAATAATAGTTTATGAGTATAAATAAGCGTTGTGTTACTTACTTATCTTCTTCCCCTGCTTGGTCAAGCGCTCCGGTGAGCATTCTAGTTGCGGCTGTGTATTGGACCGTAGCCACGTAGGAAGGTACTTTTACAGTCCTACGTCGTATAGGAGTTCTATACAGCTCTCGTACTCTACGTAGAAGGGTGATGGCGGGGTGATGCCTAGTGCCTAATTAATGATAGTTTATGAGGATAAACGTTATGTTACTTACTTATCTTCTTCCCCTGCTTGGTCAAGCGCTCCGGTGAGCATTCTAGTTGCGGCTGTGTATTGGACCGTAGCCACGTAGAGAGGTACTTGTCCAGTCCTACATCGTATAGGAGTTCTATGCAGCTCTCGCACTCTTCTACATAGAAGGGAGACGGCGGGGTGATGCCTATTGCCTGATGAACAACAATACGATAGTTAGGTATTTGTTTTACAAGGAGGCAAAGTTTTTGTTTAACCGCTAGTGCTAATATTGATACCAGAGCAAGCGAAAGACTCCAAAATTAAACCACGAGCGTAGCGAGTGGTTCGACAATTGGAATCTTGAGCGTTGCGAGGGTTTCAAAGCACGAGGGTTAAACAAAATTTGCCCCCGAGTGAAACACAAAATTTTTCACCACAACAACCCGAAGCAAATATTAAATGTAAAATATCAAACAAAATCGAACCAAATCAAATCCGAATGAATTTATCATCCAAAATCATCATTTAAAAGTCAATTATACCAGTAAACATAAGAATCAACTCAAAATTTGCATTTGATTACTTTGCCTCACATGTGAATAAAATGCAACTTTGCTATCAGTTTGCAAAGTGCAAAGTAAGCCTTTCCGAGCTGGTGTGGTGAAAAATATATTGTCACAGATGGAATAGAAAGAAGGAAAGAAATACCACTCTAATAAAGTAACTTACATCTTCAGTACACCCTCCAGCCTCCATCAGTGTGGCCAGAAGGAAGTGTCCCTTCCCGGCCACCAGTAGAAACCAGCGCCCATCTGGAATTCTGACACATATTGCCATAATGGGTTGCCGTTACAAAAAAAAACCGGACAAGTGCGAGTCGGACTCGCCCACCGAGGATTTCGTACTTAAAAAAAAAGCGTTTATTTTCAATTTTATTTATTTATTTATTTAAACTTTATTGCACAAAAGAAAACTTATCGTACAAAAGGCGGACTTAATGCCAAAAGCATTCTCTACCAGTCAACCTTAAGGCAAAGCAGAGAGATTCTTAGACAGAATTTTACTGTCTAGCTATCATGGTTCATGAGATACACCCTGGTGACAGACAGACAGACAGTAATCTTAGTAATAGGGTCCCGTTTTTACCCTTTGGTTCCGAACCCTAAGGGCCACTTGCACCATCCCAGTAACCCGCGGTTAAGCGGTTAAAGCATTAACCTAGTGTCAAATTGTACTGGTAACCATGGTAACACCAGGTTTAACCGGTTAACCCCGGGTTGGTGGAATGGTGCAAGTTGGCCTAAAAAGTAGCGCGACTCACAATTCCATTCCCTATATTTTCAATATTTCTGAAGGATTTAAAGTAATTGGTGATTTGCTTTACTCTTGGAGTGGAATGACCCATTATCATTACTTACACATATAAACTACTACTAACTACTAGTTACTACTATACTACTAGTTGCCTGAAATAAAGATTTAATTTCTTTTTATTAGTAGTAGTAAACACTTTATTCTACAGAACAAGTACACAGTGTTGGCAAAAAATCAATTCGAATTGACGATTGACGATTGAGGATTGACCGATCAATCCGAATTGACGATTGACGAAACTAATTCTAAATCTACTGATTGAGGATTGACGATTACTAATCGTTAATTCGAATTGATCGGTCAATCCTCAATCCTCAATCGTCAATTCGGATTGACGATTACTTTGTATGTACCTGTACCTACCTAATGTCCTTTTTATTTAGGCCATTTTTCGAAACTAGCCAAATACGTTCAAAAGCGGTGTCTGAGTTTACCAAAGGTTCCGAAACATGTTTCCGACGCACGGTGGGCTGAAAATCGGCCTCCATAGAAATAGAAACCGAAGTCTTAAATTTGAATTTTTTTTATTGGAATAGCTTTTGTTAGGTTTTATTATGTCCCAAAATTAATCTTAGCTAATTTGGTTGGAAAAATAATTAATTATAATTTTTTTTTCAAAATCTTTGTATGGCGCGTATCAGAAAAAACGAGTTTTCTCCGAAAATAAAAAGTTAACCGTAATATCCTGACAGGTGATTTTAAAACCAATTATTCTTGATTTTTCCACATAATTATAATTTTCCTACGGGGTGCACTTTTTTTAAAAAAAATCGATATATATTTTTCTTTTTTTTTTTTTTTTATTATATTACGGTTATACTCGTTATTTTGACTACAAAAAATGAATTTGAGTTTGATCGAACCAATAACTTACGCGTAGTGAAGTTTTGTTCTAAGCAAATGTATGGAGCGTACGAGTAACACGGATTTTTTTTTCAAAAATTAAAGGTATACCGTAATATCCTTGCAGATGATTTAAGTACCAATTATTAATGATATTTTGACATAACGCGAACTTTTCTACCGTATGCACTTATTTAATAAAAATTAAAAAAACTTATTTTTTCATGCTGAAATAGCTTTATTACCCTTGTATCCTCTTTATTACATTATCTTTGTACTTAATGAAACAATATTTAACAAATTTGACATATTGACAACTGATGAGTCTAAAATTAATGATCATTAATGAGGTCCGGTTACAATCGTTAGTAGATATTATGAATGCAGTTTAATCATTAAGATTTTAATCATTATGCTTATAATTAGACGTAAAACTAATTATAATAGCAATGATATACTCGTAGAATGGTGGTGTTCATTAGTACTAGCAATAAATAGGTAAGGGGTACATTTTATATTTTAGTTCATCTTGAGCTTCTTAACCGCTAACTTACACGACCATAAACCATGGACAGTCTTATTACGAACTTGGACTTGTTTGTTATCCTAAAATCTCAAGGATCTAGTTTAAATCACGAAGCTTTGTTTGAAATAGTGCTAACTAAATCAAACCTTAACCTATCAGAAGAAGATCGTGACACCTTGAAAGAATTTTGCCGAAGATTTACAAGAGCTGCTACTGACAGATGGAAGAAAAGCCAACGGAACACAGAAAAATTTAGAACAATGTATGGATCTTGGTTAGAAGCAAATATTGACTGGCCAAGTTGCTTTTATCTTCAGTTGGATCTTCAGTTAGCCCACGCATCAACCAGCAGTGATCTCATTCCTCATACACTAAGCACATCATCAACTGGAACCATGACGCGATTGAAACGTAAACCATTCGAAGACCTCGGAACGAAGCAGAAAAAAAACAGATGCAGCGATCTAAGCGTTGAAAACACAGACGAAGTGGTGTTTTCAGCTGTAAAGCTTTTAAAAGAAGATGGTCGGGGTGAAATTGCATCATTGATAGAATATATGTTAAAGAACCCAGAAGCAGTCCAGAAATTCACTGCAATCATCAAGAAGCCTGGTTCTACCGCGTCACTTACAGCAGAGAAGGCATTAGGTCTACTGATTTCTTTGAAGTTAAGTAAATGGCAATACATAACTTTACGAGAGACAGCCATCAGAGAGGGTGCTTCAAACTTATACCCATCGTATTATAAAGTGCAGAAGGCTAAATTAGATTGTTATCCACCAACGCAATCTGTTACTGTAACGGATTTTTCGTGTGAGATAACATTGCAAGCTTTGCTGGATTTAACAGTTACACCAATTTTGAATAGTTTACAGGAACAAGTAGAAGACATGCAGTTAAGTTTAATTTCTAAATGGGGATTTGACGGTGCTTCCAGTCAAAGCCGGTACAAGCAGAAAATTGGTGGCAGTGAACAAGATGACTCAAGCATTTTTATGACGACTTTAGTGCCACTAAAGCTTATCTCTGGCGACAAAACAATTTGGACAAATCCAAAACTATATTCTGCTTCATATTGTCGTCCAAAGCAATTTACATTTACTAAAGAGAACAAAAACTTTGTTCTAGCTCAAAAGAAAAAAATGGACGAAGAAATCAAAGACCTAGTGCCCACAGAACATAGGAACAACAAAGTGACACATAAGCTGAAGATGACGATGGTAGATGGCAAAATCTGCACATATCTTTCACAGGCTAAGTCAAGTGCAACATGCGTTTTATGTTTAGCTAAGCCTAATGAAATGAACAATATAGACAAAGTTTCGAAAAAAACAGTGCCTGATACTACCTTATATGAATTTGGACTATCATCTTTACATGCCCGGATCAATACCATGGAATGCCTTCTTCATATAGCATATCGATTGGACTTTAAAGAATTTTATGCAACTGAAAAGAGGGGCCTTAAACAGAAGATGGAACTACGGAAGAAGATTATTCAAGATCGCTTCAAAGACGAACTAAATCTTTTAGTCGATGTAGTAAAACAAGGTTCTGGAACAACGAATGATGGAAACACAGCACGAAAATTTTTCGAAGATCCCGAAAAAACAGCTAATATCACTGGACTGATTTGCTGTAATTCTGCAAGCTGTCACATCAGGTGAAGTAATTGACACTGAAAAGTTTAAAGCCTATTGTAAAGATACAGCGGACGACTATATTAAATTTTACAGTTGGTATAAGATGCCCCCAACAGTGCATAAATTGCTGATCCATGGCACAGATATCATTGCACAAAATGATATTGTACCGATTGGTCATCTCTCTGAAGAAGCATCCGAGGCACGCAACAAAGACTTCAGAATGTTCAGAGAGCATCACTCACAAAAAAAAACGAGACAAGATTCGAACAGGGATGTTTTTAATATGTTACTTTTGTCTTCCGATCCTGTCCTTTCTTCAATGAGGCCAACAATAAGTGGAAAAAAGAAACAGGCTTTCTTCCCTGAAACTTTAGAATTATTCATTTGTCTGGAACCTGAAGAAGAAGAAGTGACAGATACCTCAAATGTGTACCCTGATTCTGAAATGGACACGGATTCGGAAGTAAGCGACCAGGAAAACTAAACTTTCAGGATTCCAATATTAGCATTATAATACTTTTAATTAGGATAGCATTACATATACTTATTTCTGTTTTAATGTAAACCAATTATTGATAATGTTACTGATATTTATTTAATTAAGTAAATTCGTAGTATCTACTAATGATTGTAACCGGACCTTATTAACGATCATTAATTTTAGACTCATCAGTTGTCAATATGTCAAATTTGTTAAATATTGTTTCATTAAGTACAAAGATAATGTAATAAAGAGGATACAAGGGTAATAATGTAAAGGATGTAATGGTTTTATTTTCAATTTTCTACTTGTAACTCTTGTATGTTTATTATTTATTTGATTAAAACAATGAGAAAAAGCTATTTCAGCATGAAAATATAAGTTTTTTATTTTTTGTTAAATAAGTGCATACGGTAGAAAAGTTCGCGTTATGTCAAAATATCATTAATAATTGGTACTTAAATCATCTGCAAGGATATTACGGAATACCTTTAATTTTTGAAAAAAAATCCGTTTTACTCGTACGCTCCATACATTTGCTTAGAACAAAAATTCACTACGCGTAAGTTATTGGTTCAATCAAACTCAAATTCATTTTTTGTAGTCAAAATAACGAGTATAACCGTATTAAAATAAAAAAATAAAATAATAAAAATAAAAAATATATATCGATTTTTTTAAAAAAAAGTGCACCCCTTAGGAAAATTCTAATTATGTGGAAAAATCAAGAATAATTGGTTTTAAAATCATCTGTCAGGATATTACGGTTAACTTTTTATTTTCGAAGAAAACTCGATTTTTCTGATACGCGCCATACAAACATTTTGAAAAAAAATTATAATTAATTATTTTTCCAATCAAATTAGCTAAGATTAATTTTGGGACATAATAAAACCTAACAAAAGCTATTCCAATAAAAAAAAGTTCAAATTTAAGACTTCGGTTTCTATTTCTATGGAGGCCGATTTTCAGCCCACCGTGCGACGGCAATATGAAGGATGTCCTTTTTGGAACATTTTCGGGACTTTCCTTGAAATTAACCAATAGCGTTCAAAATCGATATCTGAGGTGCTCAAAGGTTTGAAACTTGTTTCCGAGGGAAATATTGAGAGATGCCCTTTTTTGGGGCATTTCTAGAAATTACCCGATTGCGTTTAAAATCGATATCTGAGGTAACCAGAGGTTTCTAAACATCTTTTCAACTGCAATATTGAAAGGTGTCCTGTTTTGGGACATTTTAGTGACATTCTTTGAAAGTGACTGCTTGCATTCAAAATCGATATCTGAGGTGCAAAACATGGTTTCAACGGCAATATTTAGATTCTACACTTTAGCCGCGTACTTACTTTACTACCTGCATTACGCCACCCTGCTGATAACAAGATGCGTTCTAAAAACGTACGAGTGCGAAAGAGATAGCATGATTCTAATCCTTTTATTGTTCTAGTGGTGTCCAGTTTGAGTCCAGTAGAGATAAGACATTCGGTCTTCAACCCTTGTTGTTTGTTGGTGTGTGACTGTGTGTTTGTTTTAAATTGGACTGTGGATTTTCTTTTGGCGTTGGCTTGTTATACGGACTTTTGGATTTACTTCTGGACTGTTTCATATGATTAGCTTGGCGTGACTTTGAAGATTGGACATCGCAGTTGTTCTTACGGTAAGTAACATTTACCAACTATTATTTGTCGTAAAGGTTAACATTGAATATCTATAGGCACTTTTTTTAAATCTAGAACAATGTTATGTGGGTTTAAAAATTTCACTTTGTTATTTTCGTGTGCAAGATTAATGGATAAAAAATAATTATGAGAATACATCTGTAAGATAACTTTTGTATGATATTATAATTATGTCTAAATCAATAAAAAAATATCATATTTCGGGCTCCCTTCGATTTCATTTGATGCTTGTTATGTTTTTATGACAGATTGTTATTGTGAGATAAATGAATAAATAATATCCATAATAACGAGTAAAGTTCAATATATGTATAAAGCCTTGCCAGTATTACACTGAATACCGGGGGATACCCCGATACTTACTGTAATACTCGCAAGGCATTCAATAAAAATAAATCATTCTTTTGGGCAACCGTTGGGCACCTCAGATATAAATTTTGAACGCAATCGGTTGGTTTCAAGAAATGTCCCAAAATGTCCCAAAACAGGGCATCTCGGAAAATTACCTTCGGAAACATGATTCGGAACCTTAGCGTAGGTAAAAAGTCATTTCTCGGTATTGCCTTCAGAAACATGTTTCGAAACCTTTGGGCACCTCAGATATCGATTTTGAACGCAATCGGTTAATTTTAAGAAACGTCCCATAAATGTCCAAAAAAAAAAAGGAAACTACATACGTCTGTATTGCCGTCGGAAACATGTTACCTACCATGTGAACCTTTGGAAATCTCAGATATCGTTTTAAAGTGCCAACGAATAATTTTAAAAAATGTCCCGAAATGGAAGGGACATCTTTCGGGACCTATGGTCGACATCGATTACGAATATGAACGTAATCGGCCAATTTCGAAAAATGTCCCAAAAAGGGACATCAGTCAATACTGACATCAGGAACATGTTTTCGAACCTCTGGGAACCTCAGATATCGACTTTAAGTCCAGTAAGTAAGTCCCAAAAAAGGACACCTTTGAAAAGAAATCTTAGGGACTATGGTTAATCTAGATTGAGAATTGATTTAATCCGAATTGAGGATTGATGCGTTAATTCCGATTGATACAATCGGATTGACGCGTCAATCTGAATTGAATCAATTCGAATTGATCAATTCGGATTGACGCGTCAATTCGATTGATCAATCCGGATTGATTTAGTTCAGATTGATGCCAACACTGCAAGTACATAACACAGAGAGAATACTGTAAATTTGTACAAAAGCGAACATATTCCCTTAAGGGATCTCTTCCAGCTATACCTTTAAGTAACTGAGAAAGATACATACTCGTACGAAATCTTCATTTCATAAAAAGGAAACGGCAAAGTGAACAGCCTGGCCATGCCCTTAGGTCAAAAAGTATGAAGACTCCTGAGAATAAAAAAACTCAATTAAACAAACCTATATTCATTGCTATCATTTTTGTTCTGCATCCTATGTTCATGTATATAAACTTCCTTCCAAATGACCAGTTTTTCCAATTCCTTTTCCGCGCTCAATTTCAAAATGCCGTTGAGTTTCAAAAATGAGTTGATTTCGAATAAATCTTCGTCTTGTACGTGAGAACTTAGTAGGTGCCCAGAGTAATATAAAGTGGTTCCGATCACCGTGTACAGCCTTTGAAAGTTTTCAATGTCATCAGTCTGAAATAAAACTGTAGGTAGTATAAAACCTTATCACCTTTCCATTCGTGAACTTTATTCCAACGACGTAAGGTCTATCAATGCTCAGTAAAGTATATACATACCCATTCTCTGTAATCCGCCGCCTGAAGCTCCGTCATAGCGTCATCTACTTGTATCCTTACTTCTAAAGGCAGCGTTATACAATGCGCTGCCAAAACATCTTCCACATACAACCCATTACTCTTATCCGTATCTTTATCCATATTACTAAACAACAAACTAATAAATATACGAGAAAATAAGCTATCCAGCTTATCAACATTATTAGGTTTAGTAAAACAAGTCTTTAATGAACCATAAAGAAACTCTAACATCCTTGTTATCTGAATGATTACTCTTTTAGCAGCGAATAAGTCAACTTCTTTATTCGGAAATGCAACTAATAATAAATCATTATAATGTGACATGTAGGCAATATTTATTAAAGTACTATTATGTAATACTGTAGAAGTTATAGGCTGGCTTGTGCCTAAAGACTTTGGAGCTAAATGATTTAAAGTTACATATGCTCCTCGGGTATTGTAAAGGAAGTTTTGATTAAATGGTCTCGGGTAGCAATATAATACTCCTTTATCATCATTGCTATGGTATTCAATGTCATTACAGCATATGTACAAGACTGAACAGTTAGAGTCTTTCAGTAATTGTGTTAGAGAATTCTCCGGAGCTTGCTTTGTAGTAAGAAGCTTTTCTATATCAAATAAGGCCCCTTCGGCTGCTCGGAACTGAAGTTTTGGATTATCATAATCATCAGCGACTACTTGAAGAATACTGTTGATATTGTATGAATTAACATCAATATTATTTATTTTCTGCAAGTAATATCCTTTTTTTACTTTCTGAGAATAGATAGCCCGGGCTTCGGGAAGAAAATCAGCCACTATGAGATTCTTTCCATCTGAGTTTTCTAGACTGATGCCAAACATTTTTTCTATTTGACAATTCTTTTCGCTGTTGAACATCATGTTTTTGCTGACCTGGAAGCAATAAAGTAAAATTTTATTGTTATAATGTAAAGTCTATTTTTTTATTCGGTAGACTAAAATTTCAGTATGAACATAAAATGTCAATTCATAGTATGAAATGTCATTTTAATCTACCGAATAAAAAAATAGACTTTTAAATAATGTAATATCTCAAACTTATTGCATTTCAGACTGAATAATTCAGGAGTGTTCACGTATGGGTATTCAAATTTTTTGTTTCAATAATTAAAGTTTCCCTATGTTCAAATAAAATTTTTGAGAAGTTTTGTAACTCTTCTGAAACTTTCTGCAACTTGTGGAATGTGGGATTAATCTCCAGCTCTTTTACACTGTTATGAAAAAGTTGGATATACTAAATGTTTTTTCGCAATATGTACATAATCATAATCATTTATTCAATGCATCCATGGTATTTTACATAGGTGTTAAATGTCTAATAAGTACGAACATGGACCCTACTAGGGTGTAGCATTTTACATGTACATATTCTTACCCAGTGGGTGAATATTGGCTTACAACTACAAAAGGAAGACTATCTTAACATTTATCATTATTATACAAGTTCTATATTGCACTCATCACATTATACCTACATCACATCACATAATCGAGGCTAAGCTTGATCTTCGAAGAAATCCTGCGTGGAGTATGGGCATAAATGCAATAAGTAGGACTTTAGTTTTACAATTTTGTTACATACCTGTATAACAATTTTGTTATCCTCAAGAGAAGTTTTCTTGAGAATACCAGAAAGTGCCCCAGCTCCCTGGTCATCCACTTTCTTTCGGCCAAACACATCCAGCTGTTTCGATTTATGACTTTTTAGAACTTTGAATATTCTACCTGAAATTTTATGAACTGAGTTAAGTAATCTAATTTGCTGAAAATTGACATTCAACCATGAGTTATATTACAAGAATCCTTAATGATGAGCATGACTGCACTGTTTCATAAGTTATTTCGCATTGTAAGGCAAAAAAACATCAAGTATCAGTAATCATCAAGTCAGTAAGTATACTTGGGTTATATGTTCATGTACTTAATACCCTGAAATTTCACATTTTTGATATAGCACACACTCAAATAAAGATTTAAAAAAAAAATCACCTTTAGTTGACCGTCTTGTAGAGGTCCTCTTAAAATTATTTTTCCTTTTGAACGCCTCACAGTTTTCCAAAAGCGGGGCTGTAGAATTGTCCACATCATTGCAGGATTTAACTTTAATGTACACAAGCTCTCCATCTTCGCCAACATCGGAGTCCCATTCAGGAACAGAACTATAAATAAATACAACACATATAAAAAATTTACTTAAATCATTTAAGATTTGCAGATGACCTAGTGTTGATAGCGGAGTCATGTACGCAACTACATCACATGACGGAATCCCTACACATAGAGAGTATCAAAGTAGGACTAGAAATGAACCTAAGTAAGACAAAGGCAATGACAAATAGCTGGAAAAGACCACTAAGTATAAATGGAAACACGCTGGAATATGTAGAAAAATATACCTACCTAGGAAAGAACATTAGCTTCAATAAAGACAATAATGAAACGGAAATAGAAAGGCGAATACAACAAACATGGAACAAGTACTGGAGCCTAAAAGGTATATTTAAAAGTAACATGCCAATAGCCATTAAAACTAAAGTCCTAAACTCAAGTGTCTTGCCATGTATGACATACGGAAGCCAAACATGGAAATTCACGGCAAAAGCTCAAAGAAAAATCATTACATGTCAACGGGCGCTAGAAAGAAGCATGCTCAATATAAGAAAAATAGAAAAAATAAGACACTCAAAAATAAGAGAAAAAACAGGAGCAACAGATGCCTTGAGCTATGCAAAAAGACTAAAGTGGAAGTGGGCAGGCCATACAGCAAGACTTACAGATAAGAGATGGACATTAATAGTCACCAAATGGAGAGGTCCACTTGGCAAAAGAGGCCGGGGCAGACCACAAATGCGTTGGGATGAAGACCTAAAAAGAACAGCCGGCACAGACTGGATGGCGACAGCACAGGACAGGGACAAATGGGCAGCATTGGAGGAGGCCTTTACCCACTAGGGATTCATTAGTAAAACACATATTATATAAGTCTTAGTTTTATTTTAAATTTTTTTATGTAAACTTTTTACAATGAATAAAGGGCTTTTTTTTTTTTTTTTATTTTTTTTTTATTATAAAAAATTTATAGCTATTTAGGGCTCATTTAGGCAGTGCAAGAACTCGCATGCATATTAAAAGTACATTATGGTATTTGATCACTTGGCTAAGTTTCGTGTAACCTTAGACCTCAATGCAATGTAATGTAGTAGTCGCATACGAGTACGCGCGCCGTCTAAATGAGCCTTCTTATATGTATATGAAACAGTTTTTTTGTGCATTGCTTAATGGTTTAAACTGTTTAAAAGTAGTAGTTATAGGAAATAGGAATACCTGTCGGAATCAGAATATTTGGAATCATCTGAAGAAGTCCAGTCGTTGTCCGAATCACACGGGCTATCGTAATTTAATTTTGTCTTAAAGTTATTCATTTTAGCGAAATGTTAATTTCTTGTTAACGCTTATAATTACAAAACAAATAATAGGCGTGATGTTAAAATTATCATGCTTTGTAAATACATGACTAAACTTTTCAATTAAGTAAAGCTTTATAATATAAAGTTTCGTAAAGTAAATAAACCAAATTCCAAACCAAACAATATGCCATTTTTGACAGCACTTTGACATTTATCGGCTTGGGTTCCTGTAATGTTCAAGACACTGTTAAAAACGATAGACCTAAATTGAAATGTATCAAAGAAGAATATTTGATTGGCAACATCTAGCAGGGTTGACATCTCAAAAAGATCGATCAACAAAAGCGCAAAATTTCAAAAGTATTTCAAAATGTAAAAACACAATTTGATTAACGTCATCCATCTGCAACCAATATTCAAGCCAATGAATATTTAAAAAGGTCATCGCGTTGGTACCTTGGAAGTCACCACGATTCAAAATGATGACACCAAACGTTAATAGATCTTGCGATACCCACGACAATAATTTTTATATTATAAACGAAGTAACCGACAATGAAGAAGACATGCAGTTAACTGCAGAGCCCTCTAGCTCTTATGACCTTATGTCTAACAGGCTTGACCAGCCCGACTGTGTGTATGAAAATAAAGATGACTGTTTGAAGTGCAAGACTTCCAGTGAACCCGTTTGCCATATAAAATTGGTAAGTTAAATAAGCAGTGGGTAGGTACCCGTTTCATTCCTTTTCCAGCACACGGTGCAATGATGTCCGAACCGAAACGTCATTTGGAAACCGCGCGCCGAGCCGAAGTCAACAGAGCAGAGTATGCAGTGGCGTAGCTGAGCAATTCTCAAAAAGTTTAATGTACATTTCGATCACATCTTAGATTTCTTTAAAAATTTGTATGCTGGTAAAGTACATGAAGCTGGACAACTTCCACCATGAGAGAACTTTTTGAGAGTTGCAGCTCAGCTAGGCGTGGGCGAAGTGGGCCGTCGCCCACGGCCTCGCGCCCTAAGGGGGGCCTCGCGCAAGGCCCATTCGGGCACAGTAAAAGAAAACGGCCTCGCAAGAATGTGGCTTCGCCCACGGCTGGATTAGTTCACGCTACGCCACTGAGAGTAGGTATGCAGACATTATGCAGAGCTCTGCTGATGTCACCAGCTGGTAGAACGCAGATAGAATTCACCCTGTGGTAGAGTCTGTGCGGAGACGAATCGTGGAATATAAGGGAACCATCAACCCGTATATTCTACGACTCTTCTCTTTCTGCACTTAAACTCTAAGAACTAATTTAAGTTAGCAGAGGGCTTGGTCCCTTTTTCTTTCGTATGTTTCATATTTTAGTTTAATGGAATCTGTTGATTAAAAACGCTTGAGTTATATTTTCTCAATGCTATCCGAAATAATTTAACATTTCAGGAGCAACTAGAGAATCTGAAGAACAGCACTAAAAGACTTTTATGCTTATTAGAAGATGTGCAAGCAAAAACACATTCCACGGCGCTGGTTACCGATGATCCGCCGAAAATGGCCGACGTTTTAAGACCCATGGCCGTTTGGGATACTGAAAATCTGGATATAATGGTACCTATTAAACCATGAATTAAAGAAATTGCTTTCTTATTATATAATTTGAAGGAGAAAAAAAAACCTAAAAGCAGTTGTACTTAAAACAAAATGTCGTGCTAGTGTCTTTATAATGCGATAATGAGACAAGGATATGGGATAGTGGGAAATGCCAACGGTCCAACACAAACAAGACATGCTATACATATATTTTTTAACAGTCTGTCTACAATAATTAAAAAAATACATATCTTGAAAATATGCCTACCATTCATATTTTCAGGAACGATCAGTGGCTGATATCATCGGTGACGCAGCCATGAAAAGATTGGAAAAGCAGACTAAAGAATTAGACTCTATTGTTATTGTCGTAAGGCCTCATTTCTTTCTTTCCAAATGTGCACTCATGGTTACTGTTACCGTCCATGGAAATTAGTCCACGGAACATTAGCTGAAAATCAATAAATGTAACGGTAAACAATACGTCCATGAAAATTTGACCACGGAGTATTGTTGACAGTTTTAAATGGAGTTCTGTAATAATTGATATTCCATTCCATCAGAGAAGGTATCATGCTCTCATGCTTCAAGTGCAATATGAATTTTTCCATTCCAAATAAATGAAAATCCAATAAGATTTCTAATAAATTATTGCAGGTGAAGCATAAGGACCCTTTTCCAATGGAAGTCCACAAATATACACATACAGTAACCGTGGACACGATAGCCTAAACCCTCTTGTACCTACTAATCTAAGTAGACGACATTTGCCCCCAGCAGTATAATATAAATCCTTAAAATGAGCTTATGACCCATAACGTACAGTTGGTCATTGGCTTATTGCATTTAATATACTTATTAGCTAATTAATTATACTTTTTTTTGCTATCTCTAGGACAAAGACGACGATTGTTCAATATACAAAAGATTAAGCAGAAAGTGCCACTGCCTAAACCAGCAAGAATACAACGACTTTATTATCCATTTTAACGAAGAGACCAAATTTGGCACCAACCCAATAGGAGAAATCATAAAAAACATGTACATTCTCAAAAGGTTTTTATATATGGGCGGCCAATATACTAAAAATGCTTTGCTCTTTTTGAACCAGGTATAACTAAGTATTATTAAAATAAAAATCTTGTATCAATGATTGGATTTTGTATAATTTCGTATTTTTTATCAGCGTGTATAAATTTCATGGAAGTATTTGTACGGAAAAATTTTCGTTTAACTTCTTGTTTTAATTTGATAACAAGAAGATATTTTTTAACATATAATATAACTGTACTTATCGCAAGGTATCCTCAGTAAATTCCGATAAACTGTAATAGTAATAGGATTTTTCGACCAGATTACTTTTTAGGTTGGTTGTAAATTGGTTATATGTTTGCGTTTTTTTTTTACATCTAAGCGATATTTTTATTTGCCAATTCAGTCACTCATCTCATCAACTCATCAGTGACTGAATTAACAAGTATAGATATCGCTCCAGTCACTCATCAGTATTAGATACACTATTTTTCAGAAAGTTGATCACTTTGTTATCCATAACTACATTTTTCATTCACTAAAGAGGGTTATAATCCATTAATTATCCAGCATGATTGATATCGTTGATTGAACTTTTGGTTGTTGAAATATATAGAACATCTTTCTTTATTTTCAGGGCCTAGAAGAAGGCACTTATACGGAAAAGTCGGAGATCATACAAGCATGCGCCTTCGCTGATATCTGCTGTATATTTGATAATCGCACCATTGTGACTTTGTGCCTTTCTTGGCCGTGTAAGAACCCTAGCTTGATAGAAGCAGATACACAGGTCAGTAAGACGCAATAATACCATCACCTACACAAGTTGACAACACATATTTAAATATCCACCAAACAATTGAAAACTATAACATAGGTACTTATCATTTATCAATGACATTTCGAATATCGAAAGTCCGAGACAGTACACACTTGCGTTTAGCAAATGTATACACTAATCAATATGTAAACACTAAACCTAAACCGGCCCAAAAGTAAGTGCGGTCGTAGGGGGCTTATCAGGGAAAAATTAATTAGAATAGAATAGCCGTTTTCTTTGAGAAAGTTACTTAATTTAGGATTTTAGGCTCAGGAATTGAATGTATCATTGAAATTCCGTATACCTACATTTATGTAGATAAATACATCTGACAAATACGCGTGATAAACATAAATAAATACGCCTGCCGGAATTCGAACTCGGGGCCACCTGCTTCGTAAGTTCATAGGAAGCCCTTTAAAAATAAACCTTTTATTATTTATATTATTAGGAGATGACAGCAAAACTCCTATACAATCTCTCCAGACTCGAAGAAGGCCGACGGTACTTAAATTTCAATGCGAAAATAACTTGTGAGATAAAGAAGCTTCTTAAGAAATATCAAGATAAAATAAGCTGTGATGCCGTAGAAATGCTTAATACGGTTTTAAATACATGCCAGCCGCAAGTTCAGCATACTGGAATGAGTCTAAGTTACCACTGTCGGCCAATGCAAGAAGGTAATAAACTGCCAAAATCTGTAGCCCAAGCAGTGGAATTATATAACTTTGCAACCATTACCCAAACATCAATAGAATATCGAGACAAATCTACATATAAAAGATCAAAAATAATACCAGAATATACAGACTGAATAACTTTTTTAACTTGGACCTATGTAGGTAGGTATTGCTTTCAATCAGGGTGGCCATAGACTTATTGAAAGTCGTCGATAAGTTTATGGGTGCCTGGTAGAATGTATTACAGAAATGTTGAATCAGTTTCTAAGTTTCCTTTATTTCAGGTATCGGAAACAAGACACTGAATGCACTGATAGCCTATCGACAGCATATGACTTTAAACGAATTGTTTTTGCACTTGGAAATTCTTCAAAATCTATCTGGAAATGAAGAAACGAAAAAGCATCTCACGCCACACCTGCCATCAATGTTAAGCTTGTTCAAAAATATGCTCCTAGAGTTTGATAGCAGTGAAATAAATATAATAATTACAAATATTATGACCAATATAGTGGGCGACAGTGTTGCGAAAAATGTAAAGGAAATTCCAAACGCCACATTAGGCGAAACATTCACATCATGCATAGCAACTGAGGTATTAAATGCTTATTTCTTTAAGGCACATACATATGTAAGGTACCTAATATCAGAACATCACACTACATTTTAAAAAGTGTCCTTACAGAACGTACATGGTAAATGTCCACGGAAATAAGGAGAAGAAATAAAAAGATTTTTTAACACTTTGTTAAATACTAATTTCAGCCAATTCAGAAGAAAAACAAGACAATTCAAGTGCCTTTGAATAAAACGAGTCACAAATACCACAAAAAGGCTTATCATCACTCACATCATGTACCCGCATACATTCAGAAAAAAGGTACAGGAGTTAATAACCGACAAAAAAGTAACGGTCAGTAATTTTCTGCCTTTCACATTCTACCTATCACATAACTATATACGTGCTACGTGCTACGAACAAGGTATCGGTAAACAAAATTAGAGTTACAATAGAGTTACTAGAATTAAAAAGAGAAAGAAAGTCTAGCAATCCCTAACAACTTTTGTTCTAAAGTCACTTGCTCAAACTGATTTGTCCTAATGGGCACATTGGGCACATGCCCTAACGAACAATTGTCATAACGATTATTTTCCATAATGTAATGGTTCTGAAAAATGGTTAGGTTGGAACTTGCTGCCACAAAAGTGGGTTAGGTTAGAACTGCGACCCTCGACAAAAAAAAATGCTTTATAACATTAGGATAAATAATCAATAATAGGGAAACCAAAATTAGGGTATACGAGTGTCAAGACAACTGATCTGATCATTATGACAAACAATATTAGAGAATGCAAAGATAGGAGAAAAGACTTTAGGGATTCAGATAATTACATAGACCCGCTTAAGTCACACTGTCATTAAGAGCCAACAGGAGTGGTAATTTCTCCATACCAACGTACTCGACTTTTTCCTCCGTGGGTTTTGATGCTAGAGCAATGATTTTTTCAACACAGATTAATATTGTCAATATCTGTGTCGGACCGTTTTGCTCTTTTTGTTTTTTTTGTTTTTTAATGCTAGAGCCCTTCAAAAATGGCCTCATAACATCAAACATCAACATAGACTATGCCGCAATGAGAGGCGTAGTATTCAAAACTGATATCAATTAGCCAAAAAAGCAAAACAGTCCAACAGAGACAATTTCATAATCATTTAGATTTCCAAATTTGGTTACGATTGGTTAAGTTTTGGAGGAGGAAACAGTCGAGTACGAAACCCCGATTTTTGAGATTTTTCGCCTTGTCCTTATCGCACTACTTTTAGGAGCCGGTTACGTTAGCGAGACGGCTATATTTACCTAAAATATTTAAAACTCAGCTCCTGTTTCGTCCTAATTTACTAGTTTGATTAGAAAATATAGGTACGTGCCAAAACATATTTGGTAACAATTTGCTATTCTACGTATAGGTACCTAAAACACGAATGCTATAGAAAATCGTCCACAGATATTGCACTTTAGAACTAGTACTAACTACATTAACATTTGCTTTTTCTTCCAGTAATACAAAAATCAGAAGTCGAAGTTATGAATAAAACGAGAAAACCAAACACATCAAGTGTTATTAGACCAAAAATCACTCCAGCTTCAAAGTCTTTAAACGCGTCCAAAGTTAAGAATTTGGCGTCATTTATTAAATCAAACGTTAATGTTTTCCGGAAAGAAGACACTAAAACTTCTGTATACACTGTTATCAACAGGTCACAAAAATTCATGGATCTTTCGTGGGGAGGTAAACTCTTTTTAACACGTATTTTTGAAATAGCATCAGCTACAGTAGCGGCAAAAAATCTATCATACTGCTATTTATAGCAGACATTCGCTCGAAAATTCATGAAATTAGTCTAGATATATAATTATATATATCATGTAAACAATGATTCTATCATCAACATCACCACGACCATATATTTACTTACGGTACTTACGACTACGACTCGCTGCACGTGGTAAACTAATTACAGATCAAAATGAACCCTAGCTTAATCAAATTGTTGTTTTCATACGCCCCTATATTGTAAATTTCATCGAAAACGCTGCAGCCGTTTTTGGAAAATATGTAGTTAAAAAAATATATGTAAAATGTACCTATCTGAAAAAAATATGATAGATTTTTGCCGATAATGTAGATGTTTACGACGCTGGTTTATAAAAATCCTTTTGAAAAAAGTATTCATATCAAAGCAACCCACAATTATTCGCTCGTACCACGACTATTCTTGTCCATTAAGAGCCAACAGGAGTGGTCATTTCTCCATACAAACGTACTCCTCGTTTTCCTCCGTGTTTTTTGAAGCTAGAGCAATGATTTTTTCCACACAGATTAATATTGTCAATATCTGTGTCGGACTGTTTTGCTTTTTTTGATGTTTTTGTTTTTTAAGGCGCTAGTGCCCTTCAAAAATGGCCTAATTAACTATGCTGCAATGAGAGGCGTGGCATTTAAAACTGATATCAATTAGCCAAAAAAGCAAAACGGTCCGACACAGATAATTTCATAATCATTTCGATTTCGAAATTTGGTTACGATTGGTTAAGTTTTGGAGGAGGAAACAGAGGAGTACGAAACCTCGATTTTTGAGATTTTTACGCAGGATTTTTCGCCTTATCCTTATCAGTTATCACACTACTTTTAGGTGCCGCTTCCGTTAGCGAGACGGGTATATTTACCTAAAATATTTAAAACTCAGCTCCTGTTTCGTCTTAAAAATTTTAAATACACGGAAATTTGCCCTCATTTCCGTGGGCAAATTTTTCATGTTCGTTTGTAATTTAAAAAAATATTGCCTTTTTTCAGATGTCAGCGATGTTATAGTGGTACCCATAGACAACAAAAAGAGTGACGTTAAATAAATTGTTTAATATTTCATAAAATTACAAAAATGTATATACAATTTTTACCTCCATTTGCCATAAGTCCATAACCAGAGGAAATCATGTAGAGTTAGATCAAAATAAGTCTGCAACGACTTGGATAGCACATGTAGTGCAAGTGTTATTTAAAATACGTCATAATTTCATAGAAGTATTAAATATAAAATAACATTTGCATATGCTATCCAAATCGTTGCAGATTTGTCTTTGTGTGACTCTAAGCACATAATTATCATCTTATTTTCAGTGTTATTATCACTAATTATAAAATAAAGTCTACAATAAAATAAATAAATATTTTATACAATCATGTATGTAAATGCTGTGAAATTGTTTTGAATACAATACAACCATAGACAAAAAAACACTACTTACTTTTTTTGTGTGCTGGCAATACATCAGGGAATATCTTGGAGACAAGCAATAATGAACCTTGTTAGTCCTTTTTACAACACAGCTTCAAAAAATTTAGGTAAACCCTCTTAAACATCTTGTTATTAGGCTATGGACTTAAGGTTCATTATGGCTTGTTCCACAAACATTATATTGCTGGCCCAATATTACAGGTAGGGTTCAATGTTCCACTTTTATTAAATTGAAATTTGAACATTGTCATAGCGACATTAAGTCGAATTTCAACTATCTTGAAAATTTAACATAGAACCCTGTAATATTGGGCCAGCGATATGCCAAACAGCTGCTAGAATGGAATGGGATGAAACAATAGGAATGTTATCAAAATGCGGAATATTGCGGAAAGTGAACAGCTGATAATAGCGAAAGATTGCAAGTTTAAGAATGTTAACAAGTGGGCTCTTAAGTCTATAGTGTAGTTGAGGTCCAGCCTCATTCTGCAACGTTTTATTGTATAACCCAGCCATTCTCAAAGTGTGTTCCGCGGAACCCTAGGGTTCCGCAAAGCCTCTGTTGGGGTTCCGCAAAAATACTTCTAATAATAAGAAAAAAACAATAGGTATATCTGGTCGACCATGACGAACGAAAATATTTAATTTGGGGTTCCGTCAAATATTTCGCTTTCCAAAAGGGTTCCGTCACCAAAAAACTGTGGGTAGGAAGACAAAAAAAAATAGAAGGGGGTGCTCATAAGATCACTATGCTTAGTATGCTGACGTGTATGTGACACTTTTTAAACATCTTATTTATTTTGATCTTTTTATTGGCTTGTTTTTGCCATATAGTGATGGATCAGATCATAGATATACACTAATGTATGTGATCACCATCAGGGGAGGAGTTGACTATAATGTTTGTATACTTAGAGCTTTCTTTAGATTTCTATTAGGGCTGATACAGGCAGACTGCAACCTGATTGCATTTTTTTATGCCGCAGTTTAACTTTTATTTAGCTTTGGCATAACAAAGTTGAGATCTATAGTCTGTTTCGAAAGAGAAGAGTCGTATATTGGGCCCCATAGATCTGACAACTCTTCTCTTTCCGCACAGACTCTGCCCAAAATAAAGCGTAAACAACTAAATCTTAAAAAAATATATAAATATGAATCAGTCAATATATCTGCTGTCAAATTCATTGTTGTACCTAGATTGTGTATTGTCATGGTATCTAAGTGATCTCTTGTTCTGCGGAGGTGGGTTGCTCGGCTTAAAGAACATAGCTAACAGGATGTAAAATCCCCCAACAATTTTACTCAAAAAGTCTAAAAAACCCAAAAACATTGGAGTCGAATTTTTGACCAAAATTGACATTTCTCTCAACAACGCTAAAATAAAATTGCCGAGGAAATTGATAAATGCAGTGCTTCCAGTAAAAACTGCAATTACAAGTGCAAAAATGAATGTAAAGAATTCTTTTACATTGGTTATAGATAAAGCAGTTTTTAAATTAGCTTTTATCTCTTGAACAGTGTCGCTAAGAGCCTCTATAGGCTTTTCAACTTTGCCTTCACTTTTTTCCATACTCTTGCTTGTACCTTCAGATCCTCCAGTCAATATAGGCTCCAATTCCAGAAATGCATCTGATATGTGCCGAAGACACTTGACAGTCACTATAATTTCTTCATCCCTGAATTTGAGGCTCTTCACTTGAAACCAAAACGGCCCGAAGGGTTGATTGTCAATTTCGGTCCAGATGCATACGCCAGATGTGTAACCGAGTGGTTCAGAGTCAGTGATCCCGATCCATTGGATGTTTGGACAAACAATACGGAGACTGTTTTGCACTTCAAGCAAATCTCTCTTCAAGTCAACCTCAGCCGGACTAACAACAACAACATCTCTGTAGCCAATCTGTTGGTTTATTAGCCGCCTTTCTAAGTAGCGACCTAAGAAAATTCGAGATTTCAGCAAGTCCTTAGCGAGATTTTTCTGCTTCACAACATTTATGTCGTCGTGATCGTGGCTCTCTTGCGAAGATGCTGTTGAATCGAACTGCGTGCTCCTTCTAATAACACTCATCTTTCTTATAAACAATACAAACTGGTAATTTGGCTATCTCGATTTTTAAAGAAATGATAATGACGAGAGTGCACTGAATGGTGCAATATGACATTGACAAAGACAAAATGCATAGATATAAGAATATATACAGATGCCTTCCAAGCGAGCTGTCAGTGGGACCACTTTTTGTTTAGTGTACGATTAACAAAGCGACCCACTTTGCTGTAGCCATGTCGATAAAGTCATATCGATAAACTACCGACATTTCTTGCAATTATAATTTTACTTCAAAGGTTTAACTATACCTAAAATGAACAAAAACGCTTTTTTTCTTTATTGTGGTTATAATATCACAATTTTGTAGTCACGCCCCAGGAGAGAACCAAGGGAAAGTTCAGATATTTAATTAAAATACATAAATACTAGTGTCCGACCGAAACATGTTTTTTTGCCGAAACCGAAACCGAAACCGAATGTTCGGCTTTGGCCCCAGTTTCGGCCGAAACCGAAACCGAAACCGAACCTTTTGTTGACTTGTGAAAACCGTTGAAAATATGTCACAAAACCGCTTTTTAGAGGAGAGGCCAATTCGTAGAAATTACCTTATTTACAATTTTCGTAGGACCGAAAAGGATTATACCGGGTTGGACTAAAGCAAAGGGGTTTTAGCACTTAGAAAAAAAATCATCAGAGTGATGTTATTATGATACCTATTTTTCATGATGTTATCCTAGAGAATACGCTAAAATAAGCATCAGCAAGCACCATTTTTTATTTTAGAGAAAAGTTATTCATACAAAACATGCTTTTTTTAGCGTATTCTCTACGATAACACAATAAAAAATAATGTTATAATGACACAACATTCATGGAAATTTGTACTGTTCTAGATTTTTCCCAACTTTCGGGTCAAATATATTGGCCATTTTCGATTTTAGAGAAAAGTTTTTCCTACGAAACATGCTTATTTTAGCGTTGTGATTGATTTTTTTCTGTCTTTTACGATTCCTATATATTTTGCAGTTTTGCTCAAAAAAAACTGTTTTTTTGTGCACCCCGTTTGCTTTAGGCCGGCCCTAAAATACATACCAAGTGACTGTGAATATCCTCTATATAATGTTCAAAAATAATTAGCCAGAAATATTAAAAAATAAGAGAATTAGGTACTTGTTAGACTATGTTATTACATTTGTAATTTACTCACAAAGCCCTTACATTTGGTACTCCACATGGTATGTTTAAAAGAAAATAGTTTACAATTTTGTACTGCCGACTTTATAACGTCATAGAAACACATTCTACCACTTTATGAAGCGACAACATGCATTTTGATAATCAGTAGATCATGCTGATTCCAATAATACCACTTGTCGGTATAAACCTTTTTAGTCCTACGAAAGTTGCTATTCTTCAACTTGGCCACTCCACTAGTTATACAGGGGAATTGTATTTTATAATAAATCAATTAATTTATGTATGTATACATAAATCAGTATATTAATATTGTTGTCCTACTTGTTCCCCAACTTTAGATCTTTGTCACATGTTTAGTTTCATAGTACGAAGTACCATTTCGTAAGTTTCGGCCCGGCCGAAAGGTTCGGCCGTTTTTTGGCCGAAACCGAAACTACAGCCGAAACATGATTTTTTGGCCGAAACTGGCCGAAACCGAAACCGAAACCGAACCTTCGGTCGGACACTAATAAATACCTATTAAAATAGGTGGTCCGCAATAATTGAATTATTTTATTACATTATAATATATTCATTATCCATTAGCATTTCAATTATGTTTATGTTTAACGAAGATATTGAAGCTTCAATTAATCGCTATTTCGTTCCGCTGTGTAGCGTTTATCGATATATAACATGATTAAAATCGACTTTTTACATCCCTAAAAGAGCACACATATACGTTTTTACGCACACATGCACAACCTGGGTCGCCTAAAAAGGGGCCACTTGGATTTGAAGTCCATCTTGTCAACAGTATAGTTGTCCTTGTTTGACAAATGGCATTTTAAAAGAGCGAGGAGAGAGAAATGATACTAGTTGCTGCGCCGTCAAATAGAACAATAAAGGTAGGGGCATAGACTTATAATATATAAAGACGTAGTCTCAGCGAGCTGTCACTGTTGCCACTTTTGTTTAGTGTACGATTAACAATGAGGCCCACGTTGCTGTAGCCATGTCGATAAAGTCATATCGATAAACTATCGACATTTCTTGCAATTTTAATTTTACTTCAAAGGCTTAACGATACCTAAAATGACCAAAAACGCTTTTATTCTTTATTGTGGTTATCAGATCACAATTTTATAGTCACGCCCCAGCAGGGAACCAAGGGAAAGTTCAGATATTAAATTAAAATACATAAATACCTCCTAAAATAGGTGTTCCGCAATAATTGAATTATATTATTATATTATAATATATTCATTATCCATTAGCATTTCAATTATGTTTATGTTTAACGAAGATATTGAAGCTTCACTTAATCGCTATTTCGTTCCGCTGTGTTGCGTTTATCGATATATAACATGATTAAAATCGACTTTTCACATCCCTAAAAGAGCACACATACACGCTATTACGCACACATACACAGCCTGGGCGCATCAAGAAAGGCAACACTTGATTTGAAGTCCACCTTGTCAACAGTATGGTTGTCCTTTTTTGACAAACGGCATTTTAAAAGAGCGAGGAGAGAGAAATGATACTAGTTGCTGCGTCGTGAAAGAGAACAGAAAAGGTTGGGCCCTTGATAAAAATAAACGGCTCTGACCTGTTTAAGCCATATTTAAAACCGTTGCCCGACAAATAATGTTTTTTTGTACCTAGTAGCACCAAATTCCAGGTGAAAATATATTTTTTATTACAGGTAACATAGCTCGTAACTGTCACTGCACGGTTGTCATGCGATATTATTTTGGAAAATTCGTGGTGTTTTCACAAATTCTCTACAATTATGCGACTTCCTAATTACTTCAAACCGTGATCCGATTCGCATGTCTCGGTTACGTTCAGTCTAATTCATCGTTTTCGTGCAATTTGCTGTGTTCCAGTAACAACAGCTACGATGGATAACGGTGCGATACAAACACTGGAGACTGCAGCCCAGATGTTGATGGTACGACTAAAATGAATGTATATAAATCTATCCTAAAATTATACTAGACAATGACACATAGAGCTTCATAATAAATTCTAGGACAAGCTTATACCGGGTGCTCATTCTCTTAAGGCGCACTAGTATTTTTATTTGATAATAACACCCTAATTGAATATTGTACAACCAATCCTACGATTGGATGAAGACAGAAGCTCGTAGATAGTTTTCATTCTGTTTTACTAATACTAGAAACAAAGCTTTACACTATTTTGTTAGAAGTATTTTAAGGATTATCAGTTGGGCTACCTTCATTCTCTATTTTACTACAATGATGAAATGAAATGTTATAAAGCTATCATTATAATACTGTTTTCTACACTTAGATACTAAGTAAGGTAGGTAGGTAAGTTTATACTTAGATTTTTATTCTCATAATATAAATTATCCTAAACTAAGCTAAACTAATTTATATTATGATCATCATTATTATTAACATTAGATATAAACAATAAAATAGTTAAAAAAAATTGTAACAAGGTCCACCATTGTACAATTAGCAGTATTTGTACTGTCAATACCTTCATCCACATTGTCATAACTAAAAACCTGTTACTTAGGGCATGGGCATACTGAAAATTCCTTGACTGGCCACTTAGAAAAAAACCGGGCAAGTGCGAGTCGGACTCGCGCACGAAGGGTTCCGTACCATAATGCAAAAAAAAAAAAAACAAAAAAAAGCAAAAAAAAAAACGGTCACCCATCCAAGTACTGACCACTCCCGACGTTGCTTAACTTTGGTCAAAAATCACGTTTGTTGTATGGGAGCCCCATTTAAATCTTTATTTTATTCTGTTTTTAGTATTTGTTGTTATAGCGGCAACAGAAATACATCATCTGTGAAAATTTCAACTGTCTAGCTATCACGGTTCGTGAGATACAGCCTGGTGACAGACAGACGGACGAGACAAGACTACCTACTATGGGACACCCCACGGGAATCTTAACTTCCCCATTGGTGCCTAACTTGGCCGAGTAAATGTATGGAAGGGTTTGAAGTTAATACTTGGGATATTTCTGCTTTTATTTAAAAAAAGTTATTAATGTAATTTTACTCATTAGGTAACACACTTTCGATATCAGTTGGAAGTTTTCTGATATCTGTTATATTTACGGAATTATGGCCTGGCCACACTTAACGATTACACCCTGTATATGGTTATGTAGTTTATTCATAGTTCAACACGACCTATTATATGTATACTTAATAAAGTAAAATGAAATAAATAAAGCACTATTTTTCATTCATAGGCCCCACCAACCCTGGTGACATCAGAGCAGCGGCATCAAGCAGAAAGCGTGTTCCTAGAGTTCAGGAGTACCAAAAACCCTTACCAACTCTGCAGGGAGATTCTAGAAAAATCCAGAACTGACTATGTCCTGTTTGAAGCAGCCGGGCTGCTAAAGACAGCGCTTATCAGAGAATGGACATTGTTGTCAGAAAGTGATATTTCTTCTCTCAGAGAATATTTGCTGAATTACTTGCTGAGACAAGATACTCCGCCGTTTCTGAGAGAAAAATTATTGCAGGTATATGTTTGTTATTTACATGAATATGACGCAACTAAAATAGTTACGCAAAAGAAGTGCTTTGAAATATCTGCATTTATAACATTGACTTATATCTCAGGACGGGGCTTACGGTTACTAAAATGTAGTGTCCGACCGAAACATGTTTTTTTGCCGAAACCGAAACCGAAACCGAATGTTCGGCTTTGGCCCCAGTTTCGGCCGAAACCGAAACCGAAACCGAACCTTTTGTTGACTTGTGAAAACCGTTGAAAATATGTCACAAAACCGCTTTTTAGAGGAGAGGCCAATTCGTAGAAATTACCTTATTTACAATTTTCGTAGGACCGAAAAGGATTATACCGGGTTGGACTAAAGCAAAGGGGTTTTAGCACTTAGAAAAAAAATCATCAGAGTGATGTTATTATGATACCTATTTTTCATGATGTTATCCTAGAGAATACGCTAAAATAAGCATCAGCAAGCACCATTTTTTATTTTAGAGAAAAGTTATTCATACAAAACATGCTTTTTTTAGCGTATTCTCTACGATAACACAATAAAAAATAATGTTATAATGACACAACATTCATGGAAATTTGTACTGTTCTAGATTTTTCCCAACTTTCGGGTCAAATATATTGGCCATTTTCGATTTTAGAGAAAAGTTTTTCCTACGAAACATGCTTATTTTAGCGTTGTGATTGATTTTTTTCTGTCTTTTACGATTCCTATATATTTTGCAGTTTTGCTCAAAAAAAACTGTTTTTTTGTGCACCCCGTTTGCTTTAGGCCGGCCCTAAAATACATACCAAGTGACTGTGAATATCCTCTATATAATGTTCAAAAATAATTAGCCAGAAATATTAAAAAATAAGAGAATTAGGTACTTGTTAGACTATGTTATTACATTTGTAATTTACTCACAAAGCCCTTACATTTGGTACTCCACATGGTATGTTTAAAAGAAAATAGTTTACAATTTTGTACTGCCGACTTTATAACGTCATAGAAACACATTCTACCACTTTATGAAGCGACAACATGCATTTTGATAATCAGTAGATCATGCTGATTCCAATAATACCACTTGTCGGTATAAACCTTTTTAGTCCTACGAAAGTTGCTATTCTTCAACTTGGCCACTCCACTAGTTATACAGGGGAATTGTATTTTATAATAAATCAATTAATTTATGTATGTATACATAAATCAGTATATTAATATTGTTGTCCTACTTGTTCCCCAACTTTAGATCTTTGTCACATGTTTAGTTTCATAGTACGAAGTACCATTTCGTAAGTTTCGGCCCGGCCGAAAGGTTCGGCCGTTTTTTGGCCGAAACCGAAACTACAGCCGAAACATGATTTTTTGGCCGAAACTGGCCGAAACCGAAACCGAAACCGAACCTTCGGTCGGACACTACTAAAATGGTACTAGTTCAGCGATGTCACTCACGAATTCGAGCCAATCGTGCAGTCTAACGCAACTAGTTGCGAGCTTGCGACCAATCGCGCGCGTGATGCGAACTCATCAACCAATCGCGTTGTAGCGGTGTCACCGCTGTGCTGGCCCCATTCATGACCCATTCTTATTGCCCGTAAGGCCAATCCTGAGTTATACGTCAATGATTTATAACAATAGATAGACAAAGAGGAAATAACTTTGCACATTTTATTATATCTTGTAAATTATACGATGATTTTTCAACAACTACTTCTAGCCATATTGTGCAAGGTTGTATACATTTTGGCTGATTAATAGATGTCGGGACATCCATGATGAAAGTTGCTCAGTATGTCCTAAACCAGCGGTCGCCAACAAGCGGCCCGCGGGCCGCATGCGGCTCGCGAACCTCTCGCTTGCGGCCCGCAGCCCCCCGGGCTATTTTGTATGTAATATTGTAAAACAACAATGTCTGATAAAGATACATATTAATAAAAGTGCGGCCCGCGTCAATTTACTTAACTACTATGTGGCCCTTAACTCCTAAAAGGTTGCCGACCGCTGTCCTAAACTAAACTTTCGCCCCCAAAATATGGCTAAGGGCGTGGACTAAACGCAAGCGGCGTGCGGCAAATGAAGGTCATTCACTTGATATGCCGCACAGTGTTTCGTCTAGAACAAGCTAGGTGGACAAAATTATTTTTTTGTGTTTTTGGGTAGTATTATGGTTAGTATTGCTTAATTAAATATAATTTACTAAAAATTTTAAAATACCATGAAAAAAAGCAAAAAAATAAAAATAAAATATATATTTAAATTAATTATATATTTTTTTGCAAATAAATTATTAACACAATAATAAACAAAATTTTACAGTTCATTAGATACATTATTTTCATAGTATTTACTTTAAAATATACAAAAAAAATAAAAATGTAATATAGAAAATTAATTAAAACTTAACTTATTATTAATAATTAATCTGTTAATTATTAATAACTTATAATCTGTTCTAACTCATGTATTATATCAGAATAATAATTGTTTTGCGTAAGTTTTTTAAAGTTCTTCTGAAGGATATAACACGCTTGTACCTTTTGCATTGGGCAAATAATGATATGATGAATATTTATGATAATCACCCTTCATTGACCACATTTTAGTCTGCTTGTAAGTTTGTATTTGTCGATTTTGACTCAATATAATATGCTAATGCCTCAGTAACACTTAGCTGCCTAGAATTCATTGAAGTACCTACTGCTGTCATAAGAACAAGACTACGTTGGCTTAAGTGGACTTTCTCTAATATTTTTTAACATTTTTGCCGTGTTCTATTTTCTGTCGATCACGAATCAATCGGGATTTCGGCAGCAGTTAAAATATAGGTACGTAATTGTACCAGATCTTTAACTCAGCGTTTTTTCCGTTTCAAAAGGGGAACTTTTGAAGTTTAATTTGGGTCTTCCTGCAGGATTAACATTTTCAGACGACGTTGATGCACTTGGTCTAGTTATGTACACTCGTAATTCTATATTTTGGCCATCCATACCACTTTTAAACTTTTCCACAAATTGCTTCTTTAAATCTTGACGCACTATTCCACTTGGTATTCAGTTTTGATGAATAACTGGTTAAAATATTTTTTAACCGTCTCTCAGACTCTTCTTTGAAATCTCGTAACTCATATTTTACCAATATAAACTGATAAAGGTGGAAATTTTCGTCGTTTTTCCCCTTATTTGTCCATTCTTCAAAAACCCCTTCCTTAAAATAGAGAAAACGTGTTCTGCAAAAAAAATGAAAAAAAAATGTTATGCAAATTTATGCAAAATTAAATATACACCATCATAAAATAGAATTATGCAAGTAAATAATATCAAAAATCTAGACCGGTGTCAAGCGGTGTCAAGTATTTGCTAGTCTATCAAAGTTCTAAAATGAAGAAAAAATCACCACGTTTTTAAGTGCATATTTATTGCTCTATACGAGCATTATTACAACTGATATGAACATGTTTTTATGAAAAATATAAAGTGCTTACCTTCAGTTATAAGATCTATTACCAAACCTTTTCATAAAATAACGTTTTACTTGTAAGAGATGTCGTTGAACGCATCACAAAATTGCAACTGATTAAATTGTGCAATTGCACTTACCTCATTAGCTGACTTCTGCACCCTATGGCTCATAAAATTAGAAAGTTAGACATAATCTATTAATGGGTTTGGGGGTTTCAACATGTTGTTTATCATATCTAATGACTCATTAGAGATAATTTGATAACGACTTTTGTCCACCTAGCTTGTTCTAGACGAAACACTGTGTGCCGTTCGCCGCGCACCGTATGCGTATTAGACTAGACATAAAAATTCAAAATCGCTCTCCTTTTTGATTCGACTGGCAAATCATATTACTTTTTGGCAACCGGGTTTTTTAACCTAATTAGACCCCGCTGAATCCGAATTTGCCGGTTGCTCGATCGAAATCATGACCGGAAGTGAGATATTTGACATTAAAGGTCCCTTTTTTTAGTTTTTCGTAAATAACTCTTAAACGGAGGCGCATAGCGAAAAATGTTCTATTACATAAGTAATCTGCATAAAATTGACTACAAGAAAGATTCAGTAGGTACAATTTTTCGCTAGGATCAATATTCAAAGAGATATTAACGCGGAAAATTTAATTATAATCACTTCTAAGGTCCCTTTTTTTAGTTTTTCGTAAATAACTCATAAACGGTGGCCAATATCAAAAAATGTTGTTAAACGATAATAATCTGCACAGAATTTTGAACAAAACAGATTCAGTACACTTTTCGCAGGGATCAATATTTAAAAAGATAATAAAGAGGGAAAGTTCTAGTATAATGAATTCTAAGTTTCCTTGTTTTTATTTATTCGTTAATAATTTGAAAAGTATGACTCATAGCAAAAAAAATCTTATACCTAAATAATAAACATAAAATTTTCTACAAGAAACATGTAGAACACTTTTCTCTAGGATCAATATTTAAAAAGACAAAGCAGCGGGTAAGTTAATTATAAATAATTTTAAAGTCCCTTTTTAGTTATTTGTAAATAACTCGTAAACGGTGTCCCATAACAAAATAGGGTTTTAAAAATAAATTATCCACATAAAATTTCCTCCAAAAAACATCTGGAACACTTTTCTCTAGGATCAATATTTAAAGCGATATTAATGGAAGAAAGTTAATTACAATCAGTTCACAGGTCACTTTTTATTAGTTTTTCGTAAATAACTCGTAAACGGTGGCCCTTTGCAAAATAATATTCTACATAAATATTAAACATAAAATTGTCCACAAAAAAGGTTCTGTACACTTTTTTGCTACGTTCAATATTTAAAGAGGTATTAAAGGGTGTAAGTTAATTACAATCAATTTCCAGGTCCATATTTTTAGGTTTTCGTAAATGACTCGTAAAGTAAGGCTCATAGCAAAATAAGTCCTTAATGTTCTTGTAAATAAAAAATCGGCATAAAATTTTCTACGAAAACATAATGAACACTTTTCTCTGGGATAAATATTTGAAACGATATTAAAGAAAGAAAGTTCATTACGATCAAATATCAAATATCAAATATCAACATTTATTCAGCAAATAGGCCACAAGGGCACTTTTACACGTCAACATTGAATTTACATAAAAGCAAAAATAATAACATCAACAATTTTATAAATTAAAACTAACAATTCAATCTAACGTATTACAATTACTAAGAGATGTATATGGTCTCTTAATGTCGAATTACATACAAAATACAGATAAAAAAACACACACAAAAAATCTATAATATTTAGAGGTGTAAATGTCTCTAGGTGTCAGAACTATAAGATTATATAGTTTATCAAGTTATCCTTAGAGATGTATAGGGTCTCCAAGAGTCAATATCCTGTATAATTAATACATTCATTAAAAGAAAAGAAACATACGAGAACAGAATGAGGCGTCTCACTGTAATTAATTAATAAAAGTTACTAAGTATAATAGCTCGTGTTAGCTTAACAGACCAGTCTCCACAAACAGCACCCGTTCACGAGTATGACGCGTATCTCAGCCATCGCCTCCCTCAACCTTCATTCGGGAAAGTGGCGACCCGATCAACAACGCCACCGTAAGCAAAGACTTTTAAGCGAGCATGACATGTTCAAGCTACCGGCCTATATTAATATTAAAATAGTAATAACATGTAGCTGTAAGACACGGCATTTTGTGCTCATATGTTACATAAAAAGACAGTAATATAGCTTCACATAATTACTAGCCTAAGTTGACTTAGAGATGTAAAGGTCTCTAAGTGTCAGAAACATTAAAAATATAGGTAAGTATGTACAATCAAAAATAAAAATCAAATAAATAAATATGTACTTAGAGATGTATAAGGTCTCCAAGTGTCCAAAACTAAAATTAAATTAAACAATATAATCAAGCGAGAACATCATTGTCTCATGTGTCAATTCTACTGGACACTAGCATATTTAATTCAGTGTAAAAAAAAAAACAATATTTATTTAATTCTTATTATACTAATGAAACCAATCAAGCTACCTGCTTAAAAGCATCTCTATCGATCAATACACATGTCACTTCTTTTTAGTTTTTAGGGTTCCGTACCTCAAAAGGAAAAAACCGGCCAAGCGCGAGTCGGACTCGCGTTGCAAGGGTTCCGTACATTACCCAAATTTCAACAACGTATTTTTTATATGTGAAACGCTAGTGAATTGCCATTAAAAAACCCGTTCAAAAACTAAGTAAAGTGCGACTCGCGCTTGCATATTTCTAATAGGTCTTCCTGTCATCTATAGGTAAACCCAGTAGTTTCGGAGATAAAGCCCCCCCCCCCCCCCCCTCATAGCCAAACAATGACCATCCCCCCCCCCCCCGCCCCATTTATCCGTTTACGAGCCATTTACCAAAACCTGAAAATAGGGACTTGGAAATTCATTATTATTGATTATTGAACTTACCCCCTTTAATACCTCTTTAAATATTGATCGTAGCGAAAAAGTGTATAGAACCTTTTTTGTGGACAATTTTATGTTTAATATTTATGTAGAATATTATTTTGCAAAGGGCAACCGTTTACGAGTTATTTACGACAAACTAATAAAAAGTGACCTGTGAACTGATTGTAATTAACTTTCTTCCATTAATATCCCTTTAAATATTGATCCTAGAAAAAAGTGTTTCAGATGTTTTTTGGAGGAAATTTTATGTAGATAATTTATTTTTAAAAACCTATTTTGTTATGGGACACCGTTTACGAGTTATTTACAAATAACTAAAAAGAGACTTTAAAATTATTTATAATTAACTTACCCGCTGCTTTGTCTATTTAAATATTGATCCTAGCGAAAAGTGTTCTACGTGTTTCTTGTAGGAAATTTTATGTTTATTATTTAGGTATAAGATTTTTTTTGCTATGAGTCATACTTTTCAAATTATTAACGAATAAATAAAAACAAGGAAACTTAGAATTCATTATACTAGAACTTTCCCTCTTTATTATCTTTTTAAATATTGATCCCTGCGAAAAGTGTACTGAATCTGTTTTGTTCAAAATTTTGTGTAGATTATTATCGTTTAACAACATTTTTTGATATTGGCCACCGTTTATGAGTTATTTACGAAAAACTAAAAAAAGGGACCTTAGAAGTGATTATAATTAAATTTCCCGCGTTAATATCTCTTTGAATATTGATCCTAGCGAAAAATTGTGCTGAATTTTTCTTGTAGGCAATTTTATGCAGATTACTTATGTAATAGAGCATTTTTTGCTATGCGCCTCCGTTTAAGAGTTATTTACGAAAAACTAAAAAAAGGGACCTTTAATGTCAAATATCTCACTTCCGGTCATGATTTCGATCGAGCAACCGGCAAATTCGGATTCAGCGGGGTCTAATTAGGTTAAAAAACCCGGTTGCCAAAAAGTAATAAGCTTTGCCAGTCGAAATCGTTTTGATGAAAAATATGACCAGTCTATATGTAAAGATAAACAAATATAAATTTTGTATTTGTATAAAAAAAAAACAGAACTACCTAATTCAATATTTCTTCCACAGACAATAGCAATAATCATCAAAAGAGGCAGCATAGACGATGGCGGAAGAGAGAGAAAGGCTTTACTCACGGAGTTAGAGAAAATAATTCTAAGCTCACCCATAAGTCAACAGAAGCTCGCCTGCTCTCTCATCCTCGCTATCATGCAAGAATACGCCATCACGGTCAAATCAGCCGACGTAGGCTTGATATGGGAAGTGCACTTTAGACTTAAGAAATCCTTCGAAGCGTTAGACTTAAAAAGAATATTCAGATTCACAGTCAGCGTTCTAGAACAGATAGTTCGCTCCGGACATAGGCCTGAAGGAGAGCAAGCGTTATTGACTAAGCAATTGCTAACTATAGTCGAAACAGTCTTATGCTGGGGGCAAGTGTCTCCGCTACTACCAAAGCGATTAATCGGAGCATTCGAAGCTATATACGAAAGCGATGCAGCACCGGCTCTAAGACTAAGTTTAAATTGGAGAGACACAATATTACAGCCAGAGCTTATCGCTCTATTCTTCGAGATACATATGTATGTGCGAACGAATCCTGATTTAGCTAGTCCGTCTCTAACTTGTCTAGTTCAGCTGGCTAGTTTGAGCGGTGTAGTGGTGTCCGCTAGTAATCTAAAACAGCAGTATTTGGAGAACTATGTGAATAGTTTCTTGAATATGATGGCTAATATTCAGCCGATGGAGCGAGAGATGCTGGGTATATCGGATATATATAGGCGTCTCATTCAGTTCTTCGCGCCGAGCATGATCGCGAATACGCCGCCGACTTTGCTGCAGAATTTAACGACGCTCACTTGTCATTGTATTAGAGGAGCCGTGGTGGAAGAAGGGGTAAGTTCAACTTTTTGCGAACAAAACATATTATTTTATTACATACATGCATACATATAATCACGCCCAGTGTTGGCCGAAACGTTAATGCAATTGAATATTCTTGACCATTAAACAGTACAAATTGAACTGTAACGGTCCGTTTACGGTTCATTTTGTACTGGTTAATGGTCAATTGCAATTAACGTTCGGCCAACACTGATCACGCCTATTTCCCGGAGGGGTAGGCAGAGACCATGGATTTCCATTTGCTTGCTATTATTTTATTAAATATTTTGATTTGTTTTTAAAGTAGTCACACTACAAAATACTAATGATAAACTGAAATAGATGTCATATTCAGTCAGCAGAAGAAGTTGCTACTTGCTAAGCTGTCGAGGTGTTCAAAATGACTTTGACGCGACTTTATTATAAAAGCGTGTCAAGATAATTTTGAACACCACGCCCGTTTAGCAACTTCTGCTGCTGACTGTATTAAGAATAAGACCAAGCTCTCCAGTGGCAGAGGCGGTATATTTCAGTTTACAAAGGGAATTCTTTTATCGGTTTTCTCAGACCAATTTTCATCGATCCCAGGCATCCCAGCCGGGAATTATCGTTATTGTTAGAACTTTACCAGTGAGTCTTATCACGAGCTGTTTCATAGAATTCTTTATATAGCAACAATGTTGCATATCAAATAACGTGTCAGTTTCAATAAGCTGTTGTTTCATTAACCATTACATAGTAATTTCATTGCCTTTTAGTACACGTCTTGACGTCTCATTGGCCAGTTTAGTATGAATAATTTAATTCCATAAACAGGAACTATTTTAATAACAAAACTTCCGTGAGACACGGACATATTAATTATATTAAGAACGGGTCACTCACTTATTTTAAGTCCGAAGTCACGTATTTTTAACAAGCTTTTATTAGGTCGACCTGTATGTAACTAACTATGTAATGGAATCTAAGGTAACTAATTTAACCATCTTCCAACGATCGTAGCGTCATGAAAATTGGCAGCTGTATGTAGTTCTGATGACAATACAATAATATGGTACTGTCGAACTGATCTGATGATGGAGACAGGAGGTGGCCGTGAACTCTCGACCTGTATGCAACTAACTATGTAATGGAATCTAAGATAACTAATTTAAGCATCTTCCAAGGATCGTAGCGTCATGAAAATTGGCAGCTGTATGTAGTTCTGATGACAATACAATAATATGGTACTGGCGAACTGATCTGATGATGGAGACAGGAGGTGGCCATAGGAACTCTGTGATGAAACAACGCAACCTAATTGTGTTAGGGGTTTTTAGAATTGTCTCGATGAGTATTAGTTGTAGGTATATCGTAAGAAAAGTACAGTCAGCGATAAAAGCTTGTACCAAAAATGAATTTTTTGCCAAATACTTATTTAGAGATGCACCGGATATCCGGATCCGGTATCCGGCCTATCCGGCCATTATTATACTATCCGGGCGGATACCGGATAGTAACATTGCTTGATTTCGAAGTAAACAAATTGGATTTAAGAAACAGACACGGTCATACTCGTACTTGTTTATTATTTTAAAACAATTTAATAATTCCACTGACTTGCACGCGCACTCATTTCGAACCTAGAAATGAGTCCCCGCGAACGTTCACTAGGAAACAGGTCAAACCTGCAGAATGCGCACCTGTAAAACCGAAATGTAGGTACAGTTCCGCTGGCCGAATATTCGGCGGCCGGAGTTTATCGGAGTCTGGTACATTTTCTCCTATAACTGCATTATAATACTGAGACCCCGGTAACGTACTGCAGTCAAACTTCACGTACGTTTCGTCGTCCATTAGAATGCATGGCGATTTGTTTTGCAGCAAAATATCGTATAAATTACGGCACCTTTTTTTTGACCGTAGTTGCTGCTCGGCACTTCTCTTCGGCATTTTTTGCTTTTTATATGTCCGTATGTTATTTCTTTTCTTGATATTCTGTACGGTGCCGACGCTAATACCTTCTTTTTTTGCAATATCACGAACCGATATGTACTTTTTTGATTTTAACAGCCGCACGACATTTTCTTCCACATTTGGGTTTGCCGGGCCACTTCTCCCCAAATTTTTTTATGGGTTGAAACACGGCCGACTTGGAACAATTTAACTGTATCGCAATTTTCCGCATTGAAAATTGGCCTGTACACCATTTTTGCAAGATTAATTTGCGATCTTCAATATTAATTCGCCCCATCGTGAAAAATATTTTGACAACAATAAAAGTATACACAACAATTGATAGACTTATCTATGTTTAATTTATAACCAGCCATTATATATCAGTCAGTTTTCATAATGAGGATTAATATTGAATAAAGTATGTCCGCTTAGTAAATTGAACAGTCCTTAGCTTCTAAATTACAGAAGTTAATGCTTACGTTATACTTTAAACAAAGTTTTGTACGGAACACTAAAAAATTGACCTATAAATATAATATTTCAGGTAAATGATGACTCTGTGTGGCGAGAATCCTTGAACAAATTCCTGCACACTTGGAGTTCCATCGTCCACGACACGGACGGATACTCGGCGGAGACCCTCACCAACCCGTGTATAGAGATATTTAACACATATCTACAATGCCGGTTGGCACCTCCGGACGGGACCAGGTATGTCATACAAATATAGACTTTATGACTATTGAGATAAGGTAGAGAATCACTAAATAATTTCGATTGGCAACGACACGGACGGATACTCTGCGAAGACCCTCACCAACCCGTGTATAGAGATATTTAACACTTATCTACAATGCCGATTGGCAACGTCGGACGGGACCAGGTATGATGTTAAAGTATAGACTTTATGACTATTGTAATAAGGTAGATTTAAATATCTCACTGTCCACAGAGGCGTGGAAAGCAGCGACGGTTGTGCCGACGACATTAAAGACGACGTGGAAGAAGATGAGAGAAAACAACACAGCGACGTACTGTTAACTATTGGTGCCATCGCCAGGAAGGCTCCAGCTCATTGCTGTCATGTGCTCTTCACAATACTACATGAGCGTAGCAAGAGGTGAGCTTAATGACCGATCGAAACAAGGTCTTAGTGTCAACTTGGATGCACCAGTTTTACTTGCAATTGTCAAAGTGCAATTTTGAACGCTAAATGGCGCATCATTTGCCGTGCCACTGATGATGCCACGGGGGTAAAATTTAGTTTTGTGAATAAATAATGCCAACTTAAAAGTGGGGTGTTTTTCAGTAGAATTTCATCAAAAAACGATTGACGTCAAATGCCGTCTTTGGCGTCGTTGTCACGATTTTGCGTTGACATCAATTGCCGTCTGTGCCGTTCAAAAGGTTAAGCATACGGAGGATGATTACATTGATTACTCATCATCATCAATGTCATAATCAGTTAAAATAATTCAATTCAATTCAAATAATTTATTTCGGAATAATTTATGTCCATAGTTGTTAGTAACAAAAAAATAACTTAGAGCTAGCGTTAGCGTTAAATAATAGCTTTAGTCTTATATTTCTGGGTTCTAGCAGAATTATCAGTGGTTCATCCGGAAGAGTGGAGAGTTCATTAAGTCAGAACCTTTTTGTTTTGCTGCAACGCACACAGCAAACCTACGTTTTATTGATGCTTCTTGTTCTTTATTTTACTTTTATTGTTTCTATTTTATTGTACTGTTATTGTTTCTATTTTTTTGTCTGTATGTGTGTATTGTGGCAAGCAAATAAATGGTGTATGTATTTCTCTGTTGTGTTTCTGTAGATTGGAGGAGCACCTGCAGCTAATGCATATGGGCAAACTGCCTGTGAGCGGCGGCGAACAACTGATCAGTCTGTTCGAGGATCTACACTGGACTCTCATGATTGCAGGTAAGATTAGCGCTTGTACACAAATGACGCGAGGTTCGATAGGGGGAGGGGGAGTATAAGGAAACCTCACGTGTATTTTCTATAGTGATCGACACTAAGAAAAAAACCTAGCACATGAGTAGATACTTTTTCTCGGTTTCGTTAAACATAAATCTTCACTCTGCACTTCAAAATAGCGAGTATATTTAACGAAAATAGAAAAATAAACAGGATTTTCTATATACAATACTATTTATCTTAAAATTAGGTCGAATGAAAAAAATTCGCCAGAAGCCTCACCAAATATCACCAAGGGGGAGGGGGGGGTCAAAAAGTAGCCGAAAACACCTCGCGTGATTTGTGCACAACCCCTTACCTAGGAAAAATAGACTTAGACATCATTTATTGATAACACTTTGACTACCGAGAACCCGCGTGGTAGGCACTCGTAATGTTTGCTCAAATGACAACCCGCCGGACAACCCGCCCAGCGGGTTGTTTTGTACGCAGATATAGACGACCGGTTTCTGGGGTAGTGCGCCGTTTTTTGCTCGGTTGCGAAAGTGGTAGAGATGGGCGAAATGTGTCAGTAGAGGGAAAAGATTGATATATATCTTTTTACCACTGGGATATGTATCACTCATTTATCTTTATATCCGTGTGTATCAGTTGTCCCGCTCGCAACTGTATCGACACTTACTGACTTTGCGTCATCTTATGAATGAGAGGGAGACAGAATTGTTATTATAACGTGGCGACATTTTCATTTTGTATCATGATGGATATAGATTGCTACATAAAATAATTAAATTGATTAAATTAATCAATCAAATAAATTAATTAAATTGAAGAATATATTTGCTTAATAAAATACCTTATTGCTTTTTGTTTACATTTTATTAAATGCAATGCAATTTAACTCATGCATATATAGCATCAATTTAACTCATTAACCGAATTAATAAGTCATCATTGCAATTTGCAATATTTGCATTGCATCCTGCGCGAGCGAGAAATACTATACTATCTACTTCTCGTTCCCGCGGAATAGCGAATGACGCGTCCGAATCCGCCGGAACGACCGCTGTCGCTCGTTCGTGTTACTTCGGTCGACGCGCGACCGAGACATCGCTTTCCCTTTAGTAAATCGTTGCCGAGGGAGTGAGCGGTGCGGATATACTGATACATTCGGATTCGTAAAGACAAGAAGAGTGATTCATGAAACGAGAAAGATATATATCTTTTTTATCTATCACTCCTGAGTTACCCATCTCTAGAAAGTGGTAATAAGGTGTCACACTTTTCAAACTTATTTCTACACATCTTAGTATCTTACATCTGTCATTTACATCCATTCGATATTATACACTATTAAAACTATAAAAGCTTGACTAGCCAGTGAGCAGCAACCTCGTATTAAATGACCGTTACCTCTTTTGCGATCGAGACTGGCAGCTTGTTGTATGAGTTCACATGCAAAAAATCTGTACATAGTTAAGCACCTGTAATTAGTCTAAAGTTAATTGATTCGATTGTGTTACGACAGTTAAGCCGTTTCTATTTAAGAGATATCTCTTTGAGATCATCATTGTCATCCTCAACTTATATTGATGATGCTCTCCTGCACGATTTCGGCCACAGCGACTGTGTGCTCTGGAGTAGGCAATTTTTAACTCGTGTTATTAGTGTAGCTGATCCACTCCCTGGTGCGCCCTTAGGTGGCTCACGTACCCTATCTTCTTGCCAAATACTCGAGCGCATTTTGGGCACGTCAGCACACCACTTATATGATTGTAGGAAATTGAGGCTGGCGGCCGAGCCTTAAGCTCATCTCGTTTTTTGTCGAGCTCACTTCGGCGATCATCATTGTCATCCTCAACTTAACTTATATTACTACAGCTACAGCCCTAAATGCCAAAATGTTATTTATAATATTGTTTTCAGGACATTTCCTCGCGATCGATTGCACCGAGGGTGAGACGGTGATGATGCCGAACGAGATAGTGCAGTTCAGTCTCCGAGAAAACGCCAATGTGGACGCTTCCCTGCGATATCTAGTGGGGGAGAGCGCTAGCACTGAAAACGTCGATCCCGTGCTTAAGTAAGTCTAATCGCCTAAGATAAAATAAAGACTATTTAGACTGTTAACCCTTAGGTTAGCTTAGGTGGCCCTTAGGCCACTGTCCCCCCTAACTAGTTCAGTCTCCGAGAAAACGCCAATGTGGACGCTTCCCTCCGATATCTAGTGGGGGAGAGCGGTAGCACTGAAAACGTTGACTTTGTGAAATTGTATTCTACCCGTCATACATATTTCATTATGAATTTTGGAATTAAATCTCTAACGGTATTTGATGTATAAACACGCGAAGATATGATTACATCAAGGAAACTTTACTGTAATTTTTTTTTAAATGAAAACATCTTTAGCGGCGCTAGGCACTTTTTGAGGTGGGGCAAAAAATGATAAACTCGAGACAGCGATCACATGACCGTAAAGTTTAGACGGCGACTCATTTAGACGGCATTTAAATCAATAAAGAAAAACTCAATGACATTACATGAAAAAGGTTCTAATCTTGTACGGGTTGAAACACGAGGATCTCACAGTTACATTCTAACTTTATATCACTCAAATATAATTCAATAAAGCTATACACCTTAATGAAATCGCTAATGAAAGTGAACTCTAGTACTGGTGAATAAAACTCAAAATATCATGACCTGACCATGATGATATTTAGATGCGAGGTCTGCAAGGCAACTTTACAATTTCTATTCGAATTTTAAACAACTCCCGGAGTGCAACCCGTTGTTTTTGTTTTCATTTCAGGCTTTTGTAATATTCCATAGTATAAACCATCCAGTACAAAAGGCAATGAGTCGCCTTAAATAAACATTTTGAAATTTCTTAGTTGCCTGTTATATTTATTTTATTCTACTGCAGGCTGATAGGCGAAATACTCCGCATCAGTGCTTACGAATGCGCCGCCCTAGAGGCGGGGCTCGCGGGGGTGTTCTCCCCTGAACTCTCCGCTACAGTGTCGTGGCTGCTCAAGATATGGGCCAACTCGTATCTCATGCCGCAGCCCTCTTTATACTCCGAGGTTAGTATACAACAAGTTAATTCCAACCTTAGCGCGTTAACAATAAGGTTGAGATACCAATCGGTTGAGAATGCGTCTAGAGGCGGGGCTCGCGGGGGTGTTCTCCCCTGAACTCTCAGCTACAGTGTCGTGGCTGCTCAAGATATGGGCCAACTCGTATCTCATGCCGCAGCCCTGTTTATACTCCGAGGTTAGTATACAACAAGTTAATTCCTACCTTAGCGCGTTAACAATAAGGTTGAGATACCAATCGGTTGAGAATGCGTCTAGAGGCGGGGCTCGCGGGGGTGTTCTCCCCTGAACGCTCCGCTACAGTGTCGTGGCTGCTCAAGATATGGGCCAACTCGTATCTCATGCCGCAGCCCTGTTTATACTCCGAGGTTAGTATACAACAAGTTAATTCCTACCTTAGCGCGTTAACAATAAGGTTGAGATACCAATCGGTTGAGAATGCGTCTAGAGGCGGGGCTCGCGGGGGTGTTCTCCCCTGAACGCTCCGCTACAGTGTCGTGGCTGCTCAAGATATGGGCCAACTCGTATCTCATGCCGCAGCCCTGTTTATACTCCGAGGTTAGTATACAACAAGTTAATTCCTACCTTACCGCGTTAAGAATAAGGTTGAGATACCAATCGGTTGAGAATGCGTCTAGAGGCGGGGCTCACGCGGCTGTTCTCTCCTGAACTCTCAGCTACAGTGTCGTGGCTGCTCAAGATATGGGCCAACTCGTATCTCATGCCGCAGCCCTCTTTATACTCCGAGGTTTGTATACAACAAGTTAATTCCAACCTTAGCGCGTTAACAATAAGGTTGAGATACCAATCGGTTGAGAATGCGTCTAGAGGCGGGGCTCGCGGGGGTGTTCTCCCCTGAACGCTCCGCTACAGTGTCGTGGCTGCTCAAGATATGGGCCAACTCGTATCTCATGCCGCAGCCCTCTTTATACTCCGAGGTTAGTATACAACAAGTTAATTCCAACCTTAGCGCGTTAACAATAAGGTTGAGATACCAATCGGTTGAGAATGCGTCTAGAGGCGGGACTCGCGGGGGTGTTCTCCCCTGAACGCTCCGCTATAGTGTCGTGGCTGCTCAAGATATGGGCCAACTCGTATCTCATGCCGCAGCCCTCTTTATACTCCGAGGTTAGTATACAACAAGTTAATTCCAACCTTAGCGCGTTAACAATAAGGTTGAGATACCAATCGGTTGAGAATGCGTCTAGAGGCGGGACTCGCGGGGGTGTTCTCCCCTGAACGCTCCGCTATAGTGTCGTGGCTGCTCAAGATATGGGCCAACTCGTATCTCATGCCGCAGCCCTCTTTATACTCCGAGGTTAGTATACAACAAGTTAATTCCAACCTTAGCGCGTTAACAATAAGGTTGAGATACCAATCGGTTGAGAATGCGTCTAGAGGCGGGACTCGCGGGGGTGTTCTCCCCTGAACGCTCCGCTATAGTGTCGTGGCTGCTCAAGATATGGGCCAACTCGTATCTCATGCCGCAGCCCTCTTTATACTCCGAGGTTAGTATACAACAAGTTAATTCCAACCTTAGCGCGTTAACAATAAGGTTGAGATACCAATCGGTTGAGAATGCGTCTAGAGGCGGGACTCGCGGGGGTGTTCTCCCCTGAACTCTCCGCTACAGTGTCGTGGCTGCTCAAGATATGGGCCAACTCGTATCTCATGCCGCAGCCCTCTTTATACTCCGAGGTTAGTATACAACAAGTTAATTCCAACCTTAGCGCGTTAACAATAAGGTTGAGATACCAATCGGTTGAGAATGCGTCTAGAGGCGGGACTCGCGGGGGTGTTCTCCCCTGAACGCTCCGCTATAGTGTCGTGGCTGCTCAAGATATGGGCCAACTCGTATCTCATGCCGCAGCCCTCTTTATACTCCGAGGTTAGTATACAACAAGTTAATTCCAACCTTAGCGCGTTAACAATAAGGTTGAGATACCAATCGGTTGAGAATGCGTCTAGAGGCGGGGCTCGCGGGGGTGTTCTCCCCTGAACTCTCCGCTACAGTGTCGTGGCTGCTCAAGATATGGGCCAACTCGTATCTCATGCCGCAGCCCTCTTTATACTCCGAGGTTAGTATACAACAAGTTAATTCCTACCTTAGCGCGTTAACAATAAGGTTGAGATACCAATCGGTTGAGAATGCGTCTAGAGGCGGGACTCGCGGGGGTGTTCTCCCCTGAACTCTCCGCTACAGTGTCGTGGCTGCTCAAGATATGGGCCAACTCGTATCTCATGCCGCAGCCCTCTTTATACTCCGAGGTTAGTATACAACAAGTTAATTCCTACCTTAGCGCGTTAACAATAAGGTTGAGATACCAATCGGTTGAGAATGCGTCTAGAGGCGGGGCTCGCGGGGGTGTTCTCCCCTGAACTCTCAGCTACAGTGTCGTGGCTGCTCAAGATATGGGCCAACTCGTATCTCATGCCGCAGCCCTCTTTATACTCCGAGGTTAGTATCCTCCTCCTCCTCGCGTCGGTTTCCTCAATGCTGAGGGTCGTGACCATCTCGTCGAAATAGTTTTGTGTGGACCACTCGGCGCCACACACTTCTATCTGCTGCCTCGTGAAGAGCGTCGTGTACTGTGGTGTCGAGGGTGGTGCGAACCTGGTCAGTCCAACGTATCGGGCTTCTGCCCCTAGGTCTGTTTCCTTCCACTTTGCCAGGTTAGTATACAACAAGTTAATTCCAACCTTAGCGCGTTAACAATAAGGTTGAGATACCAATCGGTTGAGAATGCGTCTAGAGGCGGGGCTCGCGGGGGTGTTCTCCCCTGAACGCTCCGCTACAGTGTCGTGGCTGCTCAAGATATGGGCCAACTCGTATCTCATGCCGCAGCCGTCTTTATACTCCGGGGTTTGTATACAACAAGTTAATTCCAACCTTAGCGCGTTAACAATAAGGTTGAGATTTGGGATGCGAATTAAGCGGCGGGCAGCAATTACAACTTACACGGTTTTTTGAAGGTCATTTGACAGACGAAAACTTAGAAAATGATTAAAAAAATATTTATCTGAAACTACTTACAATTGGTGTGAAACTAAACACTAACTTGTCGTATGTTGTGGAGTATTACGATTCTTCAGGAAGTTGCATCGAATTTAAATAATCTAGTTAGTTCAAGTGAGACTGCACCGCGGTCCCAAATCCCTGTAAAGTCCCTACATTTTTTAACCCATCATATGTAAACTATTAGCGGCACCATATTTTGTATGGAAAAATGATAAAGCTTTAAACTACCTAAAATGGCTCCATTAACAATATAGGTACTCAAATATTTTCGAATTCTGAGGCCTAAAAGAATTTAGTCTATAATGGGTTTGTTTCCTAAACTTAAAAGTAACTCCTTTGCTCCCAGATGGCACCCATCCTAGAGATGGCGTTCGGTCGGTCGTCGCGCGGCGCCGTGTGGACGGTGCGGCGCCTGTGCGCGCGCGCCGGCGCCTGCCTGCGCCACCTGGCGGCGCAGCCCGCCGCCGCCACCGCCGCCGCTCAGCTGCTCACTACACTGGCGTTGCATCATCACAAGTACCTCAATAATCATAATCATTCATTCGTCGCAATCCGTGGTATTATCATGTCATATCATTTATTCAGTAATAGCAGGCTATTGCCAAAGTAAATTTTGTAGTCACGGTACATTTACTGCCATCTATCGACACACGATTAAAACTCAAAATAAAATTGAAAATGTATAAATTACTCAAAATATGTTTACGGATAAATGATTTTTAATTTTTATTGTTGCATACTGACCCATGTTCTTTCACTGTTATGTGTTAAAATTGTTAAATATCAAATGGTGTCGTCAACGCCATCTAGCCCAGAATAGGCCATCTATTCGAGAATGACTTTTTCTTGATTTCCGAGGCACGTTTTTTTCTTAGACTTTTACCAGAGATATATATATATATACGAAGTTATATATATATATCTCTGGTAATAGTCATACTTTGTCATTTATACATATATACTATTCACTTAATGAACTAAGGGTAATATACACATATTACAGATGTTTTAAGTTAATAAAAGTTACTTTAGCCCCAAAAATTTACCCCTTTGATCAATGATGACCTTGACATAAGACACTAATTTTCTTTTACGACATTAACAACCTATTATTGTAAAACTAGCTTTTGCTTACGACTTCGTCTGCGTGACAGCAGCTAAAGTAGGTATAGCGCCTGGATAATTCTAATAGCAATCATTTAATTCGCGCATTGCTTACTTCAATTATTAGGCAATTCATTAACTTTTTCATTTTCACCCGCCTTTGCATTCTCTTCAGGGATGATTTTTTTTTTATTTATTTTTTTATTTGGGAAACATACAGCACATAATAATACAATAAGGTAAAATATATAGTTAGAACATAAGCCAAAACAGGTTCCACTTATAGCTAATACAAATTTCCGACATAAAAACTATCCTATATCCTTCCCCGGGACTCAAACTATCTCTATACCAAATTTCAACTAAATCGGTGCAGCGGCTTAAGCGTGAAGAGGTAACAGACAGACACACTTTCGCCTTTATAATATTAGCCTTTATAGTTTAGGTAAAAACTATATGACAATAGGATTATTACTATTGTCATATAGTTTTTACCTAAACCTACGTTGTGTATTCCTTATACTCTATAGATAGATCGATAGTCATATTATTTTCAGGCAAAATCCACTAGCGAGTTGCGAAGAGTTCTTAGCCCTCGTGGCGTGGGAAGCGGCCGGCAGTAACTTACCAGGCGAATTGAGGAAAGAATTGCATAGAGCTTTTGCAATCGCCGCAACGTATGCCGAAGGTATTTACTAACATCTTTATTCATAAAACTTTACGGGCCTGATTTGGTTAAATTATGTAAATTATGTTTTATCCCTTTCTTACAAATACATAAGTCAAAATGACAGATAAAGACAAACGATTATTAGCTAATTGAGGCTTGTAGCGCATTTATGAATAAGGTAGTAAATCATTCCCTTTCCGAACTGTAAGGGTCCTTATTAGCTAGCAATTTTGTAGATGAGGAACAATGTATCAGAAAAAAGAAAGAACACATCTGTAACATGTGTTGAATTGTAGTGCATAATCTTTTACCATCGTATTTTAACGGAAACGTACGAACGTATCATCCTATTTCAGTCAGTCTCAGTACAAAAAGTGGTAGAAAATACAATGGTAAAAGATTATGCACTACATCTGTACATGGCTGACAAGTTCACAAGTTATGTGTTCAGCCATTTCGATGTTATGTTAATCTGAAAAAAAAAAGCTATTTTTTTGCCCACTTTCAGCAATTTTCCTTCAAATATATCTTTGGATTTCAAAAAAGAAGCCCCTCAAACTCTCTACGTGTTATGTTTCATTAAAATCGGTTAAATCCTGTTCGGAAATCGGTATTTTTTCTGCCTGTTTTTTTTTTATTTTTTATTTATTTAATCTTTATTGCACAAAAGAAAAATCTTATAGTACAAAAGGCGGACTTAATGCCATAAGGCATTCTCTACCAGTCAACCTTAAGGCTAAGCAGAGAGATTGTGAGCGGTGCTATAATTACAACAGCAAAAACGAACAATAAATTACGTATAACATATTAATTACCTATACAAATATACTGTACACATATACTATCGTGGCGGCTCCTCTAGCTGTCACTGCCAACGCCGTGCCACAATATTCTAACAGATGGCGTTAGGAAGCTAAGAACGCACAAACTACTAAGAAGATACTACGACTAGAAGGCAATTAGTATGTAAGACCTACATCGCGCTGACTGAGTTATAACGTCAGTTTCCATATATATAACTTCCGACCAACTCTCAATGGACTTCGGTCCCCAGGCATAACACCCGCCTGGAGAGAGTACTCTCTATTGCCTCTCTACCTTCTTCAGTGGAATTTGTAAATTTATGTAAATAAATATTGTAAATATCCTTGTAAATACATTTTCTACATTGGTGACCTTCCGACATTGGACAGCCATGAAGACCTCAAGATCCTGATGACACCGCCTCGCAGCAAGCCATTTCTCTCTCTCTCTCTCTCTCTCTCTCTCTCTTTCCGCTCGCCTCTCTGGCTCTGAGCAACTACGCTCGTCACACTGGCTCTGAGCCGCTCTGCTCGCCTGTGACTCTGAGCATCTTCACTCGCCAACACTTGGTTTCGCTGCACACTTCATACGTCGTCGCTGACCCCTCCGCTCAAAGGGGGGCTGATGTGGCGGCTCCTCTAGCTGTCACTGCCAACGCCGTGCCACAATATTCTAACAGATGGCGTTAGGAAGCTAAGAACGCACAAACTACTAAGAAGATACTACGTCTAGAAGGCAATTAGTATGTAAGACCTACATCGCGCTGACTGAGTTATAACGTCAGTTTCCATATATATAACTTCCGACCAACTCTCAATGGACTTCGGTCCCCAGGCATAACACCCGCCTGGAGAGAGTACTCTCTATTGCCTCTCTACCTTCTTCAGTGGAATTTGTAAATTTATGTAAATAATTGTTGTAAATATACTTGTACATTCTTGTACATACATTTTCTACACTATAATATATATATATATAAATAAATAACGACGAAACATATTATGAAACTAATAATACACTAAGATTTTTTCATTCTGCTAGCAAAGAAAGCACGTACGGATTTTTTGAAAGCGAACTTATTAGGCGCATTTTTTATGTTAAAAGGAATCAATCATCAAGGTATAATCATTTTGATTTGTACCATCGCCCACACTGCTGACTTACCATCGGTAAGCCTTATTACAAAAGGCATACGGTCCACCGTTGGACAGTCTCTTTTTTCTTTCTTTAAGACTGTATTTCTTCCACAGGCGAAGTTAGAAGTCGCCTCCTCGCCAGCACAGTGGCGTTACAAGAGAAGCTGATGAACATAATAAACATGGAGTCGGATACGGAACCCGTACGGAATATGCTAGCTGACACGCTTGACTGCTTTATTGGCGTCACTGAGGGCGTGTTTGAGGTAAGATCCTAAATGTAAACGTAACGCGTTATACAGGCGAATACGAAGCGTCCTCGCAAGCACAGTGGCGTTACAAGAAGCTGATGAACATAATAAACATGGAGTCCGATACGGAACCCGTGCGAAATATGTAGGCGGACACGCTTGTCTGCTTTATTGGTGTCACAGAGGGTGTTTTTGAGGTAAGATCCTAAATGTAAACGTAACGCGTTATACAGGCGAATAAGAAGCCTCCTCGCAAGCACAGTGTCGTTACAAGAAGCTGATGAACATAATAAACATGGAGTCGGATACGGAACCCGTGCGAAATATGTTGGCAGACACGCTTGACTGCTTTATTGGCGTCACAGAGGGCGTGTTCGAGGTAAGATCCTAAATGTAAACATAACGCGTTATACAGGCGAATACGAAGCTTCTCGCAAGCACAGTGGCGTTACAAGAGAAGCTGATGAACATTAAAAACATGGAGTCGGATACGGAACCCGTGCGAAATATGCTAGCGGACACGCTTGACTGCTTTATTGGTGTTACAGAGGGTGTCTTTGAGGTAAGCTCCTAAATGTAAACGTAACGCGTTGTACAGGCGAATACGAAGCCTCCTCGCAAGCACAGTGGCGTTACAAGAAGCTGATGAACATAATTAACATGGAGTCGGATACGGAACCCGTACGACAACATGTTAGCGGACACGCTTGACTGCTTTATTGGTGTCACAGAGGGTGTTTTTGAGGTAAGATTCTTTCTGAATGTAAATATTACAGCGTATTTTTGTATACCTCAGAAGCAGAAAAAAGTGTCCAAACCTTTGCGTACATTTTTGTATTTCCATTCTGTTACTTTTAATTTGGAGGAAGTAGCAAATTGTAAAAAAGTGATTTTCATTTTTTTTATCCGAATCGCCATCGTCTTCAATATGATGTAAAAAACTACTTTTTTAATACAGTTGCTCAAAAAGTGCTACTTTACGTAGCTGTTTAGCGTGCGGAAAGTTGGTTATCTCGAACTAGTGCTTTTTACTTTTCCAATTTTTTTAAATTTATACTTGTTCCAATTCACGACTACTTATTGATGAGTGTTAATATTAGTTTCCTTTAAACGTCGTAATCAGCATAAAAACCTACCGTTAATGTAAGAATACGAAAAATATTACATTTTCATATTTAATTACTTACCTCTTCATCATTATAACACGTTTATTTTTTAATATTCAATATTGAAAATTCCGTTCTTATTAAGTTGACTGAATGGAACGGAATAGCTGCCAAACGCCCATAGATATAATATACTTAAAGACGACGTCTAACCGAGCTGTCACTGTTACCACTTTTGTTTAGTATACGATTAACAATGTTTTTCTTATTTTTTCGCAACTGTATTAAAAAACGTCGTTCGATACACGTGCGGAAATGTCATTCTTCACTCGTCCCGAGTCTTGCCACTCGCCTGCGGCTCGTGGCAAGATATCTCGGTACTCGTGAAGTAATGACATACCTTCCGCACTAGCATCGAAATGTACTATTCTAACTTTTCGTCTATTTCTGATGTCTTAAAAAAACTCTCTCAAACGATTTCCCAAATTTCTATTTACAATTAATATTGCAATGTTACCAGGTGGGAACCATGGACGAGCAGTTCATGATGCTGATCGGCGCGCTAGACAAGATACCCGGTATAGTGTACCGGTACCACAACTACCCGGGGGTAGTGCTACCTGCTCTCAGACTCCTCGCCAAGAGCGCCAAGCGGATGCTGCACTCCGTACAGCCGCAGAACGTTAGCAAGTACGTACATTACATTTTCGTATTTATTTTTTATTATCAGAGGTAACGGAAAGGAATGAAAATTGTGACCATTTTTTTTCAAGGTTTCAAATTATTTGTCCGTTATACATACAAGATACCCGGTATAGTGTTCTACCACAACTACCCGGTACTGTTGGCTCTTAGACTACCTTCGAACTTCATACACTCCCGTCACTTTCATACGGCAAAGGAAAATAATGAAATTTTTGTGACAATTTTTTACAAGTGTAATAAAACTGAACAGACGATTAACAAACAGATGAATATTGTAATAAAGCTATGTCCGTATGTATAAATAATATAATTATCTTTATAGGCACACAGAAAAGTATACAGCTTCAGGAAAAACAATATATTTTTCAATCGGTTTAAAAGGGATTTCCTCTCGCGGACTCTCCGGCTGTGGATTGAGCTCCTGTCGAAATTTTCCCTAGGGACTACAGGGTTACAGGGGTACTGTGGGGTTCGTCAAAAAAGGAGTATACAGGTTTTTAAAGTCTCGGCTACGCGCATCTAATGTAACACCTCTGGAGTTGCATGCGTCCATAGGCTACGGTGATTGCTTAACATCTGGCATGCCGTATGCTTGTTGGCCACCGACGTGATATTAAAAACAATAAATTTGTATATAAATGTAACGCTTGAAAACTTGTTCCAGATTCCTGGAAGTGTGCAATACAACATTCGACGTGTACATGCGGTGGAACTCTGGCAAGATATCCGGCATTCCACAGGACGCCGAAGAGGAGGCATATGAAGTAAGATTACTTTTTATTTCGACAACGCTTTAACGGTGTAGTTTATACAATTATTTATACTCGTATTTACCAATTTATATTTTAGTGATTTTATGTTACATATAATCTACATTTTAATACACGGCAAAAATGTTCTAATTGTGTACCTGTACGTGTTCCTTATTTCCATTACGTTACTTTAATAATATAACGGAAGGTAATGAAAATTTGCAATTTTTTTTTTCATGATTTTAATTAATGATCTGTCCGTTGTATTTTTTTTATTTATTTATTCCATTAAAAAATAAACAATTCATCCATGTCACTAATATCACGTACAACCATTTTTAAAATCTCACTGATTCGACTTTCTCCAGGATATCTGCGCCCTAATGGAGGTGGTGTGCTCCATCGCCCGCTGCGGCGCCGAGCGCGCCGTCGGCGACACGTGTGCGAGGGGCCTTAGATTATTGCTGCCCCTTATCACGCCTTCCCTGCTGGCGCTACCTACATTAGCGCACCAGGCGTATCGCACCCTTCGCGAACTACACACAGCAGAGCAGGTGAGATATACTTGCGTCTAACATTATTGCTTAGTGATGGGCCAAATCGAAAAATTTTCAAACCGAATAAGTCGACTCCGATTTAAACCCAAATCGGTTTGCAAACCGATTTGGCCAAGTCGATTTAACTTCTACTTTTTAAGACTTAAAATAAGTATCAGTAGTTCAAACCGCTCCGTAGTCTTTAAGTTGAGGAAATTGAATTGTCAATTTTACGCTTTGTTCGATCCGATCGACAGCAAAAATGTTGACTTAAAAGTTTTGTAATATTTTTTTAGTTTTGTTGCGCGGTAAATCACAATTTTATAATTTCTAAAGCTAAAACGGGAAAGCACTATACGAGCAAGCAGGAAAGAGCGTGCGGTCTCGTGCGATTTCGTGTCATTGCCGCGAATCGTTGAGTTAGCAAATCGACGCGGCGCAAAACTGCCAAACCGGTCCAAGTATACCGCCAAATCAATCGCTTTAAGCCCATGCGAAATTGAACCTTACAACATAAACAATAAGTTTCATTTTACTTTACTTGTACCTGTAGATACCAAGTTTCGACTCGACTCAATAATGGCGGCAATGTGCATGGCAACATTTTTCTTCGTGGTTTGAAATCGATTTGCGTACATTTTAATCCTCAATATGTCAAATGAAAGTGACGCATCAACAGCGAAATGATATACATGGAAGTATTCTGTCCGCTCAATTATGACCCAACGCAAACTACCCCGCGATAGGCGGTACTTACAAACTGCTCGATTGGCAATCTCAGTACGCGACCGAAATGACAGTCAGTGACAAATGGCTAAATTGATTTATAAAAACAACGTTTTTTGTAATTAAAAATATATTCATGTGTCGTGAAGTGGTGCAGAAGGTATTTTAGTTCATACCAAGGACAGTGGAATCACTTTTCACTTGTAGTAAACAGATAACTTCAGTAAAATTTGGAAAAAACATGACGATTTGTTTTCAATACTACCGTGCTAAGCTAAAACGTAACAACTGCATACGACTTTCATAACAACATACGACTTTTTAAATTGCGAGGATAATAGGGATGGTGTTATGCCAAATGAAGTAGACTATTTTATTAACTTGTGTTTGGTTTAGGTATTTTATATATAATTATAAATAAATTCCTTCTTACAGATTTGTATTTTCCTTTTTTATTTCATGAGATGGAGCTATAAAAAAACTACCTAGTTATTTCAAATTAATAATCAAATTTGGTATTGCCATTTTACATTACTTTCCATTCAGATTCCCACATTTCTGCTATTCGCAGAGAACTATGGAAAAAAGCGTCCAATTAGAGAGACATGAAATTGAGTGGATGCCTGGCAAGATATCTATAATGGTGTACTTTCGTTTGGGCCAAATACATTTCGCCAAATTTCACTTCCCAACAAACTTATCGCAATAGTTTCATTTCCCAAAGAAACCTTTAGCAAATTCCGCAGCCTCCTCTCTATTAGTACCTATGTAAATTGTATGCCATGCAATGGTTTACTAACGAATGGCCCAAAAACGTTTCCCAAAGTATCACATCCCAAACTATGTTTCCCAAATTATCATTTCCCAAAAAAATGTTTGGCAAAACAACTTATCGCAAATTTTCAGTTAGCAATAGTCTTTTTTGGCAAGTTATTGTTTAGCAAATAATTACTTAGACAAGTTTCATTTTCCCAAATATTATTTAGTCAAATGTATCATTAAGCGTAACTTACATGTCCCAAAATATTGCATGGCATATAATTTACATACCAATAGAGAGGAGGCTGCAGAATTTTATTTGTCTGGTATTTAACTGATCATTACATATACATATGTAACGTCAAAAAAAACATTCTTACTGCCAAAAATATGTAGTAAATGATCACTAAAATTAAAACTCCATTTTAATGTAAAATGATAACCAAATTTGTTACATCTTGCTATTCTATTAAAGCAAATAACACCAAAGTAATCATTGTAACCCAAAAATAGTAAATAACCACCAATATCTAAGCCACATTTTAGTTTAATATGTCATGCAAATTCTTTACTTCTCGTTATTCTATTAAATTAATTAATCCACTTTGATGACCTTTTTCTAGTACATAGTATTTCGTTTCTGTAAGGACCGCAGTTCTAACCTAACCTAACCCACTTTTCTAATAGCATTTCGATTCTGTGAGGGTCACAGTTCTATTCTAACTTAACCTAACCCACTTTTCTGATAGCGGTTCCGTTTTGTGAGGATCGCAGTTCAAACCTAACCGAACCCACCATCTTTTTGGAATATAATATTAGACAGTAAAAAACGTTTGCTAAATAAGTTTTTGTCCTAATACAATTTGACAAAGTAAAATCATGCCAAATGATTATTTGACCAAATAAATTATATGCGAAGTGTCACTTTGCTAAAGGTTCCTTTGGGAAATGAAACTATTGCGATAAGTTTGTTGGGAAGTGAAATTTGGCGAAAAGTATTTGGCCCAAACGAAAGTACACCGCGCGAACGGCTGTGGTCCCATACAAAATTTTCATTTTGCACCTTTTTCTACTGACAAACTTGCTTGACCGGCTGTATACATATAAAATATTCTGAACTGAAAGTGGGGATTTATTTTGACTCCGCCTGTTCAAATATTTTTGACCCGATTCTTGTACCCATGTAAATTTTGCAGACTGTATAGCCAGTCCGATTTCTAAGATCAAGTTCGCCATACATTTACTGTGGCGTACTTGATCTTAGAAAAACGGACAGACTATACCTGAACGTGACTTCGCACTGCCATACAGATAGATAATAAAATATACAAAATACTTATTATAGCGGAATACATTTATACAACAATGATATATATTTACTTATGTTGAGTTAGTCTGTCATGTCATAACTACATTTTAACTAGTTATCTTTTAATCTGCATTAAATTATTATACGTGAATTATTTGACTGGTTCTTCACTGTATGGCATAAACCTATCCCTGTCCAAGTCATATTCTAATCAAATATGAACCGCGAACTCTAAGCGGCCAGTACGTACACCAAGAAGGTTATTAGCGGATTAATGTCGCTGATTGGTAGTTATTGACATTATATGCATTTCATCTACACTTAGCTATGTACCATTAGAGTAATAAAGATGACTCTTATTTTGTTTACCAGCTTTGATTACAGGCTCTGTAAACGCGTCGTCCTATTTGAATGTAGGCGTAATTGTGTATGTGTGCTAATTTGGCCCGAGAATTTGAACGGTAATGTTCCTAAAGGCGGTTTCCATACTAAATATATGCGTTCACTGCGCATCAACAAATATGAAAGGATGCGTTTAGAGCGGGGTGAACGTATCTTAAGTCGATTTACGGAACACTCACGTCGATTTAGTCGACTTCAGACCTAAATCGGTTAGAACCGATTTGTGAAGTCGAATCGTAACATCCCTATTATTGCTGCCGCTTCCCTACTGGCGCTACCCCGTCGCGATTTCACACGGCGGCTGTGTTGGCCGAAACGTTAATGCAATTGAATATTCTTGACCACTAACCAGTACAAATTGAGCCGTCAACTGTAACCGTCCGCTACCGTTCTCGGTTCAATCTCGGCCAACACTGCACAGCGGAGTAAGCAAGATACTTGTGTATGTGGCCTGAAATAATACTATTAATTATAATTACTGCTGTCACTACACCTTGTAAAACAAAGTCCCCCGCAGCGTCTGTCTGTGTGTTTGTTTGTATGTTTGCGATAAACTCAAAATGCAGTTTTCATGCAGTTTTCACCTATCAATAGAGTGGTTGTTGAGGAAGGCTTAGGTATAATTTGTTAACCCGTCGTGCGAAGCCGGGGACCGTCGCTAGTTATTAATAAAATAACGTTTGTCTATACAACCCATTTCTTGTTTTTTTTTTACCAATATTAAGCCAATGGCGCATGCGGTACTTCAAGCTTGTGTTTTTTATGCAATGAGGAAGACTAAATTGTTTACTGTTAGCCTGAATAAGGGGGCTTCTGACATAAAAAACTTAATTAATTCAAAAATGTTTATTCTTCCAGCTAACAATCCTACCAATAGATGATTTCAACATGGTAGTCGCCGCGCTACGCGTCGGCCTGACCGCCGTGTCCTGCGACGTGTCCACTCTCTGCTGCGACACCATCGTCGGCCTCTCAAACAAGGCCCGCACTTTAGGCGACGACAACCCATACTCTCTATCCCTTCTAACTTTAGCAGAGTTACTCCTAATGCTGATTATCAAGATGGAAATACCACCAGATTCGATCCCAGCGGCTGGCGCAGCCATATACGCATTAACATGCGTCAAACCAGCGCTCTTAGAAGGCCTCGCGCGCCAACTTATAGAGGCCTACGCTGTCAACGATCCAGCAAATGTACCTAGACTAGAAGAGGCCTTTGGGGTCCTCACAAATGGCGTGCTCTTCGATGGTTCGAGACCCCATAAGTTGCGTTTTCAGGATAACTTCGATAAGTTCCTTGCGAGTGTGCATGGGTTTTTGATTGTAAAATAAATGTGCGGGGTTGTAATTTGGAAGTCGACATTTTTTTGATGCTCTAGGTGCGTTTGATGTTTTTTTAGCTAATATAACATTTGAAATATATTGTTTAAGTATATTTAATCGAAGTTTGAATTCGAATGTTTCTTTATAGAACCATCAGTAGGCTAAGCACAGGGGCGCCGCGACAGTATCTCGCGCGCGAGATAGAGTGTAACCCCCTTATTCATAAACGTTTACTAAAGTTGACAAGCCGATAATAATCGTTTGTCCCTTTCCGACGTATTGGTATGATGGAAAGGGACAAACGATTATTATCGGCTTGTTAACTTTAGTAAACGTTTATGAATAAGGGGGTAAGCTTATTTCTACCTGTATTAATTAGAGAGGGACGAGTAGTCTATCTCGCGCACGAAATACTGTCGCAACGCTCCTTAGCTAAGCCCAAAGTTACAGAAGGGAAATATTGATATCAAATGTTATATCAGGTGAATCAAACTTTTAAGAAATTACGCACCGCCTTAGAGCGCTACCTAAAATTCAAAATATACTTGGTCAAGCAGATCTTGTCACTAGAAAAAGGCGGCATATTTGAAAAATGTAGGCGCGAAGGGATAGCTTCTCATAGAAAATTTGAAATTCGCGCCTTTTTCTACTGACAAGATTTGCTTGACCATCTATATCAGAATTAGGTATCGGTTATTGCGCGTTGCTATATGCGCTTTGTAATTTAAGGAAAAACTATTATTTTATTAAGTCTAACAACTAAATCTGAGTAAGAGGAGACTTATTGTAATATAAGTTCTTGTAAGTAAGCGCTTTTTACCGCTACTATCTAATTTATTAGTCTAAGAGTCGATTTCTCAATCTCAGGTAACTAGCCTCACAGACGGTCAATTTTATTGTACAATATTAGTACATTCATTTAAGTGAGAATTACAGATAAAGTAAGGACACCAAGCACGAAGTATTTCGTACACTGACCCGTCGTTTCCTATCTCTATCGCACGCGCATAATTATATTGCCTTCCCGCTCGCACAGTGGCATTGACCGCCGGCATCATAGGCGGTACAGCAATATAATTAGTCATAGTCATAGTCATATTATTTATTATATTTCCAATATAACAGGTCAAATCGTAATACAATTTATTTATTAACTGTAAATGGGTTAATAAAATAAAATAGTTAAAATAATGAACTAAACATTTATAAATTCGTCGTAACTATAAAACGTGTGCTCAAGAAGCCAACTTTTTAGTTTTGACTTAAAACTAATCAATGAAGGAGCGGAGGTGACTGTCTCAGGTAGCCTATTGTAAATAGTTGGACCCATTACGTGTGTTACCTTATTCGACCGTGCGAGTCTTCTTTGTACCGGAAGCAGTCTGCTTGGGTTCCGTAAAGGGCGACCGGAGTCCGCGCGTGTTTTATATCCAGATTGGTTCATGTGTACGTAGATTGCTATCTGGTATATTAGAATTGAGGGTAAAGTTAGAATACCTAATTCTTTAAAATAAGGCTTCGCCGAGGTATCTTGGGCCACCTGCACTACCGAACGCACGGCTCTTTTTTGTAGCCTAAATGCTCGCTGCCAGTCCGCCGCGCGCCCCCATAATTCCGCACCGTACTGCAGCAGCGAGTGAACCGTCGCGAAGTAGCTGGCTCTCACGACATGCCGTGGTACGACACGCGCGAGCCTGCCCAGTGCGAAGCATGCTCCACCTAACTTACCGCACAACGTGTCAATATGACTGGCCCATGTTAGTTTTTGGTCAATCGTGAACCCCAAGAAAGTGGTGACTGCCACTTGCTCCACGGCTACACCACTGGCTTGGACCCTTAGTGGCATCGGTGTCCGGCCTCCCACGTGGAAGTGGAGGAAGTGGGTTTTAGTGAGATTGAGGGCCAATCCGTTCAATCCAAACCACTTGGACAACTGGTTTGCTGCGTCATTGAGGCTAGATTGAAGAGCATCAGAGTTAGGAGCGATGACGATGCCGGCTACGTCGTCCGCATACATTAGGACGTCGGCTGCTGGAACGGCTTCAGGTAAATCATTAAGAAGTAATGAAAATAAGATGTTGGACACAGACGATCCTTGCGCTACACCTATTGATGTGGTTAATGGGTCAGACCTGGCTTGCCCTCCGTCCCCGACCACGATTTGAGATCGACCGTGCAGGATGTCCACGAAGAGGCTGTGCGCTTTACCACATACGCCGTAGTGGAGTAGTTTGGCGGCGATTACGCTGTGATCTGCTACGTCAAATGCTTTGGAGAGGTCGCAGCAAATCATAGCTACCTGTTGTTTGCTCTCCAAAGCACCGATTACTTTTCGCACAACCATGCGCGCTTAGTCAGCAGTACAACGTCCAGGTCTGTATGCGTATTGACGCTCCGACAGAACATTTGTTGAGCTAAGGAACGCTGTTAGTCGGCAGCATAGACCGTTTTCTAGCACCTTAGCTATCGTGGGTATAACAGCAACCGGTCTGTACCCATCAATGTTTTCCTTCTTACCCTTACCTTTGAATATCGGGGATATTTTACTTATTTTCAAAGATTTGGGAAAGCAGCCTTCTTTCATGCAGATGTTAAAAAGATGTGATAGTGCAGGTGATATGATGTCGCCTATCGAGTCAAGTAGTTCCGTGGACATACCGTAGAAGTCTTTTGTGGTTTTGTGTTGTATGCGCTTAGAGATAATATTGCGGACTTCTTCGGGAGTAAATGCTGCGAGTCTCATGGAGGAATCCGCGGGAGCACGCACCGCGCTCAGCTGAGCGCACGCGCGCCCAAGGTCAGCGCGAGGCGCTCCACAAGCCAACGCCGCGCCCACGAATCTAGTATTCATGGCGTCGACCACATCCTTTTTTGTGTTATATTTTGTACCATCCGCAGCCTCAACAAGCTCAGTAAAGTCCACGGCAGAACGTTTAGTTTTGCCTCTCTCTTTATTGACGACCTCCCACATAGCTTTGCTCGTATTTTGTGTCCTAGCCATCTGATCACAATAGAACCGAGTCTTGCATTGTCTGAGATCATAGTTATATTTCGTATTTAAAATATCGATACGATTTTTTAGAGCGTCGTTGGATGGAAATATACTGTCTAATTTAATACAGTCGAACAATAGCGATTTGGTATTTAAGATATCTTGAGTAATCCAAGACTCGCTGTTTTTTCTATATGTTTTCCTTTTTTGAGGAAAGCATATTTTAATTCTCTCCGTCAAGATAGTGCACAGCTGGTTTGATAATGTTTCGGCCGAAATATTATTAAATAAAAATTTTGTCCAGTCTATGCTACCCATCGTGACAAAGAAATTAACGCGGTTAGATTGCGAATAATCTCTAGTTAGGCGCGTTTGTGCTGAAGGTACTCTGTGCTGACCTGTTACTTCTAACCGGACCGCATAATGGTCACCGATATTTGTCACTACCGGGGACGCCGTTACTGACCCTACTCCTACATTCGTATAAGCGTGATCGAGTGCGGTAGCTGATTTGTGGCTAACTCGAGTTGGGAATGTTATTTCGTTCCTACAGTCCTGGGACGTCAAAACCTCGTCTAGATATTTTAAGTCAGGGGTCTTTTCCCCAATACAATTGATGTTCATGTCTCCGACTACAATAAAATTTTGATTAAATTCGTTGGCTTTTTCGAGCACACGTTCGAGGTGGGTCAAAAAGTCTTTCGTATCAACTAAATTTGTTCGGTACAAACAAATTATAATTAAATTAAAATCTAACAAATTAATCGCTGATATTTCACAAATTAATTCTTTAGACATGTCCTCGAGTTCAGGTACGTTAACAGCTTTGATATTATTATTTACAAACAGGCATGACCCGCCGTGAATCGAATGTTTACGACTAAAAGATGATACCAGAAGGTATTTGTCTAAGTGAATACACTTTAGATTTACGTCTGATAGCCAATGTTCGGCAATGGCGAGCACGTCACATTTTAAGTCGTTACTAAGCAACACTTCTAACTTATCTACCTTATTATTAAGTGATTGCACGTTCTGATGGCATACAATAATCGTTATAACGCGTGCGATAGAAATAGGAAATGGCGGGGCATTTAGCGTCCTTACTTTATCGATATTATTTATTATGTATCTCTTCATTACAGTTTTTACTAATTGAATTTTATAATCATTGCGTAATATTATTGGCAATGTGACTTTCTAACTGAAGATTGAAAAACCGATTCGAAATTGGATTGGCGTCCCCCAATGGGCTGTGCGAAATCAAAGTAAGGTAACACTATTGTGTTAGGATTAGCGATATTGTAAGTATATTTAGTGCCATTAAGTTCGACTGGAGGCCATAGAGTTATACGCTATCATGTCAGATAAAATTCGTTTAAAAAAATATCAATTTGTTGTTTTTGACCCTAAGGGCCCCCCCACATCTAGCGTCTTTCGAGCGTCGGCGTCTGGTCAGCGCTATGGAAAATGACGTCGCTGCGCAGTTGTGTCGACGTTGCGTCGAGCAGCGGCCATAGAGTTGTCGTCGCTCGAAAGACGCTAGATATGGGGGGGCCCTAATGGCCACCCCACACCACACTAGCGTATTTCGAGCGTCGACGCAACTTTTACGTTGCGTCAACGCAACGTCGGCGCGCCAGCAGCAGCATTTATCGAGCGCCAGCGTCTCACCGTCGTCAACGCAATATTGCGCGGGCGCTGCCAAGACGACGACGCTCGAAAGACTAGTGTGGGGTGGCCCTAAGCCCCCCCCCCCACATCTAGCGTCTTTCGAGCGTCGGCGTCTACAACTCTATGGCCGCTGCTCGACGCAACGTCGACGCAACTGCGCAACGACGTCATTTTTCATAGCGCTGACCAGACGCCGACGCTCGAAAGACGCTAGATGTGGGGGGGCCCTAAGGCCGTAGGGGCCTATTTCTCGAACTAATGAATAAAGGTGTGTTGTCAATGTACGAAATTCTTCGTCCTTAGCGTCCTTACTTTGACAGGAGCCATATTTTTTTGACTCTCTGCCCTCTAGTCAAGCAGACAACTTTAGTCGCTGTAATTCTATTGTTTATGGCCTAAATAACACTTGTACAGGGTGCTTATAGCTCCGATAAGTCCTATATCCCTTCTCGGCTAGCTAATTATGGGTAATCTGTTAGCAAGTTATGATCTAATTTTTTTCTAGCAAAACGTTACTCCTATTTTTAAATTAAAGGAAAACTTGAAAAATTCACCGCCTCTCGGTCGTAGCTCAGTTGGTACAGTCAGCAGCAGAAGTTGCTAAGCGGGCCAGGAGTTCAAAATGATCTTGACGCGACTTTATTGTTAAGAGAATAAGAATGGGTCAAGGTAATTTTGAACAACTCGCCCGCTTAGCAACTTCTGCTGCTGACTGTAGCAGCGATCCGACCGGTGTTTCTAAAGATCGCAAGTTCAAGTCTTGCCGAAGGCGGTGAATTTTTCCATTCTTCCTTTTATACAAAAATTTGCAAATCATGATATTTCTACTCAGAATCACAAGTTGTCACCAAAAGGAGAAAAAGTGTCTCATATTTTTTTTCATTCCGTTACCCTTTCTGTATTATCTTGTATGACAGTAACGAAATAGAAATACGAAAAGTACCTACTAGGTACATATGATCTTTTTTTTAAGTATTTTTTCCTCCTATTATAATCGGAAGTATTATGAACCTGAGTAGACATAAAATAAGATTTGCGATAGCTAAAAATGGAATTTATTAGCCTCGCATTGCTAACGAAGTCATAAAATTAATCTTTTTATTGAGTCATTGCTTTTAAAATAAGAGTTTGTAACATTTTTCATACGATATCAGTTTCTCTTCCATTTCCTTTATATAGTTTATATTTTATTTATCGACTGAAAAGTAACACTTAAAGAGAACGTGCAATGAGTATCATGACAGGTTAATGGGGTTGGCAACTGTCAAAGGCTTTCATAGATGGCGCCAGCGCAGGATTTACCTGCCTCTAGGTTTTTTTGTGTGGGATTTAACATAAAGGGCATAATAAAAAAAACAATTTGATACTTCGTAGGATTGACAGTTAAACCCTATGCTGGCGCCATCTGTAACGCTACGTCTTACGTAGGCGAACAACGCGCGAACGCGGCGCGGCGCGGCGCGGCGAAATCAATCCTTTGATGCCCATAGAAGTGTCCTACGTAAGCGATCTCGTTGCGAACGCGGTGCGGCGCGATTTGCACGCGAATGTCAGGCGGCGCGGCGCGGCGCGGCGGCGGCCGCTTTCGCCGCGCCGCGCCGCGCCGCGTTCGCGCGTTGTTCGCCTACGTAAGACGTAGCGTAAAATACTTCGAGCGGCCAAACCCATTCAGTCAATTAATATACTGTCTGTTGTTTTATTATATAATAATTAATATTGATGTTTATTGCGTTAGGAATGCAAGAATCTTATGTTCACAACGAACTGTACATTTAGGGACGCGGTTGTGAATGTATTCCTCCAAAGCGGGCAATAGTAAACCTTACTTCATTGGTATTGGATCTAAAAATTATTGCTCACTGTCTTCTTACTTCAAAAGAAGACCTGAGTTAAGCAATGGTAGACTTATGTATGGTTTTTAGAACAGATTCTGTTATTTGTAAAACTATTTCCACTCCATTTTAGTCAAAATAAAATAGATATTCTTCGTCACTTCGTTTTAAGATTCGTAATACGTAACTACGATACAATTTCGTGAATGAGTGGGACTGTCAAAAGTTGTTGATTATTTTAACACTTAAATATAATTACTGTGACAGAGCTATAAAACGTTCAACTGTATTTTTACAGTTTCTGAAATGCTTTGTTTTTTGACTTTAACTAGGTACCTAGTCTTCGAATTGTTGACACTCTATTTATTAAAAATGTATTATATTACCTATGTCTACGTCTCATTCCTTCATCACAAAGCTTGCAGTGACGACATGTTTTTTAAAATCCGTATCCCCAACTTTGGTGAAGATTTTAAATATTTTTTGTTATAAATGTATTTCGAATGTTGAGCGAGTAACGATCGAGGAGTAAATAATGTCCAAAAATTTTTGTATTTTTCATATTTCCATTACGTAACTTCATACGAATGTATGGTGATTCATTCACTGGTGAAGGTAACGAAATGGAATAAAAAAAATCTCCTGTAATGTTCAAAAGAACAGGAGGTTGTATGAAAAAAACCGGGCAAGTGCGAGTCGGACTCGCGCACGAAGGGTTCCGTACCATAATGCAAAAAAAAAAACCAAAAAAAAGCAAAAAGAAAACGGTCACCCATCCAAGTACTGACCCCTCCCGACGTTGCTTAACTTTGGTCAAAAATCACGTTTGTTGTATGGGAGCCCCATTTAAATCTTTATTTTATTCTGTTTTTAGTATTTGTTGTTATAGCGGCAACAGAAATACATCATCTGTGAAAATTTCAACTGTCTAGCTATCACGGTTCGTGAGATACAGCCTGGTGACAGACGGACGGACGGACGGACGGACGGACAGCGAAGTCTTAGTAATAGGGTCCCGTTTTACCCTTTGGGTACGGAACCCTAAAAATGACCTAAAATTTACACAGAATGAATAAAAAATTAGTTGGGGGACGGATTTTATTTATAATGACCCACTTGTATTTTTTATGAAAATAGGACATTTTTGGTACTTATTACTAGTTAGTATAATTGTGATTTTTACCACTAAGCTATTGCTAATGTAAACTCTTCAGTTTACATATTTTAGGTAAACCTAGCTCTATACTGTTGCAGTTTTTGCTCCATTATTATTATATTGTTAGTATTTAATAATGTCTTCTCAAATTCTAACTCTAAGAAAAAAATCTCCTTTACTGTTTATCCTCTTCTATCATTTTTAGTTTAGTAATAATTATGACAACAACAAACTACCCTAATCAACGAAGAAGGGCTTTTTAGAGTCGGACCACGCTAACTGGATGGCATTTGCAAAGACAAAGTGAGGCAATGTCATAATTAATGTCAATTTCTATATGAAAATAGTATGATGTTATATAATGATAATGACACTCCCTTACTTTCTTTTGTCCAAATCGGTGTAAAGTTAGCTTAGACGGAGTCTAGACACTTAATACCTACCTGCTTTTTGTCAACAAAAATAAAAAATTAAATTTTCCGAGTAAATATGTTTGTCAGTAGCCTATGGCTTACTAGAGCCCGGCGAATTATTTCCTCGCGCCGCACCCTCATACTGTAACGCAACTTGTAATATGCAGACATCGTAAATTTTATAGCATTTTCGGTGCAGCGGAGTATTGTTAACGGAATTGGTATAAACAATTTCAGCCCTAATGATTTATTAGCGTTAATTACGTTAATATTAACCTTAATTTACCATTTCAGTTGGAATTATCTATACCATTTGCGTTAACACCACTACGATGCACCAAAAATGCTATAAAATTTACGATGTCTCATAGTCGAATAAAACATGTCTTCTCTTCACAGAGTGACACAAGCCTACGTCACAATAACATTGCCACCTTATATAGCGCTATCGCATATTATCATATAGCGCTGTCGCATGATGACGTAGGCTTGTGTCAGTCACGTGACCACGAAAAGACGGGAAGAGAGTACCAGGCGGAGTATATTATTATACCATGCGATGTCTGGTAAGGGGTCATCCATTAATTACATCACACGTTTAGGGGGAGGGAGGGGGTCAAGAAAATGTGACATGGGGGAGGGGGGAGACACAAACTTTGTGACGTCACTTTAACTTCATCAGTAACCGAAAATTTATTTAAATTATTTTATTCGCTGTTCATTTAAATAACAAGTTTTTAAAACGATAATGGTTTTTATTGGTTTAATTTTCTTTCCTAAGCAGTTTTGGGTTATAAAATTACTAATATTTATATTGTCAAAAATATGTTGATAAATATTAATAATACTTAGGTACTTACTTAATTCGATTTGGCGATTTCGAAGAAAAAATGTGACGTCACACTAGGGGGGAGGGGTTTGCCAAATGTGACCAAGTGTGACAAGGAGGGGGGGAGGGGTCAAAAAACCTAGAAATTCGTGTGACGTAATTAATGGATGACCCCTAATATGTGTAGATTATAGAATTCTGCAGCTTCGTTGATTGGTCTAAGTTGTACAAATGGTATTAATAGTTGACATGGACTTATAAATTCTAGAAATGCATTGAAGTGAAATTGATTAATTATTTATTTAATCGATTTTAGGAGATTTGCAATTGTCTCGTTTCTATGGCAACCAAAGTTATTATGGTTTTAGTACCTACTACTACTATGGTTTTAGTATTGTGTGTTTTTAGGCAGCCATAATCGCCACAATTAAGTGTATATTGAAAAGCTCAAAAATATCTTTTCATAACTTCGCTAAAGTAGAGGTTTTTTTTTTAATTTTTTGAGCTTTCAAATATCAATATCTGAGTGCCTCCACTTCTTCCAATGTTAGTTTTTATTGTTTACTATTTTATTTATGTTATTATCTTTAACATAGTAGGTAATAGACTTTGTACAGTCGCCATCAGATAAAATCGGAGCGGCCAAGGTTCTCAAAAATATCTGAACAGTGCACTTTAATGACTCGATAATAGAGAGGCTCTGATTAGTTATTTTTGAACACCTTGAGCACTCTGATATGTTCCCTATTTTTGTTAATTTTGTAACGGTTATGTTCTTACAGCCTTTTCCAGGCATAGAGTACAGTCAAGTGTAAAAATATGGGTGCACACATCATATTCAAAAATATGTCCCATAGCTCTTATGTCAGCGAACTAAGAACTATGGGACATCTTTTTGAGTAAGTTGTATGCGCCCATATTTTTACACTTGACTATACGATTTATCGACCATGTACACGCCATTTAAATTTCATCTTTAGCATTCCGGTTTAAGGTTTAAATTAGCTTGCACTTTCGGGAAATGTGAATTGTCTTAAAATTAATCATCAAAACTGGATTAATTGGAATATATGTGACGTTCCACGGAAAAAGGTATCTTATGGCGGCAGGCGCTTACGTCGCATAGCGCCGCAATATTGGAGCGGCGTTAATAATAGCGTAAGCGCCAACCGCCATAAGGTACCTTTCCCCGTGGGACGTCACATATTTGGATTTTTTGGAAAATTGTAGATTGGTTTGGTTGGAAATCTGTGACATTTTGAACCTTATGCATATAATATAATCTTTGTTTTTTTTTTAACTAATTGTTCCATGTATAAATAAAAATATCTGAATAATAGAAATATTACCTAGATAGGAGACATTTTGTAAATACTCAGAATGTATTTTACTACCTGTAATTTCCTTTTCAAATTACCTACCTATTCCCTGTATCAAATAAATTGTACAGGTTTTATAAATTAACTGCATTGTTTTATTGTTTAATAAATATATTTTCTCCTTACTCAATTCTACCGGATGATTATAGGGGTCAGATAAGTCAGATTCCAATAAGGGGGTATTACTGCAATGTTCTGCCGGCAGAGTGCAGCACTTGCACTTATCGTACCTAAATTATACTAGAGTTAGACCAAGAAAAGTCTGCGGCGATTTTGATAGCATACCTACGCAGTGCAAGTGTTATTTAATACGTCATGTCATAATTTCATAGAAGTTTGATCGCTGCAGAATTTTCTTGGTTTAACTCAAATATGCCTTAATCAGTTTTTTGTCAAGACATTGATGCATCAAGGCGGTTTTTTACAAGGGCGTACCGCGAAACTCGAAGAGACAAGACAAAATGACGTTTCGTTTTAATAACAAAGAATTTCCTGTATATTTAGGTACACCGTCATAGCACCATGAATATTTCATTATGAACGTTGAGATAAAATCAATTGTATGTATTCATCAGTAAAAAAAGAATGTTACGATATCTAATAAATCTGACTTGAACTTCGATCCGGATTTTATATTATGCTTAGCATGCTTGCCAGCGCTGTTTAGTTTTGAATTATTGAATACCTAAGTCTCTAAGGCCCACTTGCACCATTCCACTAACCTGGGGTTAACCGGTTAAACCTGGAGTTACCATGGTTACCAGTACAATTTGACATTGGGTTAACGGTTTAACCGCTAAACCCCGGGATATTGGGATGGAGCAAGTGGGCCTAAGCGCCACTTGCCGGTTAAACCGTTAACCCAGTGTTAAATTGTACTGGTAACCATGGTAACTCCAGGTTGAATGATGCAAGTGGCCCTAATATAAGGATGTAGCTGTTTCTTGTTGTCAATCGCGAGCAAAAGAAATTCAACCTAATCACTCTTCAATAAGATTCAAATTTCTCTAATAAATGTTTTTACAGTGATGCGTTATGAGGATAAAGTGGTGATAAATTAAAAAGGAAACTTAAGTATATTTTTTTCATGACCAGATCATTACTACACTTAAATCTACTAAATACTGTTTTTCGATTAAATAATATCAAAGTTTACTCCTTAGCTAATTCTTCCTCAATAATTTGCAGTCTTCTCTCAAGTAAGGTTTTGTTCAAACGGTGCATACACAGAAAATGTCCATTCAGGAACAAGACAGGAATATCATGTCTATATAACCTCAACCATCTTACATTGCCTTGCTGTGTTATATCAACCTTTTCTATAACTATTCTGTTCCTATAAGGTTCTAGTTCTTCCATAACTATGTCGCATAACTGACACGGGTCTTTCGTATAAAAGGTTATAACGGGAGGCCTTGTATCTTGAGATCTGCAAAGAAATTACAAAATCTCAAGAACGGAATCAAACATTTAATTAATAAACAGCAAATAAATGATTTAATAACGTTCGTGATATAAATATAATAAATTACTATGTAACGATTGATCCATATTTACACAATTGGAAACATATTTGATCAAAACAATTTTGTCTTAAAGCTAACTTTTATACAAAATACAACTCTGCAAGCCAATGCCTTGCCGTCTTATTTGTAAAAGGCACGAGAGAATACAATATCAATACTAGACAAAAAAACTGATACACGGTTTACGGAAACTTACAATTTTTCGATCATAATAGACGACGCGCCGCCTCCTCCATTGCAAATGGCGGCCACGCCCTTTTCTCCCTTTTTAAGAGCGTGGCATAAGTGTACCACAATACGAGCGCCAGACATGCCAATAGGGTGGCCGAGACTCACAGCTCCTCCGTGCACATTAATCTTAGAAGCATCAATATCAAGCATCTTTTTATTCGCAACAGCGACTACACTGAAAGCTTCATTAATCTCCCATAGCGCTACATCTTCCTTCTTAACACCAGTTTTTTCTAATAGTTTAGGGATAGCGACTGCAGGCGCGATAGGGAAGTCGATAGGATCACATTCACCATCCGCAAAGCCAACTACACGAGCTATAGGTGTCACTTTCAATCTCTCCGTTGCCTCCCTGGTCATCAAAACTAGAGCTGCGGCACCGTCGTTTAGGGTAGAGGCGTTACCAGCGGTGACTGTACCGTTTTCTCTCTGGAAAACTGTTGCCAACTTGTTGAACTTCTCAAAGTTAACTCTTTTATATTCCTCATCTTCTGCGAAAATAACAGGCGCTGCGCCTCTCTTTTGTGGTACGGGGACAGGGACTAATTCATCAGCGAATGCCTTAGCTTCATAAGCAGCAGCACTCTTCTTATAACTTGAAATAGCGTAGTCATCCTGATCTTGCCTTGAAATGTTCATTTTCTTGGCTGTATTTTCTGCGCAGTTGCCCATGTGGAATTTGTTGTATACATCAGTGAGACCGTCATGGACAATACCGTCGACTAGCTGCATTCCACCATATGAGGTTTCTCCTCGCTTCAAGTAGAAAGGTACATTTGACATGGATTCCATGCCTCCAGCGAGCATGACATCCTGGGCTCCTGTTTGGAGGCCTTGGGCCGCTAGCATGATGGATTTCATACCGGAGGAGCATACTTTGTTGACGGTGGTGCAGATTGTGCTCTTAGGCAGACCGGCGAAGATGACAGCTTGCCGGGCGGGTGCCTGTCCGAGGTTGGCGGAGCAAACATTACCGATGTATACCTGGAAAAGAAATTATTCATTTTAAACCTATGGCAGTGGGAACATTACTTGCAATGACTTTGAACTTTATTCCAAAGTGGTAGGGTTCAATTTTAAATAAATTCTTTACAAGACTATGGGAAGTGTCATGACGTGTTCTACCGTAGCGTCTAGACCACTGAGCTCATTTTGTTGAATCAGTTGTATTGATTCGTTTTTATGACGCAGATATGACATAGATAAGCTATAACTATACCTATTATTAGCCGACTTTAAAAGAGAATAAGGTGCTTTTGTTACATGTACTGTTAAATTAAATTAAAAAATTGTTAAATTATTTGAAACATTTTACTTGTTAACAGCATAAATAATGTAAGGTCTCAGCATATTTGAATTGAAATAGCATACCTAATTAGTTATGTACTTAGGTATATACATTAATCATCATACATATATTCATTTCATAACCTTCACAATTTTAGAAATACTTACATAGGTAATTGGTAGCATTTATGTTAATCTGTTGAGATTATTGAACCTCATTACTTAAAGTTATTCAAACACATGATTTATAAATAAGATTTTGTTTAAAAAAAAATCGAGAGGTAATTATTGCATTGTTTGTCAGTAATTCACACTCTGGATTTTTTTTACAATGAACTTGGTTTTTACTAAATAACATGGTAAAACAATTTAATTAATATTTATGTACTCTTGGTATGCCCAAGTGACATTAATTCAGTCTGGGGTTTTCTGGATTCATCCTAATTTGGATACTTTTTTAGGAGGCAATCTAAACTTTTTTAATTTTAAGTTTATCATGAATAAAATACTTGATTCTGATTCAAACAAGCAAACGAATCGCCTGATAGTAAGCAATTACCGTCGCCCATGGACACCTGCAACCCCAGAGGGGTTACAAGTGCGCTGTCGGCCTTTAAGATGCGAGTACGCTCTATTAGATGCAAATATGTTTTATTCCATCTTCTTTTTCTCGTGTAATATATAATTACGTCATCATCATCATCATCATCTCAGCCATAAGACGTCCACTGCTGAACATAGGCCTCCCCCTTTAACGTGATATTTACGATATTTATATAATTTATTGTGCAATAGGCTACCTTAATTAGTTTTTCTTCCCACCAAATCCGCTTATAAGAACGATAATTATATGCTATCGATATAGGCTATGAACTATATAATGATACTAGTACATAAGTTACTTCGGGACGCGTCATGGCCCAGAACCCATACTATCCGGGACACGGTTCTTTACCGAAAATGTTAAACAGCTTATCATCAGATGACAAGCAAAACTCACTAATTACTAAAAAATATGCCTTATTCGAGTACAAATATGGTTCACTATGGGTATGACCTTGTGGTGTTAATTAGTGAGTTTTGCTAGTCATCTGATGATAAGCTGATGTTTAACATTTTCAGTAAAGAACCGTGTCCCGGATAGTATGGGTTCTGTTCTGGGCCATGACGCGTCCCGGAGTAACTGATATATCACTATATAGTTCATAGCCTATATCGGTAGAATATATCGTTCTTATGAGCGTATTTGGTGGGCATACCTTGTTAGCAAAAAAGTCTACTGCCTTATAATAGGGTGGCACTGGTGGCAGAAACCCATTTCATTTGTAAAATTATTATATTTATTTATTTAAACTTTATTGCACAAACACAGGAATAATGTACAAATGGCGGACTTAATGCCTAAAGGCATTCACTACCAGTCAACCATTGGGTCAAACAATTATCGCCTGTATCATGCTGTAGAGTATTATACAATTCCTCAAGAATGACTTTTTGCTTTTGCCTGTAACTTTTTTTTAATCTGATTTTTATTGAGGCTTTGGACCCTCTAGGTCAGCGGTCGGCAACTTTTTAGCAGCCAAGGGCCACATAGTAGTAAACGAAGTTGCCGCGGGCCACACTTTGGTAATATTTGTGACTTTAGCAGACATTGTCGTTTGTCAATATTACATCAAAATAGCCAGGGTGGCTCGCGGGTCGCAAGCGAGAGGTTCGCGGACCACATGTTGCCGACCGCTGCTGTAGGTGAACATGTCAGCCTCATGGGTGCTTTCATTCCCTTCTCAAGGGAGAGATCAACTTTTGACCAGCATAAGTTAACTGAGTTTGAATGGTATGTTTGTATGTTCAAAGTTCAACTTGATATAAATGATGGGAATAGTTCAAACTAAGACAATAAAATAGTGCCTAATGGTTTTTTTATATTAATTAGCTTAGCAATTGCAAGTGAAGTTATATGTGATAAATAAATATTATACCAAAAATCTTACACAAACCGACCTAGTCCCACAGTAAGATCAATAAGGCTTGCGTTGTAGGTACTAGACAGTGATGTATAATATAAGGATAGATATAATACTTATATACATAAGAACATCCATAATCCAGCAGGCGCAGCATGGTTCCATTTTTATCCTCTGTCACTATGCCCATTACTTTTGCACTTATATACTTGTTAGAATGTGACAGGCATGGTGATAAGCAATAAAAATACTACCGTGCTACCGCCGCAGGAACACATATCTGTGATAAACATAATGCCCTTACCGGGATTTGAACCCAGGACCTGCTGCTCTAGATTGCAAGCTCAATCTCACGTTATTACAGGACAGGACTGTACTAAACCAATTTACCTTAACTATTCAAATCGTCGGCCTAAGTCGCAAACTTCGTAACTCCTCCGGGGGAGTTACGAGATGTGCGACTATAAGTATTTTGGTCCAAGGTAACAATTAATAGTTTCCTTGAAATGGAGTTACGCGGTTTGCGACTTAGGCCAACGAAATCTCATTGGTTCTCAAGGGAGCTTAAAATCATTGATATGATATTGTACCTTTGGGATTTGAAAGTAAGAACTTTGTTAATTTTAGAAGTAGGCTGTGATTCGAGTGCTTGTTATAAATGTTAGCAGAACCTGGGTGTCCCATTGCTTGCAAGACATTAATTATATTATTTAAAAATATAAAAGAATAACCATGGTCACGGTTCATATCCCGGTCGATATAAGTTTATAAAGGACTATTTAAAAACTTTGTTAGTGTTATAAAATAAGTATAGGAAATATTTATCTAAGATATTTTGCCCCCAACAGCCTATCTAGAATTACTTTTTAATGATTTCAACAAATCTTAACACTGATAACATGACAGATAATCTAAAATGACTAGATAAAACAGGTTAATAACAGAGCACACCCATAAAAATCCAAAAAAATCCAACTAAGTATGTCATATAACTGTAAATAGGTATCTATGGGATTTAATTAACTGTAAATTCGAAAGTAGGTGAAACAAATTAACCTCTTTGACTTCCTCCTTGGGAATGCCGGCTCGTTCGATCGCCGACTTCACGGCCACGGCGCCCAGCTCGGAGGCGGACAGGCTCGCCAAGCTGCCGCGGAAGGACCCAATAGGAGTCCTCACCGCCGAAGCTATCACCACTTCATTCAAAGACACTTTCGACGAATACGCCGCCATGGCCTGGAGAAACTGTTAAAACAAATGTTTCTTATTAGTTATTAGACACGTAACAAAAAGGAACAGGGTTAAAGTGATGTAAAGCGGAAACCACCTTTCGTTAATTGGTTGAATAATTTAAGTTCACTAACTTAACCAGTTAGCTAAGCTGCTCATGCACGACTGACTGATCGTCTGACACACAAAATATTTAAGTAAACACGAACCTTTCGTGGCGCACATATTTTGACGCTGATCAAACTACTCCCTTTTAGGATAAGCATGATTATTCTTTAGAAAAGTAATATAATTCAGCAAAATAACAATGTGGCAAGCGACTGGCTGATTTGAATGTAAAATTACTTGTAACTTATCGGCCGTAAGTAGTCAAAAAACATTTACATAAATTTATCTTAAAAGATATGGCCCATTTAAATGAATACTGAACTTTATTACAATTGTACAAAGTTGGTTTCTGCTATAACAAAACCGGAATAGTTCACATATTATCGCATTTTTGTGATAAGAAACTTTGACCCCTCGTGGTGCGTTCCAATTGTTTAATTTTACTTTTAATTTATGAAGAATGACAAAGGGCAGGGACTGTCTCGTCTCATTTTTTTCCTATTTCAATTACATTCAATTAAGGTAAAGGCCCCAGTACACAATGGGCCATCGCCGGCCACTCCAAGGGACGCAGCCTTGCGGTAGAATGAGATAGCAATATTACTTGCTCCCTCTAACGCATAAATGCGTCCCTTGGAGTGGCCGGCGATGGCCCATTGTGTACTGGGGCCTTAAAAATTTGAATGCTCTGAGACCAACCTTGGAGCATCACGGAGGATTTTTACATATATGCTCTTAAGCCCCCATTCGCACGACAGCTTTTTTAATGCGCGTTAAAAAGGCGCTTGAATTTGCCCGCACTCTAAATTCAATTTAACAACCAAGGCTTAAAGTCGAAAATCCAACAACGCTTGATAAAAAGCGTCACCGCTGTCGTGTGAATACATACATGGCTATCCATTTGTGTCATTCAAACGCTTTTTCAACGCGCGTTGAAAAAGCTGCCGTGCTAATAGGCCTAAAGGCTCTTTCCTCGTTGCACTCACTCGGGTTTCTAAAACCAGGGCCTGGTCTCTCTGTCGCACTTGTAAATTTGTACCAAAGTGTGACAGAGAGGCAACACGTCGAACGTGGTTTGCGATAGGCCCCTCTAGATTCGTGTTTGACACATTGAGGAAAGTGATGCAAAGTGAATAGCACAATTACCAATGACAGTAAGTAGTCGGAGTGGACTTCTTTCATAAATAAAAGGTCTTCTTTGTAATCAACTAATCATAACGTAACATAATCATAATATCAAGTAACATTTTTCGTGTTCTTCAGACGTTATGACGTTATAGGATATAATAAAACGTCGAAAATCTCCTGAATCGCTTCGGGAAAAGGATGGTACGGCCGTGCCTCTTTGTTTTGCTCGACTTGGTGGGCGCACTGCCGTGCCCCCAGATTGCTGTAATTTGCGAAGTGGAACGCACTCTATGTTTGCTTTCAAACATAGATATATAATATTCAAAGATTACGTCCAAGCGAGCTGTCACTGTAACCACTTTTATTAAGTGTACGATTAACAATTTAACACCACCTTGCTGTAGCCATGTCGATGAAGTCATATGTCATATAGATAAACTATCGGATTTCTTGCAATTTTAATTTTACTTCAAAGGTTTAACGATACCTAAAATGAACAAAAACGCTTTTATTCTTTATTGTGGTTATCAGATCACAATTTTATCGTCACGCCCCAGCAGGCAACCAAGGAAAAGTTCAGATATTTAATTAAAATACATAAATCCCTACTAAAATATGTGTTCCGCAATAATTGAATTATTTTATTATATTATAATACATTCATTAACCATTAGCATTTCAATTATGTTTATGTTTAACGAAGATATTGAAGCTTCAATTAATCTCTATTTCGTTCCGCTGTGTAGCGACTAGCGTTTGTCGATATATAAAATGATTAAAATCGACTACATCCCTAAAAGAGCACACATACACATTTTACGCACACATACACAATCTGGTTCCACCTAAAACGGTGACACCTTGATTTGAACAGTATGGTTGTATCTTGTCAACAGTATGGTTGTCCTTTTTACCCGACTACGGCAACGCAAAAGGAGGGTTATGATTTTGACCGGTATGTATGTGGGTATGTATGTATGTATGTATGTATGTATGTATGTATGTATGTTCATCTGTTCCCTCATAACTTCTAAAGTACTTATTATATTTTAACAAACGATGTGTCATTCGAATCGTCTTAATCGTCCACTGGTTATAGGCTATATGGCGTCACAAAAAAATGAACAATGCGCCCTCTAGAGGTCATAAAGTCACGAACCAAAAAACTAAAATTAAGTAATGATGATGTGTTATACATTATTGGAAAGAGCTCAATTAGCACATTTCAAATATATAAATATTTTTAACTTTTGCACCCGGCTTTGCTTGCATGCGCCAGATAAAACATTAATTTAGCGGTTAGGTGATTCGAACTTTGAATCTACAAGCGCTCTGGATTCTATCCGCGTGTTACGCGACTACGGCGATACAAGAAGGTTTTTGCAAAAGAAATTTGTTTGGCTGCTATACATGGTGTTTTTTTAATGTCCTGCAACATTTTATAACATGAATAGGTATAGAAGTCCTGATCAGCCAAAATGTACGAGTATGAAACGGTCAATTTTTTTACGTACGCGTTGCAAAGCCGGGCGCCTTCGGCGCCCTCATACTAAAAGTGTTGGGCGTAGCCCGACGTACGCGTTCGAAAGCCGGGCGCCTTCGGCGCCCTCATACTAAAAGTGTCGGGCGTAGCCCGACGTACGCGTTCCAAAGCCGGGCGCCGAAGGCACCTTCATACTAAAAGAGTCGGGCGTAGCCCGACGTACGCGTTCCAAAGCCGGGCGCCTTCGGCGCCCTCATACTAAAAGTGTCGGGCGCAGCCCGACGTACGCGTTCCAAAGCCGGGCGCCTTCGGCGCCCTCCAGAGGCGTAACTAGGGGGGGGTTGGAGGGGGCACGTGCCCCGGGCGCCGTCCAAGGGGGGGGCGCCAAAATGAGCAAAAGACCTGTACCTCTCCGCCTTGCTAAAAGGCAGCAGCGAAACTTTTGTCAGTCATATTTACCACCACTGTGAAGTGTGAAATGCGGATGGTATTCTGGCCCACAGCGCAAAAGAGAAAGCCGATCTTTTACTCTTACTCTTTTTGCCTCGAACTCGACCTTGACAGACGACGGTAGCGCCCTACCGCCCACCATCCCGCAGTGCGAATACTCTATGCAAGAAACTTCCATCAAGGCGGGAGTTGCTATGCTTTCGTTTTATAAGGCGAGCGGGCCGAGTGCTTCAGAGTTGTGTCCCGTGTTAGCGCGTCTTTTCCGTTAGGGGTCTCCTGTCGAAGTTACCATCTTATGGACTCTCCAAGAGACTACCTATGCGAATGGATCGCTAGCCCTTTGTCCGGCAGGCGCATATGAGCCGTAGTAGACGGAACCTGGCCGCGTAGCCAAGATGCCAATCGCTTACGCTCTGTAGCGATCGAAACGCAACTGTCACTGTGACACTAATAAGGAAGAGTGATAGAGAGACATAATGCTTTTCGTTGTCGAAGCGATAGCGATTGTAACCTTGGCTAGGCCGGCTGCTTCAATAGCTGCTGCATATCTGTGACATGTTGTCAATCGACAACATTCATCGATATGCGGACGACAGTACTATACAAGGATGGCTAAAAAATAACTAAATTCCCGTTGCCAGGAAGGTTTTGGGTTTTGGGACTGAGCAACTTTTACTACGGGACTAACCCCGAAATCGCGAAAAAAAAAAGTTTACCCTCCCATAGAAAATGGACCAGTAGGAAACAGTAAAAGTAAAGGAAACAGGAAACAGCCAAATTTTTTTTCGCGACTTAGGGGTTGGACTAATAGTAAAAGTTGCTCAGTATAATCCAAAAACCTGCCTGGCAACGAAAATGCAGTTATTTTTTAGCCACCCTGTATACCTACAGGCTGGTCCAAACCTTGACGCCCATAATTTTTTTTAGAATCCTCGTCATGGGTTATCAGAATATACCCCATTTACCAGATGTTAGCCGATTTTTCGTAGTTTTCGAGACTTATAACTTTTGTTAAGAAATTCTGGAGTGAAGCTTTGCTTTGCTTTTCTGCCTTCTAATAATTGTTCGTGGTATTTGCACTGATAACTGAACTGGACTGAACTGAAATAGCGATGGGGAAGTGACCCCATAAAATAATAGTAGAAATAACTGTGTCAGGTATCGAGGCATTCTATCCAGAGTTTCGGTGTGGGATCAGCCGGCCTAGCCAAGGTTACAATCGCTATCGCTTCGACAACGAAAAGCATTATGTCTCTCTATCACTCTTCCATATTAGCGCGACAGTGACAGTTGCGTTTCGATCGCTACGGAGCGTAAGCGATTGACATCTTGGCTACGCGGCCAGGACAATTTAATCCGATTCAATCCTACCATGACTCAAATTTGCGCGTTTACCGCTAAGAAAACCTCATTTTTCAAGGCACAACCCTTCCCATGTCAGGGAGTATTGGGAGCCTAGCTCGATCGGTGTTGACATCTCCATCAGTGACGTCCAATAATTTTGTAGCCACCTTGCCGGGTAGGCTGCGCTCGTATCAAAAAAAACTCGGTGTGCTCAATAAAGGGAGGCCACCGCCATACTTTACTCTGGGGTAGACTGATCCCATATATTGAGTACTGCTGTCACCTTTGGACAGGAGCACCTGGATGCCGCCTTGGGTCCTTCAAATCAGTCCAAAGCCGCGCTGTACCTATGAATAGAGATCTCCAAAAAAGAAGTTTATAAGTTTTAAAACGGTCGGCAACGCGCATGTAACACCCCTGGAGTGTAGACGTCCATAGGATGCGGTGACCGCTTACCATCAGGTGGGTCGAAAGCTTGTTGGCCACCGATGGACTAAAAAAACATAGGTACCTACACTGTATTTGTCTACATTAAAAGTAAACTTATTAAAGCAAAAAATAACCCTTTCGTTTCGTTAAGCAGGCCACTGATGAGCCTTCCAAATGGATGCCGTTACAATGGATTCATCCAAATGGACGGCATCCTAATATTAAACATTTAAACATTGTACGTTTTTGACATTCACGGACCGATTTTGGATTGCAGCCACGCTATTTGGACTGTTGGAAGGCTTGTCAGTGACCACCTTACGTTCATTTCGTTTGGGGGGGGGGGGGGGCGCAAATTTGGTGTCTGCCCCGGGCGCCATATCCTCTAGCTACGCCTCTGGCGCCCTCATACTAAAAGAGTCGGGCGTAGCCCGACATACGCGTTCCAAAGCCGGGCGCCTTCGGCGCCAACATACGAAAAGAGTCGGGCGTAGCCCGACATACGCGTTCCAAAGCCGGGCGCCTTCGGCGCCAACATACGAAAAGAGTCGGGCGTAGCCCGACGTACGCGTTGCATAGCCGGGCGCCTTCGGCGCCCTCATACTAAAAGAGTCGGGCGTAGCCCGACATACGCGTTCCAAAGCCGGGCGCCTTCGGCGCCCTCATAATAAAAGTGTCGGGCGTCACCCGACGTACGCGTTCCAAAGCCGGGCGCCTTCGGCGCCCTCATACTAAAAGAGTCGGGCGTAGCCCGACGTACGCGTTCCAAAGCCGGGCACCGAAGGCGCCCTCATACTAAAAGTGTCGAGCGTAAAGCGTAACCCGACGTACGCGTTCCAAAGCCGGGCACCGAAGGCGCCCTCATACTAAAAGAGTCGGGCGTAGCCCGACGTACGCGTTTCAAATCCGGGCGCCTTCGGCGCCGTCATACTAAAAGAGTCGGGCGTAGCCCGACGTACGGGTTCCAAAACCGGGCGCCTTCGGCGCCCTCATAGGCACTAAAGGGCGTAGCCCGATATAGGCGGCGCTCTGCGTGCATTTCTGTACTGAGGACGCCCTCGCAAAAGTAATATAAAGTGACTTCAAAAAGTTAGTAACGAAATCATGACCCCAAAATTAATTAAATAAAAAATAAGTTCAAAAACTAAAACCCGACTACTGCAAATCTCGCTCTAAAAAGTATGAAACAAGATATAATTCTTATCTAAAATTATCAAGCAGGAAATATTATAAACGTTACCATTTTTTTTTATAAAAATACAACGTATTATAATTTACTGATTTTTATATATTTACAGAGATTCAGAGGATCGCCGTGGTCGTATGCCACGATTATAAACTTAAAAGTAATGTGGCATACGACCACGGCTATCCTCTGAATCTCTGTAAATATATATAGTCCGGGAGCCGGCTGCATGAAACAAACCTCATCAAAAAATAGAATATACCTACCCTGTAGAGGTACCTGACATTTAGTAGATTCCAACGCACTTGGTCGGCCTAGGCTTAACCTGGCAGATTTTGTACAAATGGCAAAAACGTTGGACAAAAATTCATCAAAAAAAACCTCATCGAAAAATAGAATGAAACTTGTATGGTAGGATACCTGACCTTGAGGACAGTAAAAAAAAAGTGGTCGGCCTCACCTTAGCCTGGCAGTTTTTGCAGTCCGACCAGATTTATTGGGTCACGTGAGAGCTACAATTTACCTCATCGAAAAATAGAATGAAACAAACGGATTATAATAGCTAAAATAAGCCTGTTGACGTATGTCTTGGTCGGCCTCACCTTAACCTGGCAGTTTTTGCAGTCCGACCAGATTTATAAAAAAATCATCAAAAAATTTTTATCGATAAATCGTATGAAACTTGTATGGTACGATAGCTGTCTTTGAGGACATTAAAAAAAATGGTCGGCCAAATCCTGTGTTTGCAGGTTCCTGTGTCCGACCAATTTTGTGGTACCACGTGAGAGCTTCAATTTACCTCATCGAAAAATAGAATGAAACAAACGGATTATAATAGCTAAAATAAGCCTGTTGACGTATGTCTTGGTCGGCCTTACCTTAACCTGGCAGTTTTTGCAGTCCGACCAAATTTATGAAAAAATCATCAAAAAATTTATATCGAAAAATCGTATGAAACTTGTATGGTACGATAGCTGCCTTTGAGGACAGTAAAAAAAAATGGTCGGCCAAATCCTGTGTTGGCAGGTTCCTGTCTCCGACCAATTTTGTGGTACCACGTGAGAGTTACAATTTACCACATCGAAAAATAGAATGAAACAAACGGATTATAATAGCTAAAATAACCCTGTTGACGTATGGCTTGTTACGGGCGGCTTTCATAAATTCAATGTGGCAGTGTGCGGCAGAATCCACTTGCATCAAATTTGATGCAACACATTGTGGCTGGACATTAAGAGATGAAATGTATAAGATCAAATGGTTTGAAGGACACATAACGCCTTTGCGAGTCGAAGAAATAACAATAAGATAATCACTTAATATATGTGAGGTTATCTTGTGTATTTTTATTTATTTATATTTATTGAGAAGTTCAACAGCGTTTACATTAAATAATATACAAAAAACATGAGAACTTATAGCATAGCCAATAACAGAACTTCCTGTAATTTATACATAATAAAAAATCATCTGTGGGTAGACTTGTAACTTGTGCTGTACAAGAATCGTAAATATAACTTAATTTGTAAGTCTTTAAGGTACAAGGAAAAAGAGAAAAAATTAATAATAACTGTAAACTGGAAAAAAAATCCTAAAATAGTAGGTATAGCTCTAATTTTGCGTAAACAATAAATAAAAAATAGTAAAATAAAAATACATACAGTACCTACATAAACGAGCGAATCTATTAGTTTGTATGCATTTATTGGAATTTATGTGTTCGTGTGTGTGTGTGTGTGTGTGTGTGTGTGTGTGTGTGTGTGTGTGTGTGTGTGTGTGTGTGTGTGTGTGTGTGTGTGTGTGTGTGTGTGTGTGTGTGTGTGTGTGTGTGGGTGGGTGGGTGTATGTGTGTAAGTGGGTGTGATAGTGCGTGACTACCAGGAAAGTTGCTTTGCAATTTGTTAAAACTACACTTTAAAAACCCAAAAATTTATTAAAAGAAACAGCGAGAGAACAATTTTGCTTAATCACTAACGTCAAATCTGATTTTTCTCATCCACCCTCATTTGACTTTTATTAATAAAAACGGGTAGTTAAGTAAATGTTGCTAGTTGAATGAATGGAACCAGATTTGGATATTTTGCCTTAAACATGCCGCGGCCCAAGGACTATATGGGTCCTTTAAACCGTGGAAAACAAAAACATCTTAAGTATAGAGTGAGGATCTACAAAACAAGACTATAACTATCACTTAACTAAGGCTCTGAAGCAGCTAGAGGCAGAGGGCACAGTTTAGTAACTGGTCTCTTAAACACACGATCCTTAAATTGCAAGGATACTACACGCGTTACGCCGTCTGCTCCCGGGTGCTTCGCCACAATTCGTCCCAAAAGCCATTTACCTGGAGGTAAACGATCATCTTTTACTAAGACAACTGTACCAACATTTATGTCGGGGTGATTTTGGGACCATTTGTATCGATGTTGCAACATAGTAAGGTACTCAGATTGCCAACGTCGCCACAGACTTTGTACCATACGTTGTACCTTTTGCCATCGGTTTAAATAGTCAGGTCGAGTATCAACGAAACTTTCTTCAGGGATAGTAACCGGTGCCTCGCCGATCAAGAAATGACCAGGAGTCAACGGGAGTTCATCAATCGTAGAACTAATCAACGTAAGAGGCCGAGAGTTGACACAAGCCTCGACCTGTGTGGTAAGAGTGCAAAACTCTTCGAAGGTTAAGCAGGATTCACCTACGACGCGTTTCAAATGTCCTTTTACGGATTTAACTCCTGCCTCCCACAATCCTCCAAAGTGAGGAGCACCAGGAGGAATGAAATGCCATGTTGTGCTGTCGTTAGCCAACAGTTGCGCGATTTCTTCAACGACAGCTGATTTGCTGTTTTTGAACGCGAGATCTAATTCTTTGGACGCGCCTACGAAATTAGTCCCACAATCACTCCAGATGTCTTTACAATGCCCACGTCGAGCAGTGAAACGTTTAAAGGCCGCTAAAAACGCAGCACTAGATAGTGAACTTACTAATTCTAGGTGAATAGCTTTTGTAACCATACACAAAAATACACTTATGTAAGCTTTACAAGTTTTGGTGCATCTACCAGAGTACAGTTTCAGCGTGAATGGACCACAAAAGTCTACGCCGCTGGTTAAAAACGGGCGTGACGGATTGACTCTGCACTGTGGTAAATTACCCATCAACGGGTTCATAGTTTGGGCAGTTTGGGTAAAACAAGGTTTACATAATCTTAAAATCCTTTTTACCAAGTTTTTCGCTCTTAGAATCCAATATTTTTGGTGAACAAGATTCAAAGTTAGTGAATTTCTACCATGTAGTGTTCTCAAATGAGCATCAATTACAATCAGCTTTGCTAAGTTACACTTGTGATGTAAAATTATAGGAGACTTCATATCGGGTGGTATTTGAGCATTTACAAGCCGTCCACCAACTCTAATAATTTTATCATTATCTAAGATCGGATTCAAAGAGTGAATGTTACTATTTTTTGGGATAGGTTTGCTCTGTGATAGCAATCCTATTTCATTTTCAAAGTGAACAGACTGTGACATTCTAATACAGGTTTTTAATGCATTTTTTATTTCATCAGTAGTGAGGTATGTCAGTTTTATGTTATCATTCCTTTTAAGAACTTTATCTTTACATAGCCGGAGAAATCGAAAGCAATAGGCTGTCACACGTATAAGCCTAAGTAGACTTGAGTATCTATTGAGGTACACGGTACATTCATTGGGTTCTGAGGTGCATAAGTAACTAACTTTTGCTTTCGGTTTTGCTTCGAGTGTCGTTTCAGGAATAGTAAAATTAGGATAACAAATCTCAACAGACTCGCGAAGAAAGGCTGGACCTTCCCACCATAGTTGTGACTGCATCAGCTCGTCAGGACTGATACCGCGTGAGGCGCAGTCCGCGGGGTTATCCGCAGACTTAACATGATGCCATTGACTACTATTCGTAACATTCAAGATTTCTGTGGTGCGATTACCAACGAATGGCTTCCAAGTATTTGGAGTTTTACGCAACCAGGCCAAAACTATTGTGGAATCTGTCCAAGCAAACACACAATTATCATCAATATTTAGACTAGATTTCACATTTGGTATCAATTTAGACAATAGGACTGCCCCGCAAAGTTCAAGACGTGGCAATGAGACCTGTTTCACGGGAGCGACCTTAGTTTTGGCTGCGACCAGGCTTACTTGGATCTCATTGTCCGTGATGACTCTGATGTAGATAACCGCAGCGTAGGCGGCGCAAGAGGCGTCACAAAAGCCGTGCAATTCAATTTTCGCATTATTCGTGATCCCTAACCAACGTGGAAGCTGAATGGCTTGCATATGTTCGAAATTAGTCAGGTAAGTCTGCCATTCAGTTTTCAGGTCTTCGGGAAGTTCAGAGTCCCAATCCAGGCCGGCTAGCCACAACTTCTGCATAAACATTTTCAATACAATCACGCAAGGTGCTAGCCAACCCAGAGGGTCAAACGTTTTTGCTATCGCAGATAGCACACATCGTTTTGTAACAACGTCGTTGTCCCGAGGTAAGTTAATTACCAGTTCAAATATATCACTTTGTGGTTTCCAGGCTATGCCTAGAGCTTTCACCGAATCATCCATTTTAATATTCACTGAACTTTGTAATGCTTTTTGCGAATCGGGAATCTCACTTAAAACTTTTTCACTATTAGACGACCACTTATGTAGAAGAAAACCGCCACGTTTAAATAGTTCAGTTAAGCGACATCGAAGCCGTTGAGTGTCTTCTTCTGTAGATGAGCCCGTCATCAAGTCGTCCATATAGAGATCAGTTTTTAGAAGTTCAGCTTCAGGAAACTCTCCACGTTCATCCTAGTGATTGCAATCCGGATTATTCGAAGTTCAAAAATCCGGATTTCGGAGCGTTTAAAAATCCGTTTTAAAATCCGGATTTTGAAAAGAAAAAACCGGTTTTTCGGATTTTTTCCCACCAGTACTAATTTGCTCAAAATTAATGCTAATGCGAAATAAAAAGCGGTGCACATGAAGCGGTAACGCGGGAGAGCTATTGCCAGCCGGGCATTGAGCACCTGTATGCTTGCCCCGCGTCCGCCGCCCCTGCCGCCCGCTACCCGCCAAGTCACCGTCATCTGCACCATGGCCGCGACATCGACTCCGACTTCTCCTCTTTCCTCGGTGGCTTCCACGAGTGCAATGACAACTGTTAATGGTAAACTACAGAAACAAGACCAACGAGAGCTAAGTTTTAAAGAGCAATTAAATCAGCAGCTGTCTTTGCTCGACCAAAATAATACAGGAGTTGCCCAGATTGCCTCACCAGATGCCCCGGATTAGCTACTCTAATCCACATAGAGCACGATGGCGATTCCATTGCAAAGAGGCGTAAGGCAGGGAGACGTTATCTCTCCGAAACTGTTTACTGCCGTAATGGAAGACGCCTTCAAGCTCCTGGAATGGCAAGGACTTGGCATCAACATCAACGGCGAATACATCACTCACGTTCGGTTTGCCGACGATATAGTAGTCATGGCAAAGTCGATGGAGGAACTCAGCATGATGCTCGATGACCTCAACCGAGTTTCACAACGGGTGGGCTTGAAAATGAACATGGACAAGACGAAACTTATGTCAAATGCCAATGTTATGCTCATCCCACTTTCTGTTGGGAACTCGGTACTCGAAGTTGTTGACAAGTAGTCCAATTAGGTAGGTCCAACTTCGAGAAGGAGGTCAACCGCCGAATCCAATTCGGTTGGGCAGCGTTCGGGAAACTACGCAATGTCTTTTCGTCCGACATACCTCAGTGCCTCAAGAGGAAAGTCTTTAATCAATGTGTGTTACCAGTGATGACTTACGGCTCCGAAACGTGGTCTTTCACTATCAGCCTCATCTCAAAATTCAAAGTCGCTCAACGAGCTATGGAGAGGGCTATGCTCGGAGTTTCTCTGCGTGATCGAATCAGAAATGAGGAGATCCGTAGACGAACTAAAGTCACCGACATAGCCTACCGGACAAGCTGAAGTGGCAATGGGCAGGCCACATTGCGCGCAGAGAAGATGGCCGATGGGGTCGAAAAGTGCTCGAGTCGAGACCACGGACGGACTAGCAAGCGGAGCGTAGGACGTCCACCCACAAGATGGACGGACGACCTTGTTAAGGCCGCCGGAAGACGCTGGATGCGGGTCGCTTACAACCGGTACGAATGGAGGGCCAAGGGCCTATGTTCAGCAGTGGACGTCTTATGGTTGAGATGATGATGATGAATCCACATAGAAATGGCCGTCCACGAGGGCGGAGGAAAAATCGGTAGCATTTTATCCTCCGTATACAACCAGCTATTATCAATACCACCAACAAGTGTGGAATCGGAAAGAGAATTTCGGCAGCAGGAGTGTTCTGTAACCGTATGAGGACGAGGTTAAGTGACGAATCTCTTGATGCGATGATGTTTCTTTATTGGCGTAGCAGTGTACGCATTCTGTTTTTGTTATTTTTAATAAAAACAACTTAATTTGATTGTTTGTTTCACCTTGCTTTTATGCCAAATATTCCTTTCTTAAAATCCGGATTGAATCCGAACTTCGGATTTCGGTCAAACCAAAATCCGAAAATCCGGATTTGAAAAAATGTCACGGATTTGCAATCGCTAGTTCATCCTCTGCAAGTTGATGAAGTGTCCTTATGGCAAGATATGGAGCACATGAACTGCCATATGTGACGGTTAGTAACCGATATTCTCTAATCGGCTCTTCCGATGACTCGCGCCACAAGATTCTCTGGTAATCAGCGTCTTGCTTTGAGATAAGTATCTGTCGGTACATTTGTTGTATATCAGCTACTAGACAGTACTTATGTTGTCTCCACCGTGTTACTAAATCTCGTATGTCTTGTTGCAGCGGTGGGCCGATGAGTAGCTCATCGTTGAGTGAATTTCCGTCTACAGGTTTAGCGCTTCCATCAAAGACTACGCGCAACTTTGTAGTGAGGCTCGAGGCACGAAGAACAGAATGATGTGGTAGGTGGTAAGCTCTATTCTTCTTTTCTGTTTCAGGGACGACCTCCATGTGACCGAGTGACTCATACTGCCTCATGAACTTGCAGTATTCTTCATGAAACTCGGGTCTGCGCTTAAACTTATTCTCCATCTGATGTAAGCGGTTCAAAGCAAGTTGTCTGGAGTTGCCTAAATTTGGAGCGTCTTCGTGCTTGAAGGGTAGACGAAGCTCGTATCGACCATCAGTGTTTCGAGTGTGAGTTTTCTTAAAATGCTCTTCACACTGTATCTCAGGTTGTGACAGAGGCTTCACGTTTGGTGAATATTCATTGATCTCCCAAAACTGACGTAGTAACTGATCAACGTCGACTTGTGTGTGCATAACAATAACATTGTGAGATTGATGGCCAGACAGCGCAACCTCGCCGCTTACTAGCCAGCCCAATCGTGAGTTCAAAGCGACCAGAGACTCATTATGTTTTACAACTCCATCAAGAATAATATGTGCGTATACAACTGCACCTAATAGCACGTCGATAGATCCTGGCTTGTGAAAGTGTGGATCCGCAAGATCTGAAATCTCAGAAGAAGGCCAGGTATCTGATGGGAGCTCTTGTGATGGCAATCTCGAATTGATTCGTCTAAGGACGTACGCCTTAGCTGTGATTATGTGTGATGGATTTCTCATGGCATGAAAGTTCAACTGAACTTGTGATTTTGTTGTCATAGGTACAGGTGATATGCCAGTGATTTTTCCGTTAATTGAAGTGCGCTCGAGATTAAGCAGTTGAGCTGCTGCTTCAGTAACAAAGTTTGACTGCGAGCACGGATCAATCAGTGCTCTCAAGACTATCGTGTCGCCGTTCCTCGACTTAACTGCAATTCGCGCAGTTGCCAAAATAACTTCCTCACTGTCGCTGTCAACCTCAGCCTTGTAAACTACGGTTGATGTGGTTTGGCTCGTTTCAGGTGTAGCGGCTGTTACAGTATCGTTTTCAGGCACTGTTGTGTTCTTGTTAGGGTTTGTGAAGTGCAACAGAGTGTGATGTCGTCGACTACATTTTCTACAGGTGGTGCTCTGCCTGCACGCGTTAACAGAGTGACCCTTTACAAGGCAATTAAAACACATGCCATTCTTCTTAATAAAATCCTGACGTTGAGGAACATCTAATGCGGCGAATTCTTTGCAATGACAAATATAGTGGTTTTGTGAGCAATAAGTGCATTCGCTGTTTACTTCTGTGACAAATGACTTCATAGTTGTGGGTTTTTGGGTTGTTGTATTTTTAACTAAGTCTTTTTTCTGCGGTTGGTCTTTTTTGTGTGTGACATTTACCATCTCCATAGACCGGAAACGATTTTCTATAAATGATGATAAAACGGTAAATGTGGGTATATCTTGAGATGATCCAAGGGACTGTTCCCATTGTTTGTGTGTCTCTAAGTCCAACTTGGATACAACTAAATGTACGATAATTGCGTCCCAAGTGGAGGTGTCCACGCCGAGATTGTCGAGAGAATTCAAACATTCCTTTGTAGTATCTAAAATTTCCTTTAAGCTTTTAAAACATTCTGTGTTCATCTTCTTCTGATTTAAAAGGCGGCTAATTATTGTAGTGACAATCATACGTTTATTATTGTATCTACTCTCAAGTGTGCTCCAAGCCTTATCGTAATTAGCCTCCGTGAGTGCAAAATGTTTTAGAAGTTGTTCCGCCTCTCCCGATAAACTCGTTTTTAAATAATGATGTTTTTCAATCGTTGTTAGATGCAGGTTGTCATGCACGAGGGCCTTAAATAAATCTTTAAAACTTGTCCAATCGTTATAATTACCGGCGAACTTAGGAATCGATAAAGGTGGTAATTTAGTTCTAATCGGAGTGGTCTCGCTATCATGTGTTGTTAAAAAACTCTGCATACTATTATTTGATTGTGGTTGACCTTGACCTTTAGAGAATTCTAACAAGTAATCCTTTAATAATCCCTTAAATTCCAGGTATATGTCTTCAGTTGCCTCGTACAGACTTTCGGCATTAAATTGTAATTGCTCCAGTTCAGTTTTCGTAACCGTTGATTTAATCATCTCATATTGATTTTGATATTTAGACCAATAACTTTCTAATGTTTCTAAGCGTGCTTGTAAATAACCAAGTGTATATCTTGATTTAGACGTCTTTTTAGTATTCGATTGTAACTTCGAAATACGTTCCGATAACGTTTTTTGTGATTCACAAAGTTGAGCCATTGTTTACGTTTATAACACGAATTCACAACAAACAAAGTTCAAAGTCCACTTTCCCGTATATAGTTGAATTCAATTTACGTAAAGTTAAATCACTAGTTATCTATATCGGGCGAAATAGTCTATTAATATGCAGTTTAAAATGGCGAAGGTTTGTATTCACAAATATTCACGAAACGAAATTGTATTAGTCCAAATCACTTTGTAAATATTATTATCAATTAATATTGTTTACGTATCAGAAGTCCAGAACTCATTTAGCACTGCTTAAATGTCCCAATTAGTGAAATAGTTCATATAGGTTATTAACCTCACTGGTGCACGAAATCGAAGTTAATATTTACAGTCTAATCTTACCAACTCGCAGTAATTAGCACTTAGCCTTTTACACTATTGTTTTTTTTGCACTTATTACACTTTCACAATCCAGTTCTAGAAGGACCAAACATGTTAAAACTACACTTTAAAAACCCAAAAATTTATTAAAAGAAACAGCGAGAGAACAATTTTGCTTAATCACTAACGTCAAATCTGATTTTTCTCATCCACCCTCATTTGACTTTTATTAATAAAAACGGGTAGTTAAGTAAATGTTGCTAGTTGAATGAATGGAACCAGATTTGGATATTTTGCCTTAAACACAATTTGTGATTTGAAAACACGTCTGGAGGAGAAGAAAGGGTCAATGTTTTGGAACGATTTATTATAGGTACGTGCGATTCTACTCAGAATTTAATAGAATAGAATTTTGGCCATAATTGGTACGATGACAGGGAATATGGAATAGTGTGGTGTGACGAGTTCGGCGCGTGGGAGCGCGGAGCCCTAACTGTGACAGCAATCCAACGCAGTCTAGATGCCCGTTGAGAACATCGTGGAGGAACATTTTACCATTTATTTAAATTTTGGAAGGATCACGTGCAGTTTTTCCTCTTATATTACAAGTGTTCGATTGAAAACTAAGCTTTGGTGTATACCTGCATCACCTGCACGTACAAGAAGGCGTTTCATATACGCCCGCCCATCAGATAGGTACACAAAGTCATGATGCGTATGGAATACAGCATGTGTGGTCCTATTCTAGCTGTCACGTGGTATCACAAATTTGGTCGGACTGCAAAAACTGCCAGGCTACGGTGAGGCCGACCAAGCCATACGTCAACAGGTTTATTTTAGGTATTATAATCCGTTTGTTTCATTCTATTTTTCGATGAGGTAAATTGTAGCTCTCACGTGGTACCACAAAATTGGTCGGATACAGGAACCTGCCAACACAGGATTTGGCCAACCACTTTTTTATTACTGTCCTCAAAGGCAGCTATCGTACCATACAAGTTTCACACGATTTTTCGATAAAAAATTTTTGATGATTTTTTTATAAATTTGGCCGGACTGCAAAAACTGCCAGTTTAAGGTGAGGCCGACCAAGACATACGTCAACAGGCTTATTTAAGCTATTATAATCCGTTTGTTTCATTCTATTTTTCGATGAGGTAAATTGTAGCTCTCACGTGGTACCACAAAATTGGTCGCACACAGGAACCTGCAAACACAGGATTTGGCCGACCATTTTTTTTTACTGTCCTCAAAGGCAGCTATCGTACCATACAAGTTTCATACGATTTTTCGATAAAAAAATTTTGATGATTTTTTCATAAATTTGGTCGGACTGCAAAAACTGCCAGGTTAAGGTGAGGCCGACCAAGACATACGTCAACAGGCTTATTTTAGCTATTATAATCCGTTTGTTTCATTCTATTTTTCGATGAGGTAAATTGTAGCTCTCACGTGGTACCACAAAATTGGTCGGACAGAGGAACCTGCCAACACAGGATTTGGCCGACCACTTTTTTTTTACTGTCCTCAAAGGCAGCTATCGTACCATACAAGTTTCATACGATTTTTCGATAAAAAAATTTTGATGATTTTTTTATAAATTTGGTCGGACTGCAAAAACTGTCAGGTTAAGGTGAGGCCGACCAAGACCTACGTCAACAGGCTTATTTTAGCTATTATTATCCGTTTGTTTCATTCTATTTTTCGTTGAGGTAAATTGTAGCTCTCACGTGGTACCACAAAATTGGTCGGACACAGGAACCTGCCAACAAAGGATTTGGCCGACCACTTTTTTTTTACTGTCCTCAAAGGCAGCTATCTTACCATACAAGTTTCATACGATTTTTCGATAAAAATTTTTTGATGTTTTTTTATAAATTTGGTCGGACTGCAAAAACTGCCAGGTTAACGTGAGGCCGACCAAGACATACGTCAACAGGCTTATTTTAGCTATTATAATTTGTTTCATTCTATTTTTCGATGAGGTAAATTGTAGCTCTTACGTGGTACCACAAAATTGGTCGGACACAGGAACCTGCCAACACAGGATTTGGCCGACCACTTTTTTTTTTACTGTTCTCAAAGGCAGCTATCGTACCATACAAGTTTCATACGATTTTTCGATAAAAAATTTTTGATGATTTTTTTATAAATCTGGTCGGACTGCAAAAACTGCCAGGTTAAGGTGAGGCCGACCAAGACATACGTCGACAGGCTTATTTTAGCTATTATAATCCGTTTGTTTCATTCTATTTTTCGATGAGGTAAATTGTAGCTCTCACGTGACCCAATAAATCTGGTCGGACTGCAAAAACTGCCAGGCTAAGGTGAGGCCGACCACTTTTTTTTTACTGTCCTCAAGGTCAGGTATCCTACCATACAAGTTTCATTCTATTTTTCGATGAGGTTATAGGTTATAGGTTATCACGGGCTTGTTTTCCGCAACTCGACGTCTATTATTGCGCCTATTTTGCGTGATGGGATGGCTGCACTATTCCTGCCAACCCAACTCCACCAAGAAGCCTAGCAGACCCTTAATGTTGCCGACGACTTCTGGGAGAGACCCCGGTGAGCCGAGGTGTTGTGCCCGGTATTTTGCCACCCCTGGGCATTCGAGAATGACGTGGGCGGCTGTCTCCTCTGCCTCCATGCATGCTCTGCAGAGGGGGCTATCTGTAACACGTAGGGTTAATAGGTGTTTGTTAAATGAGGCGTGTCCAGTTATTGCCCCAGCTAAAAGCCGGAGCTGTGGTCTCTTCAGCTGTCGAAGCCTCCGCGACAGATTGGGGTTGAGTGTCGGGAGGGCTTCCTTCGCCTGCCTGCATGTGCCTAGGTTAGACCAATATTGCTGGTGTTTTACCTTGGTGTTGTGTCGCAGCGTGTTCCGGAGCCAGGCATATGGCAGAGGTAGGATTGGCTCAGGTCCTGCCACCTTCAGTTCCGAGCCTCCTCTCGCCAGGATGTCGGCTGCATCGTTACCTCGTGAGTTGCTGTGTCCTTTGATCCACTGCAGAGTTACGCCATTGGTGGTACATACCTCTGACAGAGCTTTGTGACATTCGTAAATTAGCCCTGAAGTGAAAGTAAAACTTTGTAGAGCTTGTAGTACTGACCGACTATCAGAGAGTATGCGGATGGGGTAGTCCATTGCTTCCCTTGAGACGATTGCGTGTGCTGCCATTATAATGCCCATACATTCCGCCTGGAAGACTGTGTTATGGGCACCAAGTGGTGTCGAGATGTGTATGTTTAGGTCCTCTGAGAAAACCCCAGCGCCAGTGCCTGACCTTGTTTTTGATCCGTCCGTGAAGATTCTCAGCTCCCTTGGGTTGAGTCCTTCATGGGGTTCTTCGTGTAATTGTATTTTGTATTTTTTGTCGAAGACGAACTGCTTGGGTATCCTGTCAGTCACCGCTTCTATAAGCGGTTCCTTACCTATGGCCTCGTAGAGGATTTCGGTGTGTGGCACCCTAGGCGGTCTCCAGAGATTAGATTTTTTGAGACGTACCGCCGCAGCCAGCGCTTCTTGTTGTATGAAGAGGTGCAGCGGCGGCAGGCCCAGTAAGGCTTCCAGGGCCGCGGTTGGTGTTGTCCTCATGCAGCCCGTTGTCGCCATACAGGCCAACCTCTGGAGTCGTTGTAGTCTAGCCTCAACAGTGGATAGTTTGGTGCGTGGCCACCATACTATCGCGCCGTAGCTTATTATTGGTCTTATCACTGCCTGGTAAAGCCATAGAGTTAGCCTAGGAGTTAATCCCCAGGTTCTACCCACCATTCTACGACATTGCCAGAACGCGACTGTAGCTTTATCAATTTTGCCATTTAGGTGATTACTCCAATTCAGTTTGTTGTCAAGTATTACCCCTAGATACTTTACCTCTGCCGATAGTTGGAGTTCTGTATTGAACAGTTTGGGAAGGTGGTAGTTTCCCAAGTTGCGTTTGTTGGTGAACATTACCAGCTCCGTCTTGCGAGGATTGACTGTGAGTTCGTTGTTAACGCACCAGCGCTCCACGATGGCTAGTGCAGAGCGGGTAACATCGCATACCGTACCTGAGTGGTTGCCGCTTGTTAGTATCACTATGTCGTCAGCATAGCCGATTGTGTAATAGTGATTGTTGTTTAATGTTGTTATGAGGTCGTTCACCACTAGGTTCCATAGAAGTGGCGATAGAACTCCCCCTTGGGGGCATCCCTTTGCCACTACTGCCTGCTGTGTCTCGCCTGTCCCAAGTCTTATGATCCTCTGGCTCAACATGTTGTTTATCCATTTGGTCATGACTGTATTCGCACCATGTCTTACCAGTGCTGCTGCAATGCTGCTGAACCTAGTCCTGTCGAAGGCTCCTTCTATGTCTATAAAGGTTCCTAAGCACATGGACCTGTTTTTAATCGCTACCTCAATTTTGCTTACCACTGCATGAAGTGCCGATTCTGTAGACTTGCCAGGGCTGTAGGCATGTTGGTTGGGATGCAGGGGCACGTTACTCAGCACTCTCTCCCTCAGGTGCCTATCGCACAACCTCTCCAAGGTTTTAAGCATGAATGAGGTCAGGCTGATGGGCCTGAAGGATTTGGGATCTGAGTAATCGCTTTTACCTGGTTTCGGTATGAAGATGACTTTGACCTCTCTCCACCGCTTCGGCACGTACCTGTGAGCCAGACAGGCGCGCAGAATGGTGGTCAGCTTCAAAGTGAGATGCCTCCCGCCCCACTTAAGTAGCGCAGGGAAGATCCCGTCCATTCCTGGAGATTTGAAGGAGTTAAAACTGTTTATGGCCCATTGCGTGCGCTGCGGGCTGATTACCTCATGTGTCTGCTGCCACTCGTCCTCCGACGGAGTGGTCTCCTCCTCCTCCCAACTTACTGGGTGCGATATCACGCAGTCCGGGAAGTGTGTTTGCACCAGGACCCGTTCCGCCTCCTCCGGTGAGTTGGTGAGAGAGTTGTCAGGCTTACGTAGGGATCCCAAGGTTATGGTTGAGTTGTTGGAGAGAACCTTCCTTACCCTATTAGCCTGCATGGTGGTCTCAATGTCTGTACAGAATTTGCGCCATGAGTTTGTGCTTCTGTACCTGAGTCGTTTTTTGTACTTGGCCTTGGTGGACTTGTAGTTATCCCAGTCCTCGTCAGTGCCAGTGTTCATAGCTCTGTTTAGTTGTCTCCTCATCTTGCCCCTGAGTCTCTCCAGCTCAGGTCCCCACCAGTTGTTCTTCCTTCCACTTCTTGTTGATGGGGTAGCTAAGGGACATGCCTGATGGTAGCAATCCAGGATGGTGTTTGTAAGGGTGCTTACCTGTTCTTCTATCTCAGCTATGCCTACTATCTTCAGGGGACCCTCCTGCTGTTCCAGTACTGTGTTTAGACGCAGGGTGTACAGGTCGCGATTAGTCCTGCGTGGGTCCCTTCTAGGCACTGCTGTGAATGTTTTTACCTGAATGTCGAATCGAATCCATCTGTGGTCTGAACATGACACCTCCTCCGATACATGCCAGCCTGAGATGTGTTTCGATGCTTCTTCAGATGCTAGGGTCAGGTCAATGATTGTTCTGCTGCGTCTGTTTATGAATGTTGGTTTCGAACCTGTGTTAAGGAGGTTGAGGTTCGTGGTAAATAGGTACTCGACAAGCTTCTTACCTCTCTCGTTACCTGTATCCATGCCCCATAGGGGGTGGTGTGCGTTCGAGTCGGTTGCCACGATGAGTTCGAGCCCCGCCTCTTCGCAGTAGTTGACCAGCCTTGTCATTTCGTGCGGTGGTGGGTCGTCCGCCTCCGGCATGTACACGGAGGCTACGACCATCTCCTGCATGCTGGTGTCTTGCGCCCCGCGCAGCCTTATGGCGCACACGTCTCTAGAACAGAAGCTCGTTAGAGGTTGCACATGTATATCTTTAGTTGTGTATATGCAGGCCCGGGGATTATCCGGACCCGAGTAGACTGTTAGCTTACCTCCTATGTTACGGAGACCGCAAACAGAGCCCCTTCTGACCCACGGCTCCTGGATCAGAATTACGGCTGTTGTGTTGACCTCCAACCACTTCCGGATCTGAGCCGTTGCGGTTTCGCTGTGGTGGAGGTTGGCTTGGAGGAATTTACCAATGGGCGAAGGGGGTTCCTCCACCAGGATCGCCCTCCTCCGCCGACATCGGCTCCTCCTCCTCCTTGCCGATGGCCAGCTTGCCCAGCCCCTGCGCGCATTCCCCCTCACTCCCCGAGGAGTCACGAAGAAGTTCTTCTTCGTCCTTCTCGGGGACGGAAGGAGACTGCGCTGGGGCCTGCAACTCAGGCTCCTGGACTTCGTCAACAGGTGCCTGCGTCGTCACGCAAGTGTCCATGGGCTCGGCAGGTGCCTCAGCTGCGCCATCTATGGCGACAGTGCTGCTAGGGGGCGGTTGTTCCCTGAATTTGCCCCGTGACCCCTCAAACTTCACGTACACCGAACCCAGCATAAAGCCGAGCCGGCGTCCGCGGCTCACAAGGGGCTGCACGACTGTCTCCGGCACACTGACCACAGCGAACGTCTCCGTTCCCTGCACCTCTCGCCGGTTGAGCAGCCAGCGGTCTATTTCCGCCCACGGGTTCTGGTAGCGGAGGGCTCGGCCTACTTCGCCAAAGTCCTCCCAGACACCCGGGAACAGGATGCCGCAGCGTACTCGTTTGGGTACCTCGCTCTGGCGCTTGACTACCACCTTCTCCCCCTCATCGAGGGTGATGGTAGCCACACTGCGCTTGAGCCATGCTAGCGTAGCCTGGTTCTCGCACCACAATCTGAGGGAGCCATTCGCCCATACGGGCTTGCCCCTGAAGAGTGGGCCTGCGGGAAGGCTTGAGGTGGGCTGTCTAGCTTCCTGCGAGAGCAGGGCTAGCAGCTGCCTCTGGACCTCATCCGATTGTTGCGAGGTCAGGTGTCCCGAGGTGGCAGTAGTTACCGCCACCAGCAGGTCAGCCTTTGCCGCCTCTGCATAATCGGCATGGGGGGTTTCACCAGGCGGTCCAGTCTTCTGCCTCTTAGGCTCTCCTCTGGGAGATATTGTCTCATCCAGTCGGGCCCTCTTGGCAGAAGACCGGGCACCCTGGTTACTTTCCTTCTTGGCCCTGGTCCCCTTCGCCCTCTTTTCCTGGGGAGGGGCACGGTTCGCTGCTGGTGGACCAGCTGCAGCCTGCGCCTGACCCTTCCCAGAGACGCTCTGTTGAGGCGCCGGGGCGGTGTTGAGAGCTGCTAGTCTCTCTCTGCGCTTCCTTCTCTGCTTCTTGTTCAGCTTATGCGGCTTAGCCGCAGCTGTAACAGGGGGAGGCGGGGGCACGGGAGTTTCCACCCGTTTATTGGGCTTCCACCTCCGCGCCTTCCTGGACACCTGAACGGTCCAGCCCGCCTCCAGCTGAGCAGAGACGGGGTCCAGCGCTGGTTCCATCACTGGGGTCTGCTCCGTGGCAGGGGGTTTCCCTCCTGTCGGAACAGTGCCCGTGGATGTCCCCGGTGTTGGCAGTAGGGCTTGGGTACGCTGTGGTACCGAACCTACTGGTTTGGGCGTCCACGTAGCAGGTTTGCGTGCCTTTGGTTTCCCGGCGGCTCTAATCCCTGCTGCGGGCTGCCCCTTCCGAGGCGGTGCTGTCGAGACAGCGCCACCACGGGGTGAGTTGTGTCTGATTTGTGGGGGTACTGTCGAGACAGCTCCCATTTGGTGTGTGTAGCGTGTCGGTACTGTCGGGACAGCGCCGTGTGTAGTGGTGCTTGGCAGGGTTGTTTGTTCCTCCCTGTAAGCACGTGATGAGGAGGGAGGAACTATCGGGACAGCTCCGTCTCCTCGTGTAGTGTTGTGTTGGGTGGAGGTTCCGGGTACAGCCGAAACTGCGCCGTTTCCCTCCGGTGTTGGGGCGCCTTCCGGTTTCCCTTCCGGCACCCGCGGGGTTTGGGATCTTGTTGTTTCCATTTTTGAATTGTAAGAAAATTCACCTCTCGAGCTTCCCACCCTCCATGGAGCCCGCACCTTTGGGGATGTCACTTTGGACACCAGGAATACCCAAGAGGTATAGGTGTGTAGAGGTGAGACTCATGCGCGACATCGGGAGCTGCAGACACGTGGCTGAGAGAGACGATCCTATCTCTCCCAGTGGTTCCACGCGCCCTTGCCCCGTCAGCATGGCCGAGCCCCTGGCATCCGATGAGGTTTTTTTTGATGAATTTTTGTCCAACGTTTTTGCCATTTGTACAAAATCTGCCAGGTTAAGCCTAGGCCGACCAAGTGCGTTGGAATCTACTAAATGTCAGGTACCTCTACAGGGTAGGTATATTCTATTTTTTGATGAGGTTTGTTTCATGCAGCCGGCTCCCGGACTATATATATTTACAGAGATTCAGAGGATAGCCGTGGTCGTATGCCACATTACTTTTAAGTTTATAATCGTGGCATACGACCACGGCGATCCTCTGAATCTCTGTAAATATATAAAAATCAGTAAATTATAATACGTTGTATTTTTATAAAAAAAAATGGTAACGTTTATAATATTTCCTGCTTGATAATTTTAGATAAGAATTATATCTTGTTTCATACTTTTTAGAGCGAGATTTGCAGTAGTCGGGTTTTAGTTTTTGAACTTATTTTTAACCGACTTCCAAATCTCAAAGAAGGAGGTTATCAATTCGGTTGTATGTTGTTTTTTGTTTTATTTTTTTTATTTTTTTTTGTATTTTTTATTTTTTATGTTTGTTACTCCATATCTCCGTCATTACTAGATCGATTTTGAAAATTCTTTTTTTGATTGAATATGCATACAGATTGGTCCCGTTTTTGTCAAAACCCAGTTCTGATGATGGGATCCATGAGGAATCGAGGGAACTCCTCAAATCTTAAAGGCATACATATAGTGATTTTTGAGTTTTTATCAACAAATCAAGCATATACACCCAAAAAAGTGACATTTGATGAAGTGGAACTGCTGATGATGATCAGAACGGAACTCTTTAACGACGCATAGTTCACGGTTGGCGATTTGTCCTCTTCGTTATGTTTGTTAAGCATGTTAAGTTTTTAAGCCACATTTTTGTCAAGCTCGAGTTCTGATGATGGGCTCCATGAGGAATCAAGGGAACTCCTCAAATCTTAAAGGCATGCGTATAGAGATTTTTGTATTCACACCAGAAAATCAAGCATTTTCATTAAAAACTGTTGCATTTGATGAAGTGGAACTGCTGATGATGATCAGAACAGAACTCTTCAACGACGCATAGTTCACGGTTGGCGATTTGTCCTCGTCGTTATGTTTGTTAAGCAAGTTAAGTTTTTAAGCCACATTTTTGTCAAGCTCGAGTTCTGATGATGGGATCCATGAGGAATCAAGGGAACTCCTGAAATCTTAAAGGCATGCGTATAGAGATTTTTGTATTTACATCAGAAAATCAAGCATTTTCATTAAAAACTGTTGCATTTGATGAAGTGGAACTGCTGATGATGATCAGAACAGAACTCTTCAACGACGCATAGTTCACGGTTGGCGATTTGTCCTCGTCGTTATGTTTGTTAAGCAAGTTAAGTTTTTAAGCCACATTTTTGTCAAGCTCGAGTTCTGATGATGGGATCCATGAGGAATCAAGGGAACTCCTCAAATCTTAAAGGCATGCGTATAGAGATTTTTGTATTTACATCAGAAAATTAAGCATTTTCATTAAAAACTGTTGCATTTGATGAAGTGGAACTGCTGATGATGATCAGAACAGAACTCTTAAACGACGCATAGTTCACGTTTGGCGATTTTTCCTTTTCGTTATGTTCGTTAAGCAAGTTAAGTTTTTAAGCCACATTTTTGTCAAGCTCGAGTTCTGATGATGGGATCCATAAGGAATCGAGGGAACTCCTCAAATATTAAAGGCATACGTATGGATTTTTTTGTATTTTCATCATAAAATCAAGCATTTACATTAAAAACTGTCGCATTTGATGAAGTGAAACTGCTGATGGTGACCAGAACAGAACTCTTCAATGACGCATGGTACAAGTTTGGTGATTACGAATTTCGATTTTGACTTGGACTGGGACCCGGACTCGGACTCATACCCGGATCCGATTCGGACCCGGACTCGGAACCGGACTCGGACCCGGACTCGGATCCGGACTCGGACCCGGTATCGGACCCGGATACGGACCCGAACTCGGACCCGGACTCGGACCCGGAATCGGACCCGGACCTTGACCCAGAAAACCACTATGATACCTTAACTAAATAAACAACTATGATTACCTACCATAAAATTAATGTAGGTATAAAGTACGATGATGCCAATCTTACTAGCCCCTCCCGCTTAAACCCCCGTACACCGCACGGCATGCGCCATTAAGTGGGTTAGGTTAGGTTTGAACTGCGATCCTCACAGAACCGAACAAGGATTAGGTTAGGTTAGAACTGCGAGCCTTACAGAAACGAAATGCTACTTGAAAAGTGGGTTTGATTAGGTTCGAACTGCGAGCCGCACAGAACCGAACTGCTATCTGAGGAGTGGGTTAGGTTAGGCTAGAACTACGACCCTCATGGCTCCTCTTCACGATGGGCCAACGCCGGCCACTCCAAGGGACGCATTTATGCGTTAGAGGGAGCAAGTGATATTGCTATCTTATTCTACCGCATGGCTGCGTCCCTTGGAGTGGCCGGCGTTGGCCCATCCTGTAGAGGAGCCATTATACACAAGCGAAATGCTAGTAGAAAAGTGGGTGGTTTTACCTCCTTTTCTACATAGTGTACCATCTACAATAATCTTTCATCGGCCCCCATGGAAGTCGGTTTTTTTTTCTTAAAAATTATTTATTTGACAAACGGTATTTTTATAAGAGCGAGGAGAGAGAAATGATACTAGTTGCTGCGCCGTCAAAGAGAACTGACAACGTTGGGGCCTTGACTCATATCAATATCAAACATGTGTTAATACCATAGACTTATAATATATAGAGACGGTGTCTCAGCGAGCTGTCACTGTTGCCACTTTTGTTTAGTGTACGATTAACAATTTAACACCACCTTGCTGTAGCCATGTCGATAAAGTCATATCGATAAACTATCGACATTTCTTACAATTTTAATTTTACTTCAAAGGTTTGACGATATCTAAAATGAACAAAAACGCTTTTATTCTTTATTGTGGTTATCTTTATTATTATTCTTTATCGTCCTCGATATGACGTTAAACTGTCGTGCACTTTTAAGTGTATTCTACCAAATTAGGGCGCATTTCATATGTGCGGCCTAGTTTGGTCTACTGGTGCTAAGACAGGGTATCAGTTTAGGGTGGCAGCGGATGAACATCTAGTATGTCAACGGTGGCGCCCTCGAGCCGAGTTAGCAGGCTTACTGTCTACTCACCAACACGCACTGGACGAGCGTGGTGAGTTAAACGTCCAAACCCCTCCAACATGAAACGAAAACCCAAATACCGGCCCCAAGTGCCTGGCAGCTCCAGCGACGGTGCTGTTGATGACGGTGGGCAGCATCACGGTGGAGATCGGGGTGCTAAGAATCCCCAGGCGGCGATTTCTCTTAACCGTCATACGAGTAAGGCAAACGTTAAAAGGAACACTGATGAAAAACTAAATATCCTCACGTATAATGTACGAACTTTAAGAACAGAAGAAAGACTAATAGAGTTAGAACACGCACTGGGCAACATCTCGTGGGACATCGTCGGTCTGGCTGAAGTGAGGAGAGAAGGGGAAGATGTAATCGAGCGTGAGGATAACATATTCTACCACTACGGGGAAGCTGGCGGTCTTCACGGAGTAGGCTTTATGGTTGCTAAACGTTGGAAAGATAATATACAAGAGTTCATTGCCTACTCCGAGCGGATTGCTGTGCTTAAGTTCCGTATCACTGAAAAGGTAGCTCTCACCATTATCCAAGTATATGCCCCCACATCCACGCACCCAGACGAAGAAGTAGAGGAGTTTTACGATTTGTTGAACCGGGCCTGTGACGAACACCGCAGTACTTGGAATATAGTGCTGGGTGACTTCAACGCGAAAGTCGGAATAAGAGAGGAATTGGATAACGATAACGTAATGGGGCCATACGGGCTAGGAAGCCGAAACGAACGTGGTTCCAGGCTTATCCAATTTGCTTTTGGTCAAAGCCTTAGTCTCTGTAACTCTTTCTATTACAAAAAACCACACCGCAGGTGGACCTGGATTTCACCTAATGGCGAAACCAAGAATGAAATAGATTATGTCTTAACTTCTACCTCGAGTAAACAAATTGTTAATAATGTTTCAGTAATTAATAAAATACAATACAGTTCAGACCATAGACCAGTTCGAGTTCAAGTAAGAATAAATTTAAAAATCCAGCGTCATAGAAACATAAAAAGTAAAATCAAAAGGCTAGATAAAACTACTCTGCTAGTTAATAAAGAACTGTTTAATTTAGAATTACATAACGCTTTCAATGCTTTGGAACTGGATACTGTAAGCAACGACGTAGAATATGAATATTTGAAACTACAAAACTGTATTACATCAGCAAGCAGAAAAATCCAAAAGCAGAGACATAAAGAAAAGAAGCTAACAAACCATACTTTAGACCTGTTAAAAGAAAGAGAAGCACATAGAACCAATATTACCAGCGCACAATATAGAGCAATAGATAGACAAGTAAAGCGGAGTATTAGAAAAGACATAAGAAATTACAACAATAGATTGATACAAATAGCTTTAGAAAAGAACCGCTCTCTTAGAATAGCCAAGCAAGGCACATCAAACAGTAAAACCTGGATAACATGTTTACGTGACGATAGAGGGATAAAACAAGGAAGTCGGGATCAAATAACAAATATTTGCACAAAATTTTACAGACAGTTGTACTCCGACCTGAACCCTGTGCCTGCATGCCCACCCGCAGCCAGCTACTCCTGTCCGGAATCTATCCCGCCCATTACCGGGCACGAAGTTCATCTCGCTTTAGCGAAGATGAAGTACAGTAAAAGCCCCGGCGAGGATGGTATTTCGGCGGAAGCACTTGAAATAGGGGAACCAACACTTTTACCTCATATCACCAATTTCTTTAATTCTATTTTAAAATCCGGTAAATTCCCAAAAACTTTTTGTCATTCCAACATCATCCTACTACACAAAAAAGGTGATAAATCTGATATCAATAACTACAGACCCATTAGCCTCATCTCACACCTTTATAAAACCTTTATCAAAATAATAGAACGTCGCATTGCTGGAAAATTGGACAGTCACCAACCCCCCGAACAGGCCGGGTTTCGGCCTGGTCTTTCTACTACGGACCACTTGCAAACAATTAACCAAATCATCGAAAAATACATAGAATTCAAAATCCCCTTTATTTAGCCTTTGTAGATTTCTCCAAAGCTTTTGATAGCATAAGTCATTCATCTATATTTACCGCACTGCAAGAACAAGATATAGAATCTACATACATACAGCTCATCCACAATATCTATGCCTCAAGTACTGCCTGCATAAAACTACAGTCTCCCGGACCATCATTTGATATAAAGAAAGGCGTCAAGCAAGGTGACCCGCTATCGCCGAAGCTGTTCACTAGTACCCTTGAGCAAATATTCAGGAAGCTGGCGGCTGCATGGGAGAACAAAGGTATTGACGTCGGTGGACGGCGATTAACAAATCTCCGTTTCGCTGACGATATAGTTTTGTTTTCCTCTTCAGCTACGGAGCTCGGTGCCATGCTACAAGACTTAAGTAGGGCAAGCCTTGAGGTGGGATTAATGATGAACATGTCAAAGACCAAGCTCATGACTAACAGCCGAAAAATAACAGTGGTAGTGGATGGAGAAGAAATGTCATATGTCCAAGAATACATTTACCTGGGCCAAATAGTCTCTTTCCAGGCACGACAGGACAAGGAGGTCGCAAGACGAACCGGAAGTGCCTGGAAGAGCTATTGGTCCATGAAGGAGCAGATGAAGGGAGATTTCCCTATATCTTTAAAACGAAGGCTCATGGACATGTGCATTCTTCCCATCCTGACCTACGGAGCTCAGACTTGGTCTTTGACAAAAGCTCAGAAATCCAACCTTAAGGTTTGTCAGCGCGCCATGGAGCGTAGTATTCTCGGCGTGAAGTTGACCGATCGCATCAAAAATACTGTATTACGCTCCAAAATTCAAATAGCCGACGTAGCTGAAACAGCCGCCAAGCTGAAGTGGGACTGGGCGGGACACGTTTGCCGTATGCCGGATGACTTGTGGGCAAAAACAGCAACCAATTGGGTCCCACATCAAACCCGGGGTCGCGGCAAACCTCGACGGCGTTGGCGAGATGACCTTGACGCCTTTGATAGGAACTGGTGGGAGACGGGTCAAAACCGGGATGCGTGGAAAGGGAGGAGGGAGGCCTTTGCCCAACAGTGGGACACTCTAGGCTCATATAAATAAATAAAATATATTTATTATTCATTAGCATTTCAATTATGTATATGTTTAACGAAGATATTGAAGCTTCAATTAATAGCTATTTCGTTCCGCTGTGTAGCGTTTATCGATAAATAACATGATTAAAATCGACTTTTTACATCCCTAAAAGAGCACACATACACGTTTTTACGCATATATACACAACCTGGATGCATCAAAAAAGGCAACACTTGATTTGAAGTTCACCTTGTCAACAGTATGGTTGTCCTTTTTTGACAAATGGCATTTTAAAAGAGCGAGGAGAGAGAAATGATACTAGTTGCTGCGCCGTCAAAGAGAACAGAAAACCAGTGTTGCCAACTCGGATTTTGAAAAAATGCTAGACTAATGTCTAGATTATGCCAAAATTATGTCAAAGATTTTTGAAACACCTACGCTAAAAAAAATGCTATTATATCACTTGAAATTAGACACTTAAAACACATACATTTTTCAAAATTTCCGCCTTTTTCTACTGACAAGATCTGCTTGACCAACTTTATATAGTCCGTTGACGTCCATCCGTCCACAAAAGTCAAAATTCATATGAAAATATGAACCACATAAGGCGATGGCGCATGTTGTTGCTGCCAAGTTGGTGCAAATTTGGCTTAGACTAAATTATGCTAAAAAATATGCCAGATGCTAAATGGAAAATTTTGGTGCCAAAGCGGGTGAAAATATGCCAGATCTGGCATCATTTATGCCAAGTTGGCAACACTGCAGAAAACGTAGGGGCCTTGGTTAATACCAAGGGCCCAACCTTTTCTGTTCTCTTTCACGACGCAGCAACTAGTATCATTTCTCTCTCCTCGCTCTTTTAAAATGCCGTTTGTCAAAAAAGGACAACCATACTGTTGACAAGGTGGACTTCAAATCAAGTGTTGCCTTTCTTGATGCGCCCAGGCTGTGTATGTGTGCGTAAAAGCGTATATGTGTGCTCTTTTAGGGATGTGAAAAGTCGATTTTAATCATGTTATATATCGATAAACGCTACACAGCGGAACGAAATAGCGATTAATTGAAGCTTCAATATCTTCGTTAAACATAAACATAATTGAAATGCTAATGGATAATGAATATATTATAATATAATAATATATTTCAATTATTGCAGAACACCTATTTTAGGAGGTATTTATATATTTTAATTAAATATCTGAACAATCCCTTGGTTCCCTGCTGGGGCGTGACTATAAAATTGTGATCTGATAACCACAATAAAGAATAAAAGTGTTTTTGGTCATTTTAGGTATCGTTAAGCCTTTGAAGTAAAATGAAAATTGCAAGAAATGTCGATAGTTTATCGATATGACTTTATCGACATGGCTACAGCAACGTGGGCCTCATTGTTAATCGTACACTAAACAAAAGTGGCAACAGTGACAGCTCGCTGAGACACCGTCTATATATATATTATGTCTATGGTTAATACTGTTAAATATTCGTTCAGTCCATTACGTCACGTTCATTTCATTCGCCAATCACTCAATTTTCATTCAGTCTCGTTCAGTTCAGTTATCTCACTCAGTCAGGAGAAAATGTCGAAGTAAATGTGACACTGTGTGCTTTAATTTTATTTAATTGAATGCTTTTTCGTTAAGTAAAAGGTGTTAAATCATCAGATCATCACAAAATTTCTAAACAAATAAAATCACAATTTATGATATAAGAATTTCAAAAGCATTCGAATTTATCAAGTGTTGTGTTATGAATAAGAAATACTGCTTCGTGGGTAAATGTCGTCAAACATCAAGAAACAAGTGCTAAAAAGGATATCCTGGTAAAGAAATTTCTTATATTTTTGAATAAATAACTGCTTGCTGTCGTTACTATGGCCTAACGTAAAAAAGTTGACGGGACAGTTAGTTTTGTAAGATCGTAACCAATTCACTATTCCCTATTGTTTTAATGTCTTTAAGTTACCGTATATTTGAATGAAAATTAGGTTCCTGCTAATCCAAACAAGAAATAAAACATATTATCGTAGACGGTGACAATAAACACGTTATGTTGTAGTTATTTTCTTTTAACGCATGGGCAGCTTATCTTTTGTTTCTTGCAGTAATGATATCGTTACGAAACTGTTATCTTTTAGTTACTTCACTGTTATGTGCAATTGAAATTTTAGTCGCGCAGTAACATAATTTTTATTTTGTAACTTTAAATGTTTTACCATTACTAACATTTTTAAAATTTACCACGAACATCTGTAAGTTGGTAAAAGTTTAAGTTTTTAATTCTGTTCATAGATAGGTACAGTCAGCAGCAGAAGTTGCTAAGCGGGCGATGTATTCAAAATTACCTTGACACCCTCTTATTCTCTTAACAATAAAGTTGCGTCAAGATCATTTTGAACAACTAGCCCGCTTAGCAACTTCTGCTGCTGACTGTACATACTTAGCATTGCAGGTTTATAATACGGCTATTTTAGTACTTAGTACACTTTATTGTGAATATAGAATTACCAATTATACTTATAATTAAATCACTTCCATAAGTTAAAATATTTGGGTGAATCAACTTTTTCTTGTCACTAGTTGCCATGGTTACGGTCTCCTGGATCACTCTTAAAATACTAGTTATTTCGTATTTAAATGGACCAAACTTGAATTTTTGGTAGTTTAAGGCCGTTCCTCAATGGGACAATTGGGACATCTACTAAGCACATTTTGTAGAACAATTGTCATAAACTTAGCAAGAGAAATATCTGTCTTTTTCCAATATAATTTTTTAAATAGTACAATGATGGTGGCAAACAGGAATACGACCCGCCCGATGGTAAGTGGTAATCGTAGCCCATGGATGCCTGTGACATCAGCAACAGTGATGTTTTACAATTGTCGCACCTGTCACCGTGGTGAAATTGGGGCCAGGAATGGTCATAGTGATACATAGGCTTTGGAGCCTTTATATAGCCCCTAAGAAGAAGAAGAAACAAATGATAAGCATCATTAATTCATTACATATTTTAGGAATTTTCCCAATGATCTCAAACAAATGAATATTATTTTCAAATGAATATTATTGAGCAGTTAACAATTACAGTTACGTGAGTTACATTTGAATGTAAATATGAAAGCAGGTAGTTCTGGTAGTTCATAATTTGTTATTTGAATTGGAAGGAAAAGCTGAGGTCAAGGATTTGCCAGGGTCATGTTCATCAATAGAAAGTCATAAAAAGGAAAAATCTCAGCTCCAATCGTAAAATCAGGCAGATCATGAAATTCCTATTCATATTGTGAAGCGTGAAAATCCTTGTCTCATTCCCTAAGTTTACGGGCTTCTAATATTTCTGGATGCATCTTAAACAACCTAACGAAACTACCCTACCTATCTATCGGTTTAATGTGACTACTGACTATCAAAACATTAAACAGGAACTAAACGATCGACCTGATTTAACGACCGGCCGCCGCCATATATGAGGGTAGATTCAATACTGTCAAAAGTCAATTGTTATTCAAATGGTGAGCTATGTAAAAATTTTTTTTCATAATGGCTATTGTCACTAATGTCAGTGATAAACAAGATACGTAATCAGGGCTTTGCTATAATGTCCAGAGACATTATCAACAACCGATTATGACATGGCGATTGTGACTCACAGACAGAGATGGGTAAATAATAGAGACATTACCAGTCCAAAGTAGTTCCCCATATAAATAAATAAATATTATAGGACATGTTTTTTACTCAAATTGACTAAGCCCCACGGTAAGCACAAGAAAGCTTGTGTTGTGGGTACTCAGACAAGGATATATATATAAATACTTAAATACATAGAAAACAACCATGACTCAGGAACAAATATCTGTATCATTATACAAATAAATGCCTTACCAGGATTCGAACCTGGGCTTCATAGGCAGGGTTACTACTGACTAGGCCAGACCAGTCGTCAATCATGTATATGGCTTAAATATCTCACAATATTTTCTTTTACCTTCAAAAAATGATGGAATGATGACCTTATTTAGGAACATTATTATTTATTACTAAAAATATTATTTTATTTTTATTTTACAATAAAAACGAACCTAGCTAATATAGTCGCCAATTCATAAAATTTTTTTAGGACCTGACATTCCTAAGTTGTGCGTACACCTTTTGTCAAAGAATAGGGAACTAATATTCTATATCATAGGTGCCCAACCTTTTTTTCTCATGGACCACTTTCAAAGTTTGACGGTTTTTGGTAGACGCCCTGCTGCTACATTTGTAATATATTCCCAAAACTTTTCACTCAACTCCAATTTTTTCACGCCAACGTGGACCCACATCTGGTCTCCCATGGACCCCTAAGGGATCTGGGGGGACCTGGACCCCTTTGGGAACCTCTATGTATCCATTTTGTCTGTATATTAGGAGTCTTTGTAATTACCTAGTCCCTCATCTCTACATATCTTGAACTGCCATGGCTATGCTAATAACCACCTCTCCCCCAGAGCACTAATTGTGCCTATTAGAGGCTTAATTCATATGTAGATATGTTTCCAATGCAAACAGTTCAACATGTACAAACTGTGGAAAATTGTCTCGACTAAATACTGTGCGTACTCATTTGGGATTTGTGTAGTGTAAAGGTTTTGTGTAGGATTGTGTGAAGGTTGTGTTTTAGAAGATATGTGCCTCTGCTATTAGTGCATCTTCAGTTACATGTACTAGTGTGGAATGGGATTGTCTGGGCGAAGTATTTAGTAGATGGCGCCAGCATAGCTTGCCCTGTCAATCCCTAGAATTGTGTAAAATTCATTTTTTTACTAAGACTCCACTGTGAGACTGACGGTCCGTCTGTCTGTCAGCAGGCCGTATCTCATGAAATGAACCGTGATACCTTCTTCTTCCTCGGTCCCTCATTGCTGAGGATCGCGACCATGTATGCTACGTCTCCACAGTGTGCGATCATAAGCCATATGGGTCACGCACTGCATGTTGCCGCCAACCACTCTCTTCACAACATCAGACCGTGATACCTAGACAGTTGAAATTTTGACAGATGATGTATTTGTGTTGTCGCTATAACAAGAAATACTAAAAAGTATGGAATCCTCGGTGGGCGAGTCCGACTCGCATTTGTCCGTTTCTTTTAATAGAATTTTATGCCCTGGATGCCAGCCCTTTAAGCCAAATCTCATAGATCTCAACTATATGGAGAAAGGGGCAAGCTATGATGGCGCCATCTATGCAAACCTTTGACAGTTGCCAACCCCATTGAAAGTTTTTATCCCCATACAACTTCTTGGGTTGTGATTATTTTTAGTGAACCGTTTCTTTGTTTCAGGGTTAACACCAAAACGAGCGGGTTATGACTTAGGCCATGCTATAAAGATGGAAGTGATCAACATAGATGAGGGCCGCTACGAGCAGAGAGACCTCTTACCAAGTAGCAGCGGCTCAAACAGCTCCAGCATCACCGAAAGCAACTACAGCAGTGAGCAATCAAGCGATGACCTGGACAAGTCAGACGAAGAAGACTTGAGAGAAGACCTGCAGAAAACTATTAGAGAATGCTACAAATCCGATAACTTCACATCACAAACTAAAGACATCACAAATGATGAAGAGTTCCAAGCTACAGCTCTGTGTCAGTTTATGGATATTTTGAATGACTTAGATGAAGTTTTAGACAAATCTCTGCTTGCATGTCTTGACGATGGAGCTAAGAATTATGATAGCGATGAAGGAGACCTTATTTGTAAGATTAAAGAGTGCATTGGGGATGCTGGACATTCCGACGATGCACACTGTTCCATTGATGATAATGCTCAAGTAGTAACTGCAAGTATACCTAACCAAGATGTTCTTACTAACATTCCTGAAAGACCTATTGCGCTCGGTCGCTCTAAAAGCTTTACAGAACTGTCTGGGAATCATAGAGAAGTCCCATTAGAACGTGCAGGCACGACAAATGACAACTTAAGAAGCTCAATGCGTCGTCTCGATCCAATAGTACTGCCAGCTATATCAACCGAGGAATCTGAACCATTAACATTACCTGTGATCTTATTTTTGGAGCATCATGTGAATTTGAGGCCGACCAGTGCTCCGATACAGTTACAAGTGACAGCGGCTAATTTAAGCAGTGACGGGGCTTCGGGGCCTTTGATAGTTGGTCGTAGGGCGTTGCTTATGAACCGGGCTTTAAGTCTGCCGTCGCCGGGGGATAGTGATGTTACTGGGGACTGGACGGGGCGGAGCGCGAGGAGCACAGCGCGGAGCTCTAGCTCTTCGAGTGACTCTAGTGAGAGCTTGACTGGGGTCACTGCTGCGGAGCAAACTGCTATTGGTGCCACTGAAGAGAGGTAAGTTAGAGAATGTTTAAAATTTCCTAATTATAATGTTTAACCATTTGTATACGTGTGGTGGTCTATTAGTGGGCTCAACTTGGGTCATGTCATGGCTCCTCTACACGATGGGCCAGCGGTGGCCACTCCAAGGGACGCATTTATTTAGAAGAGCCATTAGAGAGCTGACTAAATCGTTTTCGAAATAAATGCAAAAAATAAATTGGCAAAATAATCGGTTAAGATCCATAGAGTCGTGGATTGTATTGGGCCCCATACATTCCACGACTCTTCTCTTTCCGCACAGTCTATAAGTAAGTACATTACGATACCAGTGTGAAAAGTAGGAAATCAAAACGAGTGGTGAGTGGTGTGGTAAACATTACGGAACCCTCGGTGGGCGAGTCCGACTCGCACTTCTTTTTTTTTCTGTATAAATACTTTGTTTTTTAGGGTTCCGTACCCAAAGGGTAAAACGGGACCCTATTACTAAGACTTCGCTGTCCGTCCGTCCGTCCGTCCGTCCGTCCGTCCGTCTGTCACCAGGCCGTATCTCACGAACCGTGATAGCTAGACAGTTGAAATTTTCACAGATGATGTATTTCTGTTGCCGCTATAACAACAAATACTAAAAACAGAATAAAATAAAGATTTAAATGGGGCTCCCATACAACAAACGTGATTTTTGACCAAAGTTAAGCAACGTCGGGAGAGGTCAGTACTTGGATGGGTGACCGTTTTTTTTTTGCTTTTTTTTGTTTTTTTTTTGCATTATGGTACGGAACCCTTCGTGCGCGAGTCCGACTCGCACTTGCCCGGTTTTTTTTCGACTTATATCAGAGCACTGAGTTAAACCGACAGCTATCCGTTTCTATATCCATACAGCTGTTTTTTCAATCATAATATTATCCAGTGTAACGTAAACCACTAACAAATGATGTCCCTCTATCTGTGTCATCTCATCATAATGACCTTCTGTGGAATCCATTTATTGTCAGCGCTATTATGGTGACCAAATGTTCATTATGATTTAATCGTCCTACGTAATCCACATTATTTAACTATTTCTCTCTTGGGTTTTCTAACGGTACTTTATAGATAATTTATGATCTTTTTCCTCAAAATCTAAGATACAAGCTATTGTTATACTTAATTACTTTAAAGTTGAGTAGGTATTTTTTCTTTGTAATATGTAGTTTTTACTAAACGATCACTGTTTATTTGTCAACAGTAATTTCCAAAATTATTTTGAATACCGTAAAATGGGGTTATTTTGGATCCGTAAATAAAAATAGCCCCTATTTGGAGGTCGGCGCAGTATATTTTTATACGTGATTAAATCCCGTATACAGCTGGCCATACATAATAGGGTATGCTTGTGCAGTTTCGCCAACTGCACAGGTAAAACGTATGTAAGTCCCGACTACCGGGTCGTCCGGCCTGGGAACAAAATCATAAAATACCCGATGTCGGGTTTTCGGCACTGAACGTAACGTACATACCTAATGTCGCATTAGACTGCAGTTTTCAACTGTACAGGCAAAACTGCGCAGGCGTACCCTAATGTGTATGGCCAGCTTTAGTTATAATCGTGTGGTAACGTAAAAAAAATCTAATAATATTTGTATATCAGTTGTCTTATAGGTCACTTACTTTTAAATATATAATTTATCTGATATGGAATTACAAGAACTCAACTTGTTCCAGAAACGAAGAGACTGAAGAGCCGCCGTTCGGCGTGTGGCCACACCGTATGAGCGCCATGTTAGCTTGCTTGAGCTGCACCGTTGGCATATTCAATATCTCCCGCTTCGCCATATTCAGCGTCCATTTCGGAGCTAACTTTATCATACAGTTCCTGATACTGTCGCTTTTGATCGGTAAGTAACTAAAGAGCTGCCGTTCGACATATTAGCTTATCTCAGCTGCACCGTCGACATATTCAATATCTCCCGCTTCGCCATTCAGCGTCCATTTCGGAGCCAACTTCATTATACAGTTTCTAATATTGTCACTTTTGATCGGTAAGTAACTAAAGAGCTGCCGTTCGACATATTAGCTTATCTCAGGTGCACTGTCGACATATTATTTCCCACTTCGCCATATTCAGCGTCCATTTCGGAACTAACTATATCATACAGTTCCTGATACTGTCGCTTTTGATCGGTAAGTAACTAAAGAGCTGCCTTTCGACATGTTAGCGTATCTGAGCCGTACCGTCGGCATATTTAATTTCTCCTGCTTCGCCATATTCAGCGTCTATTCGTTCGGAGCCAACTTCATTATACAGTTTCTGATACTGTCACTTTTGATTGGTAAGTAACTAAAGAGCTGCCGTTCAACATGTTAGCATGTCTGAGCTGTACCTTGGGAATATTCAATATATCTCGTTTCGTCCACTTCGGCGCTAACTTCATTATACAGTTCCTAATACTGCCACTGTTGATCGGTAAGTCATTAAAGAGCCGCGGTTCGACGGGTTATCAGGAACCTAATAGTTAAACTAAAAACAATGAAGCAGCATTTGCTGTCATTCTTATTGTATATTTTAACTTTATTTCAGTTTGTAGTAACTAAAACTTTCTCCCCCTTTACCTTAATTCAGTGTTTTTATTATGCAAATATAGTAAGGTTCTAAAGGCTCCTCTTCACGTTGGGCCAACGCCAACGCCAACGAGTGACGCAGCCATGCGGTAGAATGAGATAGCAATATCACTTGTTCCCTCTAACGCATAAACGCGTTCCTCGTTGGCGTTGGCGTTGGCCCAACGTGAAGAGGAGCCTTAAGGTTTGACCTGTATGTTTTTACTAAGGGGCCACCACAACCCTGTTACAGAGGCTTTGTAACCCACGGGTCCGGAAAACCTCATTTAATCGCCTCTAATATTTCAGGTATACCACTATTCACTCTCCACCTCTGCCTCGGCCAAGTCCTGGAGTCAGGCCCCGTAGACATGTGGAGGATATCACCCATTTTCCAAGGAGTCGGGGTGTCCATGCTTATAATGCAGACTGTGACGGGCATATACAGTATTATAGGACTGTCATGGATCTTCGTGTACTTCAGAGACTCGTTTATAACCTCGAATGATAGATACAAATGGGCGTTGCCGCATGAGTTTAATTTTGAAGGTGAGTCGACATATTAATTTACAAGTATTAGTATAAGTTTAAAAAAAACACTTTGGGGTCATTCCACCGTTTCGGGTGTTACACTTGAACTCATAAAATAAGGTTTTAATCGATATTGTAACAGGAACTACGAGGTTATAACTATTGATTCATCTACTACTTTGATAATATTTTCTTTTCCTGTACACACATAATTAAAGTATAAGACCAATAACGAGAGAATCACTAAAAAGTAGCTGTTTCGGGCGTTACGCGAATTGGCCTATACCTTCTGACCATCAGTACCAAAATGCATATTTTAGCGAATTTTGTCAAGTAACCTCCAGTTTTATTTATGTCAAGTAGTAATAGTTAGTATAGTCTACTGAAACACTGAAGTAACATTTAGTATCACTTTTTGTTTAATTTTAATAAAATAAATTACCTGTTTCGGGTGTTACTCATGGTTCGTTTCGGGTGTTACGAGTACGAAATTAAGACAGATTTATACGAATTTATGGCTCATTTTATTGAAATTATTGTATTTTAAATAAATTCGATTAAAATCATAAGTAATAGATGCTGAATTAGTATTAAATACATTAATCTTAACAATAAAAATTGTTTCTCGAAGATTAGAGCGGTCAAATCTTACAATAAAAAAACATTGCGTGATGTAGTTCTGTATTTTTTATATATTGTTTATAGTCATTGGAGGAATGTGAGACTATGTTTTGCAAGCAAAAAAAAGTTGTGCTCCCTGCGTAATTTGCAAAAAACTGCAAAAATTTTGGCGTTTTTTCAGTTTTTGCACTTTTATTAAAAAGCTATGGGTTTTTGGTCAAAACTTGCTATGTAACGTTAAAAGAACATTAAATTTGGAACAATTTAAGCCCATGTACAGCGCCGCATGTTAAATAGTTCATGAGATATGGAACTTTAAAAAAAGGGTATTTTTTTCCTTAGAATGAAATTTTTAGTTTTTCCTATATTTCAGGACAAATATCGGCACAACCGCTCATGCTATGAGATATATTGCGATAAATAAAGTTGTAGCAAATTTAATTACCTTTCATTTAAGTGCAAGAAAGGGTCAATAAGTTCTACAGTTCTCTAGTTATCGTAAAAAAATGAAATTGCTATAATGAGGAAGGCAACTAATGTAGGTATTGTTTTTAAGGCATTGTCAAAATCCGTACAAAAGGCAGTACCATCGTCGAGAATGCCATCTACGATTAAGTTTTACCGGCCTTCTCGGATAGCAGCAGAGCGATGTTAGAGATCAACCATTTTTAAAATGCACTCCCCTCTTAAGCACTTCATTCATTCAGTAGGTAATGAAATCAAGATACAAACTGTAGTTTGGCTTGTTTTTAGGCTCCACTTTTTTGTCTTAGCCATTGATTGTAGTCCACGATGCCGATTCTTATTTAAGAATTAGTTCTGGTTTTGATCTTGTTTTGATACGACCTTGACGGTAGTTCACGGTGATTGGCGTGTTGACGAAACGCACCGGAATCACGGATAGTCGTGTCAATAGATATCTAGCTGTCGCTTTTTAGTGCTCTTGGCTGTACTGTGAGTCGTGTTAATACAAGATCACGATAATATCCTGTATCGAATATAACCACAACAAATGGATACATCAGAATCGGCTACCATTACCTACTCTAGGTATACGTTTGTGTTATAATCTACGGATTTTAACCAGTAATATCCTATTACTAAGAGTCTTAACTACATACAAAGGTGTATAGATTGACAAACCAAATCGGGAATAGAAGAAGAACTAAACGAAACACGTAGTATGTACTAATTTTTATTCAGTAAGGTATAGATAAGTGTGTGTTAACATGATGCATGATCTGCCAAGCCGGGTAGATTGCATACATTTGTTACTTTCTAGCAATGAGATATTCTTTTAGCATAATTAGCTAATCATGTTAACATTGAGATATATTTGGTTACGAATTACACATATAGGTACCTACTTAAATATCCAATTTGTAACTCAAAAACTTCCATATGTATTTGCCGTATTTTCTATTAACAAATTAGTCCAATTATTTTTATTTTTAATTGGTCCAGCGTACTGTACAAATGAATTTATTGGTGCAATAAATTCATTTGTACAGTAAACACTGAAATAGTTATTTATAGTTACAACCCGTGGATTGACAACTCACTGAGCAGTAGCTCCACATACATTTAGCCTTAACAGCCATTGGAAAAGAATTTGCATTATTTGCAATATTCCGTGTAAATACGGTAAACCACTGAAGAAGTTATAATATACTGGTAACTTGACAAGACTGAGTCATATCCATGCCTATAGCACAAACATATACTTAGCGTGGGTAATGGTAGCTGATTCTGATGTATCAATTTGTTGTGGTTAGGATATTATCGTGATCTTGGATTAACACGACTCACAGTACACCCAAGAGCGCCAAAAAGCGACAGCTAGATATCTAATGACACAACTTCCAGTGATTCTAGTGCGTTTCGCCAACACCCCACCAATCACCGTGAACTGTCTTCAAGGTCGTATAAAAACAAGATCAAAACCAGAACTAATTCTTAAATAAGAATCGGTATCGTGGACTACAATCAATGGCTAAGACCAAAAAGTGGAGCCTAAAAGCAAGTCAATCTACAGTTTGTATCTTGATTTCATTACTGAATGAATGAAGTGCTTAAAAGGGAGTGCATTTTAAAAATGGTTGATCTCTAACATCGCTCTGCTGCTATCCGAGAAGGCCGGTAAAAGTTAATCGTAGATGGCATTCTCGACGATGGTACTGCCTTTTGTACGGATTTGGACAATGCCTTAAAACAATACATTAGTTGCCTTCCTCATTATAGCAATTTCATTTTTTTACGATAACTAGAGAACTGTAGAACTTACTGACCCTTTCTTGCACTTAAATGAAAGGTAATTAAATATGCTACAACTTTATTTATCGCAATATATCTGATAGCATGAGCGGTTGTGCCGATATTTGTCCTGAAATATAGGAAAAACTAAAAATTTCATTCTAAGGAAAAAAATACCCTTTTTTTAAAGTTCCATATCTCATGAACTATTTAACGTGCGGCGCTATACATGGGCTCAAATTGTTCCAAATTTAATGTTCTTTTAGCGTTACATAGCAAGGTTTGACCAAAAACCCATAGCTTTTTAATAAAAGTGCAAAAACTGAAAAAACTCCGAAATTTTTGCAGTTTTTTGCAAATTACGCAGGGAGCACAACTTTTTTTTGCTTGCAAAACATAGTTTCACATTCCTCCAAGGACTCCAAACAATATAAAAAAATATATAGAACTACATCACGCATTGTTTTTTTAGGAGATTTTTTTGTAAGATTTGACTGGTCTAGATATCATAATTATTTTTCTTTCGATTCGAATATTTCCGAAAATATTCACTTAATCAAAAAATGGTTGAATGTGACACGTATTCATTTTGAAAGATCTATCCAACGACACCCCACAGGATTAAAGGCGAAAAAAAATAAAAAATATTTCGTACTGGAGCTACTTTAAACAAAAATTTTTTTTTTAAATTTTTGTGTTACTACTTTGTCGCCATGATTGATTCTTGTATCCATGCCAAATTGCAGCTTTCTAGCACTAACCACCACGGAGAAAAGCCGGGGACGGACAGGCGGACGGTCACCACGTTTCGGGTGTTACACAACTTCAAACTTTAAAACATACGACTAAAGCAGACGCTAAAACAATAATTATTACACATTTGAATAGGTTCACATCATAGCCTTTCTTTGGCAAAACATGTTTGGCTGTAGTTAATTACGGGAAAAGTTACACATACTTTTATCTCTTTTTCGTTTCGGGTGTTACTTTGAGACCACAGTCTAGAATACTCTTCTAAAAACCAATTAATCCTTGCTTTTTAATATTTTTAAAGACAAATTATAAAATTACGATATTTTACCTGAAATAACTGCGAGAAATTTGTAACAGTTTACAGTTATTTTCTTTTTAATTAGTCTTGCCAATATCGCTGTATACATTTAGTTTTACGCCTATCATTTAAAATGTTGCGATCAAGTACATGGAAAACATGTAAAAAATGGTTTTTTTTCGGGTATTTTTTCTGACATGAAGGTTTGGTATGTTTTCTATGGAAATAGGTTAGTGTGACTTCTTAAACCAATTTTCATTTTTGAACCCTTGGTAGCGTTTATAATGGAATGACCCTTTGACAGTTTAGGGTGCCTCACATTCGACAGGAATACAACATTACATGCCTCCAGTTCAGTCGCCATCACACGTACAGTATGATTTTATTGTCTGAAGTTCTGGACATACTATTAAGGCTCCTCTTCACGTTGGGCCAACGCCAACGCCAACGAGGGACGCAGACATGCGGTAGAATGAGATAGCAATATCACTTGCTCCCTCTAACGCATAAATGCGTCCCTCGTTGGCGTTGGCGTTGGCCCAACGTGAAGAGGAGCCTTTAGAACTATCAGTAGTTAATATGTAGGTCATGCTACTCCTACTGAACAATTTGTGGGTCAAATCCCGAAAACGCAAAAAAAAAAATACAATATGACGAATCATAATGTCGGTGTTTTCTATGGAACAGCTGATTTTTCTAGCGTTTTCAGGGTTGATTCCACAATAAAGGTTGTCCAGTATGGCCTACCTAATAATATTCGCCGATTATAGTATATTAGCCAAGTAACAAAATCATCTTGTATAAGAACGGCCGGAGTTGCTCACAAAATGTCTAAACAACGCCTCTATGGTCAAGGCGTTAGGTTAGAGAGTATGTTCAGATATTTTTAAGCACCTGGGCCTCTCCAATACATGACTGTACTAATTTCACTACGGCATTGCTCTCATTGTTCTCTCAGTTTCCAATTTTAATGGAAATTTTCTGCCGCTTCTGCCTGACGTTGGACGAAACGGGAAATGTTCGAAGGTCGGCCATGCGGCAGTCAATTTACTCAATTGATTTTTTTTCTAGTGCAATTTACGTAGATAATGATAGTAATTCTATTACTATCCGTTGCAGCTGTTTATTGGAAAGATGCATTTACTTTTTTTACAAACTTTTATTTAACTAGCTATGCTTGGTCAAATCTTGCAAGCTAAATTAGATCCACCTCACATTATTATATTGAGCTGAAACTTCACAGACATATGCAAGTTGGGTGATAATGCAATATCACCATCACCATCGAAGTGATCTGATGATGGACACCTAATAGGGAATATTACGCAAAACTCTGCGTAGCGGGCGTCACTAGCTCAATCACATGGCCTACCTTGAAACACAACAATCGAAAGTTCGGTTTCTCCCTCTTTATCACTCTTGCCTATTCGATCGATAGAGGCAGATAACTAAGATAACGAAATTTCGCGTTTCGCGGTAGGGGCCACCTGTAAACAAACCGCCTTGATGCATCAATGTCATAGTGAAAACTTGTCAAAAAACTGTTTAAGGCCTAGTATGTATAAGTTACTCTACGGTTTAGTATGTGCAGTATTGCTGCACTGGCGGCAGAACATTGCAGTAATACTCCCTATTGCGTTTGGGTTTGTTAGAATTATCTCGATGAGTATTAGTTGCCTGTTGAAATAAAGGTGCATTTGTTATTATGATTTAGAAATTATGTTTGTACGCTCTTAAGACATTTACTAAAAACAACCTTTTTCAGATTCAGGAGGTAAAAACGCTAGTTTCAAAATCCAAGACACACTACCGCAATACTTCCACGCAGAGGTGTTACAAAAGAACCCAGGCTCCAGCGGTCTGGGGACGATCAAGTTCCAAGTGGCGTTTAACCTGGCTGTCGTTTGGATGATTGTGTTCGTGGCGCTTAGCAAGGGACTGCGGTCTTATGGCAAGGTAACGGCCATTTTAGTTTACAATAGAATAATATTCAGGCAACACATCATTACATTGCAAAAACATATTAACGGGTTTTTTTTATTTTAATTTGTACTTTAAAGCGCGACTTTAAGTCGTGTTTCAGTCTTTGTCTAACTTCGAGCAACACCGGCTTCTGACACGTCGGAAGGGAGGAACCCAAGCGATACGAGTATCTTACCGTACAAATCGTTCTGCCATTTTTTGCGGGGCGAAACGTGCAATCCAATCTGTAATGACGACACAGATACATAGAAAATGACACACGTCAAAGACAAATCTTTCACACCTCGATCTCTTTTTATGTACGGATGTGTCACACGCACCGCGCTAGTTGTGTGCATGCCCAGTTGGGCATGTGCTTCGGCAGAGGGGAAATAGTGCGAATGCCGACTCCTTCGCCGGTGTTACTCGATGCCTATTACGTACCGGCAATTTGTTTCTTGTTTTATACTTGTATATCTCTTGCAGGCAGTCTACATGCTGATATTCCTACCAATGTGCGGCACTCTGGTCCTCTGCACTAAGTTACTGACGCTTATACCGTACGACTCTGTTACCAATATCTTCTCGGAGACCGACTGGAGTGAATTCTTCAAAAACGGCCACTTAAGTAGAGCGCAGCGAGATCTTAGAGCCAACTACAATTGTTCGAAATGATTTTTAGGGTTCCGTATCCAAAGGGTAAAAACGGGACGGGAAAAAATTTACACAGATGATGTATTTCTGTTCAGATGTGTTCCGCACAGATGATGTGTTCCTCTATGAGAGTAAATACTAAAAAGTACAGAACCCTCGGTGGGCGAGTCCGAATAGCACGTGTCCGGTTTTTATTTTTAGATAATGTATTCAGTATTCTTGGTTACAATATTCTTGATACAATTAATAAAAATGGAAATATTATTTATTGCATATATTGCCAGTGTAACTCGAGACTGGAGGTCTCTGTTCGGAATAAACTATTTGTCTATTCTATTATTTTCATTCATTGTGTGGCTAAATACTTCATGGGTGTGACATAACTGTTATACATACAATTACTCGTAGTTTAGTTTCAATATATCAGATTTTCTACCTTAACATCATATTCATAAAGTCTATAATAGCTACTTTTAGCGGTATATTAAAACAAGGCTGTGTTTTATTTAATGTGTTGAAGAATTATGGTAATTTTAACATTAACAACCGCTGGGCCTTGTGACAATTAACATACAATTGTGACATAATAGATATTCGGTAAACTTAGTCCAGTTTTAGTTAGTATGTGTACTGTCTTCAAGGTGAACGAAACAGATGGGCTTTTACTTTATTTGAACAATACTGTAATTTTTGTTAAATAGTTTCCATTGTTTTAGTGTTTATGTAATATCTAATGCGGTAGTATTTACATTGAATAATAAACATGATAAGTACAATGTTATATCGAGTTAGATGTCGTTTTTGTTTTCAATCCGCGTAATGATTTGCGACTCGACGCTTAGAAAAACACGAATAGACGATTTAGAACTTCTTATAAAAGACCCTGTTTTTGTCATAATCATGTCATCTATTCGAACTAGGTTAACAGCAATGCTGTTGGTTATTTGGCACGTCTCCTCCATCTCTGCCTCAGTTGAAAATCAACCTGATTCTAACAATAGATTTCGCCACTTATAAGATCCTTTTACCAACAGAGTTGGACCGCAGCCGCCCAAGAAACCTTCCTAACCTGGGGCCTCCTCGGCGCCTGCGTGATGCAGCTAACCTCCCACAAGAACGCCAAGACAAAAAGCAGCAAAGTGCTACAGAAAGAGAGCGCGTGTATAGTGGCCTTTACGTTCGCTGTGCTACTATTAGCTTCGTTCCTGGCTAATACGTGCGTGCAGATACTGAAGAACTATGGATACGCGTATATACCGGGGAGCTATGGTGAGTCTATAGTACCTATACATGACTACTTTGTCCCTGGGGTCTAATAGAAGCTAGCGTGATGCAGCTAACTGAGCTACCCTCCCACAAGAACGCCAAGACAAAAAGCAGCAAAATGCTGCAGGAGAGCGCGTGTACAGTGGCCTTTACATTCGCTGTGCTACTACTATTAGCTTCGTTCCTGGCTTAATACGTGCATATCCCGGCGAGCTATGGTAAATTAACTGTATAGAACACCACGAATAAGAGCAGCAGGACCTCTCCTGCTCTCTTCGTGAGGGAGAGTGAGTGGCCGAGCGACCGCGTAACAGGGAATAGTGAGTGAGTGACCTTTGAGCGAGGGACAGGGCATGTGAGTGACCGGGAGAGTGCGTGCGTGGCCGGGAGAGTGCGTGAGTGGCCGGGCGAGTGTGTGAGTGGCCGGGCGAGTGCTTGAGTGGCCGGGCGAGTGCGTGTGTGACCGGGTGCTTTGGTTATTCGTTAAACCCCCCCACCTCATGTAACAGATTTTTTTTCAGCAAAATGTACAATGGTTAGACTTACTTACTTTATTTTCCACTTGGTCTGGCGTTGCGGGTAGCGCAGGCTGGCACGGCCCCTTAACGTATGAAAGTGCATCCAACAGGGAAGCACTACACTCACTCTGAGCCTCTGGCATTTCACGGGCGTCCGCTAGCCGGCGCGGGTGCACGGAGCGGGTTAACGATAAATAGTAGCAACGCTATTTGGCGCGGACTCGTGCGTATTTTTACCTACAATGGCACCCGCGTGCGTGCACCCGCGTCAGCAGCTACAAACAACACCGGGCTGATTTGGTCGCAATTTTAACAATGACAGACCAAAAATTTGCTTTCTAAAAGTAAATTGTCAATTTTGGCGTTATGTTCTAAAATTATAAGAGTCAGAATAATTCATGTTTCAAAATAAACCTTTGCTTACATTTGCTTAGAATATTTATTTCCGAACGATTTGTCATTTCCTGACTCTTTGGAGAGTATAAATAAGACGCCATTTTTGCTGTCATGTTATCGCATACAATTCAATAACAATATTCTCAAAATATTCTTAAGCTTGTTATAGGACTAAATTGACGACATTACGAGTATCTAGTATAGTATTTTTCAAAGTAATGTCAATAAGGTCGGAATGATATTGGCTCTAGTAATCGAAAAGCTCTTGTGATTAGGTTAAATTCATATCATAGCAAAACAAAAATTCATTTGTGAAACAAATCATCATGAATTGCTAGTATGAACAGTTTTTGTTTCAACATTCGGTAACTAAAAGGGCCAGGGCCACCCTACACTAGCGTCTCCCGAGCGTCAACGTCTAGCCAACTCTATAGCTGCTGCTCGACGTAGCGGCGACGCCATTTTCCATTGCGATTAGATGCCGACGCTCAAAAGACACTAGTGTGGGTTCTCTCTGAGAGTATGTGTCTGCCTTTGTTTCAGAAACCGTCGAGTCCACCCAATTCCTCTGGCCCACCTCCGAGCCCCTACCCGGCAAGGTCGTGTCCTTACCCGTCCGTAACCGCGGTCACTACGCCAGTCTAGTCGGAGTTACTGTATGGAAGACGGACAATACAGCAAAGCTGACGCTTAGTGGCTGGCAACCTCTGCAGTTGGCCACGCAAATTGTACCTGCTACTTTAGCTGTCTTACCGGCGAATGTGGTAAGTTTTCTTTAACAAACATATCTGTAAAATCAGTAAAACTTTGGTAAGGTCTCTTCCCGTCCGTAACCGCGGTCACTACGCCAGTCTAGTCGGAGTTACTGTATGGAAGACGGCCAATACAGCAAAGCTGACGCTTAGTGGCTGGCAACCTCTGCAGTTGGCCACGCAAATTGTACCTGCTACTTTAGCTGTCTTACCGGCGAATGTGGTAAGTTTTCTTTAACAAACATATCTGTAAAATCAGTAAAACTTTGGTAAGGTCTCTTCCCGTCCGCAACCGTGGTCACTACGCCAGTATAGTGGGAGTTACTGTATGGAAGACAGACAGCACAGCGGAGCTGACGCTTAGTGGTTGGCAGCCATTGCAGTTGGCCACGCAAATTGTACCTGCTACTCTTGCGGTCTTACCCGCTAATGTGGTAAGTTATTTTTATAAAATGTCTGTTTAAAAACTTTTGTAAGTTCCAGTCAGCAACGGCTATTAGGCCAGTAAGTATAATATGCTTCACTTTATCTTTAAAAAAATGCAAATAATTAGTCCACATAAATAGTTAACATGAGTACAATAACAAAAAACCTGCAGAAAATAAACATTAAACAGCTCATTAACCGATAAGATTAATAACTAGAATAGACTTTTCACTAACCCTCAATGCAATATAACGTCTAATTTCTTTATGTCGCTAATACAGGCTATTAGTGTAATGAATGATTTGGTGACTCACGTCCGGAAAAGGAAGATAATACCTTTTCCTATACAGAAGGAAACATTGCTTTCCTTTGTATTTTTCTTCAGGAAATTGACAATACATTATAATTACTGTATTCTATAAAAAAAAACTTCATGTAATAGCGGTTTAGTTTTGTGTATCGGTAAGGATGTAACGTAAAACTTGATGTATCGTCAGTAAGTTGTGGGTGTGTCATTAATCCAGTGCGTATTTCGTGCGAAAATGACGTAGACTGATGACGCTTTTGTACACGAGGTATAAATAATGATAAGCAGTTATTATAGCGGAACGTTAGATTATATTGTTTAATTAGGGATTGTATTGTTTTGGCATCTTTTAACACGGCTGTTATCTTATGAATAATATTTCCGTAGTTTTTACGATAGTTTTTTAGAGTTATTGCTTACTTATTATTCCGATATATGTATGAGTTATTAACAATTAACATGCGACTGTTCTAATGCAAATACTAGTTTCTATTCGTCCATTAAATGTGATGCAAATAAACACAAATAAAACGTATATAGGTATTTGTCTCATCATGTCAGTACAGTCACTTGCAATAATGTGATACTCCGAGGGCCGCAAAAATATGTGACACGCTCCTATGACTCTACAAATAATATCTTGACTAATATTTTTACGGCACGTTTATAGTTTTAAATATATCATACGGCGTTCAGCGAGGCTTGCATCTTTTAGTCCTGAACAATGCAAACTATAATAACTCAAAATTATATTTCTAACAATATGCCGTAATTCTCTAAAACAAATACCAATATTTATGTATTACTCTTAGCTCAATTAGACACAGAGAATAATGGCACTAAAACAACTATTGCATAACACCGTGATACGAAACGTAGAATATAAAATTACATTACCATTTCACAAAACATCTAATTATTTTCGTCCATATACCAACCGAATCACAAAAGTAGCAACATTATATGACTTAAATATGATCTTAGTCAGGCGTGGCTCACTCCGCGATTTCGTCTCTTTGCAACTTACAGGTAGCTAAAAGTACATCCGTTCCACACCAATTTTGGTGGCTAGCCATAAGGGCCCCCCCACATCTGGCGTCTTTCGAGCGTCGGCGTCTACAATTATATGGCCGACGTCGACGCAACGTCGACGCAGCGACGTCATTTTCCATAGCGCTGGACCGACGCCGACAGACGCCGACGCTCGAAAGACGCCAGATGTGGGGGGGGCCCTAAGCCGCGCGTGGCGCTGTCGCCACCTAGCGGCCATATCTGTCCTGATCGTAACGGACGCGTTTTGTTAGAGAGTGAGTCTTCTGTACCTAGTACTATTATTTATTCTGTGTCTTAGTTCATTTCTCTTTGGCCAAACAGTTAAATGCATTATCCACGGCTCGTCGCCTTCGCAATACAAATGCAGGAATAATGTAAGCCTGTTTATGCAATGTTTATACATGCGCGATGCGTTTTAACACATTCAGTACCGAAAACCCGACTATCGGGTATTTTCGGGTATCGGGTGATTTCGTTCCCAGGCCGGTCGACCCGTCGTGATCTTGGTACTACAGCTTTATATGACAAAATTGTTGTGGCATGGCACGGATGTCTTGTTAGGCTGGGTGGCAATGAATGTGTAGTCATATGCTTATTTTGGTAGTCAAATCCGCGGCGAATTCTAATGCTGCTTGATAATATGTGTCAAAAGGTACCATATTGTTGCTTGCCATAAGAACGCTCTGACAGATTATTCGTATAAAGATACAAGCAAATTTCGTCCTTATGGCAAGCGATACAGTGGTACCTTTTGCTTGAAAACGTCACATATCGTCACGAAACTACTTACGGCACCCCAAAGTGTTTCCAATCTCATCATTAGCCTTACAATGGAAACTGGGTTAATTTTGATGGCAGGTGCCGATGTTCAATTAGTTTCATACGCGTCGCCGATTTCCGACACGGATTATTTAGCAAGGTACCACGGTTAATTTTCTTTTACATAACATTCATATTATAATAGAAGAAAGATACCTATAATACCTACTAAATAGGTATAAACTAACTTGTTTTCTTTCATGATCATGACATATCTACGTGCTAGTAAATCGATATAATGCCACATTAATTAATGTTTGAACAATAGTTTCTAGGCGTGGACACGGGTTCAATTATGCTTTATTTATATTATACGTCACTTAGATACTAGTATAGGTGATTCCCATCCGTTCTTTCCCATAGAACATAAACTGTATTGTTTGTCTCTAAAGATATCAAAACTTAAACAGTAGAAACTTGACTATAGTTCGTTTTTTTTAGCATTAGAAAAAAGGTAAACAATCTTGATGTGGCAAATATGTAACAATTATGGATGTAATAAGATCACTCATATTCTTCTGCTTTCATAAGTAATAGTTACTGATTTTCAAAAAGCGTTTTTCAGTTAAAATACATGTCAAGATCGCTTACCTTCTTTTTAATGCTAAAAAAATCGAACTATAGACAGTTATACAATAAATAAATATAACTTTCATAACTAAAGTTAATCCAGTTAAATTCATTTAGTAGCTTCATTTTCAAAATGTGCAAAATGGTAGGTAGGTATACCCTTGTTGAAGGAGCCCCTTCCTGTAGCCCCTCAAGAAGACCTCGGTTCATTCCACAGCCGGAGCGTGGTGCGAGCCTCGAGAGGATTTTGCGTTTGCGTTGCGAAAAGTTATAAATTATAGTATAGATTTGCTATAAATAATAAAACGTATCACTATGTCCATTTTATGCCAATGCTAGCAAATATGCAACAATGTCGGAATACTTTTTCTCAGAGATCGCTATCAGTAGCTGTTGTAACCATGAGAAAGGCCAACACAATGTGCATCGAAATCTTTCTGTCTTATGCAACTTTGATGCTACAGTAACCTTTTACTAAGTGTATTGCAGAGTGCAGGTCAACGTACATTTAAAAAACCGGGCAAGTGCGAGTCGGACTCGCGCACGAAGGGTTCCGTACCATAATGCAAACAAAAAAAAAAACGGTCACCCATCCAAGTACTGACCACTCCCGACGTTGCTTAACTTTGGTCAAAAATCACGTTTGTTGTATGGGAGCCCCATTTAAATCTTTATTTTATTCTGTTTTTAGTATTTGTTGTTATAGCGGCAACAGAAATACATCATCTGTGAAAATTTCAACTGTCTAGCTATCACGGTTCGTGAGATACAGCCTGGTGACAGACGGACGGACGGACGAACAGCGAAGTCTTAGTAATAGGGTCCCGTTTTACCCATTGGGTACGGAACCCTAAAAGTGTTACTAATATTACTGGTATTCGTTTTATTGCCGTTATACAGATAACGGCGAAGAAAATGTTAATGTTGCAAATATTAAACCAACTCAATATTTCACGTCTGATATCTAAGTAAATATATTTACTGATGTGGCGAGGAAAATGTTACATAATTACGAAATTTTACAACTATGAAAAAACCAGAAACTTATGTATGGCGGGCAACGAAATTTTCCATTACAAAAATGAACTGTTATTGTTCTAAAATTTTCTAGAAATTCCAAGGACTTTTTGTAGACTTTCCGCAAATTGCAGTCAGCAGCAATAATTGCTAAGCGGGCGAGGTGTTCAAAATGATCTTGACGCGACTTTATTGTTAAGAGAATAAGAGTGCGTCAAGGTAATTTTGAACACCTCGCCTGCTTAGCAACTTCTGCTGCTGACTGCACATCTATAATTATATCCATCCACTGTTGCTAATAGATGACCTATTTCGCGCGAGGCGCTGAGAGGCAGCGTGGCCGAGTGGTCTAAGGCGCTGGTTTTAGGCACCAGTCCGAAAGGGCGTGGGTTCGAATCCCACCGCTGTCAGATTTTTTGGCATTTTTATTTTTGTTTAAACGATGGTTAAAGTTAATTTAGAAAACCTTGTGCCTTACTTAAATATTAGTTTAGTAACCCTTTCAACATTAATTTTTTTTGTAGGTACATGTACTACGTCCTTCCATTGATAAATTAAATTGTTTTATTGCTGACATAATCAAAAAGGAAATATACTAAAAACCCATGATCATACATGTTTTTGCTCTTTCGTTTATTTTAAAATCATTTAATTGTGACGTCACAGAATGCTGCGACGACGATATGCAAAAGTAATTTGTGCAATTTGAAAGTCTTTCTGGGACAGATATTACAGATACCACACATTGCCCGACTATAACGACACTAAGAACTATCTTGAAAAAATCCGGCCAAGTGCGAGTCGGACTGGTGTTTCTAGGGTTCCGTACATAAGTCCGACTCACGCTTGACTGCACATTTGTAATAGGTTTTCCTGTCATCTATAGGTAAAGAACTATTTTGTGTATTTTTTTCTAAATTTTAGTCCCAGTAGCTTCGGAGATAAAGGGGGGGGGGAGGTCATTTTTTGGCTATTTTCTTAAATAACTTCGAACCTATGTATTTTAATATTATAAAAAAACATGTCCATCTTTGGGTCAATAAAAAACATGTCAATTTCAACTTATTTGGTCCAGTAGTTTCCGAGAAAATAGCCTGTGACAGACGGACAGACAGACGCACTCGAGTGATCCGTTTTTCCTTTTGAAGTACGGAACCCTAAAAACAAAAAAAAACCTGAAACGTGCTATATGTCTACCGTTCTTCTTCAATTCTCATCTATTCAAAGGTTAACTGGAAGAAATCCCTTAAAGGGATAAGTTCGCCTTTGTACTGTCTATCCTGTGCCAGAAATTTGTGTTTTGTACAATAAAGAGTTTATACATACATACATACACGTTTTTACTAATTTGACCTTCTTTTCCAGCTCTCACCAGCCTGGGCGGTCATCTTCTACTTCATCCTCATCATGTTCGGTATAGCGCAGCAACTAGCCATATGGCACTGCGTCATAACCGGCATCATGGCTATCAACGCTTCAGCTTTGAAAGTTTGGGAGACGACCATCACTTTCCTTAGCTGCGTGGTCGGACTTGGCGTTGGACTTGTGTTCACTACTGACGTAAGTTTATATACCTACCATATTGTATTATGTTCGGAATAGCGCAACTAGCCATATGGCACTGCGTGATAACCGGCATCATGGCTATCAACGCGTCAGCTTTGAAAGTTTGGGAGACGACCATCACTTTCCTTAGCTGCGTGGTCGGACTTGGCATTGGACTTGTGTTCACTACTGACGTAAGTTTATATACCGTATTGTATTATGTTCGGAGTAGCGCAACAACTAGCCATATGGCACTGCGTGATAACCGGCATCATGGCTATCAACGCGTCAGCTTTGAAAGTTTGGGAGACGACCATCACTTTCCTTAGCTGCGTGGTCGGACTTGGCGTTGGACTTGTGTTCACTACTGACGTAAGTTTATATACTATATTGTATCATGTTCGGAATAGCGCAGCAACTCGCCATATGGCACTGCGTGATAACCGGCATCATGGCTATCAACGCGTCAGCTTTGAAAGTTTGGGAGACGACCATCACTTTCCTTAGCTGCGTGGTCGGACTTGGCGTTGGACTTGTGTTCACTACTGACGTAAGTTTATATACTATATTGTATTATGTTCGGAGTAGCGCAACAACTAGCCATATGGCACTGCGTGATAACCGGCATCATGGCTATCAACGCGTCAGCTTTGAAAGTTTGGGAGACGACCATCACTTTCCTTAGCTGTGTGGTCGGACTGGGCGTTGGACTTGTGTTCACTACTGACGTAAGTTTATATACTATATTGTATTATGTTCGGAGTAGCGCAACAACTAGCCATATGACACAACGTCATAACAGGCATCATGGCTATCAACGCTTCAGCTTTGAAAGTTTGGGAGACGACCATCACTTTCATTAGCGTTGGCGTTGGACTTGTGTTCACTACTGACGTAAGTTTATATACTATATTGTATTATGTTCGGAGTAGCGCAACAACTAGCCATATGGCACAACGTCATAACAGGCATCATGGCTATCAACGCTTCAGCTTTGAAAGTTTGGGAGACGACCATCACTTTCCTTAGCTGCGTGGTCGGACTTGGCGTTGGACTTGTGTTCACTACTGACGTAAGTTTATATACTATATTGTATTATGTTCGGAGTAGCGCAACAACTCGCCATATGGCACTGCGTGATAACCGGCATCATGGCTATCAACGCGTCAGCTTTGAAAGTTTGGGAGACGACCATCACTTTCCTTAGCTGCGTGGTCGGACTTGGCGTTGGACTTGTGTTCACTACTGACGTAAGTTTATAAACTATATTGTAATATGTTCGGAATAGCGCAACAACTAGCCATATGGCACTGTGTGATAACCGGACCCATGGCTATCAACGCGTCAGCCTTGAAAGTTTGGGAGACGACCATCACTTTCCTTAGCTGTGTGGTCGGACTTGGCGTTGGACTTGTGTTCACTACTGACGTAAGTTTATATACTATATTGTATTATGTTCGGAATAGCGCAACAACTAGCCATACGGCACTGCGTGATAACCGGCATCATGGCTATCAACGCTTCAGCTTTGAAAGTTTGGGAGACAACCATCACTTTCCTTAGCTGTGTGGTCGGACTTGGCGTTGGGCTTGTGTTCACTACTGACGTAAGTTTATATACTATATTGTATCATGTTCGGAATAGCGCAACAACTAGCCATATGGCACTGCGTGATAACCGGCATCATGGCTATCAACGCTTCAGCTTTGAAAGTTTGGGAGACAACCATCACTTTCCTTAGCTGTGTGGTCGGACTTGGCGTTGGGCTTGTGTTCACTACTGACGTAAGTTTATATACTATATTGTATCATGTTCGGAATAGCGCAGCAACTCGCCATATGGCACTGCGTGATAACCGGCATCATGGCTATCAACGCTTCAGCTTTGAAAGTTTGGGAGACGACCATCACTTTCCTTAGCTGTGTGGTCGGACTTGACGTTGGACTTGTGTTCACTACTGACGTAAGTCTAGAAACTTCCTTCTTATCTTTCACAAATATCGTGGGTTAATGTTTGTAATATTTATACTCAACAGAGCCGTCTATTATAAAATATGTTTTAAATAAAGGAAACAAATAACAATTCGCCATGTCAAGCTAGATAAAGAACTTGTGGCTCTAGGACCGAAGTTTTTGTAGTTGTAGGTAGGGCGGTGTCACGATCTCGCGGGGGCGAGGGGCTACTTTTAAAATTATTTGTACGTTACTACTAGTGTCCGACCGAAACATGTTTTTTTGCCGAAACCGAAACCGAAACCGAATGTTCGGCTTTGGCTCTAGTTTCGGCCGAAACCGAAACCGAAACTTTTTAGACTTGTTAAAATCGTTGAAAAAATTTCATAAAATCCCTTTTATACACATGTTATGGGGCTGTCAACACCCAATATCCTTGAAATTGATGTTACTTAAGCAGTTTTTTAAGAAAATTACTAGAGTTAGACCAAGATAATTCTGCAACAATTTTGATAACACACGCAGTGCAAGTGTTATTTTAAACGTCAAAACTTCTATGAAATTATGACGTATAAATAACATTTGCACTAGTTGCGCTGCGTATGCTATCAAAATCATTGCAGAATTTTCTTGGTCTAACTCTCAAGTCAAGTTAATATGTAGATACAGGGTTAACCAAAAAACCAACCAAAAAGGCGAGCGCGAAATTTTTTGTTGACAATATCGCAAGGCCGGGTACCAATCTTCACCTGGGCCTAAAAGTCCGAAGTGCCCCAGAGGCGAACTTTCATGCGAAGTCAAAGCCGTGCTTCAGGCTTCAGGATAAGTAGTTGAGCAGAGATTCCAACCAATGTCCATTGTATTAAAAAGCGAGACCGCAGGCCGAGCATGGCGCAGGAAGGCCAAAGGCTAAGCTGAAGTAGAGGACATGTGGAACACAAACCAATAGTAAATTGAGGTAAAATCACTCAGTCACTCCGAAACAATTAGACAGTGTGCGCGTTATAGGTATTGAAAGCCTCTTAAGACTGCGTCGACCGTCCAGTGGCGCCCTCATTAGTGGAATTGTGTTTTATAATAAACCAATTAATTTCTGTACCTATACATGAATCAGTATAACTAATATGTAGGTATTAATATTGTTGTCCTACTTAGTCCCCAACTTTTGGTCTTATTCCGAAGTACCATTTGGTAAGTTTCGGCCCGGCCGAAAGGTTCGGCCGTTTTTTGGCCGAAACCGAAACTACAGCCGAAACATGATTTTTTGGCCGAAACTGGCCGAAACCGAAACCGAAACCGAACCTTCGGTCGGACACTAATAATAATACCCCTATTTTTAAGCAATATTAGTTACTGGCAAAAACTACATGAATGCCTTGCACAGACAATGATTAATTTTTAGGTCACACTTCTTAATTGCTTGTGTGGTCACTGCACATAACTAAATCGATAATCTAATGACGTGAATCAGTCTAGAACCTTAAAATAACTAATTATAAAAAATCTCATTAATAACTAGTGTCCGACCGAAGGTTCGGTTTCGGTTTCGGTTTCGGCCAGTTTCGGCCAAAAAATCATGTTTCGGCTGTAGTTTCGGTTTCGGCCAAAAAACGGCCGAACCTTTCGGCCGGGCCGAAACTTACCAAATGGTACTTCGGAATAAGACCAAAAGTTGGGGACTAAGTAGGACAACAATATTAATACCTACATATTAGTTATACTGATTCATGTATAGGTACAGAAATTAATTGGTTTATTATAAAACACAATTCCACTAATGAGGGCGCCACTGGACGGTCGACGCAGTCTTAAGAGGCTTTCAATACCTATAACGCGCACACTGTCTAATTGTTTCGGAGTGACTGAGTGATTTTACCTCAATTTACTATTGGTTTGTGTTCCACATGTCCTCTACTTCAGCTTAGCCTTTGGCCTTCCTGCGCCATGCTCGGCCTGCGGTCTCGCTTTTTAATACAATGGACATTGGTTGGAATCTCTGCTCAACTACTTATCCTGAAGCCTGAAGCACGGCTTTGACTTCGCATGAAAGTTCGCCTCTGGGGCACTTCGGACTTTTAGGCCCAGGTGAAGATTGGTACCCGGCCTTGCGATATTGTCAACAAAAAATTTCGCGCTCGCCTTTTTGGTTGGTTTTTTGGTTAACCCTGTATCTACATATTAACTTGACTTGAGAGTTAGACCAAGAAAATTCTGCAATGATTTTGATAGCATACGCAGCGCAACTAGTGCAAATGTTATTTATACGTCATAATTTCATAGAAGTTTTGACGTTTAAAATAACACTTGCACTGCGTGTGTTATCAAAATTGTTGCAGAATTATCTTGGTCTAACTCTAGTAATTTTCTTAAAAAACTGCTTAAGTAACATCAATTTCAAGGATATTGGGTGTTGACAGCCCCATAACATGTGTATAAAAGGGATTTTATGAAATTTTTTCAACGATTTTAACAAGTCTAAAAAGTTTCGGTTTCGGTTTCGGCCGAAACTAGAGCCAAAGCCGAACATTCGGTTTCGGTTTCGGTTTCGGCAAAAAAACATGTTTCGGTCGGACACTATTAATAACTAACGACTAACAACATAAACTATGTAACAATTTTACAGTTACATATGTATTTTGTTTTTAACAGTATTGCTAATGATTTTAATCTTATTTTAAAACAATTAGCCAACGCATCATACACAAATGGCAATGGCCTTAAATAATATGATCCAATTTTGTAGTTACATAAATCAATTGTAGCGAATTAAGCAATATACTTAGTGCACTCGCTGTTGTTTTCGTGCTCTGTTGGCCGAATGAAATGTCAAGGTCATTTGGTCGCATGCTGTGAAGTTTTTATTATTTATAATACATAGTAGTAAATAAAGCTACGAAAGGTTTTAATTGCGTTTTCCGAGCTTATAATTAGTTTAAATTAATTTTATCATCGCAAGCCTAGTGCACACTGGTTTTTATTTCATAGATAATTCACAATAAATAAGAGCATAAGAGCATATTTTTAGAACTCTATGTACAATTTTAATCGCGGTACTTTTTCCAGAAAAATTGATATTCGCGCCTTTTCCTATTGACAAGTTGGGTGTGTTTCAGTATATGTACCTAAGGTCGCCTCCAGAAACTCGCGAACTAAATTGACATGAGTTTGACAAATAAAATGATACCAGGAATAGCAAAGAAAAAATAGTCACGGGTATATGTCGATAAAATGATATCGATAAGTTATTGCACTTACTACCCATGTCATAATTATAAAGTGATCACAAACGATTTCGATTTGTATGAATGTGACGAAAAACATGTTGGTTCGATTGTAAGATTGTGATGTTACCGATCAAATCAGGAGGTGCGGATGCGAAACGGACAAATTTCAATGCTAGTATGTAGGTTTGGGGGCAAGTTGTTTATTTCAAGAGCTCGGTTGTCGCCATAAATCTAAAGACTAAAATTGGTGATTTAATGTTATAAATGAGAAATTAATTTCATTGTACAATATAGTTCCCCATCTGAGCCGGCCTTTTTTGTGTATTTTGAGCCAAAATCACTGTTTCTATGTTATCACCTAACTTGTTACTCTAGATGAAAGTTCTCCTAACAAATAAAACAAAATAAATATGTTTGTCCAATATCCTTTCTCTATTACTATAAATTGCACAATTTCCGAAATACCAAGTAACATTTGTAAAATAACAAACTATACTTAATGTAAAATAACGTAAATTACTTAAAGGTATGTTTTAACTGACCGCGCAATAGTAGCGCCCCTAGCGGTAAATTCTCGCGATATTTTTTTTTTTTTATTATGCATGGGTTTACTCATGGCCACAGACTAGCCGAGGCGTAGACGTGGCCTACGATGGAGCGAGCTCGCCCAGAAGGTGCCTGTTCACTCTTGATTTGAAGGTTGCCGGGTTATAAGAGCACGGAAATATAGACGCCGGCAAGGAATTCCATTCCTTGGCAGTGCGCATAAGGAAAGTAGAAGCAAAGCGCTTAGTGCGAATTGGCGGAATATCTACCAAGTAAGGATGGAAACCGGCCGTGCGTCTAAAAGTCCGATGGTAGAATGGGGACGGTGGAATGAGCTCGTGTAGCTCTTGGGCACACTCCCCGAAGTGCAACCTGTAGAATACCGACAGGCTGGCGACTTTCCGCCGATGGGCCAAAGTCTGAAGCTTAGCCGTTAGCTTCTTGTCGCCAATATATTCTAATTCAAACTTTTTTGAAAATATCGATATGAACAGCACTGGCCAAACTGTGGTATCATTTGTGCACATTGACCTGTCAATTTAGTTCGCGAGATTCTGGAGGCAACTGTAGTTACATACGCAGACAGATACACAAGTAAAACTTATATTATAACACTCCCTTTTCTTTTAAAACCTACACAGGAATAAACACAAAAGCAAGTTTATAATACAGGGTGTTTGGTCCATCGTTTGCCAAATTAAAATGGCGGATAAGTGGGGTAGTTTCTTATCTTTTCACGCCCTTTAAAAAATGTTTGGGCCCACGAGATTTTTATTTTGGTTTTTTTGTTGTTTTTGAAAAATCTTCAGGGCCGACTTGTTTAAACTTAAATAAAAAAAAGTAAGTGATAGAGAGATGCAACGTTTATTGCGTCGTGATGTCTCAAAGTCAAAATTACTGACATTTTACCTCTAGTTTTTTTTTTATTAACCCTCAAATGTTTTGCAACATGTAAAAATTTACACCAAAGTCATTTTGATTTTCAATTAAAAAAAACAAAAAGAGACCACGTTCTTAAAATTACTTTACAAAATTCTGTGTTCTGTTCTCTTTCTAATGATGTACAATAATCCCAAAAAAACTTTCATGAACATCATTTTTTCCTCATGTTTTGTAACGGACGCAACAGGCAAAAATTATCGACGCCTAAACATTGACGCTGTAATCTCCTTTGAAATCCCCTTTGCCTATCCACACGCGGGTTTTCTTTCAGCGATGAGGTTTGCTGGTTGTGAAGGTTTAAAACTTAACTTTCGTAAATTTAGTGGAAGGTGCTATCTCCCTCTTACATAGCACAAAAGCTGTTAGGTTCGCGTCGCGTCCATAGTTAATTTGTGTTTGGTTTTGTCTATCAAATTGTAATTAAATGTGAACGCGCCTTATAAAACAATTTTTTTTTAATAAGGTGCGTTCTCTTATGTCATCTTATGTCGGTAGTCTGCCGTGGTTGTTACACTTTTTAGTATAACACTCCTTTTTCGCGTTGAGGGCCTAGGTTTTATTATACCTATTGTTGTCTAAACGTGTCTTAATTCTTTTTTTCAGGCTGGTGTCCGTCTAGTCCACTTCATAGACTACGTGTGGGTGGGGTCGTGGGTGGCGTGCGCCGTGCAGGTGGCGCTGACGGTGGGCGTGTTCGTGGTCCGCGGGCGGCCGTACTCCGCCGACAAGGTGGTCACCGCGCTCTACTCCGCGCGCACCACCACCGAGACCGCTCTGGCCACCTTGCTCAGCTTCACTTGGACCGTGGCTTTGCCCGTTCTGCTTTGTGTAAGTAACTGACACAATCACAATTTCCTATTCTGAATAGAAAGTTATTAAGAGTGACAGAGACAGCAGAATTGCTCGGAACTCGTGCTAGTTAAGAGTGACAGAGACTGCACTATGTGTTGGGATAGGTCTAGTCCAGAGCTCGAGGACCGAGATCGCTCTGGCCACCTTACTCAGCTTCACTTGGACCGTGGCCTTGCCCGTTCTGCTTTGTATAAGTAAACCATACATTAAATCGCACTTGGTCAGGCGTGGCTCACTCCGCGATTTCGTCGCGTCGCTACAAGTACATGCGGCCCACACCAGTTTTGGTGTCTAGCAGTAGTAGTTGCCGCGCACCGCTACGGAACGGACACCTATTCGCGCTTGCGCCACCTTGCGGTCATATCTGTGTAATAGACGCGTTTTGTTAGAGTATGATCCACTTTTGTAGTTACATATTTAAATCAATTGTAGCGAATTAAGCAATATAGTGCAGCAGTGTACTTTTATTAGTGAGTGAACCTTCTGTTCTGTGTGTAGTGGGTAGTATTTATTCTGTCACTTAGTGGACTACATGGGCACAAGGTCGCCATGCGATGTAGCGAATTTGTGTGATGTTCACCGCCAGTTTTGTGACGATTACCAACCGGCCGTTAATGGTACACAGTTAAGTAAACCTAGTAAGCGATTATGGTAGTCTATGGACGCTTGCTTCTAGGAGTGTCACATAATGCGCGTCACCGTCCTCTTAAAAACCGTCTAATGGCAAAAATATACGAGATAGACTTCACATGGACTTAGATGATTAGTTATTTGAGATTTAAATAACAAAAGTAAATATGTAATGAATTGTATTTCTTTTTCAGGCTCTCAGTGTTATGGACTTCCGATGCGGGCAGCAGCGGCAGCTCTACAGCTGGAGGAAACCCGCGGGGTAAACATTACAATTTTTGTTAATATTTGTGAATATCTCGTTTCTTCGATAAGTCTAAGTTTCTATGCTAAGGGCATAAGTCTGCTCCCTTGTAAATAACCGTTATTAGTGGCGTCGCGTGGACTAATCTAGCTGTGGGCAAGTCGTAACTGAGGGACCTTTTTCTTTCATTCTGTATTCCTGGGGTAATAAAAAGGATTGGATTCCGTGAGGTCTCTCCTTAAGTGGCGAGTAGGCGACTGGCCGCTTCGCTTACACCTAGCTACGCCATTGACTGTTATGTATACTGCCCTGCTAAACCAATTAGCGGTATCTCAAATAAAAATTTAATGCAAACATATACCGGGTGTGGCCTGTAATATGAGCAAATAATTGAAACATAGATTGTACTCCTCAAACGGTGACACTTTTGTTCAACAACTTTTAAAGATTAGAAGAAACGCCCTATTTTTCATATAAAATAAATATTATCTTCAATGGACGCCATCGCCACGCCATATTATTGTGATTGACATTGCTTGTCATGCCTTAAACATAACAAAATTTGCAATACATTATGTCTTAGAATAAACTTTAAAGTGTATTAAAAATCAAACCACCAGTTATTTTTAAAAGTCGCTGAATTAATTTTGGTCAGTATGAGGAGTACAGCCTACAGTTTAATTTTTTGCTCATATTACAGTCCACACCCGGTATATGCCATAGGAGACCAGTATATATGTAGAGCTTTCTGAAATATATGTCCTACTTCTGACTAGTTTTTATCTGTGTGCAGGTACTGGCCAGTGTGGGCTCGACAGACGGCGGTGGCGTTACAACAAGGAGCTCTACTCTGTGTTCCTGCCGCTGCCTTCGTACAAACGTGGAGATATATGAGCAAAGGCCCGCCCGATATTTTAGACGTAAGCATTTTTACTTTTTTATATTGTTGGTTGGTGGACCTGGGTATGTCCTTAAACTACGTCCAGGACCCGGGTATGTCCTTAAACCACGTCCAAGCCCACCGGTGGACGGGCAGCAGCGTCCCTCAAATTCGGTGTACTCGACTGCGATCGCCAACCCGCCTGCCAAGCGTGGCGATTATGGCATTCACCCCCCAAAAAGGGGGAGGCCTATGTTCAGCAGTGGACGTCTTATGGCTGAGATGATGATGATGATGATGATGATATTGTTGGTTCAATCAAACCTAAACCCGCCTGATGGAAAGCGGTCACCACAGCCGTTGGACGCCTGCAATCCTGGAGATGTGACATGCAGGTTATCGAACCTTTAGACACAGGGCGGACACGCCATACATCAAAACTCGTTTGCGTGTATATGTGTCAACGGCACGTCTGTACACGCGTCATTGTGTGAGTAAGTCGCTTAGGGCTACTATTTACATGTTTTTGAGTTCACGGAGCGTTATCGTTGTACTCGTAACGTAAATATCAAACATTTTTATTCCTAAAATTAAAGAAACAAACATAATTTACAAGATGGTATTTTCTTCTAGATCCTTGCTATAATAAACTGTTCTATTCACAGGTCACAGCTAATATTACTTGAACGTATATGCGAACTCACCCGTAACCCGTAAAGGCCGTAAAATATTACGTAAAGTATGGTGCGGCAATAAATTACCAAAAATGTCAATGTCGAATTGTCGATACACAATTAGCGTGGACTAAATATAAATAATTACAAAACGCTACTTTTTAATATATGTATAATAAAAATAAATGTTCTTTATTTCGTGAATTTGAAAAACAACCATACATCGCAAAATACATCGGCATTTTGAACGTTGCGTCATCGCGCCGCGGCGTTGCTAGCCGAACTGAGAGTATGTCAGGAGTCCGTCAGAACTCAGTCGCGGGGCGCGGTAATCCGAGTCGGGGCGGGGCGGTGCGTGTCCGTTCTGTATGATAATACTATTACTTATTCTGTGCTTTAGAGCAGCGGTCGGCAACCTTTTAGCAGTCAAAGGCCACATAGTAGTTAACGAAGTTGACGCGGGTCTCACTTTGGTAATATTTATGACTTTATCAGACATTATCGTTTGTCAATATTACATGCAAACTAAGGTTGCCTCCAGAAACTCGCGAACTAAATTGACAGGTCAATGTGCACAAATGATACCACAGTTTGGCCAGTGCTGTTCATATCGATATTTTCAAAAACGTTTGGATTAGAGAATATCGCGAGAATTCACCGCTAGCGGCGCTACTGTTGCGCGGTCAATTAAAAAGTATCTTTAAGTATATTTAAGTAATTTAAATAATTTTACAAATGTTACTTGGTATTTCGATAATTGTCCAATTTTATAGTAATAGATACAAGGATATTGGATAAACATATTGTAGTTAATTATATAAATATTTTATTATATTTATTTTATTTCATTTGTTAGGAAAACTTACAGCTAGAGTAACAAGTTGTAGGTGATAACATAAAAACCGTGATCTTGGCTCAAAATACAAATAGCCTTATTTATATATTCGCCCAGACGGCTAAATAAGATAAGATTTCTCATTTATTTTGTGTGGTGTGGACGTAAAAATTAAAACGTTAGGGACGTTGGAAACTGGACATTCAAGTTGACAATTAGGTCAGAATTTAAATACAATTAGACCAAAAAAAGTCTGTATCGATTTTAATAGCCCACGCAGTGCAAGTATTATTTTAAACGTCAAAATTCTATGAAATTATGAGGTATAAATAACAGTTGCACTGCGTGGGCTATCAAAATCGCTGCAGACTTTTCTTGGTCTAACTTTAATTATCGTTCAATCTCATCAACCGGTCACATTGTATAAAATTAAATCACCAATTTTAGATTTATGGCGACAACCGCGAGCTCTTGATATAAACAACTTGCCCCCAAACCTGCATATTAAGAGCCAACAGGAGTGGTCATCTCTCCATACAAACGTATACTCGACTGTTTTCTCCGTGGGTTTTGATGCTAGAGCAATGATTTTTTCAACACAGATTAATATGGTCAATATCTATCGGACCGTTTTACTTTTTTGATATTTTTGTTTTTTAAGGCGCTAGAGCCTTTCAAAAATGGCCAAAATGGGCTCATTGACTATGGCGCAATGAGAGGCGTAGTATTCAAAACTGATGTCAACTAGCCAAAAAAGCAAAACGGTCTGGCACAGAAAATTTCATAATCATTTAGATTTACAAATTTGGTAATGACTGGTTAAGTTTTGGAGGAAACAGTCGAGTACGAAACCTCGATTTTTGAGATTTTTACGCAGGATTTTTCGCCTTGTCCTTATCGCACTAGTTTAGGAGCCACTTCCGTTAGCGAGATGGGTATATTTACCTAAAATATTTAAAACTCAGGTCCTGTTTCGTCTTAACATTGAAATTTGTTAGTTTCACATCCGCACCTCTTGATTTGATTGGTAACGTCACAATCTTACAATCGAATCAACCACTTTTCTCGTCACATTCATACAAATCGAAATCGTTTGTGACCCCTTTATAATTATCACATGGGTAGTAGGTGCATCTTACTTATCGATATCATTTTATCGACATATACCCCTGACTATTTTTTCTTTGCTATTCCTGGTATCATTTTATTTGTCAAACTCATGTCAATTCAGTTCGCGAGTTTCTGGAGGCAACTGTAGCCAGGGAGGTTCGTGGGCCGCCTGTTGCCGACCGCTGGTTTAGAGAAGTATATAAAGTATAATTAGGGTCGGTTGCACCAAACTGTTCGTATCGTTAAAGAGTTTGCTAAATTTTTATGTATGGAAAGTTTCATATTAAAGCGCCGGGGCGCGCCTGACGCGGCTGACGTTGATCAGTCTGTCAAATGTGGTTGGTGCAACTGGCCCTTAGTGTTTGTAAGTGAAACTAGTGAAATGATTGTGTAGATTATATTTGTTTAGTTAATTTAATCTGGTAAGATGTGTAAAGGGATACTAAAATGAATAAATAATTTGATTTCATGCTGCTAGGAATATGAAGAGTATAGGAGTGCGAATAGTGAATGCTTGGAGGAGCTGGTAAGGATAATTATATTGATAATGTTTATTATGGAAATTTACGTTATTTATAATATAATTGAATGTTTCATTGTAGTGAAATTATGAAGCTTGTAAGTCAGCTGGGATGCATGTAGGATTGAAATACGATTGTTTGATTGTGGTTAAAAGTTATAAGTCGGGTTTTGTATACGATTGAGGGGTTATAGGCGTTTGAGAATGGTGCGTCGTGTGGGGCTGGGGGTTGAGATCGGATTCTGTTTATTGCGGTTTGACCTATTTGCAGGAGTGTTTCTAATATATATTATGATCATTTTTTTTAGGGGTCCGGAGCTAAAATGTCAAAAACGGATATTTTACAATTTTGTAAAGTTCGCTTGTTGCAGTTGTTTTATTTTATTGACATGACTTGTTTATTTTGAGTCGTATTAATAGTGTTTTTCATTTCTCATGCTCAAAAAGTGCACCTTTATGTCGTGCGTAGACGACATAAAATCGCATTTTATGCTCTAGAGCATAAAAGTAAAATTTTCTTCTAAGACTAAGGTAATCGGTCTCAACAGCCAAACAGTTAAAACATATTGTGTAACTTTACCGAGCAATAAAATTGTGTAAATGACAAAACTTGTTATATTATTTTATTTTTGCTACAATTTATTAGAAATCCGTATTTTCTGTCATTAAATTTAGTAAATCACATAAAATAGGAGTCCATTATCGTTCAAAATGCTCCGAAATGTTTGACTTGGCAGAAAACCGAGCGTCTGAAACTCTGATCACATGTTGAAAATTAAAAAAAATAATTAAAAAGTTAGTTGGCGGGAATCGGTTATGTATTATGTTCTTTCGCTTTACGACAATTTCGTGGTGCAAATTGTCGTGAAAAATATAATTATTTTCCTCGCAATCAAAGTGAAAAGCGGAGTGTACAACAAGGGCATAAATGTCCATTTTTAACCTCGTCTACTATTTTGGTTTTCGCTTCGCTCAGACCAGAAAATTGCCTCGGGTAATAATGGGTCACTTTATGCCCTTGTGCAATCTACTATTGTTGTTCTAGCGTATTCAGAACCTGTACCGGCCGTCTCTCGGCGGCGGCGGCGGGGGCGGCGGCGGGGGCGGCGCGCCGTCCCCCCCGCCCGCGCGCGCCGCGCCGGCGCCCGCGCCCGCGCCCGACCCGCCGCCCAAGTACACGCCGCCACCATCTTATTCCACCGCTACTGGCGCGAGGCTGCTCAACACCATACGCCGCAGCTTCCGCACGCTCAGAAGGTATGTATACTACCATTACTACTTATACACTCCGCCTCTCGGCGCACCCGGCGACAAGCCCCATCTGGGAACATATGCCCAAATTATTATTGTTGTATATATATAAGAGTTGTATTAAATAAGCATTCCCCTAGTATCAGGCAGCAGTGATACTAGTACTGGCAGAAGGCCGAAGAAATGGATTCCGGAAGGGCTTCTGTAACCAGATATCAGAGGGCGACAAGTTGGCTTCTGAACTGCGGTGCGGAAAGCAAATGAGGATACTACCGCACTTAACTTCCTCAAATATGGAGTAATGGGTATGACAAACAATGATAATATGGTTCTTGACAACGGGCTTCCACGAAGTAACATGCCGTGGCGGTCCGAGTCCGGCAGGCTCAGACGCAAGGCTGAATCGGTCGTCATCCTGCGAAATCCTTGCCAGATAGGGACGTGGAATGTGAGGACGATGTTAGTGGATGGAAAAATTGAAGAAATGAAGATGGAGATGGAAAGATTAAATATAGATATTCTAGGATTAAGCGAAGTAAGATGGGGAGGAAGTGGAGATTATTGGGATGGAGATTATAGAATTATATACACTGGAGAGATACAAGGTGCTAATGGAACTGCAATAGTATTAAACAAAAAATGGGGCCAACTAGTAGATAACACTATTCATCACAGTGACCGAATAACTTCCGTAAAGATTAAAGCTCAACCCGTAGATATAGTAATAGTGCAAGTGTACATGCCCACGGGCAGCCATGGTGATGATGAAATTGAAGAAATGTATAATTCTCTAGACTCAATATTAGACGCTGTGAAAGAAAAAGATAATCTCATAGTAATGGGGGATTTCAATGCAGTAGTGGGAGAGGGAGAAGAAGATAATATAGTTGGAAAATTTGGGTTGGGAAAGAGAAACACCAGAGGGGATAGAATGGTACAGTTTTGTAAAGAAAATAGTTTAGTTATCACCAATACTTGTTTTGAGCTACCAAAAAGACGGCTATACACATGGAAAATGCCCGGGGACATTGGACGTTATCAATTGGACTTTATATTAGTTAAATCAGCATTTAGACACCAAGTGACATCTTGCAAAACACTGCCAGGAGCCGATCTCAACGCAGACCATAATTTATTACTAAGTAAACATATGTTTCAAGGCAGAAAACAAAATAAGAGACACAAACCAAAGAAACTTGATCTCAAGAAACTTAATGATAAGGATAGCAATATTAGAGTGCAATTTAGTAATAAAGTAGGTAATAAACTAGATGAATATAAGAATAAAACAGATATGTATGATAATGTTAGTGTCAATGATAAGTGGGGAATAGTGAGAGACATTTTAACATCCTCAGCCGACGAATGTTTGAAAATGCAGAAAATTGTACCAAGGAAACACTGGCTCACCCAGGAAGTTATAGATTTGATGATTGAAAGAAGAAAACTCCGGAATAAATGCGATGAAAATAGTGTGAATGAATATAAAAGACTATCCAATAAAATTACAAGTAAATGCCGAGAGTGTAAGGAGAAGGATACATTAAATATTTGCGAAACAATTGATGAATATATGCGAAAAGGTCAGATGGACAAAGCATATAATATGATTAGATCTCTAAATAAAAAACACACTACAAGAAGTAATACTATTTTAGACGAACAGGGTAATGTTTTAATAAACAACGGTGATATAGTCAAAAGATGGAAAAGGTACATAGAAGAACTTTACAAGGGGGAGGGATTGAACGAAGATGATATAGAAGAAGAGGAATTAGTAGAAAAGGAAGAGTTAGGTCCAGCTATCCTGAAAGAAGAGTTTGTCAAAGCCTTGAATAGTATCCAAAATGGCAAAGCAGCGGGGGCCGATCGTGTATATATAGAAATGATCAAATACGTTGTATGTGAACCCATGACACAAGAAATTTTCAAATTAATAGAGAACATTTATATCACAGGACAATTACCAACAGATTTTCTAATTACTAAAACAGTTGCACTGCCCAAAAAACTTAACACCCTTAAGTGTGAAGAGCATCGGACGTTAAGTCTCATTTCACAAGCTTCAAAAATTCTAGTTAAAATCATTCAGAACAGATTACGACCAATAGCTGAAAACCATCTGGGACCGGATCAATATGGGTTCAGACAAAATAAAGGGACCAGAGAGGCCATTTCAGCACTTAGACTAGTAGTAGACAGGCGACTAGATCTCAACCTAGACACTCACATAGCTTTTATAGATTTAGAGAAGGCTTTCGACAAGGTCAACTGGAAAAAAATGATGGGTATCCTCCGTGATGTTGGACTCGATTACAGAGATAGAAAGATTATATTCCAACTATACAAAAACCAAGAGTCAATCATCGAAATAGAAGAAGAGAGAGAGAAAGCCAAAATAAACCAAGGAGTAAGACAGGGGTGTCCACTCTCACCGCTAATATTCAACATTTTCATAGAACATGCCATTCAAGAAATAGCAGAGTCAGATTTAGGAGGAGTTACATTTAATGGGGAGAAAATTCAATTTATCCGATTTGCTGACGACATTGCGGCTTTTGCCGAAACTAACTCCAAACTACAGTTATTAGTTTCAAAAATGAATGATATTTTCACACAATTCGGACTCAAAATAAACTGTAAGAAAACCAAAATTCTGACCATCTCTAAACACCAATCTTTACACAATCCAATATTACTACAGAACACAGCAATAGAACAAGTCCAACAATATAAATACCTAGGAAGTATTATTACCAATGACTCCAGATGCACGGCGGACATCAAGCAGAGGATCGCAATGGCTAAAAAAGCATTCAATAGCAAAAAACACCTGCTCAAAGCACACATCTCGAAGAATGTCAAAAAACGCTTAGTTAAGGTGTATATCTGGAGCATCGCTTTATATGCGTGTGAGACGTGGACGCTAACACAACGGGACAGAGAGCGATTGGAGGCCTTTGAAATGTGGTGTTGGCGGAGGATGCTAAGGATTAGCTGGACAGAAAGGAAGACGAACGAAGAGGTCCTGAGCATGGCAGGAGAGAAGAGATGCCTGTTAGACACAATAGCTAACAGAAGGGGCAAGATGGTTGGCCACTTGATACGGCACGACAGATTCTTTTTAAACATCCTGGAGGGCAAGATTGAGGGGAAAAGAGGCAGAGGAAGGCCCAGGCTCACATATCTCAGCCAAATAAAAGAAAAAGTTTCTGTCGTGTCGTACGAGGGAGTTAAAAGGCTGGCCCAGCAAAAAGAAGAGTGGCGATTACTCCACCGACAAGAGCATAGCTCTTAAATACTGATGATGATGATATATAAGAGCGGGCAACTCGGCAGCAGTCTCCCGCCATTATGGACATGGATTCTGTCAATGTCATGTTCTGTTTCGGTATTCTAAAATAAAACATTTGTTATCGAATATTATCCGGTCGTATTAATTAATTACACCAAGTTAATTAGCGATACAACAATTATTATGAACGCATCCTTTTTAATTCATAACTTGATTGCTATAAAATTTTACAATTTTCTACCTTCTTCTTCTTCCTCGCGTTATCCCGGCATTTTGCCACGGCTCATGGGAGCCTGGGGTCCGCTTGACCACTAACAATTTTCTACCTAGCGTGAAAATTTAAATATTAAAAATTTTAAAAATTACAATTGCCTCTAAATTATTTCAACCTAAAACGACACATTTTAAAAATCCATAATGAACGTTTAGGCAAAATTTACGAAAAGCTATATTTTCGAAAACACATCCACAAAACCACAAAGCAAACTTGTATTCGTTTTAAAAACAACTATTTTCCTAATACTATTTATTAAAAATAATGAATTATTTTACTTAAAAACACATTAATGTATACATACTTACATATAAATACAGTGCATTTTATCTCCTTACGTTACGTTGTTATGTTACGTCCTATATTAACTAATGAAATCATATATGTAGTAATAATGTTAAAGAGTAAAACATTTAAAGCATTAATTTAAATATTTATTAATGTTTTACAGTGGTAATTTTATTTTATTTTGTAGCAAACTTTATTTAACTCCCATGCGTTGAAATTCTCGCAATACTCATAACTCCACTTTTCGAACCACCGACTACACTAACAATTAAATTTTGGAATCTTTCGCATGCTCGGGTAGCACGAGAACTCAAAATACAACTTTATTCTTGTAAAGCAAATAATTAAAGTTTTTGAATTGTTCCAGAATAACCTCCGCCCGCGCGCCATCCCCCTCACACGACGCGAGCGCCCCCATCACCCTGAGCGAGACGGTCGATCGGGCCTCCCCCCCGCACTACACCCCGCCCACCATCACCGTCTCACACGAAGCCCACTCTTCTAACTCCCTCTCTCTAACCAGAGACTACCTCCGACGATCCTTCGTCAGAAAAAGCGACTCTGCCAAAAGCATACGATCAAGTCTTAGAAGAAGTTTTAAATATGGCGGCGGGTTGACGACGAGTCATGAGCATTTGGTAAGGGATGCGGAACCGATTTCGAATACTGTGGCTATATCCGCCATGTTGGAGGCAGACGATCCGCCGAATGTTACGCGCAGTTTGGCCTCTGTTATATAGAAAACAAAACATTAAACTCTCTCTTCCAATTCTCTCTTACTAACTATGAAGACAACCTCCGACGATCCTTCGTCAGAAAAAGCGACTCGGCCAAAAGCATACGATCGAGTTTAAGAAGGAGTTTCAAGTATGGAGGAGGGTTAACCACAAATCATGAGCATTTGGTAAGGGATGCAGAACCGATTTCGAATACTGTGGCTATGTCCGCCATGTTAGAAGCAGAAGATCCGCCGAATGTCACGCGCAGCATAGCATCTGTTATATAAGAACACGTATGTCTCTGTATCTTAAAATGGCTCAAGGTCAAGCTAACTGGTAATACAATTTATGATGAAATCGACGAGTCATGAGTCATGATCATGAGCATTTGGTAAAAGATGCAGTGCCGATATCTAATACTGTGTCTGCCTTAAAGATAACTTGGGAATTCTCATCAATAACAGCCATGTTCCTTTTGTTTGTAAACTTTACAAATAATTCGTAATATGCAGACATCGTACATTTTCCAGCATTTTTGGTGCAGCAGAGTGGTGTTAACGGAATTGGTATAGATAATTTTAATTGAAATGGTAAATTAACGTTAATATTAACTTAATTAACGCTAATTAATCATTAGGGTTGACATTATTTATACCAATTCCGTTAACACCACTCCGCTGCACCAAAAATGCTGGAAAATGTACGATGTCTGGTAATATGGCAATGATGTAGGGTTGACGTCAAAGGTACATTCATATTGCTAACCCTTGCATTGTAGTACAGTAAAGATCATTAAAATATACTCATTACCTTATTTCTATGAATTAAGGTTGAGAATTGTATACATATGTGTGACAACATATTTTTGACGTTAACTGTACATTTGATATGGGTAAATATCGGTTTTCCTAGGATAGCGGTGCCGTCATATGCCGGCGGCCGTCTCTATACTAAATAATACGGCTAAATATGGATGTCGTAGTATTTGTATGGAGACGGCCGCTATATGACGGCACCGCTATCCTAGGAAACTAGAGCATAAGACTAGATTTTAGTATGGTCAGGACCAAGGATTGATGTTCGTTAGATGGGTGCTTAGTATCGATAGACTGCCCAGTGTATTAGCATAGAGAAATATAGTAAGGTACCAAAAAGACTATTATTCTCACAGTCGACATCTAGCATCGAGTAGGGGAATTTTCAGTACTACTACTTGACAATAGATGTAGCACCGACCGGAAAGTCTAAGGGCTCATTTAGACGATACGAGAACTCTCATGCGAATTTCATTGCATTGCGGGTTTTGATCGACGGGTTGAATTGGACGTAACTAACAGTCCGCAATGTAACTAAAATCGCATACGAGTTCGCGGCCGTCTAAATCAGCTCTAATGTTGTTGAGCATAAGACGTGTCGACTGTGAAAATATAATCTTTTGAGTACCAAAACTGATGTATGGAGTGAGCAATCTATGTATTTTTTTCTCTATGGTATTAGTAAGGATTAGCGAATGTAATAGGGCATTAGAATAAATTAAAGTGTGCTTACGAAATGTATAACGAAAGTATAGATAGTCGATTCTAAGATCTGAAATGATAGAGAATCTTTGGTAATCGAATTCTAAATGATAAGTTATGAATTGAGCAGTATTGTTTTATATTAAGTTTAGTTGTTCTGACTGTATGATTATTATACTTGCAATACCAACAGGCAACTGAGATCATAATGTTATCTCCTTTATCCTTGTTAAGACCAACCAAGAGTGAAAGAAACGGCATTATGATCTGACTTGCCACTTAGTTTAGCGGCAAGTATAGTGAAAAGTTTTAGTGTCAATGATCGTGTCAAAAAGTACGATTAATTTTGATTGAACCACGTACTTATTTTAAAGGTATCAATTTTACATTGTATATCGATTATTTAAATTACACATTCATCACTTTCATTTTAAATACAATATCTTATTTGAAGCGTATACTTTTATAAAAAAAAAACGCTCGGCCACCATTCTGCCAATGGCATATTACTACAGATACAATAAGATTACGTTGATAGTTAGGCTGAATTAAATTTTATTGTATCTATGGTCTTTTACTATTGGACGGATGATATTCGAATATCTTTTTTTTTACAATTATGGCCTGGGTGCGAATCCTAAGCCAAGTCTTTATTTTTATTCGAATATCAAAAGTATACGCCTTTCTATTTTGAGCCATGTTAATAGTTTTACAATTAAATATACTTCGGTAGCTTAAGACTGTATACATAATGAACTTGATAATAAATTCAGAGCTTAGTAACGATGTTTTAAGACTTGAAATTGTTAAGAATACTTGTGGCAGTTATTTTAGTGTAGTTTTTGTACTAGCAAATGTGTTCTCCGTAGGTTAAGTTGTTGAGTGCATGTTTATTGTATTGAATAAGATTTTTATGAATGTTTTTCGGTGTGAGGTTTCAGTAGGCGTTGAAACGGTCGAGTTTTTGGTACTTAAAGTGCGATTTAGCAAAACGTAGTGATAAGTTGATAGAGATCGAGGTAAGTCTGCGACGATTTTAATTAACACATTCAACACCAAGAACCCGATTGTCGGGTAAACTGTTCGTAGCGACTACGCGCTACATACGGCGAAACCGTGGCTACGCGCTACGAGCGTAACCCGTAGCACTTAGTGGTAATGAATGTGTTAATAGCACTCGCAGTGCAAGTGTTTATTATACGTCATATAATTTCATGTGCTATCAAAATCGCTGCAGACTTATCATGCTCTGGACATGGACTTCGTTGTAGCATCCAATGTTGCAAAGAATGTGGTTACATCGGTGACAATACATAGGATAAAAGCCTTCTAAGTCCCCGACTCATATTTGCTGTTTTGAATTTAAAAACTTATTCTTCAAAATATTTCAAAATATCATTTGAATTTATCCTTTTAAAAGGACATCGGGATTTAGGAGGTTTGATGTAGCAAGCACATCACAACGTATCGACCGGAGTTGTTATCTGTTACATAACTTTTTGATGTTAAACACCAAATAGTGTTAAAACTCTTTTAGCTAAATATTTTAAATTTTACTCACATTCACACCATTTGAAAGTTATGTAGCAATAGTCAGGTGATTTATATAAGTACAATGGATCTAAAGTTAGTGAGTTTATAGTTTTATTTTAGATTAGTTTAGCTTCGCGGCAGTTCCTTATTTGCATTTAACAGTGCTCGTTCAAATTATGCTCTTGGAAAATATTCTTAGTTCTAGTCACTAACATGCTTCCACCTTATTTTTACATTTTAGGAAACATCACATGGAGCCTTTATATAGCACCTTTTTTCTTTTTACATTCCTTTGTTGCAATATGTATTTACAAGTAAACAAAATATTAATAAGTAGAACAATAAGAATAATAAAAGTTTTTACTACAAATTTTCTTGTCTTTTTTCGACATCTTCCTCGCGCTATCCCGGCATTTTGCCACAGCTCATGGGAGCCTGGGGTCTGCTTCGCGTTTTTTTTCGACATGTATTTTGCGGAAACTACCCTAGTGGCCACGCTTACCGCATTCGGAGACAAAAAACACATCTTATCAATGAGATAACTAGATATGAATCAAACTAAGATTCTGATAAGAAAATACTTTATTTCGTAAAACAAATCACACATTTATGACATAGTCAACATCAATTCATAAATTCATAACATAATAAACAGTACCCGCAAAATATTACAAAGCTCAAAAAATAACCCAAGCTGAGGTAATCAAATGCGTCAATAACTTGAAAAGAAAATTGAAATTATAGAAGAGGAGAGAAATACAGTAAAAGAACCGAGAAAGAAGATTTTGCTTTACATTTAACGACCTCAACTTCTATATTTTTGTCATAAAAAGGTGTTAAAAAGCATCTTGCGTGTAATAGAAGTCAATACAAAATACTGCCGAAGTAAAATGATACGAAATTATAAGCTAAACTCAGGATACGCTAGGTAAAAGACAATCACAGTGATTAGAAGTCAAGAAATAAGAAAACATGATGTTTATATATAAGTACCTATACATAATATTCCTACTTCAACAACTAGTTTTACACTAAATTGTAAGATCACAATTGTCAGTCATAATGTTTAAATATACATACAGTACACGCACTCACGCTTAGAGAGAATATGGCAAACATGATCAGTCATCGAGTATTATGATAATTAATTTTTTACCTCAGCAGCTCGAACAACGGTACTTTGCTCACTGAGTGAGACAAAATGACATTCAAGTGACCTTTATAGTCAAATGTCATTTCAACATGCGGGGTCTAATACAAGTTCGATATACTTGGGTTCTATTATCTCTGTCCCTCTAGGTATGTTCTCACTGCTTAGGGTGAAAAATGTTGTGTACTACACGAGATCAAAGTTATTTACATCTCGTGCGCTTTTGAATCCCTTACTACGCTCAAGATTCTAAATTATAGAATCTTTCGCTTGCACGGGACTCAAAATAAGCACTCGAAGAAATATCAAACTTTGATCTCTCGTTGTACAAATAACTACTTATATCCATTTACTACAAAATCAAATGCCAAATATACTTTGTTTTTTTTTGGTATAAGAAAAAAGGTATACTATCGTGTCTTTTTCATTGAAAATCTAATTTAAGAATTAGTAAACTAGGGTAAATCGTCAATTACTGGCCACCGGCTAATAACTGGCCACCCTAACTAAAAATGAATTATATTCACCTATAATCAGAATTCATTTTAGTATAAGGTTTCAATAACTAGCCAGATTATACTAAAATGAATTCTGTTTATAGGTGAATATAATTAATTTTTAATTTAGGGTGGCCAGTTACTAAACAGTGGCCAGTAATTAATGAATTACCCTACTATTATACTTATGGAAGCAAAAGAATGTAAATGATCGTATACGTATATGATTATAATATGATTGTTGCATATTTGCCGTGAATAAAAAAAAAACGAAGTACATATCGCGAATTCAATGGAACGCTAAATATAATATCCTCCTAAGTCCAAGTCATACAAATGAACAATCCAAAATTTGCCACTGAAATTTGAATCTATAGTGTACGGAATACAGTTGATTTTGCATTGTTTGAAAATTGAACGAAACAAAACATGTAACTATTCCAATTGAATGTTTTAAAATTTAAAATTCATCGAACTGCATAAGTATAAGGTAGAACCTTGAGCCTTAGGCTATGGCGTTTTGACAACCACCATTAAACTTCCAACTTCTAGAGTCGCACCAAGAAAAGTCTGCAGCGGATTTGATAGCCCACGCAGAGTGTTATTTATTTATACGTCATAATTTCATAGAAGTTTGACGTTTAAAATGACACTTGCACTACGTGGGCTATCAAAATCGCTGCCGACTTTTCACGGTCTGACTCTATGACAACACGATATTTATAATATTAGCCAGACTCTAAAATCACAATAAAATTGTAAGTCAAAAGTAGACCTACAATACAACTAATTCTATAGTTCGTTTTTTTTAGCATTAGAAAGAACTTGCAAGAAGGTAAGCGATCTTGACATGTCTTTTAATTGAAAATCGCTTTATAAAAATATAAAACTATTACTTATGAAAGCAGAAGAATATAAATTATCGTATTAGATTCATAATTGTTACATATTTGCCGTAACTTATTTTTAAAATGTGTTTTTCAATTAAAAGACACATCAAGATTGTTTACCTAATTTCTAATGCTAAAAAAAAACGAAGTATAGTGCAGAGCTAAAGTGTATTTCCAGTTATCTGATTAAAGAGTTCATGTTTAGCAATGACTTGGCTGCCTTCGATTCCGTGGGCTCCTTCTTCTTCGCGGGGTCTAGCATGAAGCACTTCCACAGACTGAAATGAAACATTGCCGTAGAGTTGAGGATAAAGTAAAAATAACTGGTGTAATATGAGCTTCATTATTGGCAATGAAACGAGTGATGGTGGCCTAGTAGTGGAATTTAAAACTGTAGATTTTGGGTAAGAATCCTCAGCGTGTACCAATAAGTTTCTTGAATGATATGGTGTGTGATGTTTTTTTTATATCTTAGATAGATCCTGAAATGACAGCTCTATTATCCAATTATAGTGCTTGACTATGAATTTTGTACTAATATGACAAATCATTACTATAAATAGAGCAGTCATTGTCATTACAGTGTTTGAGATATAAAAGCAGAGCTTATATTTACCTCCTCAGGATTAATTTCCACAAGACTTCGGGCATCTTTACGATGCCTCAGCGTTTAGATACAATTTAGTAGCAATGGACACCTGGACTCATCAAAATGCGACTTTTATGCTGTAAAAATGACATGTCGACTTACCGCAGTGTCTCATCGGCACTGGCAGACAGCACGGTGGTACCGTCCGGCGACAACGCCAGATGTAACACTCGGGCCATGTGGCCGGTCAGCTCGGCCACCCGCGACATGAGCGGGTACTTCCAGATGACCAGCTGGTTCTGCGCGTAGCCGTGCCCGGAGATCAGCTCCTTGTAGTGGGTGCTCCACACGATGGAGCACATCTGTTGGGATAAAATGACATGTCGACTTACCGCAGTGTCTCATCGGCACTGGCAGACAGCACGGTGGTACCATCCGGCGACAAGGCCAGGTGCAACACTCGGGCCATGTGGCCGGTCAGCTCGGCCACCCGCGACATGAGCGGGTACTTCCAGATGACCAGCTGGTTCTGCGCGTAGCCGTGCCCGGAGATCAGCTCCTTGTAGTGCGTGCTCCACACGATGGAGCAGACCTATGGTGAAATACAGAATAAATTAGAAAAAAATAGTTTAACCCTTTATAAGGCAAAGTATCCCAGAAATTGTGCAAAATTGAACCCTATCATTTTGAAATAAAGTTCAAAATCAGGTGGGAAATATATTCCCTCTGCGTTCTAAGAATTGTTTTGAAAAAATATGCTACTATAAGTAATATTATAATGATAAACTATTACAAACATCGACTCTTAAGTAACATGTGACTGCCTCGTTTGCGTGTTAAACAAGGTAACAAAGGTCGACAAAAAAGTTTACAGTTGCCTGGGAAATTCCATAGCAGTTAAAAGTTTTAAGTAGATTATTCTGTTGTAAGTAATAAAATAAACACTACATTGTACAACAAAACAAGAATAGAGGCATAGTAGCAGGTATACGACGTACATCAGTGTTTTTTAAACTTTTTCATGATGTAGTTACCCCTTAGTACGAACAAAATGTTACGCTTATGATGTATTATTTTAAGGCTGGCAGAGGCTTCGCGACCCCCGTTTGAAAAACACGGGTGTACAGAATACCGACCTGCGACTTGGTGTCGACGGTGTTGAGGTTGGCGCCGGTGTTGACGTTCCAGATGCGAATGGTGCGGTCCGCCGTGCCGCCGCCCGACGCCAGGATGCCGCCGGCCCACGGGCACCACGCGAGGCCCTTCACGGCTGCCAGGTGTTGGCTGTACACGAATTTCATAGTTACTCAGCTGAACTGACATATCGCGAATTGTAATCAAACTTGCAACAATAAAGGCTTTCATTGAACAGCGCCACCTACCGTTTAATGTGTAAACTAAACTAAACAAATCGAGCCAGGATTCCAAGAAAAATCTTAATAGCGCGATGCAGGATTTTAACTACATGTAACAGCGCCATCTACCGTTTAATGTGTAAACTAAAAAAAATCTAATCAGGAGTCATGTCATTATCTCAAGAAAAATCTTAATAGCGCGATGCAGGATTTTTTAATACATTGAACAGCGCCATCTGCCGTTTAATGTGTAAACTAAACAAAATTAAATCGAGTCAGGAGTCATTATCTCAAGAAAAATCTTAATAGCGCGATGCAGGATTTTTAATACATGTAACAGCGCCATCTGCCGTTTAATGTGTAAACTAAACAAAATAAAATCGAGTCAGGAGTCATTATCTCAAGAAAAATCTTAATAGCGCGATGCAGGATTTTTAACTCATGGAACAGCGCCATCTACAGTTCGATATGTAAATTAAACAAAAATTCCTCGAGGCGGACGACACCATCGCAGGAAAAATCTTAATAGCGCGATTCAGGATTATATACAACACGGAACAGCGCCACCTACCGATCGATTTATAAACTAAACAATAATTCCTCAAGCGGTGGTCATTATCTAAAAAAAAATCTTAATAGCGCGATTCAGGATTTTAACAACACGGAACAGCGCCACCTACAGATCGATTTGTACACTAAACAAATATTCCTCAAGCCCGGGGGTCATTATCTCAAGAAAAATCTTAATAGCGCGATTCAGCTTTCACGGAACAGAGCCATCTAGCGTGCGATTCGTAAACTGAATTAGTAGTACTTACTTGAACGAATACAAATACTGTGTCTGCGAGTACCGCTGCCCTTGGGCGATGGGCCAGATGTTGAGTAGGTTGTCGTTGCCGCCCGACGCTAGGTAGCGACCGTCCGGGGACCATTTGAGGCCGCAAATCTATAAAAGAGTACAATTGATAGTAACAATAGTTAATTGAATTTGTTTTACAAGGGGGCAAAGTTGTTGTTTAACCTCTCGTGCTAATATTGATAATTTCAAAGCACGAAGGTTAAACAAATTTTGCCACCGAGTGAAACACAAAAAAATTCACCACACCAACACAAGAAAATGAAAAAAATGACTGTTTTTAAATATTCATAATTCCAAATCATCATTTAAAAGTCAATTCTACCGGCAAGCATAAGAAATCAATTCAAAATTTCCATTTGATTACTTTACCTCGCATGTGGATAAAATGAAACTTTCTTATCTACCTGTTTTTGAACAATCAAGAGAGCCTTTACCAGCTGGTGTGGTGAAAACCTTATAGCCCACAGGTGAATCTTATTTATACCTTTGCAATAATGATAGATGATAACAATACTCGTAGGTTATCTCTACTTTGTTTATTTTTAGTTAATTAATTTATTTTTCATAAGGCGAAGGTGATAGCGCTGGTGGCCTAGCGAGAACGCTGGTGGCCTAGCGGTAAGAGCGTGCGACTTGCAATCCGGAGGTCGCGGGTTCAAACCCCGGCTCGTACCAATGAGTTTTTCGGAGCTTATGTACGAAATATCATTTGACATTTACCAGTCGCTTTTCGGTGAAGGAAAACATCGTGAGGAAACCTGCATACATCTGCGAAGAAATTCAAAGGTGTATGTGAAGTCCCCAATCCGCATTGGGCTAGCGTGGGGACTATAGCCCAAGCCCTCTCGCGCTCGAGAGGAGGCCTGTGCCCAGCAGTGGGACGTATATAGGCTGAGATGATGATGATGAAGGTGATAGATGTAAACTGTCAAACCTCTTGTGTGTGCGCTGACAATGTGGCGACAGCATGGTCGCGTTGCCGCACGTCGTGGTGTATGATGGTTCCGTCGCGGAACCCCTTGATACTACTTATGTGTTCCAGATTCTGTGGAAGTAAATAAATAACGTACCTCTTGCGTGTGTGCAGATAGTGTGGCGACAGCATGGTCGCGCTGCCGCACGTCGTGGTGTATGATGGTTCCGTCGCGGGACCCGCTCGACACCACGTATGTGTTCCAAGCGAGAGACCCGACCCGGCCTGTGTGCCCGTCCATTATCTAGAAGTCAGTGAACGCATATATTTAGTATGGAAACCGCCTTTAGGAACATTACCGTTCAAATTCTCGGGCCAAATTAGCACACACACACAATTACGCCTACATTCAAATAGGACGACGCGTTTACAGAGCCTGTAATCAAAGCTGGTAAACAAAATAAGAGTCATCTTTATTACTCTAATGGTACATAGCTAAGTGTAGATGAAATGCATATAATGTCAATAACTACTAGTGATGTACCGACTATTGATTTGGCCGACTAGCCGACTAGCCGACTAATCGGCGCTCGAATGGCCGATTAGTCGGCCGACTAGTCGGCTAGTCGGCCAGATAATTAGTTTCGTATAAGTTCAGATAAAAAACAATAGTTTTGCTCCTTTGGTTGCGCTATTCATCATAATTTAGCTTTGCTAAAAGGTGTTCTCTACAGGTTCAAAGACCTATCACAAGAATCCTCGTTCAATTTCTGTCTTTAGTTCTTTTATTTTGCGATCCTGAGCAGACCGTCAGTACAGGAGGTATTTCCAAGGCTCTATTTCCCGTACGTAGTCGCCAGTTAAGGTGGTTCGATTTTCATACAAAATTCAATCAAAGCTCATTAAGTAACTACACACTATTAGTACATAAATATTTCCGCATTTATCTTCCTTCGAATATTCGTTTGCGCGAAATTAACAGGAAAACAATGTTTCATACAGAAATCATGCAAAAATCATAGTTAAATTTTCATCAATTTTACGTATGTGTGTGTCACAAATGTCGTGTACAGATACATTTGCGACGTTGCCATACCATTTCCGACGTTGCCGGGCTGACCACGGCGCGAATTTGGAGTGCCGTCATGTTTAGTGCAATTTTGTTGACACTGACGTTTGACAGGTACTTAATTGACCTAAGCGAGAATAAGTACCCGAAGTTCGTCAGCTTAGCTAAGAACTATCATGGCGTGTTATGCAAACAGTCGCTTTTTTGCTTACAAACGGAAGATTCCCGGTTCGATCCCCAGTCAATTGTATGCTGGAACATAACTTTTTGTATTTTTGTTACATCTAAATTTCGTATTGTTTTTTTATTTTTATTTAATTTTTCTTATTATCATAAATCGATTGATTAAGTATGGTATGGGCTACACGTATTCGTTTATTTTTGACAAAGAAAATTAGAAATTATACTCTACCTAATCTCTCTTATTTTTACAATCAGGACATCCTGACTGCAATAAAAAAGAGATATATAAAATTTCCTGTGGATAAAATAATGGATTTTGTCTATGAATGAAAAACACAATTATTACTATAGTTTGTTTTTTTTAGCATTAGAAATAAGGTAAACAATCTTGACGTGTCTTTTAATTGAAAAACACATTTTAAAAATAAGTTACGGCAAATATGTAACAATTATAAATCAAATACGATCATTTATATTCTTCTGCTTTCATAAGTAATAGTTTTTTGATTTTTAAAAAGCGTTTAAATCTGTGTGCCTAGCCAAGATGCCAGTCGTTCGCTCCGTAGCGAACGTTAGGGTAATACCTGTCTCTATCACTCTGCCATATTAATGCGACAGACACGGCTGCGCTTCGGTCGCTACGGAGCGTAAACCATTGGCACCTTGGCTAGGCACCCTGGTCATCTGGAAAGCGAAACACATACGGAACGCGTTTCTATTACTCAATACAGTGGCCAGTTGCAAATTCGGGCAAACTTAACTATACCTAAATCTGGGTGCCTAGCCAAGATGCCAGTCGTTCGCTCCGTAGCGAACGTTAGGGTAATACCTCTCTCTATCACTCTGTCATATTAATGCGACAGACACGGTTGCGCTTCGTTCGCTACGGAGCGTACACCATTGGCATCTTGGCTAGGCACCCTGGTCATCTGGAAAGCGAAACACATACGGAACGCTTTTCTATTACTCAATACAGTGGCCAGCTGCAGATTCGGCGGTAATCTTAACTATACCTAAATCTGGGTGCCTAGCCATGATGCCAGTCGTTCGCTCCGTAGCGAACGTTAGGGTAATACCTCTCTCTATCACTCTGCCATATTAATGCGACAGACACGGCTGCGCTTCAGTCGCTACGGAGCGTAAACCATTGGCACCTTGGCTAGGCACCCTGGTCATCTGGAAAGCGAAACACATACGGAACGCGTTTCTATTACTCAATAAAGTGGCCAGCTGCAGATTCGGTTTTAAAGTTAACTATACCTAAACCTGGGTGCCTAGCCACGATGCAGGCTAGTAGAGTTCTCTTTCACCTTCAGCAGAACCGGGAGATCCAAACCTACCTACTTTTCATCTAATAATCTCAAGAATCAGTGCATGATTCAAACTTTACCGGTTGCCGTGGTAAGACCTAGGATTTACCATATCGGTGTTGGTAAAAGCCCGAAGTAAACTAGTAAGATTTAACATTTCGGGCTTTTACCGATCGGCATCGGTAAAACCTAGGTTTTACCGGTAAATCCTAGGTTTTGCCGTACTTCGGGCTTTTACAGTAACATATATATAATAATTGCTCGTTTAAAGGTAAGATAACACAAAGGAGAAACAAAAAGAAATTACCTACTCGCACCAGTCTTGAACCCCAATCCTCTTGCACGTAGTTATTTCCACGAACATACCGTTACGCTATTGCAATGCAACATACCTACTTACGTTGTGTGAAATTGTCTACTACAAGGATCACGGAAACACTGTTTGCATGTGTGAGTAATACTAGGAAAAAGCGTGACAGCAACACTCCGTCGAATTAAAAAGGTGGTTTTTGCACAATGAAGTATTCAATGTTTACTTTAATTGTTCAATATTTATTTAAAGAGTGCGCGAAACATACTTTTAAGTATACAAATACCATGACCATTTCACAAAAAAATAAAACCTGAAATTTTGCAAAAGTGGTGCCATCTAGCGAGAGTTAAGTTTTGAGTAACCTAGGCGAACCACCTTAAGAGCCAACAGGAGTGGTCATTTCTCCATACAAACGTACACCTCGTTTTCCTCCGTGGTTTTTGAAGCTAGAGCAATGATTTTTTGAACACAGATTAATATTGTCAATATCTGTGTCGGACCGTTTTGCTTTATTTGATATTTTTGTTTTTTAAGGCGCTAGACCCCTTCAAATGCCGCAATGAGAGGCGTGGCATTCAAAACTGATATCAATTAGCCAAAAAAGCAAAACGGTCCAACACAGATAATTTCATAATCATTTAGATTTCCAAATTTGGTTACGATTGGTTAAGTTTTGGAGGAGGAAACAGAGGAGTACGAAACCTCGATTTTTGAGATTTTTACGCAGGATTTTTCGCCTTGTCCTTATCGCACTACTTTTAGGTGCCGCGCAACGTGCCCTGACTAAGTCTCTAAATTTTGCAATAACATTAATAGTTCCTCATGGCTCCACCATTAAAAAAAAACAAAACCTGAATAATAATAATAAAAAATAACTATCGAACTTGCCAATTAAATTACACGAGAATCAATTGAGATCGACCTGTAGAGGAAAACACCAGCCACCAACATATGATAACGATCAAACGGTCAATTATATGAACAAAAGTTTTCGTATGCAACCTGAATAGGTATTTTAGTAAAATAAATATAAAACATATGGTAAATATTGACTGTTGATTATTTCTTTTTTTTTGTTTTTCTTTCACTAATAAAGTGCCGACTAATCGGCCATTTTTGCCGACTAGTCGCCGACTAGTCGCCGACTACAAATGTGGCCGGATAGTCGGCTTTCCCGACTAGTCGGCGACTAGTCGGTACATCCCTAATAACTACCAATCAGCGACATTAATCCGCTAATAACCTTCTTGCTGTACGTACTGGCCGCTTAGAGTTCGCGGTTCATATTTGATTAGAATATGACTTGGACAGGGATAGGTTTATGCCATACAGTGAAGAACCAGTCAAATAATTCACGTATAATAATTTAATGCAGATTAAAAGATAACTAGTTAAAATGTTGTTATGAAATGACAGACTAACTCAACATAAGTTAATATATATCATTGTTGTATAAATGTATTCCACTATAATAAGTATTTTGTATATTTTATTATCTATCTGTATGGCAGTGCGAAGTCACGTTCAGGTATAGTCTGTCCGTTTTTCTAAGATCAAGTACGCCACAGTAAATGTATGGCGAACTTGATCTTAGAAATCGGACTGGCTATACAGTCTGCAAAATTTACATGGGTACAAGAATCGGGTCAAAAATATTTGAACAGGCGGAGTCACAATAAATCCCCACTTTCAGTTCAGAATATTTTATATGTATATAGCCGGTCAAGCAAGTTTGTCAGTAGAAAAAGGTGCAAAATGAAAATTTTGTATGGGACCACAGCCGTTCGCGCGCTTACATTTTCTAAATTTTCCGCTCTTTTCTGTGTGCATTTGTTAAATTCATTCAGTGAAAGCATGATAGGAAAAATGCATCTACATATAGGAGACCGGGTATGATTATCTCACGGGTTATATCTCATGAATAGAACATATTCTAGATGGTTTACTAACGAATGGCCCAAAAACGTTTCCCAAAGTATCACATCCCAAACTATGTTTCCCAAATTATCATTTCCCAAAAAAATGTTCGGCAAAACAAGTTATCGCATATTTTCAGTTAGCAATAGTCTTTTTTGGCAAGTTATTGTTTAGCAAATAATTACTTGGACAAGTTTCATTTTACCAAATATTATTTAGTCAAATGTATCATTAAGCATAACTTACATGTCCCAAAATATTGCATGGCATTCAATTTACATAGGTACCAATAGAGAGGAGGCTGCGGAATTTATTTGTCTGGTATTTAGCTGATCATTACATATATGTACATAGTAAAATGTAACGTCAAAAAAAACATTCCTCAAAAATATGTAGTAAATGATCACTAAAATTAAAACTCCATTTTAATATAAAATGATAACCTAATTTGTTACATCTTGCTATTCTATTAAAGCAAATAACACCAAAGTAATAATTGTAACCCAAAAATTGTAAATAACTACCAATTTTTAAATCACATTTTTAGTCTAAAATGACATGCATTTTTTTTTACATCTCGTTATTCTATTAAATTAATTAATCCATTTCGATGACCTTTTTCTAGTACACAGTATTTCGTTTCTGTATGGACGGCAGTTCTAACCTAACCCACTTTTCTAATAGCATTTCGATTCTGTGAGGGTCACAGTTCTAACCTAACCTAACCCACTTTTCTGGTAGTAGTTCCGTTTTGTGAGGATCGCAGTTCAAACCTAACCCAACCCACCCAAATTACGTAGAATTTAACGTACCTATATTAACATAACAAAAATTACTGTAAATAGATATGCTTATTTGTCAAATTTGCGAAGTGACAATTTTGACCAAACATCTTTTTGGAATATAATCATCAACTGAAAAATAATAAATAATTATAATTTAATTTGTTCAAATACTTCATTGTAATATAATCATCATTCTCTTGCCCTTGTTCCATTCACTTGGGGTCGGCGCAGCATGTCTTTTTGGAATATAATATTAGACAATAAAAAACGTTTGCTAAATAAGTTTTTGTCCTAATAACATTTGATAAAGTAAAATCATGCCAAATGATAATTTGACCAAATAAATTATATGCGAAGTGTAACTTTGCTACAGGTTTCTTTGGGAAATGAAACTATTGCGATAAGTTTATTGGGAAGTGAAATTTGGCGAAATGTATTTGGCCCAAACGAAAGTACACCATTCTAGATATCTTGCCAGGCATCCACTCAATTTCATGTCTCTCTAATTGGACGCTTTTTTCCATAGTTCTCTGCGAATAGCATCTTGTGGGAATCTGAATGGAAAGTAATGTAAAATGGCAATACCAAATTTGATTATTAATTTGAAATAACTAGGTAGTTTTTTTATAGCTCCATCTCATGAAATAAAAAAGGAAAATACAAATCTGTAAGAAGGAATTTATTTATAATTATATAGAAAATACCTAAACCAAACACAAGCTAATAAAATAGTCTACTTCATTTGGCATAACACCATCCCTATTATCCTCGCAAGTTAAAAAGTCGTATGTTGTCATGAAAGTCGTATGCAGTTGTTAAGTTTTAGCTTAGCACGGTAGTATTGAAAACAAATCGTCATGTTTTTTCCAAATTTTACTGAAGTTATCTGTTTACTACAAGTGAAAAGTGATTCCATTGTCCTTGGTATGAACTAAAATAACTTCTGCACCACTTCAGGACACATGAATACATATATTTTTATTACAAAAACGTTGTTTTTATAAATCAATTTAGCCATTTGTCACTGACTGTCATCTCGGTCGCGTACTGAGATTGCCAATCGAGCAGTTTGTAAGTACCGCCTATCGCGGGGTAGTTTGCGTTGGGTCATAATTGAGCGGACAGAATACTTCCATGTATATCATTTCGCTGCTAGAAGTAGATAAATATAAAATATTACATGTATTTGGATTTGGCCGATTTTGGAAGCTATTTCATGGAAGACTCGAATGTATAGCATTTCATAGATGGCCAGTAATCGCTGTATAGATGCACTGCATAATTGCTTTCCATCGTATTTTCTCGGAAACGTTCGTATTTGTCATGCTACTTCAGACAACCTCAGTACTTTTTGTTCCGAGACTGACTGAAAGAGCAAGACCACATGCACTACATCTGTATTTGTACAATGTGCTAACAAATGTGTACAATGTGTGTAACAAATAACATTAACACTAATCGAAAATGAATAATGTATCCGAATGGCATGTAAACAAAGTCTCTGTCTCATTCGAATCTATTATTTACTTCGAATTTTTCGATTGGGGTAAGTAAGCAATTGTCATCTTCTTAGCTACGGTCCATAACCACTTGTTCTTTAGCGCTTCGGTTACATTGTCTCATGGAATATTATATGTCGGCTGTACACACTCGTCGAGATCTTCTCGCCGAGAGTCTCGGCACCGCTCTGATTCAATCAGAGAAGCGCAAGACGATCCAAGGAAGAGCGAGACGAGAAGGGAGCAGCATGTCTCGTTCGCGGCCTGTCTTGGGGTCTCTCGACGTGTGTACAGCCCGCAATAGGATGAGGTTAATATGTTACCCTAAGTCGTTTGATCTTTTCGCAGTCCCACAGCTCGACGGTGGCCGCGGACGTTCCGACGGCTAGGTGCGAACCTCCGCCCTGCACCCATTGTACGGAGCACACCTAAAATAACAAAACATAGTCTTCTTCATTGCTTATATTATATTACATGCAATAAGAAGAGTATACATAATTTTGTTATCTTCTGTAACTTTATGTAATAAATAAGAGGTGAACCAACCATAAGGGCCCCCCTACATCTAGCGTCTTTCGAGCGTCGGCGTCTGTCGGCGTCTGGTCAGCGCTATGGAAAATGACGTCGCGGCGCAGTTGCGTCGACGTTGCGTCGAGCAGCGGCCATAGCGTTGTAGACGCCGACGCCCGAAAGACGCTAGATGTGGGGGGGCCCTAAGGCCGGCGCCCCACTGCTGCGCACGCTACATCCACGGCCCACGTTTTAATACAAACCGTGGGCAAACCCACGAAATTTTGTATAGGAACGTGGGTCGTGTACACAGCGTGAGCAGCAGTGGGGCGCCGGCCTAGCCTGGAGTGGAGTGGTCGGCGCGCCGAGTGCGTCCGAACATTTTTAGGGTTCCGTACCCAAAGGGTAAAACGGGACCCTATTACTAAGAATTCGCTGTCCGTCCGTCCGTCCGTCCGTCTGTCACCAGGCTGTATCTCACGAACCGTGATAGCTAGACAGTTGAAATTTTCACAGATGATGTATTTCTGTTGCCGCTATAACAACAAATACTAAAAACAGAATAAAATAAAGATTTAAATGGGGCTCCCATAGAACAAACGTGATTTTTGACCAAAGTTAAGCAACGTCGGGAGTGGTCAGTACTTGGATGGGTGACCGTTTTTTTTTTTGCATTATGGTACGGAACCCTTCGTGCGCGAGTCCGACTCGCACTTGCCCGGTTTTTATATCCTCCCACACAAAGCGAGCTTACGCGCGAGGCAATAGCCTCGCGCACAAAACGGCCAGTGTAGACGTGCTTCGCGCCCGTTTTGTGCGCGAGGAAATTGCGTCGCGCGTATGCTCGCTCTGTGTGGACCAGGCTTTTGGCCAAAAGTTAGATGTACCGTCTCAGAAGCCTCTAGAGCCATAAGCTGCTCGATCTGGCCGGTGCCCGCATTCCACAGGTACACGGAGTTGCCGAGCGCCACGGCTAAGATGTTGGATGCGCTCCAGTCCACTAGGTTTAGATCTGTGGGACAAAATATTGTAGCAAATCAACTTACGTTAAAATTATAGTGAGACATCGCACTTTATATAAATTCGTGCGGGCCAAGATTTGGATTTTCTGGCTGCTTTGACTGCCGTTAGAGTTAGTTAGTGATTCTGGGCATTTTCCACGAATCAACAACCATTGTCACAGGGCAGACACGCCATACATTAAAAATAATTTGCGTTTATATATGTGTACGCGGCACGTCTGTACACGCGTCATTGTGTACGTATGGGTAAGTCGCTTTACTGAGAGGACGCCAGAAGTCCGCCAGATCCATGTCGCGGCCAGTCGCGGGGCGGGGTAATGCGAGTCGGGGCGGGGCGGTGTATGATAATACTATTACTTGTGCCTATTTTGCGTGAAACGAGGTAGCGCTACTCTAACCACCTCAGCTCCTCCATGAAGCCTAGCAATGTTATCAGGTTGCTAACTGCCTCTTTTAGTGTGCACGGAGTCTCTAGTTATTTGCTCCTGTATACTTCTATCTGTTGCTAGAATGACCTTCCGCTTAGCTTCCTTTTCACAAGCCGTATTGAAACGGCTGGCCGGCTGGAAGAGATACGGCATCGTCCCCAGAGGTAAGGCAATTTACTCTATTGCATCAAGAGAATTCTAGCTCTTTTCTATATATCGTTAACGATTACACGACATTTAAACATTCCTTTGGCTTTGCCACAATTTTTAAGAAAATATCAAAATACTTACAGTAGTCGTCGAGAATTTCAGGAGCATCCAGAATCCTGTCCGGGGCTTGGGGGATGTACCTCGTAGTGTTCTTCACTGATGATGGCACCTTGGCCTACAATAGATGGAAGTTTAGTCCAAAATTAGGGTGTACACAGACCGAGCCACTTCACATGGCAATGTCTTTGCAAGGTGGCTTGTTGTGTGTGGACTTGCCTGATGAAGGATATCTGAATATTGGTAAAACAGATTCTGTTCAAAAGGACCAAAAGATTACTGAAACTGAGTGCTTCACTTTAAAGCTTTTGTAAAGGTGATTTTTAGGGTTCTGTACCCCAAGGGAAAAACGGGACCCTATTACTAAGACTCCACTGTCCGTCTGTCACTAGGCTGTATCTCATGAACTGTGATAGCTACACAGTTGAAATTTTCACAGATTATGTATTTCTGTTGTGGCTATAACAACAAATACTAAAAAGTACGGAACCCTCTGTGGGCGAGTCCCACTCGCAGTTGTCCAGTTTATATTAGATAATAACATTTAAATTCAACTTTGCTGATTCAAATAAAAAAACATTCCATCATCAACCTGTGAGTAGACCACCCGCAGTCTATTCTGGTAGCCCTCGGGTGCCGCTGGAGCCTTGCAAGTGTACTGTAGAAGGCGCCCGGGCTCCATGTCAGTGAGGGCTCTTCCTATGGCCTCACCGGCCACTTTCTGGGCTACCACCTCTTCACCTTTGTCATCTTCGCGGCTCATCTGAAAATATATCAATCAAAGCATTTATTTTCATGCACCTGAGGCTCATAGATACATACCTTACAAACTAACATATATATTTATAATAAAAAAAATTTTTTTTGAGTAATATTGTTGTTTTTGGTTTTCCTGCTTTGAATAAAAATTACACTTGATATCTTCTCTGACCATCCCCCCCCCATTGAGATCATTCGCGATATTTTTCTTACCCCCACCCCTCCTCTAAACGAACACATGATTTCTGGATGACCCCTTATCAGGATAAACCTACCATGTAATGACACAAGTCATAATTGGAGTTACTTCTCGAGGGGATGAATCTGTCAGCCTTGTTCGGTGTTTTAGATGCCTTATTTGGAGTTGGAGTGGTGGAGCGCCCTGGAAACAAAAAATATTCTGCATTATTTAGGTGCAAATAGTTCAGAAAATTTTCAAACTACTAAGGTTCCTACATATTTTTTATAAAAGACTGTTAGGTTCATTCATACATGTTTTTTAGGGTTCCGTACCCAAAGGGTAAAACGGGACCCTATTACTAAGACTTCGCTGTCCGTCCGTCCGTCTGTCACCAGGCTGTATCTCACGAACTGTGATAGCTAGACAGTTGAAATTTTCACAGATGATGTATTTCTGTTGCCGCTATAACAACAAATACTAAAAACAGAATAAAATAAAGATTTAAATGGGGCTCCCATACAACAAACGTGATTTTTGACCCAAGTTAAGCAACGTCGGGAGGGGTCAGTACTTGGATGGGTGACCGTTTTCTTTTTGCTTTTTTTTTTGCATTATGGTACGGAACCCTTCGTGCGCGAGTCCGACTCGCACTTGCCCGGTTTTTTACATACAGGTTAAAATTACCTGGCGACTTGTTCTTAGAAGGAGTCTTCTTCCCTTTTTTGTTTTCAGAACGGGTCGGAGTCTTGCCCGAGTGCACGCTGTTAACGCTCTGATTGGCCGATAACGACAACTTCTGCATAGACTGGTTACACGAACTTATATTAACGTTGGAAGAGTTCTTAAAAGAAGCACTCAACGATGGATTTATGTTCTCGTTATTGCTTTTCTTGGCCCATCGCTGAGGTGGCCCTCGAGTTATAGGTCCGTCCATAGTAGTAGCTAAACTATTCAATTCATTGAGATAGTTGAACTGTGCCATCGCTGTATTCACGCAACAGCACGGGCGGTAGCAATCGGCCTCAAGTATTTATTCAAGAAGTTAACTAGTAACAACACTAACACTATATAATGCGCTTAGCATTAGAACGCTTAACGCATAAAAATATTTGTGTAAAATATGCACTTCTGAAAGTACACTAAAATTTAACGCAACAGAGTTCCGTTAAAATTTAAAATCATTTCAGCGCAGCTGTCGAACAAAGCGAATGACATTTACTAGATGTTGCCAACCGCAAATAAAATAAGGGAGACCGTTTCTTTTTTCAGTTGCATTTACTTTTTTCTTTTGAAGATCTTGTAGACAATTGCCCACATATACATAAAAAAGTAATAAACGAATACAATTTTGTATGATTTTCAAGTATTGATAACGCGACATCAAGTAAATGAATTTCAAAGAGTAGTATAAAAATGAAATTTATATGTGGCAAAATAACTACCATTCAAACAAGGCAAGGCCATATTTCATACATAGATTTTAAGAATTTAAAACTGAATTAGAGCCAATCACAAATCAGACTTTTTGTTTGTTGACCAATAGAATCAATAGGCTTCGTTGACAGATTGCGAAGAAAACAAAAGTGCATTAAAAAAAGAAAAAGATGCATAGAAAATACAATACAAATGTGCATTACCCACGAATGCATCGAATAATACACTTGTTTGTTTGGGTTATTTCGTTTTTTTAGTGCTGAATTTAGTTCTTTCATTACATGATTACAGGAACGTTTGTTGTGATGTATTTGCAAGCTAAATAAACAAGTACTGGATTGCGGTTGCCATCGCGGGGTGAGTTTTTTGTTGTTTATTTGAAACTTTGTGAACGGTTACAACAAGGACTTACCACTAAACTAATCACATAATGAAATAAGTATTCGTTAAGTAATTTCCCATTTATGTAAGCTCATGGCTCGAAAACATTCATGTGTAAAAACATGCATTTCAGAGTGTAGTTACGCTGTGTTTTCACCCCTATGCAGTTTTGCTCTGATAATTTGTACATCGCAATTATTTATTCGAGTCGTGATAAAACGTGAATGAAATAGGAAGTTCTTTATGAAGATATCATTACTGTTCCATGATAACAACTTAGAAAATTGTTATGCCAGTATATATTTGTTGTAACAAAGGAATTTCAGGATATTATAATCTATTAGATTTACATTTTATTCCTACAACTTATAAGGCAATTTATTTTATAAATAAAATACGTTCATGAAAATAGTTGGATCTATAACAACTAGTGACCTAGGTACTTATTAGCTTCTGCAAATCTTGAAAACACTATATTTTTACCTCTAAATTTTATAAGTGTTAACACTGTTTTCATAGTAAACAAAGAAAACAACATTTAACATGTTTTCTTTGTTTATAACAGAAACTAAATCAGTTAAATCAAGTAGGTACTGCTTCTAGTTAAGAGATTAAACCCCTTTTGGAGCCCAACAATAGGAAATATGAGTCACATATCAGTTTAAGGCAACAGTTGTTGTTTCAACTTTTAGTTATGGTCATATTGTGCCTAGTGTCAATTCCAATCATATCTGTATTATACATTATGCCAGTAAACTGGTAGGGAAGGTCCAGACAAGTCCTGTGCCCTATTTATCAAAAGTTTGTAAATTGGAAGACCCTTTTTAATAGATTTTGTTAGAAAGGGACTTCCACTTGTATTACAAGTTTTGAGAAATGGGCCCCTGGACCAGCCTTGTGAAACATCATGCTTGACTTGCCATTAGGCATTGTCAAATACTTAATAAAGATTAACCTTTCATATGCTCCGGTCAAAAAGTGCTGCTCCTAAGCATACCAACGGTTTACCCCGCTTTTGAAGTTGTCCGAAACCATCTTTCATACTAACATTTATTATTATTACTCAATCTTACTGATCACCCTTAAACGTTCACCAGGTGCCCATTTTAACCTACATTATTTACAACTCTTGCGATAAAGTTTAAACTAATGATTAGTGAAGGAAAACAAAGTTACAATACATAATCATGTTATGTATGATTATCTAAATCTCATTAGTTCCTTTAATCATTTTGCTAATGATAATGACTAGTTGAGGCTGGTTGACTCAGTTTAAACTTGCTTAAAATAATCTTCATCTTTTATTTGTTAATGGACAAAACTGATTATTAGATAACACGGAGGAAATAAAGGAGAAAAAACGGAGAAAACACAACAGCAAATTAAGGAAATCAAATTCAGTGCAAAACTTATTATAGGTATGTCTGTGTCATTAGGTATAATAGGTATTTAAATAAAAGTAAACAAACATTTTTTGCATTTTCGGTTAGTTATAACATTATTAGTTAACCAACCAAATACAAAACCGCCTGGATCTGTCACTAAACGAGCTGACTTTAACCTACATTATTTGATTCGGCCGGCCGGCGGTCAATGACACTGTGCGAGCAGGACAGCAATATAATTATGCGCGTGCGATAGAGATAGCAACAGGTGGGTCAAGGTACGAAATTCTTCGTGCTTCGCGTCCTTACACAACACAACACACCTCGCCCTCTTAGCAACTTCAGCTGCTGACTGTGTATAAGTAGGTGACATTCAAAATAATCTGTAAGGCTAAGATCGGCTCTTTGTCATTTGTCACCATGCCTGTCGCATTCTAACAGATATGTTAGTGTGAAAGTGACGCATGACATTACAAGTGATAAAAATGCGACCATGATACCGGTTCTGATTACAACTATGTTATCAAAAAAACAAGAGTGTCTACAAAAGTGCCTAGATTGTTTTGAACAACTAGCCAGATTAGCATATTCTGACTGCACCATATCTCCCATGATAAAATAAACATAACTGGATAAGTTTCTAGAAATTATACTGATGACATGCAAAATTATAGCTGACCCCCACTAGGGTTGTTTATAAACAAATGATAAACAATTAGTAATAGTATTAGGTGTCAATTTTTAACACGCATTTCCTTGAGTGATTAATTGTACCACTTTGTAATTGTTTTATTTGTATTTATATTATACCTAATCATTATCCCCCTTATTAATAAACGCGCTACAAACCTCAATTAGTTAATAATCGTTTGTCCTTATCTGTCATTTAGACTTATGTGTTTGTAAAAAAGGGATAAAATGTAATTTAACTAAATTAGCCCCGTAAGGTTTTATGAATAAAGGGGTATATATGTGACGTTTCACGGCAAAAGGTACCTTATGGCGTCTGACGCTTACGTCGCATAGCACCGCAATAATATTGGAGCGACGTTAATAATAGCGTAAGCGCCAACCGCGATAAGGTGCCTTTACTCGTGGGACGTCACATATGTGTAAGTACCTACTTCATTATCCTTAGACCGGCTACATACGTAACGATAAATCGTTGCGATAAAACTGTGCAGTCCGACTGTGCAGATAAATCAAACCGTGTGTATGACAAATCGTTGTCGATTATCGTAACACGGTTCGATTTATCTGCACAGTCGGACTGCACAGTTTTATCGCTACGATTTATCGTTACGTGAGTAGCCGGGGTTAGAAGGCTCGGGAGGTTGATGTGTACTGTTATCAAAATTAGGTTAAATACAGATTTAATTTTTCAAACTGGTAATTTAATTTTATTAGGTTAGTGTATGTAGCTTGTACCTATTTTAGAGTCCATAGAGGCTAACGCTATTGAATGGCAGATTCTCTGGAGACAAACAATAAAGAATCCTAAACTTTTGAGGTTAAAGTTGCAATTTCAGTGGCAGAGCATGGCACATCAGCCAACGTTGTCATTGAAATTAAAACTGTAATAGAATCAAACTAAAACTGATTATCGTTCTACCTGGAAAGTGGACACCGATGATTCTAAAATCCAGTACCTTCGTCTCTATTACTCCAATAAGGCAAGAAAAAAGATATATTAGAGACAGAGATAGAAGATCTTCGTATTTTTATGTTTGCGGTAGCCAGTAGCCTCCCTTATTCGTTAGAAAAGCTTTTCTGCAAAGCATGTACTATGTAATGTCTATCATAGAATAAGTAGGGTAATTCGCCAGTAACTGGCCACTGTTAGTAATTGGCTACCAAATGAATTCAGTATTCACCTATAAACAGTATTCATTTTAGTATAAGGTTTCAATAACGGGTGCGTATCGATGGCTATAAACATTTTTATTATAATATCAGTTGCAATAACGCTTATTTAGTATAATTAATAAATGATATAACAACACTTAATATATTTTCATATGATATAAATAAATTATCATTTTATATAAAGATTAATTGATCTAATTACATTTAGCATAACATTCTTCAAGTATCTGCCTATTTTCTACACTGAATTTATGATATAAAGTTATTTCATCTAAAGTAGAATTGCTGATATAATGTATTAGATATATAATTCCACATTCGTTATTACACACTAGAAAAAACGACTATTTCTACATATAACGAACTGCTATTTATAACTAGGTAGGTAATAACTAATAAGGTTAAGAACTGCGACCCCTACACAAAACAAACCTCTACCAGAGTACTAGGTTAGGTTAGGTTAAGAACTGCGACCCCTACACTAAACGAACCGCTACCAGAAATGTAGGTTAGGTTAGGTTAGATTTGCGTCCATTACACAAAACAAACCACTACCTAATCTGCGTTAAACATTTATATATGTCGTCATAAAAAATACCTTTACTATATTATTATACCGAATAATGCTTATATAATAATACTTGTATAATAAATGAGCATTATATCACATGATCGTTATAATAAATGAGTGTTATATCAAAAGATAATTATACAAAATGATATGAAACATTTTAATAATATACCAAATGTATATTATACAAAATGAGTTATTATATTTTCTGAAATTATATTAAATGTTGTTATATCTACAGAAAATATATTAATTATTTTTATATCGATCATTACACACCCTTCAATAACTGATCAGCCTTCATAACTAGCCGCCTTATACTAAAATGAATTCTGTTTATAGGTGAATATAATTCAATTACAACAGTGGCCAGTAACTGGCGAATTACCCCTATATCACAAGGCAGTATAATGAGAATTACTATCAACTAATTGTAATAAAAAAATCTGCACATCTACTTTAATTTAAAACAGAAGACGAATGGAATAAAACAATCATTATTCATTAGTCATTCCAGAATGAGTAGGTATTTCACGTGTAGCCAGACATGTTCTTGACCAGTTTAGGTAAATACCGACGCTCCTAGTGGTCAGGTGGCGGCACCGTTTGCCTAGTCGGTCATCGCGACTGATAAAGCGGCCGTGACATAGTGACAGAGACAGATAATGATGTGTTGACATTTCTAGTATTTACGGTGTTTGAATAGCATTCGGTCTATCTTTGGTACATACAATAGTTATATTAGGCACCTTGCTTGGAGGGTCTGCCATCTTGTGACCTAAATCGAAGACTTAGGCCCAGTTGCACCAACCACACTTGACAGACTGATCTACAACACTTAGCGGAGAACTATGAAAATTCCCATACAATAAAATTTAGCGAACTCTTTAACGGTGACAGACGGTGCAACCGACCCTTAGACTTGTCTTAGTGTCTAAGCGCAATAAGCAGATGTTGCCAAGGCAGGGCAAGGACAGTTAATATGGCCAGGGGAAATACCTATGTGTTTGGCTGGAGCTGAACTGACTCAAAAACAGTTCTTGGGTGGTTACAAGGCGACTCGAACTGCTGGAAGCCATTTGTGGCTAACATAGTGATATGACACTAATAAAAGATGTAATGCCCGCAAACGGGTGGAAGTACGTTAAATCATCATCATCATCATTCATCGGATAATCAATCGGCTCATTAATCGGCTCGAAGGACCAATATTCGGGTTGCGCGCTGGATGGCGATGAATGTTAAAATGCTCCCTGGCGACCCCCTTGACTTTATAACCCGGAAAAGGACATTAGGATGATAATTTTTACCTTGGAATCCATTCCCTAATAGACCGCGAGCCAGGAACAGATTTCCATGACCAATCGCCTATATATTCATGTGATCAACTGACGGTCTTTTCACCGCGATTCAACCGGCTGACTATTTTTTTATCTATACTATATCTGACAAAGTATCAAGCGGGAGGCGATGACTGACGGTGACGATATTTGCTCCTGGCCCGCGGTCTAGATAAGGGAGTGCAATATATTTCTGTATAGATATAGCTATTGCAGTCCACGGGCTCCAGAAAATAAATATAGAGCAGGCCACTGACGAGCCTTCCAAATGGATGCCGTTACAATGGATTCATCCAAATGGACGGCATCCTAATACTAAACATTGTACGTTTTTGACATTCACGGACCGATTTTGGAATGTAGCCACGCTATTTGGACTGTTGGAAGGCTCGTCAGTGGCCACCTTAAGTAGCATTACGTGTTGTCTTGATGATTCTCCTACCCGATGCTGGGTTTTCCCACGAAAAACAAAGATGCAACGCATTTGGGTGCCCTTATTTCCTAAGATAGCGAAATCGAAACTGCTGGGAATTAGGTTTTATAAATACGACGGTTATCAAACTAACCAAATAAACTTCAGAATTAAGTGTTGTTTGTCTACAATAATGCGTGTTTATGTTTTTTAGGGTTCCGTACCCAAAGGGTAAAACGGGACCCTATTACTAAGACTTCGCTGTCCGTCCGTCCGTCCGTCCGTCCGTCCGTCCGTCTGTCCGTCTGTCTGTCACCAGGCTGTATCTCACGAACCGTGATAGCTAGATAGTTGAAATTTTCGCAGATGATGTATTTCTGTTGCCGCTATAACAACAAATACTAAAAACAGAATAAAATAAAGATTTAAATGGGGCTCCCATACAACAAACGTGATTTTTGACCAAAGTTAAGCAACGTCGGGAGGGGTCAGTACTTGGATGGGTGACCGTTTTTTTTTTGTTTTTTTTTGTTTTTTTTTTGCATTATGGTACGGAACCCTTCGTGCGCGAGTCCGACTCGCACTTGCCCGGTTTTTTACGTTTGTGTTTGTAAAAATTGGCTGCACGCCAGATCTCCCGGTGCAAAGAAATATTTAGGTCATTATAATTAGTTGTTAGGCACTTTATTTGTTTAGAATTGTATTGTAGCGTCGAGGATGATGTTGATGTCTCCTGCAATTAGAAAATATCGTGCGGGTAGGACTAATGTTGGTAATTATCGAAATTAAATGTGGTTATTTTGGTATCTTTAATGGCTCCTCTACACGATGGGCCAAAGCCGGCCATTCCAAGGGACGCATTTATGCGTTAGAGGGAGCAAGTGATATTGCTATCTCATTCTACCGCATGGCTGCGTCCCTTGGAGTGGCCGGCGTTGGCTCATCGTGTAGAGGAGCCATTAGGCCTGTGCACCCCGGATTGCGTGTGCGTGACGCCGGTGTGAGCCGCACACGCACACATCACGCAAGCGCGGATGTGCCGTCTCTCATAACGATCTGTATACTACAACGCCGCAGCCGGCAGCCGCACGTGCACGTCACGCACACGCGTTGTGAACAGGCCTTAAAGATACCAAAATAACCACATTTAATTTCGATTCCTTTAGAATGCAACACACACACAGAGAGCGCTAAAATAGCAGGGATAGATGTTTTGGTATTATATTTAAATTGATCTGATTGCTGATGGTGTGACATTGGAAGTACTAAGTTTAAAACGTCACTGGCTGCCGCCAGTGATGTCTCCACGATTGAACAAATTGTACAGAAATTATGTAGAAACTTAATATGACGTCACACTAATTTTAATTTTTAACAAGCAGAAACGTCTGCGAACGATGCTATTAAGCTTAGAATAAATTTAAAAGTGGAACAATTACTGTCTTGGATGAGACTTGAACTCACGGCCTCTGGATCGATACCGCAGCGCTCTGCCATCTGAGCCACCTCACCTCATCCATAGCCAGCAAAGCATAGGGTATCGATCCAGAGGCGGTGAGTTCAAGTCTCACCCAAGACAGTAATTTTTCCACTTTTAAATTTATTCTAAGCTTAATGACGTCACACTATCAAGATCGACTCTGTCATCCTTTCATTTAATTACACAAGTCGTGTTATCACGTCTGTCTTGAAGAGGGTCAATTAGTGATTACAAATTTCCACTTGCAACGGTGCTGACATACATTTCGCTGTCATTAACCCCCAATGTTAGTCATCGTCTTCCATGGCATCCTTGATCTGATTATTTCAAGATTTTTGGAAGAACGTTTTCAAAGCTGGTACTCGTATTAGGTAGGGGAAAGCCATTTCGATTTATCAATTGACTATTCCTTCATACTATGCGCGGGCTTCTGGGTGAGGCGTCTGTCATCATTCATCTCTCATCTACTTAACCAACTACCAACATAGAGTTAGACCAAGATAAGTCTGCAGCGATTTCGATAGCACACGCAGTGCAAGTTTATTTTAAATGTCAATCTTCTATGAAATTATGACGTACAAATAACACTTGCATTGTCTGTGCTGTCAACATCGTTGCAGAGTTATCTTCTATAACTCTACTCTTCCCAACTTGTTTTAACCTTTCTCTATAAAATTTTATCTTGTGCAAAAATCAATCTTTTAGCGTGATGTCATCTGCTCTCGTAAGATTATTATTACTACTTCTGTTTATTTTTCGTTTTGATAAGCCGTATCTCGAACGAAAATGTTATCACATAGCAACTCTGTCACTGTTAACAGGTTATTAACCCCTCATTATGAATAGCTCCACGATGAACACATCAATACGACAAGCTCCTTACGTCACTGCATCCGAGCCGGCCTTGGCAATGATCTGCCGGAGTGCCGAATCATTTGAATTGTGTATGCTTCGATTGTCATTCTATACTAAGAAGTATGGCGCCTTGGTACAACCAGTGTACGCTTGGTCTAAGATAACTTACGATTATTACTGGACTTGAGGTCTATATATACTGGGAAATAACTTATAGGCCACAACATTTTGATATTAGTGTATTTTTAGTATGTAGGCGGCGTTTCAAACAAGGTCGCGAAAATGAGGCATTTGAGGCTCATTTTGTGTACAAATTGGCTGTTGAAATACAGCGTTTGTTCTCGTAATTATAATTCTTTGTAGTTTTGTGTCTTTAAGCGAGTTTTGGAGTGATAATTTCGTAGTTTTAACTTGGATGCTATAGCGTTCGGTAGTGTGTGTGTGAATTTGTGAAGAAGTATCCTTGTTTGTCAATTTCAGTGAAGAAAATAAATACGAAACTAATTAAAATATTCAGTGTTTTAATAGAACTTAATTCTATTGATTTTGATAACAGTGAATTATTCCGACAAGGTAATAAGTTTAATGAGGACGTTCGTGTCGTTCGTGTGCATAAAGTGCTTCTTTAGACCCTTCATTTTTATCTGTCGATACTTGCAACGAAATGACATTAACGGCAATGAAAGAAGACTATTTTGCGGACCCTACCTTTTCCTTAAACTCTAGATACTTAGTGCTTAGTGTCTAAGGCGAATGTGATGTCACAATCACAATGATATAGGTAATGTTATGTAGTTGCGTACCTATAAAACAAACAGCGTTGGTTTTTTTTGGAAGTGAAAACTTCTTTAGCGGCGCTGAGCACTTTTTGAGGTGGGGAAAAAATGATAAACTCGATACGGCGTAACGTAACGCTGACGTCATGTGTCACGGACAATGTTATTCACTAAAGAACTTTAGTCATAACCTATCATAATCAGGTCAATTATTTAAAACTGGACTTTTATATTAAGCAATAAAGCTCAATGTTCTAATCTTGTACGGGCTGAAATACGAGGATCTCACAGTTTCATTCTTACTTTATATTGCTCAAATATAATTCAATAAAGCTACATCTTGATCAAATTGCTAACAGGGGTGCGAAACTCCTGAGATCGGCCAAACTCGGCTCCGCTCGGCTCAGCATTGCTCCGAGCAATTATTAGGGTTGACACCACTCAACTTCCTTTTGCGTGCACGACCACAGATAAGATAATCATTTGAATTTTGACAACCCTACATACCCGAAAGGGATAGAGCCATATATTAGAAAGGGATAGCAAGATTCGACCCTGAACTGCTGTCAAACTTCGGTTTTGTAGGAAGTTTCCTTTCTGTACGGTAGTACTATTATTTATTCTGTGTTGCTAATGAAAGTGAACTCTAGTACTGGTGAATAAAACTCAAAATATGTATCATGACCAAATATATTTAGATGCGAGGTCTGCAAGGTAACTTTACAATTTTTTTAAACAATTAACGCTACAAATGTACTTAAGCTCACTGGCCAGCAATTTCGGAACTAAAGTTTTTCAACAGAAAGGAGGATGGGTCAATTATACATAGTGCTGCAGACATTTTCACTTCTGATTTTCATTGAGTTTTCACTTCTGTCGGCACTCCCGGAGTGCAACCCGTTGTTTTTTTCTTCATAGAAACAGATTGCATAGTAACCCATTAACCATAATAAATAGGTTAGAATCCGTTAGATATACTTAGGTACAGTTAAAAATTATAAATAGTGTATTGACATTTGTATTTATTGCCAATATATAAACATAACAGCTATAAACGCAAAGAAGATATACCTATGAAGTAAAATTACGATTCAGTCACTTTATTAGCTCTTGGTTTCAATATAATCTAAACTTGTAGTTTAAACTTTGACCTTCAAATACAATTTTCGATTTAAAATGACTGTAAAATACCCGTACGTATAATATACATACCATGGAAGACAATTCAAATGTATATTTTGAAATCTAAATGATACCATTTAGCCACAGAATAAATAATAGTACTACCGTACAGAAAGGAAACTTCCTACAAAACCGAAGTTTGACAGCAGTTCAGGGTCGAATCTTGCTATCCCTTTCTAATATATGGCTCTATCCCTTTCGGGTATGTAGGGTTGTCAAAATTCAAGTGATTATCTTATCTGTGGTCGTGCACGCAAAAGGAAGTTGAGTGGTGTCAACCCTAATAATTGCTCGGAGCAATGCTGAGCCGAGCGGAGCCGAGTTTGGCCGATCTCAGGAGTTTCGCACCCCTGATTTAGCTATCATTCATGCGTGCGTCTCTCTCGTGCCAATACATGTACTGACAAGTACGAGCAAAATGCACGTACGAATGATAACTAATTAGCATCATTTAGATAGATAGGTTATTTACCTATCAGAATGTACGTTCGAATTGGCCTCCTGCGTCTCAACGTTCACATTTCGCTGACGAAGTAAAAGAATGCTTTGCGTTGCAATTTAATGTCTAGGTACCTAATCTCCTTCCCTGAACTTGAATGAAGTGGTGGGGGGATAACGCATGGCCAGTAGTCGGGACAGTTTTTGACCGACCGCTGATTGCATTGCACCGGCACATTCGATGAATCATCACGATCGCGGGCGCCGATCGAAGACTCGATCTCGACTGCTTCAGCTCGCGCTTTTGTCTTTGAGGAAAAAGAATTTGGATAAAAGTAATTTTTTTATTTTTATTTTAAAAGTATCGGTCATAGAAAATTTTATTGCGAAGTTTGCACTTTTGTCCTTGAAGAAGAGTGAAACGTTTTGTATATTTTGTTTGTTTTTGTTTAGTTTTTTGTGATCGGTATCTTGGGTGGCTTAAGAAAGCGTAAGTTTATCATCGCTGATTGGAATCAGGCAGTTGATAATCAAGTTTGCACTTGTTCTCGGTGAAAAGTAAAATAATCATGTGGTATTTTGTGTTTAGGTCAAGTTCCTAAAACTTTTCTGATATGAAACTGAAGTACAGTCGAATGTAAAAATATGTGTGCGCTCATCATACTCAAAAATATGTCCCATTGTCAGAGAATTAAGAACTATGGGATATATTTTTGAGTAATTTGTATGTACCCATATTTTTACACTTGACTGTACTTCAGTTTCTTATCAATTATCAGTAAAGTTTTAGGAAAAATACTTTGAACAGTTTTGGTTATTTTTGGTCCTGTTTTTATTGCTGAGGCTTTCAAGACCTTACGTGCGTTCCAATTAAAATTTTGGCAATTAAATAAAAGCTGTTGAATGTAAACAATCTATAAAGATACCTAAGTGTTGGTGTTTTAACACAATAAATAAATCTAATAATAATACCATAGACAACATCTTGAGAGACTCTCGCTAGGTGGTTGGATCAAGGGTCAGATGCAGAAGGCGGTGATCTTGGACACGGCGCGGATAGTCCGCCGGTTCCTCTCTCTGCGGCCCTGACCACCGGCAGCTTGGGCCCTGCCCCGCTGCTGGCGGCACCCTAGGTTAGGTTTTTTATAATGTGTTTATACTTATTTTTTGTTGTTTTTTATGTGTTTTTGTATTTTACTTTTATATTCATGTTATAAATGACCTAGCCTAAGAAGAAAAATAAATAAATGAATAATATCTAGGTAGATATAGATAGTTAGGTACTCATAAGTTCGAGTCATTTATTATTATATTTTTGTTTTGTAAGACTTAGCTTATTCTGTGGTCAAAAGGTCGTTATCCTAGTCGTTTATAAATTAAAATTGATAAGGTAAAAAACATAACTTGCCATAAAATATTAGACAATAACACCAACAGTGACAAAAATCAACAACTTAAATTATTTTGATTCTTTGTTAGAGATTAAACGTTGTGAAATAAAAAAAATATTAATTGATGTCCTTGACAGTCTAGACAGGCATAATCAATGCCAGGAAAAGGTTGGCTCTTGAATGCACAGACCTTATAATTACGGCATATACGGGTCGTAATAAAATCACGATAGGTGACTAAATTGCTTACGAATGCGGGAGGATTTTAAACTTCTAAGTACTGTTCTATTTATAGTTTATTACATTTTTCTTTTTTTGGTAAGTATTTATATTTTGTAGGTACCTACAGTAAGCTGCAATATCTTGATCTACGAAGCTCGCAATTATAACTCTTACTTATGGAACTGCAAATAAGATTCTACTTTTGCGTGTTTCGGTATTGCGTTTTCAGTTTTCCCCATCTCTCCCTTCCGAAACCATTTTTATTGAATGTAGGCATTATTGTTATCGACATTAGGATCAAATCGCTAGTTCTTCAGGTCCTGTTGCCCTCGCTTGATCCTGGGAATCCTGGGATAGTCAGTAGCTCAGGTAGCTCTAGGCACAAAACAGATAAGTACAGAAGTCAATCACATGTATGTACTTTACTTTTCATACCTACGGTTGGCGGTCGCTCTAGGGTTGCGATTGTTGCGAACTATGACTTTTATGCACAAAAAACTATCGTGGTAGTGGTACTTGTATCCATCGTATCGTATCTCGTATCTAGTTGTTTGATTTATTGTTGAGGATGAAACGGGAAGAATGGAAATATAAATTAATAATGACATTAATAACTCGAATAGCTATTTTCATTTTAATGTCATTGTTATATTACAGATTTGCCACAGAAAATATCTTGCGATGATTTCGAGTTTGGCGAAATGCACAATTATTATATTTTAAAGTGTAATAAATTCGCATTCTCATGTACAATGTAATAAATCCGCATACGCATTCTCTCTGAAACCACTGGTAGCTTAAAAAACGACAATTCACCGGTTAATGTTGAATTTAAACAACCGTCCACTGTACAGTTATAATAACTTTTTGTTTTGTTTCTCCATTATTGCACAAAAAAGTTCACAGACGCGTGTCTCAAGCGGATGGCACTCGCGCTCGCACTGGTCCCAACTGGTCCGAGATATCGTGTCCGTGAGCAGTGTCTATGTGTGCGTTGCTCGAGCGCGCTTTGTATGTAGATTGATTTCTGTACCTATCTCTTTTGTGCTCTAGGTATGCTTACCTACTCTACATTACGTCAGAGTTTCTTTAAATATACATACTTATATGAAATGAATAGTAAAATTATACATGATAGTAGAAAGGTGATTATGAAGTAGGTTATTAGGTGTATTACCTATGGTTTCGGTACAAAAAGGACTATCTATCTTCTGTCTCTTTCTCTCATAGTACGGAGTACATTTGCCATCTACAGCTACAGTTAGCTTTTTTTACTGTTCTTAACATAGATATTGATTTGTTCCAGATGCCTCTAACACCATGGACAAAAAACACCGCTCCCTGCTGCAACTGCACCAGCACGACATCGTCCGGGACCTGGACGTCACCTACATTATAGACAAGCTGTATCAGGAGAACGCCATCTCCAACGAGGACATCGAGCACATATCCAACTTGGTAAGTTTACACCAATGGTCTTCCCACTAGGAGCGACATTCTGAAGAACGCCAGGGTCTGGTTAGGGATCTATCAAGTTGTACCAACACGACATCGTCAGGGACCTGGACGTCACCTACATTATAGACAAGCTGTACCAGGAAAACCACATAACCAACGAAGATATCGAGCACATATCCAACTTGGTAAGTTTACACAGTCTTCCCACTAGGGGCGACATTCTGAAGAACGCCAGGGTCTGGTTAGGGATCTATCAAGTTGTACCAACACGATATCGTCCGGGACCTGGACATCACCTATATTAAAGACAAGCTCAGTATCAGGAAAACGCCATCTCTAACAAGGACATCGAGCACATATCCAACTTGGTAAGGCATAGTTCTCCACCGAATATCCTTTAATACCAATAAATGGCGCAGGCTGGCCAAAATAATTTCATAAATCAACCTTGACATTTCCCGCGTTCCTTCGGACATTACAGATGTAGTGCATAATTATTTTCCATCGTATTTTCACTGAAACTTACGAACGTGTCTTGCTATTTCAGTCAGTCTCGGTACAAAAAGTACTGACATTGACTGATATAAACGTATATGTGTCGAAGTCTAGTCAAAGGTCCCACTTTCTCGCTTACGATAAAGACGAGATTTGCTTGTATCTTTGTGCAAATAACTTGTCGAGGCGTCCTTATGGTAATCGAAAATGTGGGACTTTGCTTGGAAACGTACACATAAATTTACATATTCTAATTTTCAGACGAACCGTGTCGACCGTACCCGGTATCTAATCGACACGCTCCTCCAGAATGGCAACAACGCTGCCTACCAAGCCTTCGTAGACAGTCTGTTCAAGGACCACAACTGGCTATGGGAGAAACTCCAGCTCGACCTGAATGAACCAATGGTCAACGCCAGTTTTGAGGACAGCCTTAGCAAAGGCGACGTGCCGAGGTTGCCAGGTCATTATGTGCAGAGGGTTGCTGTGGTAAGTTTCTTAGTTAGTTATCAATTTGACACGCTCCTACTGAATGGCAGCAACGCTTTTTGCCAAGCCTTCGTAAACAGCCTGTTCAAGGACCACAACTGGCTATGGGAGAAACTCCAGCTCGACCTGAATGAACCAATGGTCAACGCCAGTTTTGAGGACAGCCTTAGCAAAGGCGATGTGCCGAGGTTGCCGGATCATTATGTGCAGAGGGTTGCTGTGGTAAGTTTCTTAGTTAGTTATCAATTTGAAACGCTCCTACAGAATGGCAACAACGCTGCCTACCAAGCCTTTGTAGACAGTCTGTTCAAGGACCACAACTGGCTATGGGAGAAACTCCAGCTAGACCTGAATGAACCAATGGTCAACGGCAGTTTTGAGGACAGCCTTAGCAAAGGCGATGTGCCGAGGTTGCCGGATCATTATGTGCAAAGCGTTGCTGTGGTAAGACAGTTAATTCGTAACATTTGTTCTTAGGGATCACCTTTGCAAGTCTGGGTGCAAGTATATGAACAAGAAGTTTTACGACGCCAATCGTCCGTTTGAATTGCCGTTAGTATAGCCCTAAAGAAAACTGTTAGTAATTATTGCGGTAGTCATGTTGTCTCGCAAATGACCTTCCTTAGAAATAAAACGTAATAAGAACTCGGCTTTCACAGCCGTTTGGTGCCATTCCACAATTAGTTTCTAACAGAACACTTTCATTACAGGAAAATGAAGTGGTCACCAAGCTTCGAAGTCTCGCGCGCCATAAGATCTTGGCTCTCCATGGCATGCCAGGGTCGGGAAAGACCTCCGTGGCCATTGGCGCCCTGCGGTATAACCCCGACCTCATCAACACCACGTTTAATGGTGCGGTGTTCTGGCTCAACTTCGGCAACTGCAAGACTGAAGATGACATCCTAAGTCTACAGAACAAGTGAGTTATTATTAAGATCTTAGCTCTCCACGGCATACAAGGGTCAGGAAAGACCTCCGTGGCCATTGGCGCCCTCCGGTATAACCCGACCTGATCAACACCACGTTTGATAGTGCGGTGTTCTGGCAGGCGTGGCTTACTCCGCGATTTCGTCGCTTTGCTACAGGTAGCTAAAAGTACATCCGTTCCACACCAATTTTGGTGGATAGCCATAAGCCGCGCGTGGCGCTGTCGCCACCTAGCGGCCATATCTGTCCTGATCGTAACGGACGCGTTTTGTTAGAGAGTGAGTCTTCTGTGCCTAGTACTATTATTTATTCTGTGGTTCTGGCTCAACTTCGGCAACTGCAAGACTGAAGATGACATACTAAGTTTACAGAACAAGTGAGTTTACAAATCGTTTTCGTTTGTTTCCTACCATGGTCGTATGAATGATGAGTGCTTACCAGCGGTGAGGTATGTTTAATATTGTTGAACACTGATTTATTCTTCTTAAAATCGTATTATGTAGATTGTATGTAGATCCCCTGTAGTGTAAATAACAAAAATGCATATTGTGGAAACTCGCTAACTCGAACCTCGATAAGACTATGTCCTCGTTAACGCGAAATAAAATGCCATTTACTTTTCCCTTCAAAGCCTAAAACCTCCATAACTGAAAAAATGAAATTTGACCTCTACAACACGAATTTTTTGGCGTTGTCCTTGAGATTCGTGCTAATCTCTGGCTGTTCACACTGCCCACTTTTGTCTCCATCAAAGAAAAAAACTTACTTATCGTTCAATATAACGGAACAATAAGTGAGTTTAAACTGTTGTGAGACATACTAACATTGAATAATTTTATGGTTTAGACTCACTTGCTTTTAGTCACTCGCGCGACATGATTCGGAGAGCCTAGGTCTCCTTTCTCAAGCACTAACAGTGCGAGCAGCGTTCACGACGGCCATGTATCGCGCGCGCGCGTGTGTGTGTGCGTGCGTGCGAGCGTACGTGCGTACGTGCGTGCGTGCGTGCGTCTGTGTGCGTCTGTGTGCGTCTGTGTGTGTGTGTGTGTGTATTGTGTATGTGTTGTGCGCGACGCTGCTCGCACTGTCAGTGCTTGAGAACGGAGACTTAGGGTCTCCGAAACATGTCGCGCGAGTGACTAAAAAAAAGTGAGTTCAAACCGTAAAATTATTCAATATTTGTGAGTTTTTTTTCTTTGGATACTGATATCATTCTCCGTTTCAGATTATACCGCAAAGCATCATCCTCAATGTACGTCCACAACTCGTACATGAATTCCTCTATCTCCATGTCAAGCATCGGATCCAACGCGGACAGCCAGTCGCTGTCCAGCTACGAGTGGACCTGGCAGGTAAGGTGATCACCAATTTTCAGCTAAGCCGAGCGGTATGTCTTAGGCCCACTTGCACCATTCCACTAACCCGGGGTTAAGCGGTTAAACTATTAACCTAGTGTCAAATTGTATGGCTAACCATGGCAACTCCTGGTTTAACCGGTCAACCCCGGGTTAGTGGAATGGTGCAAGTGGGCCTTACAGATTTTTCTGGTTAATAAAGTAGCTGCCACGCGCGTACAGATGTGCATAATTATTTTCCATCGTATTTTCACGGAAACGTACGAATGTGTCTTGCTATTTCAGTCAGTCTCGGTACAAAAAGTACTGACATCGACTGAACTAGCATGACAAATACGAACGTTTGCGAGGAAATACGATGGAAAACAATTATGCACTGCAAAAGTAAAAAATACAAGCAAAAGTCACTAAGTACTATCAAAAAATTAAAGTAACAATGCACTTTATTACACTTGTAACACGGTTTATTGTCCAATAGAACTGCCGGGGAGGAAAATGCATGTTTTAGTATGTAAGTTAGTTTTTAAGATCTTATGTACATTTTACTCTGTTGTTCTCCTAATAAATAAAATAAAATAAAATAATTTCAATGGTGTTAGTTAGTGACTTTTGCTTGTCACCCGACGATATCAGATATACGGTGTGTGCCCAACAAAGATTTTCATTCCGGCTATCTGACTATGTCTCTAAAATACGGGAATTTAAGAAAAGTTTTCTAGAATTGTTATTGTTTTGTTTCTTTTATAAGGATGATTAAGCACCAAAACCAAATAAATTACTCAGCATTTTTAAATAGTATCTAACAAACTTGACTGTCCCTTGAAATAGTAAATCTAACCTTGTAAACCTACTTTCAGGAGCTACGAGACAAACTCAAAGCACAGTTCGCTGAGAACGTGCTAAAAGATGCCCTCTTAGTGCTAGATGAAGTCAGCGAGAAGAGATACCTGGAGGCGTTCGATATCGGGTGCAAGATACTCATCACTACGAGGGACACGGATGTCGTGGACAATTTCCAAGCACAGATCATTAAGGTAAATATTAAATTGTTTATACGACAACGGTTTCACTCACATTTTCAGTCGCTCTTGGGGACATGTTTCGGGCCCGTCGGGGGTCCTTCCTCAGGCGCTCGTGGTCGCGGCGACTGCAACTCGTGCACTGACCGCGCCGCCCGCCTCGCCGCTCGCTGCGCGCGGACAGAGCGGGGGCGGGGGGCGGGGGCGCGGTGCACTCCGCGGCCGGAGTTGTCAGGTCGAGGTCTGGCAGGGCGGCTGCAACTCGTGCACTGACCGCGCCGCCCGCCTCGCCGCTCGCTGCGCGCGGACAGAGCGGGGGCGGGGGGCGGGGGCGCGGTGCACTCCGCGGCCGGAGTTGTCAGGTCGAGGTCTGGCAGGGCGGCTGCAACTCGTGCACTGACCGCGCCGCCCGCCTCGCCGCTCGCTGCGCGCGGACAGAGCGGGGGCGGGGGGCGGGGGCGCGGTGCACTCCGCGGCCGGAGTTGTCAGGTCGAGGTCTGGCAGGGCGGCTGCAACTCGTGCACTGACCGCGCCGCCCGCCTCGCCGCTCGCTGCGCGCGGACAGAGCGGGGGCGGGGGGCGGGGGCGCGGTGCACTCCGCGGCCGGAGTTGTCAGGTCGAGGTCTGGCAGGGCGGCTGCAACTCGTGCACTGACCGCGCCGCCCGCCTCGCCGCTCGCTGCGCGCGGACAGAGCGGGGGCGGGGGGCGGGGGCGCGGTGCACTCCGCGGCCGGAGTTGTCAGGTCGAGGTCTGGCAGGGCGGCTGCAACTCGTGCACTGACCGCGCCGCCCGCCTCGCCGCTCGCTGCGCGCGGACAGAGCGGGGGCGGGGGGCGGGGGCGCGGTGCACTCCGCGGCCGGAGTTGTCAGGTCGAGGTCTGGCAGGGCGGCTGCAACTCGTGCACTGACCGCGCCGCCCGCCTCGCCGCTCGCTGCGCGCGGACAGAGCGGGGGCGGGGGGCGGGGGCGCGGTGCACTCCGCGGCCGGAGTTGTCAGGTCGAGGTCTGGCAGGGCGGCTGCAACTCGTGCACTGACCGCGCCGCCCGCCTCGCCGCTCGCTGCGCGCGGACAGAGCGGGGGCGGGGGGCGGGGGCGCGGTGCACTCCGCGGCCGGAGTTGTCAGGTCGAGGTCTGGCAGGGCGGCTGCAACTCGTGCACTGACCGCGCCGCCCGCCTCGCCGCTCGCTGCGCGCGGACAGAGCGGGGGCGGGGGGCGGGGGCGCGGTGCACTCCGCGGCCGGAGTTGTCAGGTCGAGGTCTGGCAGGGCGGCTGCAACTCGTGCACTGACCGCGCCGCCCGCCTCGCCGCTCGCTGCGCGCGGACAGAGCGGGGGCGGGGGCGCGGTGCACTCCGCGGCCGGAGTTGTCAGGTCGAGGTCTGGCAGGGCGGCTGCAACTCGTGCACTGACCGCGCCGCCCGCCTCGCCGCTCGCTGCGCGCGGACAGAGCGGGGGCGGGGGGCGGGGGCGCGGTGCACTCCGCGGCCGGAGTTGTCAGGTCGAGGTCTGGCAGGGCGGCTGCAACTCGTGCACTGACCGCGCCGCCCGCCTCGCCGCTCGCTGCGCGCGGACAGAGCGGGGGCGGGGGGCGGGGGCGCGGTGCACTCCGCGGCCGGAGTTGTCAGGTCGAGGTCTGGCAGGGCGGCTGCAACTCGTGCACTGACCGCGCCGCCCGCCTCGCCGCTCGCTGCGCGCGGACAGAGCGGGGGCGGGGGGCGGGGGCGCGGTGCACTCCGCGGCCGGAGTTGTCAGGTCGAGGTCTGGCAGGGCGGCTGCAACTCGTGCACTGACCGCGCCGCCCGCCTCGCCGCTCGCTGCGCGCGGACAGAGCGGGGGCGGGGGGCGGGGGCGCGGTGCACTCCGCGGCCGGAGTTGTCAGGTCGAGGTCTGGCAGGGCGGCTGCAACTCGTGCACTGACCGCGCCGCCCGCCTCGCCGCTCGCTGCGCGCGGACAGAGCGGGGGCGGGGGGCGGGGGCGCGGTGCACTCCGCGGCCGGAGTTGTCAGGTCGAGGTCTGGCAGGGCGGCTGCAACTCGTGCACTGACCGCGCCGCCCGCCTCGCCGCTCGCTGCGCGCGGACAGAGCGGGGGCGGGGGGCGGGGGCGCGGTGCACTCCGCGGCCGGAGTTGTCAGGTCGAGGTCTGGCAGGGCGGCTGCAACTCGTGCACTGACCGCGCCGCCCGCCTCGCCGCTCGCTGCGCGCGGACAGAGCGGGGGCGGGGGGCGGGGGCGCGGTGCACTCCGCGGCCGGAGTTGTCAGGTCGAGGTCTGGCAGGGCGGCTGCAACTCGTGCACTGACCGCGCCGCCCGCCTCGCCGCTCGCTGCGCGCGGACAGAGCGGGGGCGGGGGGCGGGGGCGCGGTGCACTCCGCGGCCGGAGTTGTCAGGTCGAGGTCTGGCAGGGCGGCTGCAACTCGTGCACTGACCGCGCCGCCCGCCTCGCCGCTCGCTGCGCGCGGACAGAGCGGGGGCGGGGGGCGGGGGCGCGGTGCACTCCGCGGCCGGAGTTGTCAGGTCGAGGTCTGGCAGGGCGGCTGCAACTCGTGCACTGACCGCGCCGCCCGCCTCGCCGCTCGCTGCGCGCGGACAGAGCGGGGGCGGGGGGCGGGGGCGCGGTGCACTCCGCGGCCGGAGTTGTCAGGTCGAGGTCTGGCAGGGCGGCTGCAACTCGTGCACTGACCGCGCCGCCCGCCTCGCCGCTCGCTGCGCGCGGACAGAGCGGGGGCGGGGGGCGGGGGCGCGGTGCACTCCGCGGCCGGAGTTGTCAGGTCGAGGTCTGGCAGGGCGGCTGCAACTCGTGCACTGACCGCGCCGCCCGCCTCGCCGCTCGCTGCGCGCGGACAGAGCGGGGGCGGGGGCGCGGTGCACTCCGCGGCCGGAGTTGTCAGGTCGAGGTCTGGCAGGGCGGCTGCAACTCGTGCACTGACCGCGCCGCCCGCCTCGCCGCTCGCTGCGCGCGGACAGAGCGGGGGCGGGGGGCGGGGGCGCGGTGCACTCCGCGGCCGGAGTTGTCAGGTCGAGGTCTGGCAGGGCGGCTGCAACTCGTGCACTGACCGCGCCGCCCGCCTCGCCGCTCGCTGCGCGCGGACAGAGCGGGGGCGGGGGGCGGGGGCGCGGTGCACTCCGCGGCCGGAGTTGTCAGGTCGAGGTCTGGCAGGGCGGCTGCAACTCGTGCACTGACCGCGCCGCCCGCCTCGCCGCTCGCTGCGCGCGGACAGAGCGGGGGCGGGGGGCGGGGGCGCGGTGCACTCCGCGGCCGGAGTTGTCAGGTCGAGGTCTGGCAGGGCGGCTGCAACTCGTGCACTGACCGCGCCGCCCGCCTCGCCGCTCGCTGCGCGCGGACAGAGCGGGGGCGGGGGGCGGGGGCGCGGTGCACTCCGCGGCCGGAGTTGTCAGGTCGAGGTCTGGCAGGGCGGCTGCAACTCGTGCACTGACCGCGCCGCCCGCCTCGCCGCTCGCTGCGCGCGGACAGAGCGGGGGCGGGGGGCGGGGGCGCGGTGCACTCCGCGGCCGGAGTTGTCAGGTCGAGGTCTGGCAGGGCGGCTGCAACTCGTGCACTGACCGCGCCGCCCGCCTCGCCGCTCGCTGCGCGCGGACAGAGCGGGGGCGGGGGGCGGGGGCGCGGTGCACTCCGCGGCCGGAGTTGTCAGGTCGAGGTCTGGCAGGGCGGCTGCAACTCGTGCACTGACCGCGCCGCCCGCCTCGCCGCTCGCTGCGCGCGGACAGAGCGGGGGCGGGGGGCGGGGGCGCGGTGCACTCCGCGGCCGGAGTTGTCAGGTCGAGGTCTGGCAGGGCGGCTGCAACTCGTGCACTGACCGCGCCGCCCGCCTCGCCGCTCGCTGCGCGCGGACAGAGCGGGGGCGGGGGGCGGGGGCGCGGTGCACTCCGCGGCCGGAGTTGTCAGGTCGAGGTCTGGCAGGGCGGCTGCAACTCGTGCACTGACCGCGCCGCCCGCCTCGCCGCTCGCTGCGCGCGGACAGAGCGGGGGCGGGGGGCGGGGGCGCGGTGCACTCCGCGGCCGGAGTTGTCAGGTCGAGGTCTGGCAGGGCGGCTGCAACTCGTGCACTGACCGCGCCGCCCGCCTCGCCGCTCGCTGCGCGCGGACAGAGCGGGGGCGGGGGGCGGGGGCGCGGTGCACTCCGCGGCCGGAGTTGTCAGGTCGAGGTCTGGCAGGGCGGCTGCAACTCGTGCACTGACCGCGCCGCCCGCCTCGCCGCTCGCTGCGCGCGGACAGAGCGGGGGCGGGGGGCGGGGGCGCGGTGCACTCCGCGGCCGGAGTTGTCAGGTCGAGGTCTGGCAGGGCGGCTGCAACTCGTGCACTGACCGCGCCGCCCGCCTCGCCGCTCGCTGCGCGCGGACAGAGCGGGGGCGGGGGGCGGGGGCGCGGTGCACTCCGCGGCCGGAGTTGTCAGGTCGAGGTCTGGCAGGGCGGCTGCAACTCGTGCACTGACCGCGCCGCCCGCCTCGCCGCTCGCTGCGCGCGGACAGAGCGGGGGCGGGGGGCGGGGGCGCGGTGCACTCCGCGGCCGGAGTTGTCAGGTCGAGGTCTGGCAGGGCGGCTGCAACTCGTGCACTGACCGCGCCGCCCGCCTCGCCGCTCGCTGCGCGCGGACAGAGCGGGGGCGGGGGGCGGGGGCGCGGTGCACTCCGCGGCCGGAGTTGTCAGGTCGAGGTCTGGCAGGGCGGCTGCAACTCGTGCACTGACCGCGCCGCCCGCCTCGCCGCTCGCTGCGCGCGGACAGAGCGGGGGCGGGGGGCGGGGGCGCGGTGCACTCCGCGGCCGGAGTTGTCAGGTCGAGGTCTGGCAGGGCGGCTGCAACTCGTGCACTGACCGCGCCGCCCGCCTCGCCGCTCGCTGCGCGCGGACAGAGCGGGGGCGGGGGGCGGGGGCGCGGTGCACTCCGCGGCCGGAGTTGTCAGGTCGAGGTCTGGCAGGGCGGCTGCAACTCGTGCACTGACCGCGCCGCCCGCCTCGCCGCTCGCTGCGCGCGGACAGAGCGGGGGCGGGGGGCGGGGGCGCGGTGCACTCCGCGGCCGGAGTTGTCAGGTCGAGGTCTGGCAGGGCGGCTGCAACTCGTGCACTGACCGCGCCGCCCGCCTCGCCGCTCGCTGCGCGCGGACAGAGCGGGGGCGGGGGGCGGGGGCGCGGTGCACTCCGCGGCCGGAGTTGTCAGGTCGAGGTCTGGCAGGGCGGCTGCAACTCGTGCACTGACCGCGCCGCCCGCCTCGCCGCTCGCTGCGCGCGGACAGAGCGGGGGCGGGGGGCGGGGGCGCGGTGCACTCCGCGGCCGGAGTTGTCAGGTCGAGGTCTGGCAGGGCGGCTGCAACTCGTGCACTGACCGCGCCGCCCGCCTCGCCGCTCGCTGCGCGCGGACAGAGCGGGGGCGGGGGGCGGGGGCGCGGTGCACTCCGCGGCCGGAGTTGTCAGGTCGAGGTCTGGCAGGGCGGCTGCAACTCGTGCACTGACCGCGCCGCCCGCCTCGCCGCTCGCTGCGCGCGGACAGAGCGGGGGCGGGGGGCGGGGGCGCGGTGCACTCCGCGGCCGGAGTTGTCAGGTCGAGGTCTGGCAGGGCGGCTGCAACTCGTGCACTGACCGCGCCGCCCGCCTCGCCGCTCGCTGCGCGCGGACAGAGCGGGGGCGGGGGGCGGGGGCGCGGTGCACTCCGCGGCCGGAGTTGTCAGGTCGAGGTCTGGCAGGGCGGCTGCAACTCGTGCACTGACCGCGCCGCCCGCCTCGCCGCTCGCTGCGCGCGGACAGAGCGGGGGCGGGGGGCGGGGGCGCGGTGCACTCCGCGGCCGGAGTTGTCAGGTCGAGGTCTGGCAGGGCGGCTGCAACTCGTGCACTGACCGCGCCGCCCGCCTCGCCGCTCGCTGCGCGCGGACAGAGCGGGGGCGGGGGGCGGGGGCGCGGTGCACTCCGCGGCCGGAGTTGTCAGGTCGAGGTCTGGCAGGGCGGCTGCAACTCGTGCACTGACCGCGCCGCCCGCCTCGCCGCTCGCTGCGCGCGGACAGAGCGGGGGCGGGGGGCGGGGGCGCGGTGCACTCCGCGGCCGGAGTTGTCAGGTCGAGGTCTGGCAGGGCGGCTGCAACTCGTGCACTGACCGCGCCGCCCGCCTCGCCGCTCGCTGCGCGCGGACAGAGCGGGGGCGGGGGGCGGGGGCGCGGTGCACTCCGCGGCCGGAGTTGTCAGGTCGAGGTCTGGCAGGGCGGCTGCAACTCGTGCACTGACCGCGCCGCCCGCCTCGCCGCTCGCTGCGCGCGGACAGAGCGGGGGCGGGGGGCGGGGGCGCGGTGCACTCCGCGGCCGGAGTTGTCAGGTCGAGGTCTGGCAGGGCGGCTGCAACTCGTGCACTGACCGCGCCGCCCGCCTCGCCGCTCGCTGCGCGCGGACAGAGCGGGGGCGGGGGGCGGGGGCGCGGTGCACTCCGCGGCCGGAGTTGTCAGGTCGAGGTCTGGCAGGGCGGCTGCAACTCGTGCACTGACCGCGCCGCCCGCCTCGCCGCTCGCTGCGCGCGGACAGAGCGGGGGCGGGGGGCGGGGGCGCGGTGCACTCCGCGGCCGGAGTTGTCAGGTCGAGGTCTGGCAGGGCGGCTGCAACTCGTGCACTGACCGCGCCGCCCGCCTCGCCGCTCGCTGCGCGCGGACAGAGCGGGGGCGGGGGGCGGGGGCGCGGTGCACTCCGCGGCCGGAGTTGTCAGGTCGAGGTCTGGCAGGGCGGCTGCAACTCGTGCACTGACCGCGCCGCCCGCCTCGCCGCTCGCTGCGCGCGGACAGAGCGGGGGCGGGGGGCGGGGGCGCGGTGCACTCCGCGGCCGGAGTTGTCAGGTCGAGGTCTGGCAGGGCGGCTGCAACTCGTGCACTGACCGCGCCGCCCGCCTCGCCGCTCGCTGCGCGCGGACAGAGCGGGGGCGGGGGGCGGGGGCGCGGTGCACTCCGCGGCCGGAGTTGTCAGGTCGAGGTCTGGCAGGGCGGCTGCAACTCGTGCACTGACCGCGCCGCCCGCCTCGCCGCTCGCTGCGCGCGGACAGAGCGGGGGCGGGGGGCGGGGGCGCGGTGCACTCCGCGGCCGGAGTTGTCAGGTCGAGGTCTGGCAGGGCGGCTGCAACTCGTGCACTGACCGCGCCGCCCGCCTCGCCGCTCGCTGCGCGCGGACAGAGCGGGGGCGGGGGGCGGGGGCGCGGTGCACTCCGCGGCCGGAGTTGTCAGGTCGAGGTCTGGCAGGGCGGCTGCAACTCGTGCACTGACCGCGCCGCCCGCCTCGCCGCTCGCTGCGCGCGGACAGAGCGGGGGCGGGGGGCGGGGGCGCGGTGCACTCCGCGGCCGGAGTTGTCAGGTCGAGGTCTGGCAGGGCGGCTGCAACTCGTGCACTGACCGCGCCGCCCGCCTCGCCGCTCGCTGCGCGCGGACAGAGCGGGGGCGGGGGGCGGGGGCGCGGTGCACTCCGCGGCCGGAGTTGTCAGGTCGAGGTCTGGCAGGGCGGCTGCAACTCGTGCACTGACCGCGCCGCCCGCCTCGCCGCTCGCTGCGCGCGGACAGAGCGGGGGCGGGGGGCGGGGGCGCGGTGCACTCCGCGGCCGGAGTTGTCAGGTCGAGGTCTGGCAGGGCGGCTGCAACTCGTGCACTGACCGCGCCGCCCGCCTCGCCGCTCGCTGCGCGCGGACAGAGCGGGGGCGGGGGGCGGGGGCGCGGTGCACTCCGCGGCCGGAGTTGTCAGGTCGAGGTCTGGCAGGGCGGCTGCAACTCGTGCACTGACCGCGCCGCCCGCCTCGCCGCTCGCTGCGCGCGGACAGAGCGGGGGCGGGGGGCGGGGGCGCGGTGCACTCCGCGGCCGGAGTTGTCAGGTCGAGGTCTGGCAGGGCGGCTGCAACTCGTGCACTGACCGCGCCGCCCGCCTCGCCGCTCGCTGCGCGCGGACAGAGCGGGGGCGGGGGGCGGGGGCGCGGTGCACTCCGCGGCCGGAGTTGTCAGGTCGAGGTCTGGCAGGGCGGCTGCAACTCGTGCACTGACCGCGCCGCCCGCCTCGCCGCTCGCTGCGCGCGGACAGAGCGGGGGCGGGGGGCGGGGGCGCGGTGCACTCCGCGGCCGGAGTTGTCAGGTCGAGGTCTGGCAGGGCGGCTGCAACTCGTGCACTGACCGCGCCGCCCGCCTCGCCGCTCGCTGCGCGCGGACAGAGCGGGGGCGGGGGGCGGGGGCGCGGTGCACTCCGCGGCCGGAGTTGTCAGGTCGAGGTCTGGCAGGGCGGCTGCAACTCGTGCACTGACCGCGCCGCCCGCCTCGCCGCTCGCTGCGCGCGGACAGAGCGGGGGCGGGGGGCGGGGGCGCGGTGCACTCCGCGGCCGGAGTTGTCAGGTCGAGGTCTGGCAGGGCGGCTGCAACTCGTGCACTGACCGCGCCGCCCGCCTCGCCGCTCGCTGCGCGCGGACAGAGCGGGGGCGGGGGGCGGGGGCGCGGTGCACTCCGCGGCCGGAGTTGTCAGGTCGAGGTCTGGCAGGGCGGCTGCAACTCGTGCACTGACCGCGCCGCCCGCCTCGCCGCTCGCTGCGCGCGGACAGAGCGGGGGCGGGGGGCGGGGGCGCGGTGCACTCCGCGGCCGGAGTTGTCAGGTCGAGGTCTGGCAGGGCGGCTGCAACTCGTGCACTGACCGCGCCGCCCGCCTCGCCGCTCGCTGCGCGCGGACAGAGCGGGGGCGGGGGGCGGGGGCGCGGTGCACTCCGCGGCCGGAGTTGTCAGGTCGAGGTCTGGCAGGGCGGCTGCAACTCGTGCACTGACCGCGCCGCCCGCCTCGCCGCTCGCTGCGCGCGGACAGAGCGGGAGCGGGGGGCGGGGGCGCGGTGCACTCCGCGGCCGGAGTTGTCAGGTCGAGGTCTGGCAGGGCGGCTGCATCGACCGGCGTCAAGCACACTGCACTCACTATGTCCACGCGATCGTCACAACGCACTTCCCGCCTAATACAGTCAGCAGCAGAAGTCGCTATACACTCCAGGTGCTCAAAGAGAGGTAAACGTTTAAACTGTCAAAAAGTTGTTGACTGTCATGGTAGCATTTACTTGTGAGCGCTCAACATGTCACAAATATCTTAACAGTCGCTATTCATTAATTTATACACTTACAACAAATCATTGATACCTTAGCTGTCAAAAAACCACTGGTATCTAAGCGGTCAACGTGTTAAATATATCTGAACAATATGGAAAAACTAATATATGTCTTCATGTCCGTCTATATGTCTTCGGCCGGCGACCCCTTTCGTCCCGGCCTCTGTAGTAATGTACTATTGAAATTCGCCTAGTTTCAGAGATAATAATCCTAATAAAATAAAAAACAAGTTTTTAATGTTACATAATGTAAAATGCCTTTTCGATGGTGATGATGCTGCTATGGGACGTAGTCTAAATATCCTTATTGATAGATGTCAAAAAGTGACAAGTAACACTTTGGAAAAAGTAGGTTTTACGAAAACAAAAGTAAAAATCAATTTTAAGTGACAAGTTTACCAATAACACAAATACATTCAAAAAATTGAAAAAAACAAAACCAAAAAATTTTTATTGGCCATATTGACCTAAACTCATATTACATTTTGACCTCAGAAATGTGTGGTTAAAATTATTCGGTTTCCTCATGTTACACTGTGTAGATATCTTAACTGCCCTCCTAACGATAAGTGCAATAACTAATTTGAAATCTCAGTCGCTTGTGTGACACATTGTATGAGAACAAGGTATATTATTTAATGATAATTTAATATGAGTTATTGCACTTATTGTTAGGAGGGCAATCATAACAGGACTTCCTATTATGACCATGATAGTATTACCTGTTGTTTTATCTATAAGTTTTGTCACGAATAAAAACATTCTATTCTATTCTATTCTATTCTATTCTTTGGAAATCTGAAAACAGTTTATGTTGTCCTGCTTGGCTGTCTACCCATCAATTTCGATCGTCGCGATATCTGACCGGCAACTAGAACCAGAATTACATTTTAGATTTAAAACGTAAAGGTTGATATTCAACTGGCACAAAACATCTAGGATTAGGACTGATTTCTTCGATCCAAATTATAATAAATAAATGCTATTTGCTTTGTATTAAAACTTGTCTACTCTTACAGGTATCAAACAACTTTGAAGAGAAGGAATCCCTAGAACTCTTCGCTTCCTGTCTTGACGTAGACGTTAGTATGCTACCGCGTCAAGCCAAGAAGTTACACGACATCTGCAAAGGCAACCCCTTTACCATCGCGCTGTTGGGCGCCATATTGTCAGAGAACAGGCAGAGTTTGAACCATGACAACAGTAGATGGACTTATTATGTGAATAAGTTGCAGAAGAAGGAATTCTTGTTGTAAGTATCACCAGAGTTTACCAACCATCTCTGTCTCTCTCCTGTTTCTCTCTCTTTCTTTTATCCTCGCCTTGGCGTAGACGTTAGTATGCTACCGCGCCAAGCCAAGAAGTTACACGACATCTGCAAAGGCAACCCTTTTACCATCGCGCTGTTGGGCGCCATATTGTCAGAGAACAGGCAGAGTTTGAACCACGATAACAGTAGATGGACTTATTACGTCAATAAGTTGCAGAAGAAGGAGTTTTTATTCTAAGTATCACTAGAAATCTGTAGGTATCACTATGCCTTTAGTGTTCTCTCCTCAGTTTCGATTTATCTTGTCGGAGATTCGAACATTACACACAAAATGAAACCTTATGTCAAAAGCGTAAAGACCTATCATTAAACGCATGGGCGTCGCCAAATATGTATGCCCCTCTCCCCTTGGCCATCGGCCATATGCCCCCTCGCCACCCTATGAACTGCCCCCCCTAGTCCATCTGGCGACTTAGAGAATATAACCAACGGAGTGGTCAACAGGCGTTCCCGTCTGTCGAAAAAAGGCGGCCAATGGTCAACCACATGTCAAACACATGTATGGACATACGTTTATCTGACATGGCTATGTTGACGTTACGTATACATTTGATGTGCCCCTCCCCCGCAAAAAACGGCAGACTATTTTGTACCGAAAATTATAGACATGGCGTCTCCATTGGTTATATCCTCTAAGGCTGTCGACGCCTTTGATTTAAACGTATAGTAACTTTTCTCACTGTGTCTTCATTTTTCCAGTTTACCTCGGCACGACAACCCGATCAAAGTCTGCATAAACGCACTCGACTCCGCCACACTGCCCCTCTTCAAGAAACTCGCCATACTCCCCGACAACGCTAAAGTCACCGCCAGAGTCATCGGCCGACTCTGGGACAAAAACGACTCAGAAGTCGAAACTATCATGAAAAAGCTCCGTCGGAAATGCCTTATAATGGAAGATTACAACTACGATGAAAGAATATACGTTTACGAAATACATGACTTGATCATGAACTGTCTAAGATCGTCGTTAAGCGAGGATGAAATGAAAAAAACTCACGCAGAATTCCTAAAGAGATACCACTATGATAACATTAATACTACACCGCTGGATATAATCGATGACGGTTATATAGCCTTCTATATTGGTTATCATATATATAATACTAAAAATTCTAATAATAAGTGGAGTTTGTTTCATAAATTGTTCTTGGATTTGAAGTTTTTAGGAAATAAGGTGAAGCTGACGGGACCGGGTGATGTTATATTGGATTTGCAGAAATATGAGGAATTGATTGTTGAAGATGTAAGTTTTTTGGTTACTATGCTGTGTTAAAGATAAGCCATACGAACTTTTGTTGAATTTGTGGTGCGACCATTAGTTTATTGTTATGGTGTGCGTAATTAATGTCTTGCACGTATTAAAAATGGTTATTATATGCATTATGTTTGCTCAATTTTTAGGGTTCCGTACCCAAAGTGTAAAACGGGACCCTATTACTAAGACTTCGCTGTCCGTCCGTCCTTCTGTCTGTCACCAGGCTGTATCTCACGAACCGTGATAGCTAGACAGTTGAAATTTTCACAGATGATGTATTTCTGTTGCCGCAATAACAACAAATACTAAAAACAGAATAAAATAAAGATTTAAGTGTGTCTCCCATACAACAAACGTAATTTTTGACCAAAGTTAAGCAACGTCGGGCGTGGTCAGTACTTGGATGGGTGACCGTTTTTTTTTGCATTTTTTTCCGTTTTTTTTTTTGCATATGGTACGGAACCCTTCGTGCGCGAGTCCGACTCGCACTTGCCCGGTTTTTTTTTTAGTTATTGACTATGCAGTTTTAAATGTAAACTGGTAATTTCGATAGTGTTTCTTAAAACATAGAGAATTTACTTTAATAGTACCTAGTGATACCCTAAGAAATACACTAAGTGAAAAGGATTTTTTTTATAAGAAGAGACCAGTTTCAACTACCCTTGTGTGTATTCAATTATTATTATAATTTCAGGACCTAGATAAAGACCTACTGCTAGCCCTGAAGGTGTTTCTAGGCACCCACGGTATAGACCTATACCGGTACCCCTGCACGGACCTAGCCCAGAGCATATTACAACATGAGTCCAAAGGCATACTATACAGTAAGGCGGCGGCGGTCGCACAAGAGAATACTGCTAAAAATGAGCTTTATTTTGAGTTCCTGTAAGTATTAGTATTTAGTCTAGTGTCCTACGGTCCAACTTATATGAACTAGTTCGATGAAATTTAAATCGTTTTCGACTTATACCGCTATCCGTGTAAGGATCTAGCGCAAAGCGTATTGCAATATGAGTCTAAAGACTCTAAAGGCATACTCTACAGTAAGGCGGCGGCGGTTGCAAAAGAGAAAATGAGCTTTATTTTGAGTTTCTGTAATATTCATAAGTTTTGTATAGTTTAACCCTTAGTTCGGCACACAATTGTTAGGTTCGAGAACCCTTGGCGCTCAATAGGCTCTAGTATAATAAAACAGGATTCATTGTTATGTCGAGTATTTATATGTTTTCAAATGAAATGAAATATGTATTGAGATACACCTTTGCTATTATCGGAATAAGGATCGCTTACGATGTATTTGGAAACTTTGCCTGTAATCGTTTTGTTCCCGACTGTACACACCTATTATGAATATTATGATCAGTATAAGTTCGTAATATAATGTTTTATAGTTTTTAATTTATACTGTTTCTTTAGGCACGAACAAAATGTAGAGGAGATCAAACATTCAACAATAGACCTTAAGGAGGAGAACATAAGATGCGTTGGTTTCCTCGGTGACTACGTTCTAGTAGGCACTCTGTCTGGCTCTATAAAGGTGAGATTTTTACTACGATTATACCCTAAGAAGCGTACAATCTGTATAATACAATCAATGGGGGTTACATTTTTAGGCAGGATTGCCACTACCCAACCATTTAACTTTTATGGCCTAGCGCTATTAGTGGTAAAATGAGTAACTTTCAAGCGTCTAACCCCGTTCTAATTGAGGTTTTAGAACTTATGTGCGATTTTGATATGTATCAGTTGATTTTTCTTAAACCAAATATGACACTGAACTACTGAATATGAAACTGAACTTATCCCACTGATTTTTCTTAAACCAAATATGACACTGAACTACTGAATATGAAACTGAACTTATCCCACTAACACACTAAAAAAATCCATTCCAATGAGGTCTAGTTACCCCTGTAGCCTCTAGGTTGGATTTTATAAAAACCAAGTAAATATTTTTTACCAATATTACCAATAAATAAACTGAATTAAACTGAAGTGCCAAGTGCCTTTGCTACATCTTGGGTATCGAGTGGACTCGAGGCTCCATCAGTGTGCCAGGACAATGTTAGAATGAATCACTACCCAGGGGTCACCACACTTTTGACCTGACGGGCTGTCTTTTATAAATTGGTTTGAAAGGGACGACACTGTGTTGCCATTTTTTAATTTCTACTCTTTTTTGGCAAGCTGTAGTTTAGACTCTAACCTAAACTTGTTTCCACAGATGTTCAACATATCAACGAACAACCTGACCAAAGAGCTCCCCGGCAACGGCTCGCCCATCAAGTGGGTCGGCGCGTGTCCCGTCAACCCGCCCGTCGTGGCCGCGCTCGCCTTCGACGGCGTGCTCACCGTGTGGTACGTCGACGACGTCGAGGCCGACACGGACACTATCGTCGAAGAAGGTAAATATGAAATATATACCCCATGGATATCTTGCTCAACATATCAACCAACAACCTGACCGAAGAGCTCCCCGGCAACGGCTCGCCCATCAAGTGGGTCGGCGCGTGTCCTGTCAACCCGCCCGTCGTGGCCGCGCTCGCCTTCGACGGCGTCCTCACCGTGTGGTACGTCGACGACGTCGAGGCCGACACGGATACTATAGTCGAAGAAGGTAAATATGATATATATACCCCATGGCTATCTTGCTCAACATATCAACGAACAACCTGACCAAAGAGCTCCCCGGCAACGGCTCGCCCATCAAGTGGGTCGGCGCGTGTCCTGTCAACCCGCCCGTCGTGGCCGCGCTCGCCTTCGACGGCGTTGTCACCGTGTGGTACGTCGACGATGTCGAGGCCGACACGGACACCATCGTCGAAGAAGGTAAATATGCAATATATACCCCATGGCTATCTTGCTCAACATATCAACGAACAATCTAACCAAAGAGCTGCCCGGCAACGGGTCGCCCATCAAGTGGGTCGGCGCGTGTCCCGTCAACCCGCCCGTCGTGGCCGCGCTCGCCTTCGACGGCGTCCTCACCGTGTGGTACGTCGACGATGTCGAGGCCGACACGGATACTATAGTCGAAGAAGGTAAATATGCAATATATACCCCATGGCTATCTTGCTCAACATATCAACGAACAATCTAACCAAAGAGCTGCCCGGCAACGGCTCGTCCATCAAGTGGGTCGGCGCGTGTCCCGTCAACCCGCCCGTCGTGGCCGCGCTCGCCTTCGACGGCGTGCTCACCGTGTGGTATGTCGACGATGTCGAGGCCGACACGGATACTATAGTCGAAGAAGGTAAATATGAACCCCCTTATTCATAAATGTCTACTAAAGTTGACAAGCCGACAATAATCGTTTGTCCCTTACCGACGTATTGGTATGATGGAAAGGGACAAACGATTATTATCGGCTTGTCAACTTTAGTAAACGTTTATGAATAAGGGGGGAAATATATACCCCATGGATTTCTTGTTTAGCAATGAGGGGCGAAGTTAGAATTGCTTGTGAAGATTCTAGTTAGAAAAAGCCGAAAACGCGTTTTATTCGGGAGGATTCTTAATATTGCAAAAATGTAGAAAATCTACAGCACAACAATTAGGCCCACTTGCACCATTCCACTAACCCGGGGTTGACCAGTTAAATCTGGAATTACCATGGTTACCAGTACTGCTTGACACTGAGTTGACGGTTAAACCGCTAAACCCCGGGTTAGTGGGATGGTGCAAGTGGGCCTTATTAAGATACCACGCAAAAAACTCGTTTTAAGCGGGAAAACTTTTTAACTGTGCAATAATATAATGAAAACTCCAGCAAAATTCCTTTAAGACCATTTTGAAGAGACTTTCGCCGCCAAAAATAAGCTAGCACTTTCATGTGGTATTGAAAATTGGGTGTCTGGTACCGAAAGTGTTAAACCCTTATGAATACACATAAAAGCATAACATTCGAATATTATTATTAGCCATAATATAAACCTTATTATTAAGAAATAACGCACAAATTCGCTTGTCTGCAGACCCTGAGGAACTATTCAACAACAATTACCCCGGCAACCTGATCATCACGCCCAAAATGGGTCCCTACATCGGCTGCCGATGGCTCAACGACTCCGAGATACTCGTAGCGCATACCGCCAAGATCGTCGTGCTGTATGACCCTCAGGGGGCTCCGAGACACACTTACACGGACCTCGTGGAGAGGGACAGAGAGCTGTTGTGCTGCGTACCCAGTTATGATGACAGGTATGAGTCACATACTGTACTTGTATTATACTAGCGACCGGCAAGTTTAAGGCGCTAAAGGTCACTAAGGAACCCAGGTAAGGTCAAACAAGATATCATTCTTTATTCAGAGACCATACTTTTATATCCGCAACGCAGGCTTCGTTAGGTAAACACAAACAACAAGATTCACAAGATCATAGAACTACGACAACCTAATGATCACTCTCAAAATGGGCTTCATCGGCTGATCCTCATACACACCGCCAAGACAGTCATACACATTATATGACCCTCAAGGGTCTCCTAGACATACTTACACGGACCAAGTAGAGAGGGACATCGAGCTACAGACAGACAGACTGGCTAGCATGAGTTGCGGTCTCGCGTGCGAGTCTATACGTTTAGTCGTTTATATGTGACGTCCCACGGTAAAGGTACCTTATGGCGGTTGGCGCTTACGCTATCATTAACGCCGCTCCAATATTATTGCGGCACTATGCGACGTAAGCGCCAGCCGCCATAAGGTACCTTTTGCCGTGGAACGCCACATATATTATGTAATTTTCTTTGCAGGTATTTGATAATGGCGCTGGCCAATAACAATAAGAACTACGTCGATGTTATAGATCTGAAGACTAAAGAAAAAGTGGTTTCATTGGAAGAAAACGACACTGTATTGGATATCATCACTGTACCAGGTATGTTACATACTAAAATGCAGGCGGACTTTATATTGATGTCGGTATTTCTACTAAATAATGATGTTTGTTTTACCAACTCACGTGCACTTTTTAACCATAATAATCTCTTTGACATAGATGGACTGGCCTTAAGGGCAATAAGAATGGGGCAACGCAATTGGTTGATGAGTTTGCATCACGCGCGCGATTAGTTGATGACTTCGCATCACGCGCGCGGTTAGTTGATAAGTTCGCATCACGCGCGCGATTATTTGATGAGTTTGCATCACGCGCGCGATTAGTTGATGAGTACGCATCACGCGCGCGATTAGTTGATAAGTTCGCATCACGCGCGCGATTAGTTGATGAGTTTGCATCACGCGCGCGATTAGTTGATGAGTTCGCATCACGCGCGCGATTAGTTGATAAGTTCGCATCACGCGCGCGATTAGTTGATGAGTTCGCATCACGCGCGCGATTAGTTGATAAGTTCGCATCACGCGCGCGATTAGTTGATGAGTTCGCATCACGCGCGCGATTAGTTGATAAGTTCGCATCACGCGCGCGATTAGTTGATGAGTTTGCATCACGCGCGCGATTGGTCGCAATTGGTTGCGTTCGACTGCACAATTGGCTCGAATTCGTGAGTGACACCGCTGAACTGGTACCATTTTTAGTGCCCGTAAGACCAGTCCTTAGATAAATGACAATGTATAATCTTGTATAATATGTGCACTTTAACTTTATTAAATCACTCATTTCAGGCACACACCGAATAATAATTCTAACACCTAGAGAAGTGATAGAGCATGAATTAGAACTGAACGGACATCAAACCAGCCTCGGCATCTGCCGCACTCGCTCCATCATCACAGGTAAGATTTGAGATTTAGGAATAGAGCCATTGCGCTAGTTTCCATCTACCTCTAGTCTTAACTTGACGGATTTGAATATAAACCTACCTTGCCGCACAAATTTCGACTATTGCAATCCTTAATGTCTTAACAATAGATCTACATAAAAATTATATATGGCAAGAAGCAAATTAATAATAAAATATATTTCGTCACTCCGTCAGTAGCAACTAATGTTTATCAAACTGCACAACGGGACTTAATCGCGTATTTAAGTCCACGGATCCACACGCGGATCGCCATTTCTACAGTAGAAAAGTGCGGGAAGCCATTGAAATCAAAAAACATTGCAATTTTAATCGGGACGAGGGTTTTAAGATCTCATCCACATGGAATCCAGTCATTAGTAAATGTAAGCGGAAACGAATATCGACAGTCGATAAATCGAATATCGTTAGTGTTGTGTGTCGACAGAGTGACATCCCTAGTGCGCAAAACGTTCAAACTGATAAACAAGACCAAGTGCGGGTAGTTCGAAAAACTCGCGCGGCTAGAAGATGTTGATGTCAACTTGAGCCAGTCTTCTCCGAGACCACGGGGACAACGCCGTCCTCGAAACGTCGGAGGTAAATCTTAAAACTTAAATACGCGATTAAGTCCCGTTGTGCAGTTTGATAATGTTTAATAATCGTGAAAGTTTAAATCAGAACTAATGTTTAATTTGTGTGTAAAAATAGTGGATGAAAACTAGAGCTGGACGGAAACTAGCGCAATGTCCCTACATTCTCTTAATCTGATGCTTCTCATGACATAACGTTGTCAAAATATTCGACAGTGATGATTTTTTTTAAACACCAGGTGACGCAGTGCGGGCCGAGCTAACATTCCTGTCGTTGGCAGTCAACAAGACTGGCTCCCTGTTGTTTATATCCACCGATGACAGTCGCATTATATGCGTCGACCTTAACAACTTGGCGAGGATCTTCGATCTAGAGAATCGGAGAGGGTAAGTCAAGAATTTACTTCAGACAGCTAGAAACCACCTGGCAAGGTCAACAATAAGACTGGTCGTTGTTTGTGTACACCGATGACAGTCGCATTATATGCGTCGACCTTAACAACTTGGCGAGGATCTTCGATCTAGAGGATCGGATATGACAAGAATTTACTTCAGACAGCTATAGCTAGAAACCACATGTCAAGGTCAACAATAAGACTCCTTCGCTGCTGTTCATATCCACCGACGACAGTCGCATTATATGCGTCGACCTTAACAACTTGGCGAGGATCTTCGACCTTGAGAATCGGAGAGGGTTAGTCATGAAAGTTTTCTATACTCTAGAGCTCTAGACTACTAACTAACTAACTATCATCTGACAAAGTTTCAATCGGCTTGCGATGACTAATTTTTATTACGAGTCGGGTGGCTTCTGTTCCTCAATCCACCAACGGAGTAGCAGCTGACGTTCACAAAGCTCCATAATACATCTCCCTCAACTACTCTACAAGTAGGTACCCTACGAATGTTTATGTTAGCCGCCTGAAATAATATATTGCACAACGAAGGCCGCAAAAATATCTGACACAATCTTATTTGTAGAGCAATAAGAGCGTGTCACATAATTTTGCGGCCTTCGAAGGGTATATTATAGCAGGTAGTCACTTATTCTACGAAATTTGCGCCTGGCTCGCGCACTAATAGTCCGTGTTCGTATATATTTACAATATTTTTACATAATTTACACATGCACATATTTGTGTATGACCATAATTCTAACTGATATCAGGGGTGCGAAACTCCTCCCTTCGGGCAAACTCGGCTCCGTTCGGCGCGGCATTGCTCCGAGCAATTATTAGGGTTGACACAACTTGACGTCCTTTTGCGTGCATGAACACAGATAACGGCGTGAATATTAGGAAAGGACAGCATGATTCGACCCTGAACCGCTGTCAAACTTCGGTTCTGTAGGAAGTTTCCTTTATGTACGGTAGTACTATTTATTATTATGTGCTGGTATCTAACATTCCAGCAATGTGATGTCCATGGCTGTGAGCGAAGTGTGGCACGACATCCTACCAGGGCCGGACGTCCTACTAACCGGGACGGGCACGATAGAGAACTGCGCCAAGGTGTGGCAGCTCGACCCCTCTTACGTGGCGCAGAATACTCAGAAGAATGGGTAAGGAACGGATTATTACAAATAACCCTAATAATGCAATTGAAGGGATGTTTACAAAAACAACATAACTGACTACACCGGTTGACACCTGAAACGAATAACAATGTTCTTAAAAAACTGTCAACCGCACTAAGCAGTTATGTTGTTTTTGTAATCATCCCTTCAATTGTAACATGATTTTATAGTCTATATAGGATCGGTCTCATAATCACTACAAAAATGCTTGTTAGACTCAATTAAATTTAATAATTCACCTAAATAATTTAATGTGCGGGGTTTTTGTAAGATTACTTTATGGATTGAAGAATATGCGGCTCATTTTTTAGCCAACCAGAAAGTCCTTATCAGAAAACTAACGCTCTTTTTTATTTAACTCAGGAAAGTGCGACTAACGACAAAGTTCGACGTGAGTTTTGTGGAAGCAGTATCCCCACACACACCGACGGGCAACGGTAGCCACAGCGTCCACGCCACGCCCAAGAGGAACAAATCCTTCGCTCTCCACACTGAGGTAACCGTAAATGCCAGCCATGCCGCCATTAAACTAAAAGTTTCCGAAATTTTGTTCTACCAAGAAACATATCGGAAAATTTACACGGTAAAAAAAAAAAAAAAGCGTTTATTCACAAGCTTACTTACATTTAGATACAATACATTCTTCTGCCAAACCACATAGCGGTTTGTTGGCAGACGAGGCTCCTATTATAATTAAATGCTATAACATTCTTTATATCTTTGTCCTTTAAGCTGTTTATTTTGGTCGGATTGCAGAGATCGCGGATTCAAGTTTTGCCGGATGTGTTGAATTATTCCATTTTACCTTTAATATAAAAAAATTGTAGTATCGCTGGCAGACGTATATACTAGATACAAAAATAGTTTAATAAATCCTAGAGGTCTTGAGGTTTAATAAATAGATGAATCAAGCATATTTAAGATCCTACTTCACCTCTTGTTAAATTTTTAGGATGAAAGGAAGAAACCACCGCTCAAAGGCACCATGAGCCTCGACCGCCACTCCAAACCTTGCCTCGCGCTCAACCTCAAGGGAATATGCAACAACGACAGCGGGGCACAGCCCCTGTTGGCCGTACTCGACGACAAGAACAACATACAGGTATGCACCTTATAACATCGCAATAAGGTCGAAAACAGAACAACTTCTTTCAGTGTCACACACTTAAATGTGTACACGTGAACCTTATATCCCCGCAATAGGGTTGGAAATGCTATCACCGCCTAAAGTCATCATGTGTATATGTACTCTCAGTGCACTGATTAAGGTAAACTCTAGTTATGTTTGTGATCATCAAATAGTGACCTTGGAAAGTGAAAAAAAAAAATCTTATTAACAACATTTGAAAACCTCCAGCTGTCATTGGATAATCACTTTACTAGTACATTACGACACAAGCCGAGCCGTGGCAAAATGCCGGGATAACGCGCGGGACGCGAGATGATGAGTACATTACGATACAATTGCGAAAATTAGGTACTCGTGTTGATTTAAAACACTCCCTTCGGTCGTGTTTCAATTTATCGCCACTGGTTGCGAATTACGTTTTCGCACGTGAATTGTACAAAGTTTTACAGTACATATATTCATCATCTTCCTCGCGTTGTCCCGGCATTTTCCCACGGCTCATGGGAGCCTGGGGTCCGCTTGGCAACTAATCCCAAGAATAGGCCTGATGACAAATTTTGAAATCCCTTGTATTATTGTCGGTACACCTGTATTGGTTCCGAAAAACACAATATTTCAGCTATACACATAAGATTTAACATAGATAATTGCATTTTATTATAGCTAGTTTAAACTTCGCGCGAAAACGCCTCGCATGCCATTTGTGACGTCATAATTTAGTTGGTGGTAGACAATGTTTACATACATACAGTTACGAATTTCCCTTGAATCCGAATGATATTGTTAATTCAGCACCATATATTACGATTAGGGATGATAAATACATTACAATAATTTATCACAATAACTTATTTTACACAAAAACTCTCACACGGTTGCAGTTTAAAATGAATTATTTAGATACATGTAAATTTTGAGTGAAAATCACCGAGCGCCGGTTTACTTTTTAATTTTTCACTTTCTCTAATTACGACAGCCAACATGGCAATGATAGTTCCATTCAGCCAAATAATTAAAAAAGTTTGTTGTTGAAATATCGTATTATTTAGCATTTTATTTAAATAATAATAAATAGATATCTACTTTATATCGTGTAATAATATTTTTTGGACGTAATAAATGTTTAGTGGCGAAATAATATTTTTTTTGCACCTTTCGAACTCTTTGGTGAGGACGTATAGATTTCGGTCAATGAGGTTGTCTATGTTGCTCTAAGAAATATGTTATGGATTGATGACGTCACTGTTTAGAACGCTTCTGATTGGCGTTTCAGTAATAATGGCCGATTGGAGAATTTTGCACTTTTATTTTATTGAATATCTTAATAATCCTTCAGTTTATACTGAGATTTTTTAGAATCATATTAACATATATGTTTCTTTGAAACCATTATTTCCATGATTCTTTCTTACTTGCAACAGGCCTATTGGCGTAGGCGTCTTTACGAAAGGGACTGCCATCTGACCTTCCAACCCAGAGGGTAAACTAGGCCTTATTGGGATTAGTCCGGTTTCCTCACGATGTTTGCCTTCACCGAAAAGCGACTGGTAAATATCAAATGATATTTCGTACTCGTACATAAGTTCCGAAAAACTCATTGGTACGAGCCGGGGTTCGATTCGAACCTGCGACCTCCAGATTGAAAGTCGCACGCTTTTACCGCTAGACCACCAGCGCTCCACATACATACAGTACATATATTATGGCCCTATAAATTTCTGACATTGGCACGTATTGTCCTTAATCCCTAGCCTTAACTTAAGCCTTAGGGCGGTAAAACAGCACCTATGTACTGTAAAAACTCTTTTTACATTTATTTATTTCTTACACAGATAATCCGTGGAACAAAAATGCTCACCGAAATAATAACAAAGGCAGACGAAAGGATAACCGCCCTAAAAATCTCTCCATGCAACCAATACATCATATACGGGCTGCGCTCAGGCCGGGTGCAGAAATACGCGCTCCGCACTAAAGAGACCAAAATTATTCTTGACGTGAAGAGTGCCGTTCAGGTATAGTAACATTTTTCCGCAGGCCAAGGTAAATTAAACCAAATGTTAATGTCTAAAGATACCCCGTTACTCCTGCTACGGCCCATCATACAGAATTTGAATCAATAGGAAATTAAGTCGATTTTATTTTGTTTTTAACGAACGAAATATATGAGAAATGCAACTGTTCCAATTGAACAAGACCTAAATTTAATTGAAGTAATTACTACAAGGGAGATTAAAAGTAAACCTACTTTACCTAAAGGCATGTCAATGTCATAAACGGGCAAATTATATGAAAAACAACATTTTCCATAAACTTTCGAAACTAGGAATTCACCTTTCTGTATAAATGCCCAGAGACTTCACATGCAACCTATTCTCACTCACAGTACCTGAGCTTCGTGAATCCTAACTTGTTGGTGGCGGCGGGCAAGAATCGGTGTCTGATGGCGTACAGATTGAACAACGACGGGAAATGGATGCCCGAGATGCTGCAGAAGGGGAACAGCTATCTGGGCTCGCAGGAGATATTAAATGACATGGAAGGTAAGTGCTTTATATACATGTCCGTATTGCTGCGTACGAGTAAGTGCGTATAGAGATGCGTTTGTTAGGATTTTATTAATGTCCGACAGAAACTGTCTTTTTAAGGTCGAAACCCATACAGATTCTTTTATGTTCTTAAGATCAAGCCTCTACTAGAGTACTTCGAGACCGAAATTAAATCGAAACTCGAATTTTAGCAGAATGTGGTCGGACTAAATCACGTATGGCTAAATGTTGCTAATAGTACTAGTTTATGAAAAAGTAAGGCAACGTAAAAATCAAGTTAGATAGTGTCAACCCAAAATATTCTTTAACTTGTTCTTGGCACGAAAAAATCTAAACCCATCAAAAACATTACATGTAAAAAGATGCAAGTCTCGCAATGCAATTCTTCTACTAAAAAAAAGTATTGAGATGTTATGTGAAACCAAGTCGGTTATTTTAGTCAGTGCCAGGGGGTGTTAAACCGTATCAATAAGATGTCTTTAGTAACCGAATATTCGGTGCATCTCTAATTTCTAGTCAACGGCATCGAAACAGGCTAAAATATTGTCTTTCTCTGGTTTCAGGTATAAAAAAGAAAAACGGCCAACCGGACCGCCTATCCAACTCGAGCAGTGAGAGCAGCCTCAGTTCCAAAGACCGTCAATTCCCAGGCACCAGAGGATGCCTCAGCGAAAGCACTTTAGTAGAATGTTTCTACCACAAAGGGCTTTTAACAGTGGAATATAATGCCACTGTCAAACTCTGGGACGAGCTGCATTGGAGGGCTGAGGTGTTGAACGGGAGGCAGAATGATGTTCAAGTCAGTTGTGCGGCGTTTAGGAAAAATGTGTTGGTTGTCTGTGATGATTATAATAAGAAGTTTCAGGTGAGTTTGGTTGCCGAGTGAAGCGAGGTGTGTCATGCTACTCGGAATTCATTATTGTTAAAGATGATACAATTTTAGTTAAATTACTCTTGGTATTTTTTTTTGTTTTAAAATAAACATAATTAATAACAAACTTAGAATAAAAAGTAACCTTAAACTAAAACTACCTACATAACTAATACCTAAAAAAATATAAAACTACTTACCTACAAAACTAAAACAAAACCTAAAAAAAATACCTAAAAATCTATATCTAGAGAGGGCCCCTGGGGAATAGTGCCAAGAATGCTGGCACCATTTCCTCGCTGGATCGCAACGCTTATGCGTTGAGCGAGGAAGCTGCCAGCTTTTTTGTCCCCAGAGACCAGTATATTGATAATCTTTGATACAATTTATATTCTTCTTTTTCCTCGCGTTATCCCGGCATTTTGCCACGGCTCATGGGAGCCGGGGGTCTGCTTGAGAACCTATCCCAAGAATTGACGTAGGCACTAGTTTTTACGAAAGCGACTGCCATCTGACCTTCCAGCCCCTCTGGGTTTGGATCTGGGTAGTTTCCCCTCTGGGCAACTAGGCCTTTTTGGGATTAGTCCGGTTTCCTCACGAGGTTTTCCTTCACCGAAAAGCAACTGGTAAATAATATCAAATGATATATCGTACATAAGTTCCGAAAAACTCATTCGTACGAGCCGGGGCTTGAACCCGCGACGTCCGGATTGAAAGTCGCACGCTCTTACCGCTATACAATTTATATTGATACTTGTAAATCGCCTAGCGTGGTACGGGCATGTGACGAGAAAGGTATTACGAATGTGGAGGGAGGTACGAGGAAAGGAAAACCGAGGAAAACGTGGATGGACTGTGTGAGAGAGGATTTGAAATGAACGCGAGTGAATGATGAGATGACGGGCGACAGAGAGGTTGGAAGAGAGTGAGTGGGACAAGAAAATGAGATTAAACCGAATTATTTCACACACACTGTCACTTGTTTTTAGACGTTCGAGCTGCGCGAGGGGAACCAAACCGAGCTGCACAAGATACAGGAGTACAGACTGAACAACAAGATTGTGTCCTGCGATCTTACGTCCGACGGGCTTATACTGGCTATGGGACTCGACTCGGGCGATGTTGTGGTAATTATTACTTACTGTATTTTTATTTTAAGGTTCAATTTGGAATGCACCTTATGTGAGTGAAGTGGTCTTGGTAGTGGTGTTATTAAATTGACAAACAGTGATGTAGTTGCCATTTCGTATGGTACCTTAACTCCCTTAGATCAAAGAAAACTAGCGAGTCACTAAAAGTCTAGTTGACTGATAAAAAAAATTGTTTGCGATTATAGTTTTCATTGAAAACAGTACAGAAGCCCTTTTGATATAATTATACTGCTTTTTATACCGTCATATTTTTTCTCGAGAAACAAAACGGAATACAATTTATCACTTATCTCCTCGGCTTTGAATGAGCCGCTACTGGTATACTTGATTACCATATTGAACTCTTTTACAGCTATGGAACGTGCAAGGCAAACGCCAGCTCCGCCTCCTAAAGCACCACAAAGCAAAGGTCCAATGGTGCGCCTTCTCCCCCGTCCCCGACCGCATCTTCACCTCCCCCCACTCCCCCACCACCCCCACCGATGAAAACCAACCCCCCCTCGTCCTTGTCACAATGGCGGCTGAAATAGTCTGGTGGAACATAACGTATGTTATAAACAACAAGCCGCCGCCACGGAAGATCAACGTGGTGACTCCGCTGGTGTTGAGTCCACGGGAGGTCACTTCGGCTGTGGGGAACATGAGTATTGGCTCGAGTAATTTCTTCTTTGGGGGCGGAGGAGTCAGTTGCTGGAGGGAGCTTTGGAGAAAAAAGACGTGAGTAGTTCGTCGTGTTCATAATGATTCCGTTTTTGTGTATATATTTGTGAGCTAGCTTTTCTAAAAAAAATGTCTGTATGCAAAATAGCTACCCTATAAGTTTTATGATAATTATTTTTATAATGACGACAAGGACATACACCCTACATTATATTATAAATGTTTAAAATCCCTATCTGAATATAACGAATGTGTACCGTAATGTGCAAATGTCTATTTCAGATATAAAGAGGGCTCAAAAAGAAAAGACATATTGGCGTGCATCAAGTTGTCAGGTATGAACGCAAAAAAGCTGTGTTTCGACGAGAAATTCTCTTGTTTCGTGACCGTCGACAACCCTGGCCACATCCACATAATGAACGTTATGTCGTAGCAACGAAACTGTCGCAGTGCTGCAGCTAGGGTTGCCACTCGATGTTATGGGTGCATTGGTTTGTGAAATTAAATCTTAATGTTTTATTTTGCCAGCTAATTTATTTTGCGAGGGAAAATACTATTGAGGTTAAGACTGCCCTGGCTAAGTTATCTGGCAAGGATAAACGACAATCGCGCGCGATAAAGATGTAGTCATTATTTTAAATTCCGCTGGCTATATGCGAAATTCATTCATATCTTTTTGATTTCGCTGGATAGAGTAACTGGCGAAAGTTTATCGCGCACGTAAATAGTTAGGTATTCGAAGAGTGTTTCTAGCACCTGTTTTAGATAATGTTTGATGTGTGCATATAAAACATAAATGCCCCTAACAGAGATGATAGTCTTGTAGGGCAATTAAATTGTTAAATAGATTTTTAAATAAATTTTAAGCTATGTATTGCCTAAGTTTTTTTTTTCGCTTATATTATTAGTTAATTTCAATGGTGATATACCAGTTCTTCCAATGCATTTCAAATGTTTATGTTAATCTTAATTTTCTATTAGTTTCATAAATGTATACGATTTGCCATTGCCCATTATATATGTTTAAATGATTTTAGTAAATTTTTAGAGTATTTTAACTGGATCGAAATAAATGCATGTGGATCACGTTTAAACAAAAATGTAGTCTCAAACTAGTACTTACCTTCATAGCTTTTGGTATGATTGATGATGATTACAGTATTAATATTAAACGACTCTCTATTCATCTATCCAGATCTGAATTTACCTGCATATTTTGTATACCGTTAAAGTCCTTTCGCTTTTGATTATTATTTTAATTTCGTATTCGTAGTGTTTATTATAGTTATGAATTTAAACTGCCCGCCTCTTCGACTACGTAAATAATACGATTAAGATAATTTTATACAGTCTTATATTTTACAACGAAAATGATGCTCACTATAACGTGATATTTTGAACAAAATCATAGCGTAAAAGTCAAGCGCACAATACGTAACTTAAGTACGTTGGTTGTTAAAATAAGCATTTTATAAGACTTAAGGTTCTTCGGTCAGTCTTTTACTGTATCTTGGACAACTGGACTTAATGTGCGAAGTCTAACAAAAAATTGTGTTGTCTTTATACTGTAGTTGTATTTTCAACAGTAAACGTACTGATATGAATAGTGTTATGATGTCATGAGTTTTTGAATGTCTTCGCACGTTTATTGTGGTTCAATTTTGTTTGTATCTTAAGAAAATGTAACTTGTAAGCGTAATTCAAATGGTTGATAAAAGCAGCATTGCAATAGCCTAAATATTGAGATTACGGTGGTTAGTGTGGTTAACTAATGAGATTTACCATGTGTTCAATCCCACCACGTTCTGTCATAAATACGTACATATTTAACAATTATACAGTAAGTAACCTTTATGCACTGCTTTCTGGGCGTTTAAGTCTATGAGCTGAAATATATTTCAGCCATTTGGTGAACTCGAGATAAAAATAAATGGGTTGATATTTCACCCATAATTTTCTAACAAAGAGGAACGATTTAAGATCACTTCAGTGTACAAGGGTAAAATACTTATAATAGCCAATATATCATAGAGTATTATATTATATTACTATAATTAGTCATAATTTTAAATAGTCATAGTTGAAGCAAACCCTGAACATTATAGTGCCGTCTCAAAACTACCGTACAATTGTTATTTTTTTATCATTTTGCAGTTATTTTCTTATTCCATATCGATTTTGTTTCAAAATGTATTTTCAGTCCTATCCTAGTCTGAGTTTAAAAATAATATAGTAATAACATTTTGGTTAGTATATATTTTATTAAAAGATGAAATAAACTACATACTTCATCTAGTTGTGTTAACGTAGTCAAAATTTACCTTGTAAATATGTGAGTAGTACTTACAACAACCTGGCCGAACTACCCTCGATCACTGGATATATTCGTGAATCTTTTTACATTGTACTTGCTAGATTAAAAGAGTACATTTATGAGAGACAGCTGTCGAATTTTGATGTCTCACAATAATAAACGCATATTTTATACTTTACTGTAAATATCTCGTAGGCTGGTACTTTTATATTATATATTGCCTTAACTGTGCTAAGTGGTTCAATTGTTCAATTTTAGTGAATATCATTAAATTTATATAAATATCTATAGGTGAAAATTTAACCTCTTACAATGGCATCATCGCATTATTATTTAAGAACTGTGTCAAAAAAAATTGGAAAGTTAAATAAAATGGCTGGACTAAAATTGATATAATGTAGGAAAAAATTGTCAATTAATGTCGTAATTCACTTTTACTGAATGAACCGATTTATGTAAAAAATAAGAATATTGATGAATCTAGCCAAATTTAATTTTTATCAGAAAGTTTGAAAATGGAAATTGTATTCTGTGATTTAATTTTGTGAAATTTCAATTAGTAAAATTTTATATTTTATGCTCAATGAACGATAGAAAAAGTATTCCTGAAAGTAGGGAATATTTTTAGTATGAAAATGTTCGCGTCCATTTATAGAAATTCGTTCCTGTGATCTTATTTTAATTTAAAACTGTTTCTTCGGTATCATGGAATATATTGTACGTCCAGATCAATACAGTTTACCGTGGACCAAGGCCGTTGTTTTAAAACGAAATAAATAAGTTACATACTTACATTCGTTTGAAATTACACATATTGTTTTCTTATATCAAAGGAGTTTTGTATGAGTCTACGGATTGAAATCATCTGAAGGTTTAGTCGTCTTCTCGCTAGATGTAAAAGAAAAGTGCCATTTTATTGGTCGGATGTAAATAAAAACATAGTTATATAATGTGATGTAGTCCGCTTTGGATCTCCAATTAAAATGTACATACTATTGTAACCTAATTTTAATCTTGGATATAATTATGTATGGTGCTATATAATAACATAATAATGTAAGTTTTGTTGTACGAAACCATGTCAGATTATAATAATGTGTTCTATTTTTATATAAACTGACAATTAATAAACAATTAATAACATTTTTATAATAATTTTATGTAAGAATTATGCGATGCTCAAATATGCATTTGATATCTGTTCCTAATTTTATACAAGATTCTGTTTTATGAAAATCATCATCGAACTATTGTTATTTTGCTTTGAAAAAGTTTATTGGGTAAGGACTCAATCGTACTGATACTTAGTTTTGCAACCGAAATCACAATTTGACTTCCGTGTAAAAACTTGCTCTTTTTTGTAATTAGTACGATTGTGCTTTAGATAAAAATACACTCTCTCAAATAGTAAACAGTCTTAATACTTATGTAATGATGATTATTTCTAGAAAGACATTGTATTATTATTATTTTATTCGCCGAAATTATCAAAATTCTGTGCTAGTATTTTTTTTATATACATGAGAAATGCAATAATTAGTAGAATTCTATATTTTAGGCTCTAATTGGATGATACCCTTATTTTATGATAAATCTTTACATTTCCAAATAAATCATTTTTTTATAATTTACTTGTTGATAAATTTTTCAATTGAATCCATTCCTTCCTTACTTTTATCCTATCCTAGTGGTCAAGGTGCTCACAAAAATATCTGATGACGCCACTATTGTCAAGGCGTTAGGCCAAGCACGCACTGCGATTAAAATTTTTGCAACACATTTTAGAATCGCGCAGGAATGCATTTTTTTTATTTGTCGTATTTATAAACACATACGGTACATTTCTGCGATAAAATTATCGCACGACAAATAATCGTAGTAATGGCCTTAGAGTGCGTGTTCAGATATATTCTGAGCACCTCGGCAGCTCCGATATATCCTGATGGCGACTCGATTCGATTCGTAACCAAGCGAAAAATATTAAATAAAATATGTATATTCATTTGGTTTTTATTTTCAAAAGATTTTATTCAGTTTCACCCGGCGTCATCTTTGTTCGTAATCGAATCATTTCCATCTAAAATATTTTCAGTTAATCCACTAAGCTATTGTTATACATTCAAAATTAAATTGTAAGTCTGATGCTAATGCGATATTATGTACTTTGTGGCACCTGGGCACCAAAGTGTGGCGTACGAAAATGTCGAAAATACAATTCTAGGCACTAGGAGGTCTGACCACCCCGATGGTATAAAAGGCCATGTATCAAATTATTTATACCCTTAGACGACAAATGTCAAATATAAGAAAATTACTAGGCCTAAATAACGATCATAAAAAAATCCTATGCAAAAGTTATAAATACACAAACAATTAAAATTAAACTCTAGTTACACGAAATAAAGTTGATTTTCCCACTTCGTGATAGAGTTAGATGCGAGCTTTTCAAAGTAATTTCTCGATTAGCAAAATATCAGGTAGAGCAGATGCTATCGGCACAAAAGATTTGCGCCTTAGACTCACTGTAAACAAACTTATTCTTCGCCTATATCAAAAGCAATGAATGGACTCAATTTTATCTTTACATACGTCGTAAGCGCCTTAGCTGTATTGGTACTTAGGTCCTTTTAGAACTGAGTCGGTGGTCGTGTGGCGGTATAATAAGATTTATTGTAACCGATCTTGTTTTGACAATGCCAATAACGCGGATTCTTGGTGGTAAGACGGTTTTGTGTGGTCGGCATTGTTGTGTGGAAAGTCAAAAACTGTTTACTGTAACACACCTGGCTGGGAAAAAATATCAATTATAGAGTTTTGCGGTAGAAACGGACTTTTATTAATGTGTGTTAGGTTTAATAAACAAGACCACAGACGGCTGCTGTAACGTCTTTCTCTTGTATCTAACTTAATCTAGATTTTTTGTATAATAATAGTTAATTGTATTCTCATTTTATGTTCTTTTTTTACTCGCTTTTGCCACTTAGCGCCACTTGCACCATCACACTAACCCGGAGTTAACAGGTTAAACCGTTAACCCAGTGTCAAATTGTACTGGTGACCATGGCAACTCCAGGTTTGATCAGTTAACCCTGGGTTAGTGGAATGGTGCAAGTGGCTCAATGTTGTATCTTCTGTTCCCGACAAGATTCTGGCGCCTATAGGTAATTATCTCTGTCAATATAATAAAAAAACACCTCATTTGCATTTGACCCGTACAAAAATTGTGGGCATTTGATTCGCAAACTGTAGCAACTAAAACCTATTACAATCTATAAAGCACAATTAAATTAATGTTAAATGGTTTAAACATTGTAAGAAAACCGGGCAAGTGCGAGTCGGACTCGCGCACGAAGGGTTCCGTACCACAATGCAAAAAAAAACGGTCGCCCATCCAAGTACTGACCACTCCCGACGTTGCTTAACTTTGGTCAAAAATCACGTTTGTTGTATGGGAGCCCCATTTAAATCTTTATTTGTGACGTTCCACGGTAAAAGGTACCTTATGGCGGCTGGCACTTACGTCGCATAGTGCCGCAATAATATTGGAGCGGCGTTAATAATAGCGTAAGCGCCAACCGCCATAAGGTACCTTTACCCGTGGGACATCACATTTTATTCTGTTTTTAGTATTTGTTGTTATAGCGGCAACAGAAATACATCATCTGTGAAAATTTCAACTGTCTAGCTATCACGGTTCGTGAGATACAGCCTGGTGACAGACGGACGGACGGACGGACAGCGAAGTCTTAGTAATAGGGTCCCGTTTTACCCTGTGGGTACGGAACCCTAAAAAGTACGGAACCCTCGTGTCCGTGTCCCGCGTGTCCGACTCGCATTTGTCCGATTTTTCTTTGCTCATGTAGAATCATAACTTATGATTCATAAGTATCATAACAACCAACATAATGATTCCTGTCGTATGTAATAATAATATTTTTTCAGTGAACGGTCTAATAGCGAAGAGTCTCGACCAAATCTTGAGAGACTCTCGCTAGGTGGTTGGATCAAGGGTCAGATGCAGAAGGCGGTGATCTTGGACACGGCGCGGATAGTCCGCCGGTTCCTCTCTCTGCGGCCCTGACCACCGGCAACAGAAATACATCATCTGTGAAAATTTCAACTGTCTAGCTATCACGGTTCGTGAGATACAGCCTGGTGACAGACGGACGGACGGACGGACAGCGAAGTCTTAGTAATAGGGTCCCGTTTTACCCTTTGGGTACGGAACCCTAAAAAACGGACCAGTTACCTTTTAACTATTTTATTTTCCAAGTAGGTTATAAAACTAGTACTTTCTCGAATACTTAGCTGTACCAATCTCACAATTTACTGTAACGATAGCAGTGAAACCGTGAGTTATGGTAATGCGGCGATACTACTCCCTTCGTTTAAAAAAAAGAACAAGTTACCTATGAACCTTTTTGGTGTTTACTACCTTTTTCGTCTTTATATAAGAATGCCCGTATACAAACCTCTAATCTAACATATAAACATAAAAGACCGTCACTAAAAGGCGATTGTTGTTAAATTTAACGACACATTAAATAAAATAAGACGGTGTGACTCACGATAATTACCGCATTGACAAATAAAATCTCAGATAGCGTAGATGGTTAAGTTGTTAGTGGTGTCTTAAATCTTGTGGGTCTAGAAAGGAGAACGGTTTTAATGGTATCAATAGGTACAAGTCTAAAGTGGAGCGATGAGTAGATGGGCACCAGAGAGTATCTTTAACCGCTTGAGGTAGTTAAGTAACTAGCTAATTGTACCGACGGTTTACATTTTGCCCATTTCAGATGGGGATTTACTTGAAATATTGGGGTAACTTCGACATTTAACCGTGGTAATTTTGAAAATCAGTAATATTCACTAAACTAGAAGCACTTCATATTTTGACAACAAACTACATGCACTAGATGCACAGACTATAGGTACTTACATGGGTCATTCGAGCCGCGACACAGGCGGCTATGTGACACTTATTCGCACCTCACCGGATGTTTATTGATGTGATGTAGGTATCGTCTCGGTCTTCTTGCGAGGTGGTCTGTGGCTAGATGCTCCTACCTACCTACTGAAGCGCTTACCAAGGCATCTTGCTTAGGTACTGTTGCTACAGTAAAAAGTGCTTCTAGTTTAGTGTTTACTAGATATTATAGCGATATTTAAAATCATCCATCTTTCGAAATTACGTCAAAGCCCCTTAGGAATCAGATTGGTATTGTGTTGGTTTGCATCTGCTTGTTCTATAGCGAGTGAGTGTAACGCTACGTCTTACGTAGGCGAACAACGCGCGAACGCGGCGCGGCGCGGCGCGGCGAAAGCGGCCGCCGCCGCGCCGCGCCGCGCCGCCTGACATTCGCGTGCAAATCGCGCCGCACCGCGTTCGCAACGAGATCGCTTACGTAGGACACTTCTATGGGCATCAAAGGATTGATTTCGCCGCGCCGCGCCGCGCCGCGTTCGCGCGTTGTTCGCCTACGTAAGACGTAGCGTAAGAAGGCGCCTTTTGATATTGAAATCTAATAATTACTCGTACCTACTTAGTACGTAGTGTTAATGTTTGGTTTTTTGCGGGGAACGGGGGAATAAAAAAAAGTTTATTGTCTCGTAATATTCCATCACGTCACGTGCGTCCATTCGATTTTACCCTTATTAACAAGGATCATTTTGAGAATACGTACTGCTTTGCTTGAGTCGGAATCGAAATCGCATTAAAGTTAGGTAATGGACATAGAAATGGTCGATTTGGGAGCAAATGTAAGTATCGAATAGAACTTAGGGAATGGTGTTGGTGTCACACCGATGCGATCTTTTGGCCCAACCTCCAAATGCGAATTTCTTAAGTAATAATCAAATGAATCAATTTCGAGGGTAAGTAAAAATCGCCCAAAAATAGTCCAATGCTTCTCCAGAATGAACAAACACAACCGTTGTGTCCCATAGAATATGAATAACGGTACCTAAATATTTCTAAACGATTTCAAAATTATTCCCAAAGTTAGTTCTGAAGAAATTGATATATGTTCGATAAAGGAATTAGGTATGTTTTTGCTAGAAAGTCTGTAATATTAAGCCTAGGTATGTCATTGTTTTTAGAAATCTTATATAATTAGACCGTAAAAAGTATGCAGCGATTTTGATAGCCCACGCAGTGCAAGTGTCATTTTAAACGTCAAACTTCTATGAAATTATGACGTATAAATAACACTTACACTGCGTGGGCTATCAAATCCGCTGCAGAATTTAAATTTCAAGACACAATGAGCGAACTTCGGTGTGACAACCGCCATCTACAATAGAGGTAAATATCAGAGCTTCGCAGGCCGGGCACGTCCGTGATTGGTCATTTCAGTATATCCTGTTAGACGCCGCACGAATCCCAAATGAATTATGAGAATTGTTTACCGATACTTACGGATTTGGTCGGTTTTCGGCAAAAAGATCGCGTTAACATTTTAATTTGAAAATAAAGAAGACAGTCCCATCCTCAGACGGAGTGTGTGCCTCGAACTCTTAATTTCTACTGCTGACAGTACTTACATTTTTTAAACTTTTACTTTCACCCCCTCATTCATAAACGCGCTACAAACTTCAATTAGCTAATAATCGTGTGTCTTTATCTGTCATTTTGACTTAGTATATAGGTTGTAAGAAAGGGATAAAATTAAACTAAGGCCCGTAAAGTTGTATGAATAAGAGGGTTACCCATTGCTCGTATATTATGTTATTTTTCTCCAATATGCTCGGAAATGTTCACCTTACTGTAGCAAAAATAGTACGGGAAGTTCTTCGTTAATGTCAAACTCTAACTAACAAACATCAAACTATCGCTGTCCTGTTCTAGCGGACGGGAAGAAAAAAAACACTACAGTAATAACTTATTACTGTAGTGTTTTTTACTTTTTAGTAATAAAAAACGCAAACAGCCAATTATTATTGCCGCGAGCCGCTTCTACACGACCCGATCAGCTATCATTTCACGTGTATGATCGTGCGAATACTGCTTAATAAAATCAAAGATTATTTTTATATTTTTTTTAAATCTCATCCGTGTTCATAAAGCTTACATAGTTTGTCAAAGGACTTTCTCATTTCAAACATAGACAAAGAGAATCATACTATCTTTGTCTTACACTAGTACTAGCACCCAAAAGAAAAGGATGGGTGTAGTTTTCCTGGTTCTTACTGACTGAAAAGTTGGTTTGACAAACTATATTGCGCAATTATATTGAATGAACGAATATTGAATGGTACTGAATGGCAGAATAAGTTTGTGCCTTTAACTTTTAAAAATTAATTAAAGAGGGAAATTGTTTTTGACATTTTGGATGTGAAGGTTTGATTTGAGTGATGCTTGATGCTTAAATAATAATTATTTTAGCTTATTTCCTCGCATGTTTCGAGAAAAGCACTATATATGCCTCGGCAGGAATAGCAATTCGTGGATTCGTCTTCTTTGTCGGACTCCGCTTCGCGTCGTCCGACAAAATCGAAACTCATCCACGAATTGCCCTTTCCCGGCCTCTGCAATAATGTACTATATGTTATGTGATTGTTGACTATAATAATATTGTCTACCCAAGAACAAGTACCCTAGAAAAAATTACACAAATTAAATTATAAGATTTAATGGGAAGTCTCTCAAGTCTCGATTCAATGGACCTACCTACTTACCTAATATGAAATTTCTGACTTATGAATATAACTTTAAGAGTCGGATAGGTCCCCCGCCGTCATCTCTATATTTTTCACTTTAAGTAAGTTCCCTTCACTTGGCTTGGTTTCTGACGCATGTTTCCTGAATTTTCTAGCTGAAATCGTCTTAAATACGAAATGAGTATTTTATAATGTAGGTACTATGTAAACTAGACTTGGTGTTCCCTAGGTATTCCCTAGTGGTCGAATAATATATTCTAAGTGAATTATTGACATTGACATCACATACCCATACCCATTTAAACACTTAGGCATGTAACGCCACAATTAATTGCCTTAATAGCAAGGATATTGCGAGTAATTAAACTAACCCATTTCCCGTGGCCATCACATTGTTCACATGTTGTTCACCATAACCGAATTTACGACATACGACCGATTCCCATTTGTCATTCACCGCCATATCATCGTCATTAAACAGGCTTAAACGATTTCATTTTCGACTTTCCCTCAAACTTCATTCGTAGCACCTAATCACAGTTCATGGACAGTATAATCCTCTTATTTATTGGCCATAACAACAATATTGCTAGCAATAAAAGGCGTAAGTCGCATAAAACTACTGTAAAACCACGTCATTTTAAGCTAGTGTTATAACTGCCGACAGTGTGCGACCTATACAGATTTATAAACAGTTTTGGTGCTAATGAAATTATATTGAATTGCCATAAATTAAAGCCACAATGGCTAGTAGGGTGACCACAATGATGGGCCAAATTGGAGCTAGTGCAGCGCTTACAATGGACGTATTTGGGTTTTATAGTCGCGGTAACAACACGGACCACCCTTAATGTTTGGGCGCGGACAATTGTACCGGGAAAGATGTTTTGGTCGGTCACAGAAATGTGATGTGACGTAATTTATTGGAGTAAACTGTACTGAATAAATAAGAGTCAATATTTGACCACACGCGCCTTTTGGTTATCACTTTTATTAATGGTATCCTATGGAATAGGTTGCATTATTGCTTGCCCTTTGATCGATATTTCGAGGAACTTAAGTGTAGGCGTATTTTTTTTTACAAGGAGGCTTGAGCTTGAGGAAAAAAGATAATGTTTTTTTACGGATAGGTATATGAAAATTCATGCATCATACCTGACTTTTTGACTTAATTGTGGGTTATTTTTAACACCATTGTTGTAACATAGCGTGACTACCAAAAATCTCCGCCTTTTGCCTTGCACCCCTCTCGAACAATGCCAACAAATTGATAATAACAAACGATGCATTCCTGGTTCACCATTGATAATTAGGGAATAATTTTATAAAATATCCCGCTCTTATGAGCTTCTATTTTGTCCGGTTACTTTTCTCTCCTCGTATCTACGTCTGTTTTAAAATAAAACTCAACTTAAGTCAGTTGAAATAAAGGTTAGTTTACAATAAACTTATAGGGGATAGGAGGTTAAGAAAAAGAGAAGTTTGTTTGGAAGATGACGGGGAATTCTTCACAAAGGGATGTAGGGCAAGCGGGAGCGTAGGTAGCGGCGTGAGCGCAGCAGACCTTCCGTCGATATCGTAGACAGCGGGACACCATTGTCGACCTCGCCATTGTACTTACAGCCTAACTAAAACGACGTAACTCTCTACTACTCTCATTGTCCCATACAACCTTTCGTTTTAGTTAGGCAGTGCAGCACCGCGCACTGACCAAAAATCATTAATTTTCTATCACAAAGCGAGAACCCACAAATCGAAACACAAAAAAACATTCACTGGTCACTGACACAGATGCATCGAATATTTCCATCTGACTTTTAATTATACGATTTGATGACGAAGCTGCCGACAAAGATTCTTCTGATTATTCATATGGAGCTCATAATTTCCATCGTTACCGTGTTTACGCTCGGAACGGTTCGCTTCTTTAATTACCTTTAAAACTTTATTTACTACATTGCAATTGGACCTTTTAGCAGTCATTTAATACCCCATGTTTATTCAAGCCCACATTAAAAAGGAGGACTTAACTATATGAACAACTTTGCAAGCTTTCAGGGCATGCAAAATATTTAAAGTAGTATCGTGCCTTATTCTACACAAGCGGCATTATACTACTCACGTGTCTGAAATCCACTTAAAATTTAAAAATAAAAACAATGCAACTATTGTTTCTTTTTGTAAAGTGAAACGGGAGCGTCCACGTAGAGTAGACTAAACTACTACTTATTCGTCGGTGTTGTGGTATAAATCACGAACTCTTTTGTGATTAATGTCAACGTTAAAGCATAAATATTCGTATTTAGTGCAGCACCCGTACCCGACCGGATTAACAAGACCTCCAAACTCCAAATGTGGTCATAAATAAAAGTTTCAGCTGACTGTTTACTCATCTGATCACAATTACGTATTAAAATCCCTACATAAATCTAAAGTCTCTAGCTAGATAAAGCGTCTTTTGATATCACCAAAATATTTAAACAAATCATTGAAGTATTAATAACATGTGGCGTAACAAATACGATTAAGAGCGCCGAGGCCCAGATGCTTGGGGTAAATTAAAAAGCGTCATTGAAAAAGTAGTCTTTGTGTTGGCAAAATTCTCTTTATCCGGTAAACCGGAATCCGCGGCCCCTCCGAATAATGCTAATCATAATGGCATTACATTCATTCGCCGGATTTCGTCAAGTATCCGAGGATCGGTCCCGAATTCTCTTAATTTTTTTCTTGTCCCGGGGACTCGTCCTGGGTTTTTTCATCGCGAACATCTAATTCAATCTGAACGATTGTGTCTGCTAATTGAAAAATTAACATGATTTCGCTAATCACGTTTCGAAATGGTCTAATCATGTTAGGAGAGTTTTACCCCCTTATTCATAAACGTTTACTTAAGTTACCAATCCGATAATAATCGTTTGTCCTTTTCCGATGTATTAGTATGATGGAGAGGGACAAACGATTATTATCGGCTTGGCAACTTTAGTAAACGTTTATGAATAAGGGGGTTAATGATTTTAAACAAAATTCAATAAAGGAGATTCTTAATTTCAATTGAAAATAAATATGTCAATAATATGTTGAAATTGTACTTAAGTATAATGTTTATCGGATAAGAATACTACGTACAATAAAGAATTTTTGAAACAGGTGTGTAACTTACAGTGCATAAATAAAAGTACCTACTACTTAGGCATAATTTATGTTCTCACAATACAAAAAATATATATTACCTACTTAGGTACCTAGTAGGTAAAAAACCTACCTAAAGAAAGTAGTTTTCAGTGCTATCGGTTTCTGTGGTTAGTTTTTTGAGTTTTTTCATTGCGAACATCTAATTCAATCTGTACGATTATGTCTGCTAATTGAAAAATTAAAATGATTTCGCTAATCACGTTTCGAAATGGCTAGCTAGAATGGGTAACTTTTATTCTTAAATTTAGTTTAGCCCTATTTAAGATAATTCCAGTCGTAAGTTACCAAAGTTAGGAATTTTATTGTATTTTACATGGGTAACATTTTCTGAAATAAAACATACATACATTAGAGTACATTACTGTAGTTGCGATGAAAAACATTGCAAAATGATGCACATTTGGCCACAATATCCCCGTATAAAGCCATACAATTATGAGTTAATGCCAACCTTACAAAGTGTGGCCATTAGCACAACTGATACAAAATATTTTGACATTTACGGCGACAAAATATGTATGGGTCCTAAGGGATCCACAGCAAAGCCCGGGTGTGTGACAAAGCGGCCAGACAGCTAGGAAGATCGATTCGATTTATGTTTTTTTCGAAACACAATAGGGTCTATTTATCTGTCGATAATGGTGGTTGAACATTTGGCGGGGATCGAGTCATTTGGTAATGTGGTTAGTTATGGTGATCAGAATCACATGTCATGTCGGATTCATTTGCGGTTTGCGATTAAGTTCATGTTTCTGGTTTTAACGGCGTACTACGGCGTTACGTGATTAATAGTGATTATCCAATAATACCTACTTACAGCACTTAATGCACATAATTCTAATGTTACAAGAATATTACTGAAATATATATATACTTGGTAGAGCTTAAAATAAGTAGGCTTGCATAGTGTATTTTGGCTAGGTTACAGCTATATGCTGCGATAATATTCTGAAATAAACATAATTAAAAAATTATATAAATAGACATACGAGTAAATTATCTTGCTTTTTGCGCGTACACGATTACGCATTTTCTTCATGATCAGAGGTAAAATAAAGACAATTTGGAACATGTCCAAACTATCAATCTCCCTTGACAAATCCAAACGATATCCAAAGATAACAATCATATGAGAAACACTACTTTTGTTTAGTCTCCGCCAAGAATGAAAAATATCCCCAATCGGTAGTCCTTTTATCTCACATAAGATAACATTTATTTAGATCTCTTTTGTAGTACGTGACTACTTAAGTGGTTAATTTGGACACAAACGTGACAAGCGAGAATACAGAAAAATATTTTCATCCGACATCAAGGAAGCTTCAGCAGTAAAACGTAGATTTAACATCTACCACTGAAGTTAGCACCACTTTTACTAGAACTCTGATTGTGCTAAGTTATTTGGTGTTTCTAGTGTTATTTATTAGGATCGAAAAGGGCAGGGGAGGTCAGAGAAGAGTGGTGGTAGTAAGAATCGGTTGACGAGGCAGTGGTATTGTGATTTACAACTTCCTGAGCGCGCGGGCGTTACTTGGCTGTGTTGGCACTGCGTTTGATGGCACTGGGCATGTGCTTCTATTACTTGTTGAGTGCGGCTGAGTTGAGCTTTGAGGAAAACTAGTGTAGCTGTGACCTTGACATGTGTAGCAATCATACATTAATTAATAATTTATTTAAAACAACAAGATTCATACTTATCAGATGCTTACACGATATCAACACCTTATTTTCTAAATAAGAATTCATAAACCTTTAATTACGTTCTTCTCATTTGCCTATTGTATTTTTATGTTTATCACTGCCAATCAGCAGACTTGTGCGCATACCTGATGGGCCCGCTCCATCAGAGATTGACAGTCGGTATTACCAAAAATTATGTCAGGTATAATAATATAAATATTATATAATATCAATAGGTAGAGTCTGTGTACTGGGCACCAAGCCTAGGACCTATCAAATATACAATGATACATTGACAAACGCCAAACGAAAAGTAAAAACGTACTGGAATGACAGATGCTACGACAAGTCACGTTACTAAATCCATACATTATTTAGGTTTCGATTGGCGTTTTCTATCAACGATTGTCATCTAAGCTAGGCCTGCTGGAGTGGTTAAACTTACAAAGCCTACACTTACACTTGCACTTACACTTGCACTTGCGCTTACACTTGCACTTATACTTGCACTTACACTTGCACTTATACTTACACCTATGCTTACACTTACAGAGGACTTACGCTGGTTGACTTTAGTGCACGACTCTTTTGCACTCGGTAAATAACACCCTGGACTGGCACATAATGCCACATACGAGATTTACGTCCTTTTTAGTGTTTTGTACAATGACTGCCGGAATGTGTGTATGTTTGGAAGATAATTTATGGACGTGGAGAATGGATAAGTATTAAATAATAGTACTGTGAATTCAAATGAAGAAGTAACTAGGTTTCTTACTTAGGAACAGTATTTTATTATAACACATTTCTATTTCAGTCTTAGTTGATAGGACTTTCGTAAATGTTTATACATTTCTTTAAACACAGCAAACGGAAAACATCTAAACCAAACTTTACACTCTACATTACTATTTAAAAATAATGTTATGCACTTTTATTGTCAACTGGATAGCCCAATTTTATTATTGAAAATGGAACAATTAATTCTTGTATTTTCAATCACGATCTTATTAGACCAAGATGAAGGAAATTAATTAGAATTGTTATAGCGTAAAGAAAAATTCTTAGCCAAATTGTAGGTGTAGGTATATAAATTCGTATAGGTACATAATTTAACAAATTTGCCGCCGTTTGCTACTGACAAGATTTGCTTGACCCAGTATATGTATATATCGACAGGTTATAATTAACAATAACCAACATAAGGCTCTAATTTTCAATACCTACCTATTATTTATTCCCTCCCTATCTCTAGACATGTACTTGCAGTTAGTAGAAATGAAACTTTCCAAGAGGAATAACGTAAATATCAGTAGAGACCTTGCCGACAGCATTCACTAATAAAATATGTACCTACATACATACCTAAACTGTATGACAAATAAAATATTCAAACAAGAATGCATTGCAGAGAGTGGCGGCATTTCCAAAGAGCACAATTCGCGCCAAAAGAAAAAGGTCGCATGAGCTTTTAAAACCGATAGACATGCGTCTGGTTTTCCTAAAAAGAGCTTGGCAATTTTTGCGAGAAAGCCAATAAAAGGCTTTCATGTTCCCCGCCCTTTTTGATAATCGTGCACTTAGTGTTTGATTTCTATCAGATTTTATAAATGCACTTTGAACTGGAATTATTTGCGGGAAGTTCTGCCGATAAGCCGGATGTGTTGGTTCTATGGTTTAACGAGATCATCTTAGATCTTATATACGTGATATGAATGTATAACTAGAGATTTTATGGGACATATTTAACCCCACAACACAAGCGTTGAACTTACTGTCGGGCTAGGTCGATTTGTGTAAGATTGTCCCATAATATTTATTTATATTGTCATAAAGCAATGTGATATTGTTTGTGTAGCCGATACGAGTGTGATAATATTTTTGGCATAATTATATTAAACATAAACAAAATAATTTGAATAGGTAGTAGGTATAACTAAAACTACTATTGTAATATTACAACTAATCTGCAATAAAAAGTAACTAGGTAATACAATAACTAAAATTCAATATTTAACTTTATTACATACTGATAGTAAGCAGCACATGTATTACTTTCATACCTACCTAGTTTTATTAAATTACCACTACTTCTCTAATTGATATTGCTATTCATTAGTGAAATATTTATTATACCCCATATTTTTAAGTAAGCAAATGCCTTCTGTATCCTAATTAGGTCATTACTAAATGCGGTATTATATTCATAATTACACATAATAAAGTAGGAGGTTATCTTATTGAAAACATTGATAAAACCGGGGTTATTAGTGCCCACTTAGACTTGTAATTAGTAGAATTACTTTAGACGTGACATCTTGAAAAATAATCTTTGTTTCTTAGAATTATTTGTGTTGAGATATAAAAAATAACTTGTTATTTATAACCCATATTTTGTAGGTTGATAATTATATTATTTACTCAAGTCTATAAGGGGTCATCCATTAATTACGTCACACTAATTTCTAGGTTTTTTGACCCCTCCCCCCCTCCTTGTCACACTTGGTCACATTTGGCAAACCCCTCCCCCCTAGTGTGACGTCACATTTTTTCTACGAAATCGCCAAATCGAATTAAGTAAGTACCTAAGTATTATATAAGTATTTTTGACGATATAAATATTAGTAATTTTATAACCCAAAACTGCTTAGGAAAGAAAATTAAACGAATAAAAACGATTATCGTTTCGAAAACTTGTTATTTAAATGTACAGCGAATAAAATAATTTTAATAAATTTTTGGTTACTGATGAAGTTAAAGTGACGTCACAAAGTTTGTGTCTCTCCCCTCCCCCATATCACAATATGTCACATTTTCTTGATCCCCTCCCTCCCCCTAAACGTGTGATGTAATTAATGGATGACCCCTAAGAATAAAAACAAAGCTTTGATACCTACTTAGGTAAAAGCGAAACTACTTAGGTATAGTCAGATTCGTGAAAGAGCATCACTATATAGATATTCACAGAATGTAAGTGTAGATATTACGTACCTACCGTAAAATCGGGTAACTATAGTCCTTAAGTACAACTATGGCCCAGTTTTTAACGTTGATTATTAACGAGCCTTTGTGACTTCGTTACGTATATTTTGGAGGTTAGATACAGTAATGCTCTGTCTATATTATACACTCAACATAATTTGGAACTTTAATTTGGACCATAGTTGTTGTAAGTTGTGGACTAAAGTTACCTGATTGAATTTAGATGTTTTAATCTTTAACTTTCATTTCGACTTCAATATTTTTACGTCACGATTCTTTCGTTAGTCTTCTAAATAAATAACATTTTAGTTATTACAAAACCAAAATCCTACGTTCTATATAGCCCGATTCCCAAAGGGAAGTAAGTTCTGAGAAGATCCTTAGAAACTTTTCTTATAAACTACAGGAAGTCAAAACATTTATAATAAAATCGATTTCGATAACTGTAAGTGTCATGACAACAAATGATTAACGATTGGACACATCAGACCATCCATAGATCGGGTGCGGTTCAATTTCATCGTTGTTAAAGTCACCCCTAGCCAAGATGCCGATCTCAAACGATCTACGTCAACAAAACGCTTTCTGATTCTCTGCGATTAGAGGCTTAGCTCAAACGTTTGACATCTTGGCTAGGCACACTGATCATACGTAAACCTCAATTACATGCTGTAAGGTCTAATATGTTCAGTTAAGTTTGCTACAGTTAAGTACCAGTCCATCATTTTAGATTTAAATGTAAAATGTTGTGCTAAGAATTTTATTTAACATTAATTATTTAAACACCTAAATATTTAGGTATGGCACTTATAAGTTATTCACAGTCCCAAATAATAAAGCTTTGACTCTATCAAAAATTTGTCTCAAGAGAGCTAGAAACGATATGGATTAGATGTGTCAGTGTTAAAAGTGACGTTTTTGTTTGAAGAAACGTCACATTTGACACTGACATATCTAATCCATATCGTTTCTGGATCTATTAATTGATGTATCTTTAAGTTCGAATCGGGCAGTGTTGACTTCTTGGAGGGCATTGGAAAACTTTGACTCATAACAAAATATTAACGCATTTTTTATAACATTATCCATTTGACATCCCTTGATCGTTCATGATAAGATAAGGTTATATTGGATCAAACGAGAATTTACAAATTATTTCATAACAAAGGAAAGTATTGTGACAGGCAACACTTTTACTGCAATGTAAAAATTACCCTTTCACACAAAAGCTTTGCCTACTAACTTGTCATGTCATGACCAGTCGTCAACGAATTTCACTATCTATCCATTAATACCTTTCCTTTCATTACCAACAAAGTTGAAACCATTATCATCATGTACATCACGTACCAATGTCAACACGTTGCCCGGGGTATTTAAACTATGACGTCATACGGTGAGTAACTTGTCAGGTCCCACAGATAAGGGTTATCTTATTATCTGGCAGGTAGACGAACAAAGCACAGATAAAAAATAATCATGCGCTAGGCAAGGATCGCACGCAAGGGATTATGCACTTCCGTGCGTTGTGTCATCGCCTGTGCAATATTATGGAACGTAACACTGATAAGAGTATTGAATATGAATCAACTCTATCTAGAAATATTTTTTGGAACAACACACTTTCTGTCTGTGTTTGTTATAAATACGCGGTAGTTAGTGTAACGACACTAACAGCCGCATATTTATAAATCTCGACTTATTTAAATAATAAATCAGTCGATATTTAACTTTTTAATATATACTGGGTCATTGCGCTAGTTTTTGTGCGATAGGTAGGTACTCTATTACAGAGACCTAGGACAGTTTTTTATTTATAAGTTTTTCTTTCTTATTTTTTACTTGTGTTGCATTACAATTACCTAAGGTAATATAGTTCTTATATCTGTCATAAATTAAATAAAAGATGTCTCCTGAGACATAATACAGGAGTATTAATTTCAACTGAATGAGTACTTACTTACCAATTTATATTATTAATTTACATAAAGATCCACAAGAATTCCAACAACCCTACCGTATCTAATGTAATATGTACAGTCAAGGAATTTAAATTCCGACCCATTTCGTACTTTGTCACAGTGACAACCGTATGAGGTCTCTAGCGGCTTTCATATTGATTGTCACTGTGACAAAGTACGAAATGGGTCGGAATTTAAATTCCTTGACTGTACCTTTTATTTTACCTATGTAAATAAGGAACCAAAAGTTAGTGATTAATTGCCTACTGCATTTATTTGATGTTGCTCTATTTGTACTAGAACTAGTCAAACCAGTTGTATAAAAAGGAAAAGAGCATCATGCAAAACTACATCCAGCTAATCACGACGTAAGAAAACAACCTATTGTCCTCACTTCTCAGTGGCGACTCTATTGAAATTTTGATTAAAGAAATACAAACAAAGTACCGCCATGTTTATAAAAGCTCGCGAAGCTCGCTTCTGTTCATGCCAATCTTGCGGCCAGCAACTTGTTGCCGTTGTGAACTTTTAAGAAAAACGAGAGGCGCGCATCGGAGCTCTCTGTCGGGGGAGGAGCGAGCGAGCGGGGAGCCGGCCGGTCGCTCAACTCGCCGCACGCCGTCACTCAGTCCATGCCCACTCGCCGTCGGGAGCGGTCGCCACGCTTCTCCGCACGGCCCGTTATGTGTACTTCGTAACAAGTTTGACGGGAAACTCGTGAAGTCGGAAAATGTGCGCGTCAACAAACCAAGTGACGATTTGAATTGAGTGACAGTTGAAAAGTGTTAAAAATGTTGTCAATGGGATTATTGGCGGTGGCCGTCTGGAGTTGGACGTGGTTGGGAGCCGGCGGGGCCTCGCTGACGAGCCGGGTGGCGGAGGCGCCGCAGGAGTGCGAGTGGCAGCGCGTGTCCGGCGGGCCCGGCGAGCCCACGCGCGTGCAGCTGGCCTGCTCGCTGCGCACGGCCGCCGGCGCCACCGACCTGCTGGCCGGCCTCAGCGCCTCGCAGGCGCAGCGCATCACCGCGCTCGACCTCCACTGCACCGATACACTGTTCTTCGAAAGTTCGCTCGACGTCGGCAGAAGAAAAGAGGAAGGAACCGAACTCCTCTCCCGGTTTCACAATTTGAAAGAATTGAGAATAGAATCCTGTAAGATACGTTACGTTCCTTCGGCAGTGCTTTCGCCGCTAAGTGGTTTACGTGCGTTGAGCATACGGACTCATAACACGGATTGGTCTGCGATGTCAATGGAATTCCATCGGGACACGTTTCGTGGATTGACCGATCTAAGATCGTTGGACTTGGGTGATAATAACATTTGGGTGTTGCCGTCGGAGATATTCTGCCCGCTGTACAACTTGAAAGAGTTGAATGTGACACAGAACAGGTTGCAAGACATCTCTAACTTGGGATTCTCGGACTGGGGTAACGGTCCCACCGCCCCCGGGAAGTCGTGCAATACTGTATTGGAAACGCTGGAAATGTCGCACAACGAAATTAGCGCGCTGCCAGATAACGGCTTATCGAGCCTGCGCGCTCTTCAAAAGTTGTTTTTGCAAAACAATAGAATATCTAACGTTGCTGATCGTGCCTTCGTCGGTCTCAGTGATTTGCAAATACTGAATTTATCTACAAACGCCTTGACTGGATTACCACCTGAAATGTTCCAGTCCTCTAGAGACATTAAACAGATATATTTGAATAATAACTCACTGAGTGTGCTCGCACCTGGACTCCTGGAGGGATTAGATCAACTACAGATATTGGATTTGTCCGTGAACGAGTTGACTAGCGAGTGGGTAAATAGAGACACTTTCTCAGGATTAGTTCGCCTTATAGTTTTGAACTTATCCCATAACAGAATCACTAAAATTGATGCGCTGCTATTCCAAGATTTGAATAATTTACAGTTTCTAAGTTTGGAGTATAACAACATTGGGCGAATCGCAGATGGCGCGTTTTCTAATTTGAAAAATCTTCACTCGCTATCGTTGGCTCATAACAACATTATCGAAGTGGACAGCAGCCATTTTTCGAACCTGTATGTACTGAATCAATTATTCCTGGACGGGAACCGAATAACAAAAGTGGACCTACGCTCGTTCGAAAACATAACGAAGCTCCACGATTTAGGCCTCAGTGGGAACCAGTTATCCGAAGTACCGGAAGCCATAAAGACGTTGAGATTCTTGACATCTCTGGACTTAGGCATGAATAGAATTACTAAAGTTACTACCACGCAATTTGAGGGCTTAGACGATTTATACGGCTTACGACTTGTGGGTAATAAAATAGAGAAAATATCAAAGGACACTTTTGTCGCTTTGCCGTCTCTGCAAATATTGAACTTGGCCTCAAATAACATTGATCAGATTGACGACGGAGCTTTTGCGTCAAACCAACAATTGAAAGCTATCGGATTAGATGGAAACAAATTAGTGGATTTAAAAGGGATATTTACAAACACTCAGCCCCTTGTTTGGCTTAACGTATCAAATAATGAGTTGCTTTGGTTCGACTATAGCCACATTCCCTCGAACCTCGAGTGGCTCGACATGCATGAGAATAAAATAGAGAAACTGGAGGACACTTACGGCGTGAAGGAGTCTTGTAACGTGAAGATGCTCGACGTCAGTCACAATAAAATAAGAAGTATCGACGAATTCTCATTCCCGAGCAGTATTGAGACGGTCGTTTTGAATAATAATCATATCGAAAAAATAAACGCCGGCACTTTCCTGCAAAAGTACAACCTCAACAAAGTCATGATTTATTCAAATAAGATAAAAACACTCGAAGTCGGCGCTTTTGCTATATCAGCTGTTCCCGAGGAGAAAGATTTACCCGAGTTCTATATCAGCGAGAACCCATTTGTGTGCGACTGCACAATGGAGTGGTTGCAGAGAATTAACCAATTAAGTGACCTACGGCAGCGCCCGCGAGTAATGGATTTAGAAAGTGTAAGGTGCTCTTTAACTCATTCACGAGCAAAATTGGACGTGCTTCTACTTGAGGTCAAATCTTCAGAGTTTCTGTGCGAGTATGATTCACACTGTTTCACTTTGTGCCATTGTTGTGACTTTGACGCCTGTGATTGCAAGATGACTTGTCCAGATAGGTGCTCGTGTTATCATGATCTCACTTGGAACTCCAACGTGGTCGATTGTTCGGCCGCCGACTACGATCACGTGCCGGACCGAATACCGATGGACGCGACCGAAATATACTTGGATGGAAACGATCTAAAGGAATTAGGCAATCACGTTTTCATTGGTAAAAAACGGCTCCAAGTTTTGTATCTCAATAACAGCAACGTTAACACAATACAAAATAGAACATTTAACGGGATCGAGTCTTTAAGAGTGCTCCACTTGGAAAACAACAACTTGGAGGTTTTGAGGAACACTCAGTTTACGCGGCTACAGAATTTGAACGAGCTTTACTTGAGCGACAACAAAATCAAAGTCATAGAGAATGATACGTTTAATTACCTCCCGTCGTTGGAGCTTCTGAACCTTGACAATAACGGGTACGTTGATTACATGCCGTGGCGAGTCATTACCGAGAACAACCCGCGCACTCGCGTCTCTGTCGACGGGAACAATTGGCTCTGCGATTGCAAAGACGTCGCTCAACTTAATCAATGGCTTATAAAAAAGTCAAAAGACACCGAAACCATGATGTGCTACTTCGCTCACGGCCAGCCTATGAACAAAACTATAGCGACCGTAGCGAAGGAATGCGTATCAGAAACCGCTACCGAAGAAACAGAGACCGAGACCCTAAAGCGATTATTCATTGAGTCGAATGACGGTGTAGAAAATTACATTCCATATATCGCGGTGGTACTCATAATAGCAATCATTCTTTTACTAATGTGCGCTCTACTCTTCATGTTCAGAGAGGACTTTAAGTTATGGATGCACTCGAGATACGGCGTGCGAGTGTTTAGTTCCACGCCTAAAGACATGAACGACAACAAAAACAAGCGCTTCGACGCTTTCTTTGTGTACAATCCGCGGGACGAGGATTTCGTGACTCGCGCAGTTAGTTCCGAGTTAGAAAACTCCGGTCACTCGTTGTGTCTACAGCACAGAGACTTGCAGTTAATTGAAAGACGCTCCGGCGATAGTTTAGTGAGTGCATCGGAAAGTTCTAAGAGACTAATAATAGTGTTATCGATAAACTTTTTACAGCAGGAGTGGTACGCGGCCGAGTCGAGAGCGGCCGTACAAAGTGCTATAAACTCAGTGAACGTTAGACATCGGCGTCAAAAAATAATATTCCTAGTGACGACGGACTTGAGTGCCATAAACATAGATCCGGACCTAAAAGTGTTGCTCAAAACGTGTACAGTGATCGTGTGGGGGGAAAGAAATTGTTGGGAAAAGCTAAATTTTCGGTTACCGGATGTGGACGTGACTTTGCCGAATCGGACGCTTCATAACGCTAATAATATGAAAACGGGGAACCGGGAGGGGTTCGGGCGGCACGGGAACCTGAGGTACACAGCGCCGCCTACGTCTCAGGATCCCTGGTACAAGTATGGGATGGCTCCGCCGGTGCTGATGATGTCGAGCCCTATGCACTCTACCAGTGCGAGCGCGGAGGTGTCCGCTCGCAGCACGGAGGACGAGACGTGCTCCGTGGCCAGCAGCGACGGCCGTCCTGACGGTCTACCACACCACCACAGCTACGTCTCCATTGACAACCATCAGTGCGAAGAACGGCCCTTGAGGCCCGTGCAACAAATACCCATGTCTAACACTAGGCCTAACAACATGCGAAAGACTTACTTTGTTTAACTATTTATAAATAGGAATCGTGTAAATTTGTAAATATAGTTTGTAACGTATTAAAAATAACCGACGATTAATTGAAGTACCTAAGCTGTATAACATTTTAGTAAGCAAATGTTGGTGCTGCATTAAAGCTATTAAGTGAACATTATAAAATTGTTTCTCATGGCTTAATAGTGAATGTAACAGAATGACGGGAAAATTTAATCGTACCGATTTGTCGCATTTATAAATGTATTTGTACCTGTCAGCTTTATTCTCTCAACTTCGAAAAACCATTTTTGTTGTAGAGCCTAACATTCCTGTCTTTGTATTGAATAATGTCTGTAACTGGTAATGTAATGATCGTAACTGGTATTTTAAGGTTCCTGATTAATTTAATCCTGGTATAAGAAACAGGTTGTAACGATATTTGTGATAACGTTAGGTACTTATAATAATGTGGAAGACTACGAAATAAAGTGAGACGAGAATGTTGTAAAATAACAAGAATGTATAAATAATTTAAGGTGTGTGGTTGGATTGTTTCAAACATAATTGTATATAGAATGTTATGGAAAGGTATAGAAATTTACGACTGAAGAGTTCGTAGGCGATATGTATGAAACAATTTAACCGAAGTTGTTAAAGAACTGAACTGTACCCTAGTCAATTGTAAATAGCTACTTTTATAGAAATAAGTACATAATTTGTGATGTAATTTTTAGCTAGACTATGAAAATTTTCGTATTTATTACGCTTCCAATCGCAGAGTATAAATAAAACGATATTTTATCTAATCCTCCGTATTTGATTGATAACATCCCGTTCGCTTAAATATTTCAATAAGCGGTCATTTCCTTTTTGTTTATGAAGTCGTAGTTTCTTAAAACTCATATTTCTCATAACGACGTGACGACATAACGTACCGAATTAACTAATAATAAACATATACGTTTCTTAAGTCCATAGCTTTATCTAGCATCAGCAGAAATGATTGAATAGAGTCTCAAAAAACCTCATCGGCATAGCTAATCAATTTACCGAATCGCTTTGTTCGCCCATCCACAGACAAATGTATAAATATTTATTTTTATCTAAAGTGATCAAGCTGGATAAGGATCACGCCCTGGCCGGTTGTTCACGAAGCTCTCCGCCCTCTTCTGCGCAAGTAAACATTACAAGCCTATACCTGATATTATAGATAGATACTATGCATCTGGAGGTCAAAGTAAACTAGATATTAGCCCACTCATGAGAAGAAACTCTTTTGTGAATAGGAATGCTGGCCGGTACGATTTTAATTTGAAAAGCGGGCGCGACAGCGCTCGCGCCGAGCCGCAGCCCGCTGCGAAACTATAAATCATCTTACCGGCCAAGACGGATGAATAAACAACATTTTAATTGACTTTTGAGTACGATGTCTCTTCGTTACCTCAAAACTGGAGCACAACCGCCAGGTGATTCACGATCAAGATAAACCTTTAAACTGTTTCCGTCTTTCAAGTGTTTGATTCACAATTTAATAAGAAATGCGTGATGAAGTGCGACATATCACACTATTTTAACATGTGTTGATTTCCACATGTAAGCGTATACGTGAAGAGCTTCAAAGTAACATAGCTGCGCGAAGATCGTATAATTTAGTAATGAGGCTTATCAATTTCTTAACTCTTGGCTCGACCTACCACAGCGCATCCCATTTACGGCGAACATGATGATGGTTTGAGTTAAATATTGTTTTTAAAGTAATATGGGACGGTTTGAGCGGTGAACTACAATTTGTGTTACTTACTCAAATTATTGTAAACAAAGGTTAACAAGTAGGTACCTACTCTTAAACCTACCTACTTTTATTTAGAAATACTTGGGTGCCGTACTAATTTATCAATTAGTTACAGGTTTATTTATAAAATTTCATACAAATAAAAAATGATGAATTCTTTTGAAACCATAATGATTAGGTGCAACAATTATACCTATTTACGTTTAATGCTTTTGTTTCAAGACATGTTGTAACACACTACACTACACAGTTTAATGTATTTTCGAAATACGATATCCTGCTAATGACACGAGTATGCTCTAGTTCTCATCAATACCTAGGTACTTGTATAGGTTGCTATTACCTTCCTTTTGTGTTATACTTTTTTACTACTCGAATACACTTAACTATAAGGTACTTTGGCTTTGTATGTGATACTGACTGTACCAGTATATACTGATATAAGTGAACATTTTGCTTTCCAGCAGCTTACGCCGAAAAGTTCACCTGGGGGCCGTTTCTCAAAAGCTTGTAACTTGTAATAAAATATAAGCGGATGTCACTTTTTGACTGCTTTTGTTAGAAAGGCACTTCCACCTGTATTACATGTTACAAGCTTTTGAGAAACGAGCCCCTGATCGTGGCTGTACTAATACTAAGTATAATAAAAGACCAAAACTAACTAAATTTTTATCGTTTTGGTTTTGACACTTCATTAAAAGGTTTGCTCAGTATAACAACTACCAATTTAGCAGTAACCAGCACCCTGTTATTTGACTGAACTCGATTGGCCATGGCTATCTAGGTTAACTAGTGCTAATTATCAATCTCAGACCATTGGCTGTTTACTTCAACCAGGAATGTTTATTGGTTCACCTGTGTAATTGCGTATAATTTGATTTGCTCTGTAACCAAACAGAATTTAATCATTATAATTACTTTGTAATAATCTGTAATAATCATAAGTAATAATCTGTCAGCTGTTCGGGTGTTCTGACCCGTCCCGTCAGAAGTGTTCTCAAAACCACACAATTTGTGTTTAGATAAAGCCATCAAGAAAAGAGTTATTTTATTACAATCGTTTATGATGTGCCTACGCTAGACTGTAAAAAGAAACATAACCAGCCTCTAACAAAATGTTTACGGGTCGGATATCAATATTGTCGTTATTACGAAGTTTAGAAGTCAACATCAATAATTTAATTGCATATTGAATTACGTAATAAAATGAATTTAAAAATAAATCTATCTAATAAATAATGATACGATGTCATTATTCAAAAAAGTATGTCAATAAAAAGTGATATTATATTCCTGCCAGCCGGTACCTAGGTATTTTCTGACAAAAATATTTTGTAATAAATGTGCCGTTAGGAATGCGAAATTTTAACGCCGTGCCGTATGTTTATTACCTATGATATCTTTATAAATTCATTTTCATAAAGGCCATCAACGCGGTAATAAACCCGTCTGCCGATAACATCACACTCCGTACTTCACGGAAAGCCAAAACGCCGTTTATAGGGACATAAACGTTTTAGAATCATAAACCAAAACCGATCTATTGTCCCCAAGCCTACGCTCGCGACGAAACTAATCGAACGTCCGCTTTTTGTCTTAAGGACAGATATAATCAATTGTCACAAGGATTCCCCACCTAAGTTCAAATCTCGAATCCATTTAGAACGGGTTTGGATAGTCGACGCCTATAAACGATCGGGTATCATGTTACACGGAGAAAAAAGGTGATGAGTGTTCGACTTCGGAGAGTGCTGGCGCAAATTGATGGCCTGCATGTAGGGACACGGCTCGGTCACCGGTAGATTTAGATCCCGGCCCAGACTACACGACATTCGATATTCTGGCCCTAGGGCGATAATGTTAACGTTTAATTGAGACATTTCCGATACGTTGGCGTTTGGGAATAAATCTATTGGCTTTTATAGACGGAACAGATACTTATGAATGTCTATTGAAATGCCTAGGTGGATATTGATGAAATCATGAGCGTATAAGTACCTACTATCAAATGTGAAATATAGAGATCGTATTTATACGTATTCCGCAGATTTACTCTAACTTATTGGTGGCTCTGGTATCAAATGTATTAGACCCAGTTAGAAAACAGATATTTAGGTATTTTGTTAACTTAGGACTCGGTAGGTATATATTTGATTAATTCCTTCCATGAGGCTGGCTCAACTGGACTCGGCTGGAAAGAGCTGGAAGAAGCCGCTCTAGATCGTGACAAATGGAGGATTCTTCTGCGAGCCCTATGTCCCTAATGAGGGATAACAGGAATACATCATCATCATCATCATCAATTCCTTCCATTGATTCCATTCTCGTCCAGCGAATGACAGCAAAGTCCATAAAAGTTGGGTGTCATAATTTATTTAATTCAGCAGTAATTTAGAATGACATTGGAATACTTGCTTTCCGTATGTCCTCGTTCCTATGTTATTATTGATGCAAAGATGGCGAATACCGTATTCTACGAGTTAACAAGTTACAGACTGGCTATAGGCAAGGCAGCACGTTTGTAATTATTAGTTCGCAGCTGCTTCCGTCGGGGGCGGGGCTTGGCTTTTTTAAATAAATGTTCTTCTGTTATTGGTCGAGGGATTACAAATTTAAATTTACCAGGGATGTGTTGAGGGCGAGGAATGTAGCGCATATGTTGAGGTAATGAACTGTTTAGGTTGCGGTTTTTTGTCAATATTCGGAAATCAGATAGAGAATCACCTGCCTTTAGGTGCCATTCGTACAAAACGCGCCAGAAGTTGTCAAGTAACTGTTGTCAGGTGACAAATTTTATCTTTCTTATGTTGTTTGTAAGGTAACTGTGAATGGAAGATGACCAGTCGCGACTGCACTTGAACTAATATTGATACAGTTAAGTTACGTGTCCACTATAGGGTCCATTTAATTAGAACGTCTGTGCGGAAAGTAAACCTTTTTCATCCTCTTTTAACATTATATTATCAAAAAGTTGTCCATACCATCTGCTCTCTTTCAAGTATGTATCTTATAGAACTTTCTTATTTGAAAATCAACTGTTATTTGTCTTGCATACAGTCCATTTTTAGGGTTCCGTAGCCAAAGGGTAAAACGGGACCCTATTACTAAGACTTCGCTGTCCGTCCGTCCGTCCGTCCGTCCGTCGGTCCGTCGGTCCGTTCGTCCGTCCGTCCATCCGTCCGTCCGTCCGTCTGTCCGTCTGTCTGTCACCAGGCTGTATCTCACGAACCGTGATAGCTAGACAGTTGAAATTTTCACAGATGATGTATTTCTGTTGCCGCTATAACAACAAATACTAAAAAAAGAATAAAATAAAGATTTAAATGGAGCTCCCATACAACAAACGTGATTTTTGACCAAAGTTAAGCAACGTCGGGCGTGGTCAGTACTTGGATGGGTGACCGTTTTTTTTGCATTTTTTTTTTGTTTTTTTTGCATTATGGTACGGAACCCTTCGTGAGCGAGTCCGACTCGCACTTGCCCGGTTTTTAAAATATTTAAACTAACGTCAAACAGAAATTCATCATTTATATCGCTAGTTATTTTCGCATACCTATTCACTGCTGGCGTGCAATAACGGGCTGTTTTTAATTAACGTTTTATTCATCGTTATTAAAAATAATGATGTCCAAACACGTATGTCTTGGCAGGTCTATTCTCGGCCTCTTCTAGATTTGGGCAATTAATCCAGTGCAACCCTCTTGGGTGGTTTTTGAGATGGAATTGATAAGCGATTTCATTTTAATTGTTATCATTGATCAGTGAGCTTGAAACCCCTAATTTCTAATTTTAATACGTTTTTATACAGTGGGAACATCTGTTGGCCATTAGTCATACAAATCCTGGCATTAAGCAGGAATTTTTATCTTTGCTGCTGTGGATGGGGCGCGGGGTAACTCGGGTTTTGCGCAGGTATTTTTAACCAGTTTTTTTAATAGCGACGATATGTTTTATAGAGACGTGGATGATGATTAGATGTTTTCTGTATCATATTCATAAGATATGCGCTTTAATCTTTAAAGATACTGTCTTGGGTTGAGATAAATAACCGCGTCAATTCACGTAATCGTACAATCGTAGTTAGATAGGTCATTCAACTTTTTGTTACTTCGTAGTAGATAATCTGTGGTAGTAGTGTTTACACCTCATCAGCTCGAACAAGGGTACTTTTTATTCTTAAAAACAGTGAGCAAAATGCGATTGTGCTCACTGAGTGAGACAAAATGACATTCAAGTGACCTTTATAGTCAAATGTCATTTCAACATGCGGGGTCTAATACAAGTTCGATATACTTGGGTTATATTATCTCTGTCCCTTTCACACTGTTAGCAAAAAGAAGCCCGATAGCAACACATACAAATACATACAAATTTGGAAACATAAATGGGTAAGTCCACTTAAACTATTTTTTGTTTTCTTGTTTTGTATATCTTCTAATACACTAATACCAGTACACATATGAAAGTTTGTATGATTTTGAAATTTCACTGTATAATAATCTGTCAATCATTCTTGTCATTATTACTGTTAGTAAGTCGACGTCAAAAATATGTTTACAGTATTCGTTTTTGTGTTCGATTGCGGTAATTAAATTTAATTGTATATCTTATGAAAACATGAGTGCAGGTATTAAGTGATGAAGAAAGATTACATTTTTCAAATTGTCTAATAGGTATTTTCTCACTACTTAGGGTGAAAAATTTTGTGTACCTACTACACGAGATCAAAGTTATTTACATCTCGTGCGCTTTTGAGTCCCTTATTAACTACTAAGCTCAAAATTCTATAGAATCTTTCGCTTGCACGGGACTCAAAATAAGCACTCGAAGAAATATCAAACTTTGATCTCTTGTACAAATAACTATTTTCTAATACCATTGATTTGAATTTGATGGCAAATTTTTCTTGTAGGTAGCTTAACCACTACCTAGCTGGGTCGCTATATTAATCTCAATGCTTGAAGTCAGGATCATTATTTTGCACCAAAGTGATTTTTATTAGTAAAGTTAATCCATTGTTGCAAGTTTATTCTTACAGTACAATATTCAGGGTACTCCAGATCTTAGGAATTCAAATGATTTTATGGGTTTTACAAGTTCTCCTAAAACTCAGTAACTGACTACGGAGATAATTTCTTTTATGTGGTAAACTTTTTGTTCGTTAAATAAACTAAATTTAATATAAAAGCAATTAGAATTGTATCTTATTTCATCACTTTAATTTTTGATACTTGTTACAGATATCAAGTAGCAAAAAAGATAAAAGAGTACCTAAGTAATAAGAAAATCTGACATGTGGCCCTCAACAATACAATAGGCACTATTTTAAATTAGCACTCGTCCTAACAAGCCACAATAAAAAGGTTAGAGAAACCCCGCCATATGTGGCGACTGGGGTTGCACTTGTCAAAAAATAATAATTGGCTTGAATTAAATATTATGCTGATACGCAGACTGCGATGTGCCCCTCTTGTTATACAATAGTTCATTAAAATGACCCAAAGGAAGATTAGGGCAAGGAACCTAATATTAAAAGGTATTTAGGGTTGGGTATGTCTGATCGAAAGTTATTTTGGACGGCATATCATGATTACGAAGTAGGTAAGTGTGGGATATAAAAGTAAATATAGTTTGGGCTAGGTACTAATTCAAGATAGTATTTTAACTGAGTTTGTTTTAGGTTAGTTACTTTCTTATATTATGTTTTGTACCTTGAAAAAAAAAACTAAATTGTTCTTTGGGATAAGACGGGGGTAAAAGCGTGTATCTATTAATTGGTCAATACTGTGGCTGCTGAAAATTTAGCAAAAATACTCTGTTTATGATCTTCACTAGTTTAGGCCAGCAACGGCAGCAACTTAGCGACTTAAATGATTATTTTCTGTTTCTTTTCATAATAAACGAATGGTATTTAATACAGATCGTCCTCGGCCCACCTCGCCTTAATTTGGTCAGGATCAGTTTATTACGTGAATTGTACTTTTAATTTTCGACATTAGATTCCGAAGCGGCCCGTTCGCAACGCTCCAGTGAAGTTAATGGCGTAGCTGACGTCTCATGATGTGATAATAATACGTTTAGGAAGTGTATTTGTTGTACTTCTGTCATAATTTGGCCCTTCTTTGTTACGAATGTATATAATTATGTTAATTTTGTTAGGAAGCGGTCCCTACTCCCGACAGGGAATTCGTATGAGCTTTCCGCCTTATTAAAATTATTATTAGGACTCTGTCGTGTCCCACTGGTTGGACAAGGCCCTTTTTAGGGTTCCGTACCCAAAAGGAAAAACGGGACCCTATTACTAAGACTTCGCTGTCCGTCCGTCCGTCCGTCCGTCCGTCCGTCCGTCCGTCCGTCTGTCTGTCACCAGGCTGTATCTCACGAACCGTGATAGCTTGAAATTTTCACAGATGATGTATTTCTGTTGCCGCTATAACAACAAATACTAAAAACAGAATAAAATAAAGATTTAAATGGGGCTCCCATACAACAAACGTGATTTCTGACCAAAGTTAAGCAACGTCGGGCGTGGTCAGTACTTGGATGGGTGACCGTTTTTTTTTTGTATTTTTTTTCCGTTTTTTCCCATTTATTTCTGAAGTTTACAGGAAAAGTATTTTATTGTCTTAAATTAAATACTTTCTTCCTTTATAAGATAAGACTCTTTCATGTCGTGCTACGTCATAATCATAATAATCGGTCCTAGGCTTTTCTTTTCCAGTTTCAGTCACTGCCAGCAACCAATCCAGTGGATTGTAGAATGTCCAGCATAAAAGTAAGCCAAAGCTTTTTTGCACCATTTACTAAAAACAATGAAGTTTTTAGCTATCATCGTTGCAAAGTAGACCAAAACACTATAGGTAAGTGAGAATTTTCATAAGCTACTGCTTATGTATGAAGCCTGCCTGCCTTTTGTATGAACTATTTTAACATTTTTAACTAGCACAGCAAAGCACTCTTTGCTGCCAAAATATCGGTAATCTAAGTTATACAGATTTGTAATAAAATGTTTGTTTGACTTTAATAACGTTTTGACTCGATTTTTACCTGTTGTAAATATGGTAAATATCAGCACGCTTGAAATTGAAATTGAAATTAACGACATACAACGGGGGTATATTCACAAATATAAAATATGATACCAACTTGACACAATTCCATACTATGAAGCATATATGTATTTATATTTTAAGTGCTACATTTTTTTTTTTTTTACTGTCCTCAAAGGCAGCTATCGTACCATACAAGTTTCATACGATTTTTCGATAAAATTTTTTTGATGATTTTTTTATAAATTTGGTCGAACTGCAAAAACTACCAGGTTAAGGTGAGGCCGACCAAGACATACGTCAACAGGCTTATTTTAGCTATTATAATCCGTTTGTTTCATTCTATTTTTCGATGAGGTAAATTGTAGTTCTTACGTGGTACCACAAAATTGGTCGGACACAGGAACCTGCCAACACAGGATTTGGTCGACCACTTTTTTTTTACTGTCCTCAAAGGCAGCTATCGTACTATACAAGTTTCATACGATTTTTCGATAAAAATGTTTTGATGATTTTTTTATAAATTTGGTCGGACTGCAAAAACTGCCAGGTTAAGGTGAGGCCGACCAAGACATACGTCAACAGGCTTATTTTAGCTATTATAATCCGTTTGTTTCATTCTATTTTTCGATGAGGTAAATTGTAGCTCTCACGTGACCCAATAAATCTGGTCGGACTGCAAAAACTGCCAGGCTAAGGTGAGGCCGACCACTTTTTTTTTACTGTCCTCAAGGTCAGGTATCCTACCATACAAGTTTCATTCTATTTTTCGATGAGGTTTTTTTTGATGAATTTTTGTCCAACGTTTTTGCCATTTGTACAAAATCTGCCAGGTCAAGCCTAGGCCGACCAAGTGCGTTGGAAGCTACTAAATGTCAGGTACCTCTACAGGGTAGGTATATTCTATTTTTTGATGAGGTTTGTTTCATGCAGCCGGCCACCGGACTATTATGATTATCTCGAGTCCTCTGACTTCTACTCGTACCTCTACGAAAAGATTCCAAAGTGTTCACCAAAGTTCCCTCGAGTTTTTCGGCTAGGTATGTTTTTGTTTAAGGTACTAACTATGTCGGTTACGGTCTTTGAATTACGTAATTTTGAATTACGGTTTTTTGTATTTAAAGGGCAACCTGTCACTTCTTTGATAAAGGGCCAACTAATATAATTCATAAGTAATATATTATTCTCTTTATAGGTGAAAATGTAGATGTATCTATTTGATAATTCGCTTCTTGCTTGTGATGCAACCGGTTTAACCATTGAGGCATTTTTGAGGAGGACGGTATCTAAGTAAGTTAACATTTACTGTCATTTTTTTCTTTTAAGGCAAAGGTGAGCGGAAGCTAACGTTAATTATTCTTATTAAATAAAATAAAAATTAATGTAGAATTAAAATGCATGTTTCTTGGTGAAAACAGACATTCTTCGTAAATGGTTACGCTCTCGTTAACTCTCTCGAACTCGAATAAATGTTCAACCTCATTGTGATCGAGCTCAAATCTGCGGATCGAGAAAGAGGGCGTCGTGCTACTAATTAGCTACGAACCTTTGATTAAGCACTGACCGAATGAAATATTTATACGTCACGTATGTCGTTAGTGCGTTAACAACCCCAATTTTATAGCGTTCCCGTTGTGACCTTTACGAAAAGTTACTGCCGTATTAATAAAAAAGTGGTTCGGTTATCAGCCAGTATTTAATTGCGTGCACTTGCCGGCCGCCCAGTAAAAAATCAATTAATAACAAGTGGCCACGACTGCCCGCGTCGCACAAAAGGACTTAACTACTCGCTAACCCCATTTTTGTTCGTCGTTTTGTAACACGCGCGCGACCTTCATACAAACATGTTATTATTGCGCGTACGGTACCCTAATTCTTTACCCCATAAATAACGTGCACATTTGGTAACAAAAGGATAAAAAAAACGAGCATAAAAAGCATCCGCGGTTATCTATTAGTATCTAGTTAGAACATGTACAGATGTTACAAATAATAATCCCGCAACGTGTGCCCTCGGCACGAAGGGAAAGGTTAAAAAATATTTCTGTTACTGAAAAAATATCTTACCTGTTAAGTTTGAGACAGTAGGAATTTGTTCCGTTAAAATAAATATACGGAAATAGTTTTAAGTGTGGATTTACATTTTTAATGTTGACACATTGGCTTTTAGTACCGTTCTGTTGTCACGTTAAGCTCGGGTTTTTTCATAAATTCGGTGTTAAGTTTCTTCGTGACTCGAGGGTAGACAAGTCACCCTCTGCAGAATACACTCTCGTTGTTTCTGTTATTGAGTGAAAAATCTTTGTTGTCTGTGACTTTTGTGAGCCATGCCAACTAACAATTTTAATAATTATGAAAATGTATCAACTAATCGCTTCTATAGGTCAAAAACATATTAAATTTCGTCCCATTTCGTGTTGCCAATGTCGACTAAAATATAAATCTTATTAATTTATAATAAATGTATTTTTAATTTTTTTCACGATGTAGTTAGTTTTATGTACAGCTAGCCAGCGAGCCAGGTACGATTCGTGACGGTTAAATATTGTTTAATTTAGATTTTATAATGACAAAGCCTGTTGCGGATATCATCCTTGGTATGTTTGGGACGAGGCATGTTGCTGATTTGCATTTGTAGCCACCGGAGGAAGCCTGCGTTCGGATTTCTTATTGCAAACATATTTAGTTTTATGTACCGATATAAATATGAGCTTTAAGTATACAGACACTGAACCACTTATTTCTAGGAATACTGCCATTTAATTTTACAGAAGTACACTCTATTCCTTTATGCAACGAAAGGTTCTAATTCCCAATACCTTGCAGAAATACGATCGGCATGAGACTCGTTTTAATGACTCGTGTAGGTAGTTTCATTAGTAATAATAGGTTTTGTCAAACATTCATGTTTAACTAAACTTACTTTAATGTCATAATTTACATATCTTTAACTGTAATTTAAATCTAACTTTATCATCAAAATCTTATTAAATTACCCAATTGTAAGAATTATGTGTTAGAATTTTAGGTCCATACTTATTCTTTTTCAGGAAATAATGTATTACCCGTTGAACCATACAACTAAAACTGTCTATTCCTGGACGAATAAATTGCAGCATTCAACAAGTCGCACGGCTCTCATCAAACTTAATAAGTAGATACGCAGAGTATCACGTTACCACGACAAATAACATTGAACGAGAATAAACAAATGCAGTAACAAGTTGTCGTTTCCTGTTTGAGGACGCCCATCTGCGACTTACGAGCACAAATCGCGCTTAAAAATATCACATTACGTTCTTTATATCGCGGATGTTCAGCGTTTGGGAGATTAAGGGGCGCTCTTTTGGGGTTTTTTCGTAAGTATTAAGGGATATTAAATGACTGCGGCTGAGGCCAATTAATGCTCAGTATTGCTTAGAACACAATGGATTAGTATGGGGCGTGTTTGAGTTCCGACCGGAAAGGGTCGATGGTGAATCACAAATCACAATCGGGTGTAACATGAGACCTCGGAGAGACCCACCTGTATATCGTACATTTTAACATCGAATCGAAGGCATTAAACATGTATGACCCGCACAGGTTTATAGTCCCTTTTAGTATTGATTGGTACCGTTCAGAAGCGGCCAATGAATGAGTTTTTTTTTTGCAGAAACATTGCACTTTTGGCTGTGCATTCAAATTTATCGTTCAATATTGTGTATTGATGTGAGAATCTCCTGATGTTTTTATTCCGTAAACGTTTAAAATATCATAGATTTGAGGTTTGGAATGGCAGATCCATTACTAAATATTCGTTTATATCAATACTTTTATTGAAAGTGAACATTTTGTAATAAGTAATATTGCTCGGGTGGGTCTCTATCTGACCATAGTTATATGTGTTATAACAGAAGCAAAAATAAGACTGAAAAGTCGGTCAGGGCCCTTATCATACCAGATAAGAGCTTAATTAGAAACCTTGGTGCAAGGTACAAGTCTTTAGAAATAAACGCACAAGGTAGCTTTGGAACGCTGAAACTTCAGCAAAGCGCCGCTAACTAATGAACGAGCTTTCAGGCTTCAGCTGACGAGTCAGTGCCGGATGTCGCCGCGAGAGGGTGTTAGTTGCAAACGCTAACACCCGTCTAGCTTCAGAACGAGTGAATCACGTTATATTCTATAGTCGAGTTCATAAATATGTATACATTTGTTTACCTTAATACATTGCAATAAGGTTGTTTTTTTTAACATATTTATGAACTCGCCGACTTTACGTAAGGAGTCTACCCGGAGAATGGTAATTTCCTATTGAGAAATGAAATGGTTTCGTAGCGGCCACGAAAATTTAAGGAAATACAATAAAAGAAGGTTAAATGTATTTGCGCTTTCAATTACTTTAAAATCAAGAAAAAATCATTACGAGTCTGGTTAACTCGTCTCCAAAATGAAGCTCCCATACACAATCAAATCAACGCTCTCAAACAAGCATGCTTAAGTTAAGTTAAACTTGGCATGAATATTTAGTAATATTTACGTAATATTTATCTACGGCTGGGGACCGTTTTTCAAAAGCTTGTAATACAAGTGAAAGTCCCTTTCTAACAAAAGTTGTCAAAAACTGACATCCGCTTGTATAACAAGTTACAAGTTACAAGTTTTTGAGAAACGGTAGCGTTTGTAGGTAAAACTTTTGCTCGTTCCGAATTCTTCGTATTATAATTTCTACCAATGAAAACTAGTACCAGGCATAGATATGTATAGGGGGAACTCATTTATTATATATAATAAGATTAATAAGTGTTTTAAAATGAACATAAAACTAAAATTAACTACAATTAATAAGATAACTAAAGCAAAAAAATTAAAAATACCTATCAAACCTGTGGTTACTTTTAGTTTTATATTCATTTTATAACACTTATTTTAAAATAAACGAGTTTCCGCCACAGCTTAAAACAAAATAGATATGTACCTGTTACTTGAATCCCTATGTCTTGTTATATGTTATAAAAAATGCTTTAAATTGATAGCGTAACTTCTATTACATGTATGGTGCGGCTAGGCAAAGGGATTAATCGTGACGTCACAAAATGCGTTTCGCATACTTCATAGCAATAAAGAAGATGTCTTTTCATTGCCCATTTCACTAATAGGTATTTAAAACCATTATTACGAAACGATAAAACATATTTTATTGCGGTTAATTATAGTACTCCAATAAACGTTCACTAAATTACACGTTTAAAAGTACTAGTAACATACGCATTTCAGGATCTTAAGTTATTATTGTGTTTTTTGAGAAGCAATAATAATTTTTTCCTACTCGTAAATGCTCTCAGCAAATGTTAGGCTTTTCTTGATCGGTGACTTTATTTTATGTTTAAATTTCTTGTAACTACCACTATTTAATTATCTAGAGGAAAAAAAACGCAATCAAGGAATTGTTAGCGGCGTACGGAATTATTAAAATGACCACCAATTGAATTTAATTTCAATCATAAATTACTGAAAAAATAGTTCATTACAATGTATGCTTAAGATAATTGTGAAATACTTATCTTTTTGCAGAATCAGTAAGATCGCGGACCAATTATGGATGGCAATTTATACGTGCAATGACATTCAATATACAGGTGAAATATTTGGAGCACAGAACCGCTTCAGAACGTCGTATGTAAGCTGTGTTAGCCTTACAGAATTACTTTTTTAAACATCGATTATCCCGCCTTGTGGGGGGTTAAGCGAATCATTTTACCGACCTTTAACAGCGGTCCTTAAAAGCGTATGTGTAATTACCTAATTTTTAACGTCTCGACACTAGGAGGTCCTCGGGATGATACCTTTTATCGAGCTGCGTACGGAGCCCCATTTGTCAGCACAGCGAGGCACCGACAGTCCTCGTTAGAGGAACATTTAACCGGGTTTTAATATTACATTTTAGGTATACAGTTAGGTAACTGTATACCTAAAACCACTGAGAACAGGTGTTCTCAGTCTATTACTATTGTCGGAATATAGTAAATGGACCAGCCAAAATGTATGAAACAGCCAACATTTTTTTTTCGCGATTTCGGGGTTGGTCCCATAGTAAAAGTTGTTCAGTATAATCCCAAAACCTCCATGGCAACGGGAATGCCCTTATTTTTTTGCCACCCTGTATAGAGAATCGCTTCGTCGATTTTTTCCATTCAATCGTACATTAATTCAACTTTAAATCATGTAGATATTTCATAATTCAAATAAATAGTCTGATCCTTTCTTTGAACTTTGTAATGTACCGCGAATATGTCGCTCTTACAGGTAGTAGAGTTGCTAATAATGATTTAGCGCAATATTTTCTTAGGTTTCCTCTGTATGTTCTTCTAGAGTTGCAAGGGCCTATCGTGACACCTGGCGGCGTAGCACGGTCGCGTTTTTATCGCTTGTCACCATGCCTGTCACGTTTTAACAAGTATGTTAGTGCGAAAGGGACGCGCATAGTGATAGTCGATAAAAATGGAACCGTGCTGTGCCCGCAGGTCTATGTTATTATTGTTATGCACACAAAACATTCACTGTGTTATTTGCGCAAATACCGCTGCATCACTATCTTGCGACATTAAGCTCTACCAACATTTTCGACTAATAGGGAAAGGTGTGTTGCGGCTTTTAAAAAAACTTCAACAACTGTACAATCATGTATAGTGTGTCTAAGTACTCGTAACAAGTTGCATCATGACAGCTTAGCGAATCTCCACTCGCCCCATTTGGGACAAATCGTGAACGACTTGTGTCACACTCTAAATACTTGAATGGTTCATATAATATGAGTCCGTTTAGGTGAAGTCTGTTGTCAATATTTATATACTTATTTATGGACATTTTGTTCAATATAAATTATTAACATAAATTTTTAGACAGTTTAAATACACACTGTAAAATAAAGTACAATTTAAGATTTTAACTAGTATTATGTAGGTAATTATAAAAATATATTATGTCGACTCTAATGTTCATAACTTTCAGGATTAGAAAGCCGGGGATCTTTTGCAGACATACCTATTATTAGATTTTATTATAGGTACGTACAGTGAATAGTGAATAGTTTAGTCTAGTACCTACTAGTAGCGCAGTAAAAGATTTATAACATGACATCACTTTGATGTAGCTATGTTGTCATAGTCCAATCTCGATTATGTTTAACTTATAGGTTATTAGTATTCAAATCTTACAACCTCTACTCAAATTGATTACGCTTTTATTGCCATTTGGGAGTTCTAATCCATCGGCTTTACTGTTTCGTGCAATTTACAATTAAATTTCTATTATAATTTTAATCATAAAACGAACTAAGCTCGTTTTGATTTGAATAGACTTAAAACAGACTTTAAAGGTAAAATTCATTTATATTCACTCCGGGTGACTCGAATACGCCACGAGGGATCGACCAATAAGAAACAAGATTTGGTACTTAGGTGTCAGAATAATAGTGGTTTTAAGCTTAACATTTAAATTAATAGACGATTTTAATTTGCTTTAAGCCAATAAATATTGTGGTATCAGAATGTCCATAAATGTCATCTTACAGGCTATGTGTCACAAATATATGGATTATTAATCTGTGTTTGGGTGAAGTAGGTTAGTGTTGAGCAATAGGTAAGTCAGCTTTACGATTTGGAATCTTACTTTTAGAGTCATACTTGAGAATGATTACCGTAGCTGAGTTTAATCCCGTCGTCACCGTATCGTTCGAAAGTTGTCCACTGCTGGATAAACCCCCGCCTCAAGGTTCTCTACAACAACGACTGTTCGTAAGCTATCGTTATCTAACACTTCTCTGAGATCTTGACCAGACTTACATACATACATATAATCACGCCTATTTCCCGGAGGGGTAGGTAGATACCACGGATTTCCACTTGCTCCGATCCTGACATACCTCTTTCGCTTCCTTCACAATCATAACATTCCTCATACACGCTCGCCGGTTTAGGGTGCTCTTGACCTGGCCTTTTTTCAAGATTTCCCCGATCTGATCAGAGAAAGTCCGCCGAGGTCTACCCCTTCCAACTCCCACTTCCACTTCTCCCTCATACACCATACCACCACCCATTACCATATATCCCTCCCTCATATACCATACTTATAAACTGAAATAAATGTACCTACTAAGAAAAACTGATCAAGGCGTCCAGTGCCACAGGCTGGAATCGAACCAGCGTCCTCTGCTACCGCGGCAGCTGCCGGTTGTGCCGTTCGGCCACCGGGCCACAGCGGCACTTGTCTGCTCGTTTGCCTTCTATACCATAAACAAAACAGTTAAAAATGGCAATAAGATTTTTATAGTTCCAAGAGACCAACGGAATTTATAACAGGTAGGTACTTTGCCGGTTTCATAGAGGATATTCTGTTTGCTAGCAATGACATTCCTGAAGCTTAAATGCAATGTGTATTGGACAGGACAAGCAGTAATTCAGTATTTATAATATAAAGGCTATTTGTTTGAATCTGAATGAATGCACAACGAAGAATATTAGTAATGATAGTAAATTCAGTTAACTGACAATCTTTATGAGTACTTACTATTGAACAGCAGTACTGTAATTATGCTAACGGCTAAGTCTAAAGCGAACGAGAATTTTCAGACTTAGTATTTCAAGAAACCTGCATACATCTGCGAAGAAATTCAAAGGTGTATGTGAAGTCCCCGATCCGCATTGGGCTAGCGTGGGGACTATAGCCCAAGCCCTCTCACGCATGAGAGTAGGCCTGTGCCCAGCAGTGGAACGTTTATAGGCTGAAATTATTATAGTATTTCAAGAGTAGCAGATGAAACAACGGACCAAAAGTATCTGCCAACCTCGGATACTTTTCCAAATATATACAGATATATCTCGTCAGTTTGCGTTCAAAAGTTTCTGCAGTTTAATTATTTTACAGGTTGTTATTTCAGTCACTTGCAATAACTTACTGGGTGAATTATGTAGGTCATACTGAGCAACTTTTACTATGGGGCCAACCCCAAAATCACGTACGGTTTCCTCACGACGTTTTCTAGGGTGAAAAGTAATTATAATGCTATTCGTACAGATGTTCGAGATATGAACAAAAATATGAAAAAAGGTACCTTCAACCCCCCTCTACACCCCCAGCACACCCCCTACCCTCGAGGACTTTTAGTATGTTTATCTGGACACCACAAGGTATGCCTGTACCAATTTTCAAAACTACACGAATTATTTCCGCAGCTTTCCCAAATTCGGCTTAATTTGACGTGGCTATTATGCATATGGTTATGTCATCATTAATGCGAATATAACCCGGATCGCGATGTCGCACTTAACCTAACTCGTTATCTTCTCAATTCTTCTTGTAAAGTTGTAACAAAAAACGCATATTCCTTATCTTAAGTTCCGGGCCGTTTTGTACTGCGGTCATGAACGGTATTCCATTCACCTGCAGAGGCGAACTTCCATGTAAACGTAATTTTTAGGGTTCCGTAACTCAAAAGGAAAAAACGGAACCCTTATAGGATCACTCGTGCGTCTGTCTGTCCGTCTGTCCGTCTGTCACAGCCTATTTGCTCCAAAACTACTGGACCAATTAAGTTGAAATTTAGTACACATATGGAAGTCTGTGACCCAAAGACGGACATGTAATAAAAACAAATGAATTTTAAGCATATATTAGGGGGAATACGAGAAAATTAAAAAACCAAGTTTTGCCAACCATATCGTGTTACATATTCAATGAAAGGGCTTATTTTGAGGATCTCAAATATATTTTTTTTATAATTTTATATGAAACAGTTTAGAAGTTACTTAAGAAAATAGGCAAAAAATGACCGTTCCCCCCCCTTATCTCCGATACTACTGGGTCTAAAATTGTGAAAAAAATACACATAATACATAATAGTTCTTTACCTCTAGATGACAGGAAAACCTATAAGAAATCTAGAGTCAAGCGTGAGTCGGACTTAAGAAAAAGAACGCGGTTGGGCTGTTTTAGGGACACAGCCGTAATGGTTTACGTGAAACTCGGTGTGGACAGCTTTTACGAAGGCCGAAGGCCGAGCTACGCGTAGGGCCGAAGGCCCAAGCATCCCTCAGAGGCTTTTTAAAACGCACGAGTTGCGGGAGGTTAGTGATCAAACACAGAACAATTATAGTTCAATTGTCTGAATGCGAAGGTCGAAGGGCCTGAAGGCCCGGGGCCTCTGACATGTGCATGCTTTGGGCCATGCTGCATGCATGCAGCGATTGGGCCCGATACCTATAAATTACTGGAAAAACGTATAAGAAGTCTGCAACTAAGCGTGAGCCGGACTTGAGAATAAGAATTGTGGATACGCTCTATCTGATAGAGCGTATCCACAATTGCGGTTGTGGCTCTGATAGAGTCTATCAGAGCCACAACCGCAATTGTTTATGTGAAACGTGGTGCGGATAGCTAGTGCGAAGGTTCGATGGCCAAGCTCTGCGTTGGGCCGAAGGCCTGAGCTTTAGGAAGTTAGCGCTCAAACAGAACAAATAATTGGTTTAAGTGCGAGTAGCTAAGTGAGAAGGCTGAACTGCCATATATCAGAGGGTCTTCCGCGAACATCGAATTTCGCAAATTGCGGGGATTTCTCTTTTACTCCAATGAAACCGTAATTAGAGTGACAGAGAGAAATGCCAGCAATTTGCGAACTTCGATTTCCGCGGTTATAGCCCTGTTATCTTGAAATAGGTAACAGAGATGCGCATAACAATGAAAAAAAAATGTAGGCACTATCATAATACTTGAACAAAATTAAAAAAATGGGGTAACTAACTATCCTAAGATAGCCAATTAGCCAGCCGTGTGTGGACAAATTGAATGAACAGTTGAATGTACTTATGAACTTCGCTTTGCTCGGTCGTTCGAAAATGTGTGCAGTACGGAACCCTTGGGACGCGAGTTCGACTCGCACTTGACCGGTTTTTTTAAATAGGAAGCCGGGTAGGGTTGTCATACGGAAAAATTGAATATCCTGACAAAAGTCTGGAACTCTGGATTAACCCTAAAAACCTGTAATTTCCTGTACGGATATGATGGTCGTTCTTGTTTACATGACAGCGGGATAAAATGGTGTCCGTCACTTTCTAACCCACGGTATAAAAAAGTGACAGTTATTTTATCACGTGTATAAAGATGGATAAAGCCATCCATAATACGCCGGCTGTACGGATATGATGGTCATTCTTGTCTACGTGACAGCGTGATAAAACGGTGTCCGTCACTTTCTATCCCATGGTGTTAAAAAGTGACAGTTTTTTATCATGTGGATAAAGATGGATAAAGCTATCCATAATACGCCGGAAGGACAGTATTTTATCCGAAGTCTAAAAACGCTTTTTTCAATCACTTATCCATACATTTTACTGGGTTACTAGCTATTCGTACAGCATAACCTTTTCTTTCGTGAAGTGAAGTATGAAGTGGCACAGAAATCAAACTCCTTGACTAAGTATAGGTAGGTATTATATTTGACTAGGCTTCGCACCGGCTTCGCACGGGTTACACAAAACCTTAACAAATTTTACACCGAAACCTTCCTCAAGAATCACTCTATTGCTAGGTGAAAACCGCATCAAAATCCTTTCAGTAGTTATTGCGATAATCGCGAACATACATACTGCCCGACTCGAACTTTAAGATACGTAAATTAATAGATTTAGAAACGATATGGATTAGATGTGTCAGTGTCAAAAGTGACGTTTTTGTTTGAAGAAACGTCACATATGACATTGAGTACTAACATATCTAATCCGTATCGTTTTCATCTAAAATCTCGAATCAGGCCGATACACACAAACAGACAAACGCAGCGTGGGACTTTTATAAGGTGTAGGTGATTCTACAAAGAGGTCACATTTCCACTGGTCCACCCAAGCGTTCGTAAGTCGCAACACTTACAATACCGCGCGAAAACGATAAAGCGCGACTACAGTTTGATGGAACAGCGCGCGCGCACATCACAAAACGACGTAAGCGCCCATGAAAACCATACAACGATACGTCGTTTAGTTTTACCTCCGGCGTGGGCGCTCGAGCGTTTTGTCCCTCTGTCGTTAAGATAACTATTTCAAGATAGCAGCTTATTTATTCTCTTTATTATGTTGTGAGCAGTTTGATTTGTTCGTGATTTTCAACGTTCGCTAAAAGCTTTTTGTTCCGCTGTTTTAGAAGTCTTTTTTTATAAGTGATTGGTTGAGGAGCTGGCATGAAATCATTTTTGATCACACTTGTTCCAAAAAGATGTTAGTTTATGCAGGTGTACTGAAGGGTAAAGGCCAATATTGTTCCCGCGAGAGTTATGACTTATGGTTTGTGAAAAAAATGTTTTAAATATGTCACTAATTCATAAGAACCAACATTTTTTTAATAAACCACGCCCAGACATCCCGATTTCTATAAATATCCCAGTAAGGATTTAAACTGGGGTAATTTTCTTGAAAATAAGGTGTAAGTAAATAATATTTTTGGGATATTGTGTCTAAAATTAGTGTTCCCAGTGTGAATCGACTTGAAGGCTTTTTCTGCTAATGCTATAAATATAGGCAGGTATAATCGGTCGTTGAATTTCCTGAATTTCGGTTTCTCCGTCTGTAACTTTTTTTAAACCACAAGCCCCCTAGCCCGCACGAGTGAAACAAAACCAATGGTAGAATCACGGCGCGGTTTATAGCGCGGAAAACAATAAGGCCGAACAATCGAACGATGCGCGAGTGAAAGCGTTCTGGCGGTGTTCACGTCGCTACCAGAGACATAGCACGCCATAGTTCATAATCATTGGATGTGGTTCAAAATACTTATGTACAGTCACCTGCAATGATATGTCGCACAACGAAGGCTGCAAAAATATCTGACACGATCTTATTTGTAGAGCCATAAGAGTGTGTGTCACATATTATTTTAACATATTCTTGCAGGTGACTGTAAGTAATGTAAGTTAACTCTGCAGCGTGTTTGATAGCACTGAGTGTGGAAAAGTTATTTTGAATGTCATAATTTCATATTTTTGTAATTTTTTTAAAGATAAAGATTAAAATATTTTTTATACAGAAAGAAAAAAAATACAGAAAAAATACAGATAAGATGTACTTTACACAAGTTTCTGATAACAGATGTCGTGGCCGAGCCGTAAGGAACTCATCAGTCGTCAGTCGTCACGTATATTTTTTTAACTTACCGCTATGAATCTTAGCTTGATGGCTTGATGACTAAAGGAGACCTAGGAGCCTAGGCAAGATGACAATCCTTGATTGAAGACGCGAATCCAAATTTAAATAATGGATATAGTCACATGACTTTTCGCAGCATCTGTCATCCGAGATACATTTTTTCTATTCGCTTCGCTTGTGTCAATGTATTATTGTCATATTGGCTACGTCCTCCGGTCACTCTGAGTTGGCAAGGACTGGCAATACAGCCTGAAACGAGAAAAAGCCTCGCAGCCAACCAGTTATTACGCTAATCGCCGCGATATAATTCCCGAGTCAACTTAAACACAGGTTGCGAGGAAACGCAAACATGGCGGCGCTTTGAGGCGCGGGCGCAGATATGTGAGTCCAAGGACGATGAGCGCTGTTAGGACATACATGCAATCCTGCTTTCCCTATAGGCAATGTATGTTAGAAATGTACCTACTGTCTTCGTAAACGGCAAGACTCTTGTTTACCTACCTATTATAGGTTTCATTCATTAATTTCATTCCCTTTTTTCGGCCTACCAACTGAATGGACTGAATTTTGTTATCAGTAATTGTTTTTCCTACAAATATGTTTCCATTGCTCATCCATCATAGTTTCCTTTAATACTCAAAATGTGTACATGAAAGTGGCATTGAACAGTATTACATACAGAATCCTCGCTATATGACAAGACAGGTGTTTAAAACCTGGGAGGTCTTGAAAGCGAGGAAAATTATTTTTGCGCCTTCCATAGTTCCTCTATAAAAAAGTTGCCAATAGGTTACTCGTACTTCGGTCCGGTGTCCAATTTGAAGATGACGAAAAACCATAAAAATCGTTTAAGAGTTTTTGAATGCTTTTTGTACTTGTACGTTACGGTATATAGGTGTGTAGGTTAGATAACCTAGGTAATAACAAAAATATGACCCCATGCATTTGTCAAAGCAACTCATATTAAAACGTAAAATTAAAGTCATCATTTATCGACGATAAAACCGCACGATTGTCCGTTATCGATTCCCATCGGAATAGATTTGAAATGTGAAATAGGTGATTTGAAATGACTCGATGCGCAATATCATTAACTCGGAGCCGTATTCAGATTTTGAAATCTGTTATGGTTTTGATATTGATATGATACGCCCGCGTTTATTGATGCGGGTCTGTAGGCCAAGCATATGATTGGCGTGACAGTATCTCGCGGCGAGATAGACCACCCGTCTTTTTCAATGTTAATAAAAGAGGGACGGGTAGTCTATCTCACCGTGGATACTGTCGCGCCAATCATGTGCTAGCCCGGCTGATGCGCTGCGTGTCGTGTCATCGCTCACGCATGTAGGTGATTCGTACGCCATGAGTGAAGTGCCTATTGCACTTGCTAGCAACCAAACTTCCTACCCTGTAGTAGATGGCAAACCACCAAATTGTAGTGAGCCCCGACCAAAGGCTGACCTTGGACCGTCGGAAGCATGGTTGCCAGTCGTGTAACTCGTGTAGTACGGTTGAGTTATGTCAAGGTCGTATCATAACAATATCAAATCTTAATCAAATTGTAAAATTTGAATCCCGCTTTTACGTGCACAGTGGGTAGTTTGTGCATACATTGGGTGTACTTGCATTGAGGAGTAGAAGGTCGCTCTCAGACACAAAATGGCGATTCGCTTTGGAGTTCGAGCAGCGATGTAGTTAATATATCGCGCATTCTCTCACAAGTGAATAAATATTGATTGTAGCACTACTCGGCGCTTGTAATTGCGTGTGCGGGCCCGACACAGATCACTTTGCAAGATGGAGTATAGGAAAATTTGCAGGGACGCTTTGGCGTTCAAACATGAATTTAGTATGAGAACACGGCCGCTCATTTCACTCAGAGGAAGGTACGTAGTACAGTCAGCATCAAAAATTACAGATCACTCTATGTATTTATGCGTAAAAAGTATCTACTATTCTCAAATAAGTGGCTTAAAAAAAGATAACAATTAGATTGTATTTACATACGTTAGAACACAAACTGTAGAGTTAATATACCGGGTGTGGCCTGTAACATGAGCAAATAATTAAAACATAGATTCTGCTCCTCAAACGGTGACACTTTTGTTCAACAACTTTTAAAAATTATGAAGTATTTTGACTCCCTATTTTCAGTGGCGGATTTCCCATAAGGCACAGTAGGCCCGGGCCTAGGGCGGCGAGATATTAGGGGCGGCAAATTGTGACAAAAAATTCGCTGATGATAACAAAAAATAACTCAAAATTAGGCCATCAGGCAAATAATTCTCAAAAAAAGTTACCTATAGAGGCAAATGCTTGAAACACAATTTTTGACTTTGCACCTAACTTTATTTGGACTATGTAGGAGGTGAACATATCAAAAGTGGCGGCCGTAGCTCTTGAGCCGGGGTCACATTTTTCAGTTTTTCGCTTATATTTTGGAAACTATGCGTTCTAACGACATGATCATTATACAAAATGAAAGTTGGTTAAATTTGCTTCAAGCTACAATTTACACGATATCTGGAGGGCCCTCCACAATTGTGCGCGAAACGCGGCGCAAAGCCGCGAACGCGAGTGCGAGTGTGGGTCGATTTCGCATATTGTTGACGCCTTCGCGCCTTGTTCCCCGTTTATAGGGTTCCGTACCTCAAAAGGAAAAAACGGAACCCTTAGGGTCTCCCCTAATATATCGACGCGCATTCGGCAAAAGCCGATAGGAAAAAGCTTTATGTCCGCGCAATAAGAGCGAAAAACCGGTCGACGCGTCCGGCGTCGTCGGCCGTCGCGAGCCGAGCCAAACGACGTCTTTTTTGCTCTTATTGCGCGGACATAAAGCTTTTTCCTATCGGCTTTTGCCGAATGCGCGTCGATATATTGGGGGTTAGGGGAGACCCTTATACTCGTGCGTCTGGCTGTCCGTCTGTCACAGCCTATTTTCTCCGATACTGCTGGACCAATTAAGTTGAAATTTGGCACACATATGTAAGTTTGTGACCCAAAGATACGTGTAACGTAAATAAAGATGATAGGAATTTTATTTTTCTTATGTTTCTGTTTTAGGTTTTTTTAATGTTTTTGTAGGTACATAAAAAGTCCATGGTATTGGTAAAACTGTCACTTAAAATTAATAAGTATTTGCTTATTTTTTTCGTAAAACCTATGTTCCTATGAACATGTCACAAGGACGTATAGTTACAAAAAAGTTACTAAATAAAAAATGTGTCCAAAGCATTTCCCTCTATAATATATCTTTTCGTTGCCTGATCTAAATGTAGTCAATATGATGGGTGTTGATGCTGAGAAAGGGCGGCTACAAGGCTTGGGGCCTAGGGCGGCAAAGACTGCAAATCCGCCACTGCCTATTTTTCATACAAAATAAATATTATCTTCAATGGACGCCATCGCCGCGCCATATCATTGTGATTGACGTTGCTTGTCACGCCTTAAACATAACAAAATTCGCAAAACATTGCGTCTTAGAATAAACTTTAAAGTGTATTAAAAATCAAACCACAAGTTATTTTTAAAAGTCGCTGAACACATGTTGGTCAGTATGAGGAGTACAGCCTACAGTTTAATTTTTTGCTCATATTACAGGCCACACCCGGTATAAACTGGGTTGCTAGCGATAATTTCGAGGTGTTGTATCAGTACTCGTATCTAAACTAGAAATATCAAAATAATTGAGATGTGTGCGGTAAACCTGACCTCTTATAACTTAACATAAGTAATTTGCGGTAGGATGCAATTGATTAGCTACAAATAGGAGAGCGCCTATGTGGCCGTGAGTGTTTGGAACGGTAGGAGGTACTCTATTCATGTGACGCTAAACGCAAAACTAACCGACGGCGACGAGCCATAGAAATTGACTTGGCTTTTTCACCTTTCACGATTCCCCGAATGCGGAGTCCTCGGGGAGTAATCCTTGCTGCGCGCACGCAGCCTTTATAAAACCCGTCGTAACCGCACGGAATGTAAACCAGAATGCTTCGGGACATTAATGTGTATTTATTGACCGCGTTGAGTAATGTTTTTATCGGCCGCGCTTAAGATCCGAACGGATACGTGTGTTAGGATTAATGCGTCCTTTATTTACTCATTATTACTCTGACGTTTTAATTTATCCATATTTTTTTGCTATTTTACACGCCTGTAAAACAAATATACGAGGTAATTTGAGAAGGGCGCAATTAAACATGGGTATTGCTGTTTGTAACAAGTTTGTTACATGAAACACGAAACGCTGGTCTCTAGCTTTACGACGAAGTCAAGGGCGGTAATGGGTTAGCCAGTTGGCAGTCAATTTCACTTTTCATTACATCTATATATATATGATTAACTTATAGGAAATTAACATTTTCCCAATTATTGACGAAGAATTTTAGAAAATTACTTCCCTAGCGTAGAAGGTTAAAATACCGGTCAAAATCATAACCCTCCCTTTGCGTTGCCGTAGTCGGGTAAAAAAGGGGTTAAAGAAAATTTTATTTTAATGATTGCCATCTCATTCGAATAAACTATTCTGAACTAAACCTTAGTACGTAAATAAAAGGAAATAATGACGCCGTGTATAGTACTTCACCACAAAAGCTCACCACAAAGTGTAACAAACAAAAATAAAATTTACTTATTTCAAATTCTTTTTTTTCTGCAACTATTCCTCTTTCTCATGTCATGTCTAAATCTATTGCTGGTTCAGAAAACAATTGCATCTACAATGTTTGCTTTAACCATGCATATTCCTAAGTGATTTTCTACATTTTATCGCCGCAAAGGTTACAATTATCATAGCAGCTGCCTCGACGAACATTAGTGCCGGGGGGAATTAAAAAACTAACAGCGGACGATAGACTTGTTTCGCCAGAAATGTTTATAACAACGATGCTAGCTTGTCTTTATCATTATTTTTTAATCGATTTGATATTTTCTACTACTTTAAGAATAACTCCCCTTATTCATAAAACTTTACGGGCCTGATTTAGTTAAATTATGTTTGATCCCTTTCTTACAAATATGTACGTCAAAATGACAGATAAAGATAAACGATTTTTAGCTAATTGGAGTTTGTAGCGCGTTTAGATATGAATAAGGGGATAATTCTGTAGACTTGAGGTCGTAAAACCCAATGTAAAACAAAAGAATAACCGTAGTCTGAATTATTGTCAATAGTAATTCAGACTACGCAATTAAGAACTTGTAAATAAAATGTGAAACAAATTGCTATTTGGCTAAAGTGGAATTAGTTTCTCGCGTCAGTCGTCTTTACGATTTCGAATAAACCTCGTGTTCGTAACGAACTTGTGCTTTTTAAAGAATTTAAAATGTCTCATCAATTTCCCTGGATGCCGCAAAAAGGCATGTCAGAGAAAAACAATAGCCCGTGTCTCATACTAATACAGTAAAAGCAGCTTTGTCGGCCCGTGATTAATATTGAAAGGACAATTCGAGACGTAAATTTGGAACTTTACGGCCTAGTGCGCGACGCGGCGCATTGTTGTTTCGCTAATTCGTTTTGCAATTCATAAACTATCACTGGCAGGTTTTATGGCACTATGATATTATGAAACGTGCAGAGGAAGTGTTCTTAGAAGTATTGTTGTTAAGCAAAATAATCAGTAATAGCATAAAATCTAAGTATGTAACTATATATGAATAGTATATGCACCAGTATTCAGTTACAAGACTATGTTCTTAATTTAAATAGCAATTTAATGACGGCGCCAGTAATAATTTTCGTACAAAGTGCCTTTTGCATTCTGCCCGAATTTGCATTTGTAAGTTTTACTTACGTAAGAAGAGACGCAGTTATTTCCTCTTTCTAGTGCACACTGAAGGAGGCAGTTAGCAACCTGAAGACACTGCCAGGTTTCATGGAGGAGCTGGGGTGGTTAGAGTAGAGCTACCTCGTTTTCACGCAAAATACGCACAATGGTTGTCGATTTGCAGAAAATGCCCAATATAACTAAGAATTTCTCTTTCTTGTAAATAGCTTCGTCTTTCTTATAAAGACGTAAAGAGGGTTACATAATAATTATAATTCAGCTGTAACGTCGGAATTTAAGGTAAAAACAATGAAATTATATCGCGGTAGACCCGTTTGTGTACTTAATTTAATATGTGTACAAAACGCGAGAGTTTAAAGTAACAGAGGGTTATTTTCGTATTTATTCGATATAGAATAACCTAAAATTGACTTTTAGGTATCAAAATGTAGCCACTTGATTTTGTACCCCGACAGTTTCTATGTTGGCCAGAAGATGCAATAAACGCTTCAGCCACCGGCAATCATGTCCACTCCTAACGAACGTCTGTCAGTCGGACTATTACCCTTTAACTATCTAATTTCTTCCCATCCACCGGCAGGGGTAACAAGAAACGAAACAAGACCGCCTCCGACCGCAAATTGTCTCAATTAAATCAAGTGGTCACATCGGTCCATTCCGCTCAGATCGCTGGAGAACTGGTTTAGGTCTGAAAAGACACATGTAGTAGGCACTGTTTAATACTTCAAATGTGATGGAGTTTGTGCAGGAAGAGAACAAACAAACTAGGATTACAAACTAGGGAACCAGTACATTCTATGACTCTTCTCTTTCCGGACAGACTCTGGGTGAATCAACTTTTTCTTCTCACCATGGTTACGGTCTCTCAAATTCCTAGTTTTTTAGTGTTCCGTGCAAAACTTTGTTCACGGAACACTTATGGGATCACTTCGGTCTTGCAAATCAGTTATTTGTATTAAAATAACCAAACATGCATTCATGGTATAGAATAACAACAAGAAATAGTTCCACCCATAAACATGATCTGGCCTTATTATTGGTGACATAGTCTTCAAGAAGCGAGTATTCTGGGTTCAACGCTTAAGTGCCACTTTTGATGTTTCTTATATCCATGAGCGACGATGACCGCTCCCCATTAGGCGGCTTGCCGTGCTTGTTAGCTGAATATCATATACAAGGGGGTATCTACCTGCCAAAATTATAGGCACAGCCATCAATCAGCATGATTGGGAAACTCCCTCATAGATATTTAGCTGATTTTGTGCAATCGATATTAACTATTAACGTAGATATTTTGCGCGATTTTACTCAAGTTGCAGGTGACTGCACATGTGACATTTTGAATTGTAACCGTAGTCACAATTGGAACAGTTTAAGGATGTCAACCTCAGTCTAATTGCCCCCGAATAAATCTGGACGTCGCCGAGTCAAACGAAGTCTCGTTTACAATCAGAATCGATTAAGTGTCTTGATCAACAGCAGGTCGTGTGCTCTTTATGGCTGTCTTTGGCTTTTCTTGTAATTTGCTTGACTGATTTTTTATGTAGCTTTGTCTCAGGATATAGGGAATAGTAGTTAATTGTGAAATTTTACTGGAAGCGAATTTTCGAAGGCCAGCTTCCTAAATATTTAACGTTTAAATGGCAGGTTTTAATAAACTTTACGCTAAAAAAATTCTATTGAAATCAAGATTAAAATTGTCAAGGTTTTTTGATGGACATATTACGTATTATACACCCGCCACTTTTCACAATATGTCTTGATTGGACAGGACCAAATAGCGGGAGAGAGGGGAGGCTTTTGCTCAGCAGTTGGACATTCTTATCATTTAGGCTAGTAAATAAAAGCTTATCAAACTACTTTTTAGTCCAGAAGTAGTTAGGCTTTTTAGTTAAGTAGGTACCTTGACTAAGTAATAAGTATTTTAGAATACTTGCAGGTTTATTTATTTATTATTTATTTTAGTTATTGATTATACTAGAAGTTACAACTTTATTGTTACATACAATGCTCCACAAAATTACATTTAGTTTGACTGTGGAGTCTCAGTATACTATAATACTATACTTAATTAAATTTAAAAATTAGAATAGGTTTACATTCGTAGTTGAAATAGGTAGGTATATCATGAATACACTATAGAGTAACACATCCCCTATAGAGTATTCAGGAGATGCCTTTTTAGACTGATTTTAAATCTATTTATTTTGGGCTCTTTTACTATATCCATGGGCAAAGTGTTCAGTAAATAGGGTAAACGTTTCTTTAGTGTCCTATCGCCATAATAATTATACACCCTAGGTACTTCATATTTGCCCGCAGTTAGTGCTCTGGTATTATGACTATGATTGACTAGATCCCTGTGATCCTGGCTACCATGACTGTTTACAGCTAACATATATTTGAGTTTTAATCCCACTGGTAAAATTTTACATACTTTAAATAATTGTCTATAGTCAGATTTGCAACTGTGTTTCAAATATCATCAGTTATCAAAGTTATCAAATAAAATTTTGTAATTACGGAGGATTGACATAAGTGAGTAAAAAATAATCAGTACGTCGTTAGATTGTAACAAGATGGCGCAACCGCAATGATTTCATTGTAGTTTTCTTCTAAATTGTGGTTAACTACTTGCGTGTCATCCAAAACTAGAAACTCACAAAGAATCTCTAGCATCAGTGTCACGCAGAAAGTTTAAAATCACCGTCGTCAACCGTAATAGGCCAGGAAGTGATTATTTTGCTGCTCCTAGGTGTCTCGTAGTTTTAAATCCATTACCCGGACTTGTCACACGGCAATTTTCCAGTAGCTGCGCCCACGCAACGCGTTTAGAACCGAAAACAGCTAATAACTATCATCTAAAACTGTTGTGGCCGTATCAGTGAAAATTATGATTAATATCTGTTTGGCTAACGGTCCCGTTCGAGAGAAAGGTCGGCTAATTTTGTGACCTGCTTACTCAAAAGGGAATCAACTTACTATGACATTCTCAGTAACTTAAGCCCTTTTTAAGTGAGGAAACTTAGTATGGGCGCTGGGAAATACCACCTATTGTTCGTCACCTAATGGTTCCTTCAGGAGGCAACTATAAAATGTCGAGAATGTTGATTAGAAATCGCAAAAAGCTGTGAAAACATCGAGTATTGTTGCATGGTTAACTGCGTCAAAGATTTTAATTAGCGCGCAAGACGTTTACAACGTTATTAGTCAGGTTTGTAGATTGTTGTTGCGGCTATTCGTTGGTGTCAAAGATTAGTGATTATGCTAAGAAGCCACATTCTGCGCCTCCCACGTTTTTAGCCCCCCTGCGGATTTAAACGCGTTTAGTGCGTTCACAACTTGTAACCGTATACTGTTAACGTCTCGACTGCTAAATATCAGAATTATTAACGTACTAACTATCATAACGACTGATTAATCAGTCGGTACATATAGGTATAATGATGATGGTTGCACTTTTGTCGACAATTGTGTCACAAATCAATCTTGCACATTATTATATACAGTATTATGTGCTTGAAAACAGTTACGGGCATAATGACGAAGCGAGATCAAGTCCCGCTTAACTTGGTAGGTCCCTACTGAGTGCGATTCATTTAGGACTAGGAAAGTGCGAGCTGGGGCCTATAGCATAATAAAATACAAACTATTAATAATTTTACATACAGAATCAGAATCACTAATAGTATTCGCTTGTGTTTTAATAGGCCCCAGGTAGTCCATTACAATCTGAAATATGTCCAGATTCGTCCCGATGGTCGCGAAGTTGGAATATCGACACAATGTGAAATTGAATATGTGGTGAGCGTTCCGACTGAACGTCTAGTGACCTTCACCAAGGAGGAGTTTTGGCCTAAGGGTGTCATGTTCCGACGATTCCATGGCCGGCTCTGCGGTCTAGCGAAATGCATCGCAGCCATAAGTGTGTGTTTTTTAATCAAAATCAAAAAATCAAAAATCTAAATATCTTTATTTGCTAGAATATGGTAACAAGGTAAGATCTTAAGGTTAAGTTGTCCATGCATATTCAACCTGCATTCAGGCGTGCAAATTATTTACAGTTCTTTTTTATTGTTATTTAATATGTCATTACAAATTCCAAACTAAAAAATATAATATTAAATTGTCAAACAATTACATACAAAATAATGGATTAAAATTATATCTAAATTACTTAGTTTTAAAATAGTTCTATTTTATAATAATATGCATGCTAGTTTTGCGGTATTTGTTTTTAGGGCAATATTTGTCTGAAAATTCACAGAAACAAGAGGTCCTGGCCCCGTAGACAACATGTCAATTGCTAACGCTTCGTAGCGAACAAAACGCAAGAGACACAAAGCGATTCGATAGCGAAACGTAAACGATTGTCACCTTGGCTAGGCCGACCGTTTCTGGAATATATTTGCACTGATAAGAGCAACTTAAAATACTTACAACTTGTTATTTTAGATTTGGTCGAGCTCGACTCGCATGCGTTCTCGAGCTACACACTCGGCATGCCTGCGACTTGTCCGAATGCATAAGACATGTCTCAGTTGCAAGCTCTGTTTGCCCCCCGATTGTTCTATAGCGAAGTAAATGAAAGCCCGGCAGTCCAGAACAATAACGTTCTTGTTCCGGTATTGTTCTTTGTTCCGTGTAATGGCGAGTTTAACGCGTTCCTTCATAATAATAGATTTGTCACGGATTAAGCAGTGGATCCGAATGGTTTTGTTTTGAGGTACCGATACGGTCGTAATTATGAGGTAAAAGCTAAATGAACGATCAGAACGATTCTTGCAGCGTCGGAAATCGGTTGAAGGCGAGACGACCCGAGATATGCCTAGAACAGTTGGAAATGTTGAAATCACCTTTTGTCCGGTTTAACCTCCTGACGACTGGGTTTCATTATTTGACAGCTTAAGTTTAACTCTGTCAACTTGACAAAGAGTCAAAAGTTAACCTATTACTACCGTGTAGAAGGCAGGTCGTCGGGAGGATAATACTAGTATTTGTTAATTAAAAAAACGTCACACACACGCCAACATAATTGGTACAAGCTTGCCACGCCAAAACAGTTACCTATATTACCTACGCGTTCTTGGCGCTATGCGATGCGTATGTGGTGCGTGCGTCGCCTTTATTCAACATTTGATATTTTAGTAATATTTTTTTATTCAATATTTTTATTTATTAGGCATTCAACATTTAGCTGTGCTGTGGGGTTTCGATTAGGCTTATTTGCACTTATTTTATTATCCACGATGTACAATGTAGGTATATACTACTGTACTACAATACTGTACAATTGTACTTTTCTTTTGTATCTTTTTACTGAGGTGTGCCAATAAAGAGTATTCTATCTATCTATCTACTACTGTATTATATTAAAATGTTTACGAGTAAAACTACGACTATGTAATGCTAGATAAGCTAAATAAGCATACTCAATGACCTAAAATGCACAGCAAAGAGTTCTTAGTAAGCAACGCGTTGTATATTCCTCGCTCGTGGTTGACCGTCTGGGGTGAATTCAGAAATGTAAAAAGTTCATTTCTAAAAGTTAATTTTGCACAAATGAATCGTCAATCAATCAATGTATTAAAATAAACTAAAACTACAAAGAAATTAAAATTAATACTAAAATGTAAAATGTAGTAGCAATTTACGGACATGTAGAGTTGGAGAGCGATACCTATCTATCGATCTTAATGATCAAGAGTTTTGTTTGTAATCTTCTTTAATAGTTGTAGTAGTAGTAGTAAACACTTTATTGCACAAAACAAGTACATAACACAGAGAGAATACAATAAATGAAAATAATGATGAGTTGTGTGAAACAAACAGATTATTATTTTTTATATTTATCTCAATAATTTTATCTCAAAAATATGTATTTTGCATGAAAAAAAAATTCTCGTGTAAGTGAATATTATGTATTCTTATGAGAAATAAAGATCTTTAAAGCTAATTTATAGCTCTAGTAGGACTTATGTGCACGTATTAGGGACTGACGGACTGGTATATGACGTATCAAATCGGTATAAAAGTTGCTTGCGATCGAATGTTTTCGCGCTGCCGTTTATCTACAAGTGACCACAGATTCTATTATGTAGTATTTTTATAAATGACTGCGATACGATATCGAGCCGTACTACTTGGCTAGACCCCCTGACGTCCGATATTCGTATTTGATTGGATATTGGCATTAGCATCATTTCTGAATACGTCCCCTGATCTATTGCAAGCGAGCTTATCCAGCGGAAATTCACTTACAGAATATCGTTTATCTTTTGTATTGCGGCAATAATCGATCGAGTTTGTCAGCGATTTAAATAACAATACCCAAGTTTACATATTTATGGTACGTTTGAGCTTAACTCATAAATGCTTTGTAGGCGTTATGTAGTATGCTGTTATTGTGTAATAAATTCTATCACTACATAGACGGTTGGCAGTTCTCAACTGTGCGTCACCAGAAACTTCTTGTCTCGTAAAGCTAAACTGTGGAATTAACTGTGGCCTGGGGTACTTCGGGAGAAGACATTCAAGAAAAGAGCGTCCTCTTACTTTTTTTCCATGGTGTGTCTGTAGGTTATAGCTGTAGGGCTGCGCGCTAGGAGGCCTAGAGCCCTCCGACAGCCCTCCGTTTAATAATAGTCCTCGCCAGATTATGTGCAGTCTTATTCCGGTAATAAACTGCTGGTTTTACGGTTTTGGTTGTTTTAGATTCATTCGTTTCATTAGTTTCATTACACAAGCGATGAGATTATAGGTAGAGGCAGGCGTGGCTTACTACGCGATTTCGTCGCATCGCAACAAGTAAATCCGTCCCACACCAATTTTGGCGGCTAGCCATAGGCCGTGCGTGGCGCTTGCACCACCTAGCGGTCATATCTGTGCTAATCGTAACAGACGCGTTTTGTTAGAGAGTGAATCTTCTGTACCTAGTACTATTATTTATTCTGTGGTAGAGGTACTAGATTCGTCATCATCATCTGAGGCATTACATCTCCGCAGCAAATCTCTCCAGTCCGATATTCAACCTTCCTTCCGTTCCGTTCCTTCTCCAACTTGTCACCCCTAAGGTCCTGAATCCTGATGTTCCGTTCGAGGCCGCTTAACCATCTGAGCTTGGGCCTGCCATCTGAGGTACTAGGCCGGTAGGCCTCAAACCAGTGGGTCGAACATTGAAAGTCGATCCTCAATTATTGTTAGTGGATACGAAAATCAATCCTTAATTATTGTAAAATTGATAAGCCAGTTGATGGAGTGGTGATGATCAACCGACTTAATAAATCCAACACCATCGTATGATTTATTCTATTGTATCCATTTAATATGATTTTATGAGAAGGCAAACTGCCGATCCGATCCGAGTGACCGATCTAATGCAGCTTCACTGCAGTTTACTTGAATTCCGCGGCCCTACCAACACGTCCGCTGAGCGCAGCTATGCTATCTAGCACTACTCACTTCTGTAAAACGTAGTAAAAGCATTTACATATACGGCACTTACGCCGTTTTACGTTATCAAGTCAACTGGTAGCCTGTCCGCCGTCATTATGCAATTGAAACTTAGTGAATTATTACGCACGATAATAATCTTCATAAATAAATAAATGGAGTCGGGCTGGATTAGGGTTAACGCTCACGTATTGGTACGCGATCGACGTCGAAAGAACCTTTATGAAGATCGCAAATTACATGCGTCTTTCTCTTTTACTCCAATTAAGGTGTTATTAGAGTGACAGAGAAAGATGCCCGCAATTTGCTTTCGGTCCGCATACAAAAATATGAGAAGTTTCCGACATTTTTCAATGTGGACACTTTGAAAACTTTCTGACGGCACAATACTGAAGCTCGATATCTGTCTTCAATGACTAGAAGAAGTGAGACTGTGATATAAATATGATACTCGCAAGAAATATAACTTTTTTAAATATAAAAATGCATGGCATGTGTCGCGGTACTCGCGGTGTCACTTTCGTTAACCCCCCCGCAATGCCGGTCAGGATTTTTTGTACGAAGTTTCATGTGTGAAATATCATACGAGCTAAGCATAATTTTGGGTGCTGAGTTGGCGAATAGAAGAGTCGAGACCCGGATGAAAAGAAGTACGAAGTTACACAACGAGCATTCCACGGGCTGTCCCGTATTTTATTTCATGTGTTACAACTTTGTAAATAATCGGCGTTTAAAGCCGACGTTTATTTATATGCATATTTCTGAAGACTTGTCACAGAAACGGACACTCCTATAGTAACCTACAAATCTTCAGAAAATTCACGTTTGTACGGGACAAACTGCCGTATTCGAACTTCAAGATATTCACAAGAGACGACACGTACTAGATCCATTCTAGATACGTTATAGTTTAGATATCAACTAGTTCTCTTTTGCAGCGCAATCCGGGCAACCAATGTCACTTTTACGTTAGATAGAGTAAGATATCCATAAGATGTGAATTGGATCTCTAAGTCATATCCTGTGGAAATCGTTCAAGAGTATCTCCAGAATCGCGCAAATGTCAAATTTGACAGGTTATAGATCTTAAACATATCGTTAACGTATCTATTTATAACAAGCCTCTATATATATACATCAACGTATCTTGGTGATGTCTAAAAGATATCTAATAGATGTCTATTTCAAAATCCGAATCGGGCCCAAAGGTAGACAATTTCATGGAATGCCCCACAATCTCTAGTCTAAACCGTAGAGTTATCTAACGCTCGGTGCTCCACAATCTCATTCTAATAACTGCGTTTAGGCCGATTGCTGATTTAGCTGCCTTGAAACCCGAGATCCGCTAAATGTGAACAAATGTACGGCAACCTTAAATAAACAGGGAAGCGCGGGATTATTGTGTTCGACGGATCTTCCGACTGCAGCTATTAGCTGAGCTTTGTGAAATATGTGCTTCGTGAAATCGTGAATCGCTGCGAAGTTATAGATTACAGTCAAACTCCATGGATACAAGAGATGGCGTTTATAGTGGTGATAGACCCGTAAATATGTGGCGTTACATGTCTAAAGGGACCTTAATGCTCTATGTGCGTAAGGAATTAGAATTAACTGTTAATAAAAGGTAGAGTTATGCTATAAAAAATTTGCAGTTATTACAGATCTCCTAAAGCTATTAAATGCACGTAAGAGTCTTAAATTGATAAAAGTTTTTATTTATAATGGCGACGATTTCAGCTTTGCAGATATTTAATTTAAAAATGTTCTACCGAGAAGAGCTTAAAAACTTGAGTATAATACAATATTTCTGAGCACTTCATATGCTGGATAGGGAACTGTCCTCGTTATTGTATTTAAAAGTAAGTTGCACACTGTTATGTGCAATGTGTGCACGAACTATTCATAAGTTATATTTTAATCGTCGTCTATAAATAAAAATGCCTCGTAACCGCTCTACCGGAACACAGTACATCTTGATAGTAATTATTGACCGAACCGCGCTTCACTTTTCCAACGGCAAATAAGCTTCACTCTCCAAGCAAGCCTCTCTCCTACCTCACAAAAAAACAAACTTGATTGCTAATCACTACAAAGCAAACATTCAATTTACGAGGCAAGTTAATTGCGCCGCCTCGCACGATGCCTAATAAAAAACTCGGCTAAAAAACCCTATCTTAACTTATTTCTTAATTATAGACCGATACGTAGCCGAGACGCCGGGTCGAGCGAAAACTTGACGGACTCCACTCCAACCGCATTCCATCAACTAAAAACTATCTCTCTGTCCCTCAGATAAAGCTCATTTTAAAAAGCGATAATAAATGCAAAGTTAAACATTAGTCTTAGAAAACGTTATCTCCGATAATTACATAGTTCAGATAGAGGTTATCATCCTCTTAATTCTTGTAGACACGTTTTTTAACCCTCCGCAGAATCGGCTACGTGAACTGTGACTTCATTAGGTAAGTAGTAAAATAAGCAGTAATTAAAAGTTGTTGAGCGTAGTCGGATGTAGTCTTTTACGGCAGGCTTAGGGCGAGTACAATTGTTAGTAATAGGACCAGTTTAGGCGACAAACAGCGCAGCGTCCTCAGACAGAATTAAGCCCGGGAATAACCGTCTAATTTGAAAAAGCCAGACATATAAATTCAGTCCTAATCCAGCAATTGTGAGGGGAAATTGGACGCAATTCGGTACGCACTCGGTTTGCCTTTTAGGCTGCAAATCGCCACACTTTATTGCATAACAATTGGTCAGCTATTTAGAATGTTTACTTGACAACGGTTCTGTTAATTCTGTAGCAATGAGTTATTTTTAAGCGGCATATTTGCGGCACCTACTTACACCTTTGTTTTGCTTTTCTGTTATCAACAGTTCAACATTTAAACGAGCATAACGACTGGCCGTACTGATAACTTAACGGCCACGGCCGCCCTAATCGACAACTTCAAAGGCATATCATTATGACTAATTAACTTAAAATATATCGCACATTTTCATCACATCTGGCACGTTGATATTTTTATTATCTTCAAGCGTTCTACCAGAGTGTTTGTATAAAAAATATACTTATGGCGGCACCAAAAGCGTGCGGCCTCGATAAACTATAGTTATTTATAGTGATGCGTTGTTTGCCATTTGATACACTTTTACATCGGTCCAATTTCACAGCGAACTTGATTCGTTTTACACTCACTTTTGCATACACTATTACGAATTCGGGTTTAGCACCGATATGGTATTTATTGTGAAATTTTATTGACACTCGATCGGTCACGGTGCTTGGTTTTGATTCGCGTCGTATGCCGTTTGTGTTATAAAGTGCACCAGTTTTTCTCGTGTTTAATTTCGTTCTCATGGCGTGTTTATTCCGAGTCCGGGCCATTTGTCGGTGTAGTGCGTGAGTGACAAACAATACTGTGTGCGCGACATAATGCTGCGCCCCGGCTCGGCCTGTAACGACACCGACTCCTCTGTTGTAGCAGTCAGCCGACGCATTTCTGTTATCTGTAATGCTCCTTTACGCTCCAATAGTTCATCTCGCCAAATATTGGCACAGGATTTATTAAAATTAATATTATATTTATTTAAGACCATCAACTAACGCTCAATCTTGTTAGTGACACATTTAAATCTTAAAACTAATGTGGTAGGTACCTACACACACAAATTTATTAACCAACTACATATTTAATATGCGGCAAGATACAAGGCATCATACGTCTAGAACCTCAAGTTTGGTAGATACAGCAAGCTGCAAGAGTGCATGGGGCTCTTTACGAATTAATTCTATGTAATGTGTCCAGGATGTAATTTTGCAGATCCCTGTGCCAGAGATATCTGATCCCCCCGCAAACAAGTTTCTATGCAATGAGGGTTAGTTATCTGTGCAGCTTTCGTAACAACGTCAATAGATTGGCGTAAGTTTTTACCTAGCAGCTACTGTTTTTGTCAAGATAATTTATGGTCTAGACTTCTAGAGTGACATGCCTACCTGCCTAGGCTGCTTGTTATTTCACTGAGAAAAAACTAAAACTAGATTTCGCCCTTATATTGCTGATTGCAGTAAACTAATCACGAACTGTGTTACATTGCAATCTGGCTAATCTGGTATGCATATATATATACTTACGAGTACATACCTGTATAATTAGGCTTATTTCTCGGAGAGTGTAATGATTTCCATTAATACAAATACAAAATACAAATAATTTATTGAGAAAAGTATAGTACAGTGGTTGTTCTTAAAGACTAAGAATTTATATAGAGACAAGTGGTTTACAAATGCCTGAACTAGGATTCCCTGTGTTTCAGGCAGTGAAGGACAATATTAATCAATTTTTAATTATTCACTTATAAACTACATGTGTTACACAATATAACTGTAATCACCTTAACAAAGAAGTAGGTTCTTAAGTATTAAAAATCACAGAACAGTATTAGGTAATCATTTTACGACTATTAGTAGGTTCTCTGTATTATCGTACGTCATTTTTTGACGGGCGCGTCGTAGAGTGTTCTTACAACAAAGATAGCTAACGCTACGTCTTACGTAGGCGAACAACGCGCGAACGCGGCGCGGCGCGGCGCGGCGAAAGCGGCCGCCGCCGCGCCGCGCCGCGCCGCGCCGCCTGACATTCGCGTGCAAATCGCGCCGCACCGCGTTCGCAACGAGATCGCTTACGTAGGACACTTCTATGGGCATCAAAGGATTGATTTCGCCGCGCCGCGCCGCGCCGCGTTCGCGCGTTGTTCGCCTACGTAAGACGTAGCGTAAGAGGGTATAAGTCTAGTATTGCATTTAACCTGTTGTACAAAAATGGGCCCAAAAGGACCCATCTAGCCGAATCTAGGAGGGAATCTAGCCGAAAAAAATTTTTTTTTTGTACTGTTTGAATACATGTAATTCTTACTATTTAACTACATACTACTAGTACTCAGCTACTCAGTCGCAGCTCCGCAGCTTCGATGTAGTATCTGATGGCGACTGAAAAACATGCAGTTTGCGTCTATTCGCAGAAAATAGTATCAACTCTCATTTGATTCATTAACCCTTTCAATGTCGAGATTAAAAAAAAAAGATTGTTCAAGCGCTTTGATCTCGGACTGTCTAGAACACAAAATGACTAGTGTAATATTTTGCCTATATCCCTTTTACTCTACATCGCAAACGGTCTAGAACACAAAATGACCACATATAGGTAGGTTAGGTTCGTTAGGTTTCTTCAAATGGCCGAAGGCCAAACTAAAGATAAACCGACGAAATGTAGGTAAATAAAGGTCTTAATAATTGTAGTCATTTTGTGTTCTAGACCGTTTGCGATGTAGATTAAAAGGGATGTAGGCAAAGTATTACACTAGTCATTTTGTGTTCTAGACAGTCCGAGACCAACCCGTTCAAGCCTCATCGCCTCTTTAAAGTCCTAAAAATTCTGTATAAGAAATAAATACAAAAATATGTTGTTATAAAGTGGTCCTATTTGCCGTATAATATTTAAGCGTGTTCTATGAAGAAGGTAAATAAAGGATCAGAAATGTATGAAGGATTCTAGCGGAGCGCACCAAGTTAGCTGGTTAGTCGCACCGTAAAAGGTCTCAAGGAATATAATGGATTGTAATTGTGTAGTCATAAGCCGTACCGTGTCCTGCCGATTGAGTCAGCGATATCGGGACGCAGTAATTGACGTAGTTTTTGCCCATTGTGGCTTATAAGAGATATATATCTGTTGTAGGTGAACACTGAAATTGCGTTGCTCAAAGGTTCGTCTAGTCTTTTTTATGATGGTAAGCAATTACCGTTTTCACATTGTCCCACAAAAAAGGTAAATTTTAAAAAGTAGCGTTTTACATTCATTTATTAGTTAATAAAATACACTTTTACCGTTCAAAAGAAAGTGTTACAATAATAAAAGGCCATGATCATATGGAAATCACTTTAGCCAAGATTCATTCACATCAATCACATCCGATATCGGCTCGGACCATGTGAAAACGCTCTAAAGGAGCCCGAACGATATCAGCCTGTCAGTTGTTCGGAACTGTCACCTTTTGCGTTTATCTGATATCTTCCGGCGAACTGGTAATCTGTGGGCCCCTTAAGACGAAACAGGAGCTGAGTTTTAAATATTTTAGGTAAGTATACCCGTCTCGCTAACGGAAGCGGCTCCTAAAACTAGTGCGATAAGGACAAGACGAAAAATCCCGCGTAAAAATCTCAAAAGTCGAGGTTTCGTACTCGACTGTTTCCTCCTCCAAAACTTAACCAATCCTAACCAAACTTGGAAATCTAAATGATTATGAAATTATCTGTGTTGGACCGTTTTGCTTTTTTGGCTAATTGATATCAGTTTTGAATACTAGGCCTCTCATTGCGGCATAGTCAATTAGGCCATTTTGGCCATTTTTGAAGGGCTCTAGCGCCTTAAAAAACAAAAATATAAAAAAAAAACAAAACGGTCCGACACAGATATTGACAATATTAATCTGTGTTGAAAAAATCATTGCTCTAGCATCAAAACCCACAGAGGAAACAGTCGATTACGTTTGTATGGAGAAATGACCACTCATGTTGGCTCTTAAGACGTCAAAATTGGGAACTGACTAGATGTGACTAGGCAAACCTAGAAGTACAGTATTACATGTTTCGCTGCGACACATCTATAGAATGTGTGGGAATGTATAGGAACAGTTTTTGTGGCGCGTAACACATGGTGGCTGGAGGTGATTAGGTTTCCTAGTTCGGAATGTTATACGGTATCGTCCGTTTAGATACTGATGGTAAATATGAGCACCGAGTCATAATTAATTAAATTTATCTTGCTTTTTTTTTCTAACTTTCCCATGGTCCCCAGAAAGGCATAATTATAAGTATATATCAAGTTTTATAATTATTTTAAAGCACTTACTCTTATAGAGGTACGTTAGTTAGTCGTTTTATACACGTATGGGCCCGTTAACTTGAACAACACGTTAAGAGAAAAGGGGACGATGGCACCCCATTTTCCTCTCTGAATATTAACACTATACAAGAGTTAGGGCCAGTTGTACCAACCACATTTGACAGACTGATCAACGTCAGCCGGCGCGCCCCGGCGCTTTACTATGAAACTTTCCATATATAAAAAATACGTAGGGCAAACCTTGGCTATTCGGTGATACGTAGTTATTCGGTGATAGTCAGTTTTATTGTCTTTTAGCCGCGTTACCCGGTAATTTTTTTGCTTAAAACAATGTTTAAGAGATACCATGGATGTGACTAATGTGGTGTAATATGGTTTCAAGTAATATAATTACCAGGTAACGCGGATAATACACATTAAAACTGACTATCACCGGATAACCAAGTATCACCGAATGGCCAAGGTTTGCCCTACAGTTTGGTGCAACCGATGCTTACAAGTTTTAATAAAATAATCATAAAATCTAAATACTTAACTGAAACGGAGGTAAATTGTGTAAAAGTATTTTTCATATAATGCCAATATGCAAGAAGGAAAATGGGGACTACGTTTTTATGGAGAAGCGATCGTCCAATATCCTCTTAAGGAAAACGACTGAAACAGTACTGTGACAAAAACTGTCATTATCTGTCCACAAAACAACCATAATTTCGTAATTCGTAGCGACAAATTCCAAGAAAACAATTGCAAAATGACGACATCGACATTAATGTAATTTGATAGGTAAGGTTTGGCCCAGCCGGCCTAGCCAAGGTTACAATCGCTATCGCTTCGACAACGAAAATCATTATGCCTCTCTATCACTCTTCCATATTAGGGTGACAGTGACAGTTGCGTTTCGATCGCTACGAAGCGTAAGCGATTGGCGTCTTGGCTATGCGGCCAGTACCCATACCATGAGTCACTGTCAGTGTCAAAACTGTCATATAGGTACGATAATGTCTACATAATTTAATTTTACAAGCTTTTATTTACTTTCACCTGACCGTTGTCTGTCTGTCTGTATGTCTGTAATCAAATCTTGCAAGTTAAATTTGACCCACTTCCCGGTTTCCGATTGAGCTGAAATTTTGCATGCATGTATAAATCGGATGACAATGCAATATTATGGTACCATCGAGCTGATCTGATGATGGAGACAGGAGGTGGCCATAAGAACTCTGTGATGAAACAACGCATCCTAATAAAATTGTGTTAGGGGTTTTTAGAATTGTGTCGATGAGTATTCGTTGTCTGTCGTAAGAAAAGTACAGTCAGCGATAAAAGCTTGTACCAAAAATTAAATTTTTAAAAAACTTATTTATACATGTCGCTCGCACTAATATGCTAATATATATGAGCAAGATGCATAGAAAGTAAGTTACGTTCTTGATACGTTTATGTCAGTGTCAAACTGGTGGTAGCCACACTGAACTATCTCATTTCAAACATAGAGAGAATCATACTAGTAAGACAAAGGTCTTACGTAATTAACGTCTTAATTGTGATACGTCCGAGTATTCAAAAAATACTAACAAACATTTTACGCGGCAGCTACTCCATATAAAAGTTTTTGGCAAAAATTTCATTTTTGGTACAAGCTTTTCATTTTTCATTTCAGCTCAATCGGAAACCGGGAAGTGGATCAAATTTAACTTGCAAGATTTGATTACACACAGACAGACAGACAGACAATGGTCAGGTGAAACTAAATAAAAGCTTGTAATAAAAAGTATACTTTCATATAGGCACGGAACATTACTCGACGCGAAATGTAAAATGGTACGTAATGAAGACACGTGCAAAGGCTGATATGTTTATAAACGAAGACACTATTTAGATGTAATGTTCTTATTTAAAATTCTTAATGGAATAATAAAATGTCCGAATCTCTTAGAATTAGTCACTTTTAGTTGTCCGCACCTCCCCCTACGTTCCAGATCTCTATTTCATATCAGCTTTGCTCGTAAGAATTACTCTCGGCACACTTTTTTCAGACGAGTCCCTAGTTATGTTAATAGGCACTTACATGACATTGATCCTTTTCACTCTTCCTTGTCTAGTCTCAAAATTGAACTTAAGCGTAAATTGTTTTAGTTTTAAGTATTAAAAATCGTTTTAAATGACAAAATGTATAAATGTAACTTTCAGATTGTCCTACCTACCAACTAGTAAAATAAATTGATGACAACTTATCCGATAATACTAAAATAGATATTGATTTTGAACTTATTTACCAATTTTCTACTTACCTACCCTACTATAATCTAAAACAATATTGATTTTGTTTGGAAGACTGGTAAATACAGTTTAAGTAGATATGGCTCATAATTACAGGATTAAACGAACTTACCTGAAGTGAAGTTCTATCCTGATTATATGAAGTACTTAGTCCGTGGTAAACTAATGTAGTTGTCTTCAGTTCTGCCATAGAACGTCGCGAATTTAAGAGCTAGAAAGAAAAAGAAAAAACCCAGCCGCTGGCAACATTATGTCAGTATGTTTAGAGCTAAATCGAGAGGCTAACAAGGGAAGAAGTTAACAAGATGAATGTTAACTTGGGAGGGAGGGAAGCTCCTACCACGGACTAAGTACTTCATATAATCAGGATAGAACTTCACTTCAGGTAAGTTCGTTTAATCCTGTAATTATATTTGTACTTAGTCCGTGGTAAACTAATGTAGATGTTTAGAGAATTTAACATCAATAAATAACTTGTAATGATATAACGTTTAGCCTCTCAGGAACATACTTGTGTCCCATATTCATAATATATAAATATTGAAAAACACAGTTAAGAAACAAGTGTAAACTTATTATTAACCAAATTATGGAATTGCATTATGGAATTAATAACAGACCTAATGATAGTTTTCGAGAACTCTGGATCTTTGGAAATATCCCATCATCATCAAGCATGGCTCATGAGAGCCTGCTTTGAAATATCTGTAACTACCTACTAATCAAACGTCTAATTATCATTATAAAATTGGTTATTATTCAGGCATAATATGTAAGGGAAAGCTTTGATATAATATACGAGTACCTTTCAATGACCTAGCCGAGATTCATTGTTCTCTTTAAGCTCTAGAAAGGTACCTCGCTATTACAGACTTAATGTCTGTAAGACAAGGCAAAGCGTGAGTAATTACATGACATTACTAAGTATCATGAGTAGCCTAAATAATTTGCGTGCTCATACTATAACCAAATTAGTTTGTACCTAATTTATTCTAGTTCTGGAATAATCAAATTACACACACAAAAAATATTTAAAGTTTGTAAATTTCTGTACCTATTTACATTTTATTTAGTAATAAAATATTTTTAGCTTTTAGTAATAATATTTAGTTGTACAGTTACTGTAGGTAGGTAAATCGTAAGTTATGTATTTAAATACTATAATTTGTTTTTGTCATTTGGACCAAGGCACGCCTTGAAAAACAATAATTACTATTTATCATTCATCTGCACTCTTGTTGTTGAAGTCAATCATACTATCCTTTGTCTCTCTCACACGCTTTATTATAATTACCATAATTATATCTCCATTATACAGATTTAATTTTATTCAATAAGTTAGTACCAATTATAACTGTCAGGTCACTAACTGTTGACAAGACTTAATTATGAAATGGTAAATTAACAACATTATATTATATGTAAATGTGAGTATATATGTTAAGTCAAAACTCTCCTTGTACTTTCAAACCGATCCCAATTTAATTTTGTGTTTGTCTACAATTAAATTAAATAATTATCAAGTACTATACGTTGCTCCATTCGTCACAAATATTGTGAATGCGGCTAATCATGGATATGTTGGAGAGAATCATGGAATCACTAACACTTTTTCATTGCGATATTATGCGATATCTAACGCGATAAATCGTTAGTCGTAGCATTAATCCATACGGATTTAATGACTGAGAGGTAAAACGAAGTACGTCTAGTAGCGTGCGTGTGCGGCAACAGAATAAAGAATAGACCAAGTCTATGGTCGACTATGAAGTAATTACAGGTATGTATGTTAACAAGAATGAAATAAAATATAAGTTTGTCATAATTAACCCTTTAACAGGCATATCTTATTGAAAAGTGTACCTTATCACTTTGACATAAGGTTTAAAATCGATGTGGTAAATTGGGAAATACATTCACTCAGCCTTATTAAAATCTGATGCCTTAGTTAAATATATAAATAAATATTTCATCTTCTCATAAAAGTAAGATTCTTGGATATAGAGAAAAGTATAATATGCCTAGGTCTTAACTTTCCTTGTATAATGATTTCTTGAATGATACCTTCTTATTCCATATAATCCACCTACCAGCAAGTCATTCAGCATATACATCTTAAGTCTCTTAATAGTTACGAGAGTGGAGATCAATATCTCAAAATTGTTATCAATCTAAAATGACTATATATATCTATAAATCCCAATCCTGTGGTGGTTACACCCTGGTTTTCCAGCTTCTTTTATAGCATGATGAAGAGTGAATCACCTTGTTTAATATACAGATGGGACATCTCTAAGTATTATGTTATGTGTTTCCTGCTTTTTATTTTCAGGGCCATTCAATCTATATATACATAGGGCTCAGATTGTAAATACTTTGATATTTGTATCTCAAATTACTGGTTATCCTTGAATAGTTAGGGATGTTATAAAAAAGCTGTTATCATAATAAAAGAGATCGTAAGACATTAACCATCTTCAGAACCTGATTTTTCTAATATTTTAATACACATAAATTATATATAATATGTATTCTAAATATTATTGTTGGTATTAAATAAACACACTAATAACTAAATTAAGTAATTTAAATGTATCTCTTAGAGCCATCTTATTTAACACCTAGTCTAAGAAGCCAGGTAAATAGACGACAAAGACCCAAAATAAAGATTTATCATTGTCATCTTCAAAGATGTCATTCTTATTTGTGATGTATTGGTACATCTTCATGTGATTGTTATTTAAGTATATTATTCTTTCTCTGAGCAATTGTAATAAATATTTTATGAATGGTATATAGTCATATTTATTATATAGGACTCACATTAAAATATGTGAAGTTAGTTGGATATTTGTTATTTTCTTATTGCTATTTAATGGATTAATGTCAATATCTCCGAGGGAAAATTGGATCTTTTTGCTAACTTCCTTCTTTGCTAACTCTCCTTCTTAATGGTATGGCACATAATTCAAAAAACGGTATATAATTCACTGCTGGAACATAGTCTGCTATACATATAGGTAGATGCAAACCTACATTGCACAGTGTATTCTGTAATACCTATAGATTTTAGACACTTATCTCATTGAAGAATCAAACTTGAATAAGAAGATCTATAAACCCTAAAAGGACTGTTATATGTACTTAATACACTTCATAAAGATAATTATAATTATTAAGGCCTAGGCAAACCTTTCTTGGTAGTTGTTTCTTAGGTGCAAGGTCCATCATATGAGTATACATTTCTATATATGTTATAATAAACTCTAGTTAGGCCCGAGAATATTATTATGATTATCTATTTTTAATTATCCTGCTTAAAATTTTTCTTGGTGTACTACATACTCATGTAATAGTAATTGTGTAATATAAAAATTATACACATAAATTAAACCTTAAAGTTGAAAAAACCTTATATTTCCCAATAATCCATCTTGGGTTTTCAATTTGTGTGATCAAAGTCACTTAAATAAATAGATATTTTAATAAAATGTCTTATTTATGACGCCTTCTGATTGCAATATGCCCATATAGTAGGTATTATAGCATGAATCATCATATTCCAATCCACTTAAAAATATTAAGTACTATGTTGTATTGTACTTACTATGACAGCTTGAGTCATAATACTCTGACTTATACATGTATATGTATAAGAAACTTATAAGAACCATGATACTAGTATCAGTATCTGTTCATTAAAGTACTTAAATGTTTTGAGAATTTTGCTGACATCCACATGATGGTATCTTAATACTGGGTATTTACTTACTTACCAAAATAGACTGATCCTTTAATCATTTTAATGCATGAATCAATTACCATTCAGCACTTAATACTTTGTATTTTACACAGACTCTCCACTTCTGTCGAACACCTGTCTCACAGTTTTAGGTATGTGTGTAATGTGGATGCATATAACAGATTTGTTTATGATAGATATTATCTGTATCTGAGCATATAAAAAATTGAGCTCATTATCAGACAGTGACAGCAGGGACGGTAATGTCTACCATGATAAATTTAATAGTTTTATTCAAAAGGGACTCTTTTATGTCAGTGTCCAGTCTATGTTATATTGTTTGTACTTGGTATTTCCAGCATAACATTAAACTTTGATTGTAGGTATATCCAACAAGTTTAAGTTGGGGACTTCATCTCTTTCGTTTTTCATTTGTTATTCCTCTTCTGTGGGTTCTTTTGGTCCAAAATCCAGTTTTGTAAAAAACCACTTCTAATATACTGTTTAATTAATGAAAAAACAAATTTTGAGTCTGAAGCTCACTTCAGATAATTTTATGACCAAAACTAACATTTTCTGGCACCCTAATTTAGGGCAAGGACAGATATAATAAATTTTGTATACCAGGCTCATCCAAATATATGTATCGGTAACCCAACCGTTTAGAGTTCCAACAAAAAATGGAAATGGGAATTGGTACAAGTCGATTCATCTTGGACTGAAACATCTGTTGAAATGTACTTAAGTCATCTTAGCCCAACGGGTCAGAATGAATGAGAATCAGTTCCTTGAAAAAATTAAAGGTAAGTACCTAATGGTCCTTTATTTACATACCTTGTAAATATTATGCACTTCTCTCCCACCGGGAGGAAAACATAATATAACATATTATGTTGTAATAGTATATGTACAGATTTATACTTTATGTCTTCACTCAACGAGTGACTGAGTATATTTTATTTCTGTATCTTGTCTTCCATTGGTATTAAAGATGATGCTTTGTAAGTTTCAAAATGTGCATACTTTTCCAACGGAAAAGCACCCTTTTCCAACGGAAAAGAGTGAAAAGACGATCAGAGTAAAGTCGTGATCGTGAATAAACAATCTTCGACACTGAAGTTACTGCAACGCAGTATTACTGAGGCCTGAGAGGTTATGATTAGGTTATGATAACTTTTTTATTCATTGTTATTATCATTCGTATATGGTTACAAAAATGTTGTTTTCCACCGGAAAACAGGGCATAATATAACATATAATGCCAGTAATAGTATTTGTATGTAACAAAAACATTGTTTGGATGACGGAAACATGTCATAGCGTCATATGTAAATTACTCCAAATTTCGTAGATCTTCATATCAACTCTTCTTTTTATAGTAATTTAAACTTCCACTTATCATTTTAGACATAATAATTTTGGTCTGTATTCCTGAAATTTCACTGAAAAAACAATTTATCACACCGAAACCGGTTTCGCGAGACGTTCCGCGTTGGCGCGAAACTAAAAAACTGACATAATGTTGCCAGCGGCTGGGTTTTTTCTTTTTCTTTCTAGCTCTTAAATTCGCGACGTTCTATGGCAGAACTGAAGACAACTACATTAGTTTACCACGGACTAAGTACAAATATAATTACAATTTTATTTTTTCTTTCTGCGGTTATTATGTATGTTAACATTATATACCTACTCATTAATGAACCTCCAGGTCTGTTTCTTAAGTATGTTACGTACACTACATTGTACTAAAAATCCATTTGGATTATGTGACTGTTTGTGTTCTAAATAAAAAAAAAAAAAAAAAATGTTTTAAGACGACATAAGTAGACAAAGCCTGGCATACGCGTGTTGCGTGAGAAGATCGTATTAACATGTTTTTACAGATCTAATACCGCTGCTACTGGCAGCTCCTGGCCAGTTTTTTCTGTATGAACGCCATTAGGTGGGTGCGTGCCGTGGAGTCACCTGAGGAATTAAGGCTTTAGGCAATTTCCGCAGAGATTTTAATATGACAAGTCGTCATTTGTTTGGAAAAAACTCGGACCTTGTACAGTCAGCAGCAGAAGTCGCTATACACTCCAGGTGCTCAAAGAGAGGTAAACGTTTAAAATGTCAAAAAGTTGTTGACTGTCATGGTAGTATTTACTTGTGAGCGCTCAACGTGTCACAAATATGTTAACAGTCGCTATTCATTAATTTCTACACTTACAACAAGTCATTGATACCTTAGCTGTCAAAAAACCAATGGTATCTAAGCGGTCAACGTGTCAAATATATCTGAACAATATGGAAAAATAGACTTTAAAGCATACAAGTATGGTCGAATATTGAATAAAAGATAGCCATGCTAATTTCAGGTAAAGCGTTTTGACAATCATCGAAAGCAGTACAGTCTTGTCATCACATACATCTATCTCACGTTTTGCCCTTCAACCATTTGACAGGAGCCTCTCGGTCAACTTACTGCAAACTACAGTGAAACCTGGATAAGTGAGATCTCAAGGGGCGAGCAAATTTGTCTCACTTAAAGAGGTTTTCCACTTACCCAGGCTCCCAGTTAGCCAGGTACAAATAAATTTCTGTCTCATTTACAGAGGGTTCCATTAATAGAGGTGAGAATAGAGTATATTTCAGTTATAGAGGTGGTAATTATCTTTAAAAATAAATAAGGTAAAATAATCCTTGTCCCTAAATATTTTTTTAGTCTGTTTAAATATTTCTTTGAATTAATTTTGAATGATTCTCCAAAGGATATATATTTCAAAATTAAATTAAATTTGATATGGACTTCAATGCGTATTATAAATTTAATAAATGAAAATTTATTTTTTCGTGTTACTTATCAAAATTTCAGCTTTCGTTTCGATAGTTTTAACTACTTACATAAATTAACTAAATCAAACTTGAAGTTGTTTAGACACAATTAGGCAAATGCGGAATTTGTGGATTGACTAAGAGTTACTAAGAATACGGAAATTGTTCAATGAAGTCCGAGTTAGAGAGGTCATAGATTGACGTTTTCTCAGATACAGAAGTCAATTCCCTATAAAATTCCAAAAAACAATTAGGAAAATGTAATCTTATAAATATAGTCTCAGTAAAAGAGGTAAAATACACTCTCTGTCTCAGTTATAGAGGTAAATGTGACTATAAAATCACAATAACGAATCCCAGTTATAGAGGTTCGTTTTTTCTCAGTAACAGAGGTAATTCAGTGCTAAGGTGTCGGGACCGCACCATGAGTCCCAGCTATAGAGGTTTCTCACTTATCCAGGTCCCACTTAACCAGGTTTCACTGTATTTCTTTTAACAGAATCGTCAAGACGAATGACACATAGCAAAAGCTAACTGAAGCCGAATTTGGAGCCAATTGTCAAGGCACGTCGTGGTCTCAGTAACAGGCGTTTGCTTTTCGAAGCAGAGACCGCGGGTTCAAATCTCAGTCGTACGCACCTAGAGATTACAGCTTTTTGTTTTTTTTTTTGGGTTTCATTTCTATTATTAATTTGTGTCTTCTGGTTTTATGTTAATTTCGCATTAGTTTATATAATTTTTGAAGATAATGTCACATGTAGCGTATGTACGACTTTCTATCAGGACGTTGTAGGTTTGAACCCCGCAGTGGGCGTTACTTAGATTACTCCTGTGCGGAATGCCATTTGATATTTACTACTCAAAAATCACGTTTGTTGTATGGGAGCCCCACTTAAATCTTTATTTTATTCTGTTTTTAGTATTTCTTGTTACTTATAATAGCGTCAACAGAAATACATCATTTGTGAAAATTTGAACTGTCTAGCTATCACGGTTCCTGAGATACAGCCTGGTGACAGACGGACGGACGGACGGACGGATGGACAGACGGACGGACAGCAGAGTCTTAGTAATAGGGTCCCGTTTTACCCTTTGGGTACGGAACCCTAAAAATGCTGGTCTCTTCGAAAACTGACTAAATTAAATTAAAGGATATGAAAACAATGCATTTTATTAATTTCAGACATCATGTTTCATAGTAACATTTATTGCTTAAGACCTACACAATCGATATCTAAATAGAAATAGTCTTAGTTTTATTTTTCAAAACGTTCGGGGTTCGATTCCCGAGCTGAGTACACATTTTTTTTAATGTAGGTATGAATGCAGTTTTCCGTGTTACTAAAATCGATGACATGATTCCTAAGAAGAGATCGGTGTATATCGTATAGTATCAGATTTTCCCATACTGGCCGATCTAAATGGGCCACCCTGTATAGTATATTTTACTACATAAGTGGGCTAAATAAATATATTAACATAGGTATATCATATGATCAACGGTTTGGAAGAACAGCTGCATATGACAGTTAAAATAAAAAACCGATCATTCTAGTAGAACCTACTTATTTATTGTATAAGTTTGACACTTAACGATAAAATACTTCTTTAAGAAAGGAGGTGTCAATTCGTAGTGCTACAGTATTTATTTTAAAGTTAAACAGATAAAATGTTGATGCTTAGTTACCATTGAAATAACAACTGCTTAGCAACTGGTGGCACCCTGGCTGCTGACGTACGTGATTGGCAGTGCGTGTAGGTATTAATGGCAGCAGCTTGAATTTGATTGCTTAGTTACCACTGACTTTTTAACCGTTATTGTCATTGTGATTAAATAAGGGTGTATGTGTTAAAGAAAAACTCTGAAGTTAAGGTATTTGTGACGAACTGAAAGCCTACGTGAAAATGACATCTTAGATGTCCTTATTTTTGTGACGATTGAAGTGTATATGTTTTCTTGGACACCTTGCCCGCTCAGGTATATCTGCTGCTGACTGTACTCTGTCATTTGTATGGAAAAATTTGTACTTTGTACAGTCACCTACAATAGTATGTTACACAACGAAGGCCGCAAAAATATTTGACACGATCTTATTTGTAGAGCCATAAGAGCGTGTCACATATTTTTGCGGCCTTCGAAAAGTTACATTTATTATTGCAGGTGACTGTACTGTCAATTAAAAGAAAAATTAAATGTTGTGACTAGATGATTATGTGTAGCATACAGAGTTAATGCGTATAAACACGTTCATCTTTGAATAAGACAGAGAATCGAGATTTTTCTAAAGTAGTGACGAAATGTTAAATAGTTTATTTATGTGTCACGTTTATTTATTTATTATTGCTTACAATATGCTTAGGACTCCAGGTCTTCTAACTATATTCGAGACCAATGAAAACGAATACCTTTTTAGAGTCACAATAGCCAATAAACGAGCAAGGTGATCAAAATTAGTACAACTTTAGTTTTTAAGAGAATTGGAACACCATAATATCTGCTGCAAACTGTACAAAAGTAAGCAACATTTCTAGGTCCTTGTTTTATTTATCCTGGATATTTTCTTTAGTATCCTAAGTGACTCTTATATATCCACCACCTAACTACCTGCTTATGGTTCTTATAAATATCTGACCATAATCTATGTATAAATTAATTTTTAATTTAATTACATTAACAAGCAAAGTTCCGTAAAATTACCTAATGCACATAACGTGCATTGAACGCTTTTCTAGGAACTACATGTATTAAATATCTACTAGGATATTGTGTTGACTTTCTTCCTAGAACTAAAACAAGTGATAAGACACTTTTAGCGGTAGCTACGTGTTGTATGTGTAACACAATCTGGTTGTCATCTGTCTTTGTGGGAAATACCGAAAATGTAACATCAAAGTGACATGGCTTACTAAGGAAGCTGTGCACAAAGTGCGAGTTCCTAGCAGAGAGAGCCTACAGACAGCCATGGAGCGCGCCGTGCTCGGTATTAAACTTCAAGACCGAGTCAGCAACATCGAGATCCGATGCCGCACTAACGTGCGATGTACGTATGGGTGACGTCATCATCAAGCTTAAATGGAATTGGGCGGGACATGTTGCCAATCAGAGTTATTGCAGGTGGACCAAATATTAACGGATTGGTGGCCGCTTTTGGATGAAAGAAGGGTCCGTCCGTTAGCTCGTTGGGTGGACGACATTTGGAAGATAGCGGGGCAGTTCTGGATGACACTATCCCAGGATCGGGATAAGTGGCGTACCGTACCTATAAGATGCTAATAGAGGCTAAAATGATAAAATGATATTTTAAGGTGGAATAGATAAATAAGTTACCTATTAGATGCAAATTATAAAGTGTGTACCGGGATAAGGTTGTTTTCTTGTTCTTGCTAAAAAGCATTGACATTTCAAAATGTTTAATAGTATATAGCAAGAATAATACTACATTATTTTCTTTTTTTTTAAGTCATCATCTTGGCTTCGTTTCAAAGAGAAAGTCCATTAAGAACGTTATTTCTGCCTACTTTTCGTCATGCATAATAATTTCTACTTTAGTCGCGCATTAACATAATATCAAGAGATCTTTTAGCTAAGTTCAGTTCGGATTCCGTAAACTCAAAATTGCCTACCACGGCAAACATTGTCTGGCTTATAAGAAAGAGTGAAGCTTTACCAATCACTTTAGGCTACGGTGACTGCTTACCATCAGGCAAGCCGTATGCTTGTTTGCCACCGACAAAAAATTGGTCGGATTACCGATTTGGTCAGCAACGCGCATGTAACACCTCTGGAGTTGTTTTGTTTGGCACCGATGTGGTATAAAAATAACTAATTTGCAAGACCGAAGTGATATCCCATAAGTGTTCCGTGAACAAAGTTTTGTACGGAACACTAAAAACAGTGGAATGAACTGTCGCCCGCGTTATTTCTGGACCGGTACGACCTTCAAACCTTCAATAAAAGAGCCCATCTTAAAAGCCGGTAAAGCACTTCCAACCCCTCTGGCGTTGCAGATGTCCATTGGCGATGGCAATTGCTTACCATCAGCAAATTCTTCTGCTCGTTTGCCTCCTATATCATAATAAAAATATTCGGACTAGCCCACCGAGGGTTCCGTACACATTTTAGCTAGCTTATACCTTTAAACGAGCAATTCTTGTATATTTATTTATTTATATACGATTTCGGGGATCTCGGAAACGGCTCTAAAGATTTCGATGAAATTCGCTATAAGTATAGGGGTTTTAGGGGCGAATAATCGACCTTCTTATATCTGGCTTATCGAGTCTTATCTCTGGAAAAAGCGCATTTTTGATGTTTGATTTTTCCGAGCAAAGCTCGGTCTCCCAGATTTTTTTTTATTATTTTAGATAGTTAGCAGTCATTGAAGCATTAATTAAATGCACTGTAGGAGTCAAAAGAGCTGCAGCTCCGATACACACGAAAACTTTTCCACGACTCTAATCAAGCGTACCCTAACAGAAACACAAAACAGACAGTTAATTGTTTCAATGATGGTAGAAGAAATTAAAGCTGCGATGGCAGGGGATTTATTCGAAAGTGTACGAGTTTAAGGCACTTGTCCCACCAAGAGCGAGTAAGTTAATCGCTATCGGCGATTTTCTCGCCCAAGAAACGAACAAAAGATTAGGATCCTGTGTTAGTAAAAGAGACACATATATTAATAGTTCATCAATAGCTGGCTGTTCACACTGCCGGCGAGAACACTCGCTCTACTAGTTTGTCGCCGCGATAAGATAAAACTATTTCAGAGGTACTCGCTCGGCGATGCTCGCTTCGTAGTCAGAACTCAAGCTGCGAGACCAATCAGTCTGCGTGTTCGGCTACGCTGCACCGCCCGAGCGAGTAACGCGAGTAATAGCTCGTCGCACTCGAACACTCTCCTATAGCCGAGCGACAAAACTATTGGAGCTAACACTCGCTTCTCGCCGCTCGCCCACTCGTTTCTAGTTTATCGTTCTACTCGCTTATCGCTCATCGTCGGCGGTGGGACAAGTGCCTAAAGAAACGCACGAACCCGCAGCCAATAGGCGGCTTCATACAAAAAATAGTGTAGTGACACCATATAAAACAAAGTCCCCCGCCGCGTCTGTCTGTTTGTGTTTGTTCGCGATAAACTCTAAAACTACTGAACGGATTTTCATCCCGTTTTCACCTATCACTAGAGTGATTCTTAAGGAAGGTTTAGGTGTATAATTTGTTAACCCGTGCGAAGCTGGGATGGGTTTAATAACGATAAGGCTTTAAGGATGATATTAAATATAACACCTTAGGTACTTAGGAGCAACAACAACACTCCCATCAAATTGTTTGACATGATTTCAAAATATTACATTGTTAGAAATTAGATTTGTACAAATTAGAAAATAGATGTTCGAATGATTCCATCTTTACGGTTTTACTTCGCTATTAGTTACCTTTGGAATGGCTATTGCAATTCACGATATCACGATGCCTACATTTTTTACTAGAAATACCATTCATTTGAAGTATCAATGAAAATAGTTACTCAATGATGTTCGTGTGTTGCCTATTGAATTGAAATGATTCGTTTGCAAAGAATGAGGTGGAAATGTGACCTTTTTTTATGTGCATTTTTTTAATTGGCTATGTGGATAAAACTTGGTAAAGTTAAATACAAAACTATAACCGATGATGAGGGGCAAACTATGTATAAATAAGCTAACTTTTCGTTTAGACAAACATAATTTTAAGCCGTACCGTAGTTAGTTTAGGTAGGTACGTACACAAATATCTTCTGCCGAAGTTTAAAACCGTAACGTCGTGGTCATGCACATAATGCTCAGGTATCTTTCGGGCCTTTATAATATTTTATATTCTCTCATTTATTTGTACAAGAGAACTCGTTACGTCTAAATGAATAAAATTGATTGCTTATACAAACTGTGCGCCCAAATACTCGGCCATCACAATAAATAAGGGCTTTTGAAGAAAAAAAACTTTAAAAGCGTGGTCCACGGGCAGAGAGGGCGAGCCGACGCGCATTAGGGTTGCCACTTCGCTTAAATGACTCTTTTAAGGCCAATTATTGAAAAAAGTATTTATGGAAATCGGGAATCCGAGAACGTATCTAATTAAATAACTGAACCATATTTTTGCAGCCGTAATTTCTCGCCGTGCTCGTTATCGGCGCAGTCAAATTGGCCGCGGATTCCAGTGGTACGTGACTTCATTCTGCCGCCTTTTTATTCCTTTGGACGTCCGGTTTTTTACTGGCAACCCTGTCCGGCTGCGCCCGCGCCGACCTTGGCGCGCTCCGTAAGACAAGTCGATTTTGTTATTTGTTTATACACAACACTACCTGTTGCCGGTGAGGTGTGCCACACACACACAGCGAGCGCTCCCATCCCATCGATGTCGAATCGCTCAGATATTTTACGGCGATTTTTGTAATGAACCTCGATTTATTGCGCCTTTGGAATGCCGCTCAAAATTTATTTTATAGACAAATATGAACGCAATTACGTACTTTATTGAAACAAGACGCCGTTACGTAAACTTTTAATAAAAACGTTATAGTGTAACTCAATACAGAACTTAAAATTAGTTTATTTTACTTTTCTCTACACACGTCAATTATATCGTACCTAAGTATTATAACAACAAAATTTCCTCGTGACATTGTCTTTGCGAAAAGTAATAAACCGAGATAATATCTTTCTGAAATATGAGTCGTCGTCGTAATGTGGTGTCGCCTCATTATAATAGGGAAAGCGTAACTGGATCCGAGTGCACGGAAGCCTCTAAAAGCTATAAAAATATTTCACCGGCTACCTGATAAGGATACGCGGTCATTTGTACTAACCTCGTGATCTTGGGACCTCCAATTTATGTGTAAATTGTCGGCATTATCTACTTAATGTGTTTGGAGACACGTTCGGTAGATAGCTGCAGTTCGATTTTTTAAGGTGTAGGTAGAAAGGTTCAGAGAGCGGTGTTTTTGAAAAAAAAAACGTAGAGGTACGTTTTTTTTTTCAAAAACTCCGCTCTTGATCACATTGGCCAATAGTTTAATAAGTAAACCTTGAGGATTTTCTCTTGTGACTTAACCGATTTGATTCCTGTTTTATTGACTTTTGCTCGATAAAAAGTCACGAGTATAGGTCTAAAACGCACTTTAAAAATTAAAAAATATAATTTGTAGCTTTCCAGTCCAATCAGCACGAACATTATCAGCCGCCAAAAAACATATTGGAATAACCCAGTACCATTTTGGAAATATTAAGCCTCCTTTGACCACATAAGCCGCGGGCAAAAACAATTGAAGATGTTCATTTCTCACCGAATGACGTGACAATATGATTGTCAAAAAATATGAGTTTCTTTTCGAAGTATTGCCGAAGTCGAAAATCAGAATCTTGTTAACATTTTTGCATAGGTACGAATATTCGAGAGACAGAGAGGTGGGTAAGTAACGAAATTTATATTTTTGAATTTTCGCGATAGGCTCTCCTATAGTCTGGCCTTTTTCGTCATAAAATATCTCCGTAGCTTGACCTCAGAATCGTTGCTATTACTGTAATTTAGCGGGGTCGTCCACAGATGGCGGTGAATTACTCTCTTCCTCCGCTTTGTTGGTTTTACCGCCAGCAGGTAATTATGAGATCATGTTTCATGGTTATCTATTGATTTCGAGCTCTCCTAAGTCTCAATTATGAATCATCGATTATCGTTCATCTCGGGAGAGTTATGTGAGACGGTCCTATCATCGTTTCCTTAAAGTTTGTTCACCTTTCGTCAGTGTTTGTGAGCTAGGATTTTAAACTAGAGATGCACCGGATATTCGGTTACTATCCGGTATCCGGCCTATCCGGCCATGATTTTATTATCCGGCCGGATACCGGATAGTGACCTACTAGCCGGCCGCATACCGGATAGTAACAATGCTTGATTTCGGAGTAAACTAATTGTATTTAAGAAACTGTCTTGATCATAATCGTACTTGTTTTTTTATTTTAAAACAATTTGAACATTCCACAGACTTGCACACGCACTCATTTCGAACCTAGAAATGAGTCCGCGCGAACGTTCACATGGAAACAGATCAAACCTGCAGAATGCGCGCCTGGAAAACCGAAATGTAGGTCTAAGTTCCGCTGGCCGAATATTCGGCGGCAGGATACCGGATATTCGGCCGATGGTCAGGCTGAATATCCGGTATCTGGCCAAACAACTATCCGTTGCATCTCTATTTTAAACGGTGGAGCGACGGGGCCGTGGGACGGTAGGTAAGTGGCTTACTCGTAATACTCGTGCAGTTAAAGGAGTTGCGAATAAAACAAACATGATGAATGATGGTCGATTTCAATTTGCCGGTTCTTGTTCGTGTTTGATTTTGAAGTTTCTTTATTATTATTCTTTTACATTACTATATCAGTTTGGAGTAGCTCAATATTGTACCTTTGATGAGTTATGAATATGCGAATTCAATGGAGAAATGGACAATAGGAACAAGTAAAAGACTAAGATTTAAGATAAAACGCAAAGCTTAATCTAAAGCTCTCTACTTTATTTTCTATTGTAAAATTTTTTTTTACTTAATATTGTGTATTATATTATTGTTATTTTTGTATGAGGGTAATTTTACACATTGTAAAAGTTAATAGAATCAGGCGTTACTTTGCGGAAATCCATATTAATTAAAACCAAAATATTACTTTGCTAATCCGCGTAAAAAACGCGTTTTTACGCGGATTACCAAAGTAATATTTTGGTTTTAATTTTTTTTTAACATTGTAAAAGGGTATGAAGCGTCGGGATGTGTTTTAAATTCATTATAGCCGAACCCGATATATTCCGTTTACAAAGTTTATTTCTAGATTTTTACTTAATCTTCTCCGACCCATATATGTATTATTATGCCCAGAATTGGTCTTAATTCCTTTGTTTAACAGTAAGACATTAAATAAACTAAACTTAACAAACCCTGCTTCCTATTTCACATACATTTCAGTAAGTTCAAAGTAATTGAATTAACTTCCAACTGTTAGCAACATTGAAAATAAAATAAGACATTGATAGTTTTGTATCTCCTCGCGAATGTAACATATACGTCGGAAACAATCGAGGGATACATTTGATATGCGCGAAACAAAGACTGGGAACAAATGAATTAGTCCTCCACGAATCCTCGGGGCTATTAGATCGTTCTCAGGGGGCCTACCGCGAACCACGTTCGAAGTGTTGCCAACCTATCACACTTGCGTACGAATTTACAAGTGCGACAAAGAGGCAACACGTCGAACGTTCGCGGTAGGCCCTCAGAGCCGGGAGGAGCATTCTTGGGTGTATTACCGAGTTATGTTGCGGCCGCTTGCCGAGCGTTAGTGAGTGGGTCCTAACCCCCTTATTCATAAAACTTAGCAACCTCTTACAAAAAATTGTTAAATTTTGTCTTTTTCATACAAACATGAATGTCAAAATGGCAGATAGGGACAAAAGATTATCAACGGTTTGTTAAATTTCACTGATGGAAAGAGGTTGTTTTATGAATAAGGGGGTAAAATTGTTGTTCACTTTGGAACCTGTTTGCGAGGGTTTGGGCTTCATAGTTCCTTCACCGTTTTTTTTGCCATTTTGGCATAGGTACTAAGGGGATATAGTTGCTTTTTTGATACGTTAATCTATGTTATCTGTTGTGTCGTAATAAAATCTCTAGGTCACACTAACGATGGCTCCTGAGCTTGCCAGTTAGCAGTCTTAACACGGGGTTGAAGTACTGGCGTCTTACCAGTATTCGAACCCGGGACCTTCTAGGTCACAGGATATGGCTCAACTGAGCATTAGCTAGTAAGCGATCGCAACACGGGCCTGGAGTGCCCGGAGTACTGGCGCAAGAGTACAAGTCTTACTAGTATTCGAACCCAGGACCTTCTAGGTCACAGGATATGGCTCAACTGAGCATTAGCTAGTAAGCGATCGCAACACGGGCCTGGAGTGCCCGGAGTACTGGCACAAGAGTACAAGTGTAGCGACAGCTCGCGTGACCGGTCGGACACGATGCTGTAGGGTTACTGATGCCTGATGTGTTTGATTTCAGCATGTCGTAGGAATATTTTGTTCTTATTGTATTATACACAATACAGGGAATCCTTGTATATTTATCCCATCAAAAACATAAATGTTAAGTGAGAGGCAACCTTTTTTTTTTTTTTTTTTAATTTATTATTTAATAGGACCTTTATACATTTGTACATATCGGCCCTATAAAGCCGCATAGAGCCAACTTTAACATTAAGAATATACGTCGTTGTTGACTTCGCCGCGGCAAAAAAGTAGTTATACCAATAAAACTAAATTTTACAATAGACACTTTATACAATTATAATATAGCCTGTACGTAAAAATCAGCCAAGTGCATTCCTGAACTTTAATTACAGCCTATGTGAACTAGAACTTGGCACTCATTTATATATAAATTCTTTGGCCAGCGAAGTCAACAACGATACATATTCTTAACGTTGAACTGGATTCTCATTTCACATTTATGTTTTTGATGGGATTAGTTTAACGTTAGCATTTATGAGTTTCTTGTGGAACTTATTTAGATATTTAGAATAAACTTGTCGTGGAAGTCATCGATGTTTATAAAAATAGAGAGGTATTTCAGTTTTCCAGGACATTTCAGACAACCTGGCAACCCTACGTGTGGCGCATCACTCGCTCCTCCCAGACGTTCTCACGACACAATTTGACATTTCACTGAACAAATATAGAAGCCATTTTTGATCGGTACCTACTGTAAACATGCAAAGAATGCGAATCCCCGCCGGTGCGTTTTGACAATGTGTGGGTAGGCAAGAGGTCGCGTGTTCATGGTGATTTTATATAGATAAAATTTACAGTTACACAATTTTTATTATAGACGAGTTGTCAATGCGATAGTGATAGTAAGACGGTAAGATGCTTGTAAAGTCCGCGTCCGATTTCGGTGAGGCTACCGGATAAAGTTACAATTCAAATCGGTATAGTAAAAACTCAATCAGCGCCCATGAAATTTACAAGGCAGTTAATATTTAATTTAATGTTTTATCGTGTTTTACGTGTGTGTGTGAGTTGTTTGTACACAGTAATTATGCGGCGGGCGGATCGGCGCGGGCGCTGCGCCGGTGGTCTACCCCCCTCCGCCCTCACCTCTACTCTACGGCCTCTTCTCTTCACAACTACACCTGGGTACAACCGGACACCATTTGTTTTGAACTCGGAAATATTACCAATACCTTATTTTGCGGCCGCGATTAACGACTTTTCGAGGCAATAATAGCTGAGTCTTATTGCTTATAAGAACAATCGTTACTTATGATCGCAATCGAAATATAGCATCGAAATATTATTTCGCTCTATAAATGTTTTGATATAAAATTCTATTAACCATGTTAATCTTATCACGGAAAATCAGAAATAAACCTATCAATCATATTGTTTTGAGCTTTGGATTATGCAACTACCTGGAGGTTTAAGAGGCGAGCCAGCGGGCATTCGGCGACCGATCCTTTGTCTACTTTTATTTACCCGTCACTCAAAGCGCCTCGGACGTGTATAGTTGTCCAAAAGCACAACGCAGTAACAACACATACTTCATACACAGTTACTACAAATGTCTATGGCATGTTAAAGCCATGACATGTAACTCTTTGTCAGCCTACAGGCCTTTGGACTAGTAAATTTCGTTGTCATGCATAAAACCATGTTTGTATGGGACAACGAGTTTGTAGAACGACACCTATTCTAAAAGGTAGTAAATCAAACACTTTAGTACGGTACGTGCATGTCATTATCATATTATTTTTTGAAGTCCTGAAATTGGCTATGCTAGGAGAGGAGCTTAGGATATAAAATGTTGACGCGTTGTGGCTTACTATTTTTAATTTATAAATTCAGTCTATACCTACTCAGGAATTTGACTCGTTAATTAAAGGCACTGACATATTTTTTAAACGACTTTATTTTTTATATGTCTAGAGTCCTGTCTAAGCATTGGTTTTATTCTAAAAAAAAGTATTCTAACCCCGTAAGAATATCATGGGAAACAGATGTGAACTTATGTCCAGAAGATAGATACCTGCTTCCCTAGATATCACATTTTGATATTCTTTAACAAAATTAGTTTTTCCATAAAAACACATTCTTAGTCCTCCTAAATTTATAAACACTGGACAAAAAGAGAATCCGTAAAAGGCGGGAACGCGTACCGTGTTCATTCTAAATAATCTAAATCATTCCCCAAAATGCCAGTGGTATCCGAACCGAACACAGAAAAGATCTTAGCAATAAACTCGGTGTCATAAAAGTTAGTGCTCTCAGTAATTACTTGTTGATGATGCTCGATGGCAATCATCAAATAAACACCGATAATAATCACCGAAAATGCGTCGTAAAAAGGAATTAATTAGGGAACAGTAGCTCTACTATGAGTTCCGTGAATGACAGTGAGAAGTGAAGATAGTGAGAAAGTTAAGGAAAATGTATGGAGTAATTGTACAGTGCCTCTACCGGTCACGTAAAGAACTAAAAATTTCAATTTGTACCATGAGTTACAAACGTTTTTACGCGAGTTTTCCATACTTGCCTAACTTCACACCTAAAACGCTCTCTTTCTAATTATATAATGAAAACTGAGCCAGAATTATTCTGCGTAAATACTTTACGCGAGTAAACGTGACAGATGTTATGGAAAAATACGTGCGTTTCCAACGTGACATTTCTGTCAACTTGTAAACACAACAAATACGCAGATTTTTCACGAATATTAATGCAATTTTCAACGTAATATGTATAAATTTATAACAGTATGTGAACTTCAAGCAAAACTTTAAGGGATAAATCAATTAATAGTTCGATAAAAGGCTGATTTAGTACAAAGGTAATGAGTTATACTTGACATCATATTTTCCTATTTCTACTGCTACATTTGCGAAAATCACATTGCTTACGAGCAGTTTTTGGTTTTAGGCAAGAAGCTGATTGAAAACAACATTTCCATGAAAACCCGGATTGCATCATGTATGCATGTAGAAGTTACATATGTATTAAGAATTAAGGCTCAATACAAGGAGCGGTACACAGACATGTTGCTGTTTTTGTTGCTGGGTGCACATAACACATACATAGTAAGAATAAGACATACCGCAAGACCTATTATAATATTTACACAAGAATTGCTACGTATTTTATTAAGCATTATTATCTTAAATAAAATAAAACATACAAATGTTCTGTGGGTTTATTTATTTTTCTTTACTAAGTAAGTATTATTTTATTTTCCGTTGTTCAAATTATTGTGTTTGGTACCTAGGTAATCGTTTTTCATGTCAACTTGGTAACAGGAAATATAAAACTTTCTTCAAAAACTTTTGCTGGTGGTTCTGAATCTGAAAATTTAAATAAGATTTAAACACATTTATTGCCAAAAACCCGCTGCGTGGGTTCATTTTGTATTGGAAATGGGGCGCTTGGCACTGAAATATACTCGAGATCATATAGGTACTATAAAATTAAGATCGCTATTAAGGTCATACGTAGGGTCTGTGCGGAAAGAGAAGAGTCGTAGGTATAATGTATGGGCTAAATAAATTTCACGACTTTTCTCTTTCCGGACACTCTATTAGATAATGTTACTTAGCAGTAGGAGACGGCCGCTGTCATGATGCGGACTGAAGCGGACCATTATAATACATACCTATTTTAATATTTCTTCTCATGTGTGTACTATTTTCATCATAGGTAATAAATATGTAGCCAAATGTAGCCTGTATAATCGCGCCGTATACTTTGCTTCCTATTTTTTAACACGCAATGTCATAATTTTAACTCGATTATTAATGATGTTTACGTAATTATCATATTTTGCAATTTTTGTCTTGAATACAATTATATTTTAATTTATACATTGTTTACTAACATTGATGTTTATTATTTTCGTAACTATGGCAACGTCAAATCTTTAAAAAATTGTAGAATGAAGGTTGAGTCAGTAACAAAGTGACAAAACTGGTCTTAGAGCATTTAATAACTGGAGTGGCCATTGAGTGCTTACTGTTAGGATTTAGGATTAGGGTTCCAAGCAGGAAAGAAAAGCTTGTTTTAACACCATATTGGTAATGTTTATTAATCTCAAGCAAGATTACATAGTAATGGCGTCTCATACGAGAAGAAAGAACACCTACATTTGTTTTATATTGACAACCGAATAAATCAAATATCATAGTCGTAGTAGTCTCGTAGGTATACTCTTTATTTTTTTCCTGACATTATTACTTAGCCCTCTGCCGAAAAACTTGCACAATTGTGCAAACTTTTGTATGGACTGACATGGCTATTTGTACGTTACGTACAAATCATGTAGAAATAGCAATACATTTGACGTCCCCTCCCCCGCAAAAATCGGCAGACTGTTTTGTAAAGAAAATGACAGCGATGACATCTCCCTTCTAAATGCTCTTAGTGGATGGTAGAGGTAAGGAATACAATCTCCATGTAATTAATAATGAAAAAGTGTCCGTCAAAAACCTTAAGAGGGAAGTATACTACGTAATCGTCCATACAAAAAGAGAAAACGTTTTTCCACTTGTAAATACGAGTATCTTCCATTCCCCATGATTTTTAGTACGGTATTGATACAATGAAAAACTAGGTTTATGGGTTTTCTTTTTTTGGCTACTCTGGAGAGATTTAGAAAAATTATAATAGCTGACAGCGTGCCCAGTTTTTGCAAATATTCTCCCATAAAGGAGTTTTCTCATAAAGTCATAAAGGATTCTCCTTACCTCTACCCTCCATATTCACGGCTACCATCAGTATATGTAACATTACTTTCTGTGCATCTCATTTGCACTAATATGCGAGAGCGAGATGCATAGATAGTAAATTACGTAGACGTGAGAATGTGTCAATTTTGTTATTTAGTTCTTTAGGTGAATCCTAGAGGCGCTGTATAAAACTCCGATATAACTCTTGCTCTGTTTTTTAGTATACTTAGAAAGGGACAGCATCGTTTGGAGTGGAGTGAAGTTAGGTACATAAGACCGTAAAGAAACGTAAAACGTGACTCACGGCACGTTTATTCACCGAGTGTAAGTGAAAAATACTCTGCCAACTGATGGTAGAGGCACAGGAAAAGCGCGTTCGGCGTGACAAGTTGCCGTCATATGTTATGCGAATGCTTTTGACAGGACCATTACGTTACATTGCCAGATTTTTAAGTCCACCTATTAATAATGTGACCTGTAATTATTAACTGGGCACATATTGAAATTATTTCAGTTGATATAAAAATTTGCGTATTTTTTTAATGGTAAATGTAAATGCTCTACCGTTTCGGAAAATCACTTTTTCGTTACATGGTCTTATGTAGTTGGTTTTATCCTAGTATAGTGTAGGTAGGTATGTGGAGTATTGTGGAGACATTTTATACAATTTACTATATAGGTCTTTAAAAGTTGTTCGAGAGATCGGATTTTATAGGTATATAACATAATTATATCTTTATTTATTGTGCATTTGTGTCTCAAAACAGCCAAGTGCCAAAATGAATTTTGCAATAACATTTTTAAATTCAAGGAAAAATGACAACAATAAAATACAGCCAACAATATTTCAACCCGTCATCAAATAACATTTTCTTCAAAATAAAGTCCCAAAACACTTTGCAACACCGGCTTCCGTTTGTCGTTTGTTTATTTATGTATAAACAACTCTTTACTGCAACGTTCTTTCTAATATTTTGTCAACTAACTATACCGTTAGTGCCAATTTATCCTTTAACTAATTGGCGAAAGCTGTTCCTTTGAATTCTAAAAACTCCGGGACTTTAGGGGCAATAAAATATGCCGACAGGCCTTTCGCTAACGGGTTTAAAGTGACCGAAGTGTTTGCATAGACCTTCCTATTGTTCTTAGGCCATTGTTTTTGCGATATTTGCAACTCTTTTGCGAACCCTTACCGTTAGTTTTATTACCCGACGTCACGAGTAACGGACGGTAATAAAGTCGGCATCTTCCTGCACTTTTTGGAAACCGTTAGGTTATTAGCAACCAATAAAAATAAATACTAATAACAGTAATAAACAACTAAAATGAATGATAGCGATTGAATGAACGTGGCTGCGGGGCCTGTGGGCATGTGAAATGATATTTAAGTTTACATTTAATTCGACTCGACCCAACATGTACTGTAGGTTACATAATTTTTTCCGCATAGAAACGAAATAACAGCTAGTCATCATAATCCTCGCGTTGTCACGGCTGATGGGAGGCTGGGGTCCGCTTCGCAACTAATACAAAGATTGCCGTAAAGCGACTGACAACTTACCTTCTAACCCAGAGGGATAACTAGGCCTTATTGGTATTAGTCCAGATTAGCAGTCGGTGCGTTACTGCAGCAGTTTTGCAGCGCGACATTACCTACTGCCGACTGTATTGCTGCAACAAAATGTCAAACTCAATTTTGATGCCCAGATTTTTGTCATTTGCTGCAGCAGTTATGCTGATGCAGTCTCAATCCGAACGGTACCTTAAAGCATAGTCTTAGGTCAAAAGTATACGCATAGCCACATGTAAATACAGCACGCGACGAACGAGCTCAGATAGACGATTAGATCTTCATCGCTGGCTGGATTCTTCTTGTTTTAGGACAGGCTAAGGTCTAGGTCTAAGTCAGGGATCAACGTATCCACTACCTATTTATTGCATTATGCTTATCTTAGTCGTTAAACTTTTATAGCATATGAAATTTCTCACATAACAGTAATACAATATCGTATGGTATTTGGTATGGAGGTGACGGCTTTTTAATTAATACTCGTACTCTGTATTTCTATGAGAAGTTTAGTATGGGAATAAATCAGAAATCACAGTCTCATTAGAAGATTAATATGATATGATATGACAAAATACGATTAATTGATACGCTAAGCGAAGTAAAAATAACTATTCGACAAATTAGATACCCTAATACCAATAATATTCATAAAGGTGACAGTCCATTTCCAGCGACAGCTCAGACAGCTGCATTACTGTTCATTTTACTATGGAAATTGACAATGACAGCGACGCGTTCAGTACCGGTAGTGCAGCTGCAGTTAGAAATAGAATGTTACCATTAATCGTTACAATGATGTGCGACTTTGAACTTGGAACGATGAATGTGCGACAGATCGCTATAGCGATATACTGTTGGTCGACAGAACGGCTCTGTGACGAACATTTGTTCGAAAGATCGAAATCGCGGTGCAATGATACTTACGTAAAACTTAAGCATTTCCAACTTTCACAGTTATCGAACACTCACTTACACAGCAACACTCTTAACTGTCCATTGGTGGATTTTTAGGGTTCCGTAGCCAAATGGCAAAAAACGGAAGCCTTATAGATTCGTCATGTCTGTCTGTCTGTCTCTCCGTATGTCACAGCCATTTTTTTCCGAAACTATAGAAACTATACTGTTGAAACTTGGTAAGTAGATGTATTCTGTAAACCGCATTAAGGTTTGTAATATAATTTTTTTCTAAACTGAATAGTTTGCGCGAGAGACACTTCCAAAGTGGTAAAATGTGTCCCCCCCCCCTGTAACTTCTAAAATAAGAGAATGATAAATGAATGATAAAAATATATGATTTACATTACCATGCAAACTTCCACCGAAAATTGGTTTGAACGAGATCAAGTAAGTTTTTTTTTTAATCGTCATAAATCGTAAACCGCAATTTTATTATGTTACTTGCTGCTACGGAACCCTTCAATCCCTTCATGGGCGAGTCCGACTCGCACTTGGCCGCTTTTTTTGTCTTTGAAATACGTTTTACAAATTGTCAATCACTTACGACGGTACTCAATATCTCCACGTATTAAAATGTTCTCCAGAATTTCCAAACCGATTGAAGTTTGTTTGTTCATTCAAAACCAAGTTTCACGGAGTATGGTCTCGTTGAATGCCAGCACTTAACCGCATTTCATTTTTACGAACGCTTTAAGCACGTATTTAAACGTCTGGTAAGAAAATAGAATGAGCTCGTGTTATTGTAGAAATGTTTTCCAAATAGTTTGGAATGGTTTACCTTTCCTGTTGGTTTTGGATGGTTCATTAAGTTTATACCAAACCATTATTTGTTTTCTGTGATGACATTTCGCTTCTCCAAACATTCATGTTAGATGTGGGATTAAGAGTATTGATCGATGAATGGAGCTGAGAGTGGACTATTGAGTACATATTTTATGTTAAGGCGACATGGAAATAAACTGATGATAGCTTTATTTCAATATTAAGCAAAGAGACAGGCACAATTTAAATATTTGGACGAATAACTAATAGTAACAAAGAGAATCGCCAACATTCAAAGTTTGATGGAGGCTGGATGGAGATGATAGCCATATAAAGGTCTCGGATAGCAGCAGAACTATCTCTATTATTTGTTTTTGGATATTAATTTCACACATACATAGATACACATGGCACTTTAAGTTGTGGTTTGATTTCATATAGAATTCAAGTTTTGTAACCCTAGGTTTTTTTGAGACGTGCCCTAATAAGTGTATCTTTTACAATGTTTACAACTTCATTTAGTAAAAATTAAATTTTGGTAGAACCTGAACCACTAACCATAAAAATTCCTGGCACACCCTACAACATTGATAACTATCAATTACAATCTTTCCAATGATAAGATACTTTATCTACAACATAACTCATGATTTTTCCACAATGACTAATTTCCGACAGCCCACATTACCATATCAAGCGGGGCTCGCTGAATGCCCTGTACTATGCAATTATGCAAACAGTATATTGCCATGTCAAGAGCGCACGTATGTCCACGGCTAGCCGGGCGTTGCGAGAAAAGAAATGTCAGTGCATCCGGCTCAGGCGATTATCGCGCCCGGATCACACAACCACAATGTATCTAGAGACTACTTTCCCAAGCTCTTAACTGGCAGTTATTCCTATTTCAAATTCACTCTTAAGTAGACCTTACTAAGATTGTCTTTTGTTAAGACAAAACGAGCAAACCTTGCGGATTGTAGCGAGTTTGGTGTAACGTAAATCTTATTGGCGGGCTGAAGTCTAAACTGGACAAGAACAGCGACATTTTATAGGTGACAAAAGGGGTGGGAGACAACTGAGGGACATTGTCCAGTCAACTGTTGCGAATTTAAAGCTATTCTCATTCAACGGTCTTTAAACGGAACCTATTTGATCTGAATTTTGATACAATAAATAAACTCCCAAATCCGATATTATGAAGTCGTTTATGAATTATCTGAAGATGTCATCCCTGGATACATGGCATCTAGTTTCGTCACACCGATTTAGTCGTCAAAAGGCCTTCCAACAGGTTCCGTACAAGGGCAGATATTTCCATTTCTAAGGAGGCCGTTGTAGCATCCTTTACGAGTTTTTATAAATTTTAGCGTATCAAGAAGACAAATCTTGTGAGGTGTCCTAGAGCCCGCTCCCACCGGCTTCTTTATGCTGTCTACAAAGGACGTAATAACCATATCAAACAGCGTGTCCCTTTGCCGCGTTGCATACATATCGGGGACGGAGCGACACCGACGCCTTTGTGGTGTATTAAAATAGTAAAGAAGTTTTTGTTTCCGTCGCCGCGGGACTTGCGTACCAATGGCTTGGAGACATCGGAAGGACCGATCCTTATGTGACATCATCTCGATTTCCTTAAAGGGAACGTTATCCGTTTGTTTATGTTAGATTAAACTTTATTTGTTCCGCTGGATAATTTTTGCAATTGCAAAGCTCAGTTGCTGTCTCTGGGTCTGGGGGTAAAAATAAGGTTAACTAGTATAAAAAGACATGTAGTAAAAATAGCGATGTAAAATCAAGATCCGTTTGGCAACTTTATGTCTTGTGTCTTGTCACGCTACTGTAATGCTAGTATATCGCTAATGCTTCGCAATGTCGTGTGCGCTCGCTTTTACTCCCTCGGCTGAAAATAATAACAACACTGAGAGAAAAGTACAACAAAAACACACTTAGAATTACAAAAATAAACTTAATCCGGGGACAAGGAGAGTCAACTAATAGGAACAAATTGATTTTTGCAATTTCTATTAGTTCTTGCAATTTCTATTATCTTTTTGTTGAAATTATATTTGGGATTACTGAGCTGTTTGTAGAAATAAATAAACTTTCCAGAAATAGTGAAACGTCCATAATTATTACTGAAACGTCATTTTTTCCTCCAGTACAGAACTGTTTTTTAATTCCTGGTGATGATTTTTCTCTCAGTGAAGCCTCGGACTGAAGGAGTTGTCAACCAGCCCGCGTATCTAAGGTTACGTTACGAGTTTCTATGAACGGCTCATTATTTTAGTTGATAATATTTAAATGCCGCGTATAACAGGTAAACGGCAGAGCTCGTACGTGAGGGGCATGAGAACAGACCGACCCCGCACATAATTCTACGTCCTTTGTGCCGGTCGTCATTGTTATTAAAGTAATCACGGCGCCCTCCATCAAGCTCCAATCGAAACATTATGGGATATAAACAAAAGAAAGCAAGAGGAATTCAATGAAAAGCCATTATGTCGTGGAGTGCCCTCGACGCGTTTGTTGTCTCAATATTTTTCTTGGTGGATGGTGACGCGTCATTCTCTCGCGTCGCTCAAAAACGCCGCGTGGAATTTTGAAGGGCCCTCGATAATGGCCGATATTTACGGCCTTTAGATAATGTTATTTAAACGGTCGAGGCTGAGTTATAGTCGCTGAAACAAAACGAAATGTCACGAGGATTATGCAGTGTTTGGTTGAAAAGTAGCTTATGTATTATTTGTGGAGCTTTCTATCAGGGGATTAAGATATGTGTCGCAGAGGGATCCGACAGTCGGATAATGCGTTTACGGCGGCGCGTTTGAGTCGCCATTAGAAGTCCCGCGGCGGTACATTGTCAGCTTAGCCGGCGTCCCCGAGTCCCTGACACTCTGCCGTATTCGAACTTCAAGATATTCACAAGAGACGACACACGTACTAAATCCATTCTAGATACGTTATAGTTTAGATATCAACTAGTTCTCTTTTGCAGCGCAATTCGGGCAACCGATGTCACTTTTACGTTAGATAGAGTAAGACATCTATTAGATGTGAATTGGATCTCTAAGTCATATACTGTGGAAATCGTTCAAGAGTATCTCCAGAATCGCGCAAATGTCAAATTTGACAGGTTAGATTTTAAACATAATATATCGTTATCGTATCTTGGTGATGTCTAAAAGATATCTAATAGATGTCTATTTCAAAATCCGAATCGGGCCCACTAGCGCATTCTGTACGACGATACGATCTGTCGATATCTTGCTCACTACATTGTATTGTTGTATTTTGCAGAGTTGGTAAAACTATATTACTAATAATCAGGACTGTTTTTGAATGCGTGAACAGACATCTCGAATTTCCGGAAACACCTAGTTTGTTTCATCCACTTTTAGGTTCCCTTTCCATCGCTTCTCCAAGTATATTCTGCAAAGTAAGAAAATACATATCATTCAGTACATAAATTGCTAATAAATAAGACTAACATTTTATTTCACCCGTCGATTTTCGCTCTAAATTTGGTCTTCTATAAAAAGTAATGGCGTTATAAAAAGTTAAACATATGCATTCAACGACTGGATTTAAATGGAATGGTCGTGTTAGCTCGCGGGACATGGTGCTCGACAAAAATGCCTCTCAAATCGGAATGTTTATAGAACCAATCGTAAATCGGTAACGAATTTGATCGTATCGTTTCAAGTATTTTTCCTACACCAACATAGTTCCTATGTTTATTAGTGAATTATTAGTGCCGCCTCATTTCGTGGGTAAATAAATAATTAAGTATGTTCCTGATAAACTGAATAAAAATAATTGGTCATTAAAAAGATATTGCTCCCGAATGTTATTTATAGGTTTCGGGCTGTTTTAACCTAAATAGTTGTGTCAACTACATTAATATAAGTGTTTTCTGTATTCTGTTGTCTGAATACACTTTATGTTATCTGGAGTAGTTAATTATTTTAAAAACACACTAGAGTACGAAGCATTAAGTTCGCTTTTTGTACTTTTTGATGTGCAATAAAGTTTAAAATAAATAAATAAACTACATAGTATAAATTTTATTATATTATTTAGTATAAATTTTATAAACATAAACTTGTTTTGTTTATTTTTATTACTATACGATATTAACAGAAGACAATGCAAAGACTCAGACAAACATTTAGGAAATACTTATAATTTACATGCATTGCAATGCATCATGCGGAGATCATACCTAATTTAAACACTTTTATTTTGTCAGCTCTAGAAAATTACAAGGCTTCTTCCCTGTGATGCGAAAATGGATGAAAGAGGACAGTTCTAACCAAAGAGATCTATTGAATACATAGTATATCTGTACTTATATAGTAAATGGGGTGAGTCATCCATTGCAAAAGCTCTGACGTTGTAACAAAGACATAGCTTGTTAAAGATCCGCCACTATTTATGTTGTTCTCTTTATTGGTGCATAGTTCATAAAACAACAGTAGGTTATCAAATATTTGAGAAAATTCACGTAGTAATACGGCGTGATTTTAAACCCTTAGACGCGAGGTGAATATGAACAGCAATTACTGTGGGACAAATCCCGAAAATACGAAAAAAAATATGACCAACCAAAATGTATGAACATGTTTTTTTTTTGCATGCATTTTTGTACCTAATTATTATTCTGGTAGTTATAGTTATAAGTACTACATATTAGTCTGTGTAAACAAGGTCTTTACCACTTGAAATGATACTTAAATGTAAATGATGTCAGAAACCGCAGGCATGTTACGTAATTGTTCTGGCAATCTGGCAGTTGGTATTGGCGTGAAATGACTTTTTATGACATCTGTTCATTTTCTCAACTTTCCACAACACCTGTGAAATTGTTAGTTTAAATAAATAGCTAATTATGGAGCCTAATAATTCGCAATATTGGTGCATTTAGTTACATTTCGGTAAAATGTTTTTTTTTTTAATAACTTGGGGCGAATTTGATTTCTGTTAAGCAAATCTGTGTGGACAAGGACATAATTGCCGACATTTTATTCCATTTGAAATAAGTAGAAAGTACGTTACATACGACACATCGATGTGCATAAAATCCAAATTTCGTCAGGCTTAATCATGAAATTCATAACCTATAAAAACGTGGAACCGAGAAACTTATTTTTCCGTCTGTGCAAATTAATACTAACAACTGGTCAATACCTGGCCTGCTGTATCCTTGACAGTCTATGAATTACGTTATTGACGGTTTATTTACTGTTTACAGCGGAGACAACCCTTTGTTTCACTACGTGGGAATCAAGTTTAACTGGAAATTGTAAATTTGTTTACTGCTATTCCTGCGCGAATTTCAAAACGGAATGTACACACTTAGAACAAGAAGGACGTAAGTTGTATGAAATTCAATAATTGTTAGTGTGTTTTTATTTCAAGTGGAGCGCTATCGCAAAAGGGTGCATCAAACAGTTAGAAGTCGTTTAGTTTTAATTTACTCGGAGTAATTAACAACGGAGCCGCCATTAACAGGCGTTCCCCTCTGTCGAAAATAGGCGGCCAATGGTCAACCTCATGTCAACCATATGTATGGACTGACGTTTATCTGACATGACGTACCTATACATTTGATGTGCCCCTCCCCCGCAAAAAACGGCAGACTATTTTGTACCGAAAATTTTAGACATGGCGTCTCCGTTGGTTATATCCTCCAAGTTAATTTATGACAGTCACTTTTGAGCAATTACTTTTGCCTTTTGTCTTTAATAGTGTTCTTTTATTTGTGAATTTCTTTCGAAAGGGTTGTTTAGTGTTGCATATTTTTTTCGTTTGAAAGGTATTTTAGTTGAAGGGTAAATTCGGAAGTGACGCATTGGTCTTCGTGGAACGCAAATACAGTTAGCAAATTTCGAGAAAATAATTTTGTTCCTAGCTTAATTTTAATTCAAATTATTACAAGTGTTCTTTATTTGTAGATATTAGTAAATATATCGAGTTGCTATATTAGTTCACATTTGAAACACACACAGGTATACACACACGTTTTAAAATGTGTTATGTTTGAATTGACCGCTTTTTATTGTATTTGTAGGAACAGTCATTCGTACAACTGAAATGATCTGCCTATAGTATAAACCTGCCAAAGTACAGACTATATGTCCTATATCTTGACATATGGTTCAGTATGTCGGTCCCATTCCATACAGGATTTTCTTAACGCGAAACATTTATGCAAATTTATCAATAATGTATTCGTCGGACCGTTCAATTACCTTGTGGCTACGCTTTGACTTGAATGCAATCTCCATACGAGCGATGGTGCGCCGTGCGATATCGGAACGGAGATCGGAGTTGTCAAACAAAAATCATTACCTACATGCCCACAAGCTGTTAACTATTGTGCACAAGAGAGAAGACATTACAGTTCAGATAAACACATAAGTTTTCACTCCTGTGCAGAATATTTAACAGATTGTGGGCATGTAGGTAATGATTCTATCATACTTATCCAAATAAAAGGAGTACCCCACATGTGGAAAAGGGTTAAATAAGAAAATTAACCTTTATAGCCCTTACCTTTGGGGTATGTCCACAGGAAAGTCCGGAACATGGTTTTGAGTTTGACCCAAACTGACTGTGAGTGCGTCTTGATATGTTCGAACATATACCTATCGAGATGTGATTGATTAAGTAGGAAACTATTGACTTGGTTAAAACTAACGAGCAACTCCTTCCATCCTTACTATGATCCTTACTATGTAATATGTAATATTATAAATGCAAAATTAACTAACCTCTTCACGCTGTAACCGCTGAACCCACAAATCTGAATAAACAACCGGGTTCGAATCCCGGTAAGGGTATTTACTTACCGGGATTCGAACCCGGAACCTACAGTCCTGCTTCGTAGGCAGGAAAACCACCGACTAGGCTAGCAGGCCGTTGAATTGGAATTAGATTTGAAATTAGATGTTTAAAAAAGTTACGACACAAACTTACCGGCATCAGGCTAGTTTTTAGGGTTCCGTATCCAAAGGGTAAAAACGTGACCCTATTAATAAGACTCCACTGTCCATTCTGTCCGTTTGTCCGCCCGTCTGTCTGTCACCAGGCTGTACTTATCTCATGAACCGTGATAGCTAGACAGTTGAAATTTTCACAGATGATGTATTTCTGTTGCCGCTATAAAACAACACATACTAAAAAAGTACGGGACCCTCGGTGGGCGAGTCCGACACGCACTTGTCGGATTTTTTTACTATATCACGCCTAAACCGCACACAAACCCACGTACAAACTACAGTTACAAAGTATGAACACCATTTTTAATGCCCCATGTACACCGCCTAATGCACAATACATGTTTCCATACCAACGAACACATGTAAGTATTTGTCAGTCAAGCATTACACGCCATTGTTTTAAGCCCGACGAAAGCTGTTCGCATTAATCAAATTTATTTGCTATCTGTACTTTCTAGCGGAAGTTTTGTTTAGTTGGTGTTGTTCAATTTATTTTCTACCTACCAGAATGCAAACCAGTAAAAATGTGTAGATTTTATCGGAAAAACGGTAAATTATCGGTATTTCTCTTACTGAATAACAAATGTACCTAGGCTTGCCTACCTATCTACAGGCCTACGCATAAGATTGCTACAAGTTTTCCTCGTAACATCTTTGGCCTATAATATAGTACATGATAATAAATATGTAAGTATAATCAAAAACAACTTATTTTATCTATTTATATAACAGTTTGTTACATGTCTAAAGGCCTAAATAATTGAAGACAGGACTCCGAAATAAGAGACATCTTGAAATTTTGTATAACTCTACTCCATTAAGAGAGGAATTTGAGAAATTCTATCAATAATGAGGTGAAAATGGAGTTGAAAGTTTTTAATGACGTCCACGCGGAGTTGCTTTTGATACGAAATCGATCTAAAGAAAACAAATGATAGGTAAGTACCTGAATAGGTATTTACATTTTTTTACATAGCAACTGAATAGTTCCTATGTAAAAAAATGATTTTATAGGCCATTTTACAGAACTTTGAGCCTTGAAGTAGGTACTTAAACTGACTCTCTATTAATATACATATTATATTATAATTAAAAAATCAGGAGTCTCTTAATGTACCTAATTGCGACCCCAAATCAAACCCCCAACTGCGTTAATTGCGAAAAAGTGTCGCTTCTCATTAGTAATTAGTATTATTTTATCGCAATGGGAACGGCAAAGCTGCGGTAGGCTTCTATAATGGATGTCGGTGGCAAAAACTACGATAGAAGTCACTTTTAATAAAGACGAGCACCCACTAGCGATCCATGAACCGGTTATTGAAGGTATTGACTGACCTGTTATCAACTTTATCTCGTGGAAATAAGGTATACGAATGGTTAGTTAAATGTGAATAATGCTAACATAACCTGTCTTGCGCCTCAAAGGAAATAAGAAATTCATAAAAACGTCACCGTTTTAAAACAAAATATATCGTTGAAGGCCTAGTCCACAGGCGATGTAGAATTTTAATTGTAACGTAAAAAAACTCAGGTTGCTTGAGGCTACTAAATGCTACTATAGACATAAAAGATAATGCTTTCTGTCTTTACTTTACCACAGCTTTTCCAAGTTATTCTAATATAAACTTTAATGGGACGTATTAAGAGCGTTGGTTTCGCATTTATTTGAGGACTACATTCAATTTGTTAGGTCCTGTGTACACAGGACCAAAGTGCAACGTCGAGACAAACATAATGCTTTGTACTCACGGAAAGGGTAAATATTGGTTTTCGACTTCGGAGAAAAATTCGTCTTAGAGGCCGCTGTGTACGGTTTTCGTTATTAGAATTATAGCTAGCGGGCCTACCTTTGTTGCTTACGTGTTGTTTAAATTTGATCTGGGTTTGATGGATGCCGCGATGCGATACAAAATTGATGGCATATTAATTTTCGAGGTAATAAAATCTGGCGTTTGTTTTGAACGGCAGCTATCAAAGCATATCAATTAGTCTAGTGTTTGGTGCTAAAATTGCCGGCAGCTTTGGTGGGCTCCAATTTTAATGGTTCAGTTGTTTTGTCGGTACCTGGCTACTGAAATTAGTGACCTGTTGTGATAATTGTTAATTTGTATGGAAAACCTCTCGCCTGCTTGTTACGACTACGATACATATATACAGCGCTCTATGAGTTCATTCATATAGTTCGTTTTTTTAGCATTAGAAAGAACTTGCAAGAAGGTAAGCGATCTTGACATGTCTTTTAATTGAAAAAAGCTTTGTAAAAATCAGTAACTATTACTTTTGAAAGCAGAAGAATATAAATGATCCTATTACATTCATAATTGTTATATATTTGCCGAAAACTTATTTTTAAAATGTGTTTTTCAATTAAAAGACACATCAAGATTGTTTACCTTATTTCTAATGCTAAAAAAAACGAACTATAGAATAAGGTACGAAACTATTATGAACCATTTATTTTACAGGTAACCTGCAAAATAGACACCCTGTGGCTTCACGTTTGTCATTTTATTTTAGTGCCCAGGTTTCATTTGAGTTAATCTTCAAGGTTTTTTGACACTTTATTACTCCATAAGTCTAAGACCAGGGGCGCAGGCGTATAACAATGTGGCTGTCATAAAAGTGGTCAATACGGGTATAAAACTATGTCCATTCACACTAGCCCACTAAAATCATGTTTTTTTCTGAAGCTAATCATTTCATCTATGCTAATATGTATGTCGATTAGAGTTTACGTGTGACTTTTAAGGTTTTGTTAAAAGTAGATATTAATATAAATAGGTACTTGTAGCGTTAATAATTTTATTTCAAATACATACCTAGATTATAATGTAATTGTCGGCCGAGGAGAAGCCGAGGTTGACAAACATGTGATCTGAGGCTTTCTTATTTACTGCCCGATGTGTGTAGCTGTAGCTAAGTATACTATTTTTCTGTTCGATGGAGCTTATAAGCGGCAACTTCGTTTAGCATAGCGTGCCGAAAGTTTCTGACGATGCTTTACGCATGGAGAACAGAAAAAAATACTTTATGCTATAAATAAGGTGCAGGAAGATAATTTAGACTGCGGGATAATTTCAACTACATAGTCGAAATATCTTCCATGTTTTACATTATGTATTAACTAGAGTACCATATAGCCCATATACTATGTCCAGATAGCGAAAAAGATGTGGTGTGTGTGTTGTGTGTAACTCTAGATAATAATATAAAGTAAAACATGGAAGATATTTCGATTAGTTGAAATTATTCCGCAAACGAAATTGCCCCCCTGCATCTTATTATAATTTATGTTGTGAATGCTACCATTGCTACCGTTTAACTCGAAGTTGGAAAGACGAGAAGTTATCAATGGTTGACTGACTGTAGTGTGGTTGATGGATCCTAAATCTTAGGAAGAATCATCACTTCTTATACTACCATAACGACGTCATTATTCACTATCCTACGCCATCTTTTTCATACCTAGGTTCATTTTTAAACTCCGCCACGATTCAATCAAAATCAATCATCATCATGTATCGTGGAACATACGGAGCGTGCAATTACTTGTGCATGCGCATTACAATCCTTAACTGCGTAATTATGGTAAAAAAGTCAGAGACTTGTAAAAAATATAGATCTACAATCTCCATACTAAGGACTACAGGGCGTACATTCCGCTTTGAGTTGTATACGATAATATGTATGTAACATGTAAACATTATGATTTTAAGTGCTTTAACCCTTTACCAGGCGTAGTAGGTACGATTTATCGACCACATACGCGCCAATAGAATTTCAACTTTAGCATTCCGATTTAAGGTTCAAATAAGATTGCACTTTCGGGAAATGTGACTTTTCTACAAATTAATCATCAAAGCTGGATTAATTGGAGTATATTTGGAAAATCTCGTAGATTGGTGAGGCTTGGAAAAGGGCTCTAAATAACATTTAATTTTATTAAATGAGGATAGGTAGATAGCACGAATGCACCGTCCCATCTTTGCCCAGCGTGGACAAATGGGAATACATCGACTAGAATGTGACTTTGTATGTCGATTAACAGTCTTGATTTACTAGTCTCCTGTGAAAATTAATAACCAAGTTCACCCAGGGACAACTAGTCCCGATTGAACCAAGACTTTAATTTCAATTGAGACGTAATTTATGGGTACGTAAATGGTGCCCTTGTTTTTACAAAGTGCTAAATCGAAAGTCAAAAGCACGCGAAAAGTAACCTTAAGCTTAAACCCGTGAGTTGAAAATTGCGGTGAAGTTAGGTGAAAAATAAGGTTATTTTTACGTGAATTGGCGAATGTGTACAAAAACTGGATAATTGTACAGTATATTGATAACCTATATCGATCGGCTATTATTTTGAGTGATGTTGAGAAGTAGGTTTTGCAAAAACGTCAAAGACTGTGGCTAGTAATTTGGGCTTTATGGACTTATAACACGATCTTATATTCTTGAAAGTGTACAAGTAAGTTTGAAAAAGATATCATTCCTATAAGATTTAGGTCACCCCGGGCTTATGGTACAAAATGGCTTATGGTACAAGTTTTTACAAGATAGATATCTATAATGCTTCTAATTTAAATGTAATCTATACGAAGGTACCTACCTAATTTACAAAAGTTTATTGGTATTGAATAAATAATATCTAATAATAGTCAATCGTTAACGATTTCCAATTGGTAAGCATTTTGTGAATCCATACGCAAGCAAAATCTATAACTTTAAAATTGAATAATTCAAAGATTAAGAGCCATTATGAAATTAACACCGACTTTAAGAAACAGTTTAACTCCGGTGGGCCGTCATCAAGCAAAATAACATAACTTTATGCCCACATACCATTATTTTCAAAGCTTTAAAAAGCATGGAAATAATCGCACTTAAAAATAGGTAACCATATTTGTTTATTTAATCTTCATTGCACAAAACACAAATAAAATGTACAAATGGCGGACTTAATGCCTAAAGGCATTATTATGGCGATATTTTACTCTAAACACAAGCAAAACTAAGCATATGCTGGAATTTTATTCTAAAATCGGATTACGAAAGGCGTCGAATACCATTAGCTGCTTATAAAGTAACATCATAAATATACGTTTGATACATTTGCATAAACATGTCACAATAGGAGGTAATATAAACGTTTATTATCATCTGAGTCGTCGCTTCAATGTCCGTTGGTCATTTTGAAAGCTGACATAATTCTGATGAAATTAAATGCGTTTTGATGAACACCGGTAGTATTGTGACTTTTATTATTCCACGTTTAATCGTGGTATTATGATGTTACTTTTATTGATGGGTGTAAAGTAATTATATTATCAGTATTTTCGTAAATAAATTGAATTATTTATGTAGACATTAATTCATATTGGATTAAGGATGGAAATCGATTTAAGTAGATCAAATAATTTAAGGTCATATTTAATTTAATTTTTTTATTTGCCGGAGATAACGCTCAACTCAAACGAGTTAGCAATTTTATTTCAAAACTTTATTCTTTCGAACAGATCTGCAAATGGTGGATAATCATAATGTTTAAAATTCTGGTACGAGTATGTACATATATCATTTAAGGAATAATAATTTTCAATGTTAGTTCGCAAGGCATTACTACTTTTAACGATAATAACTTAATACCAATATTCAAAATTGCTAAGAATACGTGTTAAAAAAAGTAAAGCCATTTTAAATAACTCCATTACATTTTCTCAGGATTCTCATTATCAATAACAGTAGAAAACAAAATAACCTAAGTATATGTGTGAACAAGAAGAAGCCAATACAGAAAATGGCTCAATTACAGGAGTTTCGCGGATAATGTTATTTCAGTTATTTGCTAAGTGTGGCCGCCAGCTTGCCGCGTCGTTGAAGTCTTTTCCTTGAATCCGGAGAGGCTTGAGTGCGTACGAAGGTGAAGGCTTTTTAGGAGGTAGTAATACACTGAGAGAGAAATCATCACCAGGAATTAAAAAACAGTTCTGTACTGGGGAAAAAAATGAAGTTTTAGTAATAATTATGGACGTTTCACTATTTCTGTAAAGTTTATTTATTTCTACAAACCACTCAGTAATCCCAAATATAATTTCAACAAACAGATAATAGAAATTGCAAGAACTAATAGAAATTGCAAAAGTCAATTTGTTCCTATTAGTTAACTCTCCTTGTCCCCGTATTAAGTTTATTTTTGTAATTCTAAGTGTATTTTTGTTGTACTTTTCTCTCAGTGTATATGCTATGTTCGTTCATTTTTATTTCAAAGGATTTCAATAAATTAATTTGAGATTTTACAAAAAAAAACTAGTGTGTAAATTGACACACACAGGATGAAAATCTATCAAACAATATGCTTAGCCCAGGAAGGGTGAGATAGGACAGTCAGCGAAGTTACTAAGCGGGCGAGGTGTTCAAAATTACCTTGACACGCTCCTTATTCTCTTAACAATAAAATCGCGTCAAGATCATTTTGAACACCTCGCCCGCTTAGCAACATCTCGCCCGCGAGATAGACTACCTGTCATTTTCTAACTGTATTAATGAGAGAGGGACTGTAGAGCCCTTCTTGTGCTAGGCCTGCTAAAAAAACTAAGAAATAACATGAGCTTCTAGGTAAATTCATAGTTAAAGCATCCAAGACCACAATTTTTTTTGCGCTGATGCTCCTAAAATGCTTTTAATTGTTGGTGTCATCAGATTTGATTTAGCAATATACGTTATACAATTTAAATAGCCTCAAAATTGGAATTTGGCATTAAGTCCGCCATTTGTAAATTTTGTTTGTGCAATATATTTATGTAGTTTAAATAAATAAATATAAAGATAAATCCGGCTTCATCTGTCAACACACTTGTCTTAGAGGATTACGCAATAATACAGTTCAGCTGTTCTTTTTATTCTTCTTTTCCAATAAGATAGCTATTTTAATCTCACCCTAAAACGCTCCAGCTATTTAAAACAAAGCTATTCACTATCCCGCATCACACGACGCCGACGTCTCGTCCGATCGGTCCGACGATTAGTTGCACTTTCAAGACTGATTGCAAACGCCACACTTTGAATACAAAGACGTAATTCAGTAGTACGCGTTTCACATAGGTTCTTTTCAGTCGTCGAAACTGAAATCGCTCCGGTAAAAACAGAATGAGTAAACCGCTCTTTAAACTTCAGTCGAATTTCAGACTTAAGTCAAATGAATTAGGTCTAAAATTGCAAGCGTTGAAGCGAGGCTCCGAGCATCTTTTATTTCTCACTCAAAGACGAATGCTATAGACACGCGTGACCTAACTTGAAATTAATATCGTTCTAATTTTAACCTTAATTATAGTGCCTTAAGGTTTAAAATTGTGGATCCTGGGTTGATGCAGTGATGTTCTTTTGTTTTTAAGGTGACGGTCGCGTTTTGTCACAGCTGTTCGGCTAAATAAATAATGTGCTTACGAAATTGATATTGAGACGTACATGGGACTTCAAAAGGCGCTGAAAGCGGTTATTAAGTGGCTATCGGGGGAGACAATTGTGGAATTTACATGGTACAGTTAGCTCGGTGTTTTAGTTGTTTTAACTTAAGGTGACATTCGGATTTCAACTGCAGCTGCATCAATATTCCGACATATGTAAGTATCTACTAATAAGTAACTACCTAGCTATCACGGTTCATGAGATACAGCCTGGTGATAAACAGACAGACAGACTTTACCCTTTGGGTAAAAACGGGACCCTATTACTAGTCTGTCTGTCTGTTTATCACCAGGCTGTATCTCATGAACCGTGATAGCTGGGTAGTGGAAATTTTCACAGATGATGTAATTCTGTTGCCGCAGAATATAATAAATATTTAAGTGGGGCTCCCATACAACATACAACTAGCGTGATTTTATTGCCGTTTTTTGCGCAATAGTACGGAACCCTTCGTGCGCGAGTCCGACTCGTACTTGGCCGATTTTTAATTCTTACAATTTATTTTGTTGTTGTCAAGTGTTCACTTTGTGAAAATTTCTTCTTCTTCTTGAGATACAAGCCGTGATAGACACACGGAATAGGACTGCGTGTGTTCTATATTCATATTCTGATACTTAACCCTGAAAATGTACGAGTATCGTTAAAAACATAAAAAATAATTGCACTCCACTCATTGAAACCACAGCAATCAACTTTAAATGTAAATGCAAAATTTAAACGATACTTTAATACCACTTACAAAATATAAATGCATTTGACATTTCTTTCAAACAAAAATGCAGCTGTTTGCGGCGATGGCGGTCGGCCTAGTACTTGAAATAAGGTCCCACAGATATTAAAATAAAACAAATACTACAGTGGAACCTCGGTAGCACGAATCAAGCCACCCCACCACAGATATCCCAAACATCAGATATCAGATATCTGTGCACCCCACACTAGCGTCTATTCAGCATCGGCGTCTAGTCAGCGCTATGGAAAATGGCGTCGCTGCGCAGTTGCGTCGAGCAGCAGCCATAGAGTTAACTAGACGCCGACGCTCAGGAGACGCTTAGTGTGGAGTGGCTCTTAGACTTCTTAGAGTCATGCCCAAAAGCTCATGTTATTGTGATTGTGACGAAATCAACTTAAAGAGGTTGATTTTATAGATTTTTGTTTGCCTTAAAGAAATTATGAGTTACTTACAAGTTATATTTTTTTTATTGTTTATTTCGTCTAAGCGAGGTTAAATATTTCGAGTTATGTTAGACTGTGGGCTTTGAACGTAAGGGAACATTTTAATTCGTGTTAACGTGGGTTTCGTTTTATCGTGGTTTGAGTTATCGAGGTCTCACTGTATTTACTTACTTATGTATAATTCAACGTAATAAATATTTAAATGTATCCATATGAATTTAAAACGGCATCCTTTTTACATGGAATGTATTGAATACGTTTTAATATTGTCATTTTTGCTATTAACGTAGTATTTAATGTATATTGTTGCCTGTGGTATGTTGTAGTCTGTACATGTATTATAGTTTAGCTGTTTAATATAATTTTCATAATAAAAAACCGGCCAAGTGCGAGTCGGACTCGCGTTCCAAGGGTTCCGTATATTAAACAATTTTTAACAATGTATTTTTTAAGTGAAACGTGAGTGAAATCTCTTTAAAAAATCCGTAGGTGTCGGATCAAAAACTGTAATTAAGTCCGACTCACGCTTGACTGTACATTTCTAATAGGTTTTCCTGTCATCTATAAGTATAGACCTATTTTATGTATTTTTTTCAAAATTTTAGACCTAGTAGTTTCGGAGATAAAGGGGGGGGGGTGGTAATATTTTGCCTATTTTCTTGAATAACTTCTTAACTGTTTATTCGAAAATTATAAAAAATATATATATGAGATCTTTACAATAAGCTCTTTCATTTGATATGTAACATGATATAGTTTAAATTTTTTTTATTTTTTATTTTTTTATTTACCCCCTAAAAGTGGCCCCCATGTTTAAAATTCATTCGTTTACGTTACATGTCCGTATTTGGGTCACAAACTTACATATGTGTACCAAATTTCAACTTGATTGGTCTAGTAGTTCCGGAGAAAATCGGCTGTGACAGACGGACAGACAGACAGACAGACAGACAGACAGACGCACGAGTGATCCTATAAGGGTTCCGTTTTTTCCTTTTAAGGTACGGGACCCTAAAAATGACAAGGCGTAGGTTGGGGACGTTGATGTATAAGTCAAGGAATAAGATTTAAATGGAATGAGAGTTTAATAATACTTTAATTTATCTATTTTGAGCTAAATAATGTTTACATTTAATAATTTTCTGAAATCTGTATGAGTAACAACATAAATTCATACATATATCATAAAATATATAAATTAAAATACCTAGTACCTATTAATAGTAATATTTCATTTCACTGAAAATACATATTATTTACTACTACAGATGTAGTGCAAAATTATATTCGTTCATTCTTTCACGGAAATGTACGACGTGTCTTGCTATTTCAGTCAGTCTCGGTACAAAAAGTACTGAGGTTGACTGAAGTAGCGTAACAAATACGAACGTTTCCGAGAAAATACGATGGAAAACAATTATGCACTACATCTGTACATAGGTACGGCGTGTGCCAGTTTCATTATACAAATAAAACGACAAAAAACTAACACTAAACTGCTCTTCATTACAAATGTCTACAGTTTTTTCCTACGGTAGCTTCCCGCCTCCGTTGACTTGACAGTTGACAGCGTTGACAGTTGACAGTTGACAGTGGCACGCGTAAACCAGTCTGAATTCATATAATTTGAACATTACATTTGTGTTCTACCATTTCTAATTTAAACCTTGTATGAAAGAATTTAAGGTTGATATTACTATAAATATAATTGTAACTCGATTTTATACGATATTTAAAACGAGTATTGTATTAATTTTGAACACAGTATCGGGAGTATGTCGGTTTTATCTGATTCTGAGGATTGCAGGATAATGTCCGACTGTTTACCATATATTTATATTGTGATTTTACGTATGAATACTCGTAATATTCAGGAATATTTCAATTTGTAGTTGCACATATAAAACGTGAAGCGGTTATCTGATTTTATTGTTTAAAAATTGGATTTTTTAACATCCAACTTAAGCTCAAGACTTTGGAGGATTACTAAGAAAAACCTTATTCTTAGTAATCCTCCTATCTTATTTATTTATTGAAATTTGTGAAATTGCCGAAAGTAATAAATTACTTCTTTATTTTAAACAAACTCTTGGGAGGCACAAGATTTTTATCCAACTTTAAACATTATTGGTTTAAAAAATTAAAACCACCGCCGTGTAATTTCAGCCCTAATCTTAAATTTAAATTTAAAGTAATTCTATAGTGATTTTAAAGTTTTCACATTACCGGGTTCATTAATAACATGGCTGTTTGAGCGTGTAGACTGTAGACTAAATCGGCCATCCGTCGCTGCTCTTTAATGGATTTTTAACAAAAACTTAATTAAAAATCGTATCTCGCATGTTCGAAGGAAATGAACTCATTCTTTGGGCGCAGTGACTGACGGGCGGACTGACGGAGCCATCATTATGCAGAGCGACCAGTGTTAGTGGACCTCGCTCGCTGCTCGGCCGTTAACGTCGAGCCGGTTCTCTTGACCAATGGTGTGGTTTAAATAGCTTGCCGAGCGCTGGCGAGTTGGATTGTTAGGGTGAACAAGTAAATGCAAATGTCTTATTCGTTTAAGAATTATCAGTATAATTATTATTATTAGCCTATATTGTCCCACTGTTGGGCAAAGGCCTCCCTCTTACTCTTCCACGTATCCCTATCCTCAGAAGTCTCAGTCGATCAGTATAAAGATCAGAAGATCAGTATAAAGACGAGGAAAAACGTTCACTGCTGGACATAGGCCTCTCCGACCGTCTTTAAAACGGCCAGTCATCTGCTGCCTCAATAAAGCAAAACTGCCTAGGGTTTTGATCAAATCGACTTTGGCAAATCTGGAGTGTATCTGAGTTTGGTCGACGAATTAGTCCTCTTGCATGTTAAGTCAATATTCTTTATTTCAGGCAAAGTGGCCCATAGATAAATACCTTAAAACTGGCATATATAATTATAGAAAATATACCCTACAACTAAAATTACGAAACACATTATGGCTGCGATACAGTTCGTAATCCTGCACTGTTAGGGAGCCGGCCGCGGAAACTTCGGAACTTGACACCCTTCGGTCAAGACCTCCTAGATGGTGGTAGTTCCAGTGGATAGTTGTTTAGATATAAGAGGTCAAATTATACTAGTACTTTTAACACTCGATAAACCTTCGCTCGCTGGCCAATCAGAACACAGCCCGTCATCGGCCGACGTATAATGGACGTGCTGTGTGTTTTCGAAATTTCGTACTTGACGGGAACGCGCGGTAAATGTTTATTACCTAATTATTAATTATTGTCTTTTGACAATGTTAATTTGGTCTACGTTGATGAGACGAGGTAATTATTTTGTATGGGAACATGATTAGATCATATAATTTATGCCCGCGACTTCGTTTGCGGGGAATGATGATGATAATTGTTTTTTTTTTATTATGAATGGGCTTACTCATGGCCACAGACTAGCCGAGGCGTAGACGTGGCCTACGATGGAGCGAGCTCGCCCAGAAGATGCCTGTTAAAAAAAACTACCCTATGTCCTTCCTTAAAATATCTCTATACCAAATTTCATCTAAACCGGTTTAGCGATTTTTCTGCCAATCGTTATACTTTGCTATGGAAACTGCACGTTGATAACGATCACTAATGATATCGTAAGCAGAGGGCCTACCGCGAACCACATTCGATGTGTTGCCTCTCTTTCGCACTTGTAAATTCGTGCGTAAGTGTGACAGGGAGGTAATCCGTTGAACGTGGTTCTCAGAGAGGTCTTGTCGACTCACGATATTTTTCAAGTTCGAAATGTCAAGAATAATTAAACGTCAAAACTTACCTATAGTGTGATATAAAATAGTAGAAATTAAATGAAACGGAACTATTAAATTTTTATACTAAATTGTTGCCATGTTTAAGCATTTTACGTCAAAAATGTGACAGTTACGTAGGAAGTGGCGCCCTCAATATTTTCTACAATTTCTTGTCGGACTATACGTACGATTATGATATTTCGTCAGGTGATAAGCAAAAGTCACTAATTACTAAAAAAATAGAAACCAAAATCGACCTTATCTTAGTACTAATATGATTCACTATGGCTATGAACTTGTGGTGTTACTTAGTGACTTTTGCTTGTCACCCGACGATTTATAAACGATATATCGCTAAAAGACGCCGCGCCGCTTCGTGAAGGTACGAGTAAGTATAATGGTATTATGCAGATAAGTTTAATCATTATATTACTGTACTTACATTGCAATTATAATAATAATAACTGTTACCGTTTCGCAGACAGTAATGGCCACTTCACATATATTATTGGTAATAAAATATCATTCACATTATACGAACGTAAAATGCAATTGTGTGCTCAAGTTACGATTTAATTTTCCTTTTTAAGTCGTGTGTTGCGTGTTTATTAATATTAAGCCGAGTGTTTGTAACCCATTTTCCAAAACGCATGCGCTTGCAATCATACTTTTTACAAGCTTTTATTTAGTTTCACCTGACCGTGGTCTGTCTGTCTGTCTGTCATCAAATCTTGCAAGTTTTTGATCCACTTCCCGATTTCCGATTGAGCTGAAATTTTGCATACATATATGTAATTGTGTTAGGAGTTTTTAGAATTATCTCGATGAGTATTAGTTGTCTGTCGTAAGAAAAGTACAGTCAGCGATGATAGCTTGTACCAAAAATGAAATTTTTGCCAAAAACTTATTAAAAATTCGATTCCTTTTATTGTTTTTAACTAACTTTTTTTTGACTTACTTACTCCTCTGGCGCAGCGACCCAAAGTGTGTCTTGGCCTCCAACACGACTGCTCTCCACTGATCCCGGTCCTGGCGTATAACCGCGAACATCGAAGTTCGCAAATTGCGCGCATTTTTCTCTGTCACTCTAATTACGCCTTCATTGGAGTAAAAGAGAAAGATCCCCGCAATTTGCGAATTTCGGTTTTCGCGGTAAGCCCCTCTGTGCCGTTTGTCGGATGTGGTGGACGCTGATCTGCGCGAGCTCCGGATAAATGTATATCGTCTCATAGAAAATTTGAATTTCGCGTCTTTTTCTACTGACAAGATTTGCTTGACTTGACCGTCTATATGTACTAACCCTACTACAAGAATAGAGACACAAACTACCCATCGGTGCATTTTTTCACGTGCGCTAGTCGAGAGAAAAAAGATGGCCGCATGAAGACGGTTCAACAAAACCAACAAAGCCCGCAAATTGGCGGGCCGGCGCTCGCGCAGCCGCGGGCGCGTGCGCTGGGTCACGAGCGGAGCGGGCGCAGGGGCGGGAGCGATTCTGTAAATACATTGTGAGAAAAGTGTATTGTGTAAGTAGGCCTCAAGGGTTCCATTATAATTTAACTCCCTTATTTATAAAACTTTACGGGTTTAATTTAGTTAAATTATGTTTTATCCCTTTCTTATAAATGCGAAGTTAAAATGACAGATAAAGACAAAAAGACAAACGATTATTAGCTAATTGAGGTTTGTAGCGCGTTTATGAATAAGGGGGTAAGTCAGTACATTTACAGTGACATCTGACATAAAAAATAAAATGACATGAAAAATTTAATGTTATAATGTTCATTTCATTATTTAACTACATATTATTATTACAATGTGGAAATAATTTTGGGGAGGGGATTCAATGGGGAAGGCAACTGCCAATTTGATTGTTAATGGAATCGTCGCAATATGTAAAAATGGACCATCGTAAAGAGCGCCATCTAAATATAATTGGCTTAAACTGGCTGTCAAATTTTGTATAATTATGTTTAGTTTTTACCTGCCTGTCCCATTATTTAGTATTTAACTTTGGATCCTTAGAGCCTAAATAATCAAGGCTTTCGCCATCAGCAGATCGGATGCGGGAACGAGAGCGGTTTCAAGGCTATTGTTTGGGTATTCATTTTTGTTATACATTTATTATAAGGAAAAAAATATTATACATATTTATTTTCAATCAAATATATGTATTTAGGAACTAAAACATGAAGGTTGTCATGCATAGTAAAATATGACGTGGGTTCAATAAAACCAACAAGGGTTCGCAAATTGGCGGGCCGGCGCGGACTGAACGGCGCGGCGCGGGCGCAGGGTCTCGGGTGCGCGCAGAGTAACGAGCACTACGAGCAGGACGGGTGCGGGAGCGGATCTGAAAAGGTTATAAAAAGTTTTGGTAGGATTAAAGAAATACAGATTACTTTAATTTTGGATTAGCCGATATTCGTCTTCATCCATTTTTTAATATATCGGAGGCTGCTGTATATGGGCTTTTCATTGTATTGGTTTATTTTATAATGATCAAAAAGAAATTGTAAATGAAACTAACGCGATGAATTTTCAGACAAACAAAAATAAGTTATAATTCGTAGTAAAATATAGCGTAGCAACAAAATCAACAAGGATACGCAAATTGTCGGGCCGGCGCGATCGGCACGGCGCGAGCGCAGTCTTTAGAGCGTGCGCGGAGTGACGAGCGGAGCGAGCGCAGAAGCGGACGCGGTAGCGGTTTAGATATTGTGTGATGATTTGGATCAGCTATCTAATTCGATTACTAATGGGGTTGGCCGGTCGAAGTATTTTACAGATGGCTGAAGAATTTTACCCAATCTGTAAAAAAATTTCATTTTTATTTTTTTATGGGCCGAACAAAACTAGAGAGGTAAAATGCTGGTGCCATCTATACAAATCTTTTTTTTTAATTTGGTGAGATAGAATAGACAACGTAGAGTTATTACTCTACGTTACTAACGAGAGTAACGAGCTATTGCTCGTTAGTGTGTTTGGAAACCTTAGATTCAAAATGTACTTACTCAAAGGGATATTTTTGTAAGGGATATGTTGTCGTTTTAAACAAGATTGACGTTTTAATAAAAAAATTGCCCTAAGTCATGGTCCGTAGGTAGGGTGCCCAGAAGGCTGGCCGCATTGCCCCGCTGGATGGCAATGCTGATCCTTTGGGCAAAATATAGCCCAAAAAGTTGTAAAATGTTATTAAATAAAAGATTTTATAGATTGACGTTTTATCTCTTGAAATTACGTTTGTAAATCTTTTTAGCTTTTTAGGTAAGTTCAAAATTTTGCGAACTTTTTATGGTCGGTACGATATACTGATCAATTTCGCTTGCGCAATAAGCGCACAGGCTTACAAGTCCGGTACGATTATTTGTCCAGTAATGGTAGAAATCCATTAAACGAGCTTCTTTTAGTGATTGAACAACGACACAGCCGGCGCCTGATTCAGGGATCAGAGGGCGTGGTATCGCCGTGGATAAAAAATCCGTCCTGGCCGCGTAGCCAAGATGCCAATCGCTTACGCTCCGTAGCCATCGAAACGCAACTGTCACTGTCGCGCTAAAATGGAAGAGTGATAGAGAGACATAATGCTTTTCGCTGTCGAAGCGATAGCGATTGTAACCTTGGCTAGGCCGGCAGGTCACTCGATCTTATTAAAGAACGGCAATATTGGAACATAGACAAGAAAATTGCAGAAAAAATATATATTTCAATACATACTTATTTATTTTGATAAGGTCATATTGAACTTTATTTTATTGTATTATGATGTGATTATGATACTAACGCAAAATTTTAGATTTATACTGTATTTTTTTGTGTAAAAAAATCACACGAAAACCTAACTATGCACCAGACTCTAATCAAAACCTTAAAAGGTTAAAGTTGCCTTGGCAGAAAAAAAAACAAGGAAAAGTGTCTGACCCCTGCGATGGCCAAATCTTTCGTCGCAACTGTCGCAAGTTTCTGATTTTCTGGCTTTAACCTCTTTTAATAAGAAAATAACCTGAATCACTGAAGATTTCTAATAAAAATATTGTTTACCAAACAAACCTTCACGACAGTTCACATTCCAGCTATCGTTCCGCTGCAGTTTCACTCCAAGAACGAAGTAAGCCATTAAGCCGCATTCTGGAATAGCCTCCAGCCAATTTGCTGACACCAAATTGCATACCTCTACGTTTTTGTTCACTTGCACTGCCCGTAATAGATATCGTGTACATTGCCTTTAGGGGCAACTGTTTTTGCTGCATGTATCCGTGCACTGGTGCCTTTACTTTCTATGTAAATATGTGGCGTGCTGGTTTTTATAAAAGTATTTTGTAACTTGACGTGGATATGTTACCTTTTTTATTTTATAGGGCATGTTTTAAATGTTTCTAATGAATGGTTACTGCAAAATATGTCAATGGTTGGCTAGCATAGCGGTTAGGCGTTGACTAGCGAGGTTAAATCATCATCATCATAATTTAAGGGCATGGCTCTTGTCAGTGGAGTATGCGCCAGTTTTCGCGGTCCTCGGCTAGGTTCTCTGGGTAAGTGTAAGACACGACATTTGCTTTTGCTTTTAATTGTTGTAGGTATAATAGGGAGTTTAAATATGTTTTCGATATTTACCATTTGCGGTGAAGGAAACCCGCATATGTATGTAAACACCCCTATAATGGACGTGGCACCAATAATGAGAAGCATACCACAAATCCTGTAAAATAAATATTAAACATCGTTTTTAAACGCTGGCAACATTTTACCATACACAAGAGTCATAGAGCTACTTATGTTTGACGTGTATTAATTCCTGTTTAAAAATTAATGGCGTCATACTGCTCATGATTGCAGAAAAAAAACATAGTTTTAATTTGTTAATTACGATGAAACCAATTGCAGTAGATAAGTACTTTTTATTAAACACGTCGAAAACTCGTCGCAAAGCGATAGATTTTACAGGTATCGGTGAAATATCAAAAATACTCCAAATCAGGGCTTGTTAACGTTACCAATTCACATTATAAAGTAACGTTACTTAACGTTAAAATCATAAATATACCTTATTACCGGTAGTAAATGGTAACGATACTTGGTAACTTAACATTATTATAACGTTAGCTAGTTAACGTTAATTTTACCGGTAAATCTACTTTTTATTGCAGGGCTTCTTAACGTTACCCAATTCCCATTATAAACTAACGTTACCCAACTAACGTTAACACTATGATTCATTAAGCTGATATTTGCTTGTAATTTCATATACAATTTTAAGGCCAGTAGACCTTATTGACCATAAATACGGTAGGGCTTCTGTCAAATTTAAATCAGTTAAAATACATTAAAGATAATTATGTACGTTAGTAAAACTCAACTTTAATTCTAGTAGTTAGAGTTCATAGTCTTTTGTCATTATTCTTCATGTTTATCAAATGAAAGACGTGTATTCTACTTGTTTAAGATCTTTGTCTAATATGCAATGCGTCTCCCTCTCTCATTATGCAAAATGTGAGACGCGAATACACATTGGACCGAGATTGGACAGATAGAATACCACCCGGCTGTGTCGTAATATATGTATTTGCCAAAATAAGGAGGTTGCAAAACGTCATAATTTTGTTTGTTAAATATGATGGTATAGCTAATTCGTTACTTGGTCGGTTTATATTAGGTACAGGCGTCTTTGATATAAAATACGTCAAGATTATATAGGTTGGATAATGTCTTGATTTATTTTGTGAAATATGGAGGTGTTACTGAAATGTAATTTAGTCGGATTATATTAAATGAGACACCTGTTTATTGATGTCATTGCTTGTTTGTAAAAATGATTCCATCAAAAACATTGTAAAAAGATGCAAGTCTCACAATGCAATTCTTCTACTACAAAAAAGTTTTAGTAGTTAAACCGTATCAATAAGATATCTTTAATTTTTTCACCACACCAGCTCGGAAAGTCTTACTTTGCACTTCGAAAACTGATAGCAAAGTTGCATTTTATTCACATGTTATTAGACTTACTAAGACTTCGCTGTCCGTCCGTCCGTCCGTCTGTCACCAGGCTGTATCTCACGAACCGTGATAGCTAGACAGTTGAAATTTTCACAGATGATGTATTTCTGTTGCCGCTATAACAACAAATACTAAAAACAGAATAAAATAAAGATTTAAATGGGGCTCCCATACAACAAACGTGATTTTTGACCAAAACTAAGCAACGTCGGGAGTGGTCAGTACTTGGATGGGTGACCGTTTTTTTTTGCATTATGGTACGGAACCCTTCGTGCGCGAGTCCGACTCGCACTTGCCCGGTTTTTTTATTTCGTACGAAGTTCATGGAAATGCACGTGTAGATTAAGATAATAATGGTTTGCGGGCGGCACATGCAATAAAATAGCCGTGGCAATTTTGACACCGGTATTTTACCCGGCATACCTTTTGTTTGAAAAAAGAAGTAGTCGTGCTGTTTTACAAACAAGAATTGGATTTTTTTAGTTATTTTGGAGGGGGCAGCTTTTGAACTCACAAGTACCCCTACCCCCTACCCCTACTTAGAACCAACAGATATTTTCAGACGTTGATTGTCATGTGCTTGTGGCACCCACTACATCTGTTTTGAAAAAAAATTAGCTAGTGACAATGATTCTGGGTTCAAATCACGACGCTGCATAATTTTTTTATTTATTATTATTTATTATTATTTATTTATTATTTTTATTTTAGCGCAAAACTAAACAAATTTTTGTTTCCCTTTAGGAAACCCCAAAGTAATATCTAAAAAACACAAAAAAAGAAAAAATAAAGAAAAAGAAAACAAGCAAGAAAAATATTTATAGGTATGTATCTCCTAAACCGTGCGTCGTAACGCAAAAATAATAAAATGTTCGTTCCCCTGTAAGAAACCCCTACTTGGTAATAAAAAAAATAACGACAAAACTTTATAATGCTGTATCTCCTAAACCGTACGAACTAGCGCAAAAATATTCAAATTTTCGTCACCCTTTAGAAAACCCCTAAGTAATATTTAAAAATCACAAAAATAGGAAAAAAAGAAAAAAGCAAAAAAATATTTATAGGTCTGTATGTCCTAAACCGTACGTAGTAGCTCAAAAATAATCAAATTTTCGTTCCCCTTTAAGACACTCGTAAGTAATATTTAAAAATCACAAAAATAGGAAATAAGAAGCAAAAAAAAATTTATAGGTCTGTATCTCCTAAACCGTGCGTCGTAACGCAAAAATAATAAAATGTTCGTTCCCCGTTCGGAAACCTCTAAGTAATATTTTTAAATCACAAAAATAGGAAAAAGAAGCAAAAAAAATATTTATAAGTCTGTATCTCCTAAACCGTGTGTCGTAGCGCAAAGATAATAAGATATACGTTTCTCTGTATGAAACCCGCCTGTTGTACTTTTTGTATGTGCAATAAAGTTTAAAATAAATAAATAAATAAATAAATAAACCCCTAATCGTAAATAAAAAAATTAACAAAAAAACTTTATAATGCTGTATCTCTTAAACCGTATGTCGTAGCGCAAAAATAATCAAATTTTCGTTCCCCTTTCGGAAACCCCTAAGTAATATTTTAAAATCACAAAAATAGGAAAAAAAAACAAAAGCAAAAAAATATTTATAGGTCTGTATGTCCTAAACCGTGAGTCGTAGCGCAAAAATAATAAAATGTTCGTTCCCCTGTAAGAAACCCCTAATTAATATTAAAAAAAAAACAAAAAAGAAAAATAAAATCAAAAACTTACTTTATAATGCTGTGTATCTCCTAAAATATCCTAAACTGTACGTCGTAGCGCAAAAACAACGGAAAACCCCTTTAGAAAACCCCTTGATAACATTTAAAAAACACAAGAACAGAAAAAAACGAATAAAAAGAAGAAAAAAAAATAAAGAAAAATCTTTAAATCTCCTAAACCGTGCGTCGTCACGCGAAAATAATAAAATTTTCGTTCTTCTTTAGAACCACACGCACTGAACAACCTATCACATTAGGACATTATTATAGTAATATTTTAAGGACATTATTATTATTTCATTGCATGTTTGAGAAAAGCACTATACATGCCTAGCCGTGAAAAGATCTTACCGGCTTCGTATCACTCTCTAAAACCTATAAAACGACACCCATGATGACTTTTATGTCAAAGCACACGGCAGGCATCTTGGACTCCAAAATGGTCATTTTCGAAATCTGCACACCTGATTCAAATAAGGTGCATTTATATCTAGTAAGCCAACATCAACAACATCTATACATATTTACAGTCGAAATGTACTTTTGATAGTCATCATCATCATCATCATCTCAGCCATAAGACGTCCACTGCTGAACATAGGCCTCCCCCTTTTTTGGGGGGTGAATGCCATAATCGCCACGCTTGGCAGGCGGGTTGGCGATCGCAGTCGAGAACACCGAATTTGAGGGACGCTGCTGCCCGTCCACCGGTGGTCTTGGACGTGGTTTAAGGACATACCCGGGTCCTTTTGATAGTAGTAGTACGAAATGTAATCTGAAAGAAATCAATTAATACATTCCTGTAGTGAGGAATCGACATTGATTCCAATTAGTAGTAATTGTAATATTAGAAAAGATGATTCCTGATTCAAGTGATCAGATTACAAAGTAATTTCGAGTAATCGTAGAATCAGGAATCAATTACGAAATGCCCATCTCTGCTTGAGCTTGAGAGTGAATGAATATTCGCTCGATTGTCAACGATGAAGACATCTATCAGTTAATCAAACGGGTAATAAGCAGTTGTTAACGTTACCAACTAACGTTAAAAATGGTGTATCGATACCTTTGACTTAACGTTAGCTCAAATTGACAGCTGCTAACGTTACCATTTTATTACCGGTAAAGAGTAGTATAACTAACGGTACCTGGTCTAACGTTAGTTACAACTTAACGTTAAATCTGTCACCTCGTGGTAACGATACCAACTTTTTAACGGTATTTAAAGCCCTGCTCCAAATGTTCTCTTAAATGTATCGTGATTGGTGCCAATAATATTATACATCTGCAAATAAAAATAAAAGATATTTGTAAAGTTCCCAACCAATGGGTTATCTCGAGGATTATAAAGGTATATAGGGTGCTTCCTGTAACAGGAGCAATAAATTAAACTAAAGGCTGTACTCCTCAAACTGACCAACATTTGACCAGCAACTTTTAAAAATTATGAATCCTTTAGACTTCCTCTTTTTCATATAAAATAAATATTGCCTTCAATGTACGCTGACATCAGTGTGTTTGACGTTGCTTGTCACGCTGTAAACATGACAAAATTTGCAATACATTGCGTCTTAGAATAAACTTTAAAGTGTAATAAATATCAAACCATGAGTTATTTTCAAAAGTTGCTGGACAAATGTTGGTCAGTTTGAGGCGTACAGCCTAGAGTTTAATTTATTGCTCCTGTTACAGGAAGCACCCTATATACCTTTATAATCCTCGAGATAACCCATTGGTTGGGAACTTTACAAATATCTTTTATTTTTATTTGCAGATGTATAATATTATTGGCACCAATCACGATACATTTAAGAGAACATTTGGAGTATTTTTGATATTTCACCGACACCTGTAAAATCTATCGCTTTGCGACGAGTTTTCGACGTGTTTAATAAAAAGTACTTATCTACTGCAATTGGTTTCATCGTAATTAACAAATTAAAACTATGTTTTTTTTCTGCAATCATGAGCAGTATGACGCCATTAATTTTAAAACAGGAATTAATATACGTCAAACATAAGTAGCTCTATGACTCTTGTGACGCCATTAATTTATTGCTCCTGTTACAGAAAACACACTGTATAGGAACCCAGGTTATTAGAGGGTCTATTGTCCAATAATGGGTCATGGATGTAGGTAGGTAGGCTTTTGGACACCGTTGTCATTATTATTATATCAGCATAATAACCATAGACTAGGAATCCACTAGACCGAGCTTAGAGCAATTATTTCATTAAACCGATGATGCCAAAAATACGGGGGTGCGCGGGACGGGGTGAGCGAAGTCCCGTGCCATGATTGGTCCGTTCAAAGATACGGACGTCACACAAAGACACTTTCGACTCGAACATGGAGTAAATTTACCGTATGCGTGGCAGAGGGGGGTAGCGCGACTATGCTCAGTCTGGAGGATGTTTTGTCTGTGATAATAACACTCGCGCAGGACAACTTTGCCCCAAGGATCACCTACCAACCGATACTTTGCTTTAATCTTTCAAAGACTTTTTGCGATGTTGTTTGAAACCTTCCCACGCTGTCTTCCCATACGCCGCAAATCAAAAATATTCCTCGCTATGTAGGAAACATTTTTAGAACAATAATTAATCATTATGAAGAGTATGAAAAAGCAATTACCAATAATAGCCTATGATTAATTAATTATAGGTAAGTACCTATAGTTTTTGTTTATAGTTTCACTCACTTTTTTTCTTTTATTGCCCGTGACCATTTTAATTAAATGCAATGACCGGTTAACCTTGAAATTAACTATTAATACAATTATCCATGCTTTCTTATTTATGTTTCAGAATAAACGAAGTCATAATATTACTCGATCATATTACACAAAAACCGGCCAAGTGCGAGTCGGACTCGCGCACGAAGGGTTCCGTACCATTACGCAAAAAACGGACAGACGGAGAGACAGACAGATGGACAGTCGGACAGCGGAGTCTTATCGGAAGCAGCAGCAACTACTTAGGCATCAAATAGCCAATTATTCCTATTGCAACTGTAAAAATCTGTCATTGACTCTAATTATTCTGTTATTTTATTATACTATCTAACTCTCTACTAATCAATCTGCTATTAACATTACATCGATTAATAATCAAGTTCATTTTATTGTAAAAGCGATTAAAATATTAAAAAAAAAACAAAAAACAGAGTATTAATAAGATGACCGTACTCCTACACATCCATGGCGGGTGACAGAAGCCTATGGAAGAGACTGGTCAGCAACATTAGGACATGATGTCACGATCCTCAGCATTGAGGGAACGACTGATGATGATGACTTCTACACATAAAGGTGACAAAAGACGATGACGGGCCTTTATCGCGCGATAAGACAATCCGGTCACACCGACAGCAGACAATAGTGCACTATCGGATCTAATATATTGTGTGACCTGCACTTTACACCTCGCGTGCCAGAGATGGGCGAGATCACAGTATAAGCACAACATAAATAATAGTACCTATAAGGGACAGAAGACTTACTCTCTAACAAAACGCGTCTGTTACGATCAGGACAGATATGGCCGCTAGGCGGCGACAGCGCCACGCGCGGCTTATGGCTAGCCACCAAAATTGGTGTGGAACGGATGAACTTTTAGCTACCTGTAGCAAAGCGACGAAATCGAGCAGTGAGCCACGCCTGGTATAGGGATGACGGTAATTTATCTCAGAATATTTAGGAGTTTTGCCAAGCGGACCCCGGGCTCCCATGAGCCGTGGCAAAATGCCGGGACAACGCAAAGATGTTTCCTCAGGAATCACTCTATCGATAGGTGAAAACCGCATGATAATCCGTTCAGTTAGTTTTTGAGTTTATCGCGAACAAACACACACCAGACAGACGCGGCGAGGGACTTTGTTTTATAAGGTAAATAAACATAATCTAAAATTAATTCCTATTCACGCCTCAACGAACTCGTTCCACGTTTTAAAAATATTTGCAAATATAATACCAAAAACCTAACACATGATCGCCAAACCGTGTATTTGTACAAAGCTAATACTGTAGAACAAATAACAAACCACTTATTTCACCTTACAAAAAGACCTACATTATAGATAACATAACAGATCACTCATACTAGATGGAGTACATAAATATATTATGAGAGCAAAATAATTTTTAGGGTTCTGTACCTCAAAAAGAAAAAAACGGAACCCTTATAGGATCACTCGTGCGTCTGTCTGCCTGTCCGACTGTCGGGGGAATGCCCCCCCCCCCTTTATCACCGAAACTACCAAGTACTACTACTACACTACATACTACTTGGTCTAATATTTTGAAAAAATATAGAAAATACTTCTTTACCTATCATTTCAAGCCAATTCTCCAGGACTATAAATACTGCTATAAAGTAGGCACCGTGTCAGAACTATCGGGGGCCCATTTGTCGAACGATATTAGTCTAATATTATTAGTGTGTTGTCATGCCAGCCCATACGATTTGACAGTTCGTGGACTTATAACATTAGTCTAATATCGTTCGAGAAATGGGCCCCAGGTCTTTAAAAATAGCCAAGATAGATTTTCGGGTGTTGACTAAAGAATGGTCAAACGCATTTCATAATGAATTCTTCGTTAGCTACATACCTACTAAAATGTGGCATATATGAACTCTGTTTATTCCAAAACCGGCCTCATTTCGATGAAAACTTAGTCTGCGTAAAACTTTGCAGTTGCTGTAGTCTTTTGTAGGTAAGATTTTGAAAATAAAAAACGAGCCGAAAATTTTAAACTGATGATTTTGAAAAAGATTCGGTGGGACCATTTTGTCACTGTTAACAGTGTTAACATATAAAATGCCAGCCTTTGAATGGGCTATTCTGATTCATAAAAGCTGTTAGATGAAAGCTAAAAATGTACTGAAATTATTAACTATTATAATGTCTGCAGCAAATGCGCCCGTTTCCAGAACATTTGTGGCGTTCCATCACAGAAGAGTCCTTATACTTCAAGTGTAATAATTACTTTTCGTCTGGAATTCCAACACAAATTCTGATAAAAACCCTTATTGCAGATGAAGCATAAGGATAAGGACCTTCCTCATCAGAGGAGGCTTTCCATCAGGAAAGCCACATTTTTGAGCCTTACGATGCGAGAACTCGCATGCGAGTTTCATGCCATTGCGGGTTTTGATTAGTCGGTTGGATTGGACGTAGTTCACAGTCCGCAATGTAATTAAAATCGCAAGTGAGTTCGCGCGCCGTCTAAATCAGCCCTTAACAACATCGCGATACCACAGATGCGGCTAAAGAAGAATAAATCCATCCTAGGCTAAAGACAGCGGCAGTCGTTCCAAAGCCGTTAGTAATTTTTAACTGCTTTACAAGTTTTACAGCCCACGGACAGACTTTTGACCCTCGAGAAATTTATCGGTGATGAAAATGTTACGGGAAGCATGCCAGTCGTCATAAGATCAATAATTTAAAGTTAGGTTTTACAAAAAAAGCATTTATGATATCTAGGTAATTTCGCCAATGTCAAAATGTGCTCTTAGAGCATGGGGTTGCCATAATTAGTCGGAACCAAGGCCTGTTCACTTCCTAAGAAAGTTATGTCCCCAAATAATTGCGCATGTGTGCGCCTTAAGCTTCTATGTGTGCGTTGGCCTCCGGGAAAAAGTTGCGAGTAATAAAAATAAAAACATTTTTCTACAGCAACATTGCTCCCAACTCTGATTTAAATTATCAGGAATTTTATACAATATTAATCATAAAACGGGACTTAAAACGCTTAAAACTTAATTACATGCGATTAAGTTTTATAATGAATATTTGCTTCCAACTGTCTTTATCAATGTTCATAAAATATATGGAGGGTAGGTACGTCTACCCACCATAATTAAAAATATATTTGTCAATGACTCTGTCCAACTGCTGTGGTTAAAGTTCATAACGAAAATTTTATTTATTAACTCTTTAAATAATACATACAACGTGTACCGCTACGTACCACTTAAGACTGTAAGTCTGTACCTACATGGATTACAGCAATGCACATAGAAAATGTGCTAAATGCGGAGCAACGGCTGTTGAAGCAGCCAGAGTGAAATTTACAACTTTAGTGGGTTCAGAAGGAACCGAGTCATAACGCATCTGGAAAGCGTATTAATTAACCGTGAAGAAATGTATGAATACAAGTTGGAAATCTGTGTAAAATGCCGTGTGTAAAGTGTAGTGTATCTGTGTGTAAAGTGTAATAGGTAGGCATGCCTAATGTTATTTGTATAAAAGGTACTGAAAACTTTGTGAATGCGCTTTATTAATGTCTATTTTTTTATTAAGTTGCCAGTTGCCAGTTTTCAGTGTATATTTTTATATGTAAAACATTTTTTAATAAATAATATATATAATGTTATAAACATAAACATGCCTTTTATTTAAATCAATTGATAATACCACAAACAAGGGGTAATATTTGCATCTTGCATATATTTCGTACCGGTGTGAAGTTAGCAGCCAAAGTTAGCAGCCGCCGATAACCCAACCAAATTAAGAAGTCAAAATTTTTAATGTAAAAAATTTCATAGAAAACCACCTAAAGAGCACCTGATACATGTAATTACAAAGTAAACAGACCGAACAAGACTACAAGTGATGAAAAACTAAAATATGTACATTTTCGTCACAGAACTCATGCCATCTGTAATATCGCCTAATAAAACGGCAAGCTAGCTCTAGAGGTTTTTAAAACCGGTTCCATGCAGCATGCAGCAAAAGCTGCTGGGATCTATAAGTGATACTCGACCATAAACTTGGAGAAAAGGGGAGACCAAGGCAAACTGAACCCAAAATATTCTAAATAGTTGCAGTATTTAAAGATTTTTACCATGAAGGACGGCAAGCAAGGGATTTTCGACCTATGTGACAGATAGCTACTGTCATAACCTACAAACGATTGTGCGTCGCAAGTTGATACTCGATCGATAAGACTAGTCAATTAACAGAAAATTATAAAATTAAGATTTTCTTACTTAAGTGGCTGCTGAGAGCTACAAGTGCTGAAACGGCCAGCAAGAGATTTTTGAAACCTGAACTATACAGCTAGATAATCATGCTAAATAACTGCTGAGAGCTTTAAGTGATACTCGACCGCAAACATTGTGAAAAGGGGATACCAAAGCGAAATGTACCCAAAATATTCTGAAAAGTTGCAGTTTTCAAAGATTTTTACCATGAAGGACGGCAAGCAAGGGATTTTCGACCTATGTGACAGATAGCTACTGTCATAACCTACAAATGATTGTGCATCGCAAATTGATACTCGATCGATAAGACTAGTAAATTTACAGAAATTTATAAAATTAAGACTTTCTTACTTAAGTGGCTGATGAGAGCTACAAGTGCTGAAACGGCCAGCAAGAGATTTTTGAAACATGAACTATACAGCTAGATAATCACGCTAAAGAACTGCTGAGAGCTTTAAGTGATACTCGACCGCAAACAGTGTGAAAAGGGGATACCAAAGCGAAATGTACCCAAAATATTCTGAAAAGTTGCAGTTTTCAAAGATTTTTACCATGAAGGACGGCAAGCAAGGGATTTTCGACCTATGTGACAGATAGCTACTATCATAACCTACAAACGATTGTGCGTCGCAAGTTGATACTCGATCGATAAGACTAGTCAATTAACAGAAAATTATAAAATTAAGATTTTCTTACTTAAGTGGCTGATGAGAGCTACAAGTGCTGAAACGGCCAGCAAGAGATTTTTGAAACCTGAACTATACAGCTAGATAATCATGCTAAAGAAATGCTGAGAGCTTTATGTGATACTCTACCGCAAACAGTGTGAAAAGGGGATACCAAAGCGAAATGTACCCAAAATATTCTGAAAAGTTGCAGTTTTCAAAGATTTTTACCATGAAGGACGGCAAGCAAGGGATTTTCGACCTATGTGACAGATAGCTACTGTCATAACCTACAAACGATTGTGCGTCGCAAGTTGATACTCGATCGATAAGACTAGTCAATTAACAGAAAATTATAAAATTAAGATTTTCTTACTTAAGTGGCTGATGAGAGCTACAAGTGCTGAAACGGCCAGCAAGAGATTTTTGAAACCTGAACTATACAGCTAGATAATCATGCTAAAGAAATGCTGAGAGCTTTATGTGATACTCTACCGCAAACAGTGTGAAAAGGGGATACCAAAGCGAAATGTACCCAAAATATTCTGAAAAGTTGCAGTTTTCAAAGATTTTTACCATGAAGGACGGCAAGCAAGGGATTTTCGACCTATGTGACAGATAGCTACTATCATAACCTACAAACGATTGTGCGTCGCAAGTTGATACTCGATCGATAAGACTAGTCAATTAACAGAAAATTATAAAATTAAGATTTTCTTACTTAAGTGGCTGCTGAGAGCTACAAGTGCTGAAACGGCCAGCAAGAGATTTTTGAAACCTGAACTATACAGCTAGATAATCATGCTAAATAACTGCTGAGAGCTTTAAGTGATACTCGACCGCAAACATTGTGAAAAGGGGATACCAAAGCGAAATGTACCCAAAATATTCTGAAAAGTTGCAGTTTTCAAAGATTTTTACCATGAAGGACGGCAAGCAAGGGATTTTCGACCTATGTGACAGATAGCTACTGTCATAACCTACAAATAATTGTGCATCGCAAATTGATACTCGATCGATAAGACTAGTCAATTAACAGAAAATTATAAAATTAAGATTTTCTTACTTAAGTGGCTGATGAGAGCTACAAGTGCTGAAACGCCCAGCAAGAGATTTTTGAAACATGAACTATACAGCTAGATAATCACGCTAAAGAACTGCTGAGATCTTTAAGTGATACTCGACCGCAAACATTGTGAAAAGGGGATACCAAAGCGAAATGTACCCAAAATATTCTGAAAAGTTGCAGTTTTCAAAGATTTTTACCATGAAGGACGGCAAGCAAGGGATTTTAGACCTATGTGACAGATAGCTACTATCATAACCTACAAACGATTGTGCGTCGCAAGTTGATACTCGATCGATAAGACTAGTCAATTAACAGAAAATTATAAAATTAAGATTTTCTTACTTAAGTGGCTGATGAGAGCTACAAGTGCTGAAACGGCCAGCAAGAGATTTTTGAAACCTGAACTATACAGCTAGATAATCATGCTAAAGAAATGCTGAGAGCTTTATGTGATACTCTACCGCAAACAGTGTGAAAAGGGGATACCAAAGCGAAATGTACCCAAAATATTCTGAAAAGTTGCAGTTTTCAAAGATTTTTACCATGAAGGACGGCAAGCAAGGGATTTTCGACCTATGTGACAGATAGCTACTGTCATAACCTACAAACGATTGTGCGTCGCAAGTTGATACTCGATCGATAAGACTAGTCAATTAACAGAAAATTATAAAATTAAGATTTTCTTACTTAAGTGGCTGCTGAGAGCTACAAGTGCTGAAACGGCCAGCAAGAGATTTTTGAAACCTGAACTATACAGCTAGATAATCATGCTAAAGAACTGCTGAGAGCTTTATGTGATACTCTACCGCAAACAGTGTGAAAAGGGGATACCAAAGCGAAATGTACCCAAAATATTCTGAAAAGTTGCAGTTTTCAAAGATTTTTACCATGAAGGACGGCAAGCAAGGGATTTTCGACCTATGTGACAGATAGCTACTGTCATAACCTACAAACGATTGTGCGTCGCAAGTTGATACTCGATCGATAAGACTAGTCAATTAACAGAAAATTATAAAATTAAGATTTTCTTACTTAAGTGGCTGCTGAGAGCTACAAGTGCTGAAACGGCCAGCAAGAGATTTTTGAAACCTGAACTATACAGCTAGATAATCATGCTAAAGAACTGCTGAGAGCTTTATGTGATACTCTACCGCAAACAGTGTGAAAAGGGGATACCAAAGCGAAATGTACCCAAAATATTCTGAAAAGTTGCAGTTTTCAAAGATTTTTACCATGAAGGACGGCAAGCAAGGGATTTTCGACCTATGTGACAGATAGCTACTGTCATAACCTACAAATGATTGTGCGTCGCAAGTTGATACTCGATCGATAAGACTAGTCAATTAACAGAAAATTATAAAATTAAGATTTTCTTACTTAAGTGGCTGATGAGAGCTACAAGTGCTGAAACGGCCAGCAAGAGATTTTTGAAACCTGAACTATACAGCTAGATAATCATGCTAAAGAACTGCTGAGAGCTTTATGTGATACTCTACCGCAAACAGTGTGAAAAGGGGATACCAAAGCGAAATGTACCCAAAATATTCTGAAAAGTTGCAGTTTTCAAAGATTTTTACCATGAAGGACGGCAAGCAAGGGATTTTCGACCTATGTGACAGATAGCTACTGTCATAACCTACAAATGGTCATGCATCGCAAATTGATACTCGATCGATAAGACTAGTAAATTTACAGAAATTTAAAAAATTAAGATTTTCTTACTTAAGTGGCTGATGAGAGCTACAAGTGCTGAAACGGCCAGCAAGACATTTTTGAAACATGAACTATACAGCTAGATAATCACGCTAAAGAACTGCTGAGAGCTTTATATGATACTCTACCGCAAACAGTGTGAAAAGGGGATACCAAAGCGAAATGTACCCAAAATATTCTGAAAATTGCAGTTTTCAAAGATTTTTACCATGAAGGACGGCAAGCAAGGGATTTTCGACCTATGTGACAGATAGCTACTGACATAACCTACAAATGATTGTGCGTCGCAAGTTGATACTCGATCGATAAGACTAGTCAATTAACAGAAAATTATAAAATTAAGATTTTCTTACTTAAGTGGCTGCTGAGAGCTACAAGTGCTGAAACGGCCAGCAAGAGATTTTTGAAACCTGAACTATACAGCTAGATAATCATGCTAAAGAACTGCTGAGAGCTTTATGTGATACTCTACCGCAAACAGTGTGAAAAGGGGATACCAAAGCGAAATGTACCCAAAATATTCTGAAAAGTTGCAGTTTTCAAAGATTTTTACCATGAAGGACGGCAAGCAAGGGATTTTCGACCTATGTGACAGATAGCTACTGACATAACCTACAAATGATTGTGCGTCGCAAGTTGATACTCGATCGATAAGACTAGTCAATTAACAGAAAATTATAAAATTAAGATTTTCTTACTTAAGTGGCTGCTGAGAGCTACAAGTGCTGAAACGGCCAGCAAGAGATTTTTGAAACCTGAACTATACAGCTAGATAATCATGCTAAATAACTGCTGAGAGCTTTAAGTGATACTCGACCGCAAACAGTGTGAAAAGGGGATACCAAAGCGAAATGTACCCAAAATATTCTGAAAAGTTGCAGTTTTCAAAGATTTTTACCATGAAGGACGGCAAGCAAGGGATTTTCGACCTATGTGACAGATAGCTACTGTCATAACCTACAAACGATTGTGCGTCGCAAGTTGATACTCGATCGATAAGACTAGTCAATTAACAGAAAATTATAAAATTAAGATTTTCTTACTTAAGTGGCTGATGAGAGCTACAAGTGCTGAAACGGCCAGCAAGAGATTTTTGAAACCTGAACTATACAGCTAGATAATCATGCTAAAGAAATGCTGAGAGCTTTATGTGATACTCTACCGCAAACAGTGTGAAAAGGGGATACCAAAGCGAAATGTACCCAAAATATTCTGAAAAGTTGCAGTTTTCAAAGATTTTTACCATGAAGGACGGCAAGCAAGGGATTTTCGACCTATGTGACAGATAGCTACTGTCATAACCTACAAACGATTGTGCGTCGCAAGTTGATACTCGATCGATAAGACTAGTCAATTAACAGAAAATTATAAAATTAAGATTTTCTTACTTAAGTGGCTGCTGAGAGCTACAAGTGCTGAAACGGCCAGCAAGAGATTTTTGAAACCTGAACTATACAGCTAGATAATCATGCTAAAGAACTGCTGAGAGCTTTATGTGATACTCTACCGCAAACAGTGTGAAAAGGGGATACCAAAGCGAAATGTACCCAAAATATTCTGAAAAGTTGCAGTTTTCAAAGATTTTTACCATGAAGGACGGCAAGCAAGGGATTTTCGACCTATGTGACAGATAGCTACTGTCATAACCTACAAATGGTCATGCATCGCAAATTGATACTCGATCGATAAGACTAGTAAATTTACAGAAATTTAAAAAATTAAGATTTTCTTACTTAAGTGGCTGATGAGAGCTACAAGTGCTGAAACGGCCAGCAAGAGATTTTTGAAACATGAACTATACAGCTAGATAATCACGCTAAAGAACTGCTGAGAGCTTTATATGATACTCTACCGCAAACAGTGTGAAAAGGGGATACCAAAGCGAAATGTACCCAAAATATTCTGAAAATTGCAGTTTTCAAAGATTTTTACCATGAAGGACGGCAAGCAAGGGATTTTCGACCTATGTGACAGATAGCTACTGTCATAACCTACAAACGATTGTGCGTCGCAAGTTGATACTCGATCGATAAGACTAGTCAATTAACAGAAAATTATAAAATTAAGATTTTCTTACTTAAGTGGCTGATGAGAGCTACAAGTGCTGAAACGGCCAGCAAGAGATTTTTGAAACCTGAACTATACAGCTAGATAATCATGCTAAAGAACTGCTGAGAGCTTTATGTGATACTCTACCGCAAACAGTGTGAAAAGGGGATACCAAAGCGAAATGTACCCAAAATATTCTGAAAAGTTGCAGTTTTCAAAGATTTTTACCATGAAGGACGGCAAGCAAGGGATTTTCGACCTATGTGACAGATAGCTACTGTCATAACCTACAAATGGTCATGCATCGCAAATTGATACTCGATCGATAAGACTAGTAAATTTACAGAAATTTAAAAAATTTAGATTTTCTTACTTAAGTGGCTGATGAGAGCTACAAGTGCTGAAACGGCCAGCAAGAGATTTTTGAAACATGAACTATACAGCTAGATAATCACGCTAAAGTACTGCTGAGAGCTTTATATGATACTCTACCGCAAACAGTGTGAAAAGGGGATACCAAAGCGAAATGTACCCAAAATATTCTGAAAATTGCAGTTTTCAAAGATTTTTACCATGAAGGACGGCAAGCAAGGGATTTTCGACCTATGTGACAGATAGCTACTGACATAACCTACAAATGATTGTGCGTCGCAAGTTGATACTCGATCGATAAGACTAGTCAATTAACAGAAAATTATAAAATTAAGATTTTCTTACTTAAGTGGCTGATGAGAGCTACAAGTGCTGAAACGGCCAGCAAGAGATTTTTGAAACCTGAACTATACAGCTAGATAATCATGCTAAAGAAATGCTGAGAGCTTTATGTGATACTCTACCGCAAACAGTGTGAAAAGGGGATACCAAAGCGAAATGTACCCAAAATATTCTGAAAAGTTGCAGTTTTCAAAGATTTTTACCATGAAGGACGGCAAGCAAGGGATTTTCGACCTATGTGACAGATAGCTACTGTCATAACCTACAAACGATTGTGCGTCGCAAGTTGATACTCGATCGATAAGACTAGTCAATTAACAGAAAATTATAAAATTAAGATTTTCTTACTTAAGTGGCTGCTGAGAGCTACAAGTGCTGAAACGGCCAGCAAGAGATTTTTGAAACCTGAACTATACAGCTAGATAATCATGCTAAATAACTGCTGAGAGCTTTAAGTGATACTCGACCGCAAACATTGTGAAAAGGGGATACCAAAGCGAAATGTACCCAAAATATTCTGAAAAGTTGCAGTTTTCAAAGATTTTTACCATGAAGGACGGCAAGCAAGGGATTTTAGACCTATGTGACAGATAGCTACTATCATAACCTACAAATGATAGTAGCTATCTGTCACATAGGTCGAAAATCCCTTGCTTGCCGTCCTTCATGCTACAAATCTTTGAAAACTGCAACTTTTCAGAATATTTTGGGTACATTTCGCTTTGGTATCCCCTTTTCACAATGTTTGCGGTCGAGTATCACTTAAAGCTCTCAGCAGTTCTTTAGCATGATTATCTAGCTGTATAGTTCAGGTTTCAAAAATCTCTTGCTGGCCGTTTCAGCACTTGTAGCTCTCATCAGCCACTTAAGTAAGAAAATCTTAATTTTATAATTTTCTGTTAATTGACTAGTCTTATCGATCGAGTATCAACTTGCGACGCACAATCGTTTGTAGGTTATGACAGTAGCTATCTGTCACATAGGTCGAAAATCCCTTGCTTGCCGTCCTTCATGCTACAAATCTTTGAAAACTGCAACTTTTCAGAATATTTTGGGTACATTTCGCTTTGGTATCCCCTTTTCACAATGTTTGCGGTCGAGTATCACTTAAAGCTCTCAGCAGTTCTTTAGCATGATTATCTAGCTGTATAGTTCAGGTTTCAAAAATCTCTTGCTGGCCGTTTCAGCACTTGTAGCTCTCATCAGCCACTTAAGTAAGAAAATCTTAATTTTATAATTTTCTGTTAATTGACTAGTCTTATCGATCGAGTATCAACTTGCGACGCACAATCGTTTGTAGGTTATGACAGTAGCTATCTGTCACATAGCACGGTGGTCGGCGCGCCTTGTAAAGGCGGCCATAATTAAAAAAAATGTTAATTATCGTAGTTTTTTTTCGGGAATGAGTATATGATGTAACGAATATTGTTTTTAATAAAATAAAACACTTGTTTCAGTATATAACATGATAAGTATATTAAACTTTTCTCCATTAAAAATCACATCATAAAAAACCTGAAGTCTTTGTTAGTTTTAACTATTAATACATACTAAAAATGCATAAGAAACACTAAAACAAAATAACTAAACTAATACAAATAAATACCTAACCTAAAAATTGCCCCGATTCGCTGTCCGCGGGCAAAAAAAATTAAATACTAAATGGAAAAATCAATCATAAAGATCGAGTATACTTCTATAGAAAAGATAACAGTAAGCAAACGAAAACAATAAGTGAAGCATTAAATTCTATTCAGTACTAGTTAATAAGCTTAATACGTTACAAGAAAGTGTAGTTTTTTTTTTACGCGGCAATTTCCTCTTGGAGGTTATTAATGGATCCGAGTTTAAAAGAAGCCTGTGAATAAGGTCTTCGTTGGTGTGGGTTCGTGACATTTTTCTGGTATGGTCTCGCCTGAACATCTTTATATTTTTATTTGTTGACTCAGCTGCCTCTTCGGACAGCTCTCCAATAGGAACTAGAGCGTTTTCTATAATGATGGCACCATGTATAAGCACTTTGTGTACTGACGAAGGCAAAGGATACCAGCCATATGCATCCATGAGTTGGCCAGCCGTTTTTGTGGCATATTCTTCAAATTTTCTTACATTGATTGTATAACCAGACGATATGCACTCCAAAATAGTTCCACACTGTTCAATAAGGCTTTGCTGGATACCTGTGATTTCAGCAGACACATCAGAGTGCTTAAAAAATTTCCTCGCAGTATTTCCATCGTTGGATGTGCCACTCCCTCCACTTCGTGGTTTGTCTACAATTAGACCCAACTTCTGCCGAAACTCATCCTGGATTTTTTTCTTTCTCAAAGCTATGTGCTTTTTATCCTCCTCTGATGTAGCGTACCATCTTTTTGTTTCAAGTTTGTACGATAAATGAATAAAATATTCATAAAACCGAATCCACGCATGCAACGGCGAGAGTCCAAATTCCAATTTACTAAAATCAATAGGCCTTTCTATGCTAGAAGGAACGTCTCTCATTTGAGTTGGCACAGCTTTACAAAGGGTGCACGTTGCATTGGAAGTGCCACTGAGTGCGGCACATATTTTCCCATCAAGCATGGTGAGTTGCAAACAGTGATTTATGTTTATTTCTTTGCCGTCTCCGTACTTCACTATCGTAGGCACAAGCTGCTCAATTTTTTCTTGAAAGTATGTTTGTTCGTTAACAGTCGAATCTTTAGTTTCTTTAATAAACTGAAATCGAATTGGCCGGCAGTATCTAGTCGACGATGGGCGCGGGTTTTTCCAAAGCAGCACGGCGTCATCCGATGATGAAGTGGTTGAAATCAATCGAAGAGGTACATACGATGTTACGAATAGGCTTCCGTCTCCGGTCACATCTGAACTGGCGAAGTTTTGCTTATATTCACTATGGCCAGTGCTTCCATCAAAACCCCACTTTCCTATTAACGTAACATCACCCATCGATTCCTCTGGTATAGTACTTAAAACTTCGTTTTGTAGTTCTACTATGCGAGATGCAGTATGATTCAATAAACTCTGCAATTCCACTTCGCCTGCTGATTCCGTAACTCTGATGATTTCTGGATAACATTTCTTCTTTGCTTTAAGAACTTTTTCATATGAAGGTAAAACAGGATTTTTTCGCGAGTTGATAAACTCACGCAGTAACAAATATTGATGCTTGGTGAGCTTAGCGCCTGTCAGAAGGGAAAGCACGTCGTCAGGGTTTATTTCTTTGGTCTCGTTGTCTGATGCCTTCGTTAAATCGCTGACCGCTGATCCATCAAGATCAGCTAGTGCTGCTAATCTTCTGCGTTTTGACCGCTTGCTACAAGCAGTAAACTCTTTTTTAGGTCGTCCAACTGCAGATGAGGTTCCCGGCGATGATGATTCTTGAACGAATTGAACAGTTGAGGACTTATCGGCCCCCGATTTTCTTTTTGGCATATTAACACTGCTTTTTATTAAGCCACTCGGAATGTTTCTTGAGAACCGCAGACTTATTTCGCGAAGCGGATTTCCAAATAACTGTAATTCGTTCACAAATATACTTTATGATGTTATCCAAATTGTTGGTGTCCACGTTTTCAGCATCTGGTATCATTTCTATCACATGTTGCATAATTTGAAGACGTTTATCTTTGTCCGAACCACTGAAAGATAGCCAGAGTTCAAATATGAAGCCTCTTGTAAAGGATCCCACGTACTTATCATCTGAAAATAAAAAAATAATAGTGAATTTCGTTACGTATTATTTTTGTAGCACTGCTACGAAGCCGGCTACGCAGGCGTAGCAGGCTTTTAAAAACTAAATACGCAAGTTTACGCAGCAAGACTTTCATGATTATAAATCTAGAAAAAATAAGCTTTAAACTGGTATGAATCTTGTCATTACGTTGGATTAATAAAATAACTAAAACTCCAAGTAAAGAAATAACATTTAAAACAAATCTCATTACAATTTGTCATGGCGTAGACCCTTTATTATTATTATGTTTTTCTAAAAAGAGTGAAAGTTAGGGTGATAAACAAAACTACATACCTGATTCTTGAAGCTCCATATTCATAATAATCAGTAAATACACAAATTCAGCAGAAATTCACCACTAATGACCGATCACTTAATTAGTTGCCGATAAGAGAGCGCGTACAACCGGGAGTTCAGTTCACTTTCGACGTTAATTAGAGAATGAAAATAATGAGTTATCCAGGATCTATTTATACCTCCTTAAAGTACATTTATTAGTGAATAATACTAATGCATTTGACACTTAAAAATAACACATAACATATTTTGAATTATGGCCTAGGGCCAGACCACCGTGCATAGGTCGAAAATCCCTTGCTTGCCGTCCTTCATGGTAAAAATCTTTGAAAACTGCAACTTTTCAGAATATTTTGGGTACATTTCGCTTTGGTATCCCCTTTTCACACTGTTTGCGGTAGAGTATCACATAAATCTCTCAGCAGTTCTTTAGCATGATTATCTAGCTGTATAGTTCAGGTTTCAAAAATCTCTTGCTGGCCGTTTCAGCACTTGTAGCTCTCAGCAGCCACTTAAGTAAGAAAATCTTAATTTTATAATTTTCTGTTAATTGACTAGTCTTATCGATAGAGTATCAACTTGCGACGCACAATCGTTTGTAGGTTATGACAGTAGCTATCTGTCACATAGGTCGAAAATCCCTTGCTTGCCGTCCTTCATGGTAAAAATCTTTGAAAACTGCAACTTTTCAGAATATTTTGGGTACATTTCGCTTTGGTATCCCCTTTTCACAATGTTTGCGGTCGAGTATCACTTAAAGCTCTCAGCAGTTCTTTAGCGTGATTATCTAGCTGTATAGTTCAGGTTTCAAAAATCTCTTGCTGGCCGTTTCAGCACTTGTAGCTCTCATCAGCCACTTAAGTAAGAAAATCTTAATTTTATAATTTTCTGTTAATTGACTAGTCTTATCGATCGAGTATCAACTTGCGACGTACAATCGTTTGTAGGTTATGATAGTAGCTATCTGTCACATAGGTCGAAAATCCCTTGCTTGCCGTCCTTCATGCTACAAATCTTTGAAAACTGCAACTTTTCAGAATATTTTGGGTACATTTCGCTTTGGTATCCCCTTTTCACAATGTTTGCGGTCGAGTATCACTTAAAGCTCTCAGCAGTTCTTTAGCATGATTATCTAGCTGTATAGTTCAGGTTTCAAAAATCTCTTGCTGGCCGTTTCAGCACTTGTAGCTCTCATCAGCCACTTAAGTAAGAAAATCTTAATTTTATAATTTTCTGTTAATTGACTAGTCTTATCGATCGAGTATCAACTTGCGACGCACAATCGTTTGTAGGTTATGACAGTAGCTATCTGTCACATAGGTCGAAAATCCCTTGCTTGCCGTCCTTCATGGTAAAAATCTTTGAAAACTGCAACTTTTCAGAATATTTTGGGTACATTTCGCTTTGGTATCCCCTTTTCACACTGTTTGCGGTAGAGTATCACATAAAGCTCTCAGCATTTCTTTAGCATGATTATCTAGCTGTATAGTTCAGGTTTCAAAAATCTCTTGCTGGCCGTTTCAGCACTTGTAGCTCTCATCAGCCACTTAAGTAAGAAAATCTTAATTTTATAATTTTCTGTTAATTGACTAGTCTTATCGATCGAGTATCAACTTGCGACGCACAATCGTTTGTAGTTTATGACAGTAGCTATCTGTCACATAGGTCGAAAATCCCTTGCTTGCCGTCCTTCATGGTAAAAATCTTTGAAAACTGCAACTTTTCAGAATATTTTGGGTACATTTCGCTTTGGTATCCCCTTTTCACACTGTTTGCGGTAGAGTATCACATAAAGCTCTCAGCATTTCTTTAGCATGATTATCTAGCTGTATAGTTCAGGTTTCAAAAATCTCTTGCTGGCCGTTTCAGCACTTGTAGCTCTCATCAGCCACTTAAGTAAGAAAATCTTAATTTTATAATTTTCTGTTAATTGACTAGTCTTATCGATCGAGTATCAACTTCCGACGCACAATCGTTTGTAGGTTATGACAGTAGCTATCTGTCACATAGGTCGAAAATCCCTTGCTTGCCGTCCTTCATGGTAAAAATCTTTGAAAACTGCAACTTTTCAGAGTATTTTGGGTACATTTCGCTTTGGTATCCCCTTTTCACAATGTTTGCGGTCGAGTATCACTTAAAGCTCTCAGCAGTTCTTTAGCGTGATTATCTAGCTGTATAGTTCATGTTTCAAAAATCTCTTGCTGGCCGTTTCAGCACTTGTAGCTCTCATCAGCCACTTAAGTAAGAAAATCATAATTTTATAAATTTCTGTAAATTTACTAGTCTTATCGATCGAGTATCAACTTGCGACGCACAATCGTTTGTAGGTTATGACAGTAGCTATCTGTCACATAGGTCGAAAATCCCTTGCTTGCCGTCCTTCATGGTAAAAATCTTTGAAAACTGCAACTTTTCAGAATATTTTGGGTACATTTCGCTTTGGTATCCCCTTTTCACACTGTTTGCGGTAGAGTATCACATAAAGCTCTCAGCATTTCTTTAGCATGATTATCTAGCTGTATAGTTCAGGTTTCAAAAATCTCTTGCTGGCCGTTTCAGCACTTGTAGCTCTCATCAGCCACTTAAGTAAGAAAATCTTAATTTTATAATTTTCTGTTAATTGACTAGTCTTATCGATCGAGTATCAACTTGCGACGCACAATCGTTTGTAGGTTATGATAGTAGCTATCTGTCACATAGGTCGAAAATCCCTTGCTTGCCGTCCTTCATGGTAAAAATCTTTGAAAACTGCAACTTTTCAGAATATTTTGGGTACATTTCGCTTTGGTATCCCCTTTTCACAATGTTTGAGGTCGAGTATCACTTAAAGCTCTCAGCAGTTCTTTAGCGTGATTATCTAGCTGTATAGTTCATGTTTCAAAAATCTCTTGCTGGCCGTTTCAGCACTTGTAGCTCTCATCAGCCACTTAAGTAAGAAAATCTTAATTTTATAATTTTCTGTTAATTGACTAGTCTTATCGATCGAGTATCAACTTGCGACGCACAATCGTTTGTAGGTTATGACAGTAGCTATCTGTCACATAGGTCGAAAATCCCTTGCTTGCCGTCCTTCATGGTAAAAATCTTTGAAAACTGCAACTTTTCAGAATATTTTGGGTACATTTCGCTTTGGTATCCCCTTTTCACACTGTTTGCGGTAGAGTATCACATAAAGCTCTCAGCATTTCTTTAGCATGATTATCTAGCTGTATAGTTCAGGTTTCAAAAATCTCTTGCTGGCCGTTTCAGCACTTGTAGCTCTCATCAACCACTTAAGTAAGAAAATCTTAATTTTATAATTTTCTGTTAATTGACTAGTCTTATCGATCGAGTATCAACTTGCGACGCACAATCGTTTGTAGGTTATGATAGTAGCTATCTGTCACATAGGTCGAAAATCCCTTGCTTGCCGTCCTTCATGGTAAAAATCTTTGAAAACTGCAACTTTTCAGAATATTTTGGGTACATTTCGCTTTGGTATCCCCTTTTCACACTGTTTGCGGTCGAGTATCACTTAAAGCTCTCAGCAGTTCTTTAGCGTGATTATCTAGCTGTATAGTTCATGTTTCAAAAATCTCTTGCTGGCCGTTTCAGCACTTGTAGCTCTCATCAGCCACTTAAGTAAGAAAGTCTTAATTTTATAAATTTCTGTAAATTTACTAGTCTTATCGATCGAGTATCAATTTGCGATGCACAATCATTTGTAGGTTATGACAGTAGCTATCTGTCACATAGGTCGAAAATCCCTTGCTTGCCGTCCTTCATGGTAAAAATCTTTGAAAACTGCAACTTTTCAGAATATTTTGGGTACATTTCGCTTTGGTATCCCCTTTTCACAATGTTTGCGGTCGAGTATCACTTAAAGCTCTCAGCAGTTATTTAGCATGATTATCTAGCTGTATAGTTCAGGTTTCAAAAATCTCTTGCTGGCCGTTTCAGCACTTGTAGCTCTCAGCAGCCACTTAAGTAAGAAAATCTTAATTTTATAATTTTCTGTTAATTGACTAGTCTTATCGATCGAGTATCAACTTGCGACGCACAATCATTTGTAGGTTATGACAGTAGCTATCTGTCACATAGGTCGAAAATCCCTTGCTTGCCGTCCTTCATGGTAAAAATCTTTGAATACTGCAACTATTTAGAATATTTTGGGTTCAGTTTGCCTTGGTCTCCCCTTTTCTCCAAGTTTATGGTCGAGTATCACTTATAGATCCCAGCAGCTTTTGCTGCATGCTGCATGGAACCGGTTTTAAAAACCTCTAGAGCTAGCTTGCCGTTTTATTAGGCGATATTACAGATGGCATGAGTTCTGTGACGAAAATGTACATATTTTAGTTTTTCATCACTTGTAGTCTTGTTCGGTCTGTTTACTTTGTAATTACATGTATCAGGTGCTCTTTAAGTGGTTTTCTATGACATTTTTTACATTAAAAATGTTGACTTCTTAATTTGGTTGGGTTATCGGCGGCTGCTAACTTTGGCTGCTAACTTCACACCGGTATATTTCGTGATATGAAGTGATATGAAGATAACAAATATGTTTATCAACAGAATTACTACCTACCAATACCCGCCAGGCTAAACCGGTTGTCAACTTTAGTTCCATTGGTACACAAAGACGGCGCCACTAGTATAAACGTATAAACGGTTGGGGACATTTTTTTGTATGGAGTTACCGTTCTTCTCCTAGTGAGTATTATATTCTTTGGTCGGAACTGATAAGGGACAGTGGTATTCCAGAGCTGGGGTCTCCAAACTTTTTTACCTGAGGGCCATATTGCGCCTCAGAAACGGGGTGGGGGGGGGGGGGGGGTTGTATCTTGGGGGGTTGCTGCTGTTTGGAGCTGGGGTTTGGAGAGTCCTGTTCTAGAGCGCTATTAATTGACTAAGCCCCACGGTAAGCTCAAGAAGGCTTGTGTTATGGGACCGGTCGACAAAATACGGGACGTGATACTTAAATACGGTGACAGTCCCGTATATACGGGTCGTATGGCAACCCTATCTATATGCCATGCCAGCTGGTCTTTAAAAATACTTACATGATAGATTTTCGGGTGTTGACTCAAGAATGGTTAGATGCATTTCATGATAAATTTTTCATTAGCATTACTTCCACGTTAGTTCATTGCATAATAAGCTATCAATATTACAATTTAAAGCTATCAATATCAATATTGCAAGTAGATTATTAAAAAAAAACATTCCAATATAAAATACGTCAGTTAAGTCGGACTGGGAACTAATAGGCTCGGCGCGTCAATTTTCAGCGTCCGCCGGCTTTGCTCCCATACATACATACATTACACTTTGCCCGCACCCATACATTTACATACCCTTCATTTACATACAGCGGGCGTAAATTCTCGTTTGTAAGAACACACTGGCATTTTTATTGTGGGCTCTTTGTACGGGAAATTGACAGTTTTTTATGACGACGCACTATAACAGAGGCATTCTATGAAAATGGTTGATGGGTATTTGAAGGTTCTTTTCTCTAGTAGTTTGTATAGAAGCGTGTATATGATGATTTAAATCTATGATGTAACGGCACCAATCATGAGACTTTTAAGAGACAATTTGGAATATTTTTGGTATTTCACTGTTATCTGTAAAATTTCCGCGCTTATGTAGAATAAATTATTCGTCTTTTATGTGTTTGACGCGTTTAATGAAAGATATTGCAATTGGTTTCAGCATGATTAACAAATTAAGCCGGGTATTTTTCTCCAGGCATAGATTATATGGGTTCATTTCTTTTAACAGATTAGAAGTTAATAAAACGTGTTTATGTTTCTCTTGTATATGGTAAAATGTTGACAGTGTTCAAATTTTGCAGTATTTGTGATTTACGTCCCATTATTGGTGGCACGTCCATTATAGGGGTGTTTAAGTTGGTACTATATGCGACATACAGGCCAATTTGAGTTCTAAAACTAAATTAATAACTAATTCTTCGATATATTTCTAATATGATACTGATGTGTAAAGTGTCAAAAGTGACATTTTTTTAACCAAAAATTTCTTCAGTAAACTTCGAATTGGCCTGAAAAGCATGGTCGAAATTCATTGTATGCAGTAGCTTTTTTATCTCAGATACTTTGTTAAGACGTGCTTTTGACCCTATAAACACATTTATTGACGGTATGAATCATCTCTCGCTAAGAAATATGTAAGTGCAAAAGTCACGTACTTTTATATTGACAGTAAATGTTAGTTAAAGTACACAGGGTTAGGGTTAACGTACAATACTGTCATTAAAAGCTAATAACGCACGAAGGATGGTATGAGTTATGACAGAATTAAGGTGAAATATGTTAGAGTTAGACCAAGAAAAGTCTGCAGCGATTTTGATAGCCCACGCAGTGCATGTGTTATTTTTAACGTCAAACTTCTATGAAATTATGACGTATAGATTTCCCGGAGGGGAAACTAGTCCTTATTGGGATTAGTCCCGTTTCCTCAGTATGTTTTTCTCCACCGAAACGCAACTCGTAAATATTAAATGATATTTCGTACATAAGTGTATGTCATGTACAAATTGTACAATCTATCGGAACATAATGAGCTGGAAACAGACATTAGCCTGTTGGCACAGAATAAATAATAGTACTAGGTACAGAAGACTCACTCTCTAACAAAACGCGTCTGTCACGATCAGCACAGATATGGCCGCTAGGTGGCGACAGCGCCAGGCGCGGCTTATGGCAAACCCCAAAATTGGTGTCGAAGGGATGTACTGTTAGCTACCTGTAGCAAAGCGACGAAATCGCAGAGTGAGCCACGCCTTGACGCTTAGTATTGGTTAATTAAAAATATGAGCTGATTATGTTTGGATCAGCATTTATCTGACAGACACAGAACATGTCGAAACAAATGAGTGACATAATTAACTTGATTTTGTGCGATGTTGAAAACTGCAACCGAATTTAATTTAAATCAAACGACAGGATAACTTTAAATTTCAAAAAATATACATAACTTATATAAATTGAATAAGCCCCACCGTTAGCTGAAGGCTTGTGTTGTGTTGTGAGTACTCAGACTATCAGGCCTATTCGGATTACGAGATAATCACAAGATGTAGAGACGATATAGAGATCAACTAAATCTACATTAGATATCGACTAGATGTGACTTGGATATCTAAGTCATAACTTGTCGAAATCGTTCAAGAGGACCTCCAGAATCGCGGAAACCTAAAATTTGACATATCTATCTTACAAATATCTTTAAATTATCCATATCGTAACTTGTTTGAAATAGAAATAGAAATCGTTTATTTGCAAACCATGGTACATAGGTGGTACAATAAAAATAGAATCACATGGCACCCTATAAAGGGTATAGCAAGTATTCTTATAGCTAGGTAGGACTACTTTGTATAGTAACATAATGTTATTATTTTTTGTTTTTACACATTGCCATTTCGTTCGTTCGTTCAGGTCTAGTAGAGATCTAATTCATTTTCCGAATCGAGTCACACCCATGACTCAATACAGAATTGAATGCCTTCGATTTGAACCCAGGATTAACCAACAGACTTCCAGATCTTTGTGGTTAATACTGGGAAGCGTGTGACTGCCTATGAAGCCGATGGTCCTGGGTTCGAATCGAAGGCATCCAAGCTATTTAATTTATACTTGTGGAAAGACTACCTAGTTTGCGTCTCGTATTCGGTTGATTAGAAATCATTCTTGTTCGCTTTACAACCATTACAACCAATACAAAAGTAAATTTAATTTTTAACTTTTTAGCACAAAGAAAGACAATTTTCTTAAACATAAAACTAAATATTATTTTAAACATATCTCAAAGAGTCACGACACCGCTGCCTCGCGTCAACCGATACAATACATATTTTACGAGAGGCCATTAAAAAGGCTCTAAATTTGATTTATGACCAGCCAAAGTGATTGCAGCATCTGATTTTCGAGCTAAAATTGTAGTCCCCATTCAATGAACAGTGCTTCATTTGTTAATTTCGTCCGCGTCCCGATATTTACGGCTGACTTTAAACTTTGGCAGTAAAACGTAATATTCTTGGCTCCCGAGTATCTTAAGAGGTTTTCAATATGGCCCTTAAATCATAGCAATTGATGTGAATTTTGATGTGGAATCTGGACAGGGTGCGTTAAACGCAACATTATTTCTTCAAGTAGGAAAATATTTGGTAAGGTTGTGATGCGTTTAGCAAAATGATTTTCACCAATGCGAGAAAAATAATAATAACTCATTACAAATCGAATCTAAATGAAGTGAATTTTCATGCGGTTTCACCGATCATTAGACTGATTCTTGAGAATCTTGAGGAAGGTTTAGGTGTGTAAACTTTAAGGTTTTGTGTAACCCGTGCAAAGCCGGGGCGGGTCGCTAGTAAGAAAATAATTTCATGATGTTCTAGAAATAAAGGTGTTTTTCTATTGGCCGGTACCGTTGATATCCTTTCGATATAGCGGGCGACAATAGACCAGAAATCCGAGCCAATTCGTTAAGTGAAGGAATGTGTCGCTATTGTCTGGCGACACTAGGAATATTATTCCAATGGTTTGTCAAACGCCGGCGAGACGATCTCTCGAGCGAAACAGTATAAGGAGCTCTTTGATGATGCATAATTGCTACCGATGCAGAGGAAGTAGCCAACACACATACAATCGTACATCGGCAAACATCAATAGGGAATAGTATGCAAAACTCTGCGTAGGGGGCACGTTCAGAGGGTGTACTGCGAAATATGACATATTACTTACATACTATTGTTAGATTAGAACGTGACAAGCATGGTGACATATTAGCCCTACAGGTCACGTTACACTGGTTGGTTAGGAACTGGACTAGTCCGCGCTTGCGCTACGATAATCCTGAGCCAGGATCGCGCGCACAGATTTCTGGTCGGGATAAACGGACGATCTGTCGTGCTTTGTACCGGCCCTGCGGATCTGTCCTAACTTATGAAACGTTCAGTCAGTTAGTGTGAGTAGTTTTGTGCAACTTATACTTTTTTTTCTTAGCCTATATTTTGCGTTGTGTCTCAGTGCTTCTTCCGGCCAGTTGTTGAGGAAGGCCTTTAGGTTGTCCCGCCACGCTGTTAGGACCTGTCTTCCTTTAATGTACATGTTTGTATTAATCTTCGATTAAATATGATGTATATTATGTTCCTCAATGTGTGCTTGCTGGTCTGTTTCAGGTGTAATAAATGGTTTACTGTGCCCTATTTTTACTGATAATGAGTTTTGGTTTAGATTTTAGTCGTTTTAACATGACACGTGACATGTTATATTTAGACATGTATTAATAATAAAAAACGCGTTTAAGATTTACATCTTCAATAAATTGAATAATTAAAATGGCTAAACTTAGTAACAATAAAATATATATATCAAGCTCACAAAACACCTAAAACAGACCGCAAACTACAGTAATATCCGTCTTCGCAGCCAATCGTGCAATAATTACGTAGTTCACATTGCCGCGAGTTGAAAGAACTCATCAGGTAGAATTTATGAACGGCGGTATCACTCAACATCACGCGGTTATCAATGGTTGTTTGTCAACTAGTTCTACGGAACTTTAAAATTATTGTGTAGGAAAAACGCTGGACGAGTGTGAGCTGGATTTCTGTAAGATTGTGCGTTTGTCATATTCTGTTTTTATTAGTTTTTACAATTAAAGTAATATCTGATTTAAAACAGAGAAATATGTCATTAAGTCTAACAGGATCTGCTTCAAACCTTTGGTATAAAGTACTACACAAAATATTAGTAAACAAAAAAAAAATTGCCATAAAAAGCTGGTGATAAATCAACAAAATAATACTTACTAAAAAACCTGCGATAACAGATAAACGAACAGACAGATTTCAAGGCGATTCCATGAGTCAACCAAGTTTTGACCGTTATGCAATACAATGCTAAAACATGCACATAATTACAGCGAATGCATTGTAATAAAAGGATTGAATACGATTTTAAAATTTAGGTGATTTCTGTTGCATGTAGCGACCGCGTGTAGGCGTAAATTGTGTCCGATTCCCAAACGACAAACGACGCGACGCGATGTCATGGCCACATGTAAACCGAGATATGCAATAGTGCAACAAAAGCAGGTCACTTTATATAGAAACTTGCACGAAAACTGACCCGTTTTTGCTGTGCTCGTGTGTACAATAGGGAATAAGACAGCTTTGTTTGAGATAGAATTGGATTGCTTGTAAGGATAGTCGGAGGATTCTGGTTTGCTCTATGTTTTCAATTATTTTGAAACATTTAGTTGTCGGGTGAGAAGATCAAATGGCGCTCGTTTTTTAATTCTGGTGAACTTAGTAATACTGTCTGTGAGTTTAGAGTTAGACCAAAAAAAGTCTTCAGCGATTTTGATAGCCCATGCAGTGCCTCTGTTATTTATACGTCATAATTTGATAAAAGTTTAACGTTTAAAATAACACTTGCACTGCGTGGGCTATCAAAATCACTGCAGACTTTTGTTGGTCTAACTTTAGAAGTTAAAAGTAGGTAGATGGTATTCCAGGCCACACCCGGTATATTTATCTATACGCCCCGGTAGGTAGCTAAAATCCATGTAACTACAAAATGTTTACACTCGCGCAGTAGGTAATGCCATTATACAAAAATGCCACAGTCGTGGGTGTGATGTCAAAATACAGCGTTTTGTTCCATAATAGCCAATAAATCAGATCAGCGTGCTCTAACAGTGCTAAAAAGACAAAGTTTACATAAGACGAACATTATTCATATGGTAATAGTGTCTTCATGTAAATTAAATGTTGGCTACCTGCCTCGCTGAGTGTTCGTATAACTTAGCTAGTTTGGGTAAAACAAATATATAATGACCAGTGTAGTTATGAGCGCAACGAACAATCAACGGACGGATACATGTAAGTACCGTTCGTTCGGGTTCAGGGGGCCAACCGTAAAAATCGAAATTCGCAAATTGCGGGGATCTTTCTATTTTACTCTCATTAAGACGTAAATAGAGTCTTCTTCTTCAACCTAGCGTTTTCCCGGCCTAGCGCCAGGGTCTGCTTTCCTGCTCAATCTTCTCCAATTTGCCCGGTCTTCGGCATCCTCAGGTGTGAGATTGTTCTCTTCCATGTCCGCTGACAGCGATTTCGGAGTTGGTTCCAGAGTAAAAGTTGTTGTGTATGACCCACACATTACTATGGTCATGCTCAGATATAACAAAATCCCTCTGTACATAATTATGTAGGTATCTGCATCCTATTTTTCCCATAAGTTGAAACATTTGCCGGATTGACTACTCGCTGGAGCATTTAACTAGGTATGAAATTGGAATAGACGGACGGTTTTTAGCGGCCCCCAGCCGAGTCGGCGAAATAATTTGTCAAAACTAGTCTGGTTTAATTATTAGGCTTCGAGATGCTTATCTGATTTTGTTTTGCGCTATTATACCTTTTCTAACTGAAATAAGTTTGCTTAAAAAAATGATTAATGTGTTTCTTCATACTGGTAAAATGAATTTTAACTACAAAGGTTTTTAGCTTTCCAGGTACTTATTTATTTTTAGACAGGCAGATTAGCTTATACTAATATTACTTCGTTGTTTTTACATCAGAAATACACTTAAGTAACTTTGCAGAAGGGCATACCTTTTTGTAGCAATTTAATCATTAAATACTTAGGTATTAAAAGAAATTGTTTAATAAAGGTCAATTTAGCACTAGCAGTGGCGGTGCGTCTAACAAATCACTTACGCAATGCGGAGCGTATTTAACTCGCTTATTTCCTAGACTTGTTGATAAGGTAGGCTATATTGTATCGAAATATGCAAGATGGTAGCAATCAAATTCCCCGCCACTGATATTTAGACTTTTAATACATGAATCTTCTAATAACAATGTATTTAGCGAACGGGTCTCATAGCGAAGAGTCTCAACCAACACCTTGAGAGACTCTTAAGTGGCTGGATCAAGGGTCAGATGCAGGAGGCGGTGATCTTGGACGGTGGTTCCTCTCTGCGGCCCTGACCTTGGATAAGGCCCACCCCGCTGCAGGCGGCACCCTAGGTTAAAGTGACATTCCATTTCCAACTACAGCTGCAATACTGTTCATTTTACTATGGAAACGCGTCGCTGTCATTGTTAATTTCCATAGTAAAATGAACAGTATTGCAGCTGCAGTTGGAAATGGAATGTCACTCTTAGGCTTTTCTTCTTCTTATGGTGGCGTTTCCTGCCGGAGGTTGGCTATCATTGTAGCTATTTTCACAGCGATCTGGTGCTCATCTTAAACCAGCACGTGAGGTTTTTGAACCACGAGGTACGTCTACTTCCACATTTTCGTTTTCCCTGGATTTTTCCCTGTATTAATATCAGCTGCAGGGCAAGAGGTGGTATTTGTCATTTCGTAATACATGACCAAAGTACTGCAGGTTAGGCTTTTAAAATAATATAAGTTTATAAATATTTTTTAATACAGTTGCTCAAAAAGTGCTACTTTACGTAGCTGTTTAGCGTGCGGAAAGTTGGTTATCTCGAACTAGTGCTTTTTACTTTTCCAATTTTTTAAAATTTATACTTGTTCCAATTCACGACTACTTATTGATGAGTGTTAATATTAGTTTCCTTTAAACGTCGTAATCAGCATAAAAACCTACCGTTAATGTAAGAATACGAAAAATATTACATAATTCATATTTAATTACTTACCTCTTCATCATTATAACACGTTTATTTTTTAATATTCAATATTGAAAATTCCGTTCTTAATAAGTTGACTGAATGGAACGGAATAGCTGCCAAACGCCCATAGATATAATATACTTAAAGACGACGTCTAACCGAGTTGTCACTGTTACCACTTTTGTTTAGTGTACGATTAACAATGTTTTTCTTATTTTTTCGCAACTGTATTAAAAAACGTCGTTCGATACACGTGCGGAAATGTCATTCTTCACTCGTCCCGAGTCTTGCCACTCGCCTGCGGCTCGTGGCAAGATATCTCGGTACTCGTGAAGTAATGACATACCTTCCGCACTAGCATCGAAATGTACTATTGTATTGTGTTTTTGTCTTTTGTATTTTATATTTACAAAAACCTAACTTGTGAAGAAAAATATTTACTTACTGCTGTGGCGCAACGACCCGAAGTGGATCTTGGCCTCCGACACCAAAGACCGCCATGCTACTCTGTCCAAAGCCGTGTCTGTCCAGTCGACGGCGCCGAGTTCGTTAAGGTCTTTGAATTCTGTGAAGAAAAATAGATAATATAAAATGTAGGTAGTCCTATTTGTTACTTAACTCGTATTCATTAGAAAACAATGCTAAAAATGCACAGAACTGTTTGTTAAATATACTCTTTGTGGAATCAGTGTTGCCAACTCGGATTTTGAAAAAATGCTAGACTAATGTCTAGATTATGCCAAAATTATGCCAAAGTTTTTTGAAATACTTATGCTAAAAAAATCCTAAAATATTACTTGAAATTAGAGACTTCAAACATATATTTTTCAAATTTGCCGTCTTTTTCTACTGACAAGATCTGCTTGACCAACTTTATATAGTCCGTCGACGTCCATCCGTCCACAAAAGTCAAAATTCATATGAAAATATGAACCACATAAGGCGATGACGCATATTGTTGCTGCCAAGTTGGTGCAAACTTGGCTTAGACTAAATTATGCTAAGAAATATGCCAGATGCTAGATGGAAAATTTTGGTGCCAAAGCGAGTGAAAATATGCCAGATCTGGCATCATTTATGCCAAGTTGGGAACACTGTGTGGAATGTAGAATATTCCATCAGCAGAGCTGTTTTCACGAAAACCATTAACATTATTTACGTCCACTTACACATGCTCCAAAACATTTCTAATGAGTCCTTCCGTTAACGGTTACTTTACGACTCTTACTTATCGAAAACCTTAAATAAGTTTTTAAGTACCCACTAGTCGATTAAAGGAGAAACCATTAGTTTTAAAATAAAAGTTTACCGTAAACGTATTTATCTTTACTTGGATAGTTTTTAGGGTTCCGTACCCAAAGGGTAAAACGGGACCCTATTACTAAGACTTCGCTGTCCGTCCGTCCGTCTGTCCGTCTGTCTGTCACCAGGCTGTATCTCACGAACCGTGATAGCTAGACAGTTGAAATTTTCACAGATGATGTATTTCTGTTGCCGCTATAACAACAAATACTAAAAACAGAATAAAATAAAGATTTAAGTGGGGCTCCCATACAGCAAACGTGATTTTTGACCAAAGTTAAGCAACGTCGGGCGTGGTCAGTACTTTTGGATGGGTGACCGTTTTCTTTTTGCATTTTTTTCCGGTTTTTTTTTTTTGCTTTATGGTATGGAGCCCTTCGTGCGCGAGTCCGACTCGCACTTGCCCGGTTTTTTTATTTTTATTTATAATGTTGTTTTAAGACTGGATTTAAAAGGACTTTATGAACTCCGCTATAAAAGTCTGTAATGATGTTATTATAATAACTTGTTATATTGTTTTAAATAATGACTTTGGGAGCAGAAGGTTATCTGTAAAACAACTTACAAGTCGTAATTGGCGTTTTTTAGATAAATATAATTGTGATTTTATGAGAAATGTCAAAGGTCATAGCGGCTACTTAATAGAACGGAAAAAAATACAAACGCATCGTGGTATAGTACAGATGTTAGCCAATGCATACAGACAGCTTCATACAGTGGAATCTCCACGGAACCTCGTTACCTCAATAAGTCGAAATCCTCGTTATCTCGAAATAAAATGCTATTCCGTTCCCTTCAAAGCCCAAAACGCGAAATATTTAACCTCATTAAGACGAAATATGGTTGCGATTCCTTTTACGGTTATCCTGTACATTTTTTACCTCATAACTCGAAAAAAAATAGACGTATTGTTTTATCACCTCTATGTAAGTTGGTTACTAACAAAGCTATGTACCGACGCGCTGTATCTGACAAACGAAACTGCTCAATTCGAACTTTAAAGGGGCCCACTGATTAACAGTCCGCCGGACAGTATCGGTCTGTCAGTTGTTCGGAACTGTCAAAATTTTCTTCTAACTGACAGGCCGATACCGTCCGGCGGACTGTTAATGGGCCCCTTATGATAGGTAGTACGTCAAATATTAGGTACGTCTAGATATGGTATCAATCAATCAATCTTTGGGTATTATGGCTCCATCGATATTGTCGATGATTCCGCCAACGTCAAGGTTTAGGAAGGCACGTGCTTTATGAAGACAGTTGGCCGGTGAATATCCACGACGCAGTTCAATCAGATGAGAATCGAATGTAGATCCACCTACAGCCAGGACAAAACAAACATATATTATTAAAACTAACTACTACAAATACAAGTTATTGTTTTTTATGTGTTTAGCTAAGACGTTCACAAAAGGAGAGGTAACTAGTGTAAGAAGAAAATTAATGTTAACCGGACGGGGAATTTTAGGGGGGAGAATGTCATATAAGGGGGTAACAAGACGATTACAATCCCAAAATACGTGTTCGAGAGTACCCTCCGCCAGACCACATTCACATAGAGAGTGGTCTCGAACACGCATCTTTTTTAAGCGAACGGGGGTGCAAACGTGGCCCAGTCGAAGGCGAATGATCGTTGATGTAATGTTCTTCGGCATCGACTTTCGTGTACCAGCGAACCACGGTTTATGGAGAATATTTGGTTGGATACTGCGAAAATGCTTAGCAATCTGTAGTTGAGTGGTTTGCCATCGAGTGTTCCAGGCATCTCGCAAGTGGGTCAGAGCTTGGGCCTTAATGTCGCGAGGGAAGCATCGGTCATACAAGTGATTGCCAATCGTTATTGCTTCTTTAGCACATTGGTCGGCTATCTCATTGCCTGTTATTCCGCTATGACTTGGAATCCACGCCAATATTACCTGAATATTCTCCAAATGACATTTGTAAAGCAGGTCTTTGATTTTTAAAGTAATGCTGAAGTTTTCTTTAGCATGAAAAGGCTTTTTAACTATATCTTGCAAGCAACTCAACGAATCAGTTAAAATAATGGATTTATTAAGGTGGTGGGAGTGAATGTAAGACACGGCCTCCAGCAATGCGACTGCTTCTCCGGAAAATACCGAATTACCAGGAGGAAGTTTAAAGCTCAAAATAATTTTATATTTGGGAATCCACACTGCAGACCCTACTGGACCGTTGTTATTTAATTTGGACGCATCAGTAAAAATAGCCAAATGATCTGGATATTGATTGAACATAACTGTGTTAAAGATACTATCTGCTCCTATTTGATCCTTGTATATGCCTAAACTTTTTTTTTTTTTTTTTTAAGATACGTCTATTTATTTTAAGCTCATAATATTACACATCATTAATACAATTATTGTAAAAAAAACCTAAAAATAATTCAAATAAAACTTAACCTACACAAAGCTTAAAATAACCCACCCTGCATCGTACCTGGCTCAAAGGTCCCCATAATGCCTGCAGCGTTCCCCCGCTGAACTGCTATGGAGACCTGTTGAACCAAGTACGACCCAGAGCGAGGATCACCACCTCTCTCCCGCAAACGCCGGCCTATTTCCCCAAAAAGTCGGCGAGCTTCGACTCCCCACGGCCCCGCTGTCTCCAGTGCTACCGGCACAAAATCGTAAGCGGATGCCAGTGCGGAGTATTTAACGTGCTTTTGCTTGGCAGCAGTCTCCGCCGCCGAACCAGCACAACGCATGGTCTGCCCTAAATGGGATGCAGCAAACGTGCTCACGCAAGTTGCATCCCACAAGAGGCAGCGTCCTCTCCGCCACGGAACCAACGTAAGGCCGTCCGGCCTCTTCCCATCCGTGCGACTGAGACCCGGCGGCTCCAACACACAGGGAACGTTTGCCGAAACCATGGCCCTCCGCACAATCTCATTTATAGAGTGGTGTCTCGGAAAACGGCCAGCGCATCGTCGGCAACTCAAGCCATGATGCCCGTTCTCCGCCACCCATGCTCCGCAGCCACAGCGGTGAGGCTCACACACCTTTGCCCCCAATCTGAGTGCCACAGCTATTCTCAGCGAGTCATTGTCTAGCATGGTACCCAGTTGAGGTGAGGGCAATGCATGGAGCCACGCCCCTGATTCTGGCTCCGCGATGGCCTTGAGACGCGCCTGATCTGCTCCCGAGGCACCAGACACCAATGAGCTGTATACATGTATATGCCTAAACTAAAAATGACATTTGGCTGATATATAAGGCTATCATAACTTGTTTCGAAAAGAGGGTTTTTGTAGTTTTGAAAAATTCGAGCCGGTAACTCTAAATACTTTTTATAACTGTTAACCAATAAAGGAGGACTTTTATGTGACCAGTACCGAGAGGTATCTACAAGTTGTTGTAAGGATTCTAAAATTGGGAGGAGTGGGTGGGACGCTGTTTGGAGCGTCTTGAATAAAAACCTGTCCGCTAAGAACTGTCTTCGCAAAGAGTAAGGAGGGTCCAAGCATTCGACCTGAAGGCCAATTGTCGGAGAAGACCTCATAGCACCCACAATTATTCTAAGACATCTTGCTTGTATACGGTCCAATCTACTTAATGCTTTCTTGTTGCATGGTTCAAGGATAATGCTGCCGTAATCAAAATGACTCCTAATAATTGCATTATATAAAAGTTTTTGACAATATGGGTGTGAACCCCACCTAACACCGGACAAACGACGAATGATATTAATATTTTTTTCCACTTTATGACACAAGTAACGAAGATGGCTTACGCCCAGGAGCTTGGTATCAAGAATAATGCCTAAAAATTTTACCTCATCTGCTATCCTGACATTTTCTTCCTCGATCAAAATATTCACTTCCGGCACATAACGTTTTCTAGTAAATATAACCGCACTGCTTTTTTCCGCAGACAATGAAAGGCCGTGATCAGATAACCAGGTGCTTAGGTAGAAAAGAGCAGAATTTATGGATTGCTCAGTGTCTGAAAATACTTTAGAAGAAGCATAGAGGACAATGTCATCCGCATACTGTAAAATTTTGCAAAAACAGTTAACGGAGGTATCTAGATCTGAAGTGTAAAGACTATAGAGAAGAGGGCTCAGTACTGAGCCCTGGGGGAGACCCTTCCACACAAGATTTGCCGCTGACACCTTCCCATTTGCTCGCACAAGAATAGACCGGCCCATATACATATTACATATGATGTTGACGATCCTCACAGGGATACTCAGATTAAGCAGTTTCTGCCTGAGTATAGGAAGATCTACATTATCGTATGCAGCCGTGATATCCAAAAAGACGCCGATAACATGCTTGCCCTGAGTCAGCGACAGACGAATGTCTGAGGTGAGAACGCTGAGGCTGTCCGTAGTACCCATACCCTTTCTGAATCCAAACTGGGTTTTCGATATCATATTTTTATTTTCTGCAATCCACTCCAGTCTATTTTTAATAAGATGTTCCATTATTTTTGCTATCACTGATGATAAGGCGATGGGTCTATATGAATTTGGATTAGCTGGATCTTTTCCGGGTTTTAGAATTGGTATTACAATCTGGGTTTTCCAGCTATCTGGAATATTTCCCGTTAAAAAAATATTATTAAGAATTTCTAAGAATTTTCTTTTTATGGATTGCGAGCTTTGTACTAAAAACGAGTATGGGATACCGTCACAACCCGGAGCGGAGTCCCTGAGGTGATCAATCGCGCAGCAAAGCTCATCAAAAGAAAAAGCCTCATTCATTCTCTCAGATGGAGCTGAAACTGAGCAGTACCCACCAATGCCTTCACGACTTGGTACATACGGTGGAGCCATCCTAGATATAAAACCTTCAAGCCACATACATTCATTAGTACTGACATTATTGTTGGTTTGAGAGTGTCGAAAAGCTTTAATCTTTTTCCATATCAACGTGGAAGGAGTTCTTGGGGACAGGGACTCGCAAAAAGTACGCCAGCCTTGAAATTTCTTTTTGCTAAGGAATCTCCTAGTTTTGGCAGAAATGCGCTTAAAATTAAGATAATTATCTAGGGAAAGATCTTGAGCAAAAAGAGACTCTGCCTGTTTACGCTCCTTTACCGAAGCAGAGCATTCGGCATCCCACCATGCTGGAGAAGGTATTTTGTTGCGAGCTGAATTTTTCAAAGGGATAGATTTATCAGCCGCTGAAAGAATTGCCTCAATAAACGAGTTATACATTTCCAGAATACCTGTATCACTTGCACTGAGAGTATTTGTTAAGGAGTGATCTAACTCAGATCTAAACTTAGGCCAATCTGCTCGACATGTGCTATATTTAAGAAGTGGTGTCTGAGGGGGCGTTGGAGCCACCAAGGAATCTTGTAGGATTGTTAAGATAGGAAGGTGATCGCTCCCAAAAGAATTTGAACAAACTGACCACACTAATGATTGTACTAAGCTCGGTGATGCCATCGTTAGGTCAGGGACACTTGCATTTTGAATGGGCGAGACTCTACGCGTTGGAGTTCCGTCATTTAGAATGCATAAGTTAACATTGTCCATAAGATCCAAAATGTACCGGGAATTCGCGTCGTAGTCTCTTGAACCCCACAAGGGGTGGCGGCAATTAAAGTCTCCTTGTACGATAATAGGAGCTGGCAATGATAGCAGAATGGAATCAAGCTCTTTAATTATTTCTCGATTGGGGTGAGGAATATACACAGAAGTAAAAGATATGTTAAGGCAGCGAACTGCCACAATATTAAAATCAGGTGAATGGGGAGGGAGGGGAAGTTGAGAAAAGGTTACATTTCTTTTAACAAAAATAGCACAGCCAGCACGCCCGTCGTCCCGGTCATCCCTGAGGCAGGAGTAGCCTGTTACCCTAAAGCGGGATTGAGGCTCTAACCATGTCTCCGAGATGGCAAGAATAACTGGGCTATATAAATTAATTAAATTAATGATTTCATGCTTTTTATTTTTAATACTTCTAGCATTCCATTGAATCAGGCTCTGCGAGGCCGTTTTGGATAGCTTTATTTATTGTAGCACAAATTTGAGCCTGGAAGGCTTCTAGAGCATTGTACGGTAATATATCTGCAAATCTGCTTAGGAGGTCATCAATAATCATTGAAATTCCATAGCCTAGGTTGTCATTTGGTGTCTCTGAGGACTGTTGTCCTAGTGCACATCCATTGGATTGAGAAGATCGAGGGGTGAAAGTGATATTCCTGTGCGCCTCTACATCATATGACTTACCTAGCATAGGCTTGGCTCGTCTTTGAACGAGGACAGTTTTTCTGTATGACTTTTGTTGGTTGGCATTGGTGTTATCGTTCTGAGACTGTTGGACTGGAGTTTGAGAAGGGGAGGAGGGAATCCTTGGGCTTGATTGGCTTGCCTGATTCATTTTAGAAATATCAGCAAATGATGTTCTGACTGGCCTGAATCGTCTCGCAGCTTCGATGTATCCTATGTTTTCTTCTACCATTACTAACTTTATTGATTTTTGCCGAGAGAACTCTGGACAACTTTGATCGGTTGCTGCATGGGGGCCAGAACAGAAAAGGCAGGATACCTCAGCATCCGGTACAGAACATTCAGTTGTGTCATGATTTTGTGCACAACGTGAGCACCTGGGATTTGAACGGCATTGGTCTTTTATATGGCCAAATCGGACACATTTCCTGCATTGGATTATAGGTAGTTTATAAGTGTCAACTGGTATAGACATACTGAAGCTATAGATTTTTTCAGGTAAAATCTGACCTAGGAATGTTAACACAACTGTTCCCGTGGGTTCCCAGACACGTCGTCCTTCCACTTCTTTTTTTTTATTAAGCCTACGAGCCTTGACCACCGGGCCGGCCCCTGAAGGGCAATCAATGCTATTTATGAACTCTTCTAGAGTCCAGTCCAAGGGGATCTGCCTAACTACCCCCATCCGAGATACCTGGAACCGCGGGATTGCTGCAGAAAACTTATGCGTCGCCAAAATGCTGTGAGACAAAAATGCATTTGCCTCTGACGCCGTCGCGAAGTGAATCTCCGTTTTAGTTTTCCCTAAAGCTTTAATTTCCTTAATGCCCGAAATCTTGCTATTATATATTATTTGGGCCATTTTTAAAGCTTTCATCCTGCTCGGGGTGTTAGATTGGTCAATGTCTTCACGAGACACATGGACTACGAATGGACCTAAATCAGTAGACGCATACTTAAAATCATTTGCGGTTTCGTATCCCGGACGAACGTATGTGTGCTGAATTGACGCGCTTGGAGGGCTAGATTTTTTCCCATGAAGGTCTACTACACTGTTATCCTCAGGAATAGGACGCTTTTGACTCCCTATATTGCCACCGTTTTTATCCGGTGGCTCGGTATCATCTCCCGTACCTCCCGTCTCCATGTTAACTACTACCATACACCACAAAAACTCACCTCAAGTGTTTATTAACCCACCACCAACACAAATATTCAATCCTCAGTGACTATTAAGAAGAAAAACCACTAAAACTCGAAATTATAATCGCGGCACGTGCGTTAGCAAAAACCGCTGACTTCGGAATCCCTAGATATGGTATGGATTAGATAGTCAAAAGTGACGTTTCTTCAGACAAAAACGTCACTTTTGACACTGACACATCTAATCCATATCGTATCTAGACGTAATATTTGACATATTTTATAGTTCGAATCGGGCCGATAATGTGGTTTAGTGCGTGTTTTATAATTATAATTGTTCTACAAAAATCCTGAATTTGCTAAATATGTTTGCAGAGTTCTGTTATTTTATTGTATATAATTTCCCTATAGTTCATTTGAGATTTGTTGAAATACTAGTTTAACATTTGTTAACTTTATGAATGTGAATGGAACTTGAAAGGAATTTGTTTGGATTCAAATCAAAGACAAGGTCATAATAAAGACTTACGAACAGCCGATCTTCATTCTATTTGTAAATATTGTTTCATTTGCGAGGTCTCCGTTTGATAGTAAATAGCTTTGAATTCATTTTGACACTGTCGTGTCATCTAGTTCAACCAATAATGATCGCTCATTACAAGCGTATCGTTCTTTGTTCACTTGGGGCCAAAGCGCAATATAACGTTCTAGTGTGAGACCTCGATAGCACAATACTCTTCGTGTTGCACAATTGAGTCGCTTAACTTCAAACTCAGGTAAATCCATATGTCAGATTATGTGATTTTGGTACTATAAAAGTTATAGGGTGGATATTTGCTGAAAGGCTCGAAGAGATTTACCCGAGTTTGAAGTTAAGCGAATCAATTTAGGCACTAACTTGACAGTCAAGAAAACCGACTGTACTTAAAGATTGACCATCTATATTTTTTACTTGTCGTTGATACCAAGCAATAAACATCTGAATATCGAAACCTTTTGATTGCGGGTTGAGATCAATTTTGAATAATAAATATCGACATTAATGTTGTACTTACGAATATACCACTCGACACAATGCGAGGACAATGCAAAATTGCATATCAGAGTGACCTGTACAACTGACATTTTATTTTTTATGTCCCTAAGACAAAAGGCGATTCCCACCCACCCAAAGTTGGGCCACGAAATTACATCCCGAGCATTCCCGAGCTAATGATTTTGAAAGATACCCTCCCCTTGAATGTAAAATGACCCCGCCCCTTAAATGAATTGAAACACTGCCGGCTCTTTTTGTATTTATTCATTAATTGTTGTTTTTCGGTGGCCCGGTTAGGGCAAAAACTTTTTTAGGTTCGATGGGATATATGAGTTATTGCCAATCGTAAATAACCGGTAGGCGGGGAATTGAAACTAAATATAAATGTGGATTTAATTTATACGCATAAACCAAGTTTATTAAGTCTGATTCATACTAGTTCGCCTACGCTTTAGGATATACAAACACATTGACACATACTTAAGCAAAAACGGAATAAGTGTTTATAAATATCGGGTGTGGCCTGTAACACGAGCAAATAATTGAAACATAGATTGTACTCCTCAAACGATGACACTTTTGTTCAACAACTTTAAAAAAATATGAAGTAATTAGACTCCCTATTTTTCATACAAAATAAATATTATCTTCAATGGACGCCATCGCTACGCCATATCATTCGTTGCTTGTCACGCCTTAAACATAACAAAATTCGCAATACATTGCGTCTTTGAATAAACTTTAAAGTGTATTAAAAATCAAACCACAAGTTATTTTTAAAAGTCGCTGAACATATGTTGGTCAGTATGAGGAGTACAGCCTAAAGTTGAATGTTTTGCTCATATTACAGGCCACACCAGTGGCCTATTTTATAATGCTACAAGTTACAATTTACAAGCGGAAGCCTCGTTCTAACACATAGGGTTAGAAAGAGACTTCCGCTTGTAAATTGTAACTTGTAGCTTTATAAAATAGGCCACTGGTATCCTACTACACTTGAGTCCTTTTTAGAAAGTATGATAGTTAATAAAATCATGCAGTGATGCATTTGCTATGACCAAAGATAATTGATTGTAATAGAGACGTTAAAGTCTAAAATCGTGCCCCTTAGTTTTTCCAAAACAGATGGCGCTCTACTGCGCCGTATGTTTTGCGGTCACTGAATTGCCAATCGTCAACTTTTGACAAACAAAGTTTCCGCAAAATGTATGGAGCTGTACAGCGCCATCTCGTTTACTTATCATTATCAAATTTAAAGCACGAAATTGTCTTACATTTTACGCATCTTACTCAATCAATGTATCTTTGCTATGACTGTCTATAGATACACAATGATTGTTTTATAATTTAATTAACGTATTCGTGACTGGATACTGCAATGAATTTCCGCAATGATATCATTCATGGGAAACAGTATTGTGCTGTATAGTAAAACGAAGATGGTAGTATATTCTGTTTAATCATGGACCAGCAAATAATAAAGACTAGTAGTTTCCATCAAGAAACAGTGCACACAAACCCCTCCTTTCAACCCCTGTGGTGTTGCAAGTATCTGCGGGCGAGGGTAATTGCTTACCGTCAGGCGATTCGTCTGCTTGTCTTTAATTCCAATCTATTTTGAATCTTTATTTTTAATATTAAAATTATATAATAAGCTGCAGGAAAGTCGTCTCCGATGGTATGGCCATATACGCCGCAGACCGGTAGACTGCGTCAGAAATAGATGCCTCAATCTCACTGTAGGCCTAAGAAGGGTTGGCTGGACGTCGTGGCAGCGGACATGCAAGAGAACAATCTCACACCTGAGGATGCCGAAGACCGGGCAAAGTGGAGAACACTGAGCAGAAAAGCGGACCCTGGCGCTAGGCCGGGAAAAAGCTAGGTTGAAGAAGAAGAAAATTACATTTGACTGAGACTCGGTTAGTTTTGATGTGTGAGTGGCTAAAGGCTTGTGATGTCAAGAATCCGATGTGGTTTATATGTATGTGTGTTTTAATTGACAATCTATATTCTTTATTCGTCTATGGTTTTATGGTTTAATATAAGATATCGTACGAGTATTCTCAGGTGCGTCATCCACTGCGCTTTATTACCGAACTCCCAGCAATATGTCTAAGAGAATGGATTGCCAAATCTGAATAATCTAGCCTCAGCTTTGCCGAACATCGGTTTGGGTTAGTCCAGTCTCTGTTTTGATTCTCAAAGGAAAATAGAAATCTGTGTGCGGTTTGATTTTGGTCAGTGTGACGTGAATCAGATTCATGAATTTCCTTTGAGAGCCATATTGATAAACACGATTAGGTAAATATGTCGTAAACTAAAATATATCTTAGGTAACAAATAGTAAAGGAAAAGTTAGTAAAGAAGGCAGCACGAAGGTTGGCCCTTAGAAATATAGTCAAGAGCGATGAGTCTTTCAAAATTGCATAATAATATATAAACACGATCGGTACGTTATCCGGATGGCCGAGAGGTTATGGCATATAGGCAGTGAATGCAGAAGACGCTTTTACGATTTTGATCAAGGCCTTGGTCATTTTTTCTTTCATATATTCATACGAGTAGATAGAATGAATGTATGAAATAGAATTCTGAGCATTCATCTTTCGTCTCATTTTGCCTCTTCTTGCCTGCTAGGCCTTCGTGTTTTAACTGACCTACAAATAATAGTAGGTATAGTGAGATAAACATTATGTTCATATTATTAAAAACTCGCAGATTGCCTAATTATCTTACACAAAACGCTAATCAAGTGACTGCTTGCGTGTTAAACACGTTTAAAAAAAAAGTGAACACACGAAACTGCTTGCAACTTCGGATGCATGTCGGTCAGTCATGCCAAAGGTCGTTCCGCATTAGATTACTTATATATTACACAATGCACAGAATTCACGCCTTAGGTAACGATATCTGTGAGAAAGCTAATCTTAGATTTGCGTAATCAAATCAACCTTTCATTGAGCGAACTGTAGGCGAAAAGCCAAAGCTTAATATGAGTATCAAAGTAACTTACGACTTTTTAGATTACTAAAATTGAATTGTACAATGAGTTTAGAATCAGATAATCAAAACACGGACAAATTAAGATCGGTCAGACAATAGCGGGTAAATAATGATTCCTGTTTGCGATTCTGATTTCTTATGACAATTAATCATGCGATTTCTGCAGGGACCGGTTTTATTAATCGTATGTAATCGCGACGCCTACGGTGTAAAGTGTTGAAGTGATTAATGCGAGTACGAAATTTGATTATCTGGTGAAGGGTGGTCGCGCGCTTGCGATTCGGTGATGCGATTGCGCATACTTAAGCGTTAATTGTGATAAATCATGAGATCATGATATTATTACTAGCCTCAGAGTATATATTTATTAAATATTAAGAAATGCACAAAGATTTTGCATGTAGGTAACTACCTACAATAACAAATCAAGTACTAAACTTAGTTCCTACCTAAAATGTGCCTACTTGTGCAAATTTTACGGTACCCAAATACGCAGCCTCAAAAATTACTTTGTATTAAGACTTAATCACAAATAAAATAAAGTCTGTCAATTTTGTTTTATTTCATTCCTTTCTCAGACAAACTAAATTCATTTCAACTTACTATACAAGGCTCAAATTAAAAATAGGAATATTTTGCACGGTGGACGACACCTTACGAAGTTATTGCCGCGTCGTTCGTGTGTAGATACCCTAAGCCTCACGCGGCGATGCGCCTGCGCTTGCGAAATACAATAATTGTGAATATGAGCAATCCCTGCATTGTAATGAACATGTCAAGGGGAGACAGGCTTTATTAACTTTTGACTGACTTGGGACTTCTCAATCAATTCACGACCCTAAAAATAAACTTCCGAAAATAAGTCTTCTTGAGCTTACTGTGGGACTTAGTCAATCTGTGTAAGAATGTCCTATAATATTTATTATTATTTATAAGTCTACATGTTGCTTAGAGCATTTAGTAACTGGAGACGTCACGGCTGTCGTTTTCTGTACGAAACAGTCTGCCGATTTTTGCGGGGGAGGGGACGTCAAATGTATTGCTATTTATACATGATTTGTACGTAACGTACAAATAGCCATGTCAGTCCATACAAAATTTTGCACAATCGTGCAAGTTTTTCGGTAGAGGGGTAAGCTCTTAAAGGCAACTCCAGTTATTAAATGCTCTAAGACATGTTAATATCATTCGTGTAGGTACAGCCAGCATCATTATAAGCGGATGAAATAACGTGGCAAAAGTATCTGTAAACCTAAAATACTTTTCCAAAAGACTAAAAAACCCTCATAGACAACTAGTTGTGAAACACGGTTGCGATGGCAGCCGAATTGGAGATATCTGTCTCTAAAGTTAGCATTCTAAAGTATTTGCATCTATTTTTGTAAAAATGAAACGTAGTTTGAACCGCTACTTTCGATGCTTACTGTACTATGTAATAAAGAAATCGTGGAGTATAAATGGAAGTATACTTAAATTAACTTTTTTATTGCAATTGTTTTATAAGCCTATAAAGTGTCCCACACATTTGTTATGGACCTTGGACTTGTCAGTGTCAAAAAGTAACGTTTTCTGGTCGAAGAAATGTTAGCATACGGTGTGCTCTCGCCTTTAACAACAGCCTAATACAAGTTATACAAGCCTAACTAGAAACAATTGTGTAATGAAGAACTCTTGGAGTATAAACAGTAATAAATACACTTAATTTCACAATTTCATGTGTACATATTTATCTAACGGTATGTATAATTATGATAATATAGACATGTTCTGTCTATACTCACATCAAAAAAATAAAAAAAAGCCGTAAGTTTCTTTGACTTGTATGATTCAAGCCATTTTAAGACGTTCATCTATTGACTTTAGCGTCCTCAGAACGTAATTTATTAATGTTTTGAATTCATTAACGCGTTATACTTTCATCTCCTCATTAATGCTTTAACCAAGCCATCAATGTACGACTTACATTTAATTTATTCAGGTAAATGTACCAGTAAGTGGACTATCGTTCCGGGATTGTAGTTCGGACGGAAACGAAGGAAAAAATAATAATTACATAGAGTTGGGAGCAATAATAACCACTCATTATGATCATTTACGGACCGGACTCTACTAATGAGGGCATGCTTTGGAATAATGTGGATCTTCCGTACAATCTATTAGCTTATTAAGGTGGCCACTGACGAGCCTTCCAACAGTCCAAATAGCGTGGCTGCAATCTGAAATCGGTCCGTGAATGTCAAAAACGTACAATGTTTAATATTAGGATGCCGTCCATTTGGATGAATCCATTGTAACGGCATCCATTTGGAAGGTTCGTCAGTGGCCTGCTTTAGCTCTGTAATATTATGTATATGGACACGGAAATGTTGAAAAACTATTTACACTGATTAAACGTGAAAATGTTGAAAGATTTTTTAATATGCATAATTAAACTTGAGTTTGGAAATCATCCCATGAGGGGATGAAAATTAAGTTTAAAATGTTTAATTACGCTGAAGTAGTCGCAAAAGGAAGCTAGATTTATATAATTGTTGTAAAACGAAAGTATTTTGTATCCGTATAGGTATCTTAGGCATAATTACAATATGACTTTTTTTAGGTATCCATAAGCATTGAATTTATAGCTTCAACGTAGTAAATATGTACCGTGCTACCGTTTTTTCCCGCGCTTCTGTCTACCTGTACCTATTTTAATTGCAATATTATTTTACCCCACGTCGGAAGCAAACAAGCATACGGCCGGCCTGATGGTAAGCGGTCACGCTAGCCTATGGCCCTATGGCACCGCAACTACAGGGGTGGTACATGCGCATTGCTTGCAAAAGGTGTACACTCCTTTTCGAAGAACCCCATACTGTAATGCCTGGAGATAATCTCAGCAGCCATGCCTCATACATATACTATTTCTAATTTTTAAGTTAGTTGTGATGACCGGTCTGGCCTAATGGGTATTGACCCTGCCTATGAAACCGATGGTTCCGGGTTCGAATTCTGGTAAGGGCATTTATTTGTATTATGATACAGATATTTGTTCCTGAGTCATTATTGTTTTCTATGTATTTTAAGTATTTATATATTATATACATCGTTGTCTGAGTTCCCACAACACAAGCCTTCTTGTGCTTAACCGTGGGGCTTAGTCAATTTGTGTAAAAATGTCCTATAATATTTATTTATTTAAGTACCAACGTTAATTTCTAAACCACATATAAGGCTAAATCAATCGGTAGCCTGATAACAACCAATAAACCCAAATACCATCATCATAGACTTAATGACAGCTGCGTCGGAACCAAAAATTACTAAAAGGAAATAAAATCACCAACAAAAACCATATTGCGTTTCACATGCAACTTAAAGCTTCTAATTGTACCAAATCCAATTCAAGGAGCCAAGCAGAGTAGAAACTCCTTTTCCAGTTGGGGGAACAACAAAAACGGCGCACCCACAAATGGTAATCGTATAACAAGACAACTAATAACAGTAATAACAAATAATAATAGTCTAATGCGGGATACTACTACTTCATGTTTTGGGGGTCGGTAGGCTTTAAAGTAGTGACGATTTACAGTAGTGTGCAATGTAATACTCGTAGCATAATTAGAGTAAATTGAGTTGATAATTTCTAAAAATAGGTTATAGAATCTATAACCTCTAAACCATCTCCTTCTTCCTCGCGTTATCCCGGCATTTCGCCACGGCTCATGAGAGCCTGGGGTCCGCTTGACAACTAATCCCATGATTTGACGTAGGCACTAGTTTTTACGAAAGCGACTGCCATCTGACCTTCCAACCCAGAGGGTAAACTAGGCCTTATTGGGATTAGTCCGGTTTCCTCACGATGTTTTCCTTCACCGAAAAGCGACTGGTAAATATCAAATGATATTTCGTACGTAAGTTCCGAAAAACTCATTGGTACGAGCCGGGGTTTGAACCCGCGACCTCCAGATTGCAAGTCGCGCGCTCTCACCGCTAGGCCACCAGTGCTTCTAACACAACCTCTAAACCATCATGGTCTATAATATAGACCATCATGGTCTATACTATAGACCATCATGGTCTATAATATAGACCATCATGGTTTGTCATGGGCAGTAATATCACCAGAGCCTTAAGCGAACAAAAAAACTAAGTAGTAGTTAAATATCAACAACAAAGTCCGAATGATGGACCATTAGTGCACTTTGCAAGGAAGATCGTCTTATAGAAAAGTTTCATATTTTCTAGAGGAGATGGGTGTAGATGTAAAGTAAACCTTCAATTGAAAAGAATGGACAAGATAATAAATTGAAATAATTGTATACAATTTTGTATATTTTTCAGTTTTATAAAAAATTCTCCTGTGAATTAAAGAAGCTGGTTTTCATGTTTTTTTTTTACTTCCAATATTATTTAAGCAAAGTTCATTTTGAGTTATTAGTTAAGTAATATCAGAAGTGAGAAATACAAATTTCTAAAGTCTAGCGTGATTTCTCAAGGCATATTGAATCGATCTCATTATTTTTCAACTTTTTCTTATTCAATGTCTGTCCCACTTAAGTATGCTAAATTATGCTTTTGTACAGAACCCAACCAGCTTAGACCCATTCCCATCTATTTAACCACTTTTTTATAGCATAAAACAACATATGAATGTCGTCATATTTCTCTAACCTTATTATAATCAGTGTCAGGTAAAATGTGTTCTTTCTATTGTTGTAGATTTTTTTTCGGAAATACAAACAGTTTTAAAATTCGATAGCTACCTGAGCATAAGGGCGGATTTTCGGAATTTCGGTTTTGAAAAAAAAACCCTGATCCTCACCGCAAACATTGTTTTTATACAGTTACAAACTTTGAAGTTAAAGCGCACAGGGGTTTGCAACCTTAAGACAAATCTATTAAAAATAAAATCAATGTTTTCTTTGCAACAAAATATAGATTGCCTTTATTTTTAAAATATCTGATTTAAGGTTGCGATTAGAAAGATAAGAGCCACTTATTCGTTTTAACAGGTAATAAAAATAAAAAGTACTAATCATTTGAATCATGTCTAACATGGACTAATGTTTATAAATACAATTTGTAATTATTTTTGAATTATTCGTGAGACTAAGTTAGGTATCTGAATTAATTTTAAGTATACACATTAATTTAGTAGCTAAGTACCTATATTTAATATAGATTGCGCAATTGGCATAAAGGCCTAATGTTTGGTATATTTGGACCTCATAATATGTAATTGTCATTCCAAGCAACCCAATAAAAATGCGACGAGCCCACCGAAGGAGAGTAAATAACCTGCATGACAACATAATTACTTTAAATACTGGTTCCCATTTAATGTCTCGGAAATAATTACTTCTAGACTTGTTTTTGTTAAAACACTAATTAAATAAAACATTACGACTATTATTCTCACCGGAATTACAGTTGAGCCTACAGAAATGGACCCATTCATTAGTCCATTATCCTGTTTGAAGAACGTAATATTAAAATGGACGATTCAACGCGAAATTGTTCTCGAACTAGTCGTTTATTTACGTCTTAATTCAACATTGAATTCCACGAAAGCAAATTAATATTGCTTACAAAGGTCTAGTTCAGCAATTTGCTGGCAATAAATTGTAAACTGTAGAAACTTCGTGTACACATTGTAGGGAATAAAGCGTAATGGATAATTAAATGCTGATTGGAAGTTAATAGCGTTATTGGAATTAATTTGTAATGTTGTAAATGAATCGTGGGATATTTTTAGTATTGCCAGGTAAATTGATAATGTTCTTATATTTGTTTTACATATATTTTAATAGTCTTAACTTTGAATTAAAATACCATTTGATGACTACGCTCGCAATTAAATAACTTAGTTGATTATACTGGGCGTTTTCCGCAAATCTACAACTATTGTGCCTATTTTGCATGAAAACGAGGTAGGTAGCACCACTATATGAAATAAATTTATCAATTTCCAATATCTTAATGACCCCAGAAAAGGTTTCCGACCCCTGCGGCGCGGCGGGGAACCACACAAATAATAAAATCTGCAGATCCTCCCTGTATGGTGCATCCAATAACAATCCCATATGTTTCCATTGCCGATTTAGATTTTGAGCAATTTCGAGTACAAAAGTGAGCCGACGCAAAGTTTTTGATCGGGGAACATGTATTAGTGGGCGGTAGCGGCAGTGACCTTTACTTTAAGTCAGGGGTCTCCAAACTTTTTTACCTGAGGGCCTCAGAAACTTTCGCGCGGACCACCGTCGGTTTTTGTGCCGGGGGAGGGTGTCTGGTTGCTGCTGTTAGGAACAGTTCCACACTGCTGAACCCCTGGAGCCTGGCTCTCGTGGGTCGGACAGTGGGCACTCGCTTTGGGTGTCGGCGGGCCGGATTGGAACGCGTCGTGGGCCGGAGTTGGCCCGCGGGCCAGGGTTCGGATACCCCTGCTTTAAGTTAATAGACAGTAAGAATGTTCCAAACTCTTGGTCTTAAGCTCTTTTTCTGTTGAACGGAACAGGCGCCATATGGTGCTTTACGAATTTTACTTTGTTTTTACGTGGTCGAAATTAAGTGTTTTTTGCATTGTAGCATTGTTTGCTTTTTATTAGGGAATGATGCATGCCTAATGGCGGGTTAGATGACAATGACTTGTGTTATTTATGGCTTTTGTGGGGTTTGAGGTATCGACGGCCTCAAAACATGAATGTATCGTTGTTCTGTGATAAATATGCATTATATTTATTGGTTTTAGTGCACAAAATACGAGAAGTATTGAAATAAATTAAAAAATAAAATATTTTTTACTTGTAACTTAGCAAAATAAATAAAAGCTTTCTTAAATATTTTGCTTTGTGTTAAATAGAAAGCTATCAAATTCAAATAAAAGCCGAAAATAATACATATACTATAAACTTATATTTGGATATTACATTGTAGGTATACCGCGGTGACTAACTTAAAACAAGGATAATCATAATTAAGGAAATCACTAATTAAGTTAAAGATGAGTAATTAAGGACACATCGTCGATAAATGCGTATATTCCATCAATACCTTAATCTTATCGAGCAGACCGCTATCGATCTCGTTCCGACATTAACATGTTATAAATTTATCCTGTATCTTTTACGACTTATATTTAGGATAATGAATAAATTCGTTAACATTTTAGTAATACGAGTAAAACTATGAGCAAGAATAGATAGTATAGAAGGGTTCTGTCATCGTAAATGTTGTAGTCACTGTAAATTAACTGCCATCTATCGACACACGACTATAACTCAAAATAAACACGTATAAAATTATCAAAAAATGAATATATATGGATAAATGATTTTATTGTTTTTATATAATTTTGATCCATGTTCATTCACTGATATCTATGTGTTAAAATTGTTAAATATGAAACGGTGTCGTCATGCCATCTAGCCGAGCATAGGCCAAAGGTGTGTGGCCATCTATCCGAGAATGACTTTTTCTTGATTTCCGAGGCACGTTTTTTTCTTAGACTTTATTTATATTATACGATGTTACATATGTCTTTGGTATTTATCATTAACTTTTGAGCAAGAAAAATATAAATAGGTCACATATAATTACGTCAATGAAACCCAAGTGCTAATAGCTTATAACATCTCAACTTGTTCATATTTATCTTCATTTTGCCGACGTTACTTCTCCGGCTTAAAGCCTCATCCGCGGGTAATCTGGGAGCGGACTGGGACTGAGAATAAGATCACGTGCCGCTAACATGTAAATCTACTTATACCGTGCTGGGACTGCTAAGTAGTAACTAGGTACTACCAAGAATTACGACTTGAAAAACTTGCCACAGATCTTATAATCCAGTGAAATTGTAGAATTTTGTAACGTGGCTCTTCTGCGTCAAATCCGGTAGTTCTGATTTTTTGCAGACTTAATTGGCCCAATTAATAATCCAAGTTTGTGACCTTGAGCGCTGAACGCAACTTTGTCAAAAATCGAAAAACCTGCGAAAATTTCGGTTTTTGTTTAGTTTTGGGCGATTCTAACCCTAAAGGGGCCCACTGATTAACAGTCCGCCGGACGGTATCGGCCTGTCAGTTGTTCGGAACTGTCAAAATTTTGTTCTAAATGACAGGCCTGTTAATCAGTGGGCCCCTTAAAGGACTAGTTTTTGATAGTACCTTCCTTAGACGTTTTTAAAAAAGGTAAAATTTGCTACAATACGAGATTAGAACTGTCTCTGTAGATAGAGCGGGGCAAGGCCCAAGGTATAATTTATACCGGCGACCGGCGATATATTTAGGAACCGGCGGACTATCCGCGGCGTGTCCAAGATCACCGCCTTCTGCATCTTTTAATTTAATTTCATTTTTTATAGATATCATATCAATATTTTAAACGCAAGTCACCATATCTTCCGTCATCTTCTTCACAATCAAGAAATGTCATAAAATAAATGATATTACTTTTCCTTGCTTAGTTTCTATCTAATTGTTAGCGACTCTATGGTTACTTTTACTTAACTACCTCGACTTCAAAACGTATTATAACATAAAACTTCTCAACATATCTCATTTAAAACTTAACCTTAAAGCTAAAGTTGTTTTGTTAATTAATAAATAAGATAAATAGCCAAAAGGGCTTTTTCGAGGAAAGTAATTTTATTAATACTTTTTCGAAAGATAACATCTCGCAAACGAGTCAATCTATTAATCATTTTAAACTGCCGGGCAGCTATTTTCATAATCAAACAAATGTATAGGATACATTATTAATATTCATAGAAGCCCATTTGTTAATATACACGGCTGACAGCTCAATTTGACTCGCAATATATAATGAATTCACTAGTCATATAGTCTCGAACGATTGTAACCAATTAGATGAGAGATACGACGAACTGCGTGGTTAAAATTTCACCCCCAATTAAATATAAAGTTAGTGAATGCGTTAATAATTTTGAATACCTACCTCTTTGGGGCTATTCATAAATTACGTCATTTCAAATTAGGGGGGGGGGGGGGTCTGGACATCGGATGATGGTAGCATGACGTAGGAGGAAACGGGGTCATTCGAAGCATGATTTTTGGATGATTGTAGGGGGCGGGGGATCAAAAATCCTTTGGTTGTATTTTGTGAGTGTTGCTTACTTTTCAATGATAAATTAGCACAGATCGACTTAATGCAAGTTTATAAATGCTTGTGTTTTTATAATGAATGAAGCAATTACTCCAATGGACATCTGCAACACCAGAGGGTTTCGTTGACTCGTTGAGTGAATCCTGCATTACCAGAAGGTTTCGTTGATGAAGATGTGATTAGTTCAGGACCGGGACAAGTGGCGTACTCTAGAAGAGATGCCTATGCTCAGCAGTGGGCGATAAAGGGCTGATAATGATGTGTTTATCATATAAGCGCTGGTGGCCTAGCGGTAAGAGCGTGCGACTTGCAATCTGGAGGTCGCGGGTTCAAACCCCGGCCAATACCAATGAGTTTTTTGGAACTTACGTATGAAATATCATTTGATATTTGCCAGTTGCTTTTCGGTGAAGGAAAACATCGTGAGGAAACCGGACTAATCCCAATAAGGGCTAGTTTCCGCTCTGGGTTGGAAGGTCAGATGGCAGTCGCTTTCGTAAAAACTAGTGCCTACGTCAAATCATGGGATTAGTTGTCAAGCAGACCCCAGGCTCCCATGAGTCGTGGCAAAATGCCGGGATAACGCCAGGAAGAAGAATGATGTGTTTATCACAAAGTGGAATGCTCTTACCAGGATTTGACCCAGAGTTACACCAAAGGTACCAAAGGCTCCTGTGGGGATGATTCGTGTTGTAGTTGTACATGTTTTGTGATCGTCGCGAATAAAAACCTTTTTTAGGGTTCCGTACCTCAAAAGGAAAAAACGGAACCCTTTTAGGATCACTCGTGCGTCTGTCTATCTGTCCGACCATTCGTTTCCCCCCCCCGCCGAGATAAAGGATCTCTGAAACTACTGAGCCTAAAATTTTTTAAAAATACACAAAATGGTACTTTACCTATAGATGACAGGAAAACCTATTAGAAATGTGCAGTCAAACGTGAGCGTGAGTCGGACTTATGTACGGAACCCTTGGAACGCGAGTCCGACTCGCACTTGACCGGTTTTTTTTTTCAAAGGCAATCGTCGCCGGCAATTTTTTAGATTGGCATCTTTTGACTGATGTGGAAACAAGTAGTCAAGTGATTCTCCCTTCAACTTTGGTCTTCCATTACGCCCACATCTCATAATACAAAAAAGGACATAATATATGCTAGCCAAATTTTGATGATGGATGATCATGATGGTTGTCACTTTAATAAGTCTAATAAGCCGACGATTTATTCACATAAATATATAATAATCTTTGTGTAACGGTGACAACCGTTACTTAAGAGTCTGACACCTCCTACGTAAAACTATTAAAATATATATTATACTTTATCTACTATTTTCTTCGTGGGAAGGGTATTGAAGATATTTTAATTTTACTAAAACCTAATGTGTAGTCAGCAAATTTTTTTTTGTTGTACATATGAGTATTTTTTTAGGGAAGGAATGGAAAGGTTCGGTAAGGCCTTCGTGGCTCAGTTAGCAGGAGCGATTGGATCGGTGTTCCAATGGTCGCAGGTTCGAGTCCTGCCGGAAGTGATTCGTATTCATATTCATACTATTCATATTCGTATATTCATAATAATTCATATTACATGTCGTTTCATTTTCATAATTACATTAAAAATCCATTTTCTTTTTAATCATTTTTTTTTTCATTTGTCCTTTAATTTCAGTAATTTTTAAGCTGTCTTTCCACAGACTCAGATATTATTCCCGCAAGTCTCCTCTTATCTCCGTTCATCTCTGAATTCGTGAAAAGGCAGCCATATTTCGGAAATGGGTCGCTTTATGTCCTAGTTGTACAATCTACTATTTCATTGTTATTGACTTTTGCTTTTTGTTACTGTCTCAGCTAGAAAGACCAGACAGAACTACAAATAATTAACGTTCTTTAAATATTTCCCAAATTGCTTTTATTTTCTTAAAATTCTTAAAATTGAGAAAAGGCTTAAATTATATGTGAGGGACAAGTTGATGGAATTATTATAATTATACGGCAAAGCCAAATAAAATAATTTTACGGCAAATCCGGTGACCGCCCGCTGGCAATTCGGTTATTGTTACCAAAAAAGCAATTAAAAAACTGGCCAAGTGTGATTCGAACTTGCGTTTTAAGAATTCTGTATGACTATACCTACATCCAGTCGGGGAATTTCCTACAATTTTCCTTTAGCTTAAGACCGACTAACGTGTGTCTTTGTTATTATGCAGTAGGTATATTTACTTAATCTATATTTGCACTTTAATTTTGAGGTTTCCAGGCCCCAATTTCACATCGGTGACAGGTGCGACGAATTGTAAAATCACTATTGCTGACGTCACAGGGGATCCATGGGCTACGATTACCACTTACCATCGGGCGGGCCGTATTCCTGTTTGCCACCATCATTGTATTATTTAAAAAAACTTTATTATATCGGAAGAAAACAGATATTTCTCCTGCGAAGTTTCTGACAATTGTCAAAGATTTAGAAGAATTGTAGGTAATTCTTGACAGGTAATGAGTTATATGTCGGAATTTCGTGACAATTGTAGTGTTTCTTGTGACAATTGTCATAAACTTAGCAAGAGATTTACCTGTTTTTTCCGATATCATAAAGTTTTTATTAATAATACAATGATGGTGGCAAACAGGAATACGGCCCGCCCGATGGTAAGCGGTAACCGTAGTTCATGGATGCCTGTGACGTCAGCAACAGTGATTTTACAATTCGTCGCACCTGTCACGTTGGTGAAACAGGGGCCAGGTTTGAAAAAACATTAACATTTAATAAAGTCAATGTATATGGGTAAATGTGGCTGCGGGATATGTGTGGCTGGTATTCACATTGGGGGATGTTTATGTTTATTTATTTATTTAAACTTTATTGCACATAAGGAAATACACTGTACAAAAGGCGAACTTAATGCCATAAGGCATTCTCTACCAGTCAACCTTTAGGCAAAGCAGATAAGTTGTAGGCGGTGCAAAAACATGTAGTAGATGATACAATTAGGTACCTGTACGAACACAATACAATCATAATAAATACACTAATATAAACATACATAAATATAAATAATATTGATACAAATACATATACATATACATACATACATACATATGAAATCAGATGAACTTACAAAACAGAAACATTCAAGATTTTCCAGTACTGCCAGCAAAGTGCTCACTTAAGGATTTTTTTAAAGCAAATCTGTTCGGACACTGTTCTGTTTACACATTAATTAGTGTTTATTGCGAGTTCAATACGTTTTCTACTTAAAGTGTCACTCTATGGAACTTGCTAACTACATATGTAAACAAACCGCCATACTAAAATCATCATTCAGTGACAGTTTCAATATGGCAGTTTGTTTACATATGTAGTCAGCTAGTTCTCTAGAATGACACTTTACTTTTGCGTGTGTGGTAAATGTATGAACTTGCAATAAATACTGATCAATGTGTAAAATAGCCTAGCGATAGCCTGTCAAAGCCAGCCATACAAATCCCGTATTCACACGTAATGACCTTTCGGGACCAATAAAACACACACATTGTGAAAATTTCAACTGACTACTTGGATATTACGGTTCTTGAGTTACTTACCCGCTGACTAACAGACTCACGGAAAAACAGCGGTATACATATCTATTAATAATAATAATATGGTTTCGCTTATCATTATCAAACTTCGAAAACGGAACCCTAAAAACGAACCAGTAAGAAATTGCTTTAGATTAAAAAGGAAACATTCTCCATTTTTAATATTCCTACGTTTGATGAGCTTTCCATTCACAATTTGTAAATTGACGTAAAATAAAACGATAAAACGACAAAAAACGCGTCAATTGAAAACGTGTCGCGATTTCTTTTCGGATGTAAAAACTTACAATGGAGCAGCAAAATATATTATTATTAAAGTTCGTTACGGTCACGATTAGAGAAAAGTAGATGTACGAGCAGGTACCTATAATAAGTATTACCAGATTTCAAGTGATGTTCGGATTTCAACTGCAGCTTTATTACAACAAATACAAATACAAATGTTTATTTCTTAGAATATGGTAGTACAATGATGGTCAAATTACAATAAGTGCGTCATATACTTTAGGTACTGTTGCGGCCACTTGCGGCGTCATTGCCGCCGCCCCGGTATCTGTAAATTTCTAGGAGCACTTAAGTAGCGGTGATACAAATTCCTGTATATGGGAAAGCTTAGTAGTATGGTACTTGCACTACTTATCAGTGTAAGTTACTTATCAGACAGTTCATTATATGTATCTTATAAATAGTTTAAATAAATAAATCCGAATATTAAGTAGTCGTTATGAAAATAAAAGTTGCAAGAGAACAATTACATTAGAGCCTACCTTCCTAATGATTAACAAATAAAGCATTCTGATTCTGAACATTGAAGAAGCAAAGCTAATGCATGACACGATATATCATTAAAATAATTTAATTAATGATCTAAGTTCTCTACTGGTCAGTAATTGTAATTGTATCGAAAGTTACACGATCGTAATTTATGTTTAGTGAGTGAAAGTATTTCATTTGCCCAAGGGGAGCTTAGTATTATGCAAGTATTGTATGTTCGTATTTGTATACATATACAAAGCATTCGTATTCGTTTAGTTATATATATTTATCCCAATAATTGGGGCAGATTATTGGACCTACACGATTTAATACTATGTGGGTTTTGACCTCGTAAGAGCTTGCATATATTATGGCAGTGTGATGTAGGTACTTAATGAAATAAAATGTAATAGGTAATTACTTGTGGGTAAAATTATAATGGTAACAAAGCAGATTACAGATTACCAAATCAATCAAAACCCTACACTCTTACGATGATCCGAATAAAGTTATCGATTTTTGCAACACGCGAAAATCATAATTCAATCATCTCACCTGACAGCCCGGGCCGATAAAATAAAAGTTCCTTTGTCAAATTCCTCACCCGCAGATTCCGATAAAGGATTGACATTCGATTCTGAAGCCGACGTGTTGGAATTGAATACAAATATCGATCGAGGAGATAGCCTTAGCGATATTGACATGGAGTTTTGATTATTCGATTCTATCGGTTGGATGAGCTGCGAGAATTGATCGATATTTTGTACAATGCGTTAGATGAATTATTGTTTTGACAGAAATGCAAATAAAGGTCCGCTTGGCGGCTAACGTAGATATAGACAAAATACCTATACGTCAAAGATAAAAATTAAATTGATAAAAGTTAGAGGAAAATGTTATACACATCGATCTAGCCCCAATAAAAGTAGGCACCTAAAGCAGTGGCTTTAGTGGCTTTGTTGCCTAATTGCTTTATATAGTGATATAAAGCAATTAGGCAACAATATAATTAATACTTTTATAATTATTTTATGCCACATGATTCCCAAAATATGTAATTAAATGTGTGAGTGATGTTATTGTAATTCCTAATATTTATATTGTAAATCCTTTTTTTACTTCCGTTTTAATGATTTCTCTTAAAGTTTTTACTTAGTAAGGCTTAAAATAGGTTTTTAAATAAGGTATGTTAAACGGTAGTACTCAATTAAGGGCCAGTTGCACCAACCACATTTGACAGACTGATCAACGTCAGCCGGCGCGTCCCGGCGCTATACTATGAAACTTTCCATACATAAAAATTTAGCGAACTCTTTAACGATACGAACAGTTTGGTGCAACCGACCCTTAGTGTACTTATTATTTACAGTTTTTAGGGTCGGCTGTATCAAACTAATTGTCACCGTTAAAGAGTTCGCTAAGTTTTATTCTATATGGAAAGTTTCATAGTAAATCGCCGCGGCGCGCCGAGTGACGTTGATCAGTCAAGTGTGGTGCAAGAGTGGTGCAACTGGCACATAATATATAAACAATTTAAGAAACAGTATACTTGTGAAAGCCCTTTACCTTACCTTATAACCAAATTCCGGGCTCAACAATTGACGTACCAAGTGGCCAGCCACAACCCTAACTGTCCGTCCACGGAGCGTGTCGCGGTAATGCCAGAGGGCCTACAGTGAACCACGTTCGCCGTGTTGCCTTCCTGTCACACTTACGTACGAATTTACAAGTGCAACAGAGAGGCAACACGTCGATCGTTCGCGGTAGGGCATCTGATACCTATCTTTGTCTGACCTCTGTGTCTACTTACTACTAAAAGGCCTTATAAACATCAGAGCGATAGGCCTTTATAGGCCTTTCTCAGTTTAGAAAGATACCAAAAGGTCGTTTGGGCGTTAGAGTGACGAATCATTATACGTCTTTCTTGGCGTAAGTCGGTGTTGCTCAATCCAAATGTTACGTAAACAGTGGGCAAATGTTATCAACGGTGTATCAAACATATTCACTAATTGGTTACGTTTGCTAACGTGTGTTCTGCGAAAAGCTGTTCGACGTTGAAAGCGATTTCGATGTAGCGTTTGTATAGAGCAACATGCTATGAAAATATAAAAACATGTAGCAGAAAGATAATATTCTAATTTGATTACCGTACTAGCTGTGCCTGTGGCTTCAGCATTCGGGCCAGCCTTTTCATTTCATTGAAAAGGTAACTGGCAAATATTAAAAATTGCCTTTGCGTTTGGATGGATGAAATACGGTCCGCATAATTATGATGCAGTTCAATTTAAGTATGGATATGGTAGAAACATGATAGAAAAAAGAATTAGTCATAAATTTAAAATTCATTATGAGGATTAAACCTTTCAGTTTAAGTTATGTGCATTCTTCGATACCATATTACCTATCTGCAAGCTTCCATATTTAACACCATTGTCTTCAAATGTTAATCTCAGACGCCAGCAAAACTTTTTTGTCAGCACAATTGCCTAAGCCGTAAATGCCAGCGATAAGGGCACAGTCCTCTTCATAATACCTTTGCTCAATCCTTTACCCATTTTTAATACTGCACCCATAAAGTGCATTCCTCTGTTATCGCTTCTTTTGTATTCAATTAGCGTTGCATTTAGATTACTGATGCCTTTCACGCTGTAACGAGCGTGGTCAGCTGTCAAAACGTCCAAACAATCAGCCGTGGAACCTTCACTAAGAATAAAAAGAAAACAGAATCTTTTGACGCTCCTTCCGCTGTTATCATTATCCATTACGTGCTTTGAATGAGTTGTAGCTTCAGACGCTTGAGTTTACAACGCAATGGATGACAGATCTGCGAGATTGTCTCAAAATTTGGGGGTTTACAATACAACGATTGTTGCACAGCCCGGGGACGGGTTCAAGTCGGTTACATTGTTCAGTCTATTAAACTCTTTCAAAGCTGGGTCAATTTGGGCAGGCGTGATCAAGTTACGCAATTTATATCATTGCGTATCCATAACATGTGATTGTGATTTAAAAGTATTCAACAAGAACGGTGACACTGGCCTTTAACGATATGGCCGGCTCGTTATCGCTTGCGACATCTTGTGGTCGAGCTTGAGATGGACTTATGTCGCATTGTGTGGGTGTCTGGGATCCATGCGAATCACCGCCTTAACTGCTCATCTTGCCAATAGTACATCTGGATAGTGCACAAGCTAGCAAAAAATGTAGGAAAGTGTCTATTATAGGTTTGGGAAGTACGAAGAAATGGTTTCGGAAAACATTGGCTTAGCTCTAACGAGACAGCGGTGACACTGTTCTCAGATACTTAGCTTCTTAGTGAAAGACGCCAATTGGCAATGTGAAGTACGTTGTTACTGTTATTAGGTTGGGTATGGTGACCTCACATGACACGGTTCTCCATGAAGACAATAACTTTTGAAATTTTGTAAATAAAATGAGGTCTTAAAAGGACACAAGTCTACAAAACACTCAGGATTTTAAAAAGTTGAAAATTATTAGAGTCAGAAAAACTGTCGAGTCTTAAAGCAAAGGACTCACAGGATTCCATCTTAACAAACACTAACCCTAACATGGTATTAACCTAGTACCTATGTATGTACAACCTGTCTGTTTGCAATAATGGTAATACCGACCTATTAGGTAGTTTAAAAACTAGGTCCAGCTATTTGCTGCTTGTGGCTCAGCTAATGGTCAATAACCACAGACCATCGACGCTGCAACGGATGAGTCACCTTTTTGCTAATCCGGAGGACTGAGGTTAGATGATTGTGGAAAGAGCTGATAGGAGGAAACCGGGATAACTTTTTCTAATCGTAGTTTAGAAAAAGATAGTGCAATTACTAGTAGCAGTACTTTTGTTGAGGTGTGCCAATAAAATTCTATCGATATATTTTTATTTTGCATGTATCCAATGTGTATCTATTTGTGTTCAAAATTCAAACACTAGTTATCGTTATTAAGAGTCACACATACAAATCTAGCCGTCGCCATACATTACAGTAACGCTCTCATTCTAATGGTAACATTCCATTTCTAACCGCAGCTGCACTACCGGTACTGAACGCGTCGCTGTCATTGTCAATTTCCATAGTAAAATTGACAGTAGTGCAGCTGTCGTTGGAAATGGAATGTTACCCTGAATCGTCAATTCTGAAATAATATGAAATTCATTTATTAATAAGTAACATCCTACATTTGTAACTGACTAGTTTTCTTTGTTAATAGGTAGAAATTTTAAAGAATGTGAATAAAGGTACCGCGTTTAAATTTCGTCGTGAGTTCATGACTCATTATGTACATGACTCATTCCTTTCTCTAAAGCCTGCATATTCCCATAACCCGAATGTTTGACAGCCCCATACCTAATTCATCACAATACCGTGAGCAGAATGTTAACTACGAGTGACAAAGAAGGCGGAACGCCCGGGGCCCGCGCGGGACTCCTGTGTCTTGCTCTTAATGACGTCATTAAATATGAACCGCCGCGTACGGTGGGCCAAGCAGCTGCGACTTGTAGGGATATCCTGACATTAGAATATAATAAAAAAAATTGTTTATTGCAGACCAACATAGTCCACAGGATAATAGTTATGGCTAGTCTGAATGAATCAAAATGTTTGAGTAAATCTAAATTTTGATTTTGATAAGTAGTCAGATGCTCTGAAGACCTTGTCAAAAACGTAAACAATTTGTATCAAATAGGCATCTTGGTACCAAACTACCAAAGTTGCCAAGAATCTTGTCTTCAAATCAAGCGACGACTGCTGATACTAATGCAGATGAAGTGCAATTCGAATGATGCAAGAAAGTGAAAAATGTAAAAGCACTAAAATATTATTACTCTAATTTTCATCACCACTTATGTAGGATCAATAAAATGTGTGTCTTTTGATATTGGAACTCTGGCAGATGGTGGGTGCAGACATTTGGCATAGATAGTTTTTAGTTTAGGGAGAGTTGATTGGTGAGCGAAGTCAGGAAAAACATCGCTTTTTTCTTTACAAAAGTGAAATACCCTATTGCCCATCCTCTCGCAACTTTTTAGCATCGTCAGGCGTGGCTCACTTCGCGATTTCGTCGCTTTGCTACAGGTAGCTAAAAGTACATCCGTTCCGCCCCAATTTTGGGGAAAGCCATAAGCCGCGCGTGGCGCTGTCGCCACCTAGCGGCCATATCTGTGTTGATCGCAACAGACGCGTTTTGTTAGAGAGTGAGTCTTCTATACCTAGTACTATTATTTATTCTGTGGCATCGTGAGATTGTTATGTCTAAAAATAAGTCATTGTTATTAAGGGTCAAATTCAAGGTTAGGTGCCATAGTCAAGTGGGTCTACGTACAAGGATGAGCCTTTTTGAAGCGAGATATTGCACCAGTGTCCTCGGTGTAATGTTACCTGGCTTTGTGTCCATGTATAGTCGAGTCGCCATCAGATACATCGGAGCGGCCGAGGCGCTCAAAAATATCTGAACACGCACTCTAACGCCCTGACAATAGAGGCGTGTTTCTATATTTGTGAGCGCCTTGGCCGCTCCGCTATATCTGATGGCGACTGAATAACTATACACAGGTCATTTTATGCATACGGTACCTCTGCGTTCTTAGTAAATGTATCCTTAGAAGAACTGTGGACTATTATTTTTAATTGTTTCTATAAAATACATATTTTACATTAACAGTAAGGAGTGTAAGGACCAACAAGGCCTAACCGGTCGTCTGAAAATCAGATGCACCACCTATTTATAGTCCGTTTTTTTCAGATTGGAAATTTTATAACCTCAAAAGTTGTGGTAACTTTTTTACTCCAAAATTAAATCTCAGTAGCAGCTATGCACTGAATTATAGTGTCGAAAAGTACTTACCTACATATGATTGTATCGCAGTATTAGATATCATAGGAACCCTATCGTTTCGGATAAAAAAGTTAATTACAACTACTTTTGAGGTTAGAAAAATTCTAATAAAAAAAGGGGTAAGTATAGTTTAGCGCAATGAAGTGTCCTCATACTTACTCAATACATAAACGAAAATGTACGCTACATTTAAGACATCTTTATATAATTATAATCACATAATAACTATAGTAGGTAACTTATATACCTAATATATATAATTATAATATATATATTATAGACGACCGGTCTGGCCTAGTGGGTAGTGACCCTGCCTATGAAGCCGATGGTCCCGGGTTCGAATCCTGGTAAGGGCATTTACTTGTATGATGATACAGATATTTGTTCCTGAGTCATGGTTGTTTTCTATGTATTTAAGTATTTATATATTATATATATCGTTGTCTGAGTACCCACAACACAAGCCTTCTTGAGCTTACCGTGGGGCTTAGTCAATTTGTGTAAAAAATGTCCTATAATATTTATTTATTTATTTATTTATTTATATGTAAGAGTAAAGACCACAGTGAGAGTAATGCTTTACCATTCGCGGATCACATAACGTATCTCACAGTCAGATCTCAACGTGTATACTTTCTCGGCTGAGCCCGCCCGATGCCATCCTAAACAACAAATTGATATTTAAATAAAATGCTGCCAAGCGCGAGTCGAAACATCAATAAAATTTATTATGGATGATATTTTGATCTTTTATTTACAGAATTATCATTACGAGGGTCATTTTACGAGCATTTCATGCTTTATTTATGTAAGAGCACTAATTTCTGAATTTAAAGGAACATATAATTATGTAATATAGGTACAGAAGATTGGTGATTTCTCATAGCAACTTTATTTAGTCATCCGGAATCGGTTTTGATTTTTTTAACAATTATTTGGTCAACAACATAATCTCATGATGTCTGTTGTTATAAACAGCAAACAGTTCAAAGAATATTCGTAAGATAAAAAGGAGAATCTGTATAACGCAATGACCTTATATAACGTATGAAAACAAACTTCAAACGCCAAAGCTCTGAAAAAAAAAGATATTTTGATATGAATATCTAAAAAATTAACATCTTGAAAACAAAGATTTATTTATGAAATCAACGCAGTACAAAAAATAACAACTGAAATTATGCTGCGCCATTCTTTTGTGAAGCCGCCGCCGGAAGACGCTGGATGCGGGTCGCTTCCAACCGGCACGTTGGAGGTCCAAGGGGGAGGCCTATGTTCAGCAGTGGACGTCTTATGGCTGAGATGATGATGATGATGAAGATTCTTTTGTGATGCTTTTCAATTACATATAACCATTATCCATTGCGACATGATCTGCGTCTCTTTAATACTAACCGTATTAAAGAGACTATTGAGCGAAACCAAGGCTCCAAAGTGTTCGCAAAGGACAAGTCTATTGGGCAAAGCTAGCTGACAAAGTTGAAACGGGAAGATGGCAGCATAGCGTCGAGCAAAGCGGAGGTTTTAGGTGAGATCGAGAGGTTCTATGGACAGTTATACACTTCGATCGCAAAGCCCGTTGACAGCTTGGTAGGAGATCCAAGAGCCAAGCTGTCCCGACATTATACCGAAGATATCCCGGACATCAGTCTGTACGAGATTAGGATGGCCCTGAAGCAGCTTAAGAACAACAAGGCGCCGGGCAAAGACGGAATCACTTCAGAGCTTCTGAGAGCGGGTGGAACACCGGTACTTAAAGTCCTCCAGAAGCTCTTTAATTCCGTCTTGTCCGAGGGCATAACGCCTGAAACATGGAATAGAGGCGAGGTGGTACTGTTCTTCAAAAAAGGTGATAACAACCTATTGAAGAACTACAGACCCATCACGCTTCTGAGCCATGTCTATAAGCTGTTTTCAAGGGTCATCACGAACCGTCTCGAACACAGACTTGATGACTTCCAGCCTCCCGAACAAGCCGGTTTCCGAAAAGGCTATAGTACCATAGACCACATCCATACGCTGCGGCAAGTTATACAGAAGACCGAAGAGTATAACTTGCCATTATGCTTAGCGTTTGTGGACTATGAGAAAGCCTTCGATTCGGTGGAAACATGGGCGGTGCTTGAGTCTCTTCAGCGATGCCATATTGACTATCGGTACATCGAAGTGTTGAAGTCTTTGTATAGTAACGCCACCATGTCGGTCCGAGTACAGGAGCAGAGCACGAGGGCGATTCCATTGCGAAGAGGCGTAAGGCAGGGAGACGTTATCTCTCCGAAACTGTTTACTGCCGTAATGGAAGACGCCTTCAAGCTCCTGGAATGGGAAGGACTTGGCATCAACATCAACGGCGAATACATCACTCACCTTCGGTTTGCCGACGATATCGTAGTCATGGCAAAGTCGATGGAGGAACTCAGCATGATGCTCGATGACCTCAACCGAGTTTCACAACGGGTGGGCTTGAAAATGAACATGGACAAGACGAAACTTATGTCAAATGCCAATGTTGTGCCCATCCCAGTCTCTGTTGGGAACTCGGTACTCGAAGTTGTTGACTCGTACATCTACCTAGGACAAGTAGTCCAATTAGGTAGGTCCAACTTCGAGAAAGAGGTCAACCGCCGAATCCAACTCGGTTGGGCAGCGTTCGGGAAACTACGTAATGTCTTTTCGTCCGACATACCTCAGTGCCTCAAGACGAAAGTCTTTAATCAATGTGTGTTACCAGTGATGACTTACGGCTCCGAAACGTGGTCTTTCACTATCGGCCTCATCTCAAAACTCAAAGTCGCTCAACGAGCTATGGAGAGGGCTATGCTCGGAGTTTCTCTACGTGATCGAATCAGAAATGAGGAGATCCGTAGACGAACTAAAGTCACCGACATAGCCCACCGGATTAGCAAGCTGAAGTGGCAATGGGCAGGCCACATTGCACGCAGAGAAGATGGCCGATGGGGTCGAAAAGTGCTCGAGTGGAGACCACGGACTAGCAAGCGCAGCGTAGGACGTCCACCCACAAGATGGACAGACGATCTTGTTAAGGTCGCCGGAAGACGCTGGATGCGGGTCGCTTCCAACCGGCACGTATGGAGGTCCAAGGGGGAGGCCTATGTTCAGCAGTGGACGTCTTATGGCTGAGATGATGATGATGATGATGATTATCCATTGACTACGGAACCTTAAAAAACGAAAGTAGGTACACGCCGCAACACAGCTCATGCGTGTACAGGCTAGGATGTGATAAGATACGGCGTTGTAATGAAACAATGATTCGTTTTGGGTTCGGCGCGCTGACATCATGTTCGTTAAACTATGTGTCATTGAACTGCTGTGAACATACGTCAGTACATACATGGTAACGTTATCGCATCCTTAGTACATACTAATATCGTTTCCGACTAGGATAATAATTATTTTGTGGGTAATTTGTAGCTTTGTAACATTGGAGACTCGGTTAGGATCTGAACTTGTATCGATACCGCTTTACCTACCTACTAATTAGCTTTGAGTGGAGTATTTATTAGGATAGATAATAAAACAATGCAGAAAATCTAAAAAAAATATCACCCATACTCTAAGTTACTTTATAAAATACCAAAATAAGTGTACAATACTCTTTCAAAACAAGGCAAAGACCCATTTTCTCAAATGGAAGAATAATTGTATGGTTTACCTACTATTCAGTATTTGCCACACGGCATACTGTGCAGTACATACAGTATGCCGTTCGGTCACAGCTTGCTAGTTTGAAAATTGATGAGGTACCTACATAATTTATAGTTACCTATACCTACTACTGGATTTTTCACCGAAACCGGTTAAGTTTTGCTCTAGTTTCAGCCGAAACCGAACCTTCGGCCGAAATATGATTTTTCACCGAAACCGGTTAAGTTTTGGCCTAGTTTTAGCCAAAACCGAACCTTCGGCCGAAATATGATTTGTTACTTATGCCAAAATCTGCCGTCGCTGAAAACTATATTTTAAATATAAATTATTTCATTAGACACAGGGTAAAGATGATATTACAAGTATATTCCACTGTAATCAATCCTATTTCTTCCAACATTATCATCATCCCAAGATAATTAATCACAGGTAGCTCTACACTACAGATCAATTATGATCCCATTTTCATGTCAACACTCGAGCACTATGTTCATACACGGCAACCGGAAGCCACTGATAGCCTAGCCTATAAATAGCTAAGCCTAGATAAAAACCCACCCACGCTAAGTGCTATTACGACCTTATCGATAAGTGGAATCGTAAATAAAAGGCGTGCTTACGTATAGGCGGTACTGCAAAATCAAATGCAAAGATCAACATGACATCGTGACATGAGAAAATTCGACGATTAATAAACTATACTGCAAAACGTAATTCAAGACCAAAAAAAGTGAGACAATGTTGCCATTGCAATAATTTGTTTCTAAAATTGTAAATTCCTTTTGATAAATAATCACGCTAAGATAATTTATTCATTAGTAATTCTAATTTTACTCCTACTATTTAAAAAAAAAGTACTTTTATTTATTTATTTGTACATAAATACAAGACGCGCTAGTAAAAAAGTGGCAACAATTCTTACTTTTTTTGGTCTTGAATTACGTTTTGCAGTATAGAGTTAGACCAAGAAAAGTCTGCTGCGATTTTGATGGCCCACGCAGTGAAAGTGTTATTTTAAACGTCAACTTCTATGAAATTATGACATTTATATAACAGATGCACTGCGTGGGCTATCAAAATCGCTGCAGACTTTTTTTGGTTTAACTGAACAGTGTAGTGCATAATTATTTTCCTTCGTATTTTCACGGAAACGTACGAATGTGTCTTGTTATTTCAGTCGGTCTTGGTACAAAAAGTACTGAGGTTGACTGAAGTTGCATGACAAATACGAACGTTTCCGAATAAATACGATGGAAAACAATTATGCACTACATCGATATGTGTCTACACTTAAGGCCCCGTGGGTTCAGGTTCTTTCTGTCACTGAGCATAAGCGTGATCGGAAAATATGTTTTTTTTTTCAGTTATACATATAATTGCATACTATAGCAGTATTTTAGCATAAGATTGCTAGTTATATACCCGAGGGATTTGACAACCAAAATTTTAAACAAAATATTTTCAGAGTGATTGAGATAAACGGTAAAAAGCCGCGCGATTTCCATATCTTCCGTCGCAAGTTCCACCCGGCGCGCCGTATATTTTATTTCCTTCTAATTTCCTAGCTTTACTTTCCTCTTAACGTTGCAATTAGTACACGGCGAGCAAGAAAAATGGGTTGTGATTAAATGTAGCATCGCTCAAGCCACCTCATCATTTAAATCAAATCGGTAATGATTTCTGTAATGAAACTCTCACACATAATTTGACTTCACTCATAATGATGGTGAGCAATTGATTTTTAAATGGTATCAGACTCTAGAAAAGTTTATAAAGGCATCTCTTTCTAGTTATTACTAAAGCGTAATTTTTTCACATGCACTTCTTTTATGGAAAAGACGCACTTAGATGTAGTGCGACATAAAATAAGTAGTAGAAATAAAATAAAATGGAACTAAAAAAATTCTATACTAAATTGTTTTTTTATTATTATTATAAACTGATCGGCGATTGGCTCTAGTCACACCTGATTGCCATTTGCCATTCCCATTCCCATTTGGTTGCCATTTTTAAGCATTTTACGTCAAAAATGTGACAGTTACGTAGTAAGTGGCGCACTCAATAATTTTCTAAAGTTTCTTGTCGGACTATAGTCTGCTAATCATACTTAATAAGGTCAAATAAAGATAAATGTAGTTTATTTAGCTCGGGGCAAGACAAACCGGTATGAGGATTCCCCACATTCTTACCACAGTCTTACTCCATCTTACCTTGATGGCTTCCCTTTTGCACACTTCGCACTAATATGCGAGCACGAGCGAGATGCATGGAAAATAATTTACGTTTTCGATAGCCTTTATGTCAGTACCAAACTTGTGATAGGTACAGTCGCCATCAGATGTATTGGAGCGGCCGAGGTGCTCGAAATATCTCAACACGCACTCTAACGCCTTGACAATAGAGGCGTGTTCAGATATTTGTGAGCACCTTGGACGCTTTGATATATATGATGGCGGCTGTACACTGGATCAAACGATTAAAAATCCGCGTCGAGCAAACTCGTCAACGTTCTATCTACATCTACACATGGCCTCTTTACACATGGCCAACCATTCGCTCTACATTTCAAACAAAATTACACACAACAAATCAACGGCGTCAGTCACTTGGCTAATGGCCGCGATGTTATCTGCCGAGCCATAAGCACTGTACCTACCTACCGTCATTCCAATAGGGTGTACTTACTTTATGAACCAGTCAAATGAGCTAAGTAGTAGCTTATTTTTAAATAAAAATAAATAATTTAGCCTATATATATCTCACCGCTGGGCACAGGCCTCCTCTTAGGCCCCCCCCCACATCTAACGTCTTTCGAGCGTCGGCGTCTGTCGGTGTCTGGTCAGCGCTATGGAAAATGACGTCGCTGCGCAGTTGCGTCGACGTTGCGTCGGCAGCGGCCATAGAGTTGTAGACGCCGACGCTCGAAAGACGCTAGATGTGGGGGGGCCCTTAAGCACGAGGGGATTTGGGCTATAGTCACCATGCCGGCCCAATGCGGGTTAGGGACTTCACATACACCTTTGAATCTCGAAGGCAAAGCGCTTTTGAACAAGTCTATAAAAGTTTAATTTAACAACACAATTGAAAACATATTTAATATAATTATTATATTTGTTCCCTAGTTGAAGTATAGAATATACCTACTAGTTAGTCCATGAAATGGACTCACCTACACTCTTTCAGCCAATCAGAACACGGGGCCAGTTGTCAGCAGACGAGTGCGATACAAAAAGGCTCATTGAAAAATTATGAGTTTAAAGCAGTAGCGACTCGACGACCCGACGGGAAACGCTGATACCTGGCTGGTGCGTTACAGTGACGCCTGGTTAAATGGAACCTGGTGGCTTAGCCAAGGTGACAATAACTTGCGCTTCGCCATCGAATCGTTTTGTGTCTCTCTATCACTGTTCCATATTAGTGTGACAGTTGCGTTTCATTCGCTACGTAGCGTGCGATTGGCATGTTGTATACAGGGCCAGGGGGCCTAGCCAAGATGACAATCGTTGATAGAAAACGCCTATCGAAACTTTAATTATGCATGGAAATAGTCACGTTACTTTTTGTAGCATCTGTCATCGCGATAGGTACATTTTTTCTTTTCGTTTTACGTTTATTGATGTACGATTGTCAACTTGGTTCTTGGTACGATTCCTTTGGGGAAAAAAAAAACCGGGCAAGTGCGAGTCGGACTCGCTCACGAAGGGTTCCGTACCATAATGCAAAAAAAAAACAAAAAAAAGCAAAATAAAAACGGTCACCCATCCAAGTACTGACCCCTCCCGACGTTGCTTAACTTTGGTCAAAAATCACGTTTGTTGTATGGGAGCCCCATTTAAATCTTTATTTTATTCTGTTTTTAGTATTTGTTGTTATAGCGGCAGCAGAAATACATCATCTGTGAAAATTTCAACTGTCTAGTTATCACGGTTCGTGAGATACAGCCTGGTGACAGACGGACGGACGGACGGACGGACGGACAGCGAAGTCTTAGTAATAGGGTCCCGTTTTACCCTTTGGGTACGGAACCCTAAAAATGACTTGTCATTGCAATTTAAACCTCATATAACCTAACCTAAAAACTAATAGCACATCTAAATAGCAAAAAAACTACTTGCACTGCATAGTAAAACAGCATTCTGTTGTGCATTTTTTTTTGAAATCTGTTCTTGAGTTCCCTCAATGCTGAGGATCGTGACATCAATGTCGTCCTCATGAAGATCAGAGTGTGTAGCCAACGTGCAATCGTTTTCGCTCTGTAGCGAACGAAACGCAACTGTCACTGTCGCACTATGGAAGAGTGATAGAGAGAGATATATGGCTACGATACGTTACGGAGCGTTAACGATTGGCACGCTGGCTACGCGGCCAGGTTCTTCCATAGGATAGGATTTGAAATTTTAATTCGATTTAAAAATATTTCGTTTCTAAGGTTCCATTTATCCAGGTTTCAATGTACGCAGCCCGGCCTCGCCTCGGCACCGTTAACAAGCAAGATATTAATCATAATTCCCACTGACGCGATCCGCTCAAGTGTTTTAGACGACCGCTATTATCTTAAGTCACAGACTTTTTGATATAGACTCGGTATTATGAAGCATATACGAAGACGACGATGGTGAATCCAAGCACGACGATGCCTGGTTTTCCTCATTAAAAGAAAAACGCATGAGGCGCCACGAGCAGGCCTCCAACCCCCGCCCACCTGGGGGAGCATACACCTGCCGCGTGTGTGGCCGTGGGATCCTCTCTCGTATAGGGCTTTACAGCCACGAACGTGTAAGTGTAAGTGTAGTAACCAGGATGCTGCTTAAAACATCTGACACAGATGATAAAGGCCTATTATATATACGAAGACGACACGACATGACACGACCACTTCTTTAAAACTTTCCTTGAGGGATGGATAGGACGCAAGCGGGGTCAGGAAAACCGAGACACAGCTTTTTAGAGCAAGTTAAAGAAAAGGTAGGGATTGTGTCATATCAAAAATTCAAAGAGCTGGTACAAGATAGGGCCCTGACCACCGGCAGCTTGGGCCCTGCTCCACTGCATTCGGCACCCTAGGTTAGGTTATTTTTACTTTTATATTAATGAACTAGCCTAAGAAGAAAAATAAATAAACATAAATAACACCTTTAATTAGTATGGAAGAATATGTGCCCTACTAATGTGGTGACCGCGGTAAGTCAGTGCTTCGTCTAGTAAGTGGTCTGTGTCTCAAGCACAACTTTCGAACGTGATCTACGATGCAACATAGTTGGGAATTGCCAGGAACCATGCGTTTGCTTTACCTTTAAAGGCTTCGATCGTAAACAGCATAATAGACGAATTTGTTGTGATGAAAATTGGATAATCTTTGTTCCCACACGTACTATCAATAAAGTGTGTTTTATCATGTATAGCTTTTGCCCGCGACTTCGCCTGCGTGTAATTAGTTCCAGCAGTTAGAGTAAGAGCGTCAGGATAAGATCTAATGGCAATACTTTTGAGCCTAATATGCTTATATGCTTACACCAATTAACATGCAATTCATTTATTTTCTCATTTCCACCCCCTTTTTCACCCTCTTTAGGGATGACTTCCGACATACAAACTATCATTTGTCCTTCCCCAGGACTCAAACTCTTTGTCCAATTTAAACTAAATCCGGAAGCGGTTTAAGCGTGAAGAGGCAACAGACGGACGGATCGACAGGCAGACACGGCTCGATTCGGAAAATGAATTAGATCTCTACTAGACCTCAACAAGTTACGATATGGATAAATAAAAGATATTTTTAAGATAGATATGTCAAATTCAACGTTTCCGCGATTCTGGAGGTCCTCTTGAACGATTTCGACAAGTTATGACTTAGATATACAAGTCACATCTAGTCGATATCTAATGTAAATCTAGATCTTGTGATTATCTCGTTTCCCGAATACGCGTGACAGACACACTTTCGCATTTATAATATTAGTATAGAAGTATAGATATAGATTAAAGGAAATAAGGTATGATTGACGCTCACAAATCTCACAATGCGCACATTGGCGCACAATGATCAACTGATGAATTATAGAACGGTTATTTTATTGACATAGATCTACAAAAAATATGGGCAGCGGTAAAAAAGTCATTAGTTTCTATTGAAGATTGACTGACAGCCGATTCCGGTCAGTTCGCAATTTGTATGTTTAGCGAGCATTTAGCGTGTTCATTTAGCTTAGCGAGTTACAGCTTACAGCACACAGTTTATATATTTTGAGTGGACTAGACAACATTATAAATTATAACACACAAATAAATGCCCTTACGAGGATTTGAACCCAGGACCTCCTTCTTCGTAGGCAAACTACCAACTCGACTAGGAGGCCGTCAAAATTACCTCATTTTTAGGGTTCCGTACCCAAAGGGTAAAACGGGACCCTATTACTAAGACTTCGCTGTCCGTCCGTCCGTCCGTCTGTCACCAGGCTGTATCTCACGAACCGTGATAGCTAGACAGTTGAAATTTTCACAGATGATGTATTTCTGTTGCCGCTATAACAACAAATACTAAAAACGAGAAACGATGGGTGACCGTTTTTTTTTTTGCTTTTTTTTGTTTTTGTTTTTTTTCATTATGGTACGGAACCCTTCGTGCGCGAGTCCGACTCGCACTTGCCCGGTTTTTAGGATTCCGTACCCAAAGGGTAAAAACGAGACCCTGTTACTAAGACTCCGCTGTCCGTCTGTCTGTTAACTGGCTGTATCTCATCAACCGTGATGGCTAGACAGTTGAAATTTTCACAGACGATGTTTCTCTGTTGGCGCTATAGCAAGAAATACTAAACACAGAATATAATGTAAGTGGTTTAAGCGGGGCTTCCATACAAAAAACGTGATTTTTTGCCGTTTATTGCGTAATGGTACGGAACCCTTCGTATGCGAGTCCGACTCGCACTTGGCCGGTTTTATAAATATTTGAACTAACAAGCACAGGGTGTTCGGTAAGCGTATGGAATACCTGTCTTGACCCGATGTCTGACTTGTATCTAATCGCCCAATAAATGTTTGCATAGAGGATTTGCGTGTAGTGAAAAATTAGTCACGTCGTTAGTTTCACGCCTGGTTTGCATACAAAATGACAAGTTTTTTGTAGTTTCGGATATGTCTGGTTATGTTCGTGAGTCATTAGTTACTAATGTTACTATACAATGTTATTGATTGTATTTAAGATGTGGTGTAATATGGAAAAAAAATCGTGAGTCGTTTGATACAGCGTCTTAAGGCCCACAGATTACCAGCTCGCCGGCCGATATCAGCTCGTCAGTTGTTCGGAACTGTCACCTTTTGCGTTTAACTGACAGTCTGATATCGTCCGGTGAACTGCTAATCTTTCGGCCCCTTTATATGTTTTGTAATAGTTGAATTGACAAAAGTCAAGTTTTAAGTATTGTTTGTAACTGAGTTAACAAAAACAAACGCCACCGATCTTAGTCGGTCACCTGTCGCCTGTCCTCAGAGTTGGTCAAGGTTGTAAACCTTAAAATGCAGATGTTGCTAGTGACGTCACAGTTGCAATGACTAAATTCCCGTTGATTGACGGAAGGTCAGCTGGCGGAATTGGTAACGCATTGGACCGGCAATCCAAGAATGTGGGTTCGAGTCTCACGTTCGCCAGAGTTTATCGTTAATTTTTTTCATTGTGATTGACATCTGTATTTACAATTTATAGATCGATGAAAAAAATCCTAAGCTACTTTCTATACTAACTAGTTAGCCAGAGTTATTCAAACAAAAGTGACAAGGAAGCTTTCGCTAGCTCCTTCTAACTTCAAATTTATAGATTAACATAAAGTTAATTTTATATTTCCCGCTAATTGGCAAGCGCTCACAAAATTATCTACGACCTTTAACGAGGCTGATTAATAACCACGGCTATGAATGTAGGCATAAATGTTAAGTAAGATAGATTTGTAGTTAACGGTACAACGGGGCGCTCAACCGCACGCAATACAATTCCATAGTTTGATTACTATCTTCTTTTATATTCAATTGATCATTCTTTAGACTACCTTTTTGCGATAGTGTCAGTAGCTCACAATTAAAAAGGCTGTATTATTTAGTATTATGTTGGTGTTATTGGTAATTAAGTTCGCCGTTGGTATGAACCATTCAGTGCGACATTCCTGTCGACTGCACTGATCCCGTTAAGGTCAAATATCCGAGAATAAAAGTAATCTCTATTTTTAGTGTTCCGTGCAAAACTTTGTTCACGGAACACTTATTATATTTGAAGCAGCAATGCAATAATGTCACGCTACAATACTGCTGCCGACTTGTAAATTATATTTATTATAAAGAAATTTATATTAAATTTGACGTTTCCTGCAGTAATGGATTCTTGTTTCAGCATTAATGCAGCAGTGTAGCAATTGTAGCAGCTCGACATCACTGAATTAGTTTGAGTTTGAAAGGACGAACCTTAATAAGTAAGTAAGTAACGGCTCGATTCGGGAAAAGAATCAGTGACTCACTAGACATGAAATAGTAAAGATATGTGACGTTCCACTGCAAAAGGTACCTCTAATTCATTCCCAGAATCGCGCCGAGGTCAAACTGTGATAAGATCAGTCCCTCAAGAAGTCAAGATGGATAAGTAGCTACATTTGTGGACATTAAGAACCAAAAATATGCACTTACATAATTATCTACCTCTCAACGGCTCAAGTCAAGTGCACGAGTAATCCTCCAGATTCAAAAATAAGATACAATTCTTCAACTGTCACCATTTCGTAACTGTCACGAAGATCGATGCTGTAATTGTGATATGGCAATTAATCCGTCGTGCTTGCGCAAAGTGACGAATTGAGAAACAATGGAACTGTGGCGACTACCGGAGGTAGACAGGTTAGTCAAAGAATATAAAAAATAAAAATATCGATAGAAATTGAATTCATGCAATGTCCCTGAGTCAGTCTCTTCTGTTTTTTTTATCGGCCGGAACAAGGTAAGCGATCACGGTAGCCTAAGTACGCCTGGCTACTGCGGATAAAAAATTGCTATTCTGAAATACAAGGTCCTTGGAGATCCCTTTGGAATTACACTTATTACTTGACTAAGGGCGACATGTGTAAAGTTCCCAAACGGGTGCGCAAACGTTTAAGCATACTTGCGAAGCACATAACATACGTATTTACGTACCTACATGTTACTTATCAATCATTTAATTGACAAACCTTTATTAGCCTTTGTACCAGATGAAATACGACGTTTCATAAACCAAAAACTTTCTTTGGCAGCATTGGTCCTTAGGAGCCAAGGATATCCATCCTTGGCTTGGTAATAAGTGGAGCCACCAACATTTTTGAAGTAATAAAGCAGTATTTGACCTTTATATGTCGTATGCAAATACAACTACTTGGATTTGTGGCACTAGATATGTAGATTTATGCTATAGATATATATTTATAGCAGCTATAATATTTGCAGACTATACAAACAGTGTCAGGCAGGGCGACAACGTTTTTCATGGCTGTATAATATTTGACGACGCGTGCCTTAAATAATCCTGGTATTAGCACTTCAAACAATCCGATATGGCTCAGATCATATTTAATATCTTTGTTAACCGAGCATTAAGATTGTCAACCAATTATCTATATAATATTTCGCATTTCGGTAATCCTTTATTTTACAGCTAGAGTTAGACCAAGAAAAGTCTGCAGCGATTTTGATAGCCTACGCAGTGCAACTGTTATTTTAAACGCCAAACTTCTATGAAATTATGACGCATAAACAACAGTTGCACTGCGTGGGCTATCAAAATTGCTGCAGATTTTTTTGGTCTAACTCTACTATTATACAGGCTAACCTTATGACGTCATCCAAATATTATAGCAAAAGAATGTAGTAGAATGACCGGCCCGCTCGTTATTCTAATACTAGAATGAGTTTGACGTAAAATATTCAACGTTTCACAAACTTTAGATTGGAATTCTAGCTACTTTAATAGGAATTTATGAGGGTTATGAAGTCTGAAAGTCAGGCTCATTTAATATTTATAAACTGTATTGGAAGTTGAATCAGAAATATTTATTTAAGTTTAGATGTAATTTTAAGTTAGTGGGTAACAGGTAGATATAGATAGACATGTATTTTATGTGCTCATAAGTTTTGAAGGAAGTATTTTCATTTCACACAACTCAGAAATGATTAGTTTAAGTTATAAAACTTATAAACTTTAATAGAGAATTACAATTTTATGTGAGTTTAATAGCTACCTATTTATTTCATTTAAAGAAATATTTTCTAAGAATTCTAAGTAATTCACTAAAGAAATAAGAGTAAAAGGTACATAAGACTATTTTCAGAAAAATGGAGGCAAAATTCTGTCGGTTTTAAAATTAGGCGAAGTGCATAGTTTTCAGTGAGCCAAAAGATAAAAACAACAGCCAGTTCCGCAAATTGCATCTCCCCTACTAATGTATAATTCGTTGTACAAACAGCTTTAATGTCTAATGGCAATCTCGAATCTCGATCATTCAACTGCACCGAATTAAATTTTATATGCTTCGCAAAGTTTTCGAAAAATTAAAATAATTTTAGCCGCATTCACTAGTATCTTTTACCTTAAACTTGCGATGAAAGTGATTCGTGTCATCCGAATGATATGTATACATTATAGGATTGTATGACTTATTTATCAGAAATGAGGTGATCCGTAGACGAACTAAAGTCACCGACATAGCTCACCGGATTAGCAAGCTGAAGTGGCAATGGCCAGGCCACATTGCACGCAGAGAAGATGGCCGATGGGGTCGAAAAGTGCTCGAGTGGAGACCATGGACTAGCAAGCGCAGCGTAGGACGTCCACCCACAAGATGGACAGACGACCTTGTTAAGGTCGCCGGAAGACGCTGGATGCTTCCATCGGCACGTATGGATGTCCAAGGGGGCGGCCTATGTTCAGCAGTGGACGTCTTATGGCTGAGATGATGATGATGATGACTTATTTTTGGCAAGCTTTATAACTCAACGTATTTGTCGGATTAAAACAAGGTTTCGTCAGATTTGCTTTAGCTACGTAGCTAATGTACCTACCAAACCTACTTATGTTATCGCTTTACTTTTTAAATTCTTCTAGCTTACCTTATTTTTTGAATTCAAACTACTTTCAAACAAGGAACTTTAGCGTAGTCAGTTTGAAAATGTGAAATATCCCGCGTATTTTACACTATCGCCTCCGCTATCAAATCGCCTATGGAATTTCGAAACACCCATACATTTTTCTTGTCAATCTGGAATGCTTCTAAATCTAAATAAAATGTTCGTTGACCATAAATATTATTCTGTGTTTGTAGAAATCATTCCTGGTAGTGGGTATTTGGGAACAGACACACGGATGAATCCAGCAAATTAAGTATAAATACCTACACACGGTCCCGATTCGAATTTTAAGATACGTCAAATATTATGGCTAGATACGATGTGGATAATATGTGTCAGTGTTAATAGTGACTTGTCTTCAAACAACAACGTCACTTTCGTTGACACTGACATATCTGTCATTGGGCAGAAAGTTATTCTCAGAGCTACCTTGTATTTTAGAAAAGCTATTACGGAAACGACTGCCGCACCGAACCTCACGGAGGAAGCCATTGCGAGAGCCTCATCCTTTGTACAACAGGCGCACCAACTTGCAGGAGAAATTGAATTAGCTCCAAAAATATAGGAGGGCTTCATGTATACCCAACTCATCTCCTCTATTTGCAAGCAAGTAATTCTTTAAATGTAATTCATCATCATCTTCCTCGCGTTGACCCGGCATTTTGCCACGGCTCATGGGAGCATGGGGTCCGCTCGGCAACTGATCCCATGAATTGGCGTAGGCACTAGTTTTTACGAAAGCCATCTGACTTTTCAACCTCGAGGGTAAACTAGGCCTTATTGGCATTAGTCTGGTTTCCTCGCGATGTTTTCCTTCACCGAAAAGCGACTGGTAAGTATCAAATGATATTTCGTACATAAGTTCTAAAAACTCATAGGTACGAACCGGGGTTTGAACCCGCGACCTACAGATTGCAACTTAGACCTAGACCACCAGTTCTAGACCACCAGAGCTTTCATGTAAATCTTTAAATGTAGTTCATGGCCATTTTTTAAAATGCACAGCTTTCCTAACGACCTTTTTGCAAGCCTAGAACGCACGATTATTTCAATTTGACAATTAAAGGGTTAATATCCGTAGGTAGTTTCTCGGCTCGGGTTGCATAATCGGCTGCGTTTAGCGTCACCGTGATTCACGCACGGGCTGCATTTAGTGCGTAATTACTTCAGACCATGCAACCATTACCGATAGAATAAACGCAGAAGCTACGAGCTGGGAGCCGATTCTATTTTGAAATTTTGTATACCTATGAGTACAATGTATCTCTAACTTTTTGACATTATTTTATTAGGCAAAAAGTAAAAAATCTCTAACTAGTTCACAATGGGGGCTCTTTACATGAGAAGCAATGAAACTCACAATTAATAAAGCAAATACATACATGTATGTATGTATGTATGTATGTATGTCACTTTATTGCACATAAACAGGTTTGCATAAAATGGACAAAAACAAAACAAAAATAAAAATGTTATGTACAAAGGCGAACTTATCCCTAAAAGGGATCTCTTCCAGCTAACCTTTGAGAAAATGCGAAAGGATCAGATACTACTTAACATGTGAAAGACAATTTAATATGGACAAATAGCACTATGAGAATTTTGGATACACATAAAGGACGACGAGAGCAAATAAGTACTTAAAGAAAAAGAAAAAAAAAACCAGTACTAGGTACATATTAATAAATAGTATAAATACGCATAAACTATAATACTACATATGTATTACATGGACAACAGACACACAGACAGGCCTGACAAACGGGCCCTATTACTTGTTATCCTCAGAATACAAAAGTTGCAAATATAACCTGAAAATAAGCTAAACTAACCAGAATAACCCAAAGACAATAATTTAATTCCCAATCTATATATATTATTAGGTATACAAAATTACAAACCTGATAGGAATTTCGTTTGCGAGATGTACAAATCGACGCGGCCAGTTCAGAGCCATCTAGCGAGATAAGAGTAAACTTTTTGTAAGAAGTTTCTATTCGGACTCAAAAACAGTTTGACAAGATTTTCATCTTGTTTTTATACGATCTTCATTGATTACGTTGATTATTATACTAAAAAATACTCTGAAAATAGTTGGAAGATGAAAAGAAGCGTATAGCTATACCTAAATATTCACTAGAAAATAATAAATGCCATTGCGATTGCGATATATAAAAATGAATATTCTATAGTATGAGTATATTTTAAAAATGATATAGACACTGCAAAGTTTGCTGATAAACATCCTAGGGCAATAATAAAAATAAAACGTACACTGAATTTGCAAGTAAAATTTTCACAAATAAATTTAAAGCATTTTTAATTGGTTTTATCAGGCAACTGCGATCTAGATAGTTATTGAACCGGTCTCTGGGGCAATATTATAATGCCTATACCTACTCCATTATTCCAACAGTTCAGAAGTAATTTTTTATAAAGCGTTTTAAAACTATAATATAAAATTCCAATTTATGGCTGATATAATTATTAATCAATCGTGCATACATACCTACCTAATCGACGTAGGTACCTGATCGATTTTATTGCCAGTAAAATAATATGACAAAATTTGTCATATGTTCAGAATAACGTTAAAAAATAAGTTAGCTCGTCAAAATGATTATTTTAAGGTCAACAAGCTAGTCGACCGAATTATAAAATTCTCCAAACTAGTTTCCCCGAATCGACAATTTGAGGAGCGCGCGACACCCATTTCTGGGGCTATTACCTTTTTTACCAAACTGTGTGGCATCGTTACGTTGTTTATTTTGTACCTTAGGGACCCTAATTTACCACATGGTGCTCCGGTAACCCATAAAAAATAATATCTACATGATTTGACGTAATTTGTATCGTGTTATGACGAAAGGTTCGTGTGTTTAAGAGCGATTTTTTCTCGTAGCGCTATTAACCGGTAACCGAGTTTTTTTTTATTTTGGACGTAAAAAGTTAACGAGGGTTAGAACATAAGGACTATCAGAATTACGGCGTTTGATGAGATCTAACATATGAGAAACGTTATGTTATTTTACTTTATTATTTTACTTTAAACTGTTATTTATTACGAAATAATTGAGATTGTAATGTTAATTAAATAATGATACCTACTAATGATGTTGGTATTATACGGCTATTTTGAGACGATTAACATAAAATTAACATTTTCGGTCACAGTCACAACTGTAACACAAAATTGCAAAACACAAGGTGTAACAAAAATAGTAGAATCTATTAGGGCATGTTTGATATCGTGTTTTAATTAGAAAAAATAAAGTTTTTCAAACTATATCATGTTACATATCAAATGAAAGAGCTTATTGTACGGATCTCAAATATATATTTTTTATAATTTTTGAATAAACAGTTTAGAAGTAATTCAAGTGAATAGGCAAAAAATGACCATTCCCCTCCTTTATCTCCGAAAGTACTGGGTCTAAAATTTTGGAAAAAATACATAAAATAGGTCTATACCTATAGATGACAGGAAAACCTGTTAGAAATGTACAGTCAAGCGTGAGTCGGACTTAATTACTTAGTTTTTGATTCGACCCCTACGGATTTTTTAAAGAGATTTCACTCACGTTTCACATAAAAAAATACATTTTTAAAAATTGTGTATAGTACGGAACCATCTTAGTACATCTTGCATATTAAGAAAATTAAAGGCTTATGAGTTTTTGTAAATATGTATAAATAAGACATTGTACGACGTACACGAGACACCAAAAGGAACGCTACACACTATACTTAACTGTTTTTAAAACTATATTTTTATGAGCCTATCTAAATACTTAAATAGCAAAATAGTGCCTACGACATACTCGTAACATACAACTAATAGACAGCAACATATCTTAGGCAGCGAGAATGCAAAAATTTCAACTCCGCTATTTGGATCGAAATGCCATTCATCGCGAGCCCCGATTCATTACCGTAAATTACCGTCGGTGGGAGGATCGGACCGCGGGATTCGCAGACGCCTAATGGACATGATCTTATTTAGATACATTGAATATTTCTGTCTGCTTGGATTAATGGGATATGTTTCTCGATCGAGAGTTTGACGCGTAGAAATGATATCGAAAACGTATTGATTGAGGTTTTTGACAGATCATAGCGCCTAATGATAGCCGCTTGGGGTCAACAATAAACCACCGATTTGACTGATTTCTATTGAGATTTTAACGCTCTAACGGCCGGTTGCACCAAATCGTCTGTCACCACCATTAAAGCGTTCGCCAAATTTTTTTTTCTGTTATACATTGATGATGCACCTATTTGTAAAAATATGCTGTTTCCGTGAATAAATGGTTTATTTTTTTATTGCATGGGAAATTTCATAGATACTTTACTGTTGTTTGCAGTTATCGGTCTGTTAAATGTGGTTGGTGAAATGGGCGTAAAAGGAGTGTATTATTTTATTTCGTCGGGTGACAAGCAAAAGTTACTAAGTACCACCACAAGTTCATAGCCATAGTGAACCATGTTAGTACCAACTAAAAGAAGGTCGATTTTTGTTAAATTTTTTTTTGTAATTTGTGACTTTTGCTTGTCACCTGACGATTTCAAATAACAAATTGCACCTTACAGCAAATGCCAAAGCGGCACAAATTGGAATACATTAACATTAGAGTGACATTCCATTTCCAATTGCAGCTGCAATACTGTTCATTTTACTATGGAAACGCGTCGCTGTCATTGTCAATTTCCATAGTAAAATGAACAGTATTGCAGCTGCAGTTGGAAATGGAATGTCACTTTTAGTGTCGATTTACAGTAAACGCGTGAATGAAAGTGAGCAAGTTAGCGGTAGGACATTAGAAACTAATACAAAATGTTAACATTGTCTGGACATTTTTAGAGATTAAGAACGCAATCTCTTATTGTAAGATCTATTTTTCTGCTTCTTCTGATAGACTTTTAGTACCTTACAGCGATCTTACAAAATATCTATCTGACTTTATCAGCATATTCGCCAAAATATGTCCAATGTTGGACGTAGGTAGCCCTGTCCCTTGTGCCCTGCCTTCATTCTAACGGGGCCCTGCGATTTTAACCAGATAGTCGGTCAAACTTCTCAGAGATTTTCTTTCTTTTAAAGCATCCTCCGGTTCGCGTGCGTTCTGGCTGCGTGTGGTCGGTTACTGTGAAAAACAGGGCGAAGACCTATTTTTCGTATCGGATTGGTATTATATTAGTTTTAAATGTTTGTTTCTGAATACGGCGTAGAGTGCAGAATGCCTTACTTATGTCATTAAGGAAGCCATTTATACTTTCTTGGGTGGTGCGATATGTGAGGTTTAGTTGGGGTATTTATTAGTTACCAATTTAAGCGCAATAAAGTCAAGAATCAAGATTTACTATGCACATGCATGGTACCTACCACATGGATTTTTGTTTAAGAATTTGTGTACCTAAACTAAGTATGAGCAAAAACTTGAACCGCAATAAAATGGAATAGTATTAAAATATTTGTTAATCACATTATTAACTTTGGTATATTGATAGCTTACTTCTATTATTGTCCAAGCTACTAAATTACAATTCTCTTTAATACCATGTCAGGACATCCAATTTATTGGTAACAAACCAAATAATAAATATTACTCGAATTCAAATTTAATTTAAATTTAAACGAAAATATTATTTATAAACGGTTTATCGCTATTTCCAATAGAGCTTATTGCGTCTAACACCAATAAAACAAATTGATATTGAATAGGAATTGCCTTATAGAAAAGTCAATATTTGTTGGGTCGTTTGCCTAAATAAAATGATAAATTTATGTGATTCCTACCGAGGCAGTCGATATTGAATTAAATTTGATTTCCTATTAGTTTCATCCTGGAATTCCATTTTTACATAAGATAAAGTAGATCGTACAAAGCTGATGGGAACATAATAGGACAGGTACAGGTCTTTCAGAATAAAATCTTAGTAAAGTCTTTAGAATTTCAAGACACTTGTTAATTTTTTTTTAGTATGAGGCATACGAGCAGACGTCGCCCACACCAGGGATTGCAAATGCGCTGCCGGAATTTAAGATGGGGAGTACGCTCATTTCTTGAAGGTGTTAGTCATAATAGTGTTTATTTCGTAACTTTATAATGTTGTCAAATTGTAGGTAATAATTATTATTTGGTTCTTGTTAGACTGCTGTGTTTCGTTTAAAATATCGTAATATATTGAATATTTTGATGTATATTAGGAATATAGCAGGAATTTAGAAAATGCTAAAGATATATGTAGCAGCGTTTATAGTTTATATGGATCGCATCTTATCGGGTGAATCTCGCGAATAGCTAATAAACCGCCTCCGTTATGTGTTTACAACTATAGTTCATATTAAAGCGTTCAACGGTAGCTGTTTTATGAAAAATTAAGATTATAATCAGTCTTTGACTAGAAATTCTTCCATTGTCGATTTGCATGACGACACCGCTTTGGTACAATAAGTCGTATTGCCCACATTACGGGCGGATACTTAAGCTTTTTTAGATTTTTGTGTTTGAACAGCTTTTAATCTTATTAAGTTATTAGGTACCTTAGATGAAGAGATAAACGATGGATGGCGGTTCCCCGTAATTTAATTGTAAGGAGAGATTAAATATTCAAATGCAATCTTGTCCTTTTTAACAAATGTTATACGGTGATATGAATAATTAAGGCCATAATATCTGATCTTCGTGGCATTTGGCACAATCAAGAGAACGGCTTTACATTTTATTACAATTATTTTTGTTTAAAATAAAGTGAAATGTGTTCTTAGGTAGGAACTGAGTATACAACTTGTTTGAATATATTCACAGCATTCTTCATACTTTAATGCTTTTACTTTTAGAAAAAATATTATATGCAAAGGCCACCAAGTTTAAAGTAATAATTTCGCTAAAATAGACGATAATACATTCAAAACAACCCTTAAAACAAACCTTAGTATAAGTAGTACCTGTTAGTTTAGTATTATGTTACTACCTGTGAGTTCCTATAATTGGCTTTCTGTATCCATTATAATTTCTATGGTATTGTCATAGCTGTTGGTTCTCCAAATAAATAAAATAAAATAATAAATAATAAATAAATAAAACATCAAAATATGTATGTACTTTCTAGAAGCTTACATGACTAATAGGTACATAACTTGTAATTTCCATCTACAATATATTATACAGGTTGACACACGCGCAAATGTCCCATGATTACTGCTAATACAGATGTCTTTTTAACGATAAACAAACATATTTACGTTCATTGTGAAGTGAAAGTAAAAAGCAACAACTCAAGATAAAGTAGCTAACATGTAGGTGCTTTGTTTAAAGTTTTGAAATTGAAAGTGTCATAAGACGATTTAAACACATTCTTCAATGAACATAACGCAGTAAAACTGGGGACTTATGGTTGACCCATTAAAACTTGTGAAACTTTCATTTGACACGCGTCTTGCAAAGTTACAAATCAGTCTTTAGACAGAAACGTAGAATCCGAACAGCTTTTTAGAACATTTTTGCAGAATAATTTTAAATCTCAAATTGTAGAGCTGTTAAATTCTCAGATCTGTTATTCTGATAGACTTGAAATTATCTATAGAAAAATCTTTGTGTGCCATCGCCCACACAGTTAACTGTCCTTATTACAAAAAGCATAAGGTCCACCGATATACAGTTTAAGAGTATTGCTGTTTGTGCCTATTTTATTTTAGGTGTGAATTTATGTTTGTTAACTACGTAATTTTGCAAATTGCCATGAATTTGTGACTTGATCTACCCCCTGCTGTGACAGTCTATATGGATTATACATATAATACGAGTATGACAGTGACACTTTGCAATTATACCATTTTGAAAAGTAGCTCTCTGTTTTGTGTAAGAATTTGCTCACATATGCAGGCTACAGCTTGTGACTATCCACGTGGTACACCATCGTTTAACCTATAAAGGCCTTGCCTCCAAACAAACCAGATAATATCATGAAAAAATTAAATAATGTCGCAACTCAAGCCAACATTTTTGTGATATTGTTGAATAGTCATTATATGTAAATCGGGCGCTCGTGACGATCGTCACTGCGATAGTGACGAGGCATGTCAGCGAGGAATGATAATTGTTTCGAAAGCCCACTTGTCTTACATTCCACTACTCACTAAGACTAAGTCTAAGGCTTAGATTAACCAGTGAAACTGTGAGCTGAGGTCCGTAACAACTGTTTTTTAAATACTACGTCGGTAGCAAACAAGCACACGAGCCGTCTGATGGCAAGCACCTCGTTGAGCTCTGGCAACCTTACTCACCGGTAGGAACACAACACTATGAGTAGGGTCTAAAGTGTTATTTGACTGCGATTTTCTGTAAGCTGGAGGTACTTCCCCAGTAGGGCTCTGCTCTAGATCTGGAATTACATCTCCTGTGCTGGGCCCTAATATACAAAGCGAAATGACATTCATAGTGGCCGTACCTCACTTTAAAACTTTTTTTCACTAGTTATGTGTGTCCAGTCTCAGTTAAGAGTACGGCATGCTGAGTTATGCCTGAAGGACGACGGAAACTTTCCCTCGATGATGTTTGTAAATTTTTTGGGTGATATTGCATATGGATGGGAAGACCACGCGTTATTGGACAGCTATTAGGCTGTTGATAATGACTGTGATTTTGGAGGCGGTATCAATTTGGTTGGAGGCATGACATTCTTTGGTGATTAATGGATTGTGAGCTAATTCTTTTAGTTAGTGATAGCCAAGGGAAGTGTGGATTTGAGTGAGGTGGAATTTGGATATCTTCTTACTTCTAAGCTCTTTCATATGACTTTAGCTATTCCATTATAAAGGATGACTCACATTAAACCGTGCCGTGTCTGGGCCGGAGCTTCCGGAGCATCGTTTTCAATAGAAAGCATCACGTGATCGCCTGTCATGCCACAGAAAAGTAAGCCCGGAAGCTCCGGGCCGGACACGGCCCGGTCTAACGTGAGTCATCCTTAATGGTCTGCAGTCACTTTTACCATTTGTCTTGAGTGTTTGACTCGGCGAGCGATGGGAATGGCACTGGTCCTACCGTGTGGGCGATGATGGCACCTGTAACGACGCAGTCTTAGGTAAACGGGGAAACACGTGGGACAAAGGTTGATGAGAGACGAAATTTAAAACGTGACCTTCATTAATAACTGGCGGGAAAAAGCTCAACAACGAGAGACATGGAAATCAAGGGGAGAGGCCTTTGCCCAGCAGTGGCACTATAACAGGCTATTAAAAAGAACAATTATGAAGAATATATGTATAATACAACAACTGCGCAATGAGCTGCTTATGTCGAGGGAATAAAGCATACGGTCTGGTAGAACCGTTAGATATTATATGCAAGCATTTTTGGAAAGGCCTTAGTATACCAGGTTGTCCGGTTTTAATGATTTTAACAGGAAAAGTTGATAAAAAAAGAATAAAAATTTTCCGCGTCGCAAGCACTAAGATTCAAACTGGCGACCTCTTAAAACGCAAAATTTTCCATTTTTATATATTTCAATTAAAAACGGTAATTGCAAATAAAAACTAAATAAGATTTTGTTGCACCAACAACTACTCTACTGCACGCTTCGCTGCACGCGTAGGCAAACTAAAGATTCCCCCAAAAGATACCCAAAGTTCATATTTCATAAACGTGACCATTATACCGCTTTACTGCATTTAGTGGCCAGTTTTAACGTGGAATGGCTAATTTAAAACTTGGCCCAACTTCTGATTCGGAGTGGCCAGGTGCCCGGATTTATTTGGCTCTCTTGTCACTTGGATATTTGGCTTCTGTTCGTAACCTAAATTAAGTTGGCACCGCTTACTCTCTAGCTACGGCTAGTTTCGGAAGTATCAATGCAGATAGATTTAATTGAAATCAAGCTTTTTTGTTAAATTATACTAAATATTTATTTATATAAGGCGCTTTTGTTATCCCGACTATACTCCGAAAGGTGAATGTAGGTTAGGTCATACTGAACAATTTTTCCGAATCGCGAAATTCCAACCCCGAAATCACGAAACAAATTCTGTCGTGTCATACATTTCGGTGAACTCTGATTCAATTGTTTTCTACAGAACAGCTGATTTTTGTTTCGCGATTTCGGGGTTATCCTTAGAGGATATAACCAACGGAGACGCCATGTCTAAAATGTACGTCATGTCAGATAAACGTCAGTCCATACATATGGTGGACATGTAGTTGACCATTGGCCGCCTTATTTCGACAGAGGGGAACGCCTGTTAATGGCGGCTCCATTGTTAATTACTCCGAGGGGTTATCCTATAGTAAAACTTGTTCAGCTATGCCCTACATATGCACCCCTCAAGTTTAGTCAGTGTCATTGATAACAAAAGCATCCTGTATAAGAGTAAAATTACGATGGTTAATTAAGTGAAGAGGAGGGCTTTGCAATTCTGCATAACTAACGCGACTTTCCTCATCACGTCCGGGAAGGAAGTAATTTTGTAAGAGCGATGCTGGTCACCGTGCGTTGTGACCATTTCACTTCATGGCCACTTGGCCACTTCTTACAAAAAATACTCCAGTTCCTGAAGGGCTAAGGCCTTGATTCAGTAAAGCTTCTGGGTAAGCTCTTCTTCAATCTTGAGTTCCACATATCCTGTGTAATTTTAATTACGTCAGATCATCTTGCCTTTACCACTTATGTATCATTTTAATATAAATTTCACAATTAAAGCCGACCAAGCCAGTACTAGTAAGTTACGTTCGTTAAATTTTTATCGTAATTATGGAAATTTAAGTTCTTTATGGGTCTATAGCTACTGGCACTCACATTTAGCAATAACCAGTGCGTTAAATTATGTTGATGCATATTTTCCAGTATAGATTGCTATCGACACACCATGAATGGTTTATTACCATACATTCCAATATCAAGTTAAACCTGAACTCCTTGCTAATTATGTCAGGAATAAATAGCATTATTATTCAGTTGTCCCGTGCTGACGTTGTCGGTCGATAATCTCGCTCGCTCTGCGCTAATTAAAGAGATTCTCTACACAATGATCGTGGCTGTCCCCAGAGCTAACATGAAGGCATGCGAGGCTTTCTTTCAATGACTGACTACCACTACTCGTTGTAAAGGAGTAAGCCTTTAAGTCTTTTCAATGCGTATTTGTTTTACCTTCACCTCTACTACTCCATCCCTTCTCAATGTGGATTTAAAATTGGTAACGACCCATTGCCGGCCGCACAAATAAGCTATCAAACCAGTCCTTTGAGTAAGCGGGAATGTAAATCAAAGCCACTGATACTAACGACAGATGCAAGTGCAAAAGGCATGGGCGCGCTTCTGTGATCGTCCCGTGATAATCGAGATCACGGGTCTCTGACATTTCTTTTCTTTTATCGCCGGTTGCTGTAAGATAAAACTGCAATAAATAATCCAGAGAAGACGGCGGTACGTGCGCTCGGTTGCGGTTGCAGTTTTCATTTGTATTATTCGCGTAATTATACCTTAAACGAGTTAAGGTAGCTTTATTTATGGACAGGACGAAGGATAATCGTTTGTTAATGACCAATAATTGCATTAATATTTATTTGCGCGGGATTATAAGAAGGTATGATGAATAGGTTTAATAAATTTGGGGTTTTCCGTGGCTCAATATACTTAGTGATATTCAACAGGTTTTGCTCATACGTTCGACGCTGTAAATCCTTTTATGAACAGTTTTTTAACATTAAATACGATTAAGTACGGATATTATACATATTTCTAGATTTTTGTTCCATTTTTTTTTATTATATTTTTACTGAAATGGTTTATAGATTAATTATGACACATGTCCAGCCATTCCCCTCTCCTCTTTTTGATAATTCTAATTATTATACATAGAAAATCTACATATTTAGTCTACTGTCTCCTCCATGTATTGGTATATTATTTACTTCGAAATAAATCAATATTACATATTTAGTCGCACATTAAACTCAAACAGGGTTTTAGATGACCAATTTCAACGCGGTAACGCAGCGAGTGTGATGGGCACCTTTGCGCCGGGGGTAGTGTGGGGAGGGCTCTTTGAGTAGTTTTTATATTCCTTATTTTATTTTAGATATATTTGTATATGTAGATATTGTAGAAAGATAATTAACACTTAAATACATACCTTGCAAACATAAATAACGAGTTCCAATGTATCTGAGCTCATCACATATTACCAGAATTTAAACCGAGAAATTCCTAATTAAATAAACTCATAAGTATCTAATTAAAATACTTGATCGACACAAAAGTTTCCTAAAGATAATTTACTGATAAAACCCCTATTTATAGAAATGATATCAAACATTTATCGGGAACCGCAGAAAACTTTGACGTTCGGGGGTCGGAGCTCGCGTGCGGGGGTTGATTTAGGGGGTTTAAGGGGCGACACCAACAAAGTACATGTGAATACAGTATTTCATCACAAAACTAAGGCACTGAAGTACTTAATTAAATAAACATAAAAACACACAGTAATTAAGTTCTTGCCTGCTGATCTACCCAAGGCTAAGGGCTATGAAACGGAATTTTCTTTAAACGTATTACATACATAATATACCTATGTACAGAAGCCTGTTAACTATTGTCCGCAGGAGTAACAAACCATAACCCACTGAACACAATTATTTTTAACGATTAGATGTATGTCTAATCGTAGATAAAAGTAGATATTGTTAATACCTTTACATATAAGGTATTAACAATGTCTACTTTACTTAAAATAAATACCATTTTCAATCAGGTAGTGCAATTACGAGTACATGAAGAGCTAAGTAGTCAATCCGATTTGAGAAAAGGGTGTGATTTTTTCGACGGAGAATGTCATCATCATCATCATCATCTCAGCCATAAGACGTCCACTGCTGAACATAGGCCTCCCCCTTGGACCTCCATTCGTACCGGTTGGAAGCCACCCGCATCCAGCGTCTTCCGGCGGCTTTAACAAGGTCGTCCGTCCATCTTGTGGGTGGACGTCCTACGCTGCGTTTGCTAGTCCGTGGTCTCCACTCGAGCACTTTTCGACCCCATCGGCCATCTTCTCTGCGCGCAATGTGGCCTGCCCATTGCCACTTCAGCTTGCTAATCCGGTGAGCTATGTCGGTGACTTTAGTTCGTCTACGGATCTCCTCATTTCTGATTCGATCACGCAGAGAAACTCCGAGCATAGCCCTCTCCATAGCTCGTTGAGCGACTTTGAATTTTGAGATGAGGCCGATAGTGAAAGACCACGTTTCGGAGCCGTAAGTCATCGCTGGTAACACACATTGATTAAAGACTTTCGTCTTGAGGCACTGAGGTATGTCGGACGAAAAGACATTACGTAGTTTCCCATCATGCAGACGGAGAATGTATGACAATTTAAAGGGCCGGTGGGGGCAACTGGGTAACTTTAACCAATACAAGGATCAGAAGTCAAAGTGCGGTCTATGAGTCATAATTACTATGCATACGACATACTTCTAGAGCTCTTTCAACAGCCAATACCTACCAGTGCACCCCCGCCGGTACTACAGCCTAGGCCAACAGATAAGAGATAGATTACTGTTTAGTGTCCTTAATACTATGGCGCCAATTTGCCGTTGGTCGCCGCTTCCTGACGCCACGCGATCGCAACTTTGCCAAGTTTCGTAACTTCGCCAAATATTTGGGTGCAATGTGGTGGCAGTTGGTTAATGTTGCTGATTGGAATATGCTGCTGTATTATATTATGTACATTGACTAACATTGTATAGCAGCGTATTCTTAGATAAGGAAAAAGGGGACTACTTATTAAGAAACATTGAGTTAAATACCTACCTACACTTTATGTGCTCAAAGTATTGACTTTTAGCACATAAAGTGTAGGTAAACGGATCATTTTATTACGTAACCTTCTCTTTGTATATCTCTTTATAATTAAATATATTACATATATTCTATATTTTATATACAGTCAATAACCCTATTGAACTTTAACCTTATTATGTAACCTGTAACCTTTTTTTTTGTTTTCTCTTTGTTCGATTTGTTGCGACAATAAATGACTTTTTCTTTATTTTTTATTTTAAATAGTGACTGTTTTCCACTATTTTTAAGTAGTATTATTAAATTAAATAAATAGGTACTTAAAGCATGATATTTTGGGTTAGAAGGTCGGATTAGTCGCTTAACGTAATCACTATTTAAATCTTAGGATTATAGCCGAGCTTAAATGGCCCTTTTAAACTTTACTAAATGCCTCGTTTAAGGTTAATATTGTATTGAATGCAATAATATATTATAGCTTCTTGGCATTTCGGTGCTAAGTAGTAGAGACAATCACAATTGCAGTAATTGTAACTTCATGAAACAAAGGTTACGAGTTAGAGTGACATTCCATTTCCAACTGCAGCTGCAATACTGTTCATTTTACTATGGAAACGCGTCGCTGTCATTGTCAATTTCCATAGTAAAATGAACAGCTGCAGTTGGAAATGGAATGTCACTTTTACCTATGTGACAATGGTGGTGTCGCTTAACTTCAAACTCGGGTAAATCCATTCGACCCTCTCTGCAAATATCTACCTTTTCTTAATAACAAAATCGCATAATTTGACGGATGGATTTACCAGAGTTTGAAGTTAAGCGGATCAATTGATGAATTGGATGAACCACTTTTAGTAGATAGTATACTTTTATTTTTATTCTATTCTAATTAAGTTTAGTTACTTACAGTACAGTAGTAGGTACGAGTGTGTATGTAAATGGACACAATTACATAATTATGTCTTATTCCATTCAAATGAAATCATTTCAAAAGAAAGTTGTTTAAAAAAATCCCGTAAAAACGGAACGCTACGCTAAACCAAATTCGATATTTCAAATGCTATTGTTTTGTGAAGACATCGATGAAGCAATATTGTCGGAACAACAGATTATGCGCGGCACATCTCGGCTGTTGCGGATCTAATCTCGTATCTCGATTCCTGGCACGCGTTTCCTGCGGGATGTTACTGATAGCGCGAGATATAGGAGGTTGGCACGAGTGCACAGCTGACGTGACGAGTACCAAATATTTTTTTAAACTACACTGAGAGAAAAGGATAACAAAAACACACTTAGAATTACAAAAATAAACTTAATCCGGGGACAAGGAGAGTCAACTAATAGGAACAAATTGACTTTTGCAATTTCTATTAGTTCTTGCAATTTCTATTATCTGGCCGCGTAGCCAAGATGCCAATCGCTTACGCTCCGTAGCGATCGAAACGCAATTGTCACTGTCGCGCTAATATGGAAGAGTGATAGAGAGACATGATGCTTTACGTTGTCGAAGCGATAGCGATTGTAACCTTGGCTAGGCCGGCTGTTTGTTGAAATTAGATTTAGGATTACTGAGCTGTTTGTAGAAATAAATAAACTTTACAGAAATAGTGAAACGTCTATAATTATTACTAAACTTAATTTTTTCCCCCAGTACAGAACTGTTTTTTAATTCCTGGTTCAGTTTACTAATGATTTTTCTCTCAGTGTTTTCGGTTTTCCCTCAAACCCGCCCGACGCCGCCGCCGACCGGTCGGTCGACCTAGGTATCGATAGGCGGATGTGGTGGACGCTGATCGCTACGCGGTTGAAAACTGACGAGAAACGGCCCAGGGCTATAACCGCGAAAAGTTCGCAAATTGCGGGCATTTTTCTCTGTCACTCTAATTACGCCTTCATTGGAGTAAAAGAGAAAGATCCCCGCAATTTGCGAATTGCGGTTTTCGCGGTAAACCCTCTGGACCGGGATCAGTGGCGAGCAGTCGATTTGGAGGTCAAGACACACTTTTTGGGTCGCTACGCCAGAGGAGTAGTAGTAGTAAACTATTCATCACCATGAGTCGTTCCCTCAATGCTGAGGATCGTGACATCATGTCCTAATGTTGCTGACCAGCCTCTTCCATAGGCTTCTGTCACCCGCCATATGTATGCACGGCTTCTTAGTAAACCATGTATTACCTTACCTTTATTAACTTAAGTACCTTTTTGTGGTTTTTAAACTATCAGGTTATAACCAAAACTCACTAATTACCACCACAAGCTATGGCCATAGTGAACCATATTAGTACAAAAATAAGACTGAATTTTGTTTAATATTTTTTTGTGACAAGTGAGTTTTGGTTGTCATTTGGCGAAACGTGAGTATCATAACAGTGTTTTACCGAAACTCTACCGGGAATAAAATCATGTACTTAATTTTCTGCGTGGCCGAATAGCTCGGCAGTTTTTTGCCCGAAACCGAACCTTCGGCCGAAATATGATTTTTAACGCGATACCAAAATCGAAACCTCGGTCGGTCACTAGTAAAAAGCAACCCCAGCCTCCTCGTAAGCAGCGTACGCCTACCACCCTACCTCTAACTGTATTTACGCTTTCAAACATGCATCATTGTATTTTTATATCATATTTGTATGCGGAATATGTCCTTGCGTCATCTGTTTCTACGAAACTTTTTAAATTGTGGGGAGATTCCGTTACGATCGTTAACTCGAAATTTAGCGACCTCAGGAATGAAGGGGATTGAATTTCAAAGAAACAATACTGATAAAGAAAGAAACACAATTTATTTTTTAATTTATGGTGTCTAACTTTTTATGCGACTTTGTAATAGATTATTATGTGAAACCTAGGTCTACGCTTAAATTAAGACGGTTAGTAAGAAGAATTTATTTATGGACTGGCTGTGGGCTTAAATTGGCTGCATGCAGCTGATATAGGTAATATATATATATATTATGCTAGTAAGTATGTAATATAAAAATTAGTTTTAGACCCAAACTCAAGCTAGGTACCTACTACTAGAAAATTACTGCGCAACTTTTTTTAAAACCTGATAATATATGTGGTAAAGCTATAAATGAAAGTTACAAATACTTATCGGTATTTTGTTTTAATTATATACCTGATTAATTAATATCGACGTATAGAAAACGTTAAGCCGTGTCTACATAACTGCCTTTTAGCTTAAGCCGATCTACGGGTATAACAGTAATAAGTAGTCGGTAATTGAATGTCAAAGGGGCCGGTTCAGGACGGATTAAGTCGAATCCCATCGAACTGGACTCGAATTCAAATCAAAATTCAACAATTTCACCCTCAAACAATAATCGATCTTAAACTGTACAAGCTAAGGTATATTTCTCGTTGTTTGTTAATGGAATTTATATGATATATGACACTATGAACGACAATTCCAAATCGGATGTTATGATTGACAGTAGCATGTAAATTAGTATAGACATACACGTGATTTGCCGCCGTGACAGCGTTTATAGTATTTTTTGTCATAGTTTTTGCGAAGTATATTAAAATTTGTCTCATGTCCTTTCTAACCTAATTCTGAGCCTTATGGAAAATAGACAGAGTATAATTTTGCGTGTAATTAGATTTTTACGGATGCTATAACATGATTAATCTGAACTATTTAATTATAATTACTACCGTGACAGATTTTGCAGTGTACACGGAACAGCGGTTATTAATATTGCAGTAAATTAATTATGATGTATTCGTAGCGCGTCTACCTGTATGTGCTCAGTGCTGACAACTAATTAATTATTCAAATAATATCAAAGCAAACTCAGTGCTAAATGTAATCTCGCCAAATCTTGGGATCAAAGGGTCAGATCCGGAGAAAAGTGGTGGATATGAATTACAAAATCATCTCATTGAATACTTCTAAGTAGAAGTATTGGCATTTTAGAAGCATTTTGGAATATTTATTCGACGTCTTAGCAAAAACATAATTGAATCTAAAACTCCATTTCGTAGCATTAGAATTTGAAGTATGTATACTTACTCCGTTAAAACAATTAATAACGTATCAGCAATATATTATCATCAATTCATCAATATAGTATCATCAATAGAACAAGATTACCTTCCTTCTGCACTATTTGGGATATGAAATGTCAGCTTTATACACAAAGCTGATGTTTAAAAACTGTGATTTTGTTTTTGCAAATCATTCGAACGTTTGTCTTAACGAAACCATCATGCTCTCCGTTTTTGCTCTCCGTCTGTCTAAGTCTGTAAAAACCTGACAAGTGCGATGCGGACTCGCCTACTGAGAGTTCCGTACTTTTTAGTATTTGTTGTTATAGCGGCAACAGAAACACATCATCTGTGAAAATTTCAACTGTCTATCACGGTTCATTGGATACAGCCTGGTGACAGACAGACGGACTGTGGAGTCTTAGTAATAAGGTCCCGTTTTTAACCTTTGGGTACGGAACTCTAAAAACAAAACTGCTTAACGCAATTCGCGCAAAAATTCCGAATATGCACGCCGTACCCATAAGTCACCGACATTATCGACTGCGAAAATAGTTTGAGGTTAGTTTACATGTCCCACTTTACGGTATCAAGTATCGCCGTGGCACCACTGAGGACCATAAATACCTGCATATTACTCTCATTACATAAAAGGTAGTAAGCGCCTAGACTTGTTGTATATGATAAGCTGTTTTGTGTAAGCTGGTCGGCATAGCACGGATTATTCCTCGTATATTTCGGTAAACGGTTCCGAGGAGGGTTGTATTCTTAATGCTTACAGAGCGTCGGCAATGGAGCGCTCAGGTGATCCAATGAAAGCAGTAAGCTACCGTCTTACCAACTGTGTATGGATGGGAAAATAAATTTACCCTGGTTCGTTTAAGCGTGTGATTCGCCAGAATTAGGTAAGGGAATGGAATAGGATCAGGGCTGGCGAATAAATTAAGGTAATCGAGTGGCAGTCACACTTTGTAAGTTGATAGTGTTTGGATGTGTTGAGTAGGTTGTTCGGAAATAGGGGTTTTAGGTAGTATTCCAACGGAACCGGATTTTTTCCGTAACCGAAACTGAAGATTCGATTTGGCTCTAGTTTCGGCAGAAACCGCACGTGAGGCAGAAACATGATTTTTATGGTGAAACCTGTTGAAACCGAAACCGTAACTTCGGTTGGACACTAGTTTAAGGTCCAAGTTTAAGGCTCTTTTACATTAATTCAGTAGGTACACTTGTATACATACATGTCTCTAGTGTGTCCTTACTAATTCTGCATGAAAGTAACCGGGAATTCTCGGTTATACACGAATAGTGTTGTCAAGTTAAAAGATAGTAGGTACTTAAGTGTTATGTTTATACATAGAAAGTAAATATGACACAAATGTGTATTTTATAATATAATAATTATAATATGATAACGCACTTTCGTTACATAGGGTCGCAGATCATAATTTACATAAGAATTGAATTTAAATAAAATATTAAACTAAAATTTTAAATAATACTTACCAATTATTCACCTGTCAATAAGAATAATTCGACGACAAAAGAAAAATAGACAAACGCCAAAGTTCATTCTACTCTCGTGAATATTTTTAAGGAATACATATTTGAATATTAATTTTGAATTCTAAATATGTGCGCCACAATCACAACAGTCTCGTTAACCTTAGAGTTAAGCTGCTTTGGGCATTCTTGTAAAGGCGAGTATATAGCTTACATAGGCAAAGAAGATACACTGCGAAAGACCACTCACCTCTCGAAGTTTTTAACTAGGGAAATTTTTAACAGAGTAACAAATTAGTCAAGATTTTTTCCGGAAGTCAAAGACCTACAAAGGTATTAACTTTTGAAATTATTATAAATAAATAAGTATATGCTTATACTATACACTATGTTGACGAGTATATTTACTTGGGCCAGTTAGTCTCTTTCAGCAACAGGCAAGACAAAGAAATCGAGCGCCGTGTCGAAAACGCCTGGAAGAGCTACTGGTCCATGAAAGAGCTGATGAAGGGTAGCCTTCCATTGTCACTGAAGCGAAAACTCGTCGACATGTGCATCCTGCCCGTCCTAACCTACGGTGCTCAAACATGGTCACTCACAGAGAGTCAGAAGTCCAAGTTGAAGGTTTGCCAACGGGCTATTGAGCGTAGCATCTTAGGTGTGAAGAGGACCGATCGTATCCGGAACACCACGCTGCGCGAAAAAACCCGTATTGCTGACGTCGGAGAGAAGACTGCTAGGCTCAAATGGGACTGGGCCGGTCACGTCTGTCGCATGCATCCAGACAGATGGGCTAGTGTAGCTACCAAGTAGATGCCAGAAGGAGAGCGCGGACGCGGAAGGCCCAGACGGAGATGGCGGGATGACCTAGACACCTTTCTCAGTAACTGGCCAGAGCAGGCGCTATGTCGGGAGTCGTGGAAGACAAGGGGAGAGGCCTTTGCCCAGCAGTGGGACACCTTAATAGGCTAGCAAAAAAAAAATGCTTATACTGTTACTTAGATCAGATGTCAAGAATCATAGCCTGGTAGACTCACTAGGTACCATAATTATGAACTGGCAATTTAAGGCACGCTTGTTTCGTGTAAATGTTAAGGTAGGTTACGGTATTGGAAATAGCAAACTTATAATAAGTACTTATAGATGGTATAGAAGTAGAAATGATTCAAGTATGGTCATTCACATTATAAATATTATTAAAAACAAATATAAATGGTAAATGCTCCGTTAGTAATAATAGTGAGTCAAAATATTTTTTACGCAAGCTTTGTCCATCGGTCACGGCTGTAATCAAAAAGTACTACATGTGCATTGTCGATTGATGATACACAGTATTACTCGCATCGCATCCTAACGCTTTCGGATAAGGACAGCAATAAGATATTACTCATCTTTCGCTTGAAATCGGTACATAATATTTTATTGTAATACATGTCTATATCCCAAGAGTGGTGAGCTTACTACTTAAATGTCTCCAAACTGCGTGAGTGAACTCTCTGTCACTACCACCTTTACAACATAGTTTTGTTCGGTAGGAATTCAAGATGCTATCGTATTCCCGGGAGCTTAACTTTATGTGAGTTATGGTGTAATAAATTAATGTACCGTTGCGACACCTACGTCATCTATCGGATTCGCTAAATGGGACTGCCTCTTTGTTTGGTATGTCGAGTTGATGAAAGATAGAGGCTTGGTTCACGCGATCTGATTGTAAATGTTAGGATCGAATATGGAATAATACAGAGGGCCTACCGCGAACACCGAAGTTCTTGCGGAAATCTTTCTTTGTCACTTTAATTACGCTTCAATTAGAGTTAAATGACAAACTGCCGTATTCGAACTTCAAGATATTCACAAGAGACGACACGTACTAGATCCATTCTAGATACGTTATAGTTTCGATATCAACTAGTTCTCTTTTGCAGCGTAATTCGGGCAACCAATGTCACTTTTATGTTAGATAGAGTAAGATATCTATTAGATGTGAATTGGATCTCCAAGTCATATCCTGTGGAAATCGTTCAAGAGTATGTCCAGAATCGCGCAAATGTCAAATTTGACAGGTTAGATCTTAAACATATCGTTATCGTATCTTTGTGATGTCTAAAAAATATCTAATAGATGTCTACTTCAAAATCCGAATCGGGCCTAAAGATGCTCGCAATTTGCGAACTTCGGTGTTCGCGGCAGGCCCTCATCAGGTAAACATACAGGTGTGTTTCAAAATTCTGTGTAAAATACTCTATCATACTATGTCTAACTAATGTTACAAACTAAAAATTTACTAAGCACAACTTGCATAACACATTAAATACATTACTTAATGAATGATCTTAGAGTATTTTTTTTTTTTTTTTTTATTATGCATGGGTTTACTCATGGCCACAGACTAGCCGAGGCGTAGACGTGGCCTACGATGGAGCGAGCTCGCCCAGAAGGTGCCTGTTCACTCTTGATTTGAAGGTTGCTTGAGTATATTTGAATGCTTGTATTTCTTTTTGGCAATCGTGTGTACAAAGGTTTGGTTTTTTTGGTAATTTTTAGGTTGTATATTACAAAACTTTTGAGAATAGCTAACACACTACCACATGACACTACCGGTCATAAATCGAAATTTCCAGCTTTGTGTCCATGTCGGTTGATAATACGTTATTTACCGGCCGTTGTTGATATTTATGAATACTTATCGCCATAACGGATTTCACAGTCTTATTTAATCTTAGAAACAATTCATCCATGTTCTTTGAATGCAAATATTTTATCTGTATCATAAGCTAGCTCCATGCAAAATTTCGTGGGAATGGCTCAACAAATAGATCATCCTTCCATTTCCACAAGTCATCGTTCAGCAAAACTATAATTATCCGCCATTATATCAATTCTCGAAGCATCAAGAAGGATAAGTACATGAAGAATAACCGTGAAACCAAGTAGACATTCCCATAATATCGACCGCTTAAAGTCGACAGATGATATGTCAGCAGAAAATTGGATTTCGTAAAATAAATATGTCGTGCACACTTTGAATTAAACACTGCTGTTCAAATATCAATGCAATGCCTTTAGCATTAAAGTTCATTTTACGTTTCTACGGCCTGTTGTACGGATTTGACGAAAAGTTAATTTCAAGTGCGATGTTAGTGTTCACAAAAGAATTAATTTTTGTCCAATGTGGATAATATACTTTTTTTGCTAACTGGGATTATACCGGTAACTGGCAGGTAAGAATGCATCTTGTTAACTTTATGAATGACATTGGCATTTACAATTTGAAATGGCGATTTTGTTATAGAGGCCAGGTGAGGTCTTGAAGGTTTTTGAACTTCGTTAAATGCGATGGTCTCCTGTCATATCAGTTTATTTGCCAGTAAAACGGTAGCAAATGTGTATAAGGAAAATATATGAGGATACGGGTGCCATATTCTTCCAGAAACAAGACAAAAATGAAAACAAAGTTGTGCTAACAAAACATATCGAATTAATTAAATAGGCTTATTGAATAGTCGATAATTCAGATAATTGTTTAAAAGTCAAGTACAGTTAACAATAAAAGCTTGTGTTAAAATTGTTTGGATAAAAATATACTGTCACATGGACAAAATGTACCTAGTCTAAATTTTTTATAACACATAGATTAAAAAAATATGAAAGATCTTTCTTATATCTTACAATTCTTTTACAAAAATCTGAGTCAAAGTTAAACAACCAAACCTCCTTAGATAATAAACTTGTCAAATTTGTCACAAAAGAGCCTAATCCTTTGTATTCCGATTGTGTAGCTGTCAGACTCGCTTTCTTACAGGATGAGATTAGCTAATTCACTGTCACTTTTACATTTATTTGCCAATTTTCGAGGCTATTATTCCTTACACGTTTACCTTCGATTTTAACCCAGATCACCCCCGTGGTTAACGGGACTGAAGAAAGGTTTTTAAGCTGCCTTTGTAGTTTGCTATGATAGAATTATCTAATGGATTCAAATAAAAGAGAATCCCATTATGTCATACAGTATGTGCCTGACCATGGGGCTTTAAATCCAAGGCTCGATTCTACTCGCTAAACTGAGCTACTTTTACTATGGGACCAACCCCGAAATCCCAATTTTTTTTTTACTTTTTCATATATTTTGGGTGGTCAGATGGCGACGCTTTCTATGGAAAAGCCAGATATTTTTTCCCGATTTGAGGGTTGGTCCCATAGTAAAAGTAGCTTAGTTTAGCGAGTAAAATCAAGCCCTGGATTTAAAGCCCCATGGTCAGACACACACTGTATATTTACCTACCTTTTTATAATTGATAAATATTATAAGCGGCGTTCTGAGAGTTCCTAACTATTAGACTATAACTTGATTATTATATTAAAAAAAATACCCAACTCAAACTTGATCTTTAGTCAAAATTTATGAAAACAAGTTTATGTAAAGCAGTGCTTTAGAAATTAGGTAAGTACCTATAAAACTAGCAATTGTTTAAAGTAATGGTCAAAAATGGTAATTTCAGCCAATTTCTCTCATTTTCTCATCGGACTGTTCTCAAGTACGTAATAGTACATTTCGATGCTAGTGCGGAAGGTATGTCATTACTTCACGAGTACCGAGATATCTTGCCACGAGCCGCAGGCGAGTGGCAAGACTCGGGACGAGTGAAGAATGACATTTCCGCACGTGTATCGAACGACGTTTTTTAATACAGTTGCGAAAAAATAAGAAAAACATTGTTAATCGTACACTAAACAAAAGTGGTAACAGTGACAGCTCGGTTAGACGTCGTCTTTAAGTATATTATATCTATGGGCGTTTGGCAGCTATTCCGTTCCATTCAGTCAACTTATTAAGAACGGAATTTTCAATATTGAATATTAAAAAATAAACGTGTTATAATGATGAAGAGGTAAGTAATTAAATATGAAATATGTAATATTTTTCGTATTCTTACATTAACGGTAGGTTTTTATGCTGATTACGACGTTTAAAGGAAACTAATATTAACACTCATCAATAAAAAGTAGTCGTGAATTGGAACAAGTATAAGTTTAAAAAAATTGGAAAAGTAAAAAGCACTAGTTCGAGATAACCAACTTTCCGCACGCAAAACAGCTACGTAAAGTAACACTTTTTGAGCAACTGTATTAAAAAATACGTTGCCGTCGTAGCCGAATTCACCGCATTTTTTTATAATGAACCAAGACAACCAGTTTAATTGTCCCAAGCATTCCCATAAGCGTACTGGCTCCAGTCCAAATTAATTTTATTTTATCATGTATATAACCTGTTTAATTTCTACAAGTACAAGTTTTTGCTCTATCGGAGCTTATCGATCGACGGCTCAATAATGATTATCAATACTGTTATAGGCATTAGTCATTTCCGATAATTATTTCCGTCAATCGTGGTCGTTTGGTGGTCCTGTTTTCGCATAAGTTCGATTATTGGGTTTCGAAACGATTTAGTGCTTCTTTCGTAAACACGCTAAGTGATGGGAAGAATGTATAGCGGAAGCAGTTATAAAGTTGACCCAAAAAATTTTTATTAAGCTATGAGCTTCATCACATATGTTCCTTGAGTAATTCTAAGCATTTCAAGCCTGGGAGGCAATAAGAAATGTGTGTCTACTCGGATTTGTAATGGATTCAAACTTTCAACCCCTTTTTAACCCTGTTAGGGGATGAATTTTACAAAACGCTGAAATCACTTTTCCTGTCTTTTAATAATATCCCCAAATACAAAGATTCAAGTCCCGCGTTCGAAAATTTTTTTGATATCCATACAAACTTTCAACTCCTTTTTCACCACCTTAGGGGATGAATTTTCAAAAACGCTGAAATTAGTTTTCTTGTATTTTAATAATATATCGTTTTACGAAGTTTCAAATTCCTAGCTTAAAATAAAACTTGAACCCCATACAAACTTTCATCCCCTTTTTAACCCCCTTAGGGGTTGAATTTCTCAAAATCGCTTCTTATCTCTTGTACACTTTATAAATGTAATCTAGTGTGCAAATTTCAACTTTCTATCTTTTGTAGTTTCGGCTCCGCGTAGCAAAAATCTCCAACCAAATTTTTCACCTTTTTACGTTTTTCTTGTAAAATTACTATGAAATATCAGCAATGAATTCTACGTCTTTGGTTTATACGAAAATGATACCAAACTTGCCCTAGTACCCACCAGGATCAGAGTAGATTTTTTTTAAAGATGACGGATGGCGGCCTTCTTTGTACCCCACCCTCCCCCCCACTTCAGGCTAGAAATGCTTAGAATTACTCAAATATCAGATGTGATGAAGCTCATAGCTTAATAAAAATTTTTTGGGTCATGTATGGCAGCGTTACATAACTGACTCCAGTAGTATGGCAATAAAGTCTGACGAAACAGAATGGCTGAAATGAAATGTCGCACGCCCACAATACATTGCTGGAATAAAAATGTCGTTTGTCTCATGCAAAGTCCTTCAAAGATATATACTATTTTAGCTTAGCACGGAAACTGTTATAGCCTTCTAAGAAAATGTGGTATCTATGTTGGAAGTTAGGAAGCACTTAAGATGTTATTTCTCTTAAAGCCGTACAATACATATTCTTAACTGAATGTCTATGTTCTGGAAGTCGTTATAACCGCTAATGTGTGTCAAAATTAATATGCGTTTTAGTAAGATGTAACATGTTATTTCTGTGTTGTTAGCGCGTGTGTTTTATTTTTGTTCCAATCCTTGCGACACTAGGATATTTGAGATTATAGTTATGATTTAAGACTGTTATACATTTTTAGACGCGTTAGTTTCAAATATAGTTTTTTCTAATATCTTAAAAGCCACAGAGCAGTAAAGATTAAAATGCAAATAGAGCGAAAAGCAGTTCGAAAAATGTAAGTGTTTTGATATCGCGTGTTATGTTCATTAAGGTAAATATTATACGGCATAAATTAACACGTCCACAGATATACCTGTCAACTCTTAATACTTACCAAATTTATAAACCGACCTGCAGTGTATTTAGGGATATTACATTAGTGATTTATAACTCGACATTAACATGCCTGAGAGGCCAATAAATGTATCGATTTGGTACCCTTGTTTCAAAAAGGTTTGACCAATAAAATAAATACCAAACGTCAGCTTGCCTTATTCAATTGTTTTTTTGCGTTTCGTTTTATACATGGTTTAATTGGTAATATTTATAATGAAATACTGTTGTATGAAGGTGTATAGAGCATTAATTGCGAAAGAAATAAATATCGCAGCGTGATATCGGAACGGGAGGCCGAGACGTTTGGGATTTTTACGATATTCCGCTTTAAAAACAAACTGCATTTATTCATAATGTCAAATAACTTACGTCGTACCAAATTTTTGCTCGTTTGCGTTTGAATTTATCGCGTTGTTTAAGGAATGGGGTCTTAAACATCTTGAAAAGGGACATTCGCTGTTTGGGAATTTGGGACGTGGGTTGGAAATGAGAATTTGCAGTGAAATTAACTCCGGAATTAGTTAATTGGGAATTCATTTCCAATTAATTAATACATATTATATATATTTTTCACCACACAAGCTCGGAAAGGCTCTCTTTATTCTTCAATGACTGATTAGAAAGTTTCGTTTTATCCACAAGGGTGGCAAAGTATTTTGATGCAAATTTTGAATTGTTTTATCATGTCGACTGGTCGAATTGACTTGTGATGGTTTTGAATCATAAATATAATTGCGTTTAAGTATTTGGATTTGATTTCTAATGTTTCACAGTGACTACATATTGTGTATCATCAATACTTGTCCAAAATTAACTAAAATACTTGAGTGACCCGTTTTTAATATATTTAATGCATCTGTGTCTCACGGATGTTTTGTTATTAAAATATTTATTACTAAATCATAAAGTATTAGATTTTATTTCAGTTATTTCTAAAATAGAAACAAATGCTTCGTGTTCACATTATGCGATAGTTAAGGACACTGAGATAAAGAACTTTTATCCAAGCTAAAAAGGACACCTTCAGTTCGTTCGTTACAGCCGACGTCAAAGTTATGTTAACACTTTTGCATCTTACTCCTTTGTGATAAGGCGAAAAATGTAAACATATCTTTGACGTCGACTGTACCTACACATTTAGCTCAACACTCAAATCACAGCCGACTAGAATTTCGTTGAATTTAAAAATGGAAAGGCATTGTTACCGCGTGCGGTGCGTTTCCGTTTCCGCCCGCCGACCGCGTCCGCGCCGCGCCGGCCAGTTGGCGCGGCGACGCGACGCGGAAGGATGCGGTCGAACTATGGGATAATAGAGTGGTCACACAGACTGAATGATAATATGACGTTAGTCTGTTTGAAGTATAGTTGTATCCAGACGAGACAAGTTTTCGCCAATCTGATGAAATTCTCCGATCGAACAGGGCCGTGCGGCGCAAATACCAATTTGATTCCCCGATCACATCAGCAGGTGCGGACACAAAAATGCCAATTTTCATAGTAGAATGCAAATTGGTGATTTAATTTGTGTACGTGTGGACGCTAGATGAGATTGACCAATTATTTTCCTGAACAAATCGACTGATTTCGTCAGTCCCGTCTGGATACCCTTTATATCAGATTTTTAGGTGCCAACGTTAGTATCTATAAGTAGCAATACATAATATATATTGAATGACACACACTTGCCAGGAAATCCAGCTTTTACTCCCTATAATTTTGCTTAATCTACTACTTCACTTGTTTTCGCAACCTTGCAAGATAAAATCACATAAAAATAATATAGCCATACTTACATAATTACACATGACTTAAACTTCTAACCTCGCATATAAAAAATTTGTTGTGTTGCAAAATCAGCCCTGTTCCATGACAATAAAGTCCAAAATTGTTATGAAGTGTGACAGCGTGGGTTGGCAGCTGATAGTACGATGGTAATCCATCTAAAGCACTTGATTACAGACGCGTGCGTAATTATGGGAAGCATTGAGAGCGAATCGACTGCAGAACAATGTTTATGTGTTGGTTACGATTAAGTTCTATATGCAAGATCGCCGTCGGCTCTGCGCATAGTCTACGAGCATGAGGATAAGATACTGATGTATCTGTCGGCGGCCGATCGTAAGATTACGCATATCGTGAAATTCCTAGGCATATCGTGAAACGTGGAAATCTTTGACTCGTTCCCTGAGTCGACGGAGCCCCGCTACGCGGGACTCCTATTTCTGGGCAGTTTGCCCTTCGAGCATCTGAAGCAACCTAACGAACCTATCCTACCTATATATTGGTTTAATGAGACTATCGTCAAAATATTACACAGGAAGATTACGATCTGCCTGATCTTACGATCGGCCGCCGACATATCGATCATACCGAACGGGATTTTAAAAATAAAATCCCTAGTCGACTTGGAGGTAGGTCTAATAGCCCAATCTCACTCGTGCAATGCGAGGACGTATGTGGTAATGAGACAAGTGGTGATAATAATAGTAATTTATGTTATGACGTTTTAGACACTGTTTATTGTGTTTGCCATTTTTTTTAATGATACGAAGTACTTCTTAACACACTCTCTGAACGGCCGGTTTAGGTCGTTCGGCTGTCAGATTTTTGTCTTGTGATTATCATGTCGAATTTTGATTTTAAATGTCGGTCATTCCAAATATGTATGTCAGTCATGTCAGGTCACCACAGAGGTTAGAAGCCACGACACTCTCTGTAAAATTCAGAAAGCTCGACACGAGCAAAAGCTTCCATGGATGCACGCCTATCCAACACCGCAGTACTTACGCAACATTTTGATTGTTCCTAGCCCACAGCTTTACGCAACCAATTAGATATACGACCTCAAACAATAACACCAAGGCCGGCGAAAGTACGGATTTCGATTTCGAACCTCTATTGATAGGTACGAATTGTTTCATTTCAATCGCATATGAAAGGAAGCGTTCAAATGGTAGTGCAACTTTAAGCTTTATAACAAGCGTTTAAAGTAGAAATTTAATTGTTACAAGTAGTATTGTCTATTAATTAGAGACGTCCCGAATAGTGGTTTTAGCCGAATACCGAATACTGAATATTGGGGCCCTCTCTCGGCCGAAGCGCCTTATATTCGGCGACCGAAAATTCGGCATGACATGCGAACATTTTGAGACACAATTATTATATAATGTATATTTTGTAATAAACTAAAATATTTTTTTAGAAAAGAATTAATCAATGTAGTTAGAGTCAATCAAATCAGATCCATGATAAAAATAAAATATTTTGTAATCAGCAAATGCTCAAAAAAGGGTCTTCTTACTTAACAACTTTCCAAGAATACATTTTAAATATTAAATATACCTAGTTTTTGGTTATTTTTACTGTGTAATTTTTCTTTTTAGATAGGTGGAACAGATATTCGGTATTCGACCGAAGAGTAGGTAACAATTGGCCGAATACCGAATATTCGGTAAAGTGGCCGAATAGGCCGAATACCGAATTGTTGCCGAATATTCGATGGCATCTCTACAATTAATAGTGTAGGTTCAGGATGAGAATCGCACTCGTTATAGACAAAGGTTTTTAATTAAAGCAGTTGACAAAGAACGGTAACCTTCGCTGGATGAAAAGATAGTGGGCGGTGAATAATATTGGTATGGTATCGGCAGGAGAGTTGAAGTGAATACTCAGACACAGAGCACTAATCGCAAAAATAGTAGGCATTGAATGAATGAATAAGTGAACGTGACTTACGGCGCGATTCGGGAAATTAATTAGAGATTCAATAGATATGAAATAGTAAAGATATGTGACGTTCCACGGCAAAAAAGAGTTTGTATATTAAAATAGTAGTCTCACAGGAGTTTTACATCCAACTTACAAATAAATTCTAACCAATAGACGCGTATAAATTAATTTCCTCTTTAATCAACACAAGTAATTAGTGTAGTTAGTTAATACGTGGTTACAATGGAGCCCACGCAGACGCTAATCAAGTCAATTAGAGCCGATCGGTTAGCATCTAAACTAACGGTTAGCTGAGGGTGGTATCACTTGCCCTGGGTCTAGCAGTGCTTTGTTCGAACTTAGTTTATAAATAGAATTAGATTTAATGTACTTTGGTACATACATTATTAGTAAACGTGATTATTAAGGTTCCGTATCTCAAAAGGAAAAAAAAAACCTATAGGATCACATTGTCCGTCAATAGTACCATTGCGGCCGTCCGTCCGTCCATCTGTCTGTCTGTATACATGTCTGTCAAGACCGTTTATTTTGGGAACGCGTTGAGGTATCGATCTTAAATTATACTCGGGTCTACATTTACAGTCTAAGTAAAAAAAAAATATGTTAAATTTGTACGGAATCCTCGGTCAGCGAGTCCGACTCGAACTTCTCGGGTTTCTTTGTTCATATGCCTATTTATATTAAGATGTTTGAAAATATACTTGTACAAATTTGTTACTATACTCGTATGTCCATGCAAAATGTAACAAGCTAGGCTTGTTGACATGTTAGTTTTACAATAGCTTTGGTGGTCTGAATACCTACTTGCCAACGATACAAAGATCTGAAAGAAAACTGACTAGAAAAAGACGCCCAAGAAGATACAGTTACTTCCCGGCCGCGTCTGTCACGCCAGAAATGTAAAGCTCGTTTTTCGCCTCAAGGCACGTAACTGTCAAGGCACCCCTGACGGCGGAATATTTATAAATAACTGGAACTGTAAAATGTCTGAAAAGTATAATTTTAGGGAGACTTTTGTACTTACTCAGTTTTCTGGTTGGGTGAATATCCTTCAACCAATGAAGCGCTTCATACATAAATTACGAATGTACTTAAGTTATACGACAGCTAAAGCATTGTATATTTTCGCTAGGGTTTTTCATTTTTTGCCGGACAGAGGGAAGTGTTTTCATTGAACTAGAGTAAAGGCTTCTTGGCTTCGAGTGGAGACCACGGACTAGCAAGCGCAGCGTAGGACGTCCACCCACAAGATGGACAGACGATCTTGTTAAGGTCGCCGGAAGACGCTGGATGCGGGTCGCTTCCAACCGGCACGTATGGAGGTCCAAGGCCTATGTTCAGCAGTGGACGTCTTATGGCTGAGATGATGATGATGATGATGAAAGGCTTCTTTTAGTGAAATAATCTTACAGGTTTTTAAAGAAGGACCGAGCTTGTATCTATTTTTCTTCGGAACTAAAGGAAAAAAACTAAAACTATAATATACTTAGGTCGGCAAAGATTCAAACAAAAAAAAAGATAATTCTACGTCAAATCATGGGATTAGTTGTCAAGCGGATCCCAGGCTCTCATGAGCCGTGGCGAAATGCCGGGATAACGCGAGGAAGAAGAAGGAGGTCGGTAAAGATTCCACTTGCTATTTATACTTATATAAATATAACTCCAATAAGAACACAAATGGCCCGTTTTTCTGCTGCACATTGCAGGTGTCATGTACAATCGACATAATGATGTGACATCAAAGCATGATACGGGTGAGCGCGTCGTCCGGTGCGTTTTGCGACACGATCGGACCAAAGAACAAGCTGTCGTAAACGACCGCACTTTAAAAAAAACATATGTCCTTTTATTATGATGCTAAGTTTGGAATAATTGAAATAAGCTCCAATGTTTTATTTCTAACAGAGGGGACGTTAAGTGAACTTATTTGGAGCGACACTGAAAATAACCAAATTTAAGTATTTTAAAACGGAACTTTTCGACGTCTGTTTTAGTTTATTATTATATTGTTCGAAAGTGCACATGCATTTGCTTTCCATTTTTGTTTTCAAATCAATCACTCGCAACTGAACGAAAAGCGTACTTATATTAAATATTAGAAATAGAACAGCTAACATGCGTCGTGTAAAAAATATGAATTAAGTACACCTTTATTTTTGTGACCGTTCAGTTAATTTAATCTTCTTCTTCCTCGCGTTGTCTCGGCATTTCTGCCACGGCTCATGGGAGCCTGCGGTCCGCTTGGCATCTAATCTCAAGAATTATCGTAGTCGCTAGTTTTTACGAAAGCAACTGCCATGTGACTTTCCAACCCAGAGGGTAAACTAGGCCGTTTACTTATTGGGATTAGTCCGTTTTACTCACGAGGGTTTCCTTCACCAAAAAGCGACTGCTAAATACCAAATGACCGTTCATTTAATATTTAAGCCATAAATGAATTAAAAGTAAAACACTTGGCAGAATCCAATTTGGATTAAAATACGTCTGGGAAAAGCAATTGGATTTCTTGTAAATAATCCAATTCGGCTCCAGACAAATAAGATTATTACGGAATTTGAAAGCATTCTTATAAGTATTTTATGCTGTGATCTTTTAATGTCCCGTAATAAGTTTATATCGTTACAGTTGTTAAATGGACATTTATTTGACTGGCAATACAAATGTATTTCACTTTGGGAACAAATTAAATTATTATATCAAATATTTTTGTTTGTGTTTTTAAGTAGTCACACTACTATATGTACTGTTACCAATAAATAGTCACTTAAACATGCAGCTGCCTACACACTATCCCCTTTGATAAATAAAAAGTAGTAAAATTTTCACTGTCAGTAATAACTCAAAAGTGATAAAATAATCATCTTTATTAATGGACAAATGTTGTCTATGTTTTAAAAGTCAGAAATAAGAGAAAATCGTCAATTTAATTTATCTGGCTTGAGCGTGCCTAAGCCATACCTAATAGATAGGTTGGGAAAAATCGTAATTACTTTAAAAGTTCTTAAATAATTATACTAAAACGATTCACGTATTTTAAATGGAAATTTGCTCGATATGTTTCGCTTCATAACGAGGAGCTTCAACAGAAGCATGCGTAAGTTGGCGGACCGACGCAGACTGGGCTGCAACTCTTCGCGAGTTTTAATACAATGAATATGTCTGTATCTCACGGAAGTTTTGTTATTAAAATTAAAATTCTGAACTATTAAGAACAAAAGAGACATATTAACAACTTAAATCAGTGTATGACCCGTACAATAACCAATAATTTTGCATTAAATGCCAAAAGACATCAGTATATTTAAATCCACTCGTGGCGCAGATAAGCCGCATTATAAAACATATTCTGAAGCGAAATGATTTAACAATAACTCGCTCGGAGAGCAAACAATGTAATCTCTTCCACGAAATGCAATTCGAGTTTTAGGCTGATTACATTTTTATATTTTATATATTTTTATCTCATTTTGATACGACCTGAGTCATGTTATTGAGGCATCTCACGCGCACCAACTGTCCGTGGCAAGAAGGCGTGTTTGAGAAAATTAAAAATCGATAAATATATTATCAATAAATAATAGATTAATAAGTAAATGATTAATGCATGCTGTAAATTACCGAGAAGTTTTAAAAAATGCAAATCAATCAGGTGCAAATCAATAGTTACATTGAAATTCCTAATTACATATTTAGTAAGTACCGAAATATAAAAACCAAAACTGTAATAAACGGTGCCACAATAATCGAAAACTACTAGTTTATTAAAGCAGATATCAGACGTGTTCTGTATTTTGTGGTTGCTATCATCCATGACATAACAATTTTAAAAATATTTATTACGGGTAACATCGATAGCAGACATATTTTTTGCTAGTAGGTAATAGTTCTGTCTGGTTATGAGACGATGCCTTATTGCATTTCCTCAGCACCAATTAGCGCAAACCGCTATCGCTGATTGGTGCTTACGACTAAGGTCGTATCAAAACATGATAAAAATCATACCAAGTTGTTAAAATAGAATTGGCTCCTCTGTTAAACGTTCCCGACGTCGATATTTCATATTTTTTAACGGCAATAAGTAATCGGTTCTTAATAATCTGCGCTTAATTTTTATGAAAACGGTTTTTGGTTTAAAATTTTAAAAATTATGGCTTGAGTTTTCTTCATTTAACGAACCAGACAGTTAAAAGTAATATTTAAATTACCCATACTTCTGTTTTCACTCATAAATGTTTACTGGTAATTAAAACCTTTTAAGTAAATATTGTAAACTTTGTTGCACCTGTAAAAGTAAATTAAAAATTGTTCATAATTATTTTTAGATTTTAAATGAAGTACCTACTGGTTAAAGAAAGATTTAACTTTTAATTGTCATCAACTATTTTTTTTAATAAACGTACCTACCAAAAATATTCAGAGACCAATCAAATAACTACTCTTTGAGAACAATAACCTAATTAAGTTTATGTATGTTAATAATGAAGATTAAACCCTATTAATCTCCATTGAAAACATTCTGAAAGCAATGAAACATAAATTGAATGTAAATTTTTAAAGCGGTACCTACTTACTAAAGTACGGTGATGCCAATATTTTTACTTATAAAATTTGAGAAACAACCTTAAGTCTTATAAATAAGCATATTTGAAAGCTACGTAGGTACATTCGCCTAAGGAGCGGCTAAACTTTCTACAAAAATCTTAACAAAGCTTCTATTATACGTTAGACGTTAAAATCCATGTTTAGATATTTTGAGCACCTTGAACGCTCCGATATATCTGATGGCGACTGTACATTCAAGTAATAAATTGTCGTGGGTTCCTTTAGTTCATTTTAATGAACAATGAATGGCCGCCGACAAAAGTATCATGATAACATGGAATCCCATTGAATGTTTGTTACAGGGATTTTCATTGGAAATTGCTTGTGGAAATTGGTAAGGTTATCGTATGAATAGTAAATCTAGTCTATGCTTTATTTAGGTAGGTAGGTTTTATCCACCCAAGAGAATTTAGTAGAGAGGCGTATTTGTCAAAGTAAATTTTGTAGTCACAGTAAATTGATCTTTAGACACGGGATTCAAACTTTTTGAACGCCATTTGACTTTGATCCTTGTCCTTTCACTGTTATGTGTTAGAATTGTTAAATATCAAATTTTGTCGCCATCTATTCGAGTATAGGCCAAAGGTATGGCGCATAAAGGTATCTTTTCGTTTGATATTTCACGTTAGCTATTTCTTTTCTTCAAAATATTACTAGTTTTATAAAAACATATTCTAAAATATAAAACGTGTTAGTAAAAATCTCTCAAAAATGGCATAGAAAATTGTTTTTTTTTTTTAATTTTATCTCTAGAATAGAATTTCTTGTAGTACCTACTTGGTGAACGAATCTCGATTTAACGTACCGTAACGTAACGTAGGTACTTAATTTAAGTAACTATTGTCCAATGGTTACATTAGTAAAAGCAAAGGTACCTAATAGGAAGTGGAATGTTAAGTATCCATTTCTAGTTACGCAAATACTTCGGCTCCTTGAATTATAGCAATGCTAATTTAAATAATAAGTCTTCTGTTTTATTCAAAACTTCTAATTGGAAATGTTTCCTGCAAGATACGGCCCTAATAGAAACTTGTCGTTTTGTAACTTACCTACCTTGTTAGTGAGTATTGTTCAGAATTCGTAAATCCCTCTTGTTAAGCGTCTATTTTATTTTAGAATGCATTTTAACAAGATACAGTTTCCATCATCATTATTGCCAAATAGGTTTTTAAAAGTTTGTCACATAGCGCCAGCTAGTGGTTTAGGTGGAACTTCGTTGGTTTTGATTATTTCTGTTAGTGTTAATTTCTTTTTAGAAATATTAAACAGGATTTAATTTAATTATAGTTTAGGTACAAATATAAATATTTGTATTTCACCTTTTTTCTTGATATTGTGTCGTTAGTTAATTAAACCTTCATGTTTAAAGGGTAGCACAATATGACTGGCAACGTGTTGTTCGTATTGTAAAGAGCACTAAATTTGAAATGGAAGGAAAATGGAATTAGAAGAAAAGACGGCATTGATTAGTGTCAGAACATAATATTGTTTGTTACAAAAATTAGAATATATTAATATAAAACTCAGCGTGGAAATCCATTGTCGCTGTATATAGTTCCAGAAATACATATTGATATATATTATTGGATACTGGGGTTTAATAGATCGAGGCAAATGTTGCTGGGGTGAGAGGTGTGTGCCCATGAGCGTGGCAAGCTGATGTAAGAGACGGGTCTTCTCAAGATCGGGACGCCTTTCATGGCCATTGTCACAAGTTCCGACCCAAATGCTATTCTTGACCGCTGCAGACTTTTCTGTAAGTGTTACGATTCGGTTCAGTGTTTAGGTGTCTGTCAGCAGTTGTGCACAAGCTAAATCTCATGATATTTGTTATATTTTAGATCGTCTGTCTCGTTCGTCTGGCGGAATGCAGAGGAGTTAATTTGGAGGAATTAACATCGTCTGTGGCCGCAGGTATGTGTTGGCCCTTAGGTAGCCCTTAGGTAGCCCTTAGTACGCTCATAGTTTACTTGAGGTCCAATTTTATTATTGTCATAGATCGGTAACCTTTTGCTTTTGTCTCGTTTATAATGAATAACTTTAATATCATAACTAGGGTTTACTGTGATCTAATGGACAGTGTTACTTGCCAAATTTAATGCTCAGGTGTAACTTTCGTATTATAATTATCTGAATTAAATTTAATTAAACAACTAGTTTGTTGGTGGTTTATCCTAAGTGTAAGAATACAGATATTATTGAACCAACAGCTCTACCGTTAGCAGTCTGAGCTAGAAGTTGTAATTTTAGGGTATGTAGGAGAAGAAATAAATCGACTATCAAGTGGATTCTTGTGTTTTCTTTATTTTATACATCCCTAAGTATTATGTAACCAGCCGGGTACATTTTCGTAGGTTTACAGGTTACAAGTTCTTTCTTTAATTTTGTTAATTTTATTATTTATTTAAATCAAGATTTTGATCTGATAAGAAATAATTACAATTGATTATGAAAATGTTGACTATGTTGTTATGAAATGGTTGACCGGTAGAGTTGCCTTCAGGCATTAATCCACCATTTGCATTTGCACAATTTTGTATCGTGCAATCAAGTTTAAATAAATAAATAAAAGTTCATTTTTATGTAATTTCAATGATTTGGTTCGTTTTATGGATGGTCATAAACAAAGTTATGCTTACATAACTTTGTTTATGACCATCCATAAAACTTATGTTACACTTATGTTAGTATGTTAAAACTCACAAAAAAGACTTACGTATGTAGGTACTTCTTTAAAATAATATAAATTAATTACTTTATCAACATCAATATGTGCACCATCACCTATTGATAACTTTAAATCCCAAATTGATATTCTCCAAAACCACCGGACGCATAAACTCCTCGTCAAACTGACGTTTAAATACAAATAACCCAATACGAGTAATTTATATACAGACCTCGTACATTATTCCAATATGCAAAACGTTAAAAAACCGGCCCCCTGTCCTTTATATGCACGAAACACCTCATTAACTGTTTGTCGTACAATTTCCCTATCCACATTAACAGAAGTTTGTTCGTTAAAGCACCTATTGTTTTATCCTTGTTTCTTTGGTGTTAATAATGATTCAATTTTCGTTTATGCGGAGCTTTTAAAATTGAAATTGTTATTGGGAAAATTCGTTTCGTTTAATGAATGTTAAAATTGGAAAATGTCCATTACGATTTTTTAATGCAAGTTAACGTAGATGCACTATTAAATTCTAGAAAGAAATTATAAAGGTAAGGTAGGTGCGGAATCTTTGTTTTAGCTCATTTCGGTAAGTGCATTTTTGTTTACTTGAGTTTGTTTCAAAAAGGAAAATACAGTACTCTTGAAATTGATATAGCCTGAACTTTTTGTAGCTTCGATAATGTACTGCACGTTGCCTAATTTGATATAACTTCTAGAATACTGTTTTTAAGATTACGTAACAAATGGAAATGGTAATGTAACCATATCCTCCGCAGGAAAAGAGACTTTCTTATATGCAAATTACAAGCTGTTACACAAGGTCCTGCCCTACAATTCTAATCACAAAATTCAAAATCTGTCTAGATAGTGGCCCTTGTAAAATTTGTAAACGCTCTCTGTTCCATCGATCTTATCTCTCAGCCAAAATAGTCCACTGCTAAACATATCATCATCATCATCATCATCATAAACTAAAAATCTGCGCTCTTTTCGGTGAAGCAAGTTCCATGTGTTTCTTTCCTTAGTTACCTTCGTCCTTCACAGGTAAATATGACACGACGTTCACTTTATCCCTCACTTGATCTATGTATGCCCTCCTTGGCTTCCCTCTCTTCTGTATCTTTCGACTTTCCCTTCTATGATGGTTTCGTATCGTACCGTAACAGGTGTCCCAACATGATCTCTCTTCCATTTTCAATTATTCTTTATAGGCACCACTTTAGCACTCTTTCTCATTCATTCATTCATTTCTTTAATCCTGAATCCTATTTATTAAGACCTCCTGCTCACATGGCTCTATTGATGCACTGGACTGCACTTCTTCTTCTTAGTCGTTTCACTATTGACCGAGTGGTCGTGGTCATCATCGGATGGTTGGTTGGATGGATGGTTAGCTTCTAACTAACCCACCAGCACCTCTACGTAACCCTTAAGGTGGGGTCTTGTAATTGCAACTAAAAATATTGAAGTCATAACTTCATCATCTGATAATTCTATATATATATAGGGAAATATGTTTTTCTGTAAAATTATGCATAAGTCAAATTTTATGTAGATTTTATTCTACTGTCATAACAAAGAAAAACTCTGAAGAATAAAGAGCTATTGCCAATAGTTCTGACAAAGGCAGCAATAGTTGCAATTACCCCTCCTGACCAGTAATTGCAACTAATCGTTTTATCTCCACATTTTTCTATGTGTATTGTCTATGTGTGTATTTTAAACACAAAGACTAAGAGAATCTTCATAGGATTGTGACACATATCTCCTTGTAACTACGACCAATTTCGCATAAACATACTTTTTTGCCGTGGGTCTGGTAATTGCAACTAATTTCTCAAAAATAGTGATGGGAACCTTACCGCAATTTTATCGACAGTCATGTAGTGTCTGCCATCGACACGCCAAGAAGACCATGGTAGCAGAAATAAAACTCAGGGATAAACTGTTATTTTTAAAATCATATATTTTTTATGCAATGTTTTTTAGTTGTTAAACAGACTAAAAAATAATAGCTATATTTTTATTAATCATCATAAAATAGTTTACTTATGCTTAATCAAACAGCCTTTTTACTTTTATCAGACTACTAAATAATTAGTAATGTTACGTAGTTACGTTTCCTAGCTTCAACTAATGACAAGAAATAAGTATTTTATGCATACTTAAACTATTTTATCTAGCTTTATCTTTATTAATCTAAATAAGTAACTTAATCAAACAGCCTTTTTTAACTTTTATCAAACTATTTACTAATTAGTAAGGTTGCAAAGTTACGTTTCCTAGCTTTAATTAATGCCAAGAAAAAAGTTTTTTATGCATACTTAAACTATTTTGTCTAGCTTATTTTTATTAATCATAATAATAAAATATTTTATGTTTATTTATACAGTCTTTTTTAGTTATATTTTGAAACTATTTACTAGTAACTAACAAGAAATAAGTCTTTTGGTATATACTTAAATTAAATAAAGTTTTTGTACTGAATACCATACTAATTAATATGAAAAATCGTAACGTAACGTAATTTATTACGTTTATAAGCTTCTATTAGTAACATGAAATTAGTTTTAACACTTAAATTAAATAACGTTTTTGTACTTAATACTATATGAATAATTGTTTACATTTCCCAAATGTCCATTCTCTCAGAAAGGGTAACTTGTTTACTTACATTCAAATATCTCTACCTTATAAGGAAATATCACAGTGTCTCTTTGTTCATTTAACACAGGTTTTGGTAAACGTGAGATCACATCTTTTTTTTCTATAATTGAAATATCATCTTCAACTAACCTAAATTCTCTGTTATTTTTATAAGATTTGAGTCCTTTTACTACAATTTTTTCTTGGTTGATTTGATCAATAAGGCAAACGTATTTGTAGGTTCTTTTGCCTTTGATCGACTGAAATGCAGCAAGAATAAAGTCTCCCTCGTTGAGATCGTTATTTACTTCGGAGGAATTCGGCATATCGTTCTGAAAAAAAAAAACTTGCTAACCGATCTTATATAAGTATGCATTTTTTGTATATATAACTTATATACTTACTTCCTTCCCTCTTAGTGATTCCACCATCCTGTTGTTAATAGATCTTTTCGTTACTCTTTCTTCTTTCATTTTAAGCATATCTTTTTCTTCTTTCGATGTAGATTGTAGCGGTTCTTGCAACTCTACTTCACAAGCGTCGTTCAAAGTAGATCGTTTTTTGGTAAAATTCACTTCTTTCTGAAAATTTAGTTTAATATTTAAACAACCCTATAAGTTATATAATGAATAAGTAATATAAAATAAATATATAAATTACATTTATATCATCACATATTTATAATAATATATATTTAACGTTATACAGTAAGTACTTATCCTATTTTATTGTGTATATAACTTAAATATACTTACTTCCTTCCCTCTTAATGATTCCACCATCCTATTGTTATTAGTTCTTTTGTTCACTCTTTCTTTTTTCATTTTACGTGTATCTTTCTCTTCTTCTTTCGATGTAGATTGTAGCGGTTCTTGCAACTCTACTTCACAAGCGTCGTTCAAAGTAGATCGTTTTTTGGTAAAATTCACTTCCTTCTGAAAATTTAGTTTAATATTTAAACAACCCTATAAGTTATATAATGAATAAGTAATATAAAATAAATATATAAATTACATTTATATCATCACATATTTATAATAATATATATTTAACGTTATACAGTAAGTACTTATCCTATTTTATTGTGTATATAACTTAAATATACTTACTTCCTTCCCTCTTAATGATTCCACCATCCTATTGTTATTAGTTCTTTTGTTCACTCTTTCTTTTTTCATTTTACGTGTATCTTTCTCTTCTTCTTTCGATGTAGATTGTAGCGGTTCTTGCAATTCTTCTTCACAAGCATCTTCCAAAGTAGATAGTTTTTTGGTAAAATTCACTTCCTTCTGAAAATTTTTAAACAACCATGTAAGTTGTATATCAAATAACTAAAATAAATTAAATACATAAATTACTTTTTTTACTACATATTTATAATTATTATATATTTAAGGTTATAAAGTACTTATCCTATTTTATTTTACTAACATTTATGAAATATGAAGAGAAGTAGGTAATTATTTTTTTTTACCTAAAATACGACTTACGTTTATATTGACATCCTTTTCTCCGGATATTTGTTTTCGTCTTTTATTTACTCTTTCGCTTTTTAGTTTAGGTTTCTTCTCTAAATTTTCGTTAGTAGTTGATAGTAATGGCTCTTGCAAATCTTCGTCAAAGCTCTCATCACACAACAATCTTTGAGCAAAGGCAGCTAAATCTTCATCATCAGAATCATCCATCGGTGTGTATGAACAATCGCTTTCACTGTCCGATTCCAAATTCTTTCTTTTTTTAGATTTGCTTTTTTTGTCAATCAACTTTTTCTGTTTCTTTTTCTCGTTTTTCTTTTTGTTGTTTACTCTTTTAAGTTTATTGAGTCTTTTAATTTCTTCCGCCTTTTCTTTTTCATCTTTCTTTTTTTTCATACGATCAATAGCTTCTTTGTAAGTTAATATCTCTGCTTCTTGACTAACGCGTTTTCTTGAAGTTTTAGGTATGTCACTACGTGAAATGGTCTCCAAAAGAAGTTCTTCAAATGAAACATGTTCATCTTTCTGTTTTTGATAGCTAGTTGAAGTGAGTTCGATATTGCTCAATATTTTGACGTTACCAGAGCCACTGTTGGTAATATTGGAATTGGTATTTTTAGAAAGTGAAATTAAAAACGTTTTAGGGTCTTTCACGCGTTTGGGTAGATCTATTTCTTTCTTCCCACGATTAAGGATCTCAAGCCACATGCTCGTGCACATACTCGTGAGTGTTGGAACTTCATTTCTGTCCTGACTTTTATCTTCCTGAGTGCCATTTTCTACCTTCCTTCCTTCTTCAGCATTATTATTGGCAACGCTATGAGACTGTTCATTTTGTTGGCGAATATGTTCTTCCCATTTTGACCATGAAAGCTTGTCAAACTTTTCTTTTGGAATTGTATCACGATTCAACGGATATATACCAGATTTTCTAAAGCCATTTTGAATGATAACTGGGTTCAAATCATTCCATATCTTAGTTATGATCCTGGCAAATTCTGGTTTTGGAAGCTTTGCACCCACATGGAGTCTTTGCCATTTTACCAATTCACTGTCCCAGTTGTCTTTCATAGGTTTCATTGTGCTGCAGTCTAATGGTTGCAGAATATGGGATGAGTGAGCCGGCAGTTTAAGAACTGTTATCTGGTTGGCCATTAGAAGTTCTATAACACTCAAGTCTACATGTGTTGAATGGCCATCAAATATTAATAAGACTGGCCTTTCCGGTCCAATTGCTGGTATGAAAACCTTTGCGATATAATTTTCGAATATTTTGGTTTCCATCCACCCCTTACGGCTTCCAACATACGCTGTATTAACATTTTCGTTTTCGAAAAAGCAATTCGACCCTAGTTGTTTCCCCTGAAATACTATCAAGGGAGGGATCTTTTTACCGAGCGCATTTGAAGCTAACAGTACAGTGGTGTTATTCCTTCCAGGGGACGCAGTTGTTCTAGTAGAAGGGTACCCCTTCAGGCCAACAACTTTAGTCTTGGTGGGGTCGTTGCAGAAGCTGGTCTCATCTAAGTTATATATATGTTGGGGTTTGTCTTCTAGTTCCAGTTCCTTCGTTATGCGCTCCAACAAATCAAAATAATTGTTAACAGTGAAAGGATTGCAGGCTTTTTTCCTGGCAACCTCTACGGACTGTGGTTTTTTGACACTTAATCTGTGTCGCCTTTTAAAACCCCGAAACCATTCTTTGCCAGGGTAATCATCTTTGAAACGAGTTATGAGTCCGTTCCTTTGTATATAAGCACATATTAATTGTTTAATCTCCTTTGATGTAAGCGGAAACTCACACTTTTCCATTTCGTGAATAAGAGCAGCCACTCTGCTTTCCCAAGCTGTAGATAATTCAGTAGGCCTGCCAGGCGTCGTTTTTTTGGCACCACGCGTTCCGTATACACGGTGAATTATAGTTGATCTTGGTATATTATATCTTTCTGAAGCTTGATAGCTGTTCATTTTTTTGTTTTGTACATTTTCGATTGCTTCCATTAAGTCATTAAGAGAATATTTTGCTTTTTTTTTACGTGTTGACATCTAAAAAAATATTTTTTATAATATATTAAAAACCAGTTGTATGAATCAAGTAAGTATAGTGCCTAGTTTCATCAAATTCCATTCGATCATTAAGCGGTAGAAACATAGAAAATAGCAAACAGGCGATACTTATTTATTTATTTAACCATTCGTTGTACACAATAAACTTATGAACAAAAACTACATGTAGAAAAACGACACAGCAGGCCCTGCTTATTTCTACAAAAAAACCTGTTACAGCAGAACTAAGTAAGTGAAAAGGCAATAAAAGATACGCGGATACAAATAAAAAGGCGGATAAATATGTATACATACCGGCACAATTAGCGGAATCTTTGTACCCCAAAATAATGTACACCCGGTCCGTCGTGGGTAAGAAGAACAAAATTTAACAATATTACCAATTTTGGATCTTTTTTTTGTGAAACTGTTCATATCAGCTAATTGCATATTTTTAAATTTCCATGCTTTTAATAAAAATAAGCAAAATCATACAACAAATTTAATATTAAACCATGGACATATTAATTTGGTACGTTGTATCTGATAACATTTTCATGAAAAATAAACGTAATTATCTTGTAACCACCCTTTTCTTAAGTTACGCTAAATGTGCCGGTGTGTTATGTTATTAGTGATTGTACCGATATATTCGTGTTCACTGCCACATCACTAGCTTTTTCAAATTTCATACAAAAATTGGCAGCTAATTGTAACTAACCTAAAAATTGCAAAATAGTTGCATTTACCAGACTTTGCATTTTTTGTCTGGTAAATGTAACTACAGAGAAAACTCGGAAAATATTCATCGTAGAATAAAACAAATACAAACAAAATGACTTACCGTGATTAGTTACAACTTTTCTTGTGAAAAAACTTGCGAGGAACCACTAAAAACTATTTTTTAGAATAAAAATGCGCACCGTGTCCATCCGACGCCAGCAGACTCAAAATGGCGGATGACAAAAAGCTTTATAACTCCCACAATTCTTGAGCTTGCAGCGCCATCTACATTTTTGAGGTAGAACTTTTAGTATTAAATTGAACGAGTCTGTCGTTTTACAATAAAGTAACCCTAGAGGGAGTTATTGAAGTTAGTTGCATTTACCGAATAGTTGCAATTACAAGACCCCACCTTATATCCGTCCTGGTTTTAACATGGCCTTTAGGCTCTTTTTACTTTTTTAATTTTCTTCAAAAAGGCCTAGGTGTCCGCCACTGGGGGACTTCCTCTTTAGGCTGACGTAGTCGGCTCAATAGTCAAATAAAGTACCAAAGCATTCAGTGTAAAGAGGAGCACAGCCATGCAGCTATACAATGGGATAAAAAATACAAAGTGCGCCGCCGCAATGCACCTATATGGCGCATGTCGTCAGGTAAGTTATTCAAATGAAGTTCTACTCGCGTTACCGTGCTCGGCGGTGACATATTCGATAATTTATACTGCTAATGGAATCGTATTCTGTACATTCGTTCATTTATTTGTTTTTGAGCTCAAATGGATGGGCTTGTCACGACAAATGTACAAATATATGAGCAAAGGACCCCGCGCCAGAAATATACTTCTAAGAAAGTTGCACCCTTATAAAAAAAATGAGGACACTTTAATCTACATCATACCTACAAAAATTTCGTGAGATTTGACTGAAACTAATTTTTCCTTATGTTTGCTACGGGGTCCTTTATGAAAAAAAAAAACAGAAATTGCTAAGCAGACACAAAAGTAGACGGCATTTGTGGTGGATAAGGGGAAAGACTTTTGCCTAGTATAAGTCACACGCCGGTGCAACGTTTTAGACATAAGTACATATTTATAAGATTAAGCCAAGAAACTTGAGCGTTATAAAGAAAAAGTCGGACCAAGATAACTCTGCATGGCGTTTGCAATAACAATGTCATCATTAATGTAAAATTTCTATGAAAATATGTTGTTTATAATGAGACCTTTGTTCTGTTCAAGTCGGTATAAAGTTAGCTTAGACGGACTCTAAAATAATTCTTAAAATTAAAATGGGTGTAGTATTCTTCTAGCTATTGATTATTAATAGTAATTTAACCTATTTATTGCCAGGTACCTAACAAATCCCACATAAATCGCAACACCTTCAAATAAATAAATTGTCATTTTATTTCCTACAAAACCGTTTATATTTAAAACGAGAATAGTAAAATGTACAGAATAGCAGACCACATGAATAAGACACAATGACATGGCAGTTCGAGGCTCGCTTCCATGCTCGCGCATAAAGAAACAATCGGCGATCCCTCATGACATACGACTTGTATGGAACAAATAGTAACGTAATTACATGTAGGTGGCGTTTACTTCAAGGCATACTGAAGATACGTTGCGATGTATTATAATTTATTAATAGTTTTATAAAGATAGGCACAAATAGACTAAGCCCCACGGTAAGCACAAGAAAGCTTGTATTGTGGGTACTCAGACAACGATATATTTATATAATATGTATAAATATTTAAATACATAGAAAACAACCATGACTCAGGAACAAATATCTGTATCATCATACAAATAAATGCCCTTACCAGGATTCGAACCCGGGACCATCGGCTTCATAGGCAGTGTCAATACCCACTAGGCCAGACCGGTCGTCAAAAAATTATGTTCCGTTGCACACAATATCTTTTCTAAGACAGCAGCAAACGTTCCGTATTTACCCAATTCTGAAGAATGTATTTTTTTTTATGTGGAACGCAAATGAAATTACTTTAAAAACCCGTGGGGATCGGATCAAAAACTAATTGTAAGTAATTAAGTACCTAATTAAACTCACGCTCGACTGCATATTACTTATAGGTTTTCGTATCATCTATAGGTAAATAACTATTTTAAGTAATTTTTTTCAAAAATTTTAGACACAGTATTTTTGGAGATAAAGGGTGTCCCTTTGAATAGTCGGGCAGGCAGACAGACAGAAGCACGAGTGATCCTATAAGGGATCCGTTTTTTCCTTTTGAGGTACGGAACCCTAAAAATATAGGAGAAAACAGAGGCGACGGTATCTCAGTCTTATCTTTGTACCAATTTTACGGGCGTTTAATCATTACGCTACAATTTAAAAACCAGAAATCAATCAGAACTTCAAAGACTGATACGTGTAAGTGCGGCTTAACGTCTACTGTTTCACGACTCATCAAGTCGATTACTCGGTGACAAGTAATTAGGAAGTAATTAGGCGACAAATTACGGAGATAAGAAACTTTCTTTCCCAAACGGTGGATTGATTGGGTTAATGTATGTAGATATTCCACCTACGGATTCAGGTAATTTTATAGAGAAATTATTATGCATTTAAAAATCTTACGCAACCTAATTAGGGGTCATCCATTAATTACGTCACACGTTTAGGGGGAGAGAGGGGGTCAAGAAAATGTGACATATTGTGACATGGGGGAGGGGGAAGACACAAACTTTGTGACGTCACTTTAACTTCATCAGTAACCGAAAATTTATTTAAATTATTTAGTTCGCTGTACATTTAAATAACAAGTTTTTAAAACGAAAATAGTTTTTAATCGTTTAATTTTCTTTCCTAATCAGTTTTGGGTTATAAAATTACTAATATTTATATCGTCAAAAATATTTTGATAAAATATTAATAATACTTAGGTACTTACTTAATTCGATTTGGCGATTTCGTAGAAAAAATGTGACGTCACACTAGGGGGGGAGGGGTTTGCCAAATGTGACCAAGTGTGACAAGGGGGGGGGAGGGGTCATAAAACCTAGTAATTGGTGTGACGTAATTAATGGATGACCCCTTACTAATTTAACTTTGACACCGAATGTACATTTGTATTAATCGATTACAGACATTATCCGTTAGCTATTCCGTAAAAGGAAAACAAATTATATTTACGTTTTGTAAAGTAAAGTTTATCTGTTCCAAGATCGAACTAAGCCGTTTATGAATTTGACCGCCTTCGCTTTTTAGGGTTCCGTACCCGAAGGGTAAAAACGGGACCCTATTACTAAGACTCCTCTGTCCGTGTGTCTGTCTATCACCAGGCTGTATCTCATAAACCGTGATAGCTAGACAGTTGAAATTTTCACAGATGATGTATTTCTGTTGCCGCTATAACAACATTTAATACAAAACAGAATAAATAAAGTGGGGCTCCCATACTACAAACATGATTTTTTTGCCGTTTTTTGCGTAATGGTACGGAACCCTTCGTGCGCGAGTCCGACTCGTACTTGGCCGGTTTTTATTTTTACTATATTAATACAATACGGGATATTATGACAGCTCGTTTTTTGGCAGTTGCTCAAATTTGTTCAAGTTTTTACGCGCGCAAGATGTTTTATTTTAAAGTGTGTTATAAAAAAGGTTGACAGGTTTGTATGATAAATATAATTAGTAGATTTTAACGTTAAACGTTTTTTGTGATTTATTTATTTTATTCAGGTAAATACAACACAATATCTAAGCTTAATTACAAAAGTATTGTTAAACCAGTAAGGTTTGTCTCGATACTCCATCCGCGGTAGATTTTATATAACAATAAAATATCTTTTAACAACAACTTAAGAAACTTGGCTACGCCATTGTGATTTCATACATTTTTATAATTAATTTTAAACTTATTCATAATATATCATACACACCACTCGAACGCATCTTTTATATATATCATACCTGGCAACATCCTTTTCCAACCCCCGCACTCCCTTCACCTCCAACCGCCAGTGCAAAATAAAATCTCATCGCGGGCGCGTCCAAAAAGTTTGCATTCCTCTAATTAAACTCAAAATCAAGTGAAAAGTACTTTAAAGAAGATCAGTGACGTCACGTGCAACCCTGTGCTTGTGAACTCATCGAAGTGTCGTGTTTTTGCCGAAATACGAACTCAAAATTGGAGTCGGCGGTCTACGTGCTATCGAGGTTTGTCCCTGCCACTCCAGTGATGGTCCTTATCGATCCTGATCCTTCCTATATATATAAATATTTCATTATTTCGTACATATTTACAGTAATCATACACTTAAAAATATAATTTATACGTATATTCGATAAAATCACTCAACGTGCTACCATACTTTAATTGGTGCGCATCACGCTTATTTCATCTTATTTCGCAACTAGTTATCATTAAATACAAGTTATTTCACTCATTCTTTAAGATTCAAAGCATATTTTTGGTAAATCGCGCATATTTCAACAAGTCAATTGTAAAATTTGTTCGCCGTTTGCACCATTTATACATACCTACCTACCCGCCATCTTACATTTATACGCGCCGCGCACAGTTCGTCGCTTTCATTTTATTTTAATTAATCGACAAAACTCTCGTTTTATAACTTCACGCAAATTACGCATACGCATATTATTAATTGACTTATTACCAACATGGGGGGAGGCAATAAATCAAAAGATGGGTCAAGCGACGAGGATGTTATGATTACTTTTTTAGAACATAAAAAACAATTTCTGTTTCAAATAATTCAAGACGTCTATAACTTAAGCTTGAAGGTTTCCAACGATGTCACACGCACACAATTCTTAGCTAGGGCTCAATCCGTTGATAAAACGCGTTCAGATTATATTGAAACAATTGATAAACTTATGATTGAACAACTCAAAGAAAATCCTGAGGCTCAGCCGAGTTATAGTATTTTAAATACATTTGACGAGTTATATTGTTACATTAAACAAAAGGAAACCACACTGAGGCAAGAGCTTGAGGACCAAAAGAAAAATAATAATTTTAACACTAAGTTGCCCCCGCTTCAACTCATAGGTTTTGATGGTACTCCTACTAAGTGGCCAGTATTCTATGAAAATTTCCGCAGTGTCATACACACTAATACTCGCTTAACCAATGCTGAAAAGGTCCAGTACCTAATAGGATGTCTCTCCGGCAAAGCACTTAATGTTTGTTCCGGAATAACCGCTACCTCTGAAAACTATGACATCATATGGCAAGCTCTTCTAGCAAAATACCAAGATACTAGGGTACAGGCTTCTGTCTATTTAGACCAGATGTTACAACAAAAGACTGGACAGTCAGTCGATAATATACTTGATAACTTTTGTTCCGCTGAAGCAGCATTGCAGCGCTTGAAAATTGAAAACTTATCAGATTTTATGATAACTCATATTGCCTTAAGCAAATTGGACAAAACTATGATCGACCTGTTCGAACAGGCTCATAGACACATAGAAATTCCTAAATTTAGTGATTTAAAGAAATTTTTAACTGAACAGAGTAAACTCCAAGTACTCCACGCGCCGTCGCGCTCTCAAACTCAAACTTATAATAATAATACTCGCGCTCAGATCACTAACAAAACCGCACCGCAAATTAATAAAATAAAAACATTCTGTACGCAAGTAACCGTTCCGCAACCTCAGACTTCCAGCAAGTCTAATAGCTCTGACAGTGTCACTCAACCGCGATCATGCAAAGTGTGTAACTCTCAACTCTCTCACCCTCTATTCAAATGCGAATATTTCCTAAAACAAAATACTCAAACGCGCAACGACATAGTTCGTCAACACACATTTTGCATAAACTGTTTAGGTTTTCATCATATTAATACATGTAAATCAACAAACCGGTGTTCGATTTGCAATAAGAAACATCATTCATTATTACACTACGAAACCCATTCGAATACAACGCATTCCCCGCGATCAGCTGATTCAGCAAATGATAATAATAACAACAACTCGGCTGGCGCGCGCGCTCCTACAGCGCCGCTCCCAAGCACTAGCTCCGCGAATCTTCCGTCTCTGTCTCACCCGCCGCGTCAGCCGCGCTCGCCTACGGCGAGTGCTGCTCGCACGCACGACGGTCAGACAAGCGCTCAGGTGAATAACGACAACATCGCGTTATCAGTTACCATTCCTGCGCGAAACTCTAACAGTGACACGTTAGTTTTATGCCCGACCGCGTCTGTTAACGTTTATAGTAACAATGAAACGCATCGCCTACGCGTTTTCTTGGATACTGGGGCGGCTACTAATTTCATAACGAAGGCTTGTTGTGAACGCTTAAATTTAAAAATAATTCCCGCACCCGCTATTATTAATGGCATAGGAAAAATCAAAGACCGCACGTTTGGAATAACGCAACTCACAATACACTCTCGATTCGACTCACGCTGTTCCTATACCGTTTGCTGCCGCGTTATGGATGAAATTACGGATATTTTACCTAGCGCCGAGCTAGAAACCACGCAATTAGACCATCTTCAAGGCTTGCCGATGGCCGATGACGAATATTACTTGCCGGGTGAAATAGATTGTTTGATAGGTAATGAACTATTTCCCACGTTACTCGGACCAGGTAAAGTGACCTCGCCGACCTCCTCGGTTGTAGGTATTGAAACTACTCTAGGATACATCGCCGGAGGAAGGGCGCAATGTTTTCCTAACTCGCTCGAAAATGAAACTCGCTCATTAAACGCTCACAATTTGGAAAAGTCTTTCTTTTGCCAAACTGAAGATTTCTGTCTCGATCAATTAACGCAACGCTTTTGGGAAATTGAAAATGTCCCAGAAAAAATCCATTTTAGTCCAGATGACGAAGCATGTGAAAAACATTTTCAATCAACTTACACGCGCGATGACGACGGTACCTACACCGTTGCTCTTCCTTTCAAACACTCGCCTGCCGAATTAGGATCCTCTTATGCTGCCGCGAAGCACCGCTTATTAAATTTGGAAAAGAAACTCGACTCAACTGGATTACGGTCAGATTATAACGCAACTATTCAAACTTACATAGATCAAGGTTATTTAACAAAGGTCCCAAATGATTTTCAAACCACTGATTCTTATTACATTCCGCATAGAGCCGTTTATCGTCCAGACAAAGAAACTTCAAAGACGCGTATCGTACTGAACGCTGGTTGTAAAACCACCTCAGGAAAATCACTTAATGATTTACTATATGTAGGCCCAGTTCTACAGAATAATATTTTCGAATTGTTGTTAAATCTTCGCATGTTTTCAATCGCAATATCCGCTGATATCGAAAAAATGTATTTTCAAGTGAAACTTTCTCCTGATCATCACTCATTCCAAAGAATTTTATTTAGGTTTGACACCAATTCACCGATTGAAATGTATCAATTTAATAGGGTCTGTTTCGGTGTTTCCAGTTCGCCATATTTAGCTTTGCGTGTCGTGCGACAACTTGCCGCAGATAGCCGCGATTCATACCCGCTCGCCGCTTATGAAGCCGAAAACCATATGTACGTCGACGATTATGTTAGCTCCGTGGATAACGTAGATACGGCAGAAAAAATATATAAGGAGATGACCGCTATGTTCAAATCGGGAGGTTTCAATTTAGTTAAATGGATTTCAAATGATACTCAACTCATGTCGCGCGTCCCATCCGCACTAAAAAGCCCTCTCGCTGTCAAATTTGATGACGATCCCAACGCTGACACTAAAATCGTAGGTATGCAGTGGCAGCCGACTGACGATAACTTTCATTTCAAAACAAACATAGATTTTCCAGAAACTTGTACTAAACGCTCGATTCTATCTGTCACCGCGCGCTTATTCGACCCGCTAGGTCTAATTAGCCCGGTTGTAGCTTACATGAAATTACTCATTCAAGAATGTTTTAAACTTCAACTTAACTGGGATGATGAAGTACCTGACTTCATTGTCTCCAAATGGAAACAATTCCACGAGGAACTTCCGCACTTATCACAAATTAAAATACCGCGTCATATTGGCATCACGTCCACAAACAGAATAACTTTAATCGGATTCGCCGACGCTAGCCAGCAGTGCTATGGATCTGCTATCTATGTACGCATAGATTCAGATGAAAACTCAACCGCGCATTCAGTAGAATTACTCACCGCTAAATCCAAAGTTTCCAATCCGAATAAAACACTCGCTCGCTTAGAGCTCTGCGCCGCTGTGTTACTCGCAAAATTGATAAATTCCGTTCGCGACGTCCTAAGTAAACGATGTACTATAAATAAAATATACGCTTTTTCAGACGCTACTGTAACACTCACATGGATTCATTCACCCGCTTATAAATTTCACACATTTGTAGCTAATCGTATAGCTCAAATAAATGAGTACTTACCCGCTTCCCACTGGTTCCACGTCCGTGGTGTAGAGAACCCTGCAGATATTGTGTCGCGACCTGTAACGCCAACAGGATTAGTAAATAACTCACTCTGGTTCCACGGCCCGCAATGGCTGTCCGCTCCGATTAATACCTGGCCTGTAAAAGAATTTAAAATAAACAATAATAAACAGGAAGATTTACAAGAAATTAAAATTACATCGCTTCCCGCGCAAATTGTATCTACGGATGAACCTACTCACCCAATTCACGACCTCGCCGTAAGATGTTCGACGTGGACTAAATTCATACGCTCACTCGTATACGCTTTCCGTTTTTCAAAATTACTCCACTCTCAAGGTTCCATAACTCCAAAGGATTTAGAATATGCAGAATATCGCGTACTACGCTACGAACAAGCAACACATTTATCTCGCGAGCTTGATGCTATTAAAAATAACAAACTAATTCCTAGTAAATCAGTTCTTAAACTGCACCCATTTATTGATGACCAAGGTCTCCTAAGAGTAGGAGGTAGACTCACTCATTCACAGTTAGGTTTTGATCAAAAACATCAAATACTACTGTCCGCAAAAAGTAGAATAGTGTCGCTTTTAGTAGATTATTATCACTCGTCGAACCTGCATACCGGTCCCGCCTTAGTACTAGCATTAATTAGACAAAAATATTGGATTTTATCTGCTCGAAATTTAATTCGCCAAAGAGTACACAAATGCAACTCCTGTTTCAAACTTAAACCGTTGTCTACACAACCACCGATGGGTGACCTCCCCGCCATCCGCGTCTCTCAAGTAAAAGCATTCGTACACACGGCTGTCGATTACGGCGGACCGTTTTATATCACTCATATACGCCGTCGCGGAGTTAAAAGCCACAAGGCTTATATTTGCCTGTTTGTTTGTTTAACAACAAAAGCCATCCATTTAGAATTGGTCTCCGATCTGAGCACGGACTTATTTCTTGCCGCTTTTAAACGATTCATTTCACGCAGAGGTCCGGTTTCAATTTTATATAGTGACGGAGGTACAAATTTTATTGGTGCGAAAAACAAATTAAACGAAATTTACCCACTTATACAGTCCACTGATTATAATAACTATTTGAGTAATTACCTTGCGCAACATAAAATTCAATTTCAACACAGTCCACCTTATGGTCCGAACTTTAACGGTTTAAGCGAAACTAATGTCAAGTCAGTCAAAACTCACTTATATAAAGTTATAGGTAATCAAATTTTAACCTATGAAGAATTTAATTCAGTTTTGGTCCAAATTGAAGGGCTGCTTAACAGTCGTCCGATTTGCGTCCTATCATCGGATCCTTCTGATCCGACCGCGTTATCTCCAAGTCATTTCTTAAATATCACTCCACTTAAATTTTTACCCGCGGAGAAAGTCGATAATAATATTCCAAATCATATGTTAACTCGCTATCAACTTTTAAATAAAATTGTTCAGAGTTATTGGAACCGTTTCAGCATGGAATATCTGACTTCCCTTCAACAACGCGATAAATGGAATTCACCTTCCAAACCTGTGAGTGTGGGAACAGTTGTTGTCATTAAAGATGATAATGCTCATCCTATGTTCTGGCCTCTCGCCGTTGTCTCAGAGGTTTTCCCAGGAAAAGATAATGTAATTCGCGTCGCTAAAGTAACTACTTCTTCAGGAACTTATGTCCGTCCTGTAACTCGGCTCTGCCCGTTACCTACGCAATAATCAAATTTAACATAGTACAAACTTAGTTAATAAAAATACTCTTACTATTAGTTTCTATATTAATTAATATTCATTTTTTTAACGCAATGTAGAGGAAACCTCTAGGCGCCCCGAAGTTGGCTACGCCATTGTGATTTCATACATTTTTATAATTAATTTTAAACTTATTCATAATATATCATACACACCACTCGAACGCATCTTTTATATATATCATACCTGGCAACATCCTTTTCCAACCCCCGCACTCCCTTCACCTCCAACCGCCAGTGCAAAATAAAATCTCATCGCGGGCGCGTCCAAAAAGTTTGCATTCCTCTAATTAAACTCAAAATCAAGTGAAAAGTACTTTAAAGAAGATCAGTGACGTCACGTGCAACCCTGTGCTTGTGAACTCATCGAAGTGTCGTGTTTTTGCCGAAATACGAACTCAAAATTGGAGTCGGCGGTCTACGTGCTATCGAGGTTTGTCCCTGCCACTCCAAACTACTTACATATTCATAACATGCTCAATTTAATTTTATTAGCGATTAACTAGATACAATCTATTTCGGTTTAGCTTTTTAAAAATTGACCACTTTTGGTTATAATGTCGCAGTTACTTTGGTTAATATTTTACCTTTTAAGATGTTTACCGTAAAGTGACTAAATATTTTACAAATCTAAAATTTATATTTATAATAATAATAATATTGCAATTTAGAAAATGCTAAATGAAAAGTCTATGAAATAATACAATTACTAAGATTATTTTGTTCTCAGTCATCTACCAAAACTTATGTCCGGTTATCTCTAATATCTTATTATTAATGCTTCCAAATTCTACATTTATTGAAAGCAATTGGTTAATAACAACGCAACTTTCTAAACTAAATGCATGTTGCGTTTTCAATTCGAGACATATGACTGTCGACCTTAGGAGCACAATAATATATTCAGACTCTGTAATGATCTTCCGAGGGATAAAGGAAACGTCTGCTGATTTAGACGGCGCGCGAACTCGCATGCGATTTTAGTTACATTGCGAACTGTTGGTTCCGTCCCATTCAACCAATTGATCAAAAACCGCAATGTAATGAAACTCGCATGCGAGTTCTCGCATCGTCTAAATGAGCCCTAGGTGCGACAAAAACGTTTGCTTATCGGGCCGAGGTGGCGTTGTTTCCCTTCTCTAATTGGCTAATTGGCATATGGTAGATCAGGAGACCCGATCGCTTCCTAGTCGATAATCGTTGCCTTGATGAAATGTTACGATCGATATCTATAGATACACTGAAGCCGCTCGTAATTGTAATAAAGTGCGCTCATTTGATACTCGTTTGTAATCTTTAAAAGGGTTTAGGAGATGATAACGCGCGCAAAAACGCCGATGTGAGTGGTCCTCGGCGATTTTCACTGTGATATCATCGTGCTTTAGTGTAGGTCTAAGCTTTGAGTCAACTCGTTAACTTATGTTTCATTGAAGGTGCACTAACGGTCTATAGGAAAATATTTACGATGTTGTAATGGAAGAGGAAGGGCGTTAGGTACGTACGTGAAATAATTATCATTTTTCTCAAATCGATGATAGCTATACAGTCGAAATTTTAACACATGATGTATTTCTATTGCCGCTATAACAACAAATACTCAAAAAGTACGCAACTATTGGTGGACGAGTCTGATTCGCACTTGTCCGGTTTTTATTAAAAATATCTTGCAATAGAAATACGACATTTGAATAAAAGTCACATCTGAACGAAGATATTCGAGTTAATTTTGGAACGTAGTTAGAAGCTTTTGGACTATAGTTGGGAGCTTTTGGATCATAGTTACGTGGTTTCACGGTAACGCTTTTCAGGAAAATATTTACGTCGTAATTTTTGACTCGCAGAATATCTTAACTCCGAGTCACGTAGCCCCCTAACGGCGAATACATTTTTAAAGCATCGCACATAAAAGGGAATACACAAGTATTATTCGAAAGTGCGGAAATGCGTCCCATATATCAAGTGGGCGAAATAGAAAAACAGAAACAAGATAAAATGCGAGTACATCGCTGTGAAATGTTACTATTCCGAAATAGACAAATTGCCCTTTGACATTGCCTGCTTTTATATGCATGTGTAGTGTCGTGCCAAGGGAATATACCCTGAGGAATATCCCATCAGGATATTGGCATATTACCAGCATACTCTAAATTGATATTTATACCTAAATATAGTATTTATTTTTGTAATAAAAGTGAGTTCTTGAAATTTTTCCCGACATTTTTTTTGTTTGGTAATATTTAGTCTTAACTTTGATATTTACTTGTACGAGTAAATATCATAAATGTTTGGTTAACTATGTTACCTAAATGTTACTATTCCGAAATAGACAAATTGCTCTTTGACATAGCCTGCACGTGTGTGTGGCGTGCTGTAGAAATATCCCTTAAAGTACATCCATGTAACTTGGAATATTTTCTTAGCAACCAGGTAAGCATGGAAAACGACCTGTGGGTGAATTATAAAAAACCGGGCAAGTGCGAGTCGGACTCGCGCACGAAGGGTTCCGTACCATAATGCAAAAAAAAAAACAAAAAAAAGCAAAATGAAAACGGTCACCCATCCAAGTACTGACCCCTCCCCACGTTGCTTAACTTTGGTCAAAAATCACGTTTGTTGTATGGGAGCCCCATTTAAATCTTTATTTTATTCTGGTTTTAGTATTTGTTGTTATAGCGGCAACAGAAATACACCATCTGTGAAAATTTCAACTGTCTAGCTATCACGGTTCGTGAGATACAGCCTGGTGACAGATGGACGGACGGACGGACGGACGGACAGCGAAGTCTTAGTAATAGGGTCCCGTTTTACCCTTTGGGTACGGAACCCTAAAAATTATCCAAAAATCCCTGGAGGATATTACAGCGCATGTCTCTGGGAACTTCCCGCCTGGGGAACATTAACAGGAAAGGCGCATCACTATGCATGAAGGGTTATTTGCCCCTTATTCAAGTTGCAGGGGCGGACGGACGGACGGCTCGGACGGACGGACGATTAGGTATATGAGCTCGTATTTTTGCATTGTTTAAAGTCTGTGTTCCAGGAAATGTGAAGAGGACAGTGGAATTCATTTGGGTATGCTTAGGTCCATTTCTTTCTCTTTGTGGTCGCTCCCTCATGACTTAAGATCGTGGTATTTGTGGTCATCGGTGGATGTGGATGCTCCACACCTGGTCTTTATGATCTGCCTCCAACGGTGTCTGTTCATCGCGTCTCTGATAACCGAGCAAAAGTTGGTTGAGGCCTTTTAATTGGTCCATTTCTAGGACATGTTTATTTTTATACATAGGACATGTATATTTATTACGTAAGTACATATATATATTATTATGTGTAAGTAATGTATGTTTTACAGTTTATATTTAAATAAAATGCTTAAATGCGTCACAAATTTTGTAATATTGCTAGCGGCCATCACTACTCACTTCAAGAAAACAAATCCAATTACCTTTAGCATATTAAATTACCCATAGATTACGTTATTGAGGCATAAACTCAAAAGCGACTTAAATAACTGATCCTATTCAAAATTATTTGTCACAAAAGTAGATATTTCTAAAGTTCTACTGTCATTATTAACAAAAAAGGACTATTTACGAAAATATTAACTTTCCCAAAAAATGCTTGCGTACCTTATTTATTCTAACTGAACTGCAGACGCACAGACAGATAGACAGGGTTCCTTGATGACTACGGACGGAACCCTAAAAATGAGTTCAAATGCATCTTGTGTGTGAGCTTAGCACTCCAACGCGCTCCTCCAACGCCCTTAAAAGGTTTACTTATAAACCTGGAACACGAGTAGCGGCAGAATTAATCCAATCTTGCTAAATCAACCGCTAACTTACAACCGGTTTTTATCTAATCCAGAAATCGCAAAATACAACCATATCTTCTAATAGCTAAGGTCCATATTTCGAGGTAAGAAAGAAGGGGGTGTAAGGATGACGTAGCTTGGTTTATCGACGATGGTAAGGAAAGTTGACAAATGCAAGCTCCTTCCCACGATATGGAGATACTGATGATGAATATAATCCAGAAACAAGTATAGGGTTTATTAAGGTATATCGAAGATATGCGAGAGATATAAGGCAATTCACACTGATAAAATTTGCCACGATAAACCTAGCGACAAATTTGACGATGTATGTACAGTAAAGTTAAAGAATTTAATTTTCTACCTATTTTGTATTTTGTCACAGTGATAATAGCATGAGGTCTCCTAGTGACTTTCAAATTGATTTTCATTGTGACACGGTACGAAATGGGTCGGAATTTAAATTCTTTTACCTAGTTATGTACTTTTTAGTTTTTTTTTAGAATAAATGGAAAGTAAATCAGTTTGGTTTTATGAATCACTCAGTTGTAACGGTATCCGATAAATAGAACATCGCGCCAAAGTATGTGCCGCTCTCTAATAGTTTTATGTACAGAAAAGACTATAGTTTTATGTAGGTATCTGCACAGTTTTCGTTGAAAATTAAATGGTGTATGTTCTCGTAAACTTCATTCGTACAGAGTAAGTAAGACTGTAAAACATTTGAAGAACATCTGCTACAGCAAACATTGTTTTATTTCACAGAAAAACTATTTAAGCTTATTAGAATCCCGAACACTGGTCGTAAAGGTAAATATGAATGGATAGTAAAATAAAGACGGCCGTAAACGTCGGGTTTGTAAATCACGGGAAGTGTTGAGTTGAGTGTCACGGGTAGCAGCGTGCACTCGTGTCTCGTGTCAACATGTAAACTGGCAGTAAGGATGTAAGTACCTACTGATTGTTAAAATGGTCGTGTAACTCGTGTAGATACCTACTGCTGTATTCGAACTTCAAGATATTCACAAGAGACGACACGTACTAGATCCATTCTAGATACGTTATAGTTTAGATATCAACTAGTTCTCAAGGTTAAGCAAGTTTCGCACCTTTACGCATGGCAAATGATGCATGCTAGTCAACGTTAAAAAATATACACCTGTCAATAAAAAAAAACTACACATTTAGGCACGCGGACTCAAACTAATGCATATTTTGATTGATCGCAAATCGCCTGTCTAGTCATATAATATTAGAAAAGTAATTAGTCTACTCGTCGGTAACTCGACAAAAACCATCCCATCTCTATTCTAAATAATTAGACAACACAAAAACTTATTTAGTATTCATGTATTCGGGACACGAATGACACAGCGACGCCACGTAGACTTTAAAAAGTAAAATAAAAAGCAATACACTCACCATAATAGTGGACCTACATATCTTGAATATAGATTAGCAATGGACAAAAAACCAAAGTATTCACGCCTAAATAATGAAGCTAGATAGACAAGCGTGGATAATATTAAATTTATCACCTTGCGGTGATTGTTTTCTATGGAATTCTTATGGTTTGGATTAGATGGATTGGTATACGGATGTCCGCTCGGCGCGGGGGCAAGAAACGGGCGCTCGCATGCGTGTGCTGTTGTAGGTAAAATCCCTCGCACGCGTCCGCGCCATTAAGAGCTGATGCGCATGCGATTTTAGTTACATTGCGGACTGTCGGTTACGTCCATTTTCTGTGATTTCAACCGACCCATCAATAACCGCAATGTAATGAAACTTGTATGCGAGTTCTCGCATCGTCTAAATGAGGCCTTAGGGTTATTCATACTATTTTTCGTTAACCTAACCTGTTCACCCACTTCGGGCAACCGCGCCTGTTAGCGGACGCCCTACAAGGTATACGGACGATGTTACAAATGCCGCGATGGTAGGCAAAGATGACAGTTGTAGAGGTAGGACAGTGGAGTCTCATCTGGCTCGAATTCAAATCACCCTTAGGAACAACATTGAATTTCCCTTTGTATCTTTTTTAAAACAAACTAAGTGTCAGACTGATTTTTTGACGGAGCCCTCGTGTGACGGTTTTTGATCAGGTGAGTTGTAGGGTTAAATTAGTCACTGTGATATCAAAAGGAAAGATTATAGACATGCACATGACTATGGGCCCGATTCGGATTTTGAAATAGACATCTATTAGATATCTTATAGACACCACCAAGATACGATAACGATATGTTTAAGATCTAACCTGTCAAATTTGACATTTGTGCGATTCTGGAGATACTCTTGAACGATTTCCACAGGATATGACTTAGAGATCCAATTCATATCTTACTCTATCTAACATAAAATTGGTTGCCCGATTTCCACTGCAAAAGGGAACTAGTTGATATCTAAACTATAACGTATCTAGAATTGATCTAGTACGTGTCTTCTCTTGTGAATATCTTGAAGTTCGAATACGGCAGTGTATCTGATCTCTGGTCCTATGATATGGAGACTTCGTTTTCGGCTCCGTCGAACAGAAAAATAATACATAAGTACATATTTCTACCTACATACCTGGGCCTGTAACTCTTAAGAAAGCTTTAGATCAATTTTTTGTTACAATTACCTACATTGTGTTTTGTGAAATATCTTACTTTTCTGCTCCAGGTATGTAATATACTAATATACTATCAAGTGCATTACTATTTGATAGCTAGTCAATAAAACTTTGGTACATCATTGCCCTTAAACTTAATTCGACTCCAATTCGAATTCCTTATCAAACCCGTCCATTAATACGGTATTCCATCAACGGTACACGACACGCAAAATCTCAAAAGGATAATTAATTTAAATAAACGAAAAAAAGAGGCCATAAATTAAGTAAAGCGGAAAGGGTCCGACGCATATCGAGACCTTTTAAGAAACCTGTACACTCGGATGCCATTCCGAGGGCCATAGTTAAAATGCTCGAAGAATAGCTATTCATTAGTGGGTGCGAGAATGAGAATTCTTCGGGCACTCTGAATACTCCATTGGCTGAAAGGCGTGTATTGTCTTTGGAAAAATGCCTTGGTCGGGTGCTAAATTATGTCGGGTGCTTGTTGCTGACGCCGCCGAGACACCATCCTAGTTCATTACCTGGGTTTATAGATTCGCACCGCGAATAGCTTCTGTATTGTTCTTGGTATTTCCGTCGTTAATTTATTCAATGGGAGGATAGTTTATTTCGATTTATAGAGGCACTTGGTTTTGTTTTGGTTGGGATAATTTGCTGAGTTTTCTGTTGGTGTTTTTACGAATAAAATAACATAGCTTCTAGGTAATTCTCACGTGAAGAATGTTTTGTTTTTATTTCCGTGAAATGTCTGTGAATAATTAAAATTAATTAATTAATTATTAGCACTACATTGTAATAAAATGTCCTCCTAATCCTGAAATGAAATGAACTATCTGTGTCTCTATCTGTCTGTTACCTTTTTACGCTGAATCGATTAAGATAAAATTTGACACCCAAGGAAGTTTTCATCAATCATCGTCATAATTCCACGCAGACGAAGTCGCGGGAACAAGCTAGTGAAGTAAATCTTGATCGGTACATTTTTCGTTCATACGTGTGTGTTTTATAAATATGATCAAAATTAGTACCATCATCCCGAAAGAAGAATATAATTTACACCGATCGCGATCTCTCGAATAACTGGTATAAATGTATCGCAAAAACGCCGGTTTTTAAACGTTAATTTATCAATAACTGTTTGAGCTACGTTTATGAAATTTTGTATTTTGGACAAGCTAAGGGGTTTGAATACATGTGCTAAATTTAATGTGTGTAGGTTAAGTAGGTTTCAAGTTGTGAAGGGGTCAAAAGTAGCTCGAGATGCTTCGTGTAATATTACACACGGTTGCTGCGTCGCCAGTTCCTTTTATTTGAACTTGGCTGGACACGCTACCGCGTGTCTAGATATTTCTAGCCAAATTAGAATTTAAATTTAAATCATTTCACAGTTAAAATTTTGCTTTAATTGTACCCACAACCAAAACGGTCGAATTAAAGGACACGCGAGCATTAAGACCGTGTAAAATTATTCAGTATCCTGTCGGGATGCACAAAGTTTGCGCTTTGCATACTTAAACACACCTTATCTCGAGATCGGAGATCCGAAGATATAGCGAGAAAAAGGGAGCGAAGCGAGAATGATCGGGATTCTTCATCACACGCATTAGGACATTAAGTGCAGTTATATGTACCGCCGTCGCATTAAAATGCCCTTTTGGCTACTTAACGGCGGCGGTGACAATATGCTGTATCTCAAGATATTGGTGTTTCGTGCTACTCGATGAATTTTGGTGCGAACTGTTTTCAAGTTAGTCTATACAACTTTGGTTTTTGCAAAAAAATGTAACAAAATTGATGATCTTGTAGAAATAACATAAACTGTAACTCTCAGAAGAAAATATTAATGGAATACCCCCTGGAATACAGGGAAACAAGTCTCATCTTGCATTTTTCAACTGATTTTCGTGAAATTTGGTGAGCAGGTTCGATCGTTATATGGATTTTTTTGTGGATTCAGTGTTTGGAAATATTTCAAAATGGCGGCCGTGGGAGTTTACAACTCACAGAGCTCCTAATGTTTAAATATCGTCATCAGCCTGTATAGGTAATGTCCTGTGCCTAAGCGGAGGTCTAGCCTTGCTCATATTAAGGTTATAACAGCCAGGCCTATAAGGTAATAAGCTATTAGTAAAAAAAAACAAATATAGTTTTCTCCTAGCTATGCTAAAATACAGTTCTCGAGATACCCAGTTTTGTCCCAGAACGGTAGCGCAGAAATGTGTTTAAATTGGCGTGTTTCCACACTGACCTTGCTTTGTGAGAATTAAAGTTATGGCCCTGATATAGATTTATGTTAGTAAGCTTGCGTGTGTCGGCGCCAGGTGGCGGTAATCGATGTTAAATGTATTCGCGGCGTGACAATTTATGATGAGGCGATTGCTTTAAATTCTTTTGTGTTAAAATCGTTGGATTATAAAATAAAAGTGAAATTGCCATTCAATGCGAAATTAAAGTGTCTAAAGGTTTATTAACCTTATTGGCAAACAGAAATACATACAGTTGAGGCAGAAGAAGTGTACAGTCACATGCAATAGTATGTTACAAAGCGCCGCAGAAATACCTGACACGATTTTATTTGTCGAAGAGCCATAAGACCCTGTGACATATTTTTGCGGCATTTAAAGAGTAACATATTATTGCAGGTGACTGTACAACACAAGTAAAAGGGGCTATCTTCGCGGCACGTTCACTACTACGTTCTACCACTTTCTACGTAGATAATAAATAGGTACCTACGGTCAAAATTTCGTTTAAATATATCATATAGTTACTCGTAGTTTTCGAGTAAAATGGCTGGGTTTTATTTTTTGGACAGACAAACGGACGGACAGGCGGACACGGACATGACGAAACTATAAAGGGGCCTACTGATTAACAGTCCGCCGGACGGTATCGGCCTGTCAGTTGTTCGGAACTGTGAAATTTTTGTTGTAACTGACAGGCCGATACCGTCCGGCGGACTGGCGGACCAGTGGGCCCGTTTAAAGTTTCGTCATGTCCGTGTCCGCCTGTCCGTCCGTTTGTCTGTCCAAAAAATTACGGGTTCCGTTTTTGCTACTTTGACTACAGAACCCCAAAAAAGGCATTTTTTAGATTGTGACGTTGATATACACGTACACGAAAGTCACTTCAAACTTAAACTATTTTAACTGTTTTAAAAATCATTATCAACGGCATCGACCGTTTAATTTTATCCCGTCATGAGCCCTTAAAACGTCCAGAGATAAAAAGCGACCGGAAGCGAGCCATCGACATTTTTAATAGTTCGGTGCTCTACGAGTCAAGCCCAGTAGTTTTGGAGGACGATTTTAGAGTTCCGTGACTATAATACATATTATAGGTACAATTAAGGTGACAATCCATTTCCAACGACAGCTGCAATACTGTTCATTTTACTATGGAAATTGACAATGACAGCCACGCGTTCAGTACTGGTAGTGCAGCTGCGGTTAGAAATGGAATGTTACCATTAAGTGTTATAGGACTCGTAATAATTGCAGTGCAGAATTTATTTTTTGCTATTTGTATTTATTTAGTAGGTAGGCATTTAATGGCAACACATTAATATTTTTTTTACAAAATCAAAGAACATTTGGAATACAGGCGTATCAGAAAAATAACATCTAATTTTTTCTTAGATACATATCATAAAGTGAAAAATAAAAATATCGTTCGAGTTATGGACACTTTAACAGTCAATGACACATTCTACGTTTTTCAATGAAACTGCCCGCAACTGGAAAATATTGCAAACCTACCTTGTCATGAGGTAGATCGTACTACTACTCTACTACTTACTCACTTACTCCTCTGGCGCAGCGACCCAAAGTGTGTCTTGGCCTCCAACACGACTGCTCGCCACTGATCCCGGTCCTGTGCCGTGCCTCTCCAGTTCTCAACCCGGAGTTCGCGCAGATCAGCGTCCACCACACCCATCGATACCTAGATCGTAAGTGATCGAGGTATATCGTAAGTGATTTTATATAAGTTCTGTTGTATCTATGTCCTGGCAGTAAACAATTTGAAGTTTAAAGTTGACGCTGAACCCTTCCAACACCTCACAGAACGTACAGAATTCCTCACTCCCCGTACCAAGTAACACTTAACCACTTTTTTTCGTTCCCAAGCGTAACCCGGTGGATCGCACGACGTCAAACCCTCAGATGCCGTCTCGTCCACCATTTTAATTGATCACAATGCTCGTAACGAATCAACTCGCTACGGAAACGACTTTAAACACTACTGACTAAGAATGCCGTAAGTGTAACTGAGTATACTAGCACTTACGCCATTTTGTTAGTGAGACGATCAGTTGACTCACCACCGTGTCTGGGATAAATTGTTTTGTAATTTCTCAAGTTATGTACGAGTGGAAACTGTCGAAAGTCGCAGAAAGGAAGTATGAGCCGATGCGCATGGCTTCTTAGTATAAGCCGATGCGCATGGCTTCTAAGTACCTACCGTTGATTGGTTTTCAATAAAAATAAATTAGCTTTATAATTCAGTAGTTTTTGACACTTTGTTAATTCAATATTTTCGTTATTAGGTACTTATACCGTGTCCTCTCAGAAATCTACAGTATGCACATACAAAAACTCATTCAAACCTAATAACTGTAAACATTACTGTTATGTATCTACCTACGTCTGTCTTAAAATAAAGTACCGTCAGGAAAAATGCAAGAATTCGCTCGAAGCTATTTAACTGAACTGAAGTACTTCAATACATACGCTCATAAATATAATATACTTATTCCATAACGCAATCAATAGGACCACTATAGTCTGTTTTATTTATGAAATACTGCCATCAGATTCTATCATCCGAACTGGATTTGATAATAAGTTTTTGCCAAAAAATTAATTTTTGGTACAAGCCTTTATCGCTGACTGTACTTTTCTTACGACAGACAACTAATACTCATCGAGACAATTCTAAAAACCCCTAACACAATTAGGTTGCGGTGTTTCATCACATAATTCCTATGGCCACCTCCTGTCTCCTTCATCAGATCAGCTCGATGGTACCATAATATTGCATTGTCATCCGATTTATACATGCATGCAAAATTTCAGCTCAATCGGAAACCAGGAAGTGGATCAAATTTAACTTGCAAGATTTGATTACAGACAGACAGACAACGGTCAGGTGAAAGTAAATAAAAGCTTGTAAAAATGGGACCAATTTCGAACTACAATATACCTATATTTTAAAGTTTCACAAATGATGGAGTTCCGAGGTTACAAACACAAAAAAGACTGAATTGATTGCCTCCTCCTTTTTCGAGTAGTTTAAAAATAGTCCTCATTGACTGCTCTCGAGCTACCTGCTGGTAGCCGCTTGCGCATCAGAATGTTTACTCAAGTAAATTAAATTACAAGGTAACGCTGACAGCAGCGCAGACCCGGGACTCCGTAATTCTGCACATTAAATCACCTATCTTACTGCTTAAATAGAAAAGGGCTTAACCACCATCGTCGTAGTATGGTAATGTGTCTTTTTGTTGTTTTTGGGGGCAGTTCATGTTAACATGCCTATGCTGGGGATAATGCGGGAAATTAGTCAAGTTATGCAGATTGTGACTTGAAAATGTGGAGGCAAAAAGCTAAAATATATTGGAATCGACTTATCTATTTATTAACCTTTCATCTGTCTAAGCACTGATCAGTGCGCACGAATTAAAATCCTTTGTATTAAACAATAGGTTTAAATTCGTTTGCACTGATCAGTGCGTAGACATGTCTATCGTATGTATACGAAGGGCACCTACCAAGGTCAATACCTACTAAGGTACCTACTAAGGTCAAGTAGTAGTAGTAGTAGTAAACTCTTTATTGTACAAAAAGACATATTAAAAATAACATACAATTAGCAAGAAGTACAAAGGCGAAGGAGGTCAATAGGGTTATGACAATCGTTCGCAAAGCGAAACGCTAATTACCAGGTTAGCTAAGTTTAACTACGTTAATGTCACTATATTTATCGCTAGAACAAAGTTCAGACAGGCTTCATTTCTTACCTCGGTGAGGCCTTCCTTTGGAGTCAAAAAAATCTAACTTTTAGGCAGTTTGATTAATTTCTTTTGGTATCAATGCAGAGAATAAATAGTCTAATATATACGTATTTCAAAAAATCTGATTTTAGAGATGTACGTTTTTAAATACAGTGAAACGGATGAAAAAGGATAAGTGAAATCTCAAGGGACGAGCAAATTTGTCTCACTTAAAGAGGTTTTCCACTTACACAGGCTCCCAGTTAGCCAGGTACAAATAAATTTCTGTCTTATTTACAGAGGGTTCCATTAATAGAGGTGAGAATAGAGTATATTTCAGTTATAGAGGTGGTTAATAAGGTATTTAGTAATGATCTTTAAAAATAAATAAGGTAAAATAATCCTTGTCCCTAAATATTTTTTAAGTCTGTTTAAATATTTCTTTGAATTTATTTTGAATGATTCTCCAATGGATATATATTTCAAAAAATAAATTAAATTTGATACGGACTTCATTGCGTATTAGGAATTTAATAAATGAAAAATTATTTTTTCGTGTTACTTATCAAAATTTCAGCTTTCGTTTCGATAGTTTTAACTACTTCCATAAATTAACTAAATCAAACTTGAAGTTGTTTAGACACAATTAGGCAAATGCGGAATTTGTGGATAAACTAAGAGTTAGTAAGAATACGGAAATTGTTCAATGAAGTCCAAGTTAGAGAGGTCATATATTGACGTTATCTCAATACAGAAGTCAATTCCCTATAAAATTCTAAAAAACAATTAGGAAAATGTAATCTTATAAAATATAGTCTCAGTAAAAGAGGTAAAATACACTCTCTGTCTCAATTATAGAGGTAAATGTGAGTATAAAATCACAACAACGAATCCCAGTTATAGAGGTTCGTTTTTTCTCAGTAACAGAGGTAATTCAGTGCTAAAGTGTCGGGACCGCATCATGAGTCCCAGCTATAGAGGTTTCTCACTTATCCAGGTCCCACTTAACCAGGTTTCACTGTATAACAACTTGAAAGAAAAAGTTCAAAATTTCTCTATTCACCCCGCGATTTCTGTTAACCCCGGTTTTACGGTATTTCATAAATTACTGATTTCAACTGTCATTTCCCCTTCGTGCTGAACCAGCGTGTGGCTATCGACCATGACTGTAAAGCGGAAAGAACAAGGCAGCGATGAGCTCTATTTATTGTGAATTCAACGGATATCTCTTTCTGAGTAAAGTATGACTCACGCTAGACCGTACCGTGCCCGGGCGGAGGCGTCCAACATGACGTTTTTTATGACGACTAATCGGTGATCACGTGGTGCTCTCCATAGAAAACCAAGCGCCGGAAGCTCCGGCCCGGCCCCGGCTCGGTCTAGCGTGAGTCACCAAACGTAGGCACCAACACCAACGGTGAAGTTAGGGTTCCTTACGGTACATAGTTTTGCTAAGCCTTATGTTTAATGGTAATATTGCGGGGTTTGTTCATTAAATAACTGATTGGAACAGTCATTTTGCCCGCATTCGTACTGAGCCAGCGTGTGGCCATCGACCATAGACTGAGCGGAAAGATGGCAGCGACAACTACCGTTCGGTTTAATTACACTGCCGTTATGCCGTCATCTAGCTAGCGATGCGGTGGTAACCAGAAAACTGGATGTGTGTAGGATATCATTGACAGGACAATATTTAACCTTTCTCTTTAACAAACATACATACATATAATCACGCCTATTTCCCGAAAGGGTAGGCAGAGACCACGGATTTCCACTTTCTTCTCTTCTTTCTTTCTTTTTTTCTTTTCTTTAACATTTGGAATAAGACATAGCCCTACGTGACAACATTTCCATCTTCATCTTTTGACGACCTATCTGGCCTATTAGGTAGTGATCTTGCCTGTCAAGCCGATGGTCCTGGGTTCGAATCCCGGTAACCTAGGCATTTATTTGTGTGATGTACAAAAAATTTTGTTCCTGAGTCATGGGTGTTTTCTATCTACCTATATATAAGTATGTATATCGTCGACTAGCACCCATGTACAAGCTTTAATTAGTTTGGGGCTAGGTTGATCTGTTTAAGATGTCTCCTCATTTTTTTTTCGCCACTTGGCAGTCCTCAACTGTGTGTTTCTCGGTCTTACAGTTCATACTAAGCCTACTACGGAGACTATTAGGTACCATGCAACGAAGTCCTTACGTAACGCTTGACTGTGCGATGACCAAATGTGTCGGCATTTACGGGATAGTGTATTTAGGTAAATAAACTTTTGTATGCTACCTACTTCAAGAACTCTCCATGTTTAACAAAAATATGAATCTAATTAGTACGTAATACGAAAGTATCTTAAAGTCATTCTATGGAACTTGCTAACTTATGTAAACAAACCGCCATACTGAAATCACCATTTAGTGACAGTTTCAATATGGCGGTTTGTTTACATAGTTAGCAAGTTCAATAGAATGACACTTTAAAGCAATATAGGTATCGGATGATTTCATCTTTAACCTATGTTTTTTGTAATACCTATGTAATATTTTATTTGTAATATTTTATGAATTTTGAGGGTCCGGTTTATAAGTACATTGACATTTGTAGTGTCGTTCGGTCAAATGAGATTTAATTAAATTTATGCACATACATTTTGGAGTATTATCAGACGTAATCAAATAACCACCATCATAAAACTGTAAGTTATTCCAATATAAAACGACGAAATCCATTTTTTACGCACACCCAACCGGTCAAACACTGTCGATATTCTCACGAGTAAATATCAACAGTGAAACCTGAAATATTTAAAATGGCACAGAAATCAGGTCAATCTGTTTACTCGACATTTTGCATACCGGCGCTCGCATAAAAACCGTATCCCGCAGTGAAATGCATAAATTATGGTCACAGCAATCATGTAAATGCATCAAATCTGACTTACACAGTTTTACCGGGCCGCGGTCAGTTTGCAGGCTAAATCGATTGAATCCACTTACCCGCCTTACTTACCTGCCTTACTGCCGTATTCGGACTTCAAGATATTCACAAGAGACGACACGTACTAGATCCATTCTAGATACGTTATAGTTTAGATATCAACTAGTTCTCTTTTGCAGCGCAATTCGGGCGACCAATGTCACTTTTACGTTAGATAGAGTAAGATATCTACTGGATGTGAAATTGGATCTCTAAGTCATATCCTGTGGAAAAAGTTCAAGAGTATCTCCAGAATCGCGCAAATGGCAAATTTGACAGGTTAGATCTTAAACATATCGTTATCGTATCTTGGTGATGTCTAATAGATGTCTATTTCAAAATCCGAATCGGGCCCTTAATAACGGCCTGTACATTTACTTAGACTTCCCTGGCTGTAGGTTTTGCCTGACAGTGTTGCAATAAGGGCGTGGCCTGGTTTACTGCTTGCGTTTAGACTGTTTAGAGAGCCCGTGTTTTACTAGAAGTAGATGTATTAAAAACTTACCTTACAAGCGGTCTTAATGGCCGCTGTGGTAGTTGAATAGTTCAGGCTTGCTACTTTAATTTGAAAATAATAGTACTACCGTACAGAAAGGACACTTCCTACAGTTTCTACAAACCCGAAGTTTGACAGCGGTTCAGGGTCGAATCATGCTATCCCTTTCTTATACATATAACTATCCCTTTCGGTTATTTAGGGTTGTCGAAGTTCAAGTGATCATCTTATCTGCGGTCGTGCACGCAAAAGGGAATCAAGTGGTGCCAACCCTAATAATGGCCGTAGGCCTTCTGAAACTTATTTTGGAGTATCATCTGATATTTGCCATTCGTTTTTCGGTGAAGAAACAAATCAATGAGAACCGGAGTTCTAATGGCATTGGCGGCTTTTGTAAATAAACGAGATCATAATCCTTTTGGAAGCCACTGAGTAAATGTTAGGTATTAGTTAATGAGATGGAAAGGCATTTATTAAAGCATTCTCTACTAATCACTTTTTGTTAATACTTGTTGATTTTAAAGAAAAACAAACTACAATTGGAAATGGCGTACCTAAAAATTAAAAGCTACAAAAAACATCTAAATTGATAGGTATTAAGTAAACAAAAATACTATTAAGCACTAAAAATATTCCAAAGCCACTGGTATTGTTTACCATTAACACTTCTAAGAAAATCAATTGTCGTCTCGCAGTTCCTAGAAAAAAAATCAATTATCTTTTCGTATTTTATAAGATTATCACGCTTCGCGCACGTACAATGAGTTGTCAAGTGAATAAACCATTTAGTCCTGAGGGCCTACCGCGAACCAAGTTCAATATGTTGCCTCCCTGTCATACTTACGTACGAATTCACTAGTGCGACAGAGAGGCAACACGTCGAACGTGGTTCGCGATAGATTTTACATTCATTTCAGTTTTTTGCGAACTTTTCCTTTCCGAGAATAATCAGTCATTCGGTCGGTAGTCTTTGTTTGATTCGTCTTGATATTTTTTCGATTAAAATAGCAGGTGTTTTTATATTGTTTTTGCTCAAAACGCGTGAATTTAATGTTTCGTTGACTGTGAAGTTGCAAGTACCTATAAAAGGCAGTATTGAAAACGCTTCAATCTACGTAACTCATAAATCAAATCAAATCAAAGCATTTATTTTCAAGCTATTAAGGCCCATTACATAGATACATACCTTACAAACTAACATATTATTATTATTTGTTTGTCCTTTCCACATCTCGGGACCATGGGATCCCGGACTTTTGGGAGGCGTGCGTGGGGCCGAAGCCAACAGCGCAGAGGCCCTTTAAGACAATTTAATCTAAAGGCAAGGGATACACGTGGCGGATACTATCCCCGAACGCACAATGTGATACATCCGGAGATGGTCTCCGCCAGGTGCAAAGACTATTGGAGTGCAGCACTTTTGTGCTGCGATGGGAACTAAGGTCATGGGCTATAGATTTGAAAGTTGGATGGACTGGATAATGGGCTATGGGAGAGACTAGCGGACACCTGCCGTGACAATCAGTCTCAAAATTGTGTAAGACAGGTGGTGACTCGCCTACTCATTTAGTGGGCCCTACAACGGCCGCACGCACAGTGCGACAATAGGGCAACACTTCGGAGCGGCTGTAAGGTTGTCGAGAGGTGAGTCTGCGGTAGCCAGATCCCGGTGATCCGTTCAGCAGGCCGCCGGCGTTATGACATTTTACACTTCCAACCTGGAGCATAGGTCGCGCTCTTGCGACTCCACTCTGGCCGGCCAATCAAGGCAAGCACAGAGGCGAGGGCCAGATGACAGGGCCCTCTGGAATAGGGGTCCGCGGTGTCGCCACTCACCGTCAGCTCGCCACAAGCTGCCCCCGCGGGGTTATTATTATTATTATTATTATTTATTTATTCATGAACAATGTGACAATTGTATTTGAATATAACTACATACTAAGTTGCTTAAATCTAGGTCCTTAAATCTAAGAATTTTAAAATCTAACATGCAGTACAATATCATACGTATTTATCTAAAATAGTTAATACGAACATTACGAAGACAAATTACTAAGGTAGGTTGTAAACTCCACTATAGAATAAAAGCACTCTTTCAGCAGCAGTGTTTTTAATTTATTTTTAAAGATAACAAGGCTATCGATGTTCCTCCACTCACTGGGAAGCTTGTTGTAGAGCTGCACACTCTGAAATTCTGCGCAATGAGTGACTATATTAAGTTTAGGCTGCAGTTTACAGTGTAGGTATTTTCTTCTAGTACTTACACGTGTCTCCCTCTCTTCATTGGTCTCGTACTCCTTTAGACTTTTGACCAAGTCAGTGAGGAGCAGAAGGATGTACAGACACGGGACAGTAAGTATTTTGAGATTTATGAAATATTCCTTGCAGGACTCAGTTTGTGGAATACGCACTATAGTCCTCATGGCTCGTTTTTGGATAACAAAGGCTTTGTTCATGTTATACTCATAGCTATTCCCCCAGCACTTGACACTATAACGAAGTTTTGATTCCACCAGTGCATAGTATATCATCTTGAGGTATCTTTGCTCCACTATGTTCCGTAAGCTTCGTAAGATATAACAAGCCGAACTAATGGAGTTTACTATGCTTACGAGTTCGTTTTTCCACGTAAGTAAATCGTCTATGTGAGTACCGAGAAACTTTACACTGCTTACGTTTTCTATTTTATCGCCACAGAACGACAGATTCAAATGGTCTCTTTGCCTGACTGTAGACCTCAAGAGCATAACGCAGGTTTTACCTGGGTTCACCTTCAGGTAGTTACAGCTAAACCACCAGTCAAATAATTCCAGCACTCGATTCGCCTTTCTGTTCAGAGCCTCAAGTGAACTAGCGCTTACAATTGCATTGGTATCATCTGCAAAAACTATTAGGCCGATATCCGGAATTTCTTTGCTTATAAATTGTATCAGGTCGTTAGTGTAAAGCACAAAAAAGACTGGGCCCAGGATAGAACCCTGTGGTACTCCTCGCATTAGTTTGATTGATTTTGATTTGATAACATTCTCATATTTACCTTCTACGTTTGTAATTTCCACAAATTGAGTTCTATTGTGAAAGTAAGATTTTATAAGATTTAAGGCCTGGCCTCTAATGCCGTAGAACTCCAGTTTCGCTATGAGAATATTATGGTCGACCATGTCGAATGCGGAGCTTAGATCCAAAAAGATTGCAGCTACTTTAAGCTTTTCGTTAAGTTTTTTTACGACAACATTTATTAAGGTATCAATTGCTTGAGTAGTGCCTTTAGATTTTTGATATGCGAATTGCGTATCGCTCAGGATTGCGTTCGAGTAAAGGTGAGCCATCAGCCTATTTAAAACAATTTTTTCGAGAATCTTGGACAAGGTAGGCAACACCGATATTGGACGATAATTCGTTGGGTCCGTTTTTAGCCCTTTTTTGTGAATTGGAATTATTCTGGCAATTTTAAATTGGTCAGGAAATACCCCCTGAGAAATGCATTTATTATATAGATATGTTAATGGTCCCGCGAGAATTTCCAGATTTTCTTTTATGATGGATAAAGGAATGTCGTCGTGACCCACAGATTTCTTATTTTTCATATTTTTCACGATTTTAATAATTTCTTGGGCATTTGTTTCGTTGAAAGCTATGTCGTTATTTTGCCTCCGATTATTGTTCACTAATATATTTATAGCTAAGTTGGGGTCAAGGAATTGCCCCCCGCCACTGGTGCCTTTGTCAAACACACTAGAGAAGGTTTCTGCAACGTCGTGAGGATCGCTTATGACTGTGTTGTTTATCTTAAGTAACAGCTTTTGGCGATAGGTAGCAGGTAGCTTATTCCTATGTTTGTTTACTACCGTCCAGATTGTTTTAGATATATTAGTTGCATTTTTTAATTGGTGAGTAATACAATTCCTTTTTGCTGCGTTTATTGTTTTCCTATACAAGCAGATATACTTTCTTCTATAGTCGGCAATGGATTTGTCTATACTATTTATGTTATACCGGGTGTGGCCTGTAATATGAGCGAAAAATTTAACTGTAGGCTCTCCTCATAGTGATCAACATTTGTTCAGTGACTTTTGAAAATAACTTGTAGTTTGATTTTTAAAACACTTCAAAGGTTATTCAAAGACGCAATGTATTGCGAATTTTGTTATGTTTAAGGCTTGACAAGCAACGTCAATCACAATGATATGGCGTGGCGTGGCGATGGCGTCCATTGAATATAAGTAATATTTATTTAGTATGAAAAATACTAAAGTCTAAATACTTCATAATTTTTAAAAGTTGTTGAATAAAAGTGTCACCGTTTGAGGAGTACATCTACGTTTTAATTATTTGCTCAAATGCTCATGTTACAGGCCACACTCGGTATAGGTATACAATAATAAAAATCTTAAATACTAAAAAATCATTTTCGTGACGCAGTTTTTATAAATGAGTCATCGTGACCACTGATCATCAGCCTGCACGGCAGTCACATCCTATCTTTCATTACACACCATCCTTTCCATTCTAAAACGACCTATCATCACTCAGAACCCCACTTTTATAATCCGTTCCAATATCGAGTCGACTACGGTAACCAGTCAGTCAATAAAAAGACATGCCGTTTGAGCTACCGATGTCAACCGCTGATAACGTCGGGTTCACTAAACTCACCTCATGTATACCTTATTGCGACTATATAGAGTCTACTATAGGTTAGAGTTATTGTTAATGTCAAGATGAAGAGTTAATTCGATAGCAGCTTTGTATCATGTAATAAGTCTAATGCGAGCCGACGGACCGTCGGATTGCTACTTGACAGTTGGACGTGTTTAGGGTTCCTTATTCAAGGGTGTCATGCCCATGGTATAATAATATGCTCTGCCTGGTACTCTCTTTCCGTCTTTTCGTAGTCACGTGACTGACACAAGTACGTCATCATGCGATAGCGCTATATGATAATATGAGATAGCGCTGTATAAAGTGGCAATGTTATTGTGACGTAGGCTTGTGTCACTCTGGGAAGAGAAGACAATGTTTTATTAGATGGTCTACTATGGTCATGCCGATAGGGGCCTGTTTTTGTGGCAGTGGCAGGCAAGCGGAGGATCTGCCAAGTGTTGTCAATGTTTGGAATTTCAGGGGTGTCATATCCTGCATCTATCAAATGAGGGCAATTCCAATACAACAGTGTACAGTCTGTGGCCTGTACGAGCAAAAATTTAACTGTACGCTGTAAATAAATAAATAAATATTATAGGAAAATTTTACACAGATCAATCTAGTCCCACGGTAAGCTCAATAAGGCTTGTGTTGTGGGTACTAGACGACGATATATGCTGTACTCCTCATACTGACCACATTTGTTCAGCAACTTTTAAAAATAACTTGTGGTTTGATTTAGGTTAAGACTTTTGTAATAGTTAAGTAAATTTTAGATTAATAAGTATCGCTGTTCGTTTTATTTTGTCAATAAATAAATAATTATCTAGACTAGCTTGACAAGTACCTACCTACCTTTCCATCAGGAATGTTGCGGATGCAGATTTTTTGAAATCCGCGGATGAGGATGCGGATGCGGATATTTAAAGCTTCACATGCGGATGCGGATGTCAAGATCTGGTACATAAAAATCGTCAAATATTACAATTTTATATATAAAGACGAAATTACCTAGCACTTACGCCGCCGGCGCCGCCGCTAATGCGTTCCTGTTACCGACTTGGTCGACATCCGCATCATGCGGATGCTCCGCTTCGTTTTGTTGTTGTTGTTGTATGTTGAAAATAATGCGGATGCTCCGCGGATGCGGATGCGGATGCGAATATTCGCAACATCCCTGCTTTCCATCAAGTAAGTACTGTTAGGTATTTGTGGAATTACCGTAACCGTACATGAGAAGATAAAATACCAAAGAATTGATCATAGAAGGTAATTAAATACTAATAATGATGCCATAAAGATACTGTTATTCTTTATTACCTATGTTTGCAGATTTTATGGCTGACGTTTATTTCACGAAGCGTTTATTAGTTTTATTAACGTTTTAACTTCCGTGGTGTACAGTCGCCATCACATACATCGGAGCGGCCGAGGTGCTCAAAAATACTGAACACACAAAAATAGTGGCGTGTTCAGATATTTGTGAGCACCTTGGCCGCTCCGCTATATCTGATGGCGACTGTACCAACTGACTAGAAAGTTATAAACTGCTTCATGATGGTCATATTAAATTTGGAATTCCATATTTCCATACTATCTGTTTTATCTGTATGTGTATAAATATCATACGGTCATCATTCGTTTATTTCCGAATTCCATATCCAAAAGTTTACGGGGTGTCTCCAGAAAACGATCAAATAATTAAAACATTAATTGTATTCATGAAACAATAAAACGTTTGTTCCAAAACTTTTAAAAATTATAAACATATTTCATGTAGGTACGATATCATTAATGTAAAGACTTTGCTTTCACGCTTTAAAAATAAGACATTTTGTAAATACATTGCGTCTTAGAATGAACTTTAAGGTGTACTAAAAAAAAACCAAACAAGATATTTTCAAAAGCAGCAGAACAATTGTTGGTCAGTTTAAAGAGTAAGTCAATAGGTACATCATACAGCCTACAGTTTAGTTTATTGATCCTGTTAAAGGCCACACCCGGTATTAGTCAAAACATAATACAATGGAACCCCGACAACCTTCGTGTTTTGTACCTTTTTACCTCTCTAATACGATTTTTTCTTGCATTTTACCTCTGTAATTCGAAGCCTCTAATCTAAACCCATAGGAACTCCTTTGGTCTATGACCTCTATAAGACGAAACCTCATTATCTTGAACGTTTTGGCGTTTCCCTTGAGGAATTCGTGATATCGAGGTTCCCCTGTACCAGGCGTGGCTCACTCCGCGATTTCGTCGCTTTGCTACAGGTAGCTAAAAGTACATCCGTTCGACCCCAATTTTGGGGTTTGCCATAAGCCGCGCGTGGCGCTGTCGCCACCTAGCGGCCATATCTGTCCTGATCGTAACAGACGCGTTTTGTTAGAGAGTGAGTCTTCTGTACCTAGTACTATTATTTATTCTGTGCCTGTACTTACAATAAGAGCTCATAGTATCGAAATTGTTGAATTCTCTATTCCCCGTCCCGTTCCAACAACGTTGCTTAAAACAATTTCCACAAAGTTTCCCAAACTTACGAAACTGCACTTTGGGCCCGATTCGGATTTTCAAATAGATATCTATTAGATATCTTTTAGACATCACCAAGATACGATAACGATTATGTTTAAGATCTAACCTGTCAAATTTGACATTTGCGCGATTCTGGAGATACTCTTGAACGATTTCCACAGGATATGACTTAGAGATCCAATTCACATCTAATAGATATCTTACTCTATCTAAGGGCCGGGCCACATCTAGCGTCTTTCGAGCGTCGGCGTCTGGTCAGCGCTATGGAAAATGACGTCGCTGCGCAGTTGCGTCGACGTTGCGTCGAGCAGCGGTCATAGAGTTGTAGACGCCGACGCTCGAAAGACGCTAGATGTGGGGCCCCCCTAACGTAAAAGTGACATTGGTTGCCCGAATTGCGCTGCAAAAGAGAACTAATTGATATCTAAACTATAACGTATCTAGAATGGATCTAGTGCGTGTCGTCTCTTGTGAATATCTTGAAGTTCGAATACAGCACTTCAACGTTTTTAACTCAGCGCGATTTGCAGCAATTTTCTCAATTGGCCATCGGTAACTAACGCTACGTCTTACGTAGGCGAACAACGCGCCGCGCCGCGCCGCGCCGCGCCGCCTGACTTTCGCGTGCAAATCGCGCCGCACCGCGTTCGCAACGAGATCGCTTACGTAGGACACTTCTATGGGCATCAAAGGATTGATTTCGCCGCGCCGCGCCGCGCCGCGTTCGCGCGTTGTTCGCCTACGTAAGACGTAGCGTAATGGACGGGATTGTTTTTAAAGTAGTTCACGCTGCTAATGACACCTGAGTGTTTTGTAAAATGCTTTTAACGTACTTTTGATAGTTTAGTTTTAGGGACTTTTAAGAGAGTGGTCTACCGAGCGCGACAGCATTTCCATACAAACGTAGTGTGATACATTCATCTCTGAATATTGACATTAGGGAATGCAAATCGGTTATTTTTTGTATGGTAATAACCGCGGTTTCGGTTAATAACCGATTATTTCCATACAAAAAATAACCGAAAATAACCGATTTGCATTCCCTAATTGACATTATTTATTTAAAATAAATATGTTTATATAATTTGATGAATTTATATTAACCATAGCTGCTATGCCCCTTCGTTTGATTTTGTTTGATATTTAGCGAAGAGTCTCGACCGACATCTTGAGAGACTCTCGCTAGGTGGTTGGATCAAGGGTCAGATGCAGAAGGCGGTGATCTTGGACACGGCGCGGATAGTCCGCCGGTTCCTCTCTCTGCGGCCCTGACCACCGGCAGCTTGGGCCCTGCCCCGCTGCTGGCGGCACCCTAGGTTAGGTTTTTTATAATGTGTTTATACTTATTGTTGTTTTTTATGTGTTTTTGTATTTTACTTTTATATTCATGTTATAAATGACCTAGCCTAAGAAGAAAAATAAATAAATAAACAATAAGAGCTAGGCGATTTTTTTTCCTCTCAAACTCTTATAATTTTGACGACCGGGCTGGCCTAGTGAGTAGTGACCCTGCCTGTGAAGCCAATGGTCCTGGGTTCGAATTCCGGTAAGGGCATTTATTTGTGTGACGAGCAGAGATATTTGTTCCTAAGTCACGTTTTCTATATATTTAAGAATTAGTATATTATATTTATCGTTGTTTAGATTATTATAAAAGTTATATAGCAGTGAAAACAAATCAGATAGGTACATTTTTAACAGGTCCTAACGTCGCAAATATTGATTTAAATATTTTATTAAATACCCATGTTAATTAGTGTACAGTAACTGCATTTTACCTTCGGCAGCTGCGCCGAAATTAAACGTTTATTGGTTGTTAACACAAACTACAATATGACTATTAAAACGTATTGCTTAATAACAGGTTTTGGATGCTGGCAAAAACCATAATAATGTAATAATCGTGGGTGGCGCGTCGCGAACGTTAAATTTAAAATATTTGACCACGCGGGGCAATCAGCACTAGCGGTGATGAGTCAAATATATAGACAGCTAATCTGTTTTTAATACCACATCGGAGGCAAACAAGCGTACGGCCCGCCTGATGGTAAGCAGTCACCGTAGCCTAAGGACGTCTGCAACTCCAGAGGTGTTGCTGCGTTGCCGACCTTTTAAAAACATGTACACTCCTTTTTTGAAGAACCTCATACTGTAGGCCCTCGGGAAAACCTCGGAAGGGAGTTCATTCCACAGCCGGAGCGTCCGCGGGTTTTTTGGGTACTTACTGATGAGCTGGTTCGCGATTGACTTTGGTAATCGGTTTGTCGAGTATGATTGGTGTAACGCATCGACCACTTTGTTAATACTTTCACTTTGCTATTATGACGCAACGACGCGCTTTGTTATTATGAATAGTATATACTATTCTATAATCATTGGGTATTAAGATGTAGGTGAACGGCAATTATTGTATTTTGATAATTAATCAACAATCATAGCCTGTAAGTTATATAGCTAGGTAGGTGTATAGGAAGGTAGGTGTTATAGTCTGCAAAGTATTAGTAATATCGGCCTTGTTGCTTGCTTTAAATTTCTAAATAAATAAATAGCGCCATACAAACTATATAGGACTAAGGAACGTTATTTGAAATAAATTATAACGTTATAGATAATAGAATTTTAAATAAAAACTGTCAGTCTTTATTATTGATTGGTCTCGGGTACTATCTAATTAAAAATAAAAAAGATCATTAAGTTGTCAAACGGCGAATAAATAGAAAATTAATGGGAAATCGATAGCCAAATTAATACTTTCATTTACGAAATTAAAGTTTAGAATAATTTTATTCCTTTACAATGTTAGAGAATCTTAAATAGGTACTTAAGTTACAAATATTGACACAACACTGGCGTGTTTTTGACCTTTAATTTGAACCTTTATATTCATCGTTCGTAGGCAACCATAGACTAGAAATCCTCTAGACCGAGTTTAGAGCAATTTCATGCAACCGATGATGCCAAAAATGCGGGGGTGCGCGGGACGAGGTGAGCGTCCCGTGCCGTGATTGGTCCGTTCAAAGACACGGACGTCACACAAAGACACTTTCGACTCGAACATGGAGTAAAATTACCGTATGCGTGGCAGAGGGGGTCGCGACTATGCTCAGTCTGGTGGATGTCTTGTCTGTGTAGGCAACATACATTTTATAGTTTTTAAATTCAATTTCATCGCTCTATGAATTAGGGTTCATAATAGTGTTATCTTAAAGTTTGTTATTATTTGAAAAGCGAAGTTTGCTTGAGGGGCTATGCCCCAGTTCATGGATTGTATTAAAAAACAACAATTTTTAAATTAATCCATTAATCACCATTAATCTGTTAAACAAAACTTTTTGTTTATTTAATGCAGAGCGGTCAGCTTTTGCCGTGTTGGGCGAGGTCTTGGTAGCTTAGACGGAATAGCACTTGAATAATGATCCAGTAGTCGCGAGAGTCCCATCCAAGATAGTAATTTTATCCGCTTTTTATTAAAATTTGTTAAGATACCTCGCTTATTTTGCAAGTTAATGGTAGGTAATTTCAATACCAGAAATGACAACATGAGTCACAGTACTGAAACATGTCCAAATATCAACGCACGCGCACTAAAACAACAGGAAACATTAAAATAAAATATAACAAATTTAACCCTTTAAATTATTAGTGTACGTCGATCGAAGGGTAAATACAAACGCTCTGTCCGATCGTACGGAGCGTGCTCGGATTTTATGGGCGCATAAATATAAGAGGATGGGCCGCCATGGGCCTGGATTGCTCCTGGAATGGCCCGCGAGTTTATTTTTACATATTTTATCTACACAGATATCATAAAAACCCTTTATGATGCGTTCAAAACCGCAAATTACTGCGAGCATAAAGCAAACAAATTCTCATCTGTGAAAATGTAATACGTAGTAATAACGTCGATATCGATTTAATAATTGCGTACCAATTTGGAACATCTCTGAAAAATATTTGCTATCTGTTTGTTGGTGCTTCGGCGTCACTCCTTGCATCTCTCATACTTAACTTGACATGTCGTTGGCATCTGTGATTAATATCCGCTTACAATGGTACCCTATTCCCTTATAATAACGATACCCGACCCTACCCCTACCCTACCCTACCCAACCCCTAAAACACTAAAACCTTTTTTTCTACTTTTTATTATACCAATTTGTTGACATGATTGATATATATATCATACCAATGACAGTTCCTCCAAGTTGCTATTGGATAGGCTTATAAAAATATTTGAAGAAATATGCTTTTACATTTTTAAATAAATGTATGCTTGCACTTCCAAAAAATGTCTACAGACATTTTACGTGACAGCTGTTTCATATAAAATGAACTATTATTATATAGGGATCATCGTTAGACGCGCGAGGTGGTAGTGAGTAAAGGTGACAGTCCATTTCCAACGACAGCTGCATTACTGTTCATTTTACTATGGAAATTGACAATGACAGCGACGCGTTCGGTACCGGTAGTGCAGCTGCGGGTATTTATTTATATTTGAGGTCCCAATCAGGAAAGTCCCACCTCCACTTGGCCCGCGCACCTCGAGGCCCAGGAACCGGTCGTCATTTTTATTCGCCGTCGCTCGATTTCGGTAAATTTTGTTTGCTTGTTCCACTCTTTGTTTGAGCATTAGCGTCGGACGGGTTATGTATGCGATGTTGAATAATAATTATGACCGCACTGTCAGTATGGATACAGTTTTTTTAAGTCATGTCGAGGAATATGCCATCATTTGTCAGTGGATATGTGTGCTTGGTCGTTTAATGTAATTATGCAAGTTTAAGCATAAATATTTATAAAATATTAGTCTTCTACGTATATAGAGTTAGACCAAGATAAGTCTGCTACGATTTTGATAACACAAGTAGTGCAAGTGTCATTTATACGTCATAATTTAGCTTGTTACACTATACGCAGTGCCGGATTTACCACTAGGCTGAGTAGGCTGAAGCCTAGGGCGGCAGATTTTAGGGGGCGGCAAATTTGGGTCAAAAAAATATTTTATGTGCTGTTCAGATAGGGTAGACCAGAATTTATTTGTAATATTTAAATAACAAGCATGATTTGTCGATTTTGCCGCCCTCTGTCATGTCAAGACCTTTTTGAAGTACGGAACCCTAAATAAGTACCTACCATTTCCTCGAAAATGGTAGGTACTTATTTATTAGCTCGCTACGCTCGCGTTTTCATTTAAGAACCTACATTATTTGTGATACATCTGACTACATTGTAAATTTGGGATGGTCGTCGATTCTTGTATCTTCGTGGTATTATGGGTTCCGTTTTTTTCCATTTGAAGTACGGAACCTAAAAAAAATAATTAAAAAATGTACCTACCTACTATTTTCTCGAAAAAATTTCGCGCTCGCTACGCTCGCGTTTTCGTTTAACTAACTACATTTTATTGTGACCCATCTGACCATATCATTGAATGATAGCACAGAACCTAGTAGAACGCCAGCGGTAATGTCCACGGTATCGCAGCAGCTTCCGTCTACTATACGGCTCATATGCGTCTACCGGATAAAAAGCTAGTGATCCATTTGTATAGTCTCTCGAGCAGACTCAATGTCAGACCCGACCGAAGTCCTTAGCTATGTCCAGCCTGACTGCCAATGCCTCACCTTGATTCTCAATGGCCAAAACCCAGCGGTACCCACCGGTCACCGATCAGATCAGGCAAATATAAAGAGTGTATCTAGAATGTGACAGTGACGTCACCTTATATGCATTTTACACAACATAGCCATATGGCTATGGTGTGTTGTACTATAAAATTAAACGCCTCTGACAGGAAAGTACTTTAAAAAACCTATAAGCAAGGCGGATAGGGGCGGCAAAATCGGCATAGCCTACGGGCGGCAAATGTGTAAATCCGGCACTGACTATACGTGACGAATTTATGTTCAGAAATGCTGATGTCTAAAAATGCTATTATTTATTTATCTATAAGAACTGAACTCAATGTAAAAATGTAACTACTTAATAACTGACAGCTTTGCTATGATAGCCCCCGGTATCAAAATTATCAGTGACAATCAGCTTCACCTTCTTGGCTGCCCTATTTTAGATCAATCTTTCGACGAATATGTCAATGCCAAAATCCAAAATTTCAATTCTGTTTCGGAACGCCTACTAAAAATTAATATGCATACCGCCTTTTCCATCATTCGATATTGCCTTTTCGTACCCAAATTTACATATGTTCTCCGCTGTAGTCACCTTTGGAAGCATCCCACCCTACTTTTAAAACTTGACTCCTTAATTCAGGATACTCTCTCATCTGTTCTCAACATACGTTTTGAAGAAAGGTCCTGGACCCAGGCCTCTCTGCCTATTCGGCACGGTGGCCTGGGTATCCACAAAATTTCCAGTGTGTCGCTGCCTGCCTTCTTGTCCTCGGTGCATAGTGCTCAAAACCTAATTGGAGGCATTTTATCTCGCTCTCTCGGGGCCATAGAGGCAGCACATTGCACCGAGGCCAAGAATGTTTGGTCACTAACCTGCAGCAACACGGACCCGCCTGCCAATCCTTGCTCGCAGAGGCAATGGGACGAGCCGCTCTGCCGTCTAGTACGGAATAATCTCGTTGATACGTCAACTAGTACGGCGGAGCGAGCTCGTCTCCTTGCCACTGCGGAGTGGGAGTCGGGTCTGTGGCTACAAGCCCTACCCTCTCCATCCATAGGGACCCTATTGGACAACACCACCTTCAGACTGGCGACTTGTTTGCGCATAGGGACTGTAACAAACGTCCCCCATCACTGCCGTTGTGGTGCCATGGTGGACAAATTTGGACATCATGGACTTTCCTGCGGCAGAAGCGCCGGACGCATACCCAGACACGCCAGCATCAACGACGTCATCCGAAGGGCCTTTGTCAGCGTCAAAGTCCCGGCCATACTCGAGCCCGTCGGTTTGGCTAGGGACGATGGCAAGAGGCCCGACGGTATGACGTTGGTGCCTTGGAAGATGGGACGGCCTCTAGTCTGGGATGCCACATGTGTTGACACCCTCGCGCCGTCCCACCTTCCGGGCACCAGCAGAGATGCTGGTCATGCCGCGTCCATGGCAGAAGACCTCAAACGCCGCAAATATCCCCTTGGCAGTAGTTATATTTTTGAGGCGTTTGGGGTCGAAACGCTGGGGCCTTGGGGGCCAAGCGCGCGCCGTATATACAGGGCCTTAGCGGAGCGCCTTATAGATGCCGCAGGAGACCAGAGGGCTGGCCAGTATTTTGCTCAACGCATAAGTATTGCCATACAACGTGGCAATGCGGCCAGCCTTCTGGGCACACTGCCCATCGGCAGTGACTTGGGGGACGTTTTTTATTTATAGGCTTTTTATTTTAAGTTTATTTAGTTTAGAGATAGTTTGTATTATTATTTGTAAGCTAATTTAATGTTTTATATTTACTTAATTATTTGTGAATTAAAATTCGAGGTAATTATGATGATAAAAAATTTTAAACTTAATAACTTAATCTAGTGATGAATTGATAAATTGAAAATTATGTAATGTATATAGCTTTGTGACGTGTAAAATTATTTATGATTTTATAAATAAATATCTCAATCTCTCAATTTCATAGAAGTTTCGTAGTGCGTGTGCTATCGAAATCATTGCAGACATATCTCGGTCTAACTCTATTTGTAGTCAGAGAAACGTGGCAAATATCTTCTAAACTAGAAGCACTTTCTACTGTAACAACAGTAAGCAAGATGCCTTGCTAAGCGTTGCAGTATCGTAGGTAAGTGTTGCTAAAGTATGAAAGTGATGTAGCTATTTTAGCTTATAGGAATATGCCATTTTAAAAATTACCCTGCTTTAAAAATCTAAACGTCCCTTATTCTTCCTTAATAACAATTTATTATTTTTTGCAAATTAAATGAAGAGTCAACCCGTTTGTTTTTGAGTATATATATTATAGATAGGTAGGTACCTATGTATTGTTTGTTTGTATTGCGATCTTCGCTTCGAATAAGTATCAAGTCTCCCAAACAATAACATTTTAAACAACCACCGTTTAAATCGAATGAAAACAATTGTACGTCTGCAGATAGTTGGTATTTTAATCGGATATATAAAATAGTTCCGTTACCGTAACGCCCGAATCTCTTAGAAAACTACCGTCACTTACGCCCTTTAGTTACGAGGAAGAATATCGAGTTACACTTTGAACCCGAGTGAGGCAAATAGACCGCAGGCGATGTTGATTTTCAATTGTTTTCCATTTACGTTGACGTCGGGAATAAAGTGGAGGAATGGCAGTTTGCCCATACGTAGTTTGTATTGCTATTATTGACATAGGGCCCGATTCGGATTTTGAAATAGACATCTATTAGATATCTTTTAGACATCACCAAGACACGATAACGATATGTTTAAGATCTAACCTGTCAAATTTGACATTTGCGCGATTCTGGAGATACTCTTAAACGATTTCATCAAGATATGACTTAGAGATCCAAGTCTATAATAGATATCTTACGCTATCTAACGTAAAAGTGACATTGGTTGCCCGAATCGCGCTGCAAAAGAGAACTAGTTGATATCCAAACTATAACGTATCTAGAAAATACGATGGAAAATAATTATGCACTACACATGTAGCAGGTGTATAGAATAGAAGTAGGTATTTGTTCCATTATCGAGCGTAACATATATTATAACTGTTTCCAATACATGCAACCTTTAAATACCCTTTCTTCTACATCTGGAATTTAAGCCTAATAAGGCCGTGACACACTGTCGCATTGAAAAATTGTCGAGGCAGGTCTAGATGTGTGTCTTTATTAAAACCTTAATAATATTTTTCAAACTCGAAAGATAGGATAGCACAGAACAGGAATAATACAGAAAACTGTGTTACGTCTTTCCTGTAGACATACACAAGAGTTAAGGAGAGAAAAATGTACAGTTCGCGCGAACACACTAGTTTTCTCTCCTGTGGGCAATAGTTAACAGCTAATAGTGGGCATGTAGGTAATGATTTTATCATAGTTCTCTAAATAAAAGGAGGACAAATAAGAAAATTTATCTTTATAGCCCTTACCTCTTGTGTATGTCTACAGGAAAGACGTAACACAGTTTTCTGTTTGACCCATGTATATTATCCTAAAGCCGCCAAATCTCGCAAAATTGTATTGAAATGACAGAAGTCATCCTACCTTTCGAGTTTGAAAAATATTATAGCCAGCAAATTGCCAAAATTTAATAAATAATTAGCAGGGCCTGAGGCTTTTCTTTAGAAACTTCGTCGGCCCTAAACCTAATTTTTTGAGTTTCACTCTATAGAAAAAATCACGAACTTAAATCTAAAACGCACCTTAAAAGGTCTTAGAGCCACCCCACACTAGCGTGTCCCGAGCGTCGGCGTCTAGTAAATTCTATGGCTCCTGCTCGACGCAACGTTGGCGCAACTGCGCAGCGACGCTATTTTCCATAGCGCCGACTAGACACCGACGCTCAAAAGACTCGCGTCTTAGTGCCACTTGCACCATTCCACTAACCCGGGGTTAACCGGTTAAACCGTCAAATTGTATCTGGTAACCATGGCAACTCCAGGTTTAACAGGTAAACCCCAGATTAGTGAATGGTGCAAGTTAGCCAACAATCCAATACACGTATTTGGCGATTCACTAAAAGGCGGAAATTGTGGCAGCTCGTCGGTTAAACTGTGTGTAACTGTGTCCCATACCGGCATTTCCAAACGATGCATTGTAATAACTGTCCCACGCATCTTTATACGCTTTTCGATCAGATATCACTCAGAATTAGCCATCCATCACTTAATGATAATGATATTTGACGGCAGACGATCCGGGCTCCTGATAGTCCTGATATACAGTATGTAACTGAACGAAATGCAATTACTCAAACCCGTTGATGTTTAGGTCATACTGAGCAACTTTTACCATGGGACCAATCCCGAAAACGCGGAAAAAAATTGGATGTTACATACATTTTGCTGGTCTAATGTTGAAATTTCCTATGGGAGAGTCAATTTTTTTGCGATTTCGTGGTTAGTCCCATAGTAAAAGTTGCTCAGTATGACCATTTTTTTTTTTTTATTATGAATGGGCTTACTCATGGCCACAGACTAGCCGAGGCGTAGACGTGGCCTACGATGGAGCGAGCTCGCCCAGAAGGTGCCTGTTCACTCTTGATTTGAAGGTTGCCGGGTTATAAGAACACGGAAATATAGACGCCGGCAAGGAATTCCATTCCTTGGCAGTGCGCATAAGGAAAGTAGAAGCAAAGCGCTTCGTGCGAATTGGTGGAATATCTACCAAGTAAGGATGGAAACCGGCCGTGCGTCTAAAAGTCCGATGGTAGAATGGGGACGGTGGAATAAGCTCGTGTAGCTCTTGGGCACACTCCCCGAAGTGCAACCTGTAGAATACCGACAGGCTGGCGACTTTCCGCCGATGGGCCAAAGACTGAAGCTTAGCCGTTAGCTTCTTGTCGCCAATCATCCTCCTGGCTCTGCGCTCCACTGAGTCCAAAGCGGCGAGTTGGTATTTAGCTGAGCCATCCCACAGGTGGCTGCAATACTCCATACACGACCGGACTTGACCTAAACATTAACGAGTTTGAGTAAATAATTGCCTTTCGTTCAGTTACATAGGTACTGTATGTGGCTGTTTCTGACCGCAGACCATTTGAAATAGATGTGGCATTCAATATACCGTAAGGTCAGTTACAGTGATCCTATATGGAGTAACTTTGGCCGACATATTTGGCACTTATAGTAGGGTCTGATAAAAAACCGGCCAAGTGCGAGTCGGACTCGCGTTTCAACATTACACAATTTTTAACAAATTATTTTTTATGTGAAACGTGAGTGAAATGACTTTAAAAAATCCGTAGGTGTCGGATCAAAAACTAAGTAATTCAGTCCGACTCACGCTTAACTGCACTTTTCTAATAGGTAATGGTACGGAACCCTACGTGCCCGAGTCCAACTCGCACTTGGCCGGTTTCTTTTAAAAAGTTAATATTTACCAGTATCTGTTTTGTGTTGTTTATGTTTAAAATATCAGTAATCAATTATATAGGCAATTAAATAATTATTTACTGACCATTGTAGTAATTGTAGTTTTTTTGCCAGGCAGAGTATTTATATTAATTAAAAAATAGATATTATTTTAGGAACATATTGCATGCTATGCATAAAACAAAGCTATTAAATATAAAAAGTTTTTACTATATAATATAAATGCCATTATCAAGTAGGTACTTATTTATTTTATTCTCCGTTTAGTAACATAATAATTGCTAGAGGTACTGTGAGAACCTATATAAAAGTACAAGAAAGTCGCGTGATCACTTTAATAACCATATTTTACGCTTAAGAGCAGAAAAATGAGTGTTTAATAGGTAATTTGAAGTTCATTATTATATGAATGTAATTTTATTGTGAGATTTGTGAGCCGTACAGTGAGTTTCATTTGGTTGGCGAGCGCAGGCGAAGGGTGTTCACGGCCGCCAGTGTAACGTGATATTTTTTATATACCGAAAAAAAATTGCGGTGTTCAGTATGAACTATATAAGGTCATACTGAACAACGGTTACTAATGGACCAACCCCGAAATGTCGAAAAAAATGTAGAATAAAATATTTCATAAAATTTCCTCTTAGGTCGTTTGTCTATAAAAAACTTACTTTATTTCTTACACTCTAAGCTTACTTTATTTTTCTTCCACCATCTCACTAACCCAGGGTTAACCGGTTAAAACTGGAGTTACCATGGTTACCAGTACAATTTGACACTGGGTTAAACGGTTTAACCGCTTCACCCCGAATTAGTGGGATGGTACTTATCATATGAGCGACTTGCCAACTCGTCAAGCGCTTATAATCAGATCAGTTTAGCGAACGTGTAATAAAAATTATTGACATTGCATTTATTACTGCAATAAGGAAGCAAAGGGAGAATTATATTTTTAATTGCTTATTTCAACCCATGGCTTCCGTAAATTTTATTATTATATTTTTTATGAGACCTTAAGAGGGGAGTGCAATTATAAATTAATTTGCAGCTTTTATTATAATGGTATATATAACTTCTTTTTGTTTTAAGGGGCATCGGGGTAACTTCGAACGCCGGGTAATTCTGAAAATGGCAAACAAAACTTTTTAATGTGTATTCTAACAGTCTTTATAATCCACAATAACTACTATGGCTAGTTAAATTCCACTGTAAAACTTTTTATACTTTTACTATTATACACTTTTCAGCTTGTAAAATAATTATCAAACTAATATAAAACCTACTATCAAACGTCCACCTTTTAAATTAACTTTAAACTTTACTGCCATGGCGATAAGGTTAATATTTGAACCCCGTAAATTCATATACGAGTTTATGAAGAATACACAGTTATTCATAGTTTTATTATCTGTGAAAACTATTAACTTGGCCTTTAAGTACTTGATAAAGTAATAGTTCACCATGCTAATGGTCATATTGTTCGTTTATTTTCTGTTTGGTTTACCGTTAAAATAAAGCTGCAGTTAGACCAGCGGGCGATTTGCGATACAAAATATTAATAGCTGGTTTTTATTTTGGTACCTATCGATTTTTGTCGTCAAATTACGGTTTGTATTTTTTAGTGGATAAATATTTCCCTATTATGTACAATATGCGCGCAATTTCACCGTTTGAAATATTCACCGAAAATTCAACGGAAAATTATGTAGGTACCTATATACCTACTTTTTTAATTTTGGAGTTGTGATTTCGTACCTACCTATAGTATTTATCCCGCCCAGAGTGAGGAGCTCTTCAAACCACCCAATTTTTTTGAAATCTAACATCAACATCAACATTTATTCAGCAAATAGGCCACAAGGGCACTTTTACACGTCAACATTTAATGTACATAAAAGCAAAAATAATAACATCAACAATTTTATAAAATAAAACTAACAATTCAATCTAATGTATTGCAATTACTAAGAGATGTATATGGTCTCTTAATGTCGAATTACATACAAAATACAGATAAAAAACGAAAAAACTTCGTCAACAAAATTAAAAATCGGCCCTTACTTATAGTTCGTTTTTTTTAGCATTAGAAAGAACTTCAAAGAAGGTAAGCGATCTTGGCATGTCTTTTTATTGAAAAACGCTTTTTAAAAATCAATAACTATTACTTATGAAAGCAGAAGAATATAAATGATCGTATTAGATTCATAATTGTTACATATTTGCCGTAACTTATTTTTAAAATGTGTTTTTCAATTAAAAGACACATCAAGATTGTTTACCTAATTTCTAATGCTAAAAAAACGAAGTATAGAGTTAAGACGTCGCCGATTTGGGACGCATAAAAAAACGATATGGACAAAATCATAATAAATAATGAAACATTTTTGTACAAAAATCTTTCATTAATATGAGTAAGGAACAACCGCGCTATTCTGTACCCAGCTTGAACAAGTATTAATCATAATCTTCGCGATTCGCTTAGTATTTTAGATGATGGTGATTAGTGGGAGTTATAGATTACTATGTACGCATAAATGTACTTTATGATACACCACGTAATGGGGTTTTAAGAGGGTTTGATTGCTGGATTCTCTATGTTACGGATTTTGCTATTGTACGGTAAGTATGTGAAATTACAGTGATTTTAATGCCTTTAGAATTTAGTATGTTCTATTGAAATTGATATTGTCATTATGAAGAGTGCGGGAGCTATGCTCTAATTTGGACATCTGACTGTCTGACATTCATAAAAGCAAGTCATTTTAAAGGTAAAGACATATTACTTAAGGTACCGTACGGATTCAGACTAAACCAGCATTACTGCTCTCTGTCGCATCGTAAATTTGTACGTAAGTGTGACAGGGAGGCAACACTTCGAATTTCGAATTGGAGCACGATATTCCTGCTGATTGCATTGCTGCCGCGAATTTGACATCGCGATCGATGTTGCTGCCCGGGTTTGAATTACAGCAGCAAAACAGTTGGTAATTGGTAGCAATGTCGCAAGTCGCAACAGTAATGATGGATGTACCTAGTCTAACCCTAGACCCACGGACAAGACTGAACAAATCCTCAATTCAAGCGTCATCGCCAATTATAGTACAGTCAGCAGCAGAAGTTGCTAAGCGGGCCAGGTGTTCGAAATGATCTAGACGCAACTTTATTGTTAAGAGAATAAGAGCTTGTCAAGGTAATTTTGAACACCTCGCCTGCTTAGTAATTTCTGCTGCTGACTGTACTAAAAATTATGTACAAGCTATAAATACAAAAAGATGGTGTTATAGGTTGGTCTTTTTTAAGACTTTGGCCCTATTAAAGGGCTAAAACGGAATGGTACCTTATGAGACTAGTTACCAAAGGACTCCCTTGTTAAACTTTTTGCTCTTATTTCAGAGTCCATCCGTTATAGCGACTGTAATGTATAAACGGTCAATATCAGCCATTATAATAGTTAGGTGTTATTTCATACTCTTAACCTGAGCTAACATTGAATTTTCATGCCTTCGGGAAGATGGCCGGCCGATACCGATACCGATACCGATACCGAACAATTGTTGTAAACGGTAACTAAGTGGAAGTGGAAGGGTCACCGATGCTATCAGGTTATCGGCAGAATGTTTCCATCTTTTACTAACCTTATCGCCTCCTGTTGTTATATTTTAGAAACTCATAATGACCAACGGCCCCAATTTCACCACGGCTACAATTGTCAGTGACACATGTCGAGCGACAATTGTCAAGCGACAGGTGACATATTACAATTTTATAAAATATTTTATATAGAAATACTTAACATTTTGCAGGCATTTTGCTACAATTGTACCTATGTATTACAATTGTGTTGTGAAACAAGAACTATTTTTTCTAGTTGACATATTTGTAGAATTGTTGGTGAATCTTGACAGGAAATGAGTTATATGTCGGAATCTCGTGACAATTGTCGTGTTTCTTGTGACAATTGTCATAAACTTAGCAAGAGAAAGATCTGTTTTTTTCCGATATAATAAAGTTTTTTTTTAATAATACAATGATGGTGGCAAATAGGAATACGGCCCGCCCGATTGTAAGCGGTAACCGTAGCCCACTGATGCCTTTGACGTCAGCAACAGTGATGTTTTACAATTGTCGCACCTGTCACCGTGGTGAAATTGGTGCCAGGTTGGACTGGTGTTTTAGGGTTCCGTAGCATCACTATCACTACACCTGTCCCCTGCCGCGTCTGTCCGTGTGTATGTTTGTATGTTCGCGATACACTCAAAAACTACCGAACGGATTTTCATGCTGTTTTCATGTGTTGGTGTGGACCGCATGTATTTGTAGCGACGCGACGAAATCGCGGAGTGAGACACGCCTGGCCTTACTAACGTTTGCCGATTCCACGCTAGAAACAATACCCCATCTAGGTAACCCATCCTTACCCAATTAACTACATAGGTACAAACCAGTCAAAGGTCGTGCAACACGCATGGAGTCAGCCATCTAGACGCTCTCGTGATCTCGGATTTGAACGGCCTACAATCCGGAATGCGGCCGAGACCAATCCGATGTTACGGTACGTATATCACAGAGCATTTGTCAAGAGCCGGAGCGGTAATTACTCATCGTGTCCGACAAATTGATATTAAAAGTAATAAGTATTATTAGAAAGTGAAATTGAGCTAATGCTTGGCGGAATAAAGACGTATCTGGTGACGCTGAGGAAATGTGAAATCTAAAACTATGAATTGTACTTATTAACAAAAACATTGGTTTTTAAGCCTCAACACAAAACAGATAAGTACAGAAGTCAATCACATGTACGTACTTTACTTTTCATACCTACGCTCGGCGGTCGCTCTAGGGTTGCGATTGTTGCGAACTGACTTATGCACAAAAAACTATCGTCGTAGTGGAACTCGTGTCTATCGTATCGTATCTCGTATGTAGTTGTTTGATTTATTGTTGAGGATGAAACGGGAAGAATGGAAATATCATTAATAATAACATTAATAACTCAAATAGGTATTTTAATTTTAATGTCATTGTTATATTACAAATTTGCCACAGAAAATATCTTGTGACGATTTCGAGTTTGGCGAAATGCACGATTATTATATTTTAAAGTGTAATAAATTCGCATTCTCATGTACAATGTAATAAATTCGCATACGCATTCTCTCTGAAACCACTGGTAGCTTAAAAAACGACAATTCACCGTTTAATGCTGAATTTAAACAAACGTCCACTGTACAATTATAATAACTTTTTGTTTTGTTTCTCCATTATTGCACAAAAATGTTCACAGACGCGTGTTTCAAGCGGATGGCACGCGCGCTCGCACTGGTCCCAACTGGTCCGAGATATCGTGTCCGTGAGCAGTGTCTATGTGTGCGTTGCTCGAGCGCGCTTTGTATGTAGATTGATTTCTGTACCTATCTGTTTTGTGGCCTCAATCTCAACTGTTCTTTCTTCCAGGACATGTTTTTTCTAATTTATTTTTTTCTGCGTCAACGTGCTTTGTTTGAATCGATAATAAAAATAATAAATTTTATCTTCAAATGCAGGGTATTAGATAGGTATCACCTATTTAAAAGAAAAACAGCAATTAATTACGCACCGAAAATTGAATTAATTGAAATATAAATAGTTTATTCGTGTTATAAAAAATCGGTAACAGACAAAAGAGAAAAAAAAAGAGGAACAAAAATAAAAAAACAGAACAGTAAATAGCCACGAAATGGTCCCGACTCAGCGTGGTATTAGCCTTGATGGGCCAACGCTGGTCTTCCGTCGGGGCCATGGACGAGTGAATCACGGAAACGGAAAGTACACAACATTTAAATAATGGACAGTGGCAATAAAACAAACGAGTTGGAAATAAATAAATAACAGTGATTCATTAATATTATAATTACATTTTATGGAAATAAAATAAAAACCAAAAACCAAAATTGTTGTTTTGTATGGTCGGTAGGTAGGTATATGCATATGCAATAAATAAATATCCATAGTATGTATTTGCAGAATTATTTCTGGTGGAGGAAAGCGTCGTGTAGTTAGTGAGAACTCCAACTCACACTTACTACTAAATACAGATAAGCCTTTCTTGAATTAAAAGGTATTTCACGCCTATTTGTACGATACGCTCCACTCACACACTTTTTTCATTATTTTTGATGACTTGAAAACAATGTTCATAGAATTTTTGTCTCAATATGGTGACTAAATTGAAAGCTTGATTTATTTCATTTTGTCAACACGTACGTTATACCTTTGCTGGCGAATTTTAGGTACTTTAAGAGAGACCATCTGTCTTCAACGAGTACTAAGATACTTCGGTCACATAGCTCGCAGAGACCCTGACAACTTGGAGAGACTTGTGGTGATGGGAAAGGTGGACGGCAGACGGCCTAGAGGACCAAGTCCAACGAGATGGTGTGACCAAATATCCGCCCAGATGGACATCACACTAAGCAACGCTTTCCACAAAGCAACCGACAGGGAGAAGTGGAGAGCTGCCATAGGAAAAATTAGTAAGCGGAGTCACGATCCTCAGCAGTGAGGGACCGACTTAGAAGAAGAAGAGAAGAGAGACTTTATACGTTGGTTTTTTTCCCAAGACTTTGAATTCAAGTCCCTAACAATAGATATTACCGTAAGTTTCTTAGTTGTCTTGAAAACCAGACGTGCTCTTGTGAAATTGGCATATTTCTTTCTTAACCCTTAAAACGTTTATGTCACTTTTTTAGTACAGGTACTAAATGTGGCGCCAAGTTTAAACACTAAGTGCAGGCTAGAAAACGAATGTACGTTAAGAAAGTGCGAGAAGTGTACTTTTTTTCCTAGTTTAAGACAATATCAAACAAAATTCGGTTTATGCGCAGGCGGCAGTTAAAATTTGAAATTCGCTGAATTTGCAACGGAGTTTGTTCCTGACGCCATAGAATATAAAGTAAATAGCCAAAGTGTTTTCTTTCTGTTGATATTATTACTAGATGAGTTAGACATTGTTATTTTATATAAAGCCCATTAAATCATACATTAATTCTCAGTCAAAAATTGCGAAATAAATCTTGTCCCGTTTTTGTGACATTGTCAATAGTACTGGTAACAAAGTACCATTTAGCTCGTCCTAAAAAACGGACAGTGCCGGCTTGTGCGGAGACAAGATTGTGACAGAAAACGGACATTGCCATACTTAGGGTATATACTTTTTTTTTCATTTATCGTCGTTTTATAGGCTATTGTTGCGTTGGGGTTATGTTACACATAAGTATATGTATACATTTTTGTATATTTTAGTTTCAGGTGGTTCCACCATCTGACTCAGAAGAGTGAAATAGCAAAAAATACGACGATGACGAAATTTTACTAGAGGCAGATTGTACATCTGCCTTGCCCCAATCTGACTCTTTTTCAGCCAGGTCACTTTCTAAGAGGATGTTTAATATGATGAACAAATATATGTTCATTTACGAACACGCGTGCTTTTATTCTTATTGTCATGCTATTAAAGTTTTGTGCTCGTCATTGTGTATGGCACTGTCTGTATTTAAATATAATTTCGAAGTCTAACGTAGTCCTTGTGGGAAAAAAATTGTTCATAACACTCGACCTGATGACTTAAACACGACCTGTCCTCTAGTACTCCATCTACAAAACTTAATTCCTCTCCATTAAACGCATAACTCGCTTCAGTATCCAAATTATTGGCACGTCTTGAAATGTCCTACGGTTAAAACCTATTTCAAGTCGATGATGAAGATGCTACAGTTCTTGAGGCCTGTAAAATGTAATCTCTACAAAATTCAGGAGAGTAAATGGCTAATTTCGAATCTAGTCTTTCATATGTCGGGCAGACGAAGCAAAGCATATCTACTAGGGTACAAGAACATATTATTATAGCTAATGATGTCAAGCACCGCCAACTAAAGCCTGCGGTCTGGGAGCATGACATGGATAAGACTCTGGTTCTAGCCAAGGAGGAACCATATACTCCCAGAATGTTGCCAGAGGCCATTGAGACTGAAATATATCTAAACTTTTACAGGAACTACAGCTATTCTCTACCACCAGGTTAGGTTCCAGATAGTCCGGGTAATAAGAAAACAAGAATTGTGAGACCATAGTGGTAAATGCTGTGGTCATTTAAGTAAAGTAATATTACTTACAATAATTGTAATGTGTAACTAGCTTTATGACCCTATTTTGCATGTATACGTAGCTTTAAAATGTATATTTTTGTTTAATATATCTGTACGTGGGTCGTTTTACACATCAACACTAGAAGTAAATATAGTGTTATTATGTTTCCCATAAGTTTTTTCATCTTAATAATCTAATTAAACATTTTTTCCAAACATTCACTAGTGTGTTATTGAAATAATTTTAAATTTTCTTGGCCTGTAATTCTTTAATAATTTTTATTTTCTTAAACCGTATAACGGCATTGTCCGTTTTTTAGGACAACCTTGGGAGCAATCAATATATAAGGTTCGTGGCAATGTCCGTTTTAACGGACGTCCTGAAAACCCTACTTTCAGAATGCTTTAAATTTTTTTTTCTTAAATATAGTACTTTTTTACTCATTACTAACCCCAAAAACATTCCACGTGATAGGTGGATACATTATTTCATGTCTTGCCATGTTAAGGGTTAAAAGAGATTAAATAGTATGCTAAGAGGTAATTAAATTAATAATACAATACGAAACTCCGTCTTATAACATGAATGTTAAAATGTAATTAAATAACCGCAGGTATAAAAAAGTAATGAATTAATTAAAGATTATTTATTCTTAGCCTTCTCGTCCTTACACAACCTAAAGGGCTACTACATAAATTACTTATTGCCTCAAGAATGTATTTTAATTAAACAACGAAACATTGAAACCTGAATAGCTAAGATATTAAGTACGTAGACTCACCGAGCATCGGTTTAGTTGGTGAACTCATAAACTATTAATACCTTTATTACGAACTACAGCCAGGGATTAGAGCTAACATCTCCCAAGATCGATCGGTGAAAATTACATTTATCGTCTTATTGAGGATCTTTGGTACCAAAAACCAATTTATTATTTGCACGACGTGACGACATGATTTGTGCGACATTGCGGCCACCAATGTCTTGTGACTAGTGTGGCTACTTCCAGGTCAATTCACGAATGAATGAATGAATGAGCTGGCATGAATGGAATGAACGAAACTTCCATTGTATGAGTGCCACCTGTATCGGTATACAGCCAGAGCCACCATCTTATTGGTTAATATGATACACACATAGATATTTTCATTCACTCACACATTCCATTCGAGCCAACTCTTGTGATCGTTTACAGGGCCATTCGTTTTTTGACAGTTTTGACACATACACCTACAAATCCTACAATAGTATGAACGTTTTCGCCCAATAAGTAAGTCATGATAGTTCATAATAATTCAAATTTTCTAAAGAACGTAAATAGAGTTAAAGTGACATTCCTTTTCCAACTGCAGCTGCAATACTGTTCATTTTCTATGGAAATTGACAATGACAGCGACGCGTTTCCATAGTAAAATGAACAGTATTGCAGCTGCAGTTAGAAACGGAATGTCACTCTAAAGCGAAGGATTTTGTATAGTTTGCCATTAAAATAACACCCAGAAAGGAGCATTTCTCCAGCCATCAAATTTTAGCTGATTACGTATCTACCTTTTCATACCTTGCTTCAGTCCTTATGAATCATAGCAATGATATTACGTAAATATTTGTCTAGGGACATTCTAATAATTGAATTAGCATATCTTAGTGTCTGTCTTCCACCTACCCTCATCCTACGGATTGGGGTCAAGCCCACATCCACATACCGAACTGGGAATGACTCACTCGATACAATACCTATGTCAAACTAATAAAATGTATAAAAAGTTACCCCGTTGTATAAAAGTTCCACCGTTTCCGCCTCTAAGTTGATAAAAACTGGGATGGTACGAGTATAATAATTGCTTGCAGCATGTCGCCTCGGGAATACCAGTTTAAAGAAAATTTCAAAATAGTGACCGTTTTTTGCCTAAAATTTGAAAATTGTTGGTAATTTTCACTCAGAACTAGGTTTATTATCAGTTATGAATTAAAAGTATACAATATACTTATTGTGTCCGCATGGGTGGCTTTGATATTTTTTACAAATTATAGAAGTATGTAACACAAACATCAAAATTTTACAATAACAAAAACATTACAATAACAAAACAAACATCAAAATTTTATAAAAAAAATACGCGGCAACATAACTCATTATTTTGAGTAAAATGATCGCAACATTTTCTTATTTTGAGTGAAAAAAATGTATTACTTATAAGTGCGACCTTCAATTACGCATACAACATAGGACCGGCTTCTAACACTGGTAAGGGTTTTATTTGCGTTGTGTTTATTTATGGAATAATATTTGTTTCTGAGTTAAGGATATTTTTTATGTACCTACGTATTTATATATAATGTACATATCGTCGTCTATTACCCGACATCAAAAACATTATTGAGCTTATAATAAATTTAAAAGTGGAAAAATATTTATTCTAATATTTATTCTAACCTCCTGAGTCCCTGAGGCCTTTATAAAGGATTTAATCCAAAAAATGGAATATAAGAAGGCTCCAAATTCAAAACTGCTTAATAGCATCTTTCGCAGACGTTTCTGTTTGTTAAAAATTAAATTATTGAGCTTACTGTGGGACTAAGTCTCGGAGTAATTAACAATGGAGTCGCCATTAACAGGCGTTCCCCTCTGTCGAAAATAGGCGGCCAATGGTCAACCACATGTCAACCATATGTATGGACTGACGTTTATCTGACATGACGTACCTATACATTTGATGTGCCCCTCCCCCGCAAAAAACGGCAGACTATTTTGTACCGAAAATTTTAGACATGGCGTCTCCATTGGTTATATCCTCTAAGGACTAAGTCAATAAGGTCTAAGTGTGTAAAATTGACCTGTAATGTTCATTTATAATATTTTATTTATTTACTGATATTATCTTGTACTTACCTATTCTTATACTGGTTTACCAAGGACAACCGATCACCTAAATACAAGCTGTATTCGAAAAGAATAACTTCACTATAACCTACCCATCTTTAACCTTAGAACCAATAAGTCGTATCTCCTAAACTTCAAACTTCAAATCCGACCTTTATTATCTGTAACGCACGATTGTAAAACTGTCACGTGTGATTATCAAAGCTCACCCTTAAGCAAACGGACGATTAATTAGGGACTGTTTGATTGATGCTTTCGATTAAAAAGTAAAGGGGTGTCCACACGATTATATGCTTTTTACACGGTCTATGAGTCTTGAGATCGTCTGGTTAGATTATTCGTTACTGCCCTTATATAAGCGGGAATTGGTCACAAAAAATATTTAAACTAATGACCCACATTATTACACTATTTTATAGTACAAATATTGAGGCGTAACGAAAATAAAACCTGAATAATTGGTATATCGACTCAGTATTACGATAATAGTGAATTACTTAATACTTATTTAACTAAATTATGGCCTAATAATTATGTTTTCTCAAAAATGGACGGCAAAGTCGAATTTGCCGTCTAAAAAATAGGTCGCGAAGCGCGTAGTTTATGGTCAGACAAAAATTAAAAAGTTAAAAACATTGCAGTCTCGATTTTGGGACTGCAATGTTGCATACAAATTCCATTATTTGTCGAGTTCCAAACTTTTTAAAAGTTGAAATGACCATATCAAATGAAGGCACAGGCCCATTAAACAGCCAAACAGATGATTAGTACCGCGACTATTTAGATGTCTCAAATAGGTTGGCGTATTTTTGGCAGAAAAATACACTTCTATTTTTTTATTAAAAAAAATAAAAAGGCGGCAAGGGCTTTTTTCTGTCAAAATATATATGTAAGAACGTTGCTTTTGTAAAATATTTCTATGATATTTATATTTCTTGCACCATTTTTGAGAAAAGCACTATATATGACTCGGCTGGAAGGCTACTTGCTGGCTTCGGATTCAATTAAACGGACTCCCAAGGTCGTCCGTTTAAAACGAATCCTCAGCCTGCAAGTAGCTACTTCCGAGCCTCGACAATAATGTACTATTACATTTACCTTGAATATCGATATAAAGAAGAACCTTTTCTCAAAAATGGACGGCAAAGTCGACTTTGCCGTCTAAAAAATAGGTCGCGAAGCGCGGAGTTTATGGTCAGTCAAAAATTAAAAAGTTAAAAACATTGCAGTCTCGATTTTGGGACTGCAATGTTGCATACAAATTCCATTATTTGTCGAGTTCCAAACTTTTTAAAAGTTCAAATGGCCATATCAAATGAAGGCACAGGCCCATTAAACAGCCAAACAGATGATTAGTACCGCGACTATTTAGTTGTTTCAAATAGGTTGGCGTATTTTCGGCAGAAAAATACACTTCTATTATTTTATTAAAAAAATAAAAAGGCGGCAAGTTCTTTTCTCTGTGAAAATATATACGTAAGAACGTTGCTTTTGTAAAATGTTTCTATGATATTTATGTTTCTTGCACCATTTTTGAGAAAAGCACTATATATGACTCGGCTGGAAGGCTACTTGCTGGCTTCGGATTCAATTAAACGGACTCCCAAGGTCGTCCGTTTAAAACGAATCCTCAGCCTGCAAGTAGCTACTTCCGAGCCTCGACAATAATGTACTATTAAAGAGCAGTAATAAAGAATTTGAGAGTAAATAAAAAACAAATGAGTACTTACCTAAAATGCTATTACCTACAAATTATGATTTTACATTTGATATACCCAGACCAGAATCGCAAGCGTTTTGGAACAGTATTCTAACTTCCTTCAGATGTCGTTTGGATGTCAAGTGTACATTCGAATTGGCCGTCTAAAGGCTCATTTAGACAGTGCGAGAACTCGCTTGCGAGTTTCATTACATTGCGGTATTTGATTGGTTTTGGTTGGCTGAATTGGATGTAACCAATAGTCCTCAATGTAACTAAAATCGTATACGAGTTCGCGCGCCGTCTAAATCAGCCATTATGGCAACAAGAATACTAAAGTAATATCAAACTAAGTGCAGATATAGATTTGCTCATGCCAATGCCGCTCATTCGTCTGTACAGAGCTTTACAACACCGATAAATTCCAACCCTTTTTAAAGGCTGAACCCCATAAATAAAATGACCATGTATAATTGTATATCAAAGTTACTGATATAATTCCACCATAGAACCAAAAGGTTTAAGTCAGCAGTCTGACAGTATATTCTTCTGACCTTTTATTACTGGTTATAGCAATTGTAAATCAACCGGTAATCATACGTATGCTTTGACAGGTGAAAAGACATCTGCCGTGAAATAACTATTGTTTGAGTTTGGATAGTCTTAATCAAATTAATGTAGTCGACCACCTTTGTGTCACAGTATAATAAAGAGTACTAACGTACAGTATGGACACTCCCTGCCTCCCGTTGAAAGTGCCGCCTACCCGCTCTCGGTTACCTCACAGTTACCGGCCGGCAAGGACGCGACGACGCGGTGCGCAGAACGGAGGCCACGAAATATATTCTAATATTAAACAAATATTTACAAAACCTATCAGATCACATTGAAACCAGTACAATACCTATATGAACAAAAAATCATGTTTACAACTTACGTAATATGTTGGTGGCCTGAATTTCCTTACAAAATTTTCGTTACTTTGTTTATACTGATTCAAAATAGGAAACTATTGTATAAATTGAGCTTAGATACCCACCTTACAACATAATACGATTCTTATTTCTTCCTAATTCGCGCAATGAGTTTTGAGTAATTGAGGTCATCGAACTTGACAACAAACTGGCGAGAACCCTCGCACGTCTTATCTCACTCACACAAGCATGGTACGCGTTTTAGGTCAGGAAATGAATGCTCAAAAAACGTTGTAGAGGGAAATGCTAGGAACACAATTTTTGACTCCGTAACTTTGTTTGGACTAGTTAGAAGGTGAACATATCAAAAGTCCCCGGCTGTAGCCCCGGTGCTGGGGGGTAGAGGGGGGTAAGAAGGTCGAATTTTTCGGTTTTTCATTGATATCTTGGAAACTTTGCGTCTTAGCGACATGACTACTAAGACAAACCGAAAGCTGATAATATTAGTTACAAGTTTTATCCAGTCAAGTTTTTCGATATCTTGAATAGTTTTTGAGATACCCGCTCTTGAAAGTTTATTTAGGGATTTTAATTTTATCTTGATATCTACATCAGTGAAGCTGTTAGGCCATGTTTGGTATCATTTTCGTATAAATCGGGGGTGCTGAATTCATTTTTGGTATCACATTGACACTATTCCGAAGTAAAACCAAAATTTAAAAAAATATATTTTTTTAAATCCCTCTTCACGCTTAAACCGCTGAACCAATTTCGTTGAAATTTGGTATAGAAATAGTTTCAGTCTCGACACGGGACATAGGATAGTTTTTATAACCATAAACATCTTTTGAAGGTATGAAAAGTGGGGTGGAAATTTGTATGGGGAGTCAATAACCGCTGAACCGGTTTAGATGAAATTTAGGATGGTATACATCTGTGATTTATATGAAAATGATACCAAGCATGACTTCAAACCTTACTTTAAGCAGTATTAACCTCAAGAATTCAGTTTAGTCGACGAAGCTGAATTCCCCCCATACTCCATTTCACAACTTTAAAGGATGATTATTGAGATAAAAAGTATCTTATATCCTGCCTTGGGACTCAAAATATCAGTATACCAAATTTCAATTAAATCGGTTGAGCGGTTTAAGCGTGAAGAGGAATTTAAAAAAAAAGGTATTTGTTTAAATTTTATATGTTTTTTCTTAGGAATGGTGTCAATGTGATACCAAAAATGAATTCAGCGCCCCCAATTTATACGAAAATGATACCAAACTCGGCCTAGCAGCTACACTAAGGTAGATATCAAGATAAAATAAAAAGCCCTAAATAAACTTTCAAGAGCGGATATCTCAAAAACTATTCAAGATATCGAAAAACTTGACTGAATAAAACTTGTAACAAATTTTATCAGCTTTTGGTTTGTCTTAGTGATCATGTCGCTAAAACGCAAAGTTTCCAAGATATAAGTGAAAAACCGAAAAATTAGACCTTCTTTCCCCCCTCTACCCCCCAGCACCGGGGCTACGGCCGGGGACTTTTGATATGTTCACCTCCTAACTAGTCCAAACAAAGTTACGGAGTCAAAAATTGTGTTCCTAGCGTTTCCCTCTATAACTTCTTATTGCTTGGCCTATTTACCTACACGATCTTACCTACGCACACAGTCTGTGCGTAGGAACGCGTTTCTTTCATACATTTTATCGCCAGTGTCCGGGGTGTGTTTGTGTTTAACTAATTTTGTTGTTGTAGGTAATGTGAGTCTTTTGGATTTTTATGCTCACCTCAAATTTTTAGACTGAATTGATTTCAGTGAGCAAAATGCGATTTTGCTCACTGAAAATTTGGAAATATCTTTCAATAACTGAATCAATTTCCGAAAAAGTATATTAACTATAATGAACAATAATTTATATCCAATCATCTAATAATATATCCATGTAGCTTATTTAAAATAAAACAACTGTATTGCTTTAACAATTTGGAAGTTTGGAACACAACGTTGGACATAAACTGGCCCCTGTTTTGATTGAGTTATTTAAAGTGTCGTTGAGGATAGAGGAAAACCACAAAGATTTCCTGAAAGTGACTAAAATGCAGTCCAAATTAGATGTGGTTAGGATATAAAAGTTTAGAACTGCTATTTTATGTTGGTTTTGTAGAGTTTTAGTCAAAATAAAAATTGACTGTCAATGTGTTTATGCTGGCTTAGACGCCTCAAACGGACTCCGAAAAGGTGGTCTGTCAATCTCGTGCTACGAATCGTTGGAGGAGGGAACGTCCAAGTTCATACTATAAGAATGTCCTAATAGTGAGGGCAACCGATCCCTGCTTAGATTATTCAAGATATATTTATAAAGTAGGTAAGATGTTCGAGTAAGAACGCTGGATGTTCAAATGATTCATCCTAATGAGCTTTTTGGATTTGTACCTACCCAGTTGTCTTATGTATTTGTTGTGTTGTCTATAGGGTGTTCAAGCGGAAGATTTCCGATTTTAGAATTTGAATTCAACACCCGTACCTACGTCCTGTATACCAACATTTTTTTTTTTATAAAAAGATGATGCGGATTTCATTTTGTGACAGTCTCATTTTTTCAATGTCGAAATGTATTAATATCTGACCTGCTAACATGAATTGGGTTCTCGCGCGCGACTCCATACATCTTGCGCGACTTCGAATATGAACGCAACTTATGCTTGACTGCCTGGTTAAGTAGCTGACCACTATACACACGAAATCGTGAGCGATTAAAAACTGTCTACATACTGGTACAAAAGTATTCAATTAGCCAAAGCTAAATGAAATTGATTACACTGTCACATGATAAAATTAACTGGCAACATTTATGGATCCGGTCTTAAAGCTGTGGTCAAACGTTCAAACATTGATGGATATTTCTCACAACTGTGTAGCATTATGTGAGTCTAAAACTGGCCGATATATTTTAGAGGCGGCCCATTCGTCTTAAACGGAATCTATTAGGCCGAGACACCATTATATGAGGCCCATCGTTACAGGATATCTCAAAAATTTAACTGCGGCATGAATTAAACAGTATAATAATAATTACATTTACCTAGAGTAAATTGTCTTATTTTTTTTAATTTAATTGTTTTTTTTCGGGTAGGTGAATAAAACTGAGCAACATCTTGTGCAGAACATTTATTATTTAAAAATATATATTAACAACTTTTGGCAAGTAAAAGTAAATTAAATCTATGTATTATTAGTGCTAATCACCTACCAGTAATTTCCTTGTTCTTTTCCGGAAAGTTGCACTTATAAACTCAAATAATTTTTTTTGACACAAACAATGGCTGAAGTAGCTTCTATCAAAGATTCCGTGTCAGGCTTGGCAGACCAATTTAAGCAGCAGATGGCTGAATTTCAAACAAGCCTCAGCAAAGCAGACCCAGCCAATCCTTCGGTGGCTTTAGTGTCTTCCAGCTTCGCCGCCTTCAAGGAGTTTGTATTGAAAGCTCTCGAGTCGCTTCAAAAGCAAGTGGATCTTGTGACCCGCCAGGTGGATCAAATCGAGACACGCTCCCGTCGCAGCATGCTGCTGGTGCATGGTATCGCAGAGGCAGAGTCTGAAGATACAGCGGTTCTCGTGGTCAATGCACTTCAGGCCGCCCGTGACGGCTTAGCCGCTGTAGATATCAAACGAAGCCGTCGTTTGGGCGGGCGCAGCGGCCGTGACAAGAAACCTCGCGTTGTTCTTGTTGAGTTCATAGACACCGCAATCCGAGACGACGTGTGGTTCAATAAGGTGGAACTAAAGGGCTCCGGGGTGACGCTGGGTGAGTTTTTAACTAAGCCGCGTCACGCTGCGTTTATGGAGGCCCGCGAACGCTTTGGCGTCCGCAGCTGCTGGACGTGGAACGGTGACGTGTATATCCTCGGAAAGGATGGGGTGAAGCGTCGTGCAAATTCCATTGCTGAAGTCAAGTCGCTTCCGACTACGCCGTCCGCTGATGTAGCTGCGCTTGCGGGACCGTCCGTGGCACCATCTCCGACCCCGATGAATAAGGAAGCTCCTCAAGGAAAGCAAGAGTCGAATAAGAGGTCCAGGCGTGGAGTCTCCAAGTCCTGATCATAACAAACCGATTGTCTTGCTACTTTATACTGTCCGGTGCGATGCGAACTCTTGACTTTGGTCGTGTTATAATTCTGTTTTCTTTTGTTAGTTCATATTTAGTCGTGTAACATCACTGTAACATGTTATTTTCTACCTTCTTTTTTATTTATTTAAAATGTTTCGTTTGATGCTTTCTAGTTTGCTGTCACTTTTGACGTACCCGATCAGTGTTGCCACAGTACTAAATTGCATTTTGTTTTTCCTATATGTCGAAAAAGCTGTCAAGTTAGATAAAATTATTGTAACTTTATTATTGTTTTTCTAGTATGCTGGCAGGTAGCGTTAGTGCCCTAGTGTATTAACTTTACTTTTATATTTTTATTACGTGTACGTGTTATTTATCGATATTAAATATATATTTATTTGTTTTGTTTATCTATGTCCAGCTATAGCAGTGCCTCTGATCTTGATCATTTCGTGTCTTTCTCTTCAGGTGAAAGTGTTACTGATGACAGTTTTAAGAGCTTGCCACCGTCACTCCATGATTTACTTAGCTCGGAATTCAGTGACGTTAGTAAAAATTTTAATATTGTACATATTAATGCGCAAAGCATTCCTGCGCACTACAGTGACTTGATCGCGACGTTTGACTTAAAAAATATTCATGCGGTACTAGTTTCGGAATCCTGGCTTAAACCCTGCCTGCCTTCCACCTCTTTTTCTTTACCAGGATTCCACCTAATACGTCACGATCGCTTGGGCAGAGGTGGCGGTGGAGTTGCTATCTATCTACGTTCTCACATCCCCTTTTCCATTATAGTCACGTCAGCACACTCTCCTTCCTCAGACACCGCTGAGTATCTTTTTCTAGACATCTCTGTCTCCCATACGAAGCTTCTCCTTGGGGTGTTCTACTCTCCGTCACTTACTATTAATTATTTCGCTTCTCTTGAAAGACTTATTGAAGATCTCATGCCATCTTATGACCACCATATTATAATGGGGGATTTCAATACCTGCCTCCGCAGAGACGACCATCGGTCGCGGTCTCTTAAATCTCTGGCACATGCCTGTAAATTGAATATCCTCCCTTCTGGCCCTACGCACCACTTTCCAAATTGTACTCCGTCTCTTCTTGACCTTACTCTCACGTCCTCGGTTTCTCATGTCGCCAAGTATGGCCAGCATCCTGCTGATGCTTTCTCATATCATGACCTCCTTTTCCTATCTTATAAAGTAAGACCTCCTAAGCCTAAAGCTAAAGTACTTCTACAACGTAATTTTGGTAGGATGGATGTAGCTAAACTTCGTGAAAGCGCATCAGCAATTGACTGGGATGTTGTCTCTAGAGCTGCTTCTGTTGATGACCAGGTGTCACTTTTTAATTCCTTTTTGACCCAGCTCTATGACGAGCACGCCCCAGTCCGCTCGATTAAGGTGAAGCATCTTCCTGCTCCTTGGCTTACTGAGGAAATCAAGGCACTATTAGTGAAAAAGGACTCTGCCAAATCTAGGTACAAGTCCAACCCCACTGATGCTAACAAGGCTCGCTACCATGCCCTACGTAACCGCTGTACTTAGTACCATCTGTCGCGATGCCCAGCGACGCCATATCCACCAGTCAGTTGAAAATGGTGACCCTGCGAAAGTATGGAAATTTCTTAAGTCGCTAGGAGTTGGAAAGACTCAACAGAACTGTCCGAGGGATACTAACTTCAATCAGCTTAACAAGCATTTCTCTACTTCCGCTGAGTTTAGTGGCCCTGATAAAGTTAAGACTCTTAAATACCTCTCTTCTCTTCCAACTCCTGACTCGTCTCCTTTCTGTCTTGTTCCTTTTAACGACAGTGATATTAAGAAGAGCGTACTGTCCATAGCGTCTAATGCCGTTGGTGTCGATTGTGTTAGCCGTAAAATGATCCTCCCTCTCCTTGACCTACTTACTCCCGTCATTTCCGTCATTCTTAACAATTCAGTTTCCACCAGCTCCTTTCCTTCACTTTGGAAGGACGCCTGTATCGTTCCTATACCTAAAACGTCTAATCCTTCTTCATTTTCTGATTACCGTCCCATCTCAATTCTCCCTTTCCTGTCCAAAGTTCTTGAGCGTCTCGTTCACCAACAGCTTACCTCGTACCTTAATACTCATGATCTTTTAAATCCCTTACAGTCTGGCTTCCGTTCTGGTCATAGTACGGCTACTGCACTCGTGAAGATCACTGACGACATCCGGGCGGGGATGAACGATCAAAAATTAACGGTGTTAACGCTGCTAGATTTTAGCAATGCGTTCAATACCGTTGATTTTGATGTTCTCCTCGAAACACTACGCTGTCTTAATATATCTCCTGCGGTAGTCGGATGGTTTCGTAGTTACTTGAGTGGTCGTCGGCAGCGCATAAAGGTGGATGATTGTCTTTCTTCTTGGTCCAACACGTTGGCTGGCGTTCCGCAAGGTGGCGTGCTGTCTCCTTTGTTGTTCTCTATATTTATAAATTCAATTACTTCTAACCTAACTTCACATTATCACCTTTATGCCGACGATCTTCAGATTTACTCACAGGGCGTTATTGGCGAACTCACGTCTGTTATCCGTAAAGTGAATAGCGACAAAATCTCGAATTGGAGTCGCAGTTTTGGCCTAAAAGTAAATCCGTCAAAGACACAGACTATTATAATAGGTAGCCCAAAACTGCTTCCCAGAATTGATTTTAACAACCTCTCACCTATTTACTTCAATGGCGTTTTGATTCCCTACTCGCAGAAGGTAAAAAACCTTGGCATCATTATGGATAGTACCTTATCGTGGGGACCTCAGGTGGGCGAAGTCAGCAGGAAGATGTTCGCGGCAGTTGCTTCCCTCAGGAGATTACGAAACTTCCTTCCCATTCCTACTAGAATTGCCCTTGCACAAACTCTTCTTCTCCCTATTCTGGATTACGCTGACGTTGCTTATCTCGATCTCACTGAGGAGCAACTTAATAAGCTTGAGCGTATCCAAAACATCTGCATACGGTTTATATTTGGGCTCCGCAAATATGACCATGTCTCCCACTTCCGGTCGCAGCTCAAATGGCTCCCTATTCGCCTACGTCGTAACTCCCACGTTTTGTCACTTCTGTATTCCATTCTTTTTAACCCCGCAACTCCCCGCTATCTTAAAAACCGTTTCAGCTATCTCCGTTCGGTTAGGTCCTCCCAGAATTTGCTTCTTTCTGTCCCGTCATCCTCGTCTAAATTCTATACAAATTCTTTCACTTTTCAATCTGTACGACTATGGAATTCTCTGCCTGCAGACTTAAGGTGCGCCCAGTCTCCTTATTCTTTCAAGAGACTCGTTAAAGTTCACTTTTTATCTGCTCCGTAATACTTTTACCTGCTTCCTTTTCCCTATAGCTGGCATTTTTACGTATATATATGTATATATATGTGTATATGTATATAATTTTATGTATGTATGATATGTGTATTTATGTAAATCTTATTTTATTTTATTTTTATTTGTATGTCTTTTATACTGTTTTGTATTGTGTTTTTTTCTGTGCTAAAATTCTTATATTGAATTTGAAACACCTACTGACATGACATAAATTTATTAATTTCCGCTACCTAAAGGTTGTCTGGAAGAGATCGCTTTTTAGCGATAAGACCGCCTGTTGTTTAACCTCTTCTTCCTGTATTATTTGTATTGTTTTCTGTAATGAGGTGTGCAATAAAGAGTATTTGTATTGTATTGTATTGTATTGTCTTATTATAAGGGGCCTCTACGTGTTGGCTTCGGCCCCACGCACGCCTTCCAAATGTCCGGGACCCCATAGTCCCGAGAAATTGTAAGAGACAGACATATTAATAATATCTTTGATAATTTTAGGAAAGGTTTGCGTGTGTGTATTTTAATGACATTTTGTTTACTAAGACGTAAGTAACAAAAATATCACTACAAATAATCAACGTATTTTTTGGACCAACCTAAGGACATCTTTTTGGTATTCTGCTTTTTGATTTTTTTAATTTATAAAGAAAATTTAATTTAAAATAATTATTGGACAATTATAACTAGACTTAAATAAACTGACTGCCAGTATAATAAAAAAACCTTTCAAAAATAAAAAATAAACTTTGGGTTTAAAAATGTAGCTTGTGGGTTTTTTTGGAAACCCAATTTACTATCGTAGTTTGTTTATTTAGCCTATTTAAATATATAATTATTTCTCCATCTAAAGTCTAAATATATGATCTGTGGCTGCAGGAATTTGGTGAAATTGACTGATAACATTTTTTTTAAGGATTCCGTCCTGGGCCTCGCTGTTTCCAATATTAAATCATTAATACTTAGTTATCGTAAAACTGTATATCTTTTAACAAGAGCATCTCACAGTCATTTCTCGGTCTAAACGCAGCTGATTCGAGGCTGGCGTGGGAGCAACGTCACCATAAAATACGATTGTGGGACAGAAAATGAACGGCCGCGAACATGATTGAATTTTATTGTGTACTTTGAGTTCACTTGTGTTATGAATATTCAAATTTAAAAAAAAGCTTGATTGCGGTCGATGAGGGTATTGCAAGGTAAAGATTTGGATATATTGACAATTATATTGTTTTAATGGAAATAAAATAACTCAAGACTTTTTGCGAACGACGCTTGCGAAGACGAAATGGTTAACATAAAAACATCGAATAATTACCTACTTTCTACCTACCAACATAAATAGCGAAGTTTCACATACGTCACAGATAGAAAATTAAATATAGGTAGGTACTTAGTCTTGTTTAGGTATCCCGTTTGCACTTTCGTAGGAGATAACTTCCTTCCGGGTAGGAATATTCTGTCTTATTATGGGTAAATGTTAAGTCATTTTTGACTAATTGAAATGGGATTGGCCAATCAAAGTATTTTAACTGTCGATTCTATGAATAGTGTAATTTTTTTTTATGGCTTGGATGCCAGCCCTTCACGCCACATCTCGTTGAATAAAACTAGAGACAGTTATCACACAGCGCCATCTAAAATAAATCTTTGAGAGTTTCCAACCCCTATTGAAACATATAAGCAATAAACGCACTTCTCTTTTCTTATTAGCATGTAGAATCTGTACTCTACATACCACATTAAACATGTAAAAGATAACACACAAATTAATATTCCCCGAACCCTTACGATTGATCTAATGAAACATTCAAACGGCCCCTAAAATGCAAGTACCTATTAAATCTCACCTCATAACGGATTCAGTAATTTGCCCATACGTCTTGTTATGGTCGTTTCAGAAGATTAACCTGGCCACCCTTCATAAATCTAGCTCCGGCTCGTATTTTATTCACAAGGGTTGAAAAGAGGGTGAAAATACTCCAAGTGCTGTGAAATTGTCAATGTCCGAAGGCATGGCTTTTACCTGAGTTTACAGCGTTTTTAGGGTTCACTGCTTTAACACGAAAAAACAGAAGCCTTATAGCAATCATAAGTCTGTCTATTCGTTCGTCTGTCGCAGCAGAATTTTCTCCAATACCTAATATCACCAGAGCGATTGGATTGAAATTTGGCTCATATAGGAAAGTATATGACCGAAAGATGAACGGGTAACGTAAGTATAATAGTTTTGCAATGCTTTTTGTGAAAATACTTATTAAAAAAAACTGTTCAATATATAATCTTGTAATCAATAACTCTGGAGTCATAAGTTACGTTTCGTTTCCCTAAAAGTCACGTTTTTGCTACCTAAGTCACATTGTAATAAACAATTTGGAATTAGTTTAAGGAAATATGCGCCCGCGCCTTATCTCGGAAACTATGCGCTTGAATTATGGAAAAAACCAGACACTTATCTGCCTATAGATTACTGGAAAACCTAAAGGAACGCCAAGCGTGTGTTTTGTGATCTACGGAACCCTCAAGCCACGAGTCCAACTTGCATTTCTCCAGTTTTTTTTCCAAATAAAATGGACCCAATGCATATTGTAGTGTCATCATATGGTCCCGTTTTACGCGAGGGACGCTTTATAGCGTCAATAGTAAAACCCGAATGGAGGGATTGACAAATTTACGCGAGAATCTTCTTTATGGAAAACTTATCGTCCACCTTTCTTGTGCTTCATACATAGTAATGACCTCTTACTTTTGGCTTTTGAATATTTTGTTTGAGCGTTTGACAAAGACGTGAAAATGTGCGATTTGTTTTGTTTTTCGGTGTGTGAATTAGAATATGTCTATCTATCTCGGGATCATCTCCCGCATAGGGCTATACAGCCACAAACGCAAGTGTCGTTACCGGGATGCTGCTTAAAACATCTGACACAGATGAAAAGGCCTATTATATAGGTATCTATCTAAAAGTGACATTCCATTTCCAACTGCAGCTGCAATACTGATCATTTTCTATGGAAATTGACAATGACAGCGACGCGTTTCCATAGTAATATGAACGGTATTGCAGCTGCAGTTGGAAATGGAATGTCACTCTTATGCTTTTAAACGAGCAATTCTTGTATATTTATTCATTTATATGTATATTTCGGGGATCTCGGAAACTCTATTTGCATTATGGGGGTTTTCGGGGGCGCAAAATCGATCGAGCTATGTCTTATCTCTGGGAAAACGCGCATTTTGAGTTTTTATATGTTTTCCAAGCAAAACTCGGTCTCTCAGATATTAATATGTCTTATTCAATGTGATCCTGACTACCTAAGTTGTGTTATAAATAAACTTTCCTTTGCTTAAACTCGATGTAGGTTACCTACTCAATTTAATAAACAATTCAAGTAATCGTGACGTACATATAATTTGTATCTAACTAATGTCATTTAGCAGTATATTTACAATTTACGTAGATGTAAAGTGTCATTCTATGGAACTTGCTAACTTGTATGTAACAAAACCGCCATATTGAAACTGTCAAAGAATGATGAATTTGGGTTTCGCTCACAATCTCTCTGCTTAGCCTTAAGGTTGACTGGTAGAGAATGCCTTATGGCATTAAGTCCGCCTTTTGTACTATAAGATTTTTCTTTTGTGCAATAAAGATTAAATAAATAAATTTACTAGTGACCTTTGTTTACGTAATAGCAAGTTCGATAGAATGACACTTTAGTAATTTTATTTATTTAGAAATATGATACGAAATGAAGACAAACTTACAGTTAGGTACTCGTATTGGCTTTTCAGTTTAAAAATAAAGCGATAAAGGCTTATCTCATACATTTGCGAGGAACATATGTTATAAGTATACTATAATATAATATAATATATATATAATATATAGTACCTATGTTATTACATTTAAATAGGCACCTTTACGAGGGAGTACAAATAAAATTTGAAGCGATATTATGGCACTTAGGCATTAAATGTGTTACGATTTATATTGAAACTAGAGCTTATCGACAACTTTATGTTTCTATTTATATTTCCTTATCCTTCTATTTCTCTATGAATATTGTTTATTCGTTCACGTTGTAAAATAATAATGAAGGCGGTTAAAAATAAAAGTTTTCTTATAATTATGAAAATGTTTGATGGTACAGTCAGCGTGTCAGTCAGTCGAAAAGTGGTTATAGAAAGTGGTTTACCACTTTTTGACTCTATCAATCAGATGATAGAGTCGAAAAGTGGTAAACCACTTTCTTGGCTGACCGTACAAGAACTATAAGGTGACGTTCAGATGTCAACGACGACTTTGAACGAACGACTTTTACGACTGTGAACGTCACTCATTTTATCAAGGAAATCAGGGGTGAAAGAAAGATGGGGTGCCGCGGGGTCGCTATCAGTATTTGACCACGTGTATCACCTGTCATATCATAGAAAAGTAAGCGCCCGAAGCTCCGGCCCGGGCACGGCCCGGTCTAATTTGAGTCATTCTACGAGCCAAGCGTCATCAGCCCCACACCTGCTCGCCACGGGCACATTACAACTCCCAGGCTTGTGGTTGTATTTGCCGCTCCCGTATTGGCTTACACAGCCACGAAAAACGTTGTCTCCATACCTGACACTGCTTGTATAGTCTGTAATAGCCTCGAAGGCCAATAATATAATAATACAGCTGCAGGTGTCATCTGAAAGTCATCTTTATTCAAGTTGCCACGCATTCGGTGCGATAAACATAACCACAGATTACCCGTACAAGACACCTATAAAACTTACTCGAGTCGGTGCGGAAAGAGAAGAATCGTAGAATGTATTGGATCCCAAACAATTTACGACTCTTCTCTTTCCGCACCGACTTTATATCAATAATCCTATTGAAATGCAAACCAAATCGCACATCAACTAAAGGATTACTTTCAATTACATGTGGTTTAAGAATATTATTGCTTTAAGTTAACCACACTGTCTGGACAAACACGTATAGTCGAGTTCACAAATATCTTTACAAGCCAACGTTCCAGAAATATATTTACACGCCTCTAAGACACTGACAATAAGGTCGCGTAAACATACTTTTGGAACATTGGCTTGTTTAAATATTTGTGAACTCGACCGTACGTGGAAAATGGTAAAAGATCTTAACAGTTTTGTTCGTTTCTCTTCTAAGCGAAGGCTTTAAAGATGCCTTATACTCGTAAATCAGGCGAGTACAATTCAATATGTTGGGAATATCGTTATAGAGTCATAACTTTATGTGTTGTTGCGGTTAGCTTAGGATGTTTTCAGTTGCAAAGCAAGTCGCACTTAAGGTTAATTTTGAAGTTTATCACGGATAATGAATTTAATATATTTCCCGATGTTTCGAACCATTTACAGCATTCGTGGTCAACGGGAGACGGAGGAAAAAATATTCACAACAGTAACAGACGATACCGAAGAAGATTCACAAATTGAACATGGTGTTGCCTCCCTGTCACACTTACATACGAATTGAGAATTGAGGCAACACGTCGAACGTGGTTCGCGGTAGGCTCTCTGATTTCTACACAACCGAAAACATCCCGCTCCATACATTAAACGCCTGCATTGTTTATAAAACGCATCGTCCGATGACGAGATACCATGCATGACAACAATGTATGGAGGCGTGGTTGTGCTGTGTTCGCATCGTCAGCGAGTCAAGGTACATGCTTTCGAGTTATCCAGTGAAACGTGAACTTGAGATCCTTAAAGGCGCATCCACACTGCAGTTAACTTTTGTAGAGCAAATTGTGGAGCAACATACTTTTGTAAAAAAAATTGCCTTTAAATTGTTATGATTATGACACAAGAAATCACGAATAAGGCAAAGTTTTTCCCTCCATTTGAAACTGAAAATAATACATAGTTATGCATCCCTTCTTACGAGTATAAATCAGACGCCGTACAACTAAAAGTGACATTCCATTTCCAACTGCAGCTGCAATACTGTTCATTTTCTATGGAAATTGACAATGACAGCGACGCGTTTCCATAGTAATATGAACAGTATTGCAGCTGCAGTTGGAAATGGAATGTCACTCTATAACGTTAGCGCGATGTAGACATCACAATTTTAAGAGCAGTGACATCTACCGACGAATTTAGTTAACTTATAACAGTACTATCAAAACGCCCGTGCTCTTAAAGCGATCGGAACGGCATGCGTGGGCGCAAGCGGTGGACATTGTGATCAAACGATACCTCAAATATTGAGGTTGATCTTATCGTAATTATAATGTTCTTTTATTGGTATTTACACTCGCGCTATCGTGTGTGATCGGCATGCGCGGACTTATCGCGGGCGTAAATAGAAAGTTGTCTTTTTTTTATAGTGACTTTGATTTTTGGGCCTAAGGGTTTGACGGACGAAAATCTCTTGAAAAAATGTAGGTACAGATGTAGTGAACAATCCTTGTGTCATCAATGTCATCATAAATATTTTCTCGAAAACGTTCGTATTTGTCATCCTATTTCAGTCAACCTCAGTAGTTTTTGTACGGTAAAGGCATATTCGCTACATCTGTATACATATATATGCCTCATCATTATGATTTTAGCATAGCTTCACCTTATTAAAGGTTGAAAGTAGTACATAGCTACTTAACAAAAGCCCTTAATAAAATGTGATTAATAGCCCAACATGGCCGTAACGAGACGGCCTTGCAGAATCTTTCCCGGCGGGTACAAATAGCTCCCATTTGCTTTCTCTGCTCAGTCATGATGTCATGAACTCGGACGCATGAGGGTTTTAGGGTGAACGGATACTGCGGTGGAAACAATTACTTAAATTATTGTAAATGTTAAAAAATAAGCGGTAAACTTGCTTAAATGTTTTATATACTGCAATATTGTACTCGACAACTAACTAGACTAACAGTTCTGAATGATTAACAACCCTTCTCACCTCATCATCATCATCATCATCATCGTCAGGGTTGATAGGTCATCTGACTTTCCAACCCTGACGGTAAACTAGGCCTTATTTGGATTAGTCTGGTTTCCTTCCGAAGTTTTTCAAGTCAGTCAGTCAGAAGTTTCAGCGAAAAGCGGTATCTTAAACACAATAGTAAATTAACAAAAATGAAGCCTCCCTCATGTATACTTACTTGGTTGGCGCGGTGACCCAAAATGAGTCTTGGCCTCCAACACAAGAGCACGCCACTTTGATCGGTCCAGAGCGGTATCCTGACAGCTTTCGTCGACGCCGAGCTCGCGGAGATCTGCCTCCACTCTATCTGCCCAACGTGCAACGGTATTTAGGATGACCAACAGGACGGCATCCAGTTGGTGCACCCAAGTAGGCCCTTTTGGTTGCCCGATCTTCACCCATCCTTTCAAGGATGTATGACTGTGTTACCCCTCATGTATACGTCGCGCCTAAAAGGCTCTCATGTCGTGCCTAGCTTAATTAGTTGAACTCATGCTCATGCGCATCGTGACATTTGCTCCGCGCCTGCGAATTTGTTTAATAAAGCGTTTTCTTTGCTCACGGAGAATTGTAATGTAGTTTTTAACTTTTATGTGAAACATGTACCACCAGAGGGCCTACCGCGAACCACGTTCGACGTGTTGCCTCTCTGTCGTAATTGTAAATTCGTACGTAAGTGTGTCAGGGAGGCAACACGTCGAACGTGGTTCGCGGTAGGCCCCCAGTTTTGACGTTGACATAACGCTCACGTCTACGTAATTGACTTTCTGTACATCTCGCTTGCACTAATATGCCAGTACAAGCGAGATGCATAGAAAGTAAGTTGCGTAGACGTGAGCGAATATGTCAATGTCAAAACTGGTGGTAGCCGTACTGGAGTTGTCCCGGCCTTTTGCCACGGCTTATGCGCGCCTGTAGCCTGCCTGCATGCTTGGTAACGAATTAAAAAAATTGGTGTAAGCATTAGTTTTTATAAAAAACGACTGCGATCCGACCTTCCAACCCACAGGAGAAACAAGGCCTTATTTGAATTAGGCCTATTTGCTCGTGATGTTTCCTTTATCGAAAAGCGACTAGTAGATATCAAATGATTTTTCGTAGGTACATTACACCCAAAAACTCATATGAAATGCTGCATAGTAGGCGAGGTGAGTTGTGACAGAGGAGAGTTGGACCATCGTCGATTTTTTGGAATCTATTAACTAGAAACTAGGTCGCAATAGCGCGCGTTTGTTAGTTCAAGTTACGAGCTAACAAACGCACACTGTTGCGACCTAGTTTCTAGTTAACAGATTCCAAAAAATCGACGATGTTTCAACTCTCCTCTGTTACAACTCACCTCGGATCATACTCGTACGATCGCAAAACGTTTAAACTACGATTACGAATTTTTGGATACGTATACAACGAGTGTACAGAAACAGGATGTTATTTGATAGTTTATATTAGAAATTAAATGTTATACATTGTATATTTGTCAACATGTTTTTGTCATCTGTGTTTGTTTGTCATAAATATATATTTTTCTATTCTATTCTATTCTAAATTACTTATAAGGCAAACGATGATATAAACGGCTGCTATTTAACTGATCACCAGATTTAATAAAATTTAATACCAAAAAAAATTATTTTACCACCCTAAAATAATGAATGATCACCAAAATTATAACACCATTTTAATGTGAAATGATTACCAATTTTATTACATTTTACTATCCTTTTAAAGGAAATGACACCAAACTAATCATTATTAACCCAAAAATAGTAAATGATTACCAAATTTCAAACCCCATTTTTATGTGAAATGATAACCAAATTTTTACATCTTGCTATCCTATTAAAGAAAATGACACCAAAATAATTATTGTAAACCCAAAAATAGTAAATGACCACCAAAATTAGAACTCCATTTTAATGTAAAATGATAACCAAATTTTTAAATCTTGCTATCCTATTAAAGCAAATGACTCCAAAATAATCACTGTAAACCCAAAAATAGTAAATGACCACCATAATTGTAACCACATTTTAATTAAAATTGTGCAAATATTTAATATATCGTTATCCTATTAAATTAATTAATCCACTTCGTCACCTTTTTCTAGTAGCATTTTATTTCTGTAACATTCGCAGTTCTAACCTAACCTAACCCACTTTTCTAGTAGCATTTCGTTTCTATAAGGGTCGCAGTTCAAACCTAACCTAACCCACTTTTCTAGTAGCATTTCTTTTCTGCAAGGGTCGCAGTTCAAACCTAACCTAACCCACTTTTCTAGTAGCATTTCGTTTCTGTAAAGGTCACAGTTCAAACCTAACCTAACCCACTTTTCTATTAACATTTCTTTTCTGTAAGGGTCGCAGTTCAAACCTAACCTAACCCACTTTTCTAGTAGCATTTCTTTTCTACAAGGGTTGCAGTTCAAACCTAACCTAACCCACTTTTCTAGTAGCATTTCGTTTCTGTAAAGGTCGCAGTTCAAACCTAACCTAACCCACTTTTCTAGTAGCATTTCGTATCTGTATGGGTAGAAGTTGAAACTTAACCTAACCTACTTTTCTAGTACCATTTCGTTTCTGTAAGGGTCGCAGTGCTAAACTAACCTAATACATTTAACTGATAGCAATTTAACTTACTTTTCTAGCAGCTTAACGAAATGCTACTAGAAAAGTAGATTAGGTTCAGGTATGCGGTGCGGGCTACGGGGGGTTGAGCGGGAGGGGCTAGTAATTTTGGCATCAGTTTACTTTATTTGGTAATATGTATAAATTTTTTGGTAATCATAGTGGTTTATTTAGGTGAAAATATCGCATTAATTTGGTCTTCAAGATTTGGTGATCATTAATGATTTTTGGTGATCATTCAATATATTTGGTATTTGAATACAATTTGAAGTGCAGTCGTAATTAAAATGGTGGTACTTTTGTATTTTTAGGGCTTATTTTATTGGTGTTCAGTAATTTTTTTTGGTAAGCATGATTTTTTTATTTAGGGTATCAAAGTATTTTTTGGTGGTCATTATATTTGTAGCCGATATAAACCCATCAAATGTCACATCCAGGAGTAATAATAATAACATATTTTTGATATAACATAAAAGCTTGAGTAAGACTTGAAGCAACGGCAAGAACAATTTCTGTGATGTATTCGCCACTGCTTCGACCAAAGAAACCAGGAATGAAATACAACGAAGCAAGAAGCATTCTATAAAAACAAGAATTATTACCAACTTCATTTCGTATTCCACTCGCGCAAAAACGGGCACCAATTATTCGTAAACGCAGTACGAATTGTAAACAAAAATCGCAATCGCAATAGTTGCAATAGCAAAATGACATGCGAAAATCGAGGGAAATGTGATTCGTATTGAATATTTGATATACTAGCGTCTAACGTCAAAAAGTTGTTCCATACGTCATTGTGTCAGGCCCGCGCAAATGCATAATGCATCGTTTCCATTACACTACGAATTTTAACATAAACCCGATGTTAACGTTTCTTTCATGAATAAAATGCAATTTTTTAGTCGTCGGAGTCAGGCTTTAGCATGTATAGGCGGGATGCGATGGGACCGCTTTTTGCTTCGTACTTGCATTTTTAAAGTAATAAGGACGTATCTGATGAAAACCGTCATAGTCACATGCGTCCTTTTTGCGCTCAAACTTTTGACTCATGATATGGGAACGACGGGTGTTATGCTAAAAACTAATGTGTAGATGTTTTACGATATGTCGTATGACAAAAAAGAAGAGGGAGGTGCAAGGACTAATATTCAGTAACGAACATCAGGATTCCGAGAAAAAAGGGAATACCTATTAATAACCGTCATTTCGTTTTTAAATGCGCATGAGTAGTCGTGTTTATCGCTGTCGCTGTGGATATACTCGTAATATTCGTGAGAAGACAAAAGTATAAAAGTGCGACTGTGACAGATGTTTTAAGACAGGAATTTAGTAAGGGATCTCATTGCAAAAATAAGTTCCATTTGTGTCTCACAAGTTTATACTGGAGTATATATCTAATATTTCAATGCCTTTTAGTTACATAAACTGCTGTGCAGCGAGGTATATTATACTTCAACTTTTTACGGTATTCAAAGTTTCATTATTCATATTTAAACATTAGTGCATAACCGGAGTTCGTGAGGAGAAACTATTCGTACATATTTTACAGGAAATGGTTAGTTTTCCGGGGTAGAACTATTTTATCGACTTTAACAAGATATTTAGAATTATATGCTCTTCAGACTTTTCACTGCATTAGCCTAATTATTCAAAATATTTTTATACTAACATAATGTAAGGCTTCAAATTTATCTCAGTATAAGTAGTTTTCTTTCCCTTCCATCTGGTTTGTATTACTGTTATTTTAAATATGAAGTGATGTTTGGTTTGAAAGTACCAATGCATGCGCGAACCTTCTGACCACCAAAGTGGTTGCTCTTGTTGCTAGTTATGCACGCCAGTTACTGGCCTTTTAACGCAAAGTAAATATCATAACGGACTTGCACTTAAGTGAAATAGCAGTCAAAACTGCACTCAGGAAGTCGGTTATAACAACAATGCGTTTGTTACATTCCTAAGTGATTTCCAAGTTCAATAGTTCTATGCAAAACATTTGTTTAAAAAGACGTATTTGCATGTTTTTTGGTTTCACTTACGACCTTTTACGTTAAAAATATATCACTGAAAATAGTTCTAAGCAACATGTTTATTTGTAAAAAGACGTATCTGCATATATTAAATTTTCACTTGCGATCTTTTGGGTTAAACATATAGTACCTATTGAATATATTAGTTCTGTGCAAAACATTATTATGTAAAAAAGACGTATCTGCACCTATGTTAAAGTTTCACTTACAACCTTTTACGTTATAATGGTTATTAAATATGTGAATAATAGCGACGGTTGTGAAGTGAACCCGAGTAAGAACCGTTTGGACATACACATTAGTTTACACATTTCATACATAAATAATGTATGCGGAGCAAACTTATTTGCATAATTTGCAGAAAATTGACTTATTTTCATTATAATAAGTACATTTTATTAACAAAAATATATAATTAAATGATATTTGGTAAAGTGTCTTTCAGATGGTTATCACACATAATATGAAAAAGAGTTGCAGTTTATGAGTAAAAGTAATCACTTTTGAGTAATCACAGTAAGAGTTTGGCCAGTTGATAAGTGGTCAATAATTTAATGAAAAACAGAAAAATTAAAACCTAATAGATTTTCCAAAAATCTAATTCAATCACTTACGCACTTATAAATACATACCTCCCGTCGTTTTCTCCGCTCCGTTTACAAATACAAACCTGCTTCAAAGTACGCTTCTTATACAAATACGGCGTGATTTGCTATTCCATCCCATTCTGGTGTGTGCCCGTGCCTAATATTTGTGTTTGTCGCCCAAGACAAACTGAGCGTGTGCTGCCCATAGACTAGCCAGAGCACAGCGATAGACTTGTCATTTGTTACACACCGTTAAATATGCCTACTTGCTTTCCCATCGGTAATTGTGCTCCAACAGTTTTTATACATGAAATTATATCACAACCTCATTTAAGTGCTATAACGTGATAGCAATGAGGTGTACTTTAAATTAGTATACAGGGCGTCCCACGGCGATGCCACATGGAGGGAAAGTACCTTAAATATCATAGATAGCATATTTTGCTGAAAGAAGACTTCATTTTATTTTTAAACTTAGTAAAGTTGCATTAATACTTTTTTAATTTTATTTGAAAAAAAATGTATGGAAAAAAATTATCGCGTCATTGGAGGAAAAGTACCTTAATTATTGTAAATGAACATCTTACTGAAAGAAGACATTATTTCGATTTAAAAAAACAAGTTGAATTTCATTTTAAATAATTTCATGGTTAAACCGGGAATCGAACCCGCTACACGAGAAAAAAAAATACCTTGTAGCTTTATCATACCGATCGAAAGGCTTCAATGTGAGAATTATTTTTTTGCCAAATAACATAGTGTTGGAAACAAAAGGAAGACCATTAAGCTACAGGGTATTTTTTTTTCTCGTGTAGCGGGTTCGATTCCCGGTTTAACCATGAAATTATTTAAAAATCAATTCAACTTATTTTTTTAAATCGAAATAATGTCTTCTTTCAGTAAGATGTTCATTTACAACAATTAAGGTACTTTTCCTTCAATGACGCGATATTTTTTTTCCATAAAATTTATAAAAAAAAAGTATGAATGCAATTTAACTAAGTTTTAAAAATAAAATGAAGTCTTCTTTCAGCAAAATATGCTATCTATGATATTTAAGGTACTTTCCCTCCATGTGGCATCGCCGTGGGACGCCCTGTATATATCAACATACCTGCTTACCACAAAGTAAATTACATTCTGCACACATATCATTAGTAGAATAATGTTGCATAGTAACATAATTCATTGTTGCTTGAAGTATTATTCAAAGTTGACTAATGTAAATTATTTTTAAGTTGGGGTTTGATTTAGAAGCATCTGTTTTCTGATTGTTATAGAATCCCTTGTGGTCTGCAAAAAAAGTTGTCCAAATTGTTAATTAATTTTCTACTAAACTGTATTACTATGTCACAGACTATATCAAGTGGTTTAGACGCAACAGTACCTACTAGCAAAACGACTAAGTTTAACTAAGAAAGAACGCAACCGTATCCTTGAAAATTAATATATATTTTCTTTTAAAGTATTACCAGCAACATGAAATTACACTAATAGTACTGTACAGTATTATATAAAGCCGTGACGTATCTGTATTTGTAGCATCTTTGCTGTCCGTGCCAGTCATAATGTTAACAGTACAGATAGGCTTTGGACAGGAGTTACTGTGTGTACTAATTTATGCAGTGTAATTTAACTGACCACCAGGGCAGAACCACTAAAACTGGAAATAAGAACGTGAAAAAAATTCCTTTCCTGTTGACGAGGAAATGAGTAAAAATTTACTTACTAAAATGAACTGGAAATTGTTCCCTTCTCACTCGGTAATGACGAAAATAAGAATAAAGAGAAAAAATCTTGTTGACAATTGGGCCCTTTTTGCTCGGCACTGGCACAAATAATCTATTAGTCAAAGAAAAAGTTCCCATTACAAACATTGTAGTAGTGTTATAATAATGTCAAACTTATTATATTGGGTGCAAGCTGAGCGAGTTATGCTGCAGTCGAAAGAAGCGACAGTTAATCCGAGTTTCAATCCTAGTTCATATTGTAGTTGTAGTGACCTTTACAGGTCTGTTCCAAGACCGTTATTTCAAACCCTTAAATCCACACACAGAACAGGAAACTTAGGACCACCAGCATCGCCTAGAACCGCAAGGTAATAATTACCCAACCCGTTACACACACCCACGGTCTCATTCTCTCATTCTTACGTGAGAACGTCCCGTATAATAAATATCATTGATTATACCCCGCTGACGTTTCAATTTGATAGTCCTTATTTTGATACAGCAAGGGTATATGCGTTATTTATTTCTATAGGAGATCCGACCTTATTATTTTGAGGTGCGAAATTCCCATTGCTTATCACTTTCCCGTAGTATTGATCGATTTAGTGGCGCATATCGTTGCGATCTCGCAACATAAATTCTCAGCTGCTAGGGCGAAAAGGTAGTAAGTACGTTCTAAGCTTGAATACGAATACGGCATTTTTCTTTAAAGCTTTGTCAAATGATTTAGCCTCGGACTATTCTATCATAAACCGAGGGTGTACTATATAATCCGAAATTTCTGTTATATTGTCAATGTCCGCCAGCGTAGAAACTTTCATTTAATTAGCCATACTTCTAAATAAATATTTCGGACATAGTCTATATGATCAAATTACGTGATTCGAAGGGAAAAAATAGGTCCCAAATATCTCAAAATTAAGCGTCCTTATATGTATCTATTTTCAAAATAAGAAACCCCAAAAATTATTCTTATATACACAACATATTGCAATTTCAAAAATCATCGAAGTATTCACACGGCTGCTTAAGTGATCTGTCAAGATAAGGTATTATGAAGATACACTTATTGCGTTTATCCATTGGAACGTAGTATTGTCAAAGAGGGCGCATCGGTTATTGTTCCATCGTCTTATCGCGCCTCCATCGCTACCCGTTCGTAAAGGCATATTTTATAGGGAAAATAATGTCAGATACGGCTTTGTTCCTATAGTGAAAGACTGGAGGACTGCAATTTATTTGATCGTTTTATTTTACTATTGCAAATTGTTGCGGGGAACGGACGCAGTTTAAGAATACGCAAGGGTGTGGTCATTTTATAGCGAATATCAATATTTTTTTTATAGAATCATCATAGTTAGTTGGTATAGTTCTTTGAAACAAATGTATCATCATTATGTCATGCGGTTTATATCTCAAAATAATTTATACTGTTGACAGATGAATTTGTACACTCAAGGAGGTTGTGTACACATATTTTTGGTACCTTACCCGTATCAATATTTATTAAACCTTGACTGTAATCCTTTCATTAATCAAAACGGTGTAAATATATTAACACAATAAAGTTAAACAAATATGAATGGCAAATTACTACTTAGAGTCGGACCATGGACTATTTGCAATGACAAAGTCTGGTGAAGTCATCGTATCAGATTTCTAATGACGTTTGACGTTTATAAAATGACATTAATGACACAAGTGAGGACTTGTTCTCTTGGACTCTTAAGTATTTTATACCTAGTCGACTTAAAGATTCCCCAAATAGTCTTTGTTAGCATTTAATTGATTTACAGTAACATTAACCTTTAAAGCATGTGTGACATTTGCGCCGTAATACCTCCGATAAAATCGGTACTTTGTTATCTTATTCATATATCCGAAGCAATCGATTATACACGTCGCGTCTGACGAGCGATCAATATAATCGGTTTACGTACTTAGTGAATCAAAGAAGGTACTAAATATGATTGAATTTCATATAATGTTGCTGTCTTCTTACATTAATCGGCGTACACATTCACCAAGCTAAAAGGCAGTAAGTTTATTCGAAATTCAAAGTGTTATTACGCTTTGGTTTTAGATGAGGAATAGCTTCCTACTTCGTTTGTTATTCTAATATGCTTTGTGCTTAGTTATTAATGCCACATATGAGATATGATGGTTACGGTTAATTTGTTTATATGATAGTTACAAAATATTTGTCAATCCGTTTTGATAAAGCGGGTATTATAAGCTTTGTTCGAATTGGGCCGTTACTATTTTCAAAATTATTTAAGTAGGTAAGTAAGTAAGTAAACAGTTACAATTGGTAATTGGTTACACCAGATGAAACACAAATGTGTAGTACAAAGGCGAACTTATCCCTAACAGGGATCTATTCCAGTTAACCGATACCTAAAGGAGCAATTAAAAGCTATACCTACCTTATTTAATCTCTTTTATGTAGATTTTTTTAAATAATGTTTTTCAGCTCGTTTCATAAAACTATATTCTTATTTTGAATTTTAATGCCTCTCATTATGTACCAGTCTCATAAACTATAATTAAAGAAGGAGGGCAATTCTTATTATGATGAAGAAATGTGGTCTCCAGTCAACAATATAAGCTCAAGTTTAGACATTAATTAAGGTTTCCATTAAGGGTTAGATTTAAGTTCTTCTTTTAGATGTCTCTAGGCGTAAGCAAAACGTGTGAATTACATTCTGCACACATGCCATTATTAGAATAAAGTCGTATGTGATCATATTCCGTTTAGTAATATACGCTCTTCTTGCTTTACCTATACAATGTTGACTAATGTAAAGTTCTAAGTTTGCAGCTATATGGTTGTTTTCTTTGTACTTACTTATTACGGTTAAAAGGTTTTGAAAAGGACCTACGTGCTAAACAAGTCACCTACTAATAAGCTACAATTGTTTGTAGTATGCCACGAAAACTCAAGTTCTAAGTGTGTTTTTGAACATAATTATACCTATTCGTAAATCAGTAAAATATATACTTTAAATAAAATAACAACTTTTGCGAGTTATTTTCGCATTTTACTGGACAAACATTGTTTTCAGTAGTAATGTTGTATGACTGATTATAATTTATTTTATATTGTTTTGTTTTAAAGTATCATGCAGATATACCCATAACCCATAATAACAGACTTGATCAAAATCTATAAACCCACAACATGCATTTATTATTAGTCAAAATATGTATGTCATATTGATATATAATGATTACAACTAATAGTCTCTCCATACGACCGTGTAATTTGAATAATTTGCCCATTTGTCGATGCCACATACGATTTTGAAGTTACTTACACCCACTTGGTGTTAAATGATCGTTGGTGAAACTGATTATTCGATACGCGCGTGTTCGAGATAGTTTCAAGTCGGTAATATTGATATTCGATTCTTTGGTAGCATGAGGACGCATCTTATATTAAGCTGTATCGGCAGATACGTCCTTTTTCCGTAGAAAGTGTAAATGTGGCGTAACATTTCAAAGGGTTAGCTTGTGTTTATAAGTGGATTATACGGATTTATTGTGAACAAGCTTGAGATAACTTATCATTTAAATATTATCAGAAGGATCTGATAGCGTTTATGATGGCTGTATGCGCCACTATGGGTCTACTGTTTCACTGCGGCTTGGCTGCATGAAGATGATATGTTTTTAAGAAAAAATGCCGTATTCGAACTTCAAGATATTCACAAGTGACGACACGTACTAGATCCATTCTAGATACGTTATAGTTTAGATATCAACTAGTTCTCTTTTGCAGCGCAATTCGGGCAACCAATGTCACTTTTACGTTGATACAGTAAGATATCTATTAAGTAGATGTGAATTGGATCTCTAAATCATATATAATGTGGAAATCGTCCAAGAGTAACTATCCCCAGAATCGCGTAAATGTCAAATTTTACAGGTTAGATCTTAAACATATCGTTATCGTATCTTGGTGATGTCTAAAAAATATCCAATAGATGTCTATTTCAAAATCCGAATCGGTCTCATGTAGTCTCATGTGTGGTGTTTTATTTTTTGACCGATTCGGTCCATTTTATGGACGATTTTTTTCTTGTCCCGGTGAACGTCTTAAGTCATGCACTCGACGAATTGAAATATAATAGCACTACTGTACATTTTACTCATTTAAAAATTTAAATATCTATATGTGAGAGCTTTAAACCTAGATACAATTTTGTAAAAGTCATTTTCAATCAAGTCAAAAGTAATGTTACTCTTGGGACGTTACTCCTGCGATTCTCACTTGCACTGAAATTGACGCAGCAAAAATCCATTCCACATTTGATTTACGACTCTTTCCGAGATCACCTACAGCTTATAAAACCGATTTATAATCTTTTTGATTTATCGACATGGTAAAACTTTTATATCTCGAGTTATAACATGTTTATGACGGCTCTCTATTGGAAACTAATCCGTCGACTTTGACAAGTTTAAATGGATGATTTAATGGGATAAGTTAACAAATGAGCTTTGTAAGTGGCTGAAGACATGCAAATTGTTGGGTGTTATTCTACAATATTATTTGATACCACTAACAAACGTATTTACGTGACATTTGAATCAAAGTTTAAATATGGACGCCTATTAAAGGCCGAGCTACACCGGTTTGCGTGTGCGTGACGTGCGCGTGTGCGTGTGCTAAAATGTTGGAGCCGCACACGCACACGTCACGCAAGCGGTGTGCCATCTCTCATAAGGATCTGTATACTACAACGCCGCACGCGCACGTGCACGTCACGCACACGCAAGCCGGTGTGGCTCGGACATAAGTGTGGCGAAGCGGGGCTGACGTGAGCGTTTCTTTTATTTTTTGCCATTTTTATACATTGTGACCTTTTTTGGCACTTTCGTGTTACTTCTACCTACTCAGAATCACGTGCTCTTTCAATCTAAATGGGATAAAAAAATGTCCCAAATTTTTTTTTCCTTTTGTGTTACCACTTTTCCATATTCTTTGTATGGTAACAAAAATTATAATTTGGAAAAATTATGAAATTCTAGGGCAACAGTTTTTTTCTCCTATAAGGATGAAAAGGGCTAGCGATTCTGACTAGAAATAATACTAAAGTGGCAAAAATGTCACAATATATAAAAATGGCAAAAAACAAAAGAAACGCTAACATATCAAATAGGGGAAGCTGTTTTTTCTCTTATGAATTTTAGAAAAAAAAACTAAAGGCTGCAGAATTATTTTTTATCCGAATATTATAAGATACATTAATAAACTACCTAATACGATATAAAATTTAAAGATTAGATTATTTATTTTGATGGGATACGTTGACGAAAAAAAAAGGGAAAAGTGTCCAAGGAACAACACCCCTGATGTACCTTGGTCATTTCCCGTTGTACCTCGGACATGATAATTTTAATTACTAAATTTATAATTTAATCATAGAAATAATATTTATATATGAAATCACAGATATTTTTAGTATATTTACGCCATTGAATAGATTTTTCTAGAACAATTACCTCAGAAAAATATACTTAGCAATGGTCATTTTTTATTTTTGCCTAAAACATTTTAGGCATGCTTTCTAAGATCGATAAGTTCGTAACTTATAACGCACATAACTAATAATTACAAATATGGCAAATATGAAACCTTAAGTTTAAAACAAATATTTACAGCAGAAGCAAGTACGGGCCAAGGTACAACATATTTTCAGTGTCCAAGGTACAACAAAGCAACTTTTTGGACAAGTAAGCTTCGTAATAGCACTTCCAATTGAGATTAGGCTGAATTGATCCTACCATCGAGTAGCTAATCAACTTAACTTTAGCTTATTATATTAAGTTTCATTATCTATTAGTAACACATGAAATAATCATCCTTGATGTAAAGTTCGAAATAGTGACTTTTTGTAACACAATTGATATTATAATTTTTTTCTTGAGTTACCGGCCGCTCTCGTGTTTCATTGATAGCTTGTTTTTTATACTTAATAATAACGTTTCAAATAATATAAATGAAATATGTCAATAACCGTGGCAATGTGGATATATTGCCATTGGTCCGAGGTAAAACTATGTCCAAGGTACAACATTACAGTTTCCCCTAGGTATGTTTTTAACTTTCTGCAGCTTGACTTATGTTACAATAGTAAAATTTGACAAAATGTCCATATCATACTTGTACGTAAGTCCATAAGGTTTACTCGGGTAATTCCGAATGTCAAAAACTGTGGGATAATTCCGAAAAGAGACTTTTATTATGATGGAATTTAGGGTGATTTTTATCTGAATTTCGGAATTATCCGACATTCGGTATTACCCGAATACACCTTACCGTACTTGTAAAGGTAAGTACTAAAACAGGTGTGTAGCTTTCATCATACGTGGCCATGTCGTGAGCTGTCAAGAACGCAAGATTGCTGATTGTTCCATGAAGCCTCGTTGAGATAGTTTCAAGGGTATCATTAACCGTTGCCTGGATTTATGCCGTCACGGCCGCTTCATACAATTATCCCCACAATCTCCCCATTGTTGTCGAAATTTAAAACAAATTTCCTGTGCGAGGGGGGTCGCGTTTTTCTGCGCTGCCAAATTGGATAAGAACTGTAATTATTCGTTTAACGTCTCAAAACGGTTGTGTTGGTTTGTGGGCAGGGTATGCGGATCTTTGGTGGGGTTTATGAGACGGAACGCATTCTTGGAGGGGCGGGAATGTTATTCGTAAGTAGCTGGGTAAATCGCCTCTGCCTCAAAACTGGGCAAGACTGCGCACCTTTTTTTAGTATTTTACCTTATTTATTAACGTTTTGTATTAAAACCAGTGCCGATTACTTTCAAGTAGTTTATGTGACTGTTACATAATGACATAGGTACATTAAAATACAAGTTTGGCTTTATGAAAGGAGCTGAAAGCGAGTTTCACACAGTGAAAACTATTAAATAATATACTAAAACTATTGCTTACACAATAATATTTCAATGCTCCTCTGCTATTCAAGCTAAAAAATATGGATACGGACAAACTGCCTAAAATATGTACACACTATACTAATGTGTAGAAATAGGGTCGTGTATACATATTTTTGTCACTTTGTCCGTGTCTATATTTAACAACTTGGCTGTACTTATAATGTACTTGATTATCTGATTTGATTTATTGTGTAAACCTACGTTTTATGAATGATAATTGTATGAATGAAAGGAGGTCACATTACATTGGTCTACTTGACTTTGGGTTACTATAGATGCAAATAACACAGGCAGTGCAATAGCTTGCGCCTGCACTGTTTATAAAAACGTAATTACTTTGTTGGCAATTTTCATTTAGTTTATGAGCCAGCAAGGGATCAATTAAAATAGTCTAGTGTCTTTATTTACTTGCACTAGAAAATACAGTATAAAAACAAGCACAGACTTCTAACAATTAACTTATTATACAACACGAAGTGAAAAAATGACGACTGTGGTTTTCTTTATTTCCTGTAAACAATCCTAGAATTTCCGACAGATTTTTGGAAACATTTGTAAGAAGAAGGTCGAAAAGGGGCTAAAAAGAACGCGCAAATGATAGCAAAATTACGTCATTTTGATATCAAGTTATGTTTCAGTTCGAATTGGCATTTTTAAAGCACACTAGTTATTTAATATAGTCTTCGGTTACCGCGATAGTTACTCATGAAATAAAACTATTGAAACGGATTATATCGCGTATATTGAATTCATACTACATGGAATACGAATGAATGCAATGCAAGTGTTATTGATACGTCAATATTTCATAGAAGTTTGACGTTTAGAATATCACTTGCACTGCGTGGGCTATCAAAATCACTGCAGACTTGGTCTAACTCTACGCGATATAATCCGTTTCAATAGTTTTATTTCACACTAGTATTCTTTAGGAGTTTGAGGACAAACTTGAGCACACTGACAGCAAACCGGTGAACACTAAAATTATTCGCGTATCAAACATCCAACCATTAAGTGGTAAGTGCAGTTTCAGATATCCGATAATCGGGGGCATCTCAAAACGCCACATTGAAGTAAGGTCGTAAAGGTCTGTCGTTTAAGAGGAGGAGACGCAAAATTGTAGCTTTTATATTTAATATTTATACGTTTTGGTATTGGGCAAATGCCATGAAAAATTATATATGGAAACTAAACTATTTTATATATTTATTTACTGTTGTAAATAAATGCACCACTGCCATGCAACAAATCCTTAGAAAGTTAGAGTTGCAGTTGGCTTGATAGAAATAATCACGAAAACATTTTCATTTATTTTCAGTTATTTAAATAACGTCAACCTGCGTACCATAGCAGTATAAAATAAAAATAAATACCTATACATGAAAATTCTGTGATAATTTTCCAAAATTTCAACTTTTGCCGATAGCCACTGATGAGCAAAATTTTAAACAGGATTACAATCTTAGAGTAAATACCTGTAAAATATGAGTATAATCATACAAAACACACATGATAGCCAGACAGAGACACGCCCCCTCTTAATTGGCACTTACGTCACTTCAATATTGATTTAGTCCCCGTGTGATAGGGTATCAAGCGTCTATTTTTCCCGCCGGCGCTTACGCCGTTTTCTGGCACCGTCGAGTTGACACCATGAGTGATGGGATTCTGTTTCGCAGTGATTTATTGTGGTACAGTCGACGTCAAAGATATGTTTACATTTTTCGCCTTATTACAAAGGCATAAGGTGCAAAAGTGTAAACATATTTTTGACGTCGACGGTAGCACGATTATGGCTCTGTGACTTCTGTGTAGGTATGGTGTTAGGTTTGAGAGGGTTAGCTACTGGAAGCGGTAGAGAATTTAATGTATAAGTGTTCTTGGACTTTAATGTACAAGTGTTAAATAATTATTACTACTAATATGTATAACAAACTGATATGTAACAATAATGACAGACACAAGTGTATCTTGTATACCTCATGTGGGAAAATAAATAAATATAAAATGTTTTTCAGATCTTGATTGACCACATACAGGGTGATTCAGGAGACGTGAGCAGGACTAACACTGCGCATTTCGTAAATAATAAGCAACTTTTTCGTATCAGTATTAGTGAGGTTAACGTTAATTTTCTAGTCGTGATGAAAAAAAAAGTTATTAATTTATTTACGACATGCATGGACACCCTACAATTAGAATACTAAACTACCGATATTCTGTGTCAAATTGAATGTCATCACGGTCTGGTTACTTTTGAAAACTCGTATCTCACTCAAGTTTGACAGTTTATTATCTTCGTAATCATAATGCTGTCATTACGGTTAAAGAGGTTTTATGTTTATTAATTAGGTCTTGTAGGGTGACCATGATCGTAGAGAATTAAATTTGCCCTCGCCAAAAAGTTAAAAAATAGGATAAAGTGTGGTTGTTTCATCTAAATACGACGGTGATCGATCAATTATCAGCTACTGAGTGTACAGGATTAGTCCTGCTCACGTCTCATGAATCACCCTGTATATGTATTACAACTTTCTTTCTTGATAATCCCTACTAATACTAATGGCTCTGTGAGCTGTAGATAGACCTCGCGAGCATAACTTAAAACTGAATAAATACATGGCTCCATTTTTGGCAAAATTTTGAAAAAAAATTATCGACAAAAAAATCCTTTTGATTACGCTACTATTTTACTTTGCTAACGCTCGGTCAATAAAATTGTAAATGAGAAAGTAACTCTGTCTATCTGTCTGTTACCTTGTACCTTAACCCACTATTAGCTAATCTACTTTAATAAAACTCATCCAGAATTAATTATAAATAAATAAAAATAAATAAATTTGGCCATGTGATCGTCTAGTGAAATTAATACGTTGTGAACCTTAGTACCCTTCGTCTTTTATGTGCAGACTGATTAGATTTGGATTTAAAATACTACCTCTAAAATACCCTATGTAATTGTAAATATTTCTACTGTATTTCTATATTATAACACTATCATATGAAAAAAATTAAATAATAAATTATATTTTTTAGAATTTATCTTCTACCGAGCCCTACCGTGACCAGTTACCATGAACAGTAGTGTAAGCCCTTGTTGTTTGTAATTATATTTTCCTTTTATATCCATTCGCTAATCTAGCTAGCTAAAGGAAAATATGTATATGTAAATGTTGCAAAAATTAATACGTACAAACATACTTTATCTACTGTCACGCCTCGGATGAAGTCGGGTCTCTAAACTAAATAATACCTATTTTATTTTGTTTTGTTTTTAATAGGTATTCCTAAACACTATGTAATATTTACTTTTATCTGCGTTTCGGAACCTATTTTCAGACAAGAAGAAACGCCAAGAAACTTATCTGAATATACTATAAATGTATGGAATACTGAAGCGATCGTCTAATAAACATGACTTTTTAACCCTTAGATACCCAATATAGAAAAGCTCAAATTGTCACTAGTGAACTGCTTCGCCTGTCACTAGCTCCCTATAACAAAATTATTTAGTATGTTCTCAAATAACTTTGTTCCCCTATCTCACCAAATATAAAAATGTATTACCTTTCAATCATATTTAATATACGAGCCTCAGTAACCCATCCATATGCTACTAAAACTAGACTTTAATTTATTCTGTATTTTAAAACAACTAACTCTCTAATGATTTTAACACTGTATGTAACCAAAATACATGTGAAAGAATAAATAATAATAAAGAAAGAAATAATAATTAACCCTAACACCCAAATAATGACTCTACCCTAACTCTACCCCAATTTCACCTATTCTAATGTGTAAGACTAGAAGCGAACCTCTAGTATTACAGGGGGGGGGAAGTGTGTGAGAGGGACCCTAATTTAAGCTGTAAACGTTCGGCCGACAAAACCGAGGTATTGCAAACCCTAGTGTCTGTGTAATTTGCCTCCCTCCGCAGTATAGGCCGTAGCCAAGGGTACTGACGAATAAGGCGCCCTATTCCAAATATAAAATGTGAATATATAAATATATATAACAAGACCACGCTTCTTCAATTACCAACAGATTTCAGTGAGTAAAGATTACTCTTAATGATCCACACGTGAGATCCTCACATCCCTCTGTCAGACCTTGAAGAGAACGTAAGAGGTATAATCGTCACCTGTGTAGGTAAAAAGGTTGACGCCAGGCCCCTCTCGCGACCTGGACCTAACACTCTACTGGATTCCCGGAAAAGCCTGCTTATCACCGCTAGGTTAGGCGTTTTCGGTTGATTGACCGTGCAATCAGACACTAATCTGGCTCTAAAACACAAAAAACACCAAAACACACGTAAGTATTTACACTGAACTAACAATTGAACAGTCTGACAAAAAGCAGCATAGTAGCTACGTAATGTCAAACATTCAACCGTAAAAATAACACCTTTGTTTTAACGTCTACGGGCGAGCCAGAGATCGTGACAATCCGACGGACAAAAATAGAATAAACCGTTCCCAGCTTGGCGTGGGGGTATTTATAACCATAAAAGACATTAACGAAACGCGTTTGACGCATTTGACGCGTTAGGCGCACTTCAAAATAAAAACTTTGTTATTTATTTCCTTTAAACTCGAGTTCCAATCTTGAGTAGTTTTAGCAAAGAGATGTGAATCCCATAAGACAATCAAAGTCAAAAGAAACCCCTTGCCTCGGAAATCAAGACAAAGCCACTCTCTAACAGATGGCGCCACTCTCTTGATATTCAACAATTCTAATGCACATCAATGTAAAAAAAACATGGATCAAAACACATGGCGTTCCTAAATTAATAAAAATCATTTATGTCTATATGTAAATATATATGTTTTATTGATATTTTTATACATTTTCATCTTTAGTTTCAATACTGCGTCAACAGATGGCAGCATAATCTTCGTGACTACAAAATTCACCGACAGTAATTCTCTATACACATTCCATTCTCTTTGGATTCAGCGAATCAGTTTTTCTGATTAATGGCCCACTACAAACTTGACTCAGTTAAGTTTTTGTTTGTTGTTTCGAATTTCTCGTGAGAATGTTTTGCTGTTATTTAAAATTAATTTACTGAATGCATATATTATAGTTACTTACATGTATTTATTTTAATTAACATTTGTATATAATAATTGAGGTTTTAAAGTTTATGAAAATAATATAGATCGATTGATCAGCTGTGTCAATCATTATTTATGTTAACTAGATCAGCTAGTGCGTCTAGTTACAGTCGCCCCCTCGAGAATTTGCAATGTATGCGTATACACATACATGTAGAATTCTCGGACCCTAGTCCAATAAAAAAATAAAAATTATATCCTTAATTTGTTGGTATTATCCCCTTTTTCCCTCCCTTGTATACTAAACGTGTGGTGTATGATGTGTGTTTAAACCAATACTCATTGATTGTGATTGATCCAATATGAAACCCAGATCATTGAATCTTAATAATGTGTTATGGTTATCTTTTCGTCACGATTTTCCTGCCGGTCTAGGGTATTGGGTCGTGAATCCAATAAACTCTAGTAGCTCGGTTTTATGGTTTCATCCTAGTCTATGGATCTTTCTATCCGGCGACTTAACCACATTGTCCGGTTAATAAATGAACCAATAAAACCTCCCATCACAAAGTAGAAAAATCATTTGGTATAAGTACTAGGATACTCATACTTCATTAATCAAAATTCAATCCAAATTCCATTACCAAATCACCCCTGCCAATCAAGTTTTCTTGGAAAATGTCACATACATGAACAAGATATTTGACTTCAGACTTACTCCCATATTAATAATAAAGTGTTAATGAAACCTAAAAATACCATGATAATATCCTGATACTTGTATCAAAATATTACCTTCACAAACATAACATAGATTTAAATCAAAACTACTATGTAATGTTTGTAAATAAATCCCATTGAAAATCTTTATAAAGAAAAACATACAAAAACATTTAATTTATAAATACCTACACTACTGTAAACACTTCATCATTATAATATATGAAAATAAGTCCTACTTGTAGACATTTTAATACAACTATCTATCTTTCTATTAAAAAAAAACTTAAAACCATTTTTTATACAAAACCATATCTCAAATAACTCGATAAAATATATTTAAAAATAATGCTTCAATAACTCTTTTCGCAAATAATAATGTGATAATGCATGTTCATTGACATGTCATCATCGTGTTTTGATATCAAAGATCTTATTCACGATGAGGTGTGTAATTAGTCATGGTCTTAGCTTCTTGTGGAGTGTATAGTCAACAAAAACTACCCTTTGAAATGGGTCGAATCGTCATACGATTTTAGCCTACTGATAAGAATTTGTTGACTATTTTGTGTATTATTCGCAACAAAATACCAACAAATCCAGGTTGACTGCAATCTAACATTTGACTAACCGTAAAAATCATTCTTACAAAAAATACAAAATTTCACACACTTCTTGCAAAATTAACAAATGTCCATCTATCTATTATTATAATTAAATCAGTTAATAATCTTTCACTGCCTTTCAATTGCCAGTTCATTCAACTCTTACTAGGCCCTTTCTACAGATAGCCAACGTCAATGATTTGCAATCATAATAAAATGTACCAAATAAACCTTAAATTTTTATGAAACATAAAAACAATGTTTCTGACATAACCCCAATCTCCCTCCTATTTAATAATAATAATACTAAACAGAATTTGTTTTTGCAAAATTATTTATTTTAAAGTTAAAAAAAACAATTGAAATAACGTTAATACTATCTTAGTTAACGTTTCGTTTTATATCTTACTATGGTAATACAATAACTCATTATTTTATTATGGCAACCCCGCAAAGATGCGTCTCGGAAATGATAATAGGGAGATGCGTCGCATAACTGTCCGTTGTCATTGACCAGTTTTGAATTTTACCCGATGTAGTGAAGTTGAGTGCTATTGTGAAGTGTAATGCTATAGTGTATTTTGCTGTTGAACAAATAATTGGTAAGTTTGAATGTATTTCTTACTTTTTAATTCTATATCTTATCTAATTATTTATTTATACAAATTAACTCGTTAATTTTGTACATTTATGCCAATGTTTCTGTATGATATATTCCACGTGTATTATTTTATCACCAATTCTCGCATAAATTATTTATTGTTATATATAATATTATTTTTAAAGTAATAACTTCAAATATAGATTTTCCTCTTGTTATATGCAGAGTAAGATAAATATTTAATTTCATGTATTTAATATATAGTTTTCATATTTTATGATAATGTAACAAATTTCAGGTTAAAGTATTTATGTTATATTCAAAAATACCATTTTTTTCATATTTTATATAGCCTATTTCTAAACTTGTTATTATTTTGTACATTTACACTATAAATACTAGATATGCTACAAATATTTGCAATTATTCGGCATTCTACCTAGTCGACCACCTTTGCTGAATAATCAGTATTCAATCTAAATCACTATTCATTATATATTTATTCAATATGTATTGTGTGTATTTTTACTATCTAAATTAATTAAATAACACTTTATCTCTAACTTTGTACTCAAAACACCACGCATTTCAACAGCAGGTAAAAAACCCCTCGAACCGTTGGCTGATTTTTTTTACTACAAACTCCAACATGTGCATTCAATATGACCCTTCCTTGTAATTCTATTGTCTTAAACGGTCCTTTGTTTATACGATCGATAGATTCGATTTCAACTTTCTAAATTTTATGACCTCAACATGTTTTCATGACAGTGTTTAATGATATTTACTTAAATCCAAGTTTAACTATTGTAAACGATTGAAATTGTTCAATTAATTTGTTTGCTAGCAACATCATTGGTGAATACTATAAGTACTTCCCTTGCTTTGTCTATGGTGTCCACAGTGGCGCCCCCTGGCACAAACCATAAGTTTCAAATTGTCAATTGGTTATACTATACGCAACGAAAAACCCTCATTTGAAGTGTTAGCTTGTGTTTGTGAAGTGTACACTATTAAAAATGCAACTTAAAAAAATTGACTATAAGATATTGCAATTTCCAATAATTTGGGACATCAACAATTTATATCATGGTGATGAATTTCTGACCGAGCTTGCCCGTCTAGATCTTTTAATACTGTGTATGAATAACGAACCTCATTATAATTTTGAAATGTTAAACAAGAAAATCAGGAATTTCAAGGACCGTCTCCGCAGATTAAGGGTATATAATTTTTTTTTTATACATTTATTTAATTATATTTATATAGCATAATTATATTATTATTTACATAATTATTATATTATATCAATGTTTTGGCAAATATTTTATTTTAATAATCTGTAAATTTTTATCACAATACTATTTAACGCTAAAACAAAATATTTCTTGTTATAGAAAAAATTAGTAGCCAACGGACAACGATTCAGATATGTTATACAAATAATTCAAGCAGCTCCGGGGTCTCCACACCACGCTGTTATTAATGTTGAAGTATGTATGATTAAGAAATCAATAATGTTATTGTTGTACATATAAACATGCTTATTGCATTTAACTATGTTTATTTATTTTACAGCCTACACCAAGTTTACAAAATTTATTATTTGATATCCCGGAGCAAGTAGATGAAAACGAAGAACCTCCGCTGGATTTCAATGTAAGTTGTTTTAATTTGAATTACATTTATTTTACTTTCAGATTCCATAGAATCTTAATAATGTTTATTTAATTTTTAATTTTTTTTTCAGGCCCTCATAAATGAAGCCGGATTATTAGACAACATAGATGATCCTATTTAATGTAAGTAATACTCTGTTCTTTCTACTATCATACATTTTTGTTTTAATATAAACTACAATGTTTTTCTAGGAATATCAATTTGGTATCACACGATCAGAACTTTCAGTATATAGTATGTATTACGTAGTGCTAATTTATACTTAACATTTAATCTGTTATACTATTTTAGTGTCATTTTATTTATTCATAACGTATATAAATATGATTAGTAAATCCAACTCATTGATTTACACCATATTATTTTTCTCGTTTAAATTCTTTGTTTACACTAACACGACATGAAAGCGTCGTCACACACACTAAAGGAGTACCTGCTAACCTTTTTTTTTTCCGATCTTTTATAAGTGGCTGAATGCGTCTCACGATGTATTTCAGCTATTTTTAGAACTTTCGTTTTGAATTTAAGATTTTTAAATTTTTACTTAATATGATTTCAGGATACATTAGGCGTTCGTGTAAGATGATTATATGTAATTAGTCTTCCTAATTATGAGACATCATTTTCTAAGTAAGTATGTTTTTCATAACCTAATTTTTTTTTATTTAAATAAAACAATTTTAATGAACTATGTATATCACAATAATGAAACATTTACTCCAATTATTTTTCAAATGATTTTTTTTTTTCCAACTACTTTTTTTTTTAAGTATTACATATGTATGTCTAATTAATAATTATTGATAATTTTCATCCACTGAAATTTATGTCTGCCAAAATAATTACAAAACATCTATGTTCTCTGTCTAAACTGAATACTTCCCATTTTTCAGATGTTCCACATGATAAGAGACCGAGTGTCGCTGAATGCTGTCCCTTCTTTTTATTTTAAGGTAATTAAAATGCTTACTTGTTATTAACATACCAATAATGATACTATTTTTAATTAATACTTTTTTTTTCAGAATAACTAATTAATTCAAAATATTTACTGTTTATCTCACTTTTATTTTAAAAATATTTTGTTTATATATTTAACTAATTATTTAATTTTTATAATAATATTTTTTTTTTAAAGAAAATCCACTACCGCTATTTGTGCCTTCGGGTAACATAAGGTAGTCCAACCCTTTAGAATACATGCTTAAAAGGTTACTGTAATTTAATATTTTTTTTTTATAAATGATAATTACCATTACACAAAATCAAAGTTATTACAAAATCAAAACCAAAGTTAGTTACCTAGTCTAATTGTATATACATGAAACGACTTGTATATGTGAATAGTGTTACTTTTACAAATACGGACTACTGTTATGCCGGATGTGGACTGAAGACCCTATTCTAACCTACCTACTTATTTTTTTTTTACATTTTTTTCTTTCATTCTAAAAAATCTTTATTTTAATTTGACACTTTTTTTATAACATCTACTAAAAATCTCTATAACAATATTACTTAGTCCAAAAAATTACTTATTCTAATTTGACATTTTTTTTTTTACTATTATAACCTTTATAACAATAATAATTATGTATATTTTTTTTTGTATTTAATAAAATAAAATTCTTAATGATTTCAGCTACAATACAACAATCAACACCTTCGCACTCGACTCATCATAATAAAACCTCTATGCTACTACTCTAAACTTGGTAAGTACATCTAAACACGTCAATAATCTCAATGTTATAAAAATTTAAAAATATTATTCAATGTCTAATACACCTATCCTTATAATATCTAACCTATTTTTTTTTAACAGTTATTTTCTAGACAAACCTTTTTATCAACATGAAACATAACAATTCATTTATCTAATACATAATAATAAAAATACAGTCTTTAACAAATATCAGTCAAACATTACATTTAAATCAACGTTTGCCGGATCAGCTATTTTTACTAAATTCGCCTTTATAATATCTTGACAAATGTATTGTATTGTATTTACCTCGGTATATATTTGTATATGGATCTACTAAAATATATACGTTTGGATAGGGAATTGCTGCAATTACATAAGGTCCCTCATAAATTGCTTCGAACTTTTTTGTTATCTTTTGCTGAGCATTTGATTTATTTAATTTTTTTATTTTAACCCAATCCCCTATTTGAAACTGAATCAGTCTATAATTTTGATTAAACTTTGCCTGCCTTATCTCAGCTGCTTTCTTTAAATTTTCTCTAACCTTTTGCCTAATGTCCGCTATGTTATTCTTCATATGACTAATAATTTCCTTGTCAAATGTTAATTGCGTAGGCTGACCATACATTATTTCACATGGAGTGAACCCTGTACTATCATGAAACGTATTATTATATAGAGTTTCTATCTTTGGTAATATTTTCACCCAACTTTGATGTCGTTTTTCACAGTAAGTCCTGAATAATACTCCAAGTTGCCTATTCACGCGTTCTGTCGTATTTGGACGAGGATTTCTAACTGTTGTATATATAGTTTTGACCCCCCTTTCTTTCATAAAACGCCTCCATTGATCACTAATAAACTGCGAGCCATTATCTGTTAAAATTGCCTTTGGTTGAATGATTTTAAAGAATTTTTTCATACTAACTACCACAGATAACGCTGTAGCCTTCCGTAACGCAAATAGTTTGATGAATTTACTAAATGAATCTTGAACTACCAAAATGTAACTCATTCCGAACTGTCCTGATGGTAAAGGCCCATAAAGATCTGCCATGACTAAATCTCCGATATCATTGCTCACTATTGACTTGCACGGTCCTACGTGTTTGATATTATCATTTTTCACCATTTGACAAGTATGACAAGTTCTTATTAGTTTTTTAACATCTTGCGTAATACCCCTCCAATAAAATCTGTCTTTTATGTATTTTATGACCTTGTAAGCCCCTTGATGACCCATTTCTAAGTGTATTTGTTTTATAATAGCCGATACTAACATTCTTGGCAAAAATAGAACTTTATTCGAACTATTATCGGGAGTGAAGTACAATACACCATCATGTAACGAGCATCTTTGAATTATTCGACCGATTTTATTACTACTATCACCATTTTCTAGGCCTTGAATTATTTCGTCAATTTCGGGATCTTGTTTTTGTAATTCTTTAACCTTTTTTAATTTACTTATCAATTCTTTATTTATTTCTGTTTCAGTATAAAGAATCTCAGGCAGCCGTACTTTATCTTCCTGCAAAAGATCAGTTTGAGGTGGGTACCTAGATAGCACATCCGCACCTATATTATCTTTACCTTTTATATGTTCAATTTCATATTGAAACTGCTCTAAGTAATTGATCCAACGTATTACTCGCGCATTATATAATTTCCAGTTTTTGACAAACAGTAAAGCCTTATGATCCGTTTGAATAATAACCTTTGTACCTCTCAAATAAGTTTCGAACTTTTCTAAACAATTAATAACGGCATAAAATTCCTTTTCAGTCGTCGAATAATTTAACTGAGCCCCTCTTAGAGATTTACTATGAAACCCGAGAACTCTCATTTGCCCATTATCATCAAGTTGATAAAGTACGCCTGATAAGCCGATACCTGAGGAATCTGTTTGCAAATAATAAGGTTTGCTAAAATCAGGATGTTGCAATTGAATAACATCTACGAAAGTCCTTTTTATTGTCTCAAAAGCTTTTTGTTCATCGACGCCCCACTGCCACGTCACTCCTTTTTTCAATAAATGACACAATGATTGTACATTTTCGCTATAATTAGGGATAAATCTTCTATAAAAGTTACACAAACCCAAGAAAGCTCTTAATTGTTTAATTTTTCTTGGAGCTGGAAATTCCTGAATCGCTTTAATTTTATCCGGATCGGTCTTTATTCCATCTACTGATACTATATATCCTAGCATGTGCACCTCTTTACATAGAAATTTGCATTTTTCTAAATTGCAAGTTAGGCCCGCTTTTTCTAACTTTCCCAACACTATGTCTAAGTGTTCTAAATGTTGTTGCAAGGTACCAGTAGTAATTATGGCTAAATCGTCCAAGTAATTGACACAAAATTCGCGAACGTCATGACCAAGTATGCAATCCATAGCACGACTAAAACTTCCCACAGATGTTTTGAGTCCTTGCGGCAACACGTTATACACGTAAGATTTCCCATTGAAACTGAAACCTGTATATTTTTTACTTTCTTCCGAGAGTGGTATTTGAAAGTACGCATTATTCAAATCAATTACGCTTATAAATTTCGCTCCGTGAAATGAGTTTAATACGTCCAATTGTAAAGTTGGTTTTTCGGTTTCAGAAATCATATTCTTATTGATTTCACGCGCATCTAATAAGACTCTTATTGTTCCGTCTTTCTTTAATGTAAATGTTAACGGACTACAATATTCAGTTTGTGAACGACTAATAATTCCCTGTTCTTCTAATTCGCGTAATTTTAATTCTATTTTCTCGCGATACGCATATGGCACGGGGTACGTTCTCTTTACTACAGGTGCATGTGATTCCATTTTTATCACATGTTGATAACAATTAGCCCTGCCTAATTTTGAGTCAAATAATGTTTTATGTTTTGTTAATACCGAATGTAAAGCTTTTTTCTCACTTTCTACTAATGTTATTCCGACCTTACATGTCACTTGCGTTTGAGGTTGGTTTGACGACTCTATGCTGCATTGATCTTGCCATCCATTATATCGATCATGAAATGGTATCCAAGTGATTTCACCTTTATATTAGATATTGACTCCACATTTCTCTTTTCTTAGGTCAATCGATACTACATTTTCCTTAATCCAGTCAAATCCTAATATCACTGGAAAACTTAGATTAGGTATTACTACAAATCCGATTTCCATCTGTAAGTCATTTATACCGATAGGTAGCAATGCTGTTATTTTAATGTCTTTACAGGTATTTCAGGATATTTATTTTTTACAACCTCCCAAAATTCCTCAGACATAGCCGTCACATCGCTACCTGTATCTAGCAAAGCTCTTATAAGAAAATCTCGCATACGTATAATTACTTCACTCTTAAACGAACTTGGTTCCGGTATTTCTTTTTCTTCCTCAAACACGGACGCGATAAATTCGTCATCTACATCAAATTCGATCAATTCGCTTTTTAATTTTAAAACGTTAATTAAGTCATGTAACCCTATTAACTGTATCGTTTCTAAATTACTATAACCTAATCCCACTCCTTGTTCACCATTGACTATTTCTAGTTCTATTGGCGCTCGCAACCCATTATTATTTTTTCCTAACAATTGGCCTGGCAACCAATTCATTTTATACATCATTTTTAGAATTTTGACCCTATCATCTGTTTCTGTAGCTGACCCGGGGACGTTTTTATCAGCAGATATTAGTTTTCCGAGTCGTCGATAACAATTTCTTGCTCTATAACAGCTGTCGTTGCTTCTGGTTTCCGCCAATTTTGATATTGTGTCTGATTTTTTCTCATAGGCTGATTGGATGGTTTCGAGGCCCCCGACGTTGATGGTATTGCTCGCGGCTCTTGTTTGTTTACATCGTCCATCGCACGTAGAAACTCGGCAGCTTCAAAGATAGTAGTAATTTTTGATGACGCAAACGCTTGTTGTATATAACGAGGAAAGTGCCTCATTATATCAGTCACTAATTGATTCTCCGAGATAACATATGTCAACATTTTTGCTTGTCCAACCATTTGCACAAAATAATCATGCATACTATTTACTTTTGTTTTGTCCCAAACTCCATGAACAATATTCCTACGTAATTCATTTTGCTCGTGTGTCCCCCAGTAGGTTTTCAGAAAATCGGCTTTGAACTCTGCTACACTGGTCCACCTGTCTTTATACAATCTGGCCCAATCGCGAACTGTTCCCTCTAAACATTCGAGAACCGCTTCTATCTCATTTCCATCAGTTACGACCCTTTTTAGATAAAATTCTAGGTCTTCTAGAAATTTCACTGGATGCGATTTAGTTTTGCCAAACTTGGGACGTTCAATATTAGTGTTTTTAATATTGTATATGATTGTCTTCTTCTCTTCAGTAGAAAGCTCCTTTTCACTGCCTGAAACTGTTTCAACATGCTCTGTATCTTCCATTGGTTGCTCCGATGTTGTAACCGCAGTCTCTATAGTTTCCACTTGTACAGGACTAATTGCCGTTGCAAGCTCGTTACGTAGTTGACTAAGCCCCGCTGTCATTTTCTGTTCGGTCTGTTTTAGCAAATGATAGAACAATCCACGTCTAACATCTGGTTTCTTCTTTATGTTTCTACGAGCTACTCGTGCTTTTTGATTAACTCGATCAACAGTGCTTCTCTTGATAGATGGTGTAGTTTGTTGTATATTTTGACGTGTAGATTTAGACTTGGTTGCGGCCTTTCGCTGTCTTGTAGATCTCTCCATTTTAATATATTTTTAGTTAATTAATTCACTTTATGACACTGTTTTAACACTATTTTTCACTTATTTAAAACACTTAAGAAACACACTTATTTAACACTTATTTTTAATTTTATAAAATAACACTAATTTAACACTTATTTAAAACAATTAACTTTCACTGGTTTTCTACACTGTATTAATAGTTTAATTTTAATACATATATGTATATGTCCGTACATATACAAATATGCATATATTTGATTGATAACATTTAACTATCGCCCCCTATTTTCTTTTAGACTTGTATAACGCATCGTATTTTTAGGTAGTTTTATTTGTCTATTTACACTAACGTATTTTTATGTTTGTTTCAGGTGATGTAAGTCCCTAACACGCAAGCTACGTCAGTACAATGAAGCAGAGGAAGAGAATTTGATTTATTTAGATACTAGTATATAGAAATATTTTATTTTATATTTAATTAACTCCAAATCAAATCAGTTCACATTCCAGTTTTCTTACGGCAGCAAAAATGTAGCCAAAAAGGCTACTTTATGTAACAAACTATTCATATATTTAATCCTGGTCATTCCGGTGCCAAAAATGTACCTTAACCCACTATTAGCTAATCTACTTTAATAAAACTCATCCAGAATTAATTATAAATAAATAAAAATAAATAAATTTGGCCATGTGATCGTCTAGTGAAATTAATACGTTGTGAACCTTAGTACCCTTCGTCTTTTATGTGCAGACTGATTAGATTTGGATTTAAAATACTACCTCTAAAATACCCTATGTAATTGTAAATATTTCTACTGTATTTCTATATTATAACACTATCATATGAAAAAAATTAAATAATAAATTATATTTTTTAGAATTTATCTTCTACCGAGCCCTACCGTGACCAGTTACCATGAACAGTAGTGTAAGCCCTTGTTGTTTGTAATTATATTTTCCTTTTATATCCATTCGCTAATCTAGCTAGCTAAAGGAAAATATGTATATGTAAATGTTGCAAAAATTAATACGTACAAACATACTTTATCTACTGTCACGCCTCGGATGAAGTCGGGTCTCTAAACTAAATAATACCTATTTTATTTTGTTTTGTTTTTAATAGGTATTCCTAAACACTATGTAATATTTACTTTTATCTGCGTTTCGGAACCTATTTTCAGACAAGAAGAAACGCCAAGAAACTTATCTGAATATACTATAAATGTATGGAATACTGAAGCGATCGTCTAATAAACATGACTTTTTAACCCTTAGATACCCAATATAGAAAAGCTCAAATTGTCACTAGTGAACTGCTTCGCCTGTCACTAGCTCCCTATAACAAAATTATTTAGTATGTTCTCAAATAACTTTGTTCCCCTATCTCACCAAATATAAAAATGTATTACCTTTCAATCATATTTAATATACGAGCCTCAGTAACCCATCCATATGCTACTAAAACTAGACTTTAATTTATTCTGTATTTTAAAACAACTAACTCTCTAATGATTTTAACACTGTATGTAACCAAAATACATGTGAAAGAATAAATAATAATAAAGAAAGAAATAATAATTAACCCTAACACCCAAATAATGACTCTACCCTAACTCTACCCCAATTTCACCTATTCTAATGTGTAAGACTAGAAGCGAACCTCTAGTATTACAGGGGGGGGGAAGTGTGTGAGAGGGACCCTAATTTAAGCTGTAAACGTTCGGCCGACAAAACCGAGGTATTGCAAACCCTAGTGTCTGTGTAATTTGCCTCCCTCCGCAGTATAGGCCGTAGCCAAGGGTACTGACGAATAAGGCGCCCTATTCCAAATATAAAATGTGAATATATAAATATATATAACAAGACCACGCTTCTTCAATTACCAACAGATTTCAGTGAGTAAAGATTACTCTTAATGATCCACACGTGAGATCCTCACATCCCTCTGTCAGACCTTGAAGAGAACGTAAGAGGTATAATCGTCACCTGTGTAGGTAAAAAGGTTGACGCCAGGCCCCTCTCGCGACCTGGACCTAACACTCTACTGGATTCCCGGAAAAGCCTGCTTATCACCGCTAGGTTAGGCGTTTTCGGTTGATTGACCGTGCAATCAGACACTAATCTGGCTCTAAAACACAAAAAACACCAAAACACACGTAAGTATTTACACTGAACTAACAATTGAACAGTCTGACAAAAAGCAGCATAGTAGCTACGTAATGTCAAACATTCAACCGTAAAAATAACACCTTTGTTTTAACGTCTACGGGCGAGCCAGAGATCGTGACAATCCGACGGACAAAAATAGAATAAACCGTTCCCAGCTTGGCGTGGGGGTATTTATAACCATAAAAGACATTAACGAAACGCGTTTGACGCATTTGACGCGTTAGGCGCACTTCAAAATAAAAACTTTGTTATTTATTTCCTTTAAACTCGAGTTCCAATCTTGAGTAGTTTTAGCAAAGAGATGTGAATCCCATAAGACAATCAAAGTCAAAAGAAACCCCTTGCCTCGGAAATCAAGACAAAGCCACTCTCTAACAGATGGCGCCACTCTCTTGATATTCAACAATTCTAATGCACATCAATGTAAAAAAAACATGGATCAAAACACATGGCGTTCCTAAATTAATAAAAATCATTTATGTCTATATGTAAATATATATGTTTTATTGATATTTTTATACATTTTCATCTTTAGTTTCAATACTGCGTCAACAGATGGCAGCATAATCTTCGTGACTACAAAATTCACCGACAGTAATTCTCTATACACATTCCATTCTCTTTGGATTCAGCGAATCAGTTTTTCTGATTAATGGCCCACTACAAACTTGACTCAGTTAAGTTTTTGTTTGTTGTTTCGAATTTCTCGTGAGAATGTTTTGCTGTTATTTAAAATTAATTTACTGAATGCATATATTATAGTTACTTACATGTATTTATTTTAATTAACATTTGTATATAATAATTGAGGTTTTAAAGTTTATGAAAATAATATAGATCGATTGATCAGCTGTGTCAATCATTATTTATGTTAACTAGATCAGCTAGTGCGTCTAGTTACAACCTCTTCATGTTTAAACTGCTGAACCGAATTAGATAAAATTTCATATGGGAATAATTTGAGGCCCGGGGAAGGACATAGGATATTTTTATTGATTATCAGACAAGGTCGCGGACAGAAGGTAGTATTTGTATTTTTTTTTCCCACTTCCAGTCACTAAAATGTTCACGAGAATTACAAATACGAATACCACTTTTTTAAATCATATCTGCTTGAATAAAAATGTATTATGATCACAACTAAATTGAATATCAAAAAGGCAATTTATTAAGCCGTCAAACATGGCAAGTCAAAATTAGGATGCAGTACCGAATGTTGCTTATATCATACGCTAACTACAAAAAGACGTATCTGAAGATAATGTATTCATAAAATGCACCTTTAGTAACTAACTGCAGTATATCGTGTGTGTCAAAGCTGAAGAAAAATACACCTTATCTAAGAAGGATAAGGTTGTTTATGTGTTGTCACTAATCGCTGGGTAACTTTAGCCTTTTCACCGTCGATTTGACAGCCAAGATGTCAGTAGAAAATTGGATTTGTAAAATAAACATGTCGCACTGTCGGAGTACAAACGTCTAAATAAAACTACACTTTATACTGTTGATTATAAGATTGAAAATTGCGTGATCAGGGATATGTAGACGTTTTCTTAGACGTTTCAAATTCTGAAATAGCCTTTTGAATTAGCATAATAATTTGTAGAATAAATACTATTTATTCATGGAGCGTTTTAAAGATCAGAGTCGGACCAAGCTAACTCTGCAATAACTAAGTGTGGAACGTCGTCATCATAAATGTCAAATTTATATGAGAATATGACGTTTACGATGGTAACGCTAGACTGCGTTCTTGTTATAAAATTCAACTTGAATGATACGAGTTGAGTCCTAAATTAAACAGCAATTATAATTTCATAGCCCCATAAAATTACTTTTGCAAATAAATGGTACGGAACCCTACGTGCGCGAGTCCGACTCGCACTTGCCCGGTTTTTTTAATAGCGGGAAATTGTGTATTGGGTAATATTCAATATTCCGACGCTGTGTAACCCATGTAACTTATTGTGAAGACGATTTTGGCTAAACACATGACATGACAAGCATGCTCCGCTGGGCATCAATGACGTATAATTGACGTGACCGGTCGACGTGTCACGTCAACTTGACGTGACGGGCCCACAATGCGGGCGTGACGTCATTCAAACTTTGACGTTTAGGGGGTAATATTGTTTTGTTTCGGTAATTGATTTGGATTATCAGTTGTGAACTAAAGTAACTTTAGTAAGGGTATCGCCATCACATGTATCGGAGCGGCCAACGTGCTTACATAGTTTTGAACAAACGCTCTATTATCAAGTTGTTAATAATAATATAAATATACTATGTCTTTCGGAACTTCCATTCAGGCCTTTAGCATCTTGACAGCGTCTGTAAGCGAGGAACAACGTCTCTCGTGGCTATATAAGCCAATCCGGGACCGGCATTTGTGACCGCATTTATGGCAGCTGAAGCAGGGAGCCATGTCCGCATCATCAGGTGGATTGTGCCTCTTCGCGATGGTACCCCTCCATCCATGGGAACTTATGTATGAAATATCATTTGATATTTACCAGTTGCTTTTCGGTGAAGGAAAACATCGTGAGGAAACCGGACTAATCCCAATAAGGGCTTATTGTTTTCCCTCTGGATCAGAATCAGATGTCAGATGGCAGTCGCTTTCATAAAAACTAGTGCCTACGTCAAATCATGGGTTTAGTTGTCAAGCGGACCCCAGGCTCCCATGAGCCGTGGCCAAATGCCGGGATCACGTAGTAAGAAAAAAGAAGCCGACGTATTAAAAAGAGTTTTGATCTCAAATATTGAAACGTCAACATTTGGCACGACTTATTGGACAAGGAAATTGATAACGTTAAAATACCAACACCATCACGATAAGAACTTGGCCGTGAGAGTCTAGAAACCTTTAGACCAAGGTCTGCAAACAATAACAATAACAATACAAACAAGTGGGTGTAACAAACAATTGGTGAACGATCATGATAAGTCAAAGATAATCAATCATATTCAAGTAAATGAAAGGGAAAGAGCGATGGAATTTAAGCCCCTCAGTTAATTTTGGCGGAAATATTGATAGGTTTATTGCACCTATGGCGTTTAAAATTATCAAAAATATTTTCATTTTCCTTTTACAATGTTATAATTAAGTACATAGCTAAAGATAAAGCAAAAATCAAAAATGAACAAATATATACGTTCTGTACGGGCCTTAAACTGACGAAGTTTTAAAACATACCGTAAGCAACAAATGCAGTTGTTGGGTATAGATTCTGATAGATATTTGATTGGTTCGATAAGTTGAAATGCCATTGTTGCAAATGTCCAGCACTTCAATAGTATCAATGTCTAAGCCTGATGAAGAGATGGCTATCCATGTGGGATTGTGACACATACCGCCGCGCAATTTGTCTCGTCTCGTGCCATAAATTGATTGTATTCGCGGCGGGGCGTCTATGCTCCTATCTTGAAGGTTTTGGTGCAAGGCAGAGGGTGCTGGATGAAAAAGTATAGATGTAAGAAATATATACTGCCCTGCTAAGCTAAGTGGCGCTATCTCAAAAGAAAATCCATTACTAATTTATACTTTAGTTTCTATAACTGAGAATTCCATTTTCAAAATCATTTGTTTTTGAGATAGCGCTTTTCGGCTTAGCAGGGCAGTATAGTAGGTATTCGCACCTCGGCAACTTCCGACCTGATTAGAACTTAAACATACATCAAAAATTTGCTAAAGAAACGACATAGATCGGATATATTATGTCAGTGTCAAACAAAAAAGTCACTTGCGACACTAAAATATCTGATCCATATCGTATCATTCAAATATCAAATATCAAATATCAACATTTATTCAGCAAATAGGCCACAAGGGCACTTTTACACGTCAACATTGAATTTACATAAAAGCAAAAATAATAACATCAACAATTTTATAAATTAAAACTAACAATTCAATCTAACGTATTACAATTACTAAGAGATGTATATGGTCTCTTAATGTCGAATTACATACAAAATACAGATAAAAAAACACACACAAAAAATCTATAATATTTAGAGGTGTAAATGTCTCTAGGTGTCAGAACTATAAGATTATATAGTTTATCAAGTTATCCTTAGAGATGTATAGGGTCTCCAAGAGTCAATATCCTGTATAATTAATACATTCATTAAAAGAAAAGAAACATACGAGAACAGAATGAGGCGTCTCACTGTAATTAATTAATAAAAGTTACTAAGTATAATAGCTCGTGTTAGCTTAACAGACCAGTCTCCACAAACAGCACCCGTTCACGAGTATGACGCGTATCTCAGCCATCGCCTCCCTCAACCTTCATTCGGGAAAGTGGCGACCCGATCAACAACGCCACCGTAAGCAAAGACTTTTAAGCGAGCATGACATGTTCAAGCTACCGGCCTATATTAATATTAAAATAGTAATAACATGTAGCTGTAAGACACGGCATTTTGTGCTCATATGTTACATAAAAAGACAGTAATATAGCTTCACATAATTACTAGCCTAAGTTGACTTAGAGATGTAAAGGTCTCTAAGTGTCAGAAACATTAAAAATATAGGTAAGTATGTACAATCAAAAATAAAAATCAAATAAATAAATATGTACTTAGAGATGTATAAGGTCTCCAAGTGTCCAAAACTAAAATTAAATTAAACAATATAATCAAGCGAGAACATCATTGTCTCATGTGTCAATTCTACTGGACACTAGCATATTTAATTCAGTGTAAAAAAAAACAATATTTATTTAATTCTTATTATACTAATGAAACCAATCAAGCTACCGGCTTAAAAGCATCTCTATCGTTTATAAAATCATTTACAGTGTAGTACGCCTTACATAACAAGGAGTGCTTAATGTGCGACTTAAATTTATGAAGTGGTAAATTCACTACATCAGTGGGGACTTTGTTATAAAAACGTGTACAGTTCCCGACGAAAGACGTACTAACCTTACGGAGGCGGTGGGCGGGCACGGCAAGTTTATGTTTGTTTCTAGTGTTATAGTTATGGATATCACTGTTAACCTTGAATTCGTGGATGTTTTTCCGAACATACATAATATTCTCTAGTATGTATTGAGATGCAACGGTAAGAATGTTAACTTCTTTGAATTTCTCTCTTAGGGATACTCGAGCGCCCAGTCCATAGATGGAACGTACAGCTCGTTTTTGCAGCACAAATATTGTCTGAATATCTGCCGCTTTTCCCCACAACAGAATTCCATAAGACATAACACTATGGAAGTAACTATAGAAGTAAGTTAAATTTTTTGACGTATCTTAAAGTTCGAAGTCCGTATGTTTAGCGCAGCGCGCCTAACAGCCGGCCGAAGGGCAGAAATATACTATTCCTACACACTATCCTCTCCTGACTTGTACTGAACCCTAACCGACTCAACTTCATAATAACAAATGGTTCCGTCTACACGATATTACAAGCTCCCACCTCCGACGCTTAAATAACACGCTAATTATTACTAAAACGGGCAATAACAATTTCTCACACGCAGTTTTAATCGACGCTGTGTTTACTTTAGTGTTTTTCTATACTGTGTGAATAGAACGTAGCTAAAACGTTTACTTATAAGGCCTTTTTTGTATCTATTTATATCTTAGGACAGTGTGGCTACCACCAGTTTGGCACTGACCTAATCGCTATCGAGAACGTAACTTAGATACTTTCTATGCATCTCGCTCGTACTCGCATATTAGTGCGAGCGATGTATAGAAAATGTAAATTAGCCTGTTAAGTAAATCCCATCAAAAACATAAATGTAAAAAAGGAGAGCCAAGTTCAATACTAAAATTATGCTTGGCTGTGGGGTTCGCCGCAAAAAGAATGGAGATCTAAATGAGTGCCAAGTTCTATGCAAAATCCAAATATGTATTTATAGGAACAAAATAACATTATAAACAAGTATTAAACTCTATTTCTTTGCTTTATTGGATACCTATAACAATTGCTGTTATTTAAAAAAAATGCGAGATCTTAAAGCAGGTTAGATTTGACTTGGCCAGTTTTCATTACATCAGTCATTTTATAAAGTTATTCAACATATATATTTTATACTAATTCTGATAAAAACTGGCCAAGCCAAATCTAACCTACTTTAAGATCTCACATTTTTTTTAAATAACAGCAATTGTTATAGGTATCCAATAAAGCAAAGAAATAGAGTTTAATACTTGTTTATAATGTTATTTTGTTCCTATAAATACATATTTGGATTTTGCATAGAACTTGGCACTCATTTAGATTTCCATTCTTTTTGCGGCGAACCCCACAGCCAAGCATAATTTTAGTATTGAACTTGGCTCTCCTTTTTTACATTTATGTTTTTGATGGGATATCAATACTTTTTGTAAAGAAAACTAGGCAGGTATTGAGATTTAATGTTTTTTCTTGTGTTTCCGCTGCATGTTTTTTACTTCTGTTCTTTGTATTAATTATGTGGTGCCGCGCGCCGCCAACGACACACCGTTGGCCGGTTGTTTAGCGCGTATTACAGGTTTTTTGTATGGGGACCCCCCCTATTTTTTAACTTTTTTTATTTTTAGATTTTTTCCTACGCTTACACACAATTACCGAACTGGATTCCAAATTTCATCCTTCTAGGTCATCTGGAAGTAGGTTAGGTTTAGGTACTATATGTCAGTCACAATAAAAAAGAAACTTGTATGGGGACCCCCCCTATTTATTAACTTTTTTTTATTTTTAGATTTTTTCCTACGCTTACACACAATAACCGAGCTGGATTCCAAATTTCATCTTTCTAGGTCATCTGAACGTAGGTTAGGTTTAGGTACTTATATGTCAGTCACAATAAAAAATGGTTTTTTTGTATGGAGACCCCCCCTATTTTATAACTTTTTTTTTATTTTTAGATTTTTTCCTACGCTTTCACACAATAACTGGGCTGCATTCCAAATTTCATCCTTCTAGGTCATCTGGAAGTAGGTTAGGTTTAGTTACTATAAGTCTGTCAGTCAGTCTTAAAATTTACGACTTTTTGACCTTCATATCTTTATAACCGTTTGAGCTAGCTTCATGAAATTTGGGCTTGTAGATGTCCTTATGGATATAATTAAACACACGTAGTTTTATGTGTTTACGTTAAAGATGTTTTGAGTTATAGAAGGGTCAAAAGTGGCACCAAGTGGTTCGTGTAATATTACACTTGGCGCTGGCTAGCCAGTTCCTTTGCTTGAACTTGGCTTGACACGCTGCCGCGTGTCTAGATTACGTAGACATGTCAGTTTTGACTTTTGACTGACAGTGGTTGGTGACTCATGGTTTAGGCTCTGCTGACTGTTAGGTTTATTTAGCAGTATTTCTGATCCTCTCTATAGGCTAGATGGCAATTTTTTATTTATGGTATCAAACGATCAGGTTTAGTTTGCGTACTGATGAGACTATGAGTCCAGGGTCCATATTCCAACTTTTTCTTTTTCCATTTCGCACGGTCTTCGGCATCCTCTTTTTTGAGCCATTTGGTGCATATGTCGGCGGCCGATCGTAAAATCAGGCTGATCGTAAAGTTTCTCTGTAATGTTTTGATGGTAGTCACATTAAACCAATAGATAGGCTCTGTACATTATTTTTCGAGACAGTTAAAAGTGTAAACCTATCCCATACACATGTGGTGTTAATTTTTAATGCATGCATCCGACTATTTTAGGCTTGGATTTCGTAACCTAATGCATGTTTGGATATAAATCTACATTCAATTCTCGTAGTGAGAAGTAAGCTGAATGAAAAGTAAAAGCAGCAGATGAAACAATATAAATACATAATATCATCATCACAAACACAAAATTATATTGAAATGAAAGTTGACTGAAAATTCATTTCCATTTCAAGTTTTTGAAAATGGCAAATGAAGTTTTTGCCTGGTTAAACCATGGATAATCTACCAACTTTGTGTGCTTTTTAGGGTTCCGTTCCGGGTGAAAACGGGACCCTATTACTAAGACTCCACTCTCCGTCGGTCTGTCTGTCACCAGGCGGGATCTCATGAACCGTGTAGACAGTTGAAATTTTCACAGATGATATATTTCTGTTGCCGCTATAACAAATAGGTACTAAAAAGTACGGAACCCTCGATGGGCGATTCGGACTCGCACTTGTCCGGTTTTTACAAATTTATTTACAAAAACAGTCTGAACGAAATACCTTAAATTATAATAAATTTAATAAAGAATTTTATTTTGCATTCTAGTCTGCAGTAGCTACGTACAAAAGTGTCGAAACTCAGTTACTTAGCTCGTTCAACAGAATTCAAATTTAAATTTCGAAGCACTTCAGTCAAATTCAATTAAACATTCTATTCGACGACCGTTACTGCTTTTGAAAAGGGCTTAGGTACATACATTTCCAAAGATATCTTAGTCGTTTCAAGACATGATTTGGTTAAAATGGTACGATCAATGGGTCGGAACGGGTAAAGGGTACCAATTGGCGACGCCGCTCGTGTTTATGTCTATGATCTTATCTGCGGTTTGTCTATAACCCATACGGGCGCCCGCCCTTTTATTAAACTCCCATGTCAAATTTATTGGGAAGGGTGTGGAGACGGTGTTGGGGCTAAATAAATAATCAGACAGTCTTATACGTATCGACCTATACGCTGTATCTTTAGGTATTTAAATAAAAGTAAAATCTACCCTCAAATGGCTCCATAAGCCAGTTGAGGGTAGATGAAAACATTACATGATCAAATAATGTACCTAGGTTAAAGTCAAGCCGTTCAGTGACAGATCCAGGCGGTTTTGTATTTGGTTGGAGAACCAATAAATGTTATACCTTCCCGAAAATGTAGAAATTGTTTGCATACTTTTATTGAAATACCTAAAGAAAGATACAAACTATAGTCCAAAATAAGATTTGGTGTATTGATGCTATTGACCGACATTGGAGAAACTTTGCTGGACCATACAGAAAATGAAAAGTAGGCTATCCTACATGGATGGTGTTTAGCAAAAATGAGTCATCCCACATCCTTTTTGCAATGAAATGTCAACTTTATGCGTCAATTTTTTGAGTTGACATCTTATTGAAAAATTAATGTGGGTTGACACATTATTGCGTATCAGCATCATGTAACCAAATCTAAGATACAATATATGAAGTATTATCTACATAATAATAGCTACCTGATATACAATGTAAAAGCACCTGTGTATAAGTTTTATTAAATCGTAATAAAATAGTTCTTAGCTTAGTCGGTAGTGAGTGTAGTGATCCTTACGAAACAAGAGGTCCCGGATTCGAATCCTAGTAAATAATAGCATTTATTTGTGTGTTACTTTATATGCTCTACATATATATCGTCGTCTAGTATCCACAACACAAGCCTAATTGAATTTACTGTGGAACTAGGTCGATCCGTGTAAAATTGTCCTATAACATTTATTTATTAACTCATCATAATACGACCCCACAGATCCTCTGTTCCATTAGCAATAGAGGGTATGTTAAATGAAAACAGGACAAGAATCTTAATTTAATTTAGGGAGCAATCTTTGTAACTGTATCAATATCGTTATTCGATAATAACTTTGTTCCAAATATTATAACGGGGTTGGAATTAAGCTGTCTGGCTTTTGTTTGTACAGTTTTGGTTTAGGGAAATGTTATTTAGTAAGTATAAGTTATAGACGTAGGCAACTCTAATATTATTCTGATGTTATTGTACTTTCGAATTGGCCTGATAGTTACTTTTAGTGCCTTCTAGATATCTGTTTCAGTTTATAGGCGTAGGTACGTATTTTCAGTTTGACCATATTTTTAACGCATTTATTAACATAAAAAATATAAACAGTGGTACTACTAAACTAAATTAATAACTAGCTCCGATGGTTATTTAAACAACACACTTATAATAAAAAAATAAGTACCTAAAGTAAGTAAGTATAATAAAAAGTACCTAAAGTAAGTACATAAAATTTAACTTATAGATTTTTAGTTTTTTTTTAGGTACTTATTCGTTTTAGTTTTATAACTAGCTCAAATCTAGCCAGTGTTGGCAAAAAATCAATTCGAATTGAAGATTGACGATTGAGGATTGATCGATCAATCCGAATTGACGATTGACGATTGACGAAACTAATTCTAAATCTACTGATTGAGGATTGACGATTACTAATCGTTAATTCGAATTGATCGGTCAATCCTCAATCCTCAATCGTCAATTCGGATTGACGATTACTTTGTATGTACCTACCTAATGTCCTTTTTATTTAGGCCATTTTTCGAAACTAGCCAAATACGTTCAAAACGGTGTCTTGAGTTTACCAAAGGTTCCGAAACATGTTTCCGACGGCAATATGAAGGATGTCCTTTTTGGAACATTTTCGGGACTTTCCTTGAAATTAACCAATAGCGTTCAAAATCGATATCTGAGGTGCCCAAAGGTTTCGAAACTTGTTTCCGAGGGAAATATTGAGAGATGCCCTTTTTTGGGACAGTTCTAGAAATTACCCGATTGCGTTTAAAATCGATATCTGAGGTAACCAGAGGTTTCTAAACATCTTTTCAACTGCAATATTAAAAGGTGTCCTGTTTTGGGACATTTTAGTGACATTCTTTGAAAGTGACTGCTTGCATTCAAAATCGATATCTGAGGTGCAAAACATGGTTTCAACGGCAATATTTAGATTCTACACTTTAGCCGCGTACTTACTTTACTACCTGCATTACGCCAACCTGCTGATAACAAGATGCGTTCTAAAAACGTACGAGTGCGAAAGAGATAGCATGATTCTAATCATTTTATTGGTCTAGTGGTGTCCAGTTTGAGTCCAGTAGAGATAAGACATTCGGTCTTCAACCCTTGTTGTTTGTTGGTGTGTGACTGTGTGTGTTTGTTTTAAATTGGACTGTGGATTTTTTTTGGCGTTGGCTTGTTTAGTGTCCGACCGAAACATGTTTTTTTGCCGAAACCGAAACCGAAACCGAATGTTCGGCTTTGGCTCTAGTTTCGGCCGAAACCGAAACCGAAACCGAAACTTTTGTATACTTGATAAAATCGTTGAAAAATGTCATTAAAACCGCTTTTATACACATATTATGGGGCTGTCAACACCGAATGTCCTTGAAATTGATGTTACTTAAGCAGTTTTTTTAAGAAAATTACTAAGACCAAGATAATTCTTCAACGATTTTGATAACACACGCAGTGCAAGTATTATTTTAAACGTCAAAACTTCTATGAAATTATGACGTATCAATAACATTTGCACTAGTTGCACTGCGTATCAAAATCATTGCAGAATTTTCTTGGTCTAACTCTATTCAGTCACCAGTCAAGCTAACATGTAGATACAGGTTCAACCAAAAACGCGAGCGCAGCGAGCGCGAAATATTTTGTTAACAATTTCGCAAGGCCAGGTACCGATCTAAGCTGCGAGGGCCTGGGCCTAAAAGTCCGAAGTGCCCCAGTGAGGCGAACTTTCATGCGAAGTCAAAGCCGTGCTTTAGGCTTCAGGATAAGTAGTTGAGCACAGACTCCAACCAATGTCCATTGTATTAAAAAGCGAGACCGCAGTTTCGTCGACGTTCGACGTTCGACGAAGCAAAAGTTTTTCGGAACTTATTTACCTACGAAATATCATTTGATATTTACTATTTTGCTTTTCGGTGAAGGAAAAACATCGTGAGGAAGCCGGACTAGTCCCGATAAGGCCTAGTTAACACTCTGGGTTTGAAGGTCAGTCTGATGGCAGTCGCTTTCGTAAAAACTAGTGCCTACACCAATTTTTGGGATTAGTTGTCTATTGGACCCCAGGCTCCCATTCCCATTGCCAGGGCACGGCAAAAATTCCGGGATTACGCGAGGAAGATGATGAGTTTTCTTATTATTCTCTTGCCCAGGGTCCAGAAACATGCGACAGTGCTATCTCATTCACTCCGATACAATTAGACAGTGTGCGCGTTATAAGTATTGACAGCCTCTTAAGACTGCGTCGGCCGTCCAGTGGCGCCCTCATTAGTGGAATTGTGTTTTATAAATTTTATAATAAACCAATTAATGTCTGTACCTAATGTACCTATACATGAATCTATGTAGATATTAATATTGTTGTCCTACTTATTCCCCAACTTTTGGTCTTTGTCCGAAGTACCCTTTCGTAAGTTTCGGCCCGGCCGAAAGGTTCGGCCGTTTTTTGGCCGAAACCGAAACTACAGCCGAAACATGATTTTTTGGCCGAAACTGGCCGAAACCGAAACCGAAACCGAACCTTCGGTCGGACACTACTTGTTATACGGACTTTTGGATTTACTTCTGGACTGTTTCAAACGATTAACTTGGCGTGACTTTGAGGATTGGACATCGCAGTTGTTCTTACGGTAAGTAACATTTACCAACTATTATTTGTCGTAAAGGTTAACATCTATAACATCATCATGAATATCTATAGGTACATTTTTTTATTCTAGAACAATGTTATGTGGGTTTAAAAATTTTACTTTGTTATTTTCGTGTGCAAGATTAATGGATAAAAAATAATTATGAGAATACATCTGTAAGATAACTTCTATACGATATTATAATTATGTCTAAATCAATTAAAAAATGTCATATTTCGGGCTCCCTTCGATTTCATTTGATGCTTGTTATGTTTTTATGACAGATTGTTATTGTGAGATAAATGAATAAATAATATACATAATAACAAGTAAAGTTCAATATATAAAGCCTTGCCAGTATTACAGTGAATACCGGGGGATATCCCGATACTTACTGTAATACTCGCAAGGCATTCAATAAAAATAAATGATTCTTTTGGGCAACCTTTGGGCACCTCAGATATAAATTTTGAACGCAATCGGTTGGTTTCAAGAAATGTCCCAAAATGTCCCAAAACAGGGCATCTCGGAATATTACCGTCGGAAACATGATTCGGAACCTTAGCGTAGGTAAAAAGTCATTTCTCGGTATTGCCGTCAGAAACATGTTTCGAAACCTTTGGGCACCTCAGATATCGATTTAGAACACAATCGGTTAATTTTAAGAAATGTCCCATAAATGTCCAAAAAAAAAGGAAACTACGTCTGTATTGCCGTTGGAAACATGTTACCTACCATGTGAACCTTTGGAAATCTCAGATATCGTTTTAAAGTGCCAACGAATAATAAAAAAAAATGTCCCGAAATGGATAGGACATCTTTCGGGACCTATGGTCGACATCGATTACGAATATGAACGTAATCGGCCAATTTCGAAAAATGTCCCAAAAAGGGACATCAGTCAATACTGACATCAGGAACATGTTTTCGAACCTCTGGGAACCTCAGATATCGACTTTAAGTCCAGTAAGTAAGTCCCAAAAAAGGACACCTTTGAAAAGTAATCTTAGGGACTATGGTTAATCTAGATTGAGAATTGATTTAATCCGAATTGAGGATTGATGCGTTAATTCCGATTGATTCAATCGGATTGACGCGTCAATCTGAATTGAATCAATTCGAATTGATCAATCCGGATTGATCAATTCGGATTGACGCGTCAATTCGATTGATCAATCCGGATTGATTTAGTTCAGATTGATGCCAACACTGAATCTAGCATAGGCCCTTGAGGCATTGGACCAAGGATGCTGGCGGCATTTCCTCGCTGTATCGCAATATGATGTTGTGCAAGGAAGCCGCCAGCTCGCCGGTCACCAGACGCTTGACTATAATGACTATATTTCATTTGTAAGTAGTACGTAAAGTATTAGGAAGGTAGAAATCTACTAGGGATTGTAGATTGTAAAGAGACTATAGCAGCCGTATTCGAACAATGAGATACGTCAAATACTATGTAGATATTGAAACAATATGGATTAGATATGTCAGTGTCAAACAAGTGTCAAAATTGACATTTCTTCAAACAAAAACGTCACTTTTGACACTTGTTTGACACTGACATATCTAATCAATATCGTTTCAATTGTGTTATGAAATATTTTACTTGTGATATATTACTGTATTTTGGCAAAGGCCCATGAGGCTGCCACTTCTCCAATAAACAAACAATATCTTGTATTTGACATATCTCATTGTTCGAATACGGCTGTAGGTGTTTATTTCTACAGTTCGCGTATTAAAGTGTATGTCACTGTCTAATTGTTATAGTTGTATAGGGACTTGTATTTATTTGTTAAAGTATCAGAGTTTGGTAGAATTTGAAACTGATTGTACACTGACGTTCAAAAGTGCATGGAGAATTAAGGCATTACGGTCGACATCTATCCATGCACTTTTGGAAGCCACTGTACCATAATAACTTTGCATTGTCACCATTGTGACGTTAGGACTTGACGTTGAAGTATGATTAGACCTAAACACACAAACATAGCAAGTGTCTTGTAAAAACAGCTTAAAAAATACGCCGTCCGCAAAGTATTTCAAAACACAATTTAATGAACCGCTAATTGAAAGCCAACATTAATAGAAAAATATTCGAAATGCCCACCTGTCAGGTTAGTGACCTTACACCGTCCAAATACGAAAGACCAAACCACATTACAAACTAAACTTTATCTATAACTTTTTAATTCGGTCGAGTAATAATGACCGGTCACGTCAACCCGTCACTGGCAGAAGAGTTAATTTTCTCCATGCACTTAATTTAAAAAAAAAGTTTAAAAAGTTATCGAAGGGACCTCCAGGCTTAGGCGCGCCCATCATGTTGTTTATCTTTAATTAGTTCGGAATAGCTGATTCATTGTTGTGTGGATGCGATAGGCTGTCCACCTACACGTGATGGGAGGGGTAACTGGTATTTGGAAAATACTGAGTCTGAATATAAATACTAGCTAGTTTATTTTACTTTTATTATCTTTTACTGAAACCATAGTAAACGTACGGCTCGATTCGGAAAATGAATTAGATTTCAACAAGTTACGATATAGATAATTTAAAGATATTTGTAAGATTCCGCGATTCTGGAGGTCCTCTTGAACGATTTCGACAAGTTATGACTTAGATATCCAAGTCACATCTAGTCGATATCTAATGTAGATCTAGTTGATCTCTAAATCGTCTCTAGATCTTGTGATTATCTCGAAATTCGAATAGGCCTGGTATGCTTTTTGAGTTGGCCTTTTATAATCCTAGCTACCGGGTAGTCCTACTTCACAAAACCCTTTCGAATGTCTGATTGTTTTTCTTGTCCTGTACATATTAAGACGTACGTATGTAAGATTCTACATATATATCTTTATCTATAAGATCATGATTGCATTTGCAACGTACTAACGTACCCACTACTGTTGTTAAAAGTTTAGTTTAAAATTGACTTCTAACAAATACATTTTCTTCTTTCCCCTGCCCTTATCCCACGTCATGTGGGGTCGGCACAACATGTTTTTCTCTTCCATTCTCATCTGTCTTTCGTGTCCTCAGCACTCACTCCTTTTTTTCTCATATCCTCATTCACACAATCCATCCATTCGTTTTTTGGGTCTACCATACCCTCTCCGTCCATCAACATTTATCCCTAACATTCTTCTTCTAAACTTATGTGTTCTAACAAATACATATATACATATATATCGAATTTTATTGTCATAATATGTATAATATTATACTTCACCCAACACCATCCTGATTATGATTGTGGACAGGATTGACTGTCCGTACTTTATGCACTGTTGTGGACTTCAAAAGCCCAGTAACGGTTGTGATTTTAGTTAAATTAAGATATTTATTGTTACCAACTTACCAACATAGTTTTTAAGTTATACATATTGTAGGTACATAACTGATATTTTATGAGTCAAAAGCTTGAATTAAACGTTAATTTAATTTATTTTTTATTATTAAAAAAAACACCGTTTACGAATCATACCTACTTACCAGTTGTTGCCACGTAAAAAAGTATAAATACCCTAGTATTTTTCCCCGTTCCGCGTCTCATACCTACAACTTTACTACAGAGGGCCTAGTATTGTTCGGCCGTGTTTATCATAAACACTGGTGACGTACCGAATGAGCACTAAGACGTTAGTAACGTTAACATAACGCGCCTGTTCGAATCATATTCATATGTAAATACGGTCTCAGTGCGACTGGGGTGTGTTCGGAAATGTGTAATGTGATATCAATTTGATAGTAATACCACAGACAAGGCAATCGTGCGGGATGCGAGGGGCCCGGGGTTGTGCGCACCCGAGCTGCATACATCGTCTTGTTAGTAGCTCGGTACTACTTACAGGGCTAGCGGGTCTTTTTTTAAATGTTTGTAATTTTTGGGCAGTTGTGTAAAAGCTTGTGACAACACTACTTTGCTTGTTCTTGTGCGGTGTCGGCATTTATCAAACATCAAAGGCGTTTGTCTACTGCACAGACAAGACATCCACTAGACCGAGCATAGTCGCGCCACCCCCTCTGCCACACATACGGTAATTTTACTCCATGTTCGAGTCGAAAGTGTCTTTGTGTGACATCCGTGTCTTTGAACGGACCGATCACGGCACGGGACTTCGCTCACCTCGTCCCGCGCACCCCCGCATTTTTGGCATCATCGATTGCATGAAATAATTGCTCTAAACTCGGTCTAGAGGATTCCTAGTCTATGGTCTACTGTTACACTGTGATAATACCAAGTTGTGCTGCTCGAATACATCACGTATTATGGATAGCTTTATCCATCTTTATCCACGTGATAAAATAACTGTCACTTTCTAACACCGTGGGAGAGAAAGTGACGGACACCGTTTTATCACGCTGTCACGTAGACAAGATCGACCATCATATCCGCACTGATGGTGATGGTAAAAACTCGGTCGGGATTCTTATCACTAGCGACCCGCCCTGCTTCGCACGGGTACATCTTAGCAAATTACCTATACCCCGAAACCTTCTTCAAGAATCCCTATATTGATAGGTGAAAACCGCACGAAAAGCCGTTTAGTAGTTTTTGAGTTTATCGCGTATGAGGTGGAGACCATACAAACAGACAGATGCGGCAGGGGACTTTCTGCCGTATTCGAACTTCAAGATATTCACAAGAAACGACACGTACTAGATCCATTCTAGATACGTTATAGTTTAGATATCAACTAGTTCTCTTTTGCAGCGCAATTCGGGCAACCAATGTCACTTTTACGTTAAATAGAGTAAGATATCTATTAGATGTGAATGGGATCTCTAAGTCATTCTGTGGAAATCGTTCAAGAGTATCTCCAAAATCGCGCAAATGTCAAATTTGACAGGTTAGATCTTAAACATATCGTTATTGTATCTTGGTGATGTCTAATGGATGTCTATTTCAAAATCCGAATCGGGCCCTTTGTGAAGGTGTAGTGACAGACAAGATTTTGTATCCTGCATTACATTGATTAGCAAGCTGAAGTGGCAATGGGCAGGCCACATAGCGCGTAGAGAAGATGGCCGATGGGGTCGAAAAGTGCTCGAGTAGAGACCACGGCCTAGCAAGCGCAGCGTAGGACATCCGCCACAAGATGGACGGACGACTTTGTTAAGGCCGCCGGAAGACGCTGGATGCAGGTCGCTTCCAACCGGTGCGAATGGAGGTCCAAGGGGGAGGCCTATGTTCAGCAGTGGACGTCTTATGGCTGAGATGATGATGATGATGATTACATTGATATGTATTACATTTTGTTTTCGAATAACTCCTCGTGCGACATGCGACATGCTGTTGTTTGTGAGACAGAATTCGGATTGTCTTTGAAATGCTTTTAAAGGTAATGGTGTTGAAGTTATGCTTCTGTTTTGATAGTTTGCATGCTTGAAAGGTGGTTGATATAAATGCTTATGGCAGTAGTGATATGTTTTTATGAAACGAAAATGTGAATAAAAATATAATACCTAACCCGCGCGAAGTTTTGTTTAGGTCAGTGTGCAGCGCATAAATAATATTACAGTTAAAGAGTTTTATTTCCGACCCATTTTGTACCTTGTCACAGTGACAATAGTATGAGGTCTAGCGACTTTCATAGTCAGAAATTAAATTCTTTGACTGTACAGAAACTCTTGCCTCGCCCATAGGGTTGCCAGATGGTCGGTATTTGGCGGGATTATCCCGATTTTAAGCATGTGTTCCCTATTCCCGACAAAGTGAAAACTGTCCCGAAAAACAGCTTCACGTTATACGAGTAAAACAATATTTTCAAGTTCCAAAATCCCGAATAATTATTATTTTTTTCCCTATAATAGCGCCTTTTGATCTGGCAACCCTACACGCACAGCTGCCTGAACTGTGGTCTGTTGCCTGCTGTAATATCGGACCGATATGACCTTCAAATCTTAAAAAAAAAGAGTTGGTGTTTCCTTGGGCGACGGTAATTTCTTACCCCATAAGGCGATTCATCTGATCGTTGTTCATAATAAAGATACTGTAAAATCACGTAGTTTTAGTCCACAACTTGTACGAGTAACTATACTAGTAACTGGACAATATAGTTGTACTTAAGGACTATAGAGTTACCTGATGTTACGGTACCTATATTAAAACTTACAAAAATATTTCCATTTCTCCAAGGAAGCTAAAGTACAAATGACAGCTCGTGACGCCTCTTAAATTATTAACATTACCTGCAAAGCAGTTGTAACATGCATAATAGAATGCCGCCGCGAATACTGGAAAGAAGCTGCGCCCAGCACAATAGTGTTATAAAAGCAACAGTGTATCTTTATGTACGGTGTATATGCGATGACATTGTGCATTGTGCTTTAGAATGCCTTTTTCTCTTTTTAAACAATGTAAAACAATATTTTTTGTAATTTCGGTATTTGTGCCATATTAATAGTTGTTCAGTTAGGTACCTATACTGGGTCAAGCAAATCTTGTCAGTAGCAAACGGCGGCAAATTTGAAAAACCGCGGGTTAGCAACACTGTGTTCGAATAATTCGAAAACCGCGTGTCATCTGTGTTTTATCTGTGGAATGTGGATCGCGAATGATCTTGTTTGTTTACATTCTGAATCAATTCTATTTCAAGCTCGGAGTAATTAACAATGGAGCCGCCATTAACAGGCATTCCCCTCTGTCGAAAATAGGCGGCCAATGGTCAACCATATGTATGGACTGACGTTTATCTGACATGACGTACCTATACATTTGATGTGCCCCTCCCCCGCAAAAAACGGCAGACTATTTTGTACCGAAAATTTTAGACATGGCGTCTCCGTTGTTAATTACTCCGAGATTTCAAGAGATATTTCTGCTGTCACCATTAAATACCAATATATTAAATAACACTGTGCTTAATTAAAGCTAAGGTGCCTACAATGCCTACAGTGCCAACTGAGAAATGTAATAAAATATGAAAATCCAGTATGACATCTACCTGCTGAAGCAATGATTTTATCCATACATTCTTGTTTAACGGCATAGTCCACTTACAATTTTATTTTGAGATCTTCAAATTATTTAATCATTTTTATCAACATCACACACGGCTTTTAAATTGTCCGTCCATACGTATTAATAACAATTTCAAACATTTTCAATAGAGAATCCGCGAGTGATAATTTGAATTGACGTACGTGACAGGGCGCGCTTAGCGAGGGAAAACAAGTTTTGGTTCGATGTACATTGTACATTGCTGCTTTTCTTAGCGCAATACTACTCTTTGAGTGTTGCCCTACTTTAGTTTGCTTTACATTGCTACTGACAAGATTTGCTTGACGCACTATAATACCTATAAATTCACGTAGAGTATGAACGGTAGTTAAAATTTCTCCCTATATTGACCTGAAAGAGAATCACATTTTCGCAAAATACAATTAAAGTAATACGACTAATAAGCAATAGGTACTTACCTAAATCTCTGGCATAAAGTACAGTCACCTGCAATAGTATGTTACACAACGAAGACCGCAAAAATATCTGACCCTATCTTATAAATAAGAGCATGTCACATTGTTTTGCGGCCTTCGAAGTAGAAAAGGCATTTTGTGGGAAATTATAGCATAAGGACGGCGAAGTACCATGAAGTCCTAACTATGTTTACTAAATGAATGAAAATGTGTACTTATTACTAAAAACCGGGCAAGTCCGAGTCGGACTCGCGCACGAAGGGTTCCGTACCATAATGCAAAAAAAAAAAAAGCAAAAAGAAAACGGTCAGCCATCCAAGTACTGACCACTCCCGACGTTGCTTAACTTTGGTCAAAAATCGCGTTTGTTGTATGGGAGCTCCATTTAAATCTTTATTTTATTCTGTTTTTACTATTTGTTGTTATAGCGGCAACAGAAATACATCATCTGTGAAAATTTCAACTGTCTAGCTATCACGGTTCGTGAGATACAGCCTGGTGACAGACGGACGGACGGACGGACGGACGGACGAACGGACGGACGGACAGCGAAGTCTTAGTAATAGGGTCCCGTTTTACCCTTTGGGTACGGAACCCTAAAAATGAGTTAGGAGTACATGGTACTTCGCCGTCGATGAGTATGTATTGTTGGAGTAAAAAAAATACAAATGCTGAAACAAAAAAATCCTCAAGAAGAACTACTATTAAATATATAAAATAAACAATAAATGTGAATTGAATTTCCATTGAAAATGTGTTAAAGTTTCACATGATCACATATATTATGAATAAAGTTTTTAACATAGCTTTAATGCAAAGCAATCGTGCATATAATATCAAGTAACTCTATACTGAGCCATTTAACTTACTTATTGAAAATAAAAGAAGGCCATTCGTTCATATTGCATACCGATATACCCTAGTCAACGGAGATGTTGATTATATCAGGCGTGTCTCACTCCGCGATTTCGTCGCTTTGCTACAGGTAGCTAAAAGTGCATCCGTTCGGCCCCAATTTTGGGGTTTGCCATAAGTCGCGCGTGGCGCTGTCGCCACCTAGCGGCCATATCTGTGCTGATCGTAACAGACGCGTTTTGTTAGAGAGTGAGTCTTCTGTACTTAGTACTATTATTTATTCTGTGATTATATTTACATAATTATATACAATTATACATTATAATGTTAATCCGGTCGTCAAAATTAACAGCAGTACCTCGTGGCTCGAACGTTTTCTTAATAAAAGGCGAATGGATTACGACTTTAGACGAATTATGTATAATCAAATAAGTAATTTTTTACGCGGCCATTGTAAAGCGAAAGGATTAAATTATATACATAATTAAAGATTTTGGTAATAAAGTGGAACATAAAACCTAGAGTCGCCATTTTGATGAATGAAGTGACAATCGATTTGTTTTTATAGCCTGTCTGAAAAAGGCGTGCTATTTAATCAATCGTAATGAACAAGAACAAAAATATATTTCTTAAATATTTTTTTTATATAAATGTTGCAACAGGGTCATTCCATAAGAAACGCTACCAAAAGGTTGAAAAATGAAAACTGGTTTAAGAAGTCAAAACTAACCTATTTCCATAGAAAACATACCGAACTTTCATGTCACAAAAAAAAACTAAAAAAAAAATGTTTTTTTATGGTATCTCCTGTACAAAAAATTTTTTTTAAATTTTTTTTTGCATTTAATCCTGTGATGTGGGGTGTCGTTGGATAGATCTTTCAAAATGAATAGGTGTCACCATCAACAAGTTTTTGACTAAGTGAATATTTTCGGAAATATTCGCATCGAAAGAAAAATAATTATGATATCTTCGAGAAACAGTTTTTATTGTTAAGATAATGTATTTTAAAATAATTCAGCATTTATTACTTATATTTTTAATCGGATTTATTAAAACGACAATAATTTCAATAAAATGAGCCATAATTTCGTATAAATCTGTCTTAATTTCGTACTCGTAACACCCGAAACGAATCATGAGTAACACCCGAAACAGGTAATTTATTTTACTAAAATTAAATAAGAAGTGATACTAAGTGTTACTTCAGTGTTTCAGTAGACTATACTAACTATTATTACTTGACATAAATAGAACTGGAGCTTACTTGATAAAATTCGCTTAATTATGCATTTTGGTACTGATGGTCAGAAGGTATAGGCCAATTCGCGTAACGCCCGAAACAGCTACTTTTTAGTGATTATCTCGTTATTTCTCTTATACTTTAATAATGTGCGTAGGTACAGGAAAGGAAAATATTATCAAAGTAGTAGATGAATCTATAGTTATAACCTCCTAGTTCCTGTTACAATATCGAATAAAACCTTATTTTATGAGTTCAAGTGTAACACCCGAAACGGTGGAATGACCCAACACCTATTCTTTTTGATATTTTTTTCCGAATCCTCTAATATAACCTAAGGTTGTCTAGCGATAAGACCGCCAATTGTGCGTAATTAATCTTTAATTAATTGTTTTCCCAACGCAAAACTACCGAGGTTGCAGTGAACTAAATAAATATGTCCTCATTGACTAGTGTATTACGCGTTGATATGATGGCTGGTTTATGGCTCATTGTTTCTCTCGATATTATACTAAACACCACATTTAAACAGTTCACTGCGCGCTGATTCAACTCAAACAAAGGTCAACTAATATTATATATAACTATATTAACTACATTACTACCACATACATTATTAACACAAATATCGGATTGAATTTTAAAAAATATACATATTAGAATACAAAATTATTATCATCATCATCATCATCATTGGCCTTTACGTCTATTGCAGACGATTTATGGTGTAACATACATTACACCGCCTGGGACGGAATTAAGGAAACGCAGGGATGCCCAGCACCTGCATTACCCTCTCGGCTTCACTGTCTTATGCCACAGGAAAGGCGAGCCAATACGTGTGGAGACAGGTCAGCTGCAGGAATCTGCCGCATATTTCAGGCTGGACCCTACTCGCGCCTTACGGATGGTCCTCTTAGCATTGTTTTGCAATCCATCTAGGAGAAGGATACTCCAAAATAAAACCCGGAAGATTATTGTATACTTACCATATTTAATTAAAAAATCGACTTATCAAAATAATGGACTTAGCTGCATCATTGTCAACATATTGATTGATGTAAAGAAACAAAAAAAAGGAAGAAAAAACCGGGCAAGTGCGAGTCGGACTCGCGCACGAAGGGTTCCGTACGATAAAGCAAAAAAAAAACGGAAAAAAATGCAAAAAGAAAACGGTCACCCAATCCAAGTACTGACCACGCCCGACGTTGCTTAACTTTGTTCAAAACCGGGCAAGTGCGAGTCGGACTCGCGCACGAAGGGTTCCATACCATAATGCAAAAAAAAAACCAAAAAAAAAACGGTCACCCATCCAAGTACTGACCACGCCCGACGTTGCTTAACTTTGGTCAAAAATCACGTTTGCTGTATGGGAGCCCCACTTAAATCTTTATTTTATTCTGTTTTTAGTACTTATTTGTTGTTATAGCGGCAACAGAAATACATCATCTGTGAAAATTTCAACTGTCTAGCTATCACGGTTCGTGAGATACAGCCTGGTGACAGACAGACGGACAGACGGACGGACAGCGAAGTCTTAGTAATAGGGTCCCGTTTTACCCGTTGGGTACGGAACCCTAATAAGGAGAATAGAGCTTAATTGAAGGAAAAAGGGGCCCCAGTTTGTACCTATAAAGAAATGGCTGCAAACTATATATAATTCACAACAAAAAATCTTGTGATCATCGATTTGATTTCGATTTTCGACTTTTTCGGCTATGGGTCATGCACATTTTATTGTATGTATGTGTACAATCTTGGACTCTGGTTTCGAAGGGAAAGCAGCTTCAATCAAACACCTTGTTTTTATAAACAGAAGTATGTTTAATCTGGCACACAAATCGTCTCAATATACAAAAAATTAATTAAGAAATCTTACGTATCCAACTACAGACAACGGTTCGCTAGTTCTAAACATAAAGAGTGACATCTATCGGGAAATTCAGTAAATAAAGTAAATAAGGCGTTTTATACAGTATGCTTATCTCGTTGTCCTTGCCAGACATTGCAAGGTTAAAATATTCAACAACAAATTGAAATGCACTTTGAGGTACAGTTGAGATACATGGTTTTAGTTAAGGTACTTAAATGTGATACGTAATAACCCGAGACGTTATAATTTTGATGTTTTGTCCACAAAAAGTCTGTTTCTTTGTTTGACCCTTATAGATTTCTGCTCATTAATATTTTAGCCAACCAGGTATTTGTACTGTACGATATTAATTAAGGAACCCAAGCACACTCATCATTCTTCGAACGCACGGTCTCTATTAAAACAAACAAGATACCCATTACCCCTTAAGAGCGATCATTAAATCTAACAAAAACCCAAATGGTTATCAAAAGGGCCACCCAAGCAGATGAAATTTAGACACGTGAACACTAACACATCGTAAATTTGTCCGTGTCTTAGCTTCTCCGAACGCATGCCGTTCAAAGACATTTTTTTGCAAAAACGTGGAAAGTATTACAATGCGAACAACATAAAAGTTCTGAGAATGAAATTAAAATTTTTCCGTGTTGTTGCGTGTGGTCTAATTATGAATATGGTGCTATTAAAGTTTTTCATTGGCAAAAAATCAAATTGGCAAAGTGTCGTTTTTCCATGAAAAGGTAATGGAAAAGTTGCTGCGGTGTGACTGAACCCAAACAGTATATAATGTATTGTATGTATAGCTGCTGCTATTGTTTTACGAGGCACTTTACTGAGATAGTGAGATGGGTTTAAGCTAGTCGTGCGGATAACAGAGTTTTTGCTTAAAATGTTACGGGAAAAATGACACAATGTGTCGTGACCGAAAACATTTTAGAGTACCTAGGCTAACTTTACACTGAACAGGACAAAGTGAGAACTGTCATTATAAACTTCATACTTTCATAAAAACTTTATATTAATGATGACAACGCCTCATTTTGTCATTGCAAATGTCATGCAAAGTTAGTTTGGCCCAGCTCTACAATGAATGATCTCTAAAGCAGGCCACTGACGAGCCTTCCAAATGGATGCCGTTACAGTGGATTTATCCAAATGGACGGCATCCTAATATTAAACATTGTACGTTTTTGACATTTACGGACCGATTTTGGATTGCAACCACGCAATTTGGACTGCTGGAAGGCTCGCCAGTATACAGTGTGGAAAGATAAGTCGGGCCCTGGAGGGAAACTACCTTAAATCCTTAAGCTGGCTCATTTTACTTAAAGGAGACTTCCTTTATTTTTAAAAAGAAACATAACTGCATTCAAAGAATTTTCCTTTATTTCTTCAATTTGGCTTGTCTAAAAAAATCTTGAGTACTAAATATTAGATTTTATGTATATATTGTACGACAGACGAGTGTAAGACCTAATGTTTCTTGGAGAAATGTTATCATTAACGTTAACTGTATCGACTAGTAGAATAAAATTGAGAGATTATATTTTTTGGAATTTTTAGTCGGTTCGAGTCCCGGGCGAGGCAAGCGAGTTTTAGAAAATCTTTAAATGCAGTTCTGTTTCTTTTTAAAAATTAAGGAATGTCTCCTTTAAGTAAAATAAGCCAGCCTAAGGATTTAAGGTAGTTTCCCTCCAGGGCCCGACTTATCTTTCCACACTGTATATCCAAAACTTTACAACCGGCATTACTTACCCGAAGCCGTGCTACTTGCGCATAGTGTGTTAACCTTAATCTTAAACTCACAGTGTTTCCATCGATTCCCGTTACTAATTGTTACCATAAAATGTTCACTTAGCTCAATAAAGTATGAGCGGCGCGTCGATCGCAAAGTGCAAAGCGCTGTTCGACTGGACAATAGCAGGCGAGGTACAGTCGGCGGTTATATCTAAGGACACAGAATAAATAGTAGTACTACCATACAGAAAAGAAACTTCCTACAAACCCGAAGTTTGACAGCGGTTCAAGGTCGAATCATGCTGTCCCTTTCTAGCTTTTCTGCTATTTAGGGTTGTCAAAATTCAAGCCGTTTTCTTATCTGTGGTCGTGTACCCAAAGGGACGTCAGGTTATTTCAACCCTAATAATTGTTCGGAGCAATGCAGCCGAACGAAGCCGAGTTTGCCCGAAAGAAGGAGTTTCGCACCCCTGCTAAGGATTCTAAAGGCTCTTCTTCACGTTGGGCCAACGCCAACGCCAACGAGGGACGCATTTATGCGTTAGAGGGAGCAAGTGATATTGCTATCTCATTCTACCGCATGGCTGCGTCCCTCGTTGGCGCTGGCGTTGGCCCAACGTGAAGAGGAGCCTTAAGGTATTCTGAAATTAGTCCAGGCCAAACTTGGTCGCTACTTAATATGTAGAATTTCGTTTTGTTTTAACTTTTTAACAACAATTCTACTTAATATATTTGCGTGATGCTGTAACCGGCTTGCTAGTGCGGTAAAAGAAAACCAGGTTCTTTACAGTAAACAATATAATATGAAAATATGTACAATAAAATAAACTAATTTCTGTCAGTACTTGAACCTAAACCAAATAAATATCGTCACTGGCCTTAACGTTCTTGAATCCCATGCATTCTTAGTCGAACCGTACGATCAACTGTGGCTGCGGGTGCAGGAATCAGCTTTGGCAACGTAGGCTCCACGCAGCAAGGTCCACAGTGACGAAAGCTTCAGCAGCAATTATTCAAATAATAAGCAGCAACAGTAGTAGCTCTTCAATTTAAAAGGTAGAAGAGAGGGCTGGAACAATCGTATGTTCTTAGACTTGTAGTCGAAACCTAACCCAAGCCTTATTCCGTTACAAGAACCAGTGACGTGCATTACGTACAAATAAGACTTGGATTAGGTTTAATTTCAACATAAACCTAAACTTAATGCTATATATACAATTATACAAACTTTACCTGCATTAGTGGCAGCCCTGGTATTAAACTTTATCACTAATTATAAACATACAGTCGCATTAAAATAATAATTACAGAATTGCTATATCCAACAATATTTCCAAAGGAAAAATTTATGAATAAAAAACAAAAGACGGGCGAGACTCTTAGCTTTTTTATTTACAACCGGCCAGTGTGCGCGGTGACTGTACATGCAGGTTTGCCATGTTACAATGCCTAAACATGCAACCAAAAGGAATGTATCATAATTATTAAATAAAATAAAACCCAACTATATATAAATAGATTCATTTTATTTATGTTTTTATTACGAATATTTATTCCTTAGCTATGGATGTTATCTTCGATCTAATACGATTTAATGCGATCTATGCGCTTAAATTTATCTATTTTAGCACCTATATGACTACCTACTTTATCGACATCTAGTTAAGTATATAGGTACTACACTACGAGCTAGGACGATCTGTGTAAAATTGTATTTAAAAAGAAAATTGATATAATTACTTACAATACTTACATATTTGAACTTGCAGATATCATCATAGTGATATACGATCTATATTATCGTTATCAAACAAAAAATCCATCATATCAAACAGACATGTGTGATTTATTCATATAGATTTGTCTTTGATTTAGATATCTATTTACCAAGTTTTTGATAAGCTAAGGTATTTTTATAAGGATACATGAAGATAATAATTTGTATTTCTTAATAACTACCGGTTTTGCACCATTATCGTATCTTTTGACAAATAAAGAAAACTAGTTGGTAGCTTAGATGTGGATAAAACTCTATAGATTAAAGATGAATTCTCAAGATAAGCTTATAAACCGACCACATAACACCTAATTAGTGAAGAATTTGTAATTCAAATACAGTTCCAGTCGAGGATATTATAATTCTTTAAAAAAGTCTTAAACGGCCTGAGAAGGCTTTAGTAATATGACCTTCTGTAAAAGTAAATAAATAAAATATAACGACTCAATAATTTGTGCTTTTTAATCACGGAAAAATGATATTATGTTTAGTTTTATTGTAATTTAAAACTAAATGGGGAACTGTTGAGGTTCACGTGATATATTGGGTGATAGATAGAAATGTCAATATATCGTTATGATGATAAATATTCAGTGAATAACTAAATATAATTATTATGAATTTTAACGGCACAAACTTCGTTGTATTATAGCGAAAAATAATAGTTTTTGTTCTACCTTATTTATGTGTTTATATTCAAATTAAATCTTAGAAAAAATGTAACTTGCAATATTTTGAAACCGCTTAAAAGTTTTAAGTTAAAACTAGGACAACAGTTAATTATCTTCTTTTGGGGTTAAAACCATGGTGTGTTAACACCGAAGCTATGTCTAAATCGGTCCAATATTTTGAAGGTAATAGATATGAGCGCCGCGCCGGCGCGCCGCCGCCGCCGACGAAATTTTCGCGCCGCCGCCGCCGACGCTGTGCTATCGGCGTGGCATCGGCGTGACCTTGTTAGATACTACTACTTTCAGAATCAGATTTTATCTAGTTTTGATCTTTAACGGCGCCACTCTGAATGGCTTATAGACATTCAAAAGGTAGTTTAGGTCCATATAATTCAAAAATATCGAAGGTAGATTCAAACTTTTCTATCTGGTAACCGCGCTACTAGTCTTAGGACAACGAAAATACAAATTTTGCCAGCTGGTTAGGTAATCCGTCATTCACCGCGAAATTAACCATTGCAAGCATGGCTGAATGTTTTTAAAATGTGTAAAAAGGGGTTAATTTCAGATATTAAGCGTTTTTACGTCCAAAGGAAGGGCGTTGGAAACGGGAATGGCTCTCGTTTAAACTTGGCCATTGTTCAAATTTCAAACTTTGCTCTCTCGAAGTTCAATCTTTGGCCTCGCATCGCTCGCATCGCTCGGAAGTATGCCGCTATCTGAACCGCCAGGTTTTCGGCTCTGTTTGGAGCTCAACTTTCGGCCTCACTTTTAAAATGTTTGGTCATTGGTTTTTGTCCGATCTTAGCTCCACTGCAGCACGGGCTTTGGCCTCGCACGAATGCGCCTGCATCTCCAAGTTTTAAACATTATGCCTCGGTCTTTATCGACCTTCGGACTTGGTTACCCAAGTAACACACAAGCAGGATAATAGAGTAAAATTATCATCTTATTCAAATTAAGATTGCATAAATTTTGTGTATAAGCGGTGGAAATTACTAAATTCGGAATAAGAAAATATGTGGGCCTAGTGGGGCCTTTATACCAATAAATGCTGAATAAATTTTACATAGTATCGGTTTTGCATATTAAAGCTGAATAATACTTATTTCTTACACAGTTACTCAGACATTATTCAGCTTAAAGCATTTGTGGTTACTAAAAGCTGCATAATAGCAGCATTAGCAGCAATTAGCTGTATATATTCTGTGTTGTGTGATTTTAAGCAGACAATATTAAGAAAAATGTGATTAGTGGCTACTAAATGCTGAAAAGAAGCGTCGGTGAAGACTTTCAACTGTATAAAAGCGGTTGCAGTTTCTGTTTTAACGCTAGTTTTTGAATAAAGGTGGACGCTATTACTGGAAGCTGTAATACAATACACTGGACCACTAGTTCAATTCTAAGCTCTGCTCTCTTGCAGCTTGGTCTTCGGCCTTGCACAGAAGCGCATGGCAATCGGCGCTCCAGGCATTCGGCCGTCAGCCAAGCTCACTATTGGCGTTCGATTCTAAGCTGTATGCTTAATACCAGCAGCTCAGCCTCTGGCCTCGCATGCTCGCATGGGAAGGCGTCGGAATCAGGTCTTCGGTGTTAGGTGGAGCTCGGCCTCGAGCCTCACCTTTAGACATAAATCGGTTTTGTTGGGTTGATTTTGGTTAACGACAAAGCTTGATTTTCCTCACTTCGGCTCTTTAGAATATCGACAAGACGTTTTCCTGATGATACAGTCAATCCGCTACTGTTTAGTTAGAAAAGGTCCTCGCAAAGATCTTCCGGCCAGGGCCTCACCAAGATTAAGACCGGCTCTGATGCAGCGCGATACCGTTTATGCGAGTGTTTATACTATACAGGGTGATTCATGAGACGTGAGCAGGACTAATCCTGCACACTCAGTAACTGATAATTGATCGATCACCGTCGTATTCAGGTGAAACAACCACACTGTTTCCAATTTTTTAACTTTTTGGCGAGGGCAAATTTAATTCTCTACAATCATGGTCACCCCACAAGACCTAATTAATAAACATAAAACCTCTTTATCCGTAATGACAGCATTATGATTACAAAGAAATAAACTGTCAAATTTGAGTGAGATACGAGTTTTCAAAAGTAACAAGACCGTGATGACATTCAATTTGACACAGAATATCGGTAGTTTAGTATTCTAATTGTAGGGTGACCATGCATGTCGTAAATAAATTAATAACTTTTTTTTTCAACACGACTAGAAAATTAACGTTAACCTCACTAATACTAATACGAAACAGTTGCTTATAATTTACGAAATGCGCAGTGTTAGTCCTGCTCACGTCTCCTGAATCACCCTGTATAAAACTATTTTCGTACGTTTATTCAATAAATTATCCTTGAAATTGAAAAATGCACTTATTTTATAACTTTCTTACAGCAAAAACATGTTTTTTCGGTAAAATTTCGGTTTAAATTATTTTTTCATTAATCAAAGGTGTTTCAAGGCCACGCCGCCGATTCGCCGCCGCCGCCGACCGATTTTGACCGGCGCGCCGCCGCCGGCTATATGCCTATCGGCGCTCATATCTAGAAGGTAATAGGTAAATTATAAGAAAAAGTTTGTTAATCCACAGAAAATTGGTTTGAACGAGATCTAGTAAGTAGTTTTTTTTAATACGTCATAAATCGTAAACCGCAATTTTATTCAAAAAAAAGTACTTACTAGATCTCGTTCAAACCAATTTTCGGTGGAAGTTTGCATGGTAATGTACATCATATATTTTTTTTTAGTTTTACCATACTTATAATTTTTTTAGTTTTATCATTCTCACATTCTCAGAAGTTACAGGGGGGAGGGGGCACATTTTACCACTTTGGAAGTGTCTCTCGCGCAAACTATTCAGTTTAGAAAAAAATGATATCAGAAACCTCAATATCATTTTTGAAGACCTATCCATACACGTATGGGTTTAATGAAAAAAAAAATGTTTTTTTTTTCGATTTTGTGTGAAATCCTAATGCGGCTCACAGAATACATCTACTTACCAAGTTTCAAAAGTATAGTTCTTATAGTTTCTGAAAAAAGTGGCTGTGACTTACGGACGGACAGACAGACAGACATGACGAATCCATAAGGGTTCCGTTTTTTGCCATTTGGCTACGGAACCCTAAAAACCGCCTGAATAATAATATTACGAAAAAAGATAGCCTTGGTAAAAAACGTGATTATGGTTGATCATCAAACGACGGTATCGTATTACAGCTAGAAATTTTTTGACAATTTGATTTCAACAATATTACTTCTGCAAAATATCAAATAGCCTACTCCGTAACACAAGATCACTTGCGATCGCTCTCCAAACACACAGAAGTCCTGTAACAGTAAACTCGGCCACAGAGCTTCCAAAGAGCCACGAGTGTTGACAAAACACTAATGGCACTAGGCACTATTTGTGGCACTTGGTAGCTACTTGCCGATCTTCACTGCACTTGTGGGAGTGTTATTGCAATCGGTTTTAGAGTGCAGTCAAACGCTCAGTCTAGCCAGTCGATCTAATTCAGGGGCCTATTGCATAAAAAAATACAAGCTAAGCTAAAGCTCTTAGTGATTTCTTTATGTAAAATCACTAATAGTATTAAGCTTATATTTTATAATGCGAAAGGCCCCAGGTGACTTTGTTTGGGTTCCGCAGTCAACTAAGAAGTTATAGTTTTGCCATGTCCGTCCTTATGTCTGCCTGTCTGGACGACTTTCGTTAGGACTAGCTACAATTCGGCATGGATATATTATAAATAAACCATGCCGACGAAGTGGTAAAATAAAGACTAGAAAAAATTAAATTGTCCCTACAAGTCAAAGAACTTCATTTCAGTAACTTTTCGTACCTTGTCACAATGACAATCAATATGAAAGTTGCTATAGGGGACCTCACACTATTGTCACTATGAAAAGGTACGAAATGGAATAAAATGTATTTGAATTTAAATTCCTTGACCATACCTCTTTTACAAGTGAAGTGGGGATGAAATTTTTCGCTTCAACCCTATGGTGTGTGTGATGAGAGATATCGTTCGATAGGCTTTTTTATAACGACTAGCGGCGCGATTTGGGAAATGAATTAGAGATTCACTAGATATGAAATAGAAAAGATATGTGACGTTCCACGGCAAAAGGTACCATAGCCCCGGATGAATATTGGAGTGGCGTTAATAATAGGGTAAGCGCCATCCGCCATATGGTACCTTTTGCCGTGGAACGTCACATATCTTTACTATTTCATATCTGGTGAATTGCGCCGTAGGGGTCTTCAAATAACCATTTTTTCGATTCAGTAATAAATATTTTCGCAAATATCCCTCAGAAAGAAAAACTGTGTGTTTACCAATAAGTACTAGTTTACCTGCATGTTTGACTCGATTGCTTTGACAGTTATAAGAATACAGAACTCATGTCGATATATGACTTTCAAGTTGTAATTCTAGCATTGCGAGAGTACAATCGCAAGACACACCACCCCAATACATTTGTAAAGACGAAAGTGTATTCTCCTATCAGTTTTGAAGAGGTTCTCCCTGACACATGTTGTTGGCGACGTGACTCCAATGTAAAACAATACTTTGTTGGCACCCCAATTTTAAAATAGATTTGGTGGAGTAGTTGGTTGTAGAAGAAAGGAAGACCAAGGAGAGCGTACATGGATCAAATAAAGGAAAAGATCAACGTCATGTCGTATTGGGCTGTCAAAGAAAAGGCAGAGGACCGCCAAACATGGAAATTGCTCCACCTACTAAGAGTCATACTCTTAAATATATGATGATGAGTTGGTTGTACAAATTAGTTAGTAAACATTTTTTATAATATAATTCTATTTTCACACCAACTGGTAAAGGCTCTCTTGATTGTTCAAAAACTGATAGCAAAATTGCATTTTAGTCACATGTGAGGCAAAGTAATCAAATGCAAATTTTGAGTTGTTTTCTTATGTTTGCTGATAGAATTGACTTTTAAAAGATGACTTTGAATGATAAATAATTAATAACATTCATTTGGATTTGATTTTGTTAGATATGATAATTTTCTTCATCAATCGGGTCAAGAAATAATATTTTTTGAAACAGTCGTAATAGTCTGAAACAATGAACTTCAAAGTCCAATGGAGGCCCTATTTATTCAATGCATTATTTATAGCGTCCATCATAACATTTGATCTTCTTTACTACAAAGTTCATCAATTAAGATTGACATTTCATAAACCATTGTTCCCAGGGTCCGAGCGATTTTAAGCTACCATTACTTGTATTCAGATAAGACTCCTAATAGTTAGACAGACGGGAACGGATAGCCAAAGCTATTCGCAAAACTTATCAACTACTCTTCTACAAGTAGACCATTTTACTAACTTAATTTTAGTTAACGAATTACCCGTTAGATGTCGCTGTACAGTGTGTGAGACACCCTACATCGCGCTGTTAAGATTTTATCGGGAATTCCGGGAATAATAATTATCCTCTTGTTGAGCTTTTGTAACATATGTGCTTAATATTATAATTTGTAATATTTCGTTTTTTACTCCAGCACTCTTATTTTGTAGATTAAATGACTGACACTGAGATTGAATTCAAGTTTCATAAAAGTACGGCACGCGAGGCGAGGTATAATATTATGCAACTATTGTTTTTTTTTATTCTTATTTGTAGGCAAAGATCTAAAAACAATTATTTGGCTACTTTGATTTTATTTGATGCTGTCCTAGAAAAACATTGTGTGCAACGGTACATAATTAGGTCTCAAAATTCTCGGGATTATCTTGACAAAACTTAACTGTTTCGTTCTGTAACTTCGACCTTTTAATTTTAAGAACTCTTACACAATATTGAACTTGTTCTTGTTGCACAAAATACTATTATTGCATGGTAAATAGGTAGTATTACAAGACCTTTTCCATAAAGTTAATTTGCCACACTCATAATAATCTTAAAATTTCGTTACAAACATAAAGACCAAGTTACACTGGAGTGTCAGCTAAGTCCATGTTGAAATATTGATGAATGTGTCTGGAATCATTTAGAATGGATTGATATAAATCGCCTGTGTCCAATTCATCTTCTTTAGAGCCGTCGAACATACGCGTGTGACGACATCTATCTTTATCCAGTTTGGGACTCTGATTTGAATTCACGATCTGTCGTGCCTAAATTATTAGGGAATTGTATTTCCTATCTTTGCTTATATGTTCTGGATGTTTTAGAATGGAATTAGCAAAATCCTCGATCCTCTATCTAGGACCTGTAAGAATAAATAAACAAAAAAAATCTCTTATTTTTCTTCTTGCACCATTTTTATTACATATCTGTTTAGCCCTATGGTTGACTGGTAGAGAAGGCATTAAGTCCGCCATTTGTACATTTTATTTGTATTTTGTGCAATAAAGTTTAAATATATAAATACGCATTTTCCTGTATTTTTGCAGAATAATGCTGTAACTATGCGAATGCTTTGCCAATATTTTTGATTATTCATACACCTTTTGGATATCACTGCCGTAAATATAAAGTTTATGGCAACCGTTACATATTTGACGATTAGAATCTTATATGGACTAACTTGTTCAGAAAACATATTCCGTCAGCAACATTTTTGGTTTAATTTGACCCTTACTTCCGTGCCAAGCATGCATAATGAAAGCTCTTGATTTTATTGGTTTAGGTAAATATCATCATCGCTCAGATCGTGTAGATTCTATAATTGCTCAAAATCCCATACAAAATGACACTTAACGCAAAGCGGACGTCACGTCACGCGGTCGAATGAAATTTAAACTAGCGTCAGTTGCACCAAACCGTCTGTCACCCTTAAAGCGTTCGCAAAATTTTATCGTACAGTCAAAGAATTTAATTTACTACCCATTTTGTACTTTGTCACAGTGACAACCGTATGAGGTCTCTAGCGGCTTTCATATTGATTGTCACTGTGACAAACTACGAAATGGGTCGGAAATTAAATTCTTTGACTGTACCTATGGAATTTTCATAGTTTTTGCTGAGTTATCTTGATCAGTCCTGCCCTAAGTCTAAGGGGTAGAGTCTTCTTTATTTAGGTATACTATACTACGGTATTAAAGCAAACCCTGGGAAAAATTCTCTAAACAAACCCGGCCGGTAAGAATTTTTTCCTCGTTTTCTCGAGCCTAGCCTCCGCTGGATCAGCGAGTGCAAAATGCTGTTTTGAGACGGACAAAATGGATGCCGCGGCGGGGGGCAGCACTTTGCCAAATGCGCCTAGGATCCGGATTTGCCCGTATTGCTCGGATAAAGAGGCCGGATGTTACACGGACGTGTATTTTGGGATTTAAACCAGTGGCACTTCTAGTTGTGCATTTTTTTTTAATTTTCGTCGTATTGTATGTAATAAAGATTTCGTTCAGGCATACCTACTACAGATATAAAAGTTATTTTTATATAGAATTACATTGCAATTAACTTAGTACTAATCTAACATTTTAAAGATTATATGAACTAAGGGACATGGCAACCCCTATCAAATTAATGAATTAGCATTAAATATTTTTACATGCTACTGAGTCTTTTTATATGCAGAATGCAGACCGCAGATTTTCGCTCTTTTTAACGTTCCGAAGCCTTAATGGCAAATCGGAACCCGTACTAGTATAAGTACTTTTATTGGTTTACTAACGAATGGGCCAAAATCGTTTCCCAAAGTATCACATCCCAAACTATGTTTCCCAAATTATCATTTCCCAAAAAAATGTTTGGCAAAACAACTTATCGCAAATTTTCAGTTAGCAATAGTCTTTTTTGGCAAGTTATTGTTTAGCAAATAATTACTTGGACAAGTTTCATTTTACCAAATATTATTTAGTCAAATGTATCATTAAGCATAACTTACATGTCCCAAAATATTGCATGGCATACAATTTACATACCAATAAAGTGGAGGCTGCAGAATTTTATTTGTCTAGTATTTAACTGGTCATTACATATACATAGTAAAATGTAACGTCAAAAAAAAACATTCTTACTGCCAAAAATATGTAGTAAATGATCACTAAAATTAAAACTCCATTTTAATGTAAAATGACAACCAAATTTGTTACATCTTGCTATTCTATTAAAGCAAATAACACCAAAGTAATCATTGTAACCCAAAAATAGTAAATAACCACTAATATTCAAACCACATTTTAGTTTAAAATGTCATGCAATTTTTTTACATCTCGTTATTCTATTAAATTAATTAATCCACTTCGATGACCTTTTTTTAGTACATAGAATTTCGTTTCTGTAAGGACCGCAATTCTAACCTAACCTAACCCACTTTTCTGATAGCGGTTCCGTTTTATGAGGATCGCAGTTCAAACCTAACCCAACCCACCCAAATTACGTAGAATTTAACGTACCTATTATAACATAACAAAAAGTACTTTAAATAGAGATGCCTATTTGACAAATTTGCGAAGTGACAATTTTGACCAAACATCTTTTTGGAATATAATATTAGACAATAAAAAACGTTTGCTAAATAAGTTTTTGTCCTAATAACATTTGACAAAGTAAAATCATGCCAAATGATAATTTGACCAAATAAATTATATGCGAAGTGTAACTTTGCTAAAGGTTCCTTTGGGAAATGAAACTATTGCGATAAGTTTGTTGGGAAGTGAAATTTGGCGAAATGTATTTGGCCGAAACGAAAGTACACCACTTTTATTATGTCGTATATGTTGCAGCCATTTTACTCATAAACTATAAGGTATATTGGTTTACTAACGAATGGGCCAAAATCGTTTCCCAAAGTATCACATCCCAAACTATGTTTCCCAAATTATCATTTCCCAAAAAAATGTTTGGCAAAACAACTTATCGCAAATTTTCAGTTAGCAATAGTCTTTTTTGGCAAGTTATTGTTTAGCAAATAATTACTTGGACAAGTTTCATTTTACCAAATATTATTTAGTCAAATGTATCATTAAGCATAACTTACATGTCCCAAAATATTGCATGGCATACAATTTACATACCAATAAAGTGGAGGCTGCAGAATTTTATTTGTCTAGTATTTAACTGGTCATTACATATACATAGTAAAATGTAACGTCAAAAAAAAACATTCTTACTGCCAAAAATATGTAGTAAATGATCACTAAAATTAAAACTCCATTTTAATGTAAAATGACAACCAAATTTGTTACATCTTGCTATTCTATTAAAGCAAATAACACCAAAGTAATCATTGTAACCCAAAAATAGTAAATAACCACTAATATTCAAACCACATTTTAGTTTAAAATGTCATGCAATTTTTTTACATCTCGTTATTCTATTAAATTAATTAATCCACTTCGATGACCTTTTTTTAGTACATAGAATTTCGTTTCTGTAAGGACCGCAATTCTAACCTAACCTAACCCACTTTTCTGATAGCGGTTCCGTTTTATGAGGATCGCAGTTCAAACCTAACCCAACCCACCCAAATTACGTAGAATTTAACGTACCTATTATAACATAACAAAAAGTACTTTAAATAGAGATGCCTATTTGACAAATTTGCGAAGTGACAATTTTGACCAAACATCTTTTTGGAATATAATATTAGACAATAAAAAACGTTTGCTAAATAAGTTTTTGTCCTAATAACATTTGACAAAGTAAAATCATGCCAAATGATAATTTGACCAAATAAATTATATGCGAAGTGTAACTTTGCTAAAGGTTCCTTTGGGAAATGAAACTATTGCGATAAGTTTGTTGGGAAGTGAAATTTGGCGAAATGTATTTGGCCGAAACGAAAGTACACCGGTATATTTTAATGAAATTTAGAACGTGGGTGTATTTTATAAGCTGCTACTTAGGTACGACCACACCAAAACGCATTAGAAATAATATAAATTTTACCTATCTTACGCAGTCTACAAGTGTTACTAACTGTTGAACTAGTTTGGAAATTTCCGTCCATCCTGTCTTCTATCGACTCCTCCCTCCAGGCAACTCTTTCCAAAACTCTCAACATTCATCTCGACACTTGTTCATGGACCCAAGCGGCTCTCCCCATACGACTTGGTGGACTGGGCGTTCGCACTACGGCCAGTTCGGCTCTACCCGCTTTTCTGGCCTCTGTATACGGCTCGCTATCTCTCGTTGGTATTATTTTAAACCAGTCTTCGATACCTGACGATGAGATAGCGAACCTGAAGGAGGCCAGGGAGGCCTGGTGTGAGTCATGCCCGAGTGCGGACATCCCAGTTGCTCGTCACTGTCAACGGGACTGGGACTCCCCACGTCTAAAGTTAGCCCACGCCTCACTCATCGAACAAAGCCCGGACGATTCTGAGCGTGCGCGCATCCTGGCCGTTTCGGTCCCCGAGTCAGGCCACTGGTTAAAAGCTCTACCATCTCGACAGGTCGGCACTGTTCTGGATCCAAGTAGCTTAAGGATAGCAATATGCTTGAGGCTTGGATCCAGAATATGTGTTCCCCATACGTGCGTCTGCGGCAAGGATGTGGACCAGTTGGGCCGCCATGGCCTCTCATGTTCAAGAAGCGCCGGCCGAATATTCCGCCACAGCACGATTAATGATCTGGTCCGTCGCGCGCTTGCCACCGTGTCTGTGCCTGCGGTTTTAGAACCGGTGGGCATGGCGAGGGACGACGGCAAGCGTCCCGACGGAGCCACGTTGGTGCCGTGGAAGTTAGGAAGGGCCCTGGTGTGGGACACAACATGTGTCGACACCTTTGCGCAATCCCACATTCAGGGGACCCGCATTCGGGCCGGAGCTGCGGCTGACCAGGCCCAAGTTCTCAAGCGCCGCAAATACTCTACGTTGCTCAACGACTATGAGTTTGCGGCGCTCGCGGTTGAGACTTTGGGTCCCTGGTCAGCCGACATGAAAACATTTATAGGAGCACTATCGGCGCGGCTGGTTGACACCACAGGGGACCCCAGGGCTGGTGCGTACCTCTCTCAACGTATTTCCCTTGCGATACAGAGAGGTAATGCCGCCAGTGTCATGGGGTCCATGCCGCAGTCCGACCTGTTGGACGGGGTGTTCTTTTTATAGTTTGGTTTTTTGTAGGTAAGTATATTTTATAGTTTGTATATTTATTTTATTTCTAGTTTAACTTTAGTTTTAATATTGTATCCATTGTTAGTCGATGATTATTATAAGAACATATAACTATGAACTAGTTATTGTTCGCACAAGTATAATGTTCATGTTTGATTCATATAACGTTGATTTTCTCCATGTTACGCGTTACGCTACGGTGTAATAGTCAGTAGCTGCTTAAATCTTAAAGGATTCGGCAACTTCTACTAGTAGTACACCGCTCTATGACTCGGACAACGAAATACTCTTACGTGATTGATTGCAAGATCTTTCATACCAAATGTATGTTTTGATGAAATATGAACGGGTATTTTCCGTCTTTGATATTGGGGTGAAGTTTCGTGAAGGGCTTTGATTTGATTACTAAAGTTTTGTTAAAGGAAAAGGGAAAAAAAGGAATTACATTTACTTAATGACGAACAATCTATTAGGTAATAGATGAATTTTTGAGATAGGTACCAACTAGGTTACAGCCAGTATCAAAATTAAGATACTAGGCACAGAAAACGCAAATCAAGACTTAAATATAATGCACTGCACAGAACTTTTCGTTTGTAACTGTCATTCTATACAATTTTACTTTTATCATTTACATTTTGTAGGCGAAAAGTGAGCTGAGCAATATATAGAAACGTAAATAATTAAATAATAATTCAGCTTCAGCCTATATCATTACGTACCCATAGGTAGGTACCTATATAGGGCGCAGGCCTCCACTCATGCGCAAGAGGGCTTGGGATATATACCTCACGCTCGCCCAATGTGGGTTGGGAACACACATACACGTTTGAAATTCTTCACAAATGTGCCAGTGTGCCTATGCAGATTTCCTCACGATGTTTTCCTTCACCGAAAACCTAGTGGTGACTAAAATATCAAATGATATTCCATACATAAGTTCCGAAAATCTCATTGGGTTGGTACGAGCCAGGATTAGAACCCGCAACCTCCGGATGGAAAGTCGGACGTCAGATCCACTCGGCCACCACCGCTTTAAAACTAGGAAAATAGGTAATCTAAAATCTACACATGTGAGCACGAATGGCCCTATTCCGCTTTAACGTTTGCGCCTTTCTAAGATATAAAGCTAGTAGTAAAGTAGTGTGTGCAATTAAAAGGCTTACGTTACTTCGCTTAAGTAACTTGTCGTGCTCATCACATTTTGCCATAGTTAAGTTCATTATGTTGCCATAAGTTCATACAGCTATGTAAACATTTGTAGCAGTCGACTTTATTACGATCATTTTTTGTCTGGTCTACAGTGGATAGTGTCTAGGTTGATATATATTATATCCTGCTAAGGAAGTATACTTAGGTATAAGGTACTTACACTTTTGTGCAAAATCAGAGGACTTAATTTTTTTGGATTTTTCGGAAATACTTCGGAGTCTTGCCGAAAAAGATTTTTTCATGTTATTGAAAATTAAAATTTAATAGCACTACCGAAGCATCTTACAAATGTGACAGTCCCGGACAGCATCAGCAAATTTGACAGATGCGGCAGTAATATCAGTAATTTTGTTGCAGTCTGAATCCGAACAGTCGGCCTAGCCAAGGTTACAATCGCTATCGCTTCGACAACGAAAAGCTTTATGTTTCTCTATCACTCTTCCATATTAGTGCGACAGTGACAGTTGCCTTTCGATCGCTACGAAGCGTAAGCGATTGGCATCTTGGCTACGCGGCCAGTACCTTAACAGTATCTTAACTCGTCGTAGAAGCTTAAATCACTCCACGGCGAGTAACCGGCAAACCTGAAATATTCGGCGAAGCTCAGGTAAGTGGTGTTACGTGTTGCGGGTAGGCTTTATGGGGTCTGTCTTGACCGTTACAAGCGAGAAAAAAAGTGGGCTTTACATAGGCTTGTCGAAGGAACGAAGGAAAAGTTCAAATTCCGAAAATAATGTAGCTGTACCTAAGCCAGGCGTGGCTCACTCCGCGATGTCGTCGCGTCGCAACAAGTAGCTACAAGTAAGTACATCCGTCATTTTGTTGGCAGACGGTCGTGCGTGGTAGATTACGACTATATATAAATAAATTAAACAAAATCCCCCGCCGCGTCTGTCTGTTTGTGTGTTTGTATGTTCGCGAGTGTTCCCGATAAACTCACGATCCGATAAATGAACGGATTTTCATGCGGTTTTCATAGTGATTCTTCAAGAAAGTTTTGGTGTATAATTTGTTAACCTATGTGAAGCCGGGGCGGGTTGCTAGGTAATAAATAGAATTAGGCGTCAGTTTGCGGAATAAACCTACAACGTGCCTATACCTACCTACCTACCTACCTACCTACCTACCTCCTGCCTACCTACCTACCTACCTACGTCTAGACGTGAAGTATGTCATATTAAATAACTTTAATTACGGGACAACCTAGAAAAAATTGGCTAATTCTTTTGGGTTATACTTAAACCGATTAATATTCTTGTGATATTTAAGTTAAATACTAGCTAACCAAGAAGGTTAACGTGCAAAAGTAAGTAATATTACTACATTATTAAACACTGCAAACTGTCTCATTCAAACTACCATACTATATTATTTAATGCGCGAATTCGATGAACGAAGAAAACATCCACAATTTCTGCAAAACCCTAACAAGCTATTGAATTACCAATTAATCCCATCCACCATAAATGTAATAAGAGATCATCTTCACCATAAAGTCCGCTCGAACATTGTTCACGAAATTGCTCGCTAAGTAAATAAGTAATTTAACAAATCAGATTTTAAGTGGCGAGCCACGTAATCTCTGCCTCGATCAAATTAACTTACGCTCCCTGGTTTATTTAAGCATAATGAGTGGTAATAACTAACTAGGAAGCGTATAGTCAGCAGGGAGATTGAACGGCGAAGGATATGCGATTTCCAAAATGGCGTCGAGACGACGGGTGATCGTGTGATTAGATTGGAGAATGTTTATGAGTTTGTTTTGAGAAAGACGCTAGTATGAACTGTATTTTTCGCTGGTTAAAATAAATAAAAGCTAAAAAATATTAAGACCTTGGCGAATTTCTGCTTTCTCTGCATACTTTGGTCTATTAGCCTTTGTCAATAAAACTTTTTATTTTTATTAGTATGTATATAATGTAGCGTTCTGTGGAAAGGCCTCCCCTCGTTTCGGATCAATCCGGATAGAATGCCCAATAGAATCACCTTGGCCTGCACCATCTATGGTGTTCCGTGGGTTCCATGCGGTAACAATCTCGGTCCACCTTTCCAGGTTATATGTCCGTTCCAACTTCCTTTAATTTGTACTTGTTTTATATACTACTCAAGATATTTGTTATGAAACCAAACTTGTGTTTATTCATCTTCACTGTATCATCAGATCAGCTTCAGATTTTTGAAGAGTCAAGAATTTATTATTAGCCTGTAGGAGTGTCCCACTGCTGGGCAAAGGCTTAAGACCATTTGGTCCTATCCGATGCACACTCCCGCCACTCTTTGCAAAATGTGTCAAGGTCGTTCCGCCATCTCCGTTTTGGTCTTCCTCTGCCCCGAGATGCGTACACAAAATGCAATAGGTATATGATAAGTGATAAGCTAACTTAAGCTAGAATATCAAACTGTCTTTTCGGCCATTTCCATGAAAAAACCAAACAACTTTTTGTTTATTTTAATCGTGATACATTTAACTGCTGACTGTACACAACGTATGATTAAATTCTAAATTGCCGACCACACAAGCGCTCAATCGCCTATCGTGTCGTGACGTCTCAGCCTACCTTTAAAACCACTATCTACTAAACTTAGGGTTTAAATAAACCAGTATCTAAACTCAGGGTTTATCGTAAAAGGTTACATTAATTCTGAGGCGACAAATTGGTTCCTAGAACTAATAGATTTATAGTGCGTAAGTACGTTAATCGTGTTTGCGTTAAACGATAAATTGAAGTGATTTTCAATTAAACGATTATTTATAAATATTTAATCTAACTTGACACTGTGTATAATTTTACCATAAAGGTACCGTTCAGATTCAGACTACACCAGTACGGTTTTGATGGTCGAATTTGTCTAATACATGATACAGTGTCGGTCTCTTTCAATCATGTGGCGTTAAAAAGTGACACTTAACTACTTTATCACGTGGATAAAGCCATCCATAATGCGCCTGCAGCATTACTGCGGCAGTATTACAGTGCGTCAGTAGTAAAAATTTACAAAATTCGATTTTGATGTTGGCGAAAGCAATGCTGCGCTGCATTACTGGAGTAAGTATGTTATGCCGGTGTAGCCTGCTTAAAATTGCTTATTAAATTATTGGCAACCGTATTGTGATCTAAAACAGCAGTACGATTTTTCATAAACTCCGCTCTCTGACCCTACGATAATAATAATAATAATTGTTTCTCAAATTAACTTTAATCACAGCATTTAGTTTAAACGCAACTCAATACTAAAGGTAGTAATTGAACAGACGGACAATTAATGCACAAATGCATCAACTGCGAGTACAAATTGGTATCAATTAGAATTCAATTTAATCGATTAATTCTAAATTGAATTCTAGTTCTGATTGCAGACGCACACGGAGTTATTAATGTCGCATTTATTATTAGATTTCCTTTTTAATATTCATTACAAATGTCAGTTAAGCTTTTTAACCAAAGTTACTTAAGTAAGTAACTTAAGTATCTACTGAATTTAATAAGACACTTATCTATAAAGAGGCCTGAAAATCTACTTTTTTTAAGTCCGCTCTTTTCTTGAAAGTTTGAAGGTCGTATTGGTCCAGAAATACCACGGACGACAGTTCATTCCACCGTTAGCTGTGCGAGGCAGGAAGTTTCTGGAGAAACACACAGTTGAGGACTGCCAACCATCTAAGGGCTCCTCTACACGATGGGCCAACGCCGGCCACTCCAAGGGACGCATTTATGCGTTAGATGAGCAAGTGATATTGCCTCATTCTACCGCATGGCTGTGTCTTTTGGAGTGGCCGGCGCTGGCCCATCGTAGAAGAACCATAAGTGGTGAAGCTGGAAATGTTGTCGAAAGAAGCGGCAAGAATTAAATAATGTAAATATTATAGGACATTCTTACACAGATTAACCAAGTCCCACAGTAATCTCAAAAAGGCTTGTGTTGTGGATACTCAGACAACGATATATATAATATATAAATACATAGAAAACAACCATGACTCAGGGACAAATATCTGTGTCATCACACAAATAAATGCCCTTACTGGGATTCGAACCCAGGACCATCGTCAGGACCGGTCGTCAAATGTAAGTTAAAGTCAGGTCGTTCAGTGACAGATCCAGATGGTTTTGTATTTGGTTTTTTAACCAATAAATGTTATAACTACCCGAAAATGTACAAATTATTTGTTTACTTTTATTTAAATACCTAAAGATACAGAGCATTATACAGTGTGTGTCTGACCATGGGGCTTTAAATCCAGGGCTCCAATCTACTCGCTAAACTGAGCTACTTTTACTATGGCACCAACCCAGAAATCCCGAAAAAATTTTTTACTTTTTCATACTCATCATCATTTTGGCTGATCAGATGTCGACGTTTTCTACGGAAAAGCCAAAAAATTTCCCCGATTTTAGGGTTGGTCCCATAGTAAAAGTAGCTCAGTTTTGCGAGTAAAATCAAGCCCTGGATTTAAAGCCCCATGATCAGACACACTATGTATAATAAAATACATGTCATGTTCTTTCCGTGTACCCTTCCTCTATTGATGGAACGTGCACGCTTTTGCATGATACTGTAGTTATACAAGTTGGATGCAGATATGCTGATAAGCAATATCGGCGATATGAGTCGGGCCCGTGCCTGTCAGGGATCGCTTATTGGATTACCACAGGTATACAGGCCAGAGATTATACTGATTGGAGTAGACAGTCATTTTGTTTGATGGTACAAACAGCGAAACTCTTAACTGTCCATCGTTGGACCTTATGCCTTTTCTAATAAGGTTTACGAACTGTCAGTTAACAATGTGGGTAATGATACCTACTCGTATCCCTGTTAGTTTGGTGTCTCATTTGTCAATTTTGCAATGCCTTTTTTATCCATCAGTAGACTGGAGCAGGCGTCCATAGGCTAGTGACGGCTTAACATAAGGCGGACTGTATGCTTGTTTGTCGCCGAAGTGATATAAAAAAAGTTTATCTAAATTAAGAATAAAAAAGACTATCGAAGTCATAAGGTTAGGTTTTATTGGTTTGTGATTGTGACTCTTCAAAAAATCATGCTTCAATAAAAAACTTGTTGGTGTAAATTAATGTTATAAGGTCGCGATTGTTATATGACAGCACAAATTATGACAAATATGAGCTGATATTTACTCGTTTGGGTAAATACCGGATAGACTTCCTTCGTGTATTTTTACCCGGGTAAGTAAGTCTCTAATTTTCCTTTTTTTTTAATTTCTGCTCCAGAACTGATTTTCAAAAGAAAAGGGAATTTCGTAAATATTTTGCAACCGCAGTACCTAGTCTGGGTGGCTGATCTTTGGCCTGGCATATTGCACGTTGCAATATAACCCTATTAATGAACGATGATCCCTAATTCCGATCCTTTGTGCGTTGATCGTTGACGGCGTCATAATCGGTTTTGATTTTGACATTCCTGTATATATGAAGTTAGTCAATGACTGAGCGCAATATAATGATATCTTCTTCTTTCCCCTGCCCTTATCCCACGTTATGTGGGGTCGGCACAACATGTTTTTCTCTTCCAGTCTCCTCTGTCTTTCGTGTCCTCAGCACTCACTCCTTATATAATAATATATATTTATAAAATTTTTGGTTCGGAAAACAGTCATCGGTCAAAAACTGGTATTTGTATGCGTACTTGGTTCAGACAGTCAGAAAAGAACAGCTTCGCTGTATCTGCATTACCGATCTTCGGTAAGTGAAGAATGTGTATAAACGCAATGGTTAGAAGCGACGAAAGAGCTCGTAGACGGTCTTATCTGGCAGGTGATTATTTTCACATTGATTTCAGTCCAACACACAAAAGTCTCACTGTCTAACAAAATCGATGTTTGACGTTGAGTTACGTTGCCCCTCACGGTATGAATTAAAAAGTAAAACTTAATGACAGGAGAATGAGTAGAAATTAATAGTAAATATGTACCTATCACCTAAACTACAAATTTAAATACAAAAATTCTATGTAGTTACCTACACCCAGTACTTTCTTTGGTTCTATTATCGTCCATATTTTAACCACAGTTAAGTTCATACCAAAAACATCAAAAATTCTTAAAGTAACATGTAATTTTTGGGTCACCCCTTTAAAACCCCTATTCATATTTCACCGCTTAAATTTTCAATGCCGACATTTATTTGTATTATACGACCCTGTCAAAAATGTTTGCATATTTCAATGCTGTGGGGTGGGTTAGGCGAAAGTTGCATAAATTTCTACGCAAGCGGAGTGCCTTCGCATGTCGTTCGCACGTGACTGTACTTTAAGCGGTCCTGTGCGTGTGTTTATTCGCATTCACAAAACATTTAGTCTCGACTGTGTTACTATAGAGTAAGAGTAGATAGAGCTACGTTAGTTGGTAGGTAGGTAGGTAGGGGAGTAGGTAAGTATTACCGGAACTTGCCGGCTTGGGTTGTTGAAGTGAAAAAAGTTCATCTAGTGACTAAACTAATGCATGGGCAGTTACCGACGAGACTAGACCGGTCGTGATCAATGATAATAAAAACCGGGCAAGTGCGAGTCGGACTCGCGCACGAAGGGTTCCGTACCATAATGCAAAAAAAACGGTCACCCATCCAAGTACTGACCCCACCCGAAGTTAAGCAACTTCGGTCAAAAATCACGTTTGTTGTATGGGAGCCCCATTTCAATCTTTATTTTATTCTGTTTTTAGTATTTGTTGTTATAGCGGCAACAGAAATACATCATCTGTGAAAATTTCAACTGTCTAGCTATCACGGTTCGTGAGATACAGCCTGGTGACAGACGGACGGACGGACGGACGGACAGCAGAGTCTTAGTAATAGGGTCCCGTTTTACCTTTTGGGTACGGAACCCTAAAAGACTGACGGCCCAATTCGAACTTTAAGATTCATCAGTTAATAGATCTAGAAACGATATGGATTAGATATGTCAGTGTGAAATGTGACGTTTCTTGAAACAAAAATGTCACTTTTGACTCCGACACATCTAATCCATATCGTTTCTAGATCTATTATCTGATGTACCTACTTATCTTAAAGTTCGAATTGGGCCGTGAGAATTTTGGATAGACATTTCATGACATTGATCAATACTTTGAATAAGTTTCGTCTAAAAATATGGTGTCATATTAAACGTGTCCTTTTTTTACGATTATTCAAATTTTAGTTTTGCACAATAGGTACATTAGTTAATTATCAATGCAAAGTCCAAGCTTACGGCTTTGTTAAACTAAAATTCGATTTTAGAATAATCCCCGTGTGATATAAAGATTATAAAGAACAATCGCATTTGTATTCAAATACCGTAATTAACAAAAGTTTAGTTCTCTTTACTTAAACTGTATTTACTTGTGATTAGTGTCTTAGCGAGGGAATTACGAGATTAACAGATAGCGCCTTAATGTGTAATCCTTCAAGAACTTACATCATTTAACTACTTAAGTGAGCTTTGGAGTGACTGCTTTTATTAATTTACTGTAAGTACAATTAACTTTATTGTTACGATTTCACTTTACAAACGCATTGTCTATTTGTTTCTTTGAGTTGCACAGATTTGTTAGTAGATACCTACATGCGAGATAGGTATAGAGGTGATAAAACAATTCTATATCTTTTTTAATTATAGTGATCAAAATTGTATTTATCTTTCAAGTTATAGATGTAAATTGTACCGAATACCTACCAGTGAAGGAAATCGTTGTTTACTTCGTCTTAATGAGGTTAAAATTTAGAGTTTTGGAGGTTTTGGTATTTTAAGAGAAAAAAATAGCATTCTATATAATAACGGAATGTAGAGTTTCCCCTGTATATACATAACATATCTAGTTTCTTGGTCGGTCTAGGGTAAAGCTATCCGAGGTGCACGAAAATAAATATTTTTAGCCAGTAATGGTTTTTATCAATCTCAACCGCACGTAGGTAAACGAACTGATGAAAATCAAACGCAATTTAAAATTCTGACGATTTGTTCACTAAATCACAACCACGCTAATCCCTTCACACCAAGAAGCCAGAAAGTAGGAAATTCCAGTCACACGCCCACAACGCTTATCGCCGGCCGGGCCATCAAGGGAAATATTTACTAAACACAGCTTTACCGCACTAGGCCGGCAATCCGACATTCGTCGAGATAAAACTGGAGATTAAGTCTAATTAACGCGTTACACCGGCTTATTAAATCAAGTGTTCGGTGTCGTTCGTGAATAAATATCAACAGTCACACTTTAAGTGCGATAAGATGATGTGCCTGTCAGTAATCTTGGAGTATAAAATTAGGCACTTACATTCTGTACTTTGTCTTAATAATCCTAATTAAAAGTTAATCATGATGATATTGATAATAAACTCGACATTTGACATTGAAGATATATACCATAAGAAAATCCCAATATATGTTTAGTTTAAGATTTGTTATATAATTTAGTTTTAATTTTAACGTTTAGTTTTTTTATACCATTTTGTTTGTTCATTGACATGCTAATATATGCTCGATAGATGACACCACATTCACGTTATAGTCATTACTACAGTGCGTATGCTTCTTTCTGCCTAGATATTAGTGCCTATTGAAAATACAAGATAGTTATTACTTAAATACAATGCATAAAATTAAGACACATAAATACTGCTTCTGTTAAGTCTTTAGCTTAAGATATTACAAGCTTTCAACACAAATGCTTATTTACTCCTAACCTCAAACATTCACACAAAAGCCTACCTCGATATCCACTATATTTACAACATTGTTAGTATTCAAACCTAAGACCTATGTTCTTTAAAAGGTACTAAGTCTCTTTATATTCTAAGGCATATCCTCATTTTGCTTTAAAGTAATTTGTACAGTAATTCTATTACGGGTGCAGAAAATTATAGTCGATGAAAGACTTGAAGGACTATTACAAGCAGTGACGGACCATTTATGTGTAAAGTTGCGACTTGTTAGTTATTAGGTACAAGCATAGAGAAATGATACATCGAGTGTTCACTCCATAAGTTTTAGTACCAAAACGAAAATTAATTTCGTATTCGACATCTAGCATCGAGTAGCGGAATTTATCAGTACTGCTACTTGACCAGAAAATCTAATACTCAGATCAATTCTTAGAATTAGACCAAAAACCAAAAACGAGTGGAGACCACGGACTAGCAAGCGCAGCGTAGGACGTCCACCCTCAAGATGGACGGACGACCATGTTAAGGCCGCCGGAAGACGCTGGATGCGGGTCGCTTACAACCGGTACGAATGGAGGTCCAAGGGGGAGGCCTATGTTCAGCAGTGGACGTCTTATGGCTGAGATGATGATGATGATGATGAGACCAAAAAAAGTGTGCAGCGATTTTGATAGCCCACGCAGTGCAAGTGTTATTTATACGTCATAATTTCATAGAAGTTTGACGTTTAAAATAACACTGGTACTGCGTGGGCTGTCAAAATCACTGCAGAGTTTTCTTGGTCTAACGCCCGGATTAACCGGAACTCTATTGTCAACTCCGTTTGCTTTTAATATTAGTTGTAAATTGTTGTTCAATTCAATTTTCGTGAGTCGCGACACTAGAGAATTCTAGTATAAAGTAGTGGTACTGATAATTCCGCTACTCGATGCTAGATGTCGACTGCGAAAATAAGTCTTTTGCTACCAAAACTGATGTATGGAGTGAGCACTCTATTCTTACTATATTTCTCTATGGTTAAAGTATTGTAAATTATGATGAGGGAGCTATTCTCGAATCATGTTTAAGTAGTTTCATTTGTTTTTATTCCTCTCTTCAGAAATATTTCTAGACCACTGAACGGTCAGCCAAGAAAGTGGTCTACCACTTTTCGACTCTATCATCTGATTGATACCTATACCTATTTAATCATCAGACATTAAATATTATAGCATTTCAATGCAGGAGTGGTGTTAACGGAATTAGTATAAACAATTTCAACCCTAATGATTAATTAGCGTTGATTACGCTGATATTAACCTTAATTTACCATTTCAGTTGAAATTATCTATACCAATTCCAAACACCACATCGCTACACCAAAAATGCTATAAAATGTACGATGTCTGTTAATCATAATGATCGAAGATTGTCAACTTGTGTGTCAATTCAATGTTACTTGTCGTTCTTACGCTTGCATGGTCTTCAAGTTAGTTCATAGTATTTTTCAGCTACAATAAGACCAATAAACACTGTGTTTAAAGAGAACAGGGCTTTCAAATTAAGTATATGCCATTTACTTAAATGCTACTTAGCTCCCACATTGCTGGCCCAATATTACAGGGTTCTATGTTTCACTTTTGTCGAACTGAAATTTGAACATTGTCATAGTGACATTAAGTTGAATTTCGACTATCTTGAAAATAACATAGAACTCTTTAATATTGGGCCAGCGAATTGTAGTACCCACTCACATTATACTTTACGCACTTTCCGTATGAGCGACTGACAAAATAGCCCCCCGCAATTTGCAAGACTTCGACGCTTATCATGAATAGTGGCACAACTCAAAATGAAATGCTATTGCATTTAATATTCTATCTTTTACTGGTAAGATTTAAAATCGAACGGCATTTCATTTTGTTTTATGCCACTATTCGTGATAAAGCAACGACTTGTAATAGACTACTTACGTCGGTAATCGGCTTCTGGCGAACTGTCAGCTGTTATCGATGTGTAAGTCGTTCTGGGGGCCTAGCCAAGATGCCAATCGTTTGCGCTATGAAATAAGGAGGAACGTGCTGCAATGAGACCCGAGTGGCGTAGAGATATATGCGTGGGAGTGAAGAAGCACGACGAAGTGTGGCTGTAAAACTTGAGACTAAAAGGCACAGGCGTCATCGTCGGGCTGGTAGCCTGGTCTCAAATCTAGAGGCTCAACAAATTCACACATGCGACTTATGCGGCAAGAAGTGCCGTGCAGCGATAGGCTTGTATAGCCATAGGCGGAAATGCATTAACCAATTTAACCATCTCAACCGCTCTTGACACAGCGTTGCAACAATCATCCGTCAGGGATGATTGTTGCAACGCTTGGCCATTGATGATGATTGCCCTACGAAAGGGCTATCTGTCCCTATCACTAATATTTAAGAGACAGAGAGACAGAAAGCGTTTCGTTGTCGTAGCTATAACGATAAGCATCTTGGCTAGGTACCCTGAAATCATTATCAATTGGAATTAATCATGCATGGTTAGGTAAACGTTGGCTGTAGAATATATCGTTTTAGACACTGACGATCTGATCTGATCTGATTGAACGCTTAAGTTTCAAGCCATCGTTGGCTGACTCGTGTGAATGTTGGTAGCCTAAGCCCCCCCCCCCCACATCTGGCGTCTTTCGAGCGTCGGCGTCTACAATTCTATGGCCGACGTCGACGCAACTGCGCAGCGACGTCATTTTCCATAGCGCTGACTAGACGCCGACAGACGCCGACGCTCGAAAGACGCTAGATATGGGGGGGGGGGGGGCGGCTAATTGTGAAAGAATCCGACCAACGTTGGTTGAATTTACGCATACATGCAACGCGGTTGACGGTAGGCATACAGTCGCCATCAGATATGTCTAGAATTACCTACTTCATTTGAAGCTATCCTCTTCTTTTGGTAAGACGAAAATCTAAAGCATTATTGCGGACATATCTTATAAAAGGAAAAACACATTAGTAATTAAGGGCTAATTTACCTACGTTTAGTATAATTTTAATTTAACATTTAACTATAAATAAATTGATACAGAATTGCGTCTCATAAACAAATTTATCTATTATACGAATATATTAAGTTATTTTTAATAAATATTTTTTCATCAAACCATACACAAATCTAACGAAGCCTTGAGCTCTATTCTCTTGGTAACAGACATACTACACAACATTGTCATTTAACACAATTAGCCGTTCAGTTTTGAAGATCGCAAAACAAATCTCTGCACGTAGCGACTCTTTTAACAAAGCGAAACAATTCCGAGGAAACTAACGAAGCCAGTTAGCATAACAATATTCGTGGTACGCGGGGAGTAGCGAGTGGACAGAAAGGTCGTGTGGTGAAGAATTTGTACCTATCTCGGGTTTTAGTCATCATCATCGTCATCATCAGCAACCTGTCCTAGCCGGTTTCGGCCTCGGTGGCTAGGCGATCGACGATCGTCTCCTATTTTTGCAGTCATCATACAACGTTGTTATGAGATAAATAATCGTGAAAACTTACCATTGTTGACAAAATCGATTGATAGCACGTAGTCTCTTGAGGAGCGCGGGACGCTCACCGCGAGAAATTTGTGACGAAAGATAATCGGCAATCGCACGGGATTTTAACTTTTATCTCAATTACTCTGAAAATATAACTATGTTTGGAATTTTGCAAGCCTCTGACTCTACTATGTAGGTATTTTAATCTAAAATCATGATGTTATGGTATGCAAGGTATGTATATCTATAACTGAAAATAAATTAATATCTAAGTACCATTATCTGATAACAACAAACAATATGTCCCTTTATTTAGAACAATAAGATTGTGACAGATAATTAAGAACGTAAACGCTAGTAATAAATCTATATTTGGAAAATAATTCCCAGTCTACAAATTTAGTCTATAGCCAGTCGTGTTGTAGGCACACGAGTATATACAGGCTGGTTAAATAACAACGTGGCTTTATGTAAATAGCCCTCCGCCGCGGGGTGTGTGATATTAAAACCTTTGTTGCGCCGGACAATCTTGTCGCGCTGACTTTTGTCCCGTGATGCGCTGCTGTAACCCAATGCAATTTTTAGGGTAGTTTTTTAGTTGCTAAAGGCTTGTTGAAGGGCAACTTTATCGAGCATTATATTATACAGGTGTAACAAAAATAGTGGGGATCCATTTAAGGACATATTAGGTATCGTGATTTGATTAGGAAAAAAGAAGAAAAATATTTGTGGCGAGAATTCTTTCTTCTGTGGAGAGTATTTTTCTACTCTAGCACTCTTATTTGTAGATTAAATGACAGTGAGATCGAAGTCAACTTCAGAAGAATTGTCAACTCACTTCTTAACAATCATCGCTTCATAAGAAGTGGCGGATGTGTGTGTTGATGGAGTGTGTTTGACTCAACTTCGTTTCGGTTTGTAACTTCGGCCCTTGAATTGTAAGATCCCTTATTATGTACATGTTGCACAAAATACTATTGTATTGTATGGTACTATGTCCGAAATACAGAACTTTACAAAGATATTCCGAAGCTGTTAAAATGATTTTAGGTACTCGATGCTGAGGGAAGAATTTAATTTTATTAATAACTGGACCGAACCTTCAAACTGAAATGTTATGCGAAACATTGCAGCCGTTCGCATATTCAATTTAAAACAATCAAGGGCTGATTAAAACGCACACCGTTTCATAAAACTTAATGAAACACGATTGTTTTTGCTTTGCGAAGCATTAAACAAGTACAAGGCAGACTACGACCATGTGGTTTCAAATTGTAACTTTGGTGCTCTTTTATTCACAAGCTGTAAGTAGAATTGAATGACTGGTAATATAAACTAGGCATCATATCACATATACTTATTTCAAAGATAAAGAACATGGAAATTGTAATGTAAAGGAAGCTGCAGAGATAACTGGCCCACCAACATAGACACTTATTTACGGGGGGTTAGTTATCTAAGCAGCTTACTGTGCGTAATCAGGGTCCCTAATTCATATGAATAGTGACAATTAAGAATGTAAAGGTAACCTTATTACTCTTCACTACCTTCCTACTTTTGTAGTCTCCAGCGAACACTCAAATTTGCTAATATAAGGAACTGCATTCTGAAGTGAATGTCGATTTTCTCTTAATTCAAATGTAAGGGTTCAAATGTAAGGGTTCAATAGTGAAGTGGGCTATAAACTCTTTCACACCTTACAAGACGTGCGGCCTGGACGGAGTAAGCCCTGTGCTAATGCAGCGAGGAGCTGAAGTCCTAATCCCGCATTTGGTTAGAATCTTCAGAGCTAGTTATGCCTGGGGACACTTGCCAGAACAGTGGAACAAGGTCAAGGTATTATTTATACCAAAGGCTGGGAGGAAGGATTACGCTTTAGCCAAGTCCTTCAGACCGATCAGCCTCTCCTCGTTCCTCCTTAAAACCTTGGAAAAGGTAATCGATAAGTATATCAGGGAGAGCTGTCTTCTGAGAAAACCCATACACGACAGCCAACATGCTTACCGCAGGGGCAGATCTACAGAGACTGCCTTGCTGGAGCTAGTTGACAGAGTGGAAAGGGCCTTGGAAGACAAGGACATAGCCATGTCGGCCTTCTTAGATATTGAGGGCGCCTTTGATAATACACCCATTCGGACACTGGTGGAAGGGCTTAGGGCCAAGGAGGTGGATTCCACCACTGTCCGCTGGGTGCAAAGCATGCTCTCAAGCAGAGTGGTTAGGCTAGACTTGCTTAACACTACACTCGAAGTGGCCACTGTGAGAGGCTGCCCGCAGGGAGGTGTCCTATCTCCCTTGCTCTGGACTCTCGCGGTAGATGGACTTCTGCACAAGATGGCGGAACTCCGAATCGACACTCAGGGGTACGCAGACGACCTTGTTGTGACGGTGAGGGGCAACTGCCAAAGTACTTTATCAGACCTTATGCAGAGGGCTCTCAACACCATAAATACATGGTGCGGAGAGAATGAATTGTCTATCAATGCAGATAAGACAATTATAGTACCATTCACGAACAAGAGGAAGCTGGACAAACTTAAACCGCTTGTCATGAATGGTAAAACTATTCCGTTCTCAACAGAGGTCAAATATCTGGGGGTAACACTGGACCAGAAACTGACCTGGAACAAACATGTGGACGGAACCATACAAAAGGCCAGATCAGCCTTGGCAATATGCTGTCGTTTAGCAGGCAACAGATGGGGTCTAAAACCCAAAATTGCCTTATGGCTGTACACATCTATAGTGAGGCCGATAGTGTCTTACGCCTCTGTAGCATGGTACAGGAAAACGACGCAGAAGGTAACAGTGATGAAGCTTGGCAGCCTTCAAAGAACTGCCTGTGTCATCGTCACTGGGGCCATGTCATCCTCCCCGACGGCAGCCCTAGAAGCCATACTAAATCTACCGCCCCTCCACTTACATCTAGAATTGGAGGCGAGATCTAGTATGCTTAGAATAGCGGGCGCGAGGAGAGGTAATTGGTTATCGCAAACTCTGAGACTGTTTAAGGAATCAGTGTACGATATTCCTGTTCTTGGGATGCCATCCGATACTATGTCACCCAAATTTTGTCCACTCAAACTTTACTCAGTGGAAATCCCCAAACGGGAGGACTGGTCAAACAGTCAAATCAAGTGGAAAGAAGGAAGCCTGAGGTGGTACACTGATGGCTCCAAATCCGGATCTGAAGTAGGCTGTCAGCTTAAACCTAGGACGTTTTTGCTCTATATTGCAGGCAGAGGTATACGACATTCTGGAATGTGCGTCAATCAATCTGCAAAGCAACTACGGCAACCATACTATCTATATCCATTCGGATAGCCAGGCGGCACTCTTAGCCCTAACCTCCGATGTCACTACATCGAGGCTGGTTGAGAACTGCAGGCAACTATTGAACAACCTTGGAGCCAGGAACAAGGTTGTTCTACGTTGGGTCCCGGGGCATGCGGGTGTCGTAGGAAACGAGAAGGCCGACGAACTCGCGCGAGCAGGGGCTAAGGGGAAGAACTACAGTCCTGAGCCCTTTTGTGGTATCCCCAAAAGCCTAACGCGGCTCACCCTAAAGACCTACTGTCACTACAAAACCATTCAACTCTGGAGAGAAACAACAGGTTTGAACCATTCCAAAGCGCTTATCAAGGCCTTCAGCAAAAAGGCGTCCTCGAACGCCTTAGCGCTGTCTAGGAACCAACTGCGCAACTTGGTAAGGGTGCTTACCGGGCACTGCGGCCTAAATAAGCACATGCACACCATGGGGAAACGTGATATAGGGCGGTGCAGACTCTGCATGGAGGCAGAGGAGACGCCCTTACACATCCTCACAGAGTGCCCTTGCCTAATGCGTACTCGTGACCTAATCTTGGGCGGACACATATTACGCCCGGAGGAGGTAAAGTCTCTCGAAACCAAAAAGATCCTGCAGCTATTTGAAGTTGCAGGGTTGGATCGAGAGTTGTAGTAGGTGGCGATCACAATAGATCAGGAATGGTCGCAGTGATACATAGGCTTTGGAGCCTTATATAGCCCCTAATAAAGAAGAAGAAGAAGAAGAAGGGTTCAAATATAAGAAGCGCCTAAAGTGTCATCCACATCGCAGTTAGCTTTTGTGAGCTCAAATATAAAAAGCGCCTAAAGTTGCATCCACATCGCAGTTAAATTTTGTGGGTTCAAATATAAAAAGTGCCTAAAGTTGCATCCACATCGCAGTTAAATTTTGTGGGTTCAAATATAAAAAGCGCCTAAAGTTGCATCCACATCATAGTTAAATTTTGTGAGCTCAAATATAAAAAGCGCCTAAAGTTGCATCCACATCGCAGTTAAATTTTGTGGGTTCAAATATAAAAAGTGCCTAAAGTTGCATCCACATCGCAGTTAAATTTTGTGGGTTCAAATATAAAAAGCGTCTAAAGTTGCATCCACATCATAGTTAAATTTTGTGAGCTCAAATATAAAAAGCGCCTAAAGTTGCATCCACATCGCAGTTAAATTTTGTGGGTTCAAATATAAAAAGCGCCTAAAGTTGCATCCACATCGCAGTAAAATTTTGTGGGTTCAAATATAAAAAGTGCCTAAAGTTCCATCCACATCGCAGTTAACTTTTGGGGAGCAAAACTTGTCAACACGGTACCAATAGTTGAGTACTTAGGTACTGTTTCACAGTTGCTTCACAAAAGTAAACTGCGAGCTAATAGGAATTCAATAACTCCAATTTTACCACTCAACTTCCAGGGCTCGTATGCCAGAACTATCGACTCTCTTCTCTTGGACAAGCTAATAACCTCCGGTATACGAAACCATCGTCCTGTCGTCATAATAGTTGACCGTTCCAAAAATTTGGGAGTAGATTTTGAGGATGATACTAACAAGGAGAGTTATGAGGATAACAATGATCTATTTTCTGGCGCATTGAGGGTAAGTTTTATCCAGCAGCATGTAGAAATTGTAGAATCCATACTAATATTATTAAATGCGAAACTAACTCTGTCAGTCTATCTGTCTGTTGCACGCTTAGACCGCAAAATTTTAAAGTCTAGTCAGGCACTAGGAACTATCCAAAATATTGGGTTAATCTGGTGTTGTGTGGTGATGATTTAAATATCAGCCAAATAAAAATACTGCAGGCTCTGTATTGGGATGTAAATATAAAATATTTTGGGAAATGTTAGTTAAGTATGCAAATGTACATATATTTGACAAAATAATACTTGGTAAAATTAAGCTTGACCAAGTAATTATTTGTTAAACAATAACTTGCCAAAAAGAGTTTTGCTAACTGTAACATTGCGATAACTTGGAGCCCGATTCAGATTTTGAAATAGACATCTATTAGATATCTTTTAGACATCACCAAGATATGATAACGATATGTTTAAGATTTAACCTGTCAAATTTGACATTTGCGCGATTCTGGAGATACTCTTGAACGATTTCCACAGGATATGACTCAGAGATCCAATTCACATCTAATAGATATCTTACTCTATCTAACGTAAAAGTGACATTGGTTGCCCGAATTGCGCTGCAAAAGAGAACTAGTTAATATCTAAACTATAACGTATCTAGAATGGATCTAGTACGTGTCGTCTCTTGTGTATATCTTGAAGTTCGAATATGGCAGTTTTTTTGGGAAATGATAATTTGGGTAAAATAGTTTGGGGTATGATACTTTGGGAAACGTTTTTAACCCATTCATTAGTAAACCGGTCAAAATAAAATTAAGTTGCATGAAATTTGATTGATTTATTACACTACGCTTGCAACACTCACCATGAAGCATAGTGTACTCTTAAAATCTTTTAACAGGCTCGTGACAACAGAAACTGCAAACGATTCCTCCGTGAGAAACTCGAAGGCAAGTGCTCTGATGAAGCTACCTGCATGGAGATAGAATGGAAGCTTGTCAATGAGATCTGCGACGGTGATGAACCAACACAAGAAACAACTGAAGCCAATAAAAGTAAAACTACAGTTCTAAAACCAAATGTAAACAAAAAAAGGAAAACTGCAATTCCAAGACCAGATGAAGACGAAAAAAGTAAAACTGCAGCGCCAAATCCGGAAGGTGTACAAGTATATATATTAAAGAAGAAACAATAATTACATAAAAATAAATGAATATACTAGCGGCTCTTTCGCTCTGTGAGTTATGAGTTGTATTTCACGTAAACCCGCGTTGAATCGACACACAAGAGCGTATTCCTAAAGGCCAGCAAAGTACCTTCAACCTCTTTCGTATTGCGGGTATCAGGCAAAAGTTTATTAAAATTAGAATTAACGGGACTGACTGACCTATGCCTTATTCGTTTTTTATGCATTTACCCTGAAATGGAATTAACATTTGCATAAACTTACGTCACTGTCAATACAGTCACGCTCCACAATACTAATACACCTAGTAACATTCTGATTCAGACTACACCAGTATTACTGCTGCAGTAACGCGGCGCGACATTGCTGCTAACTGTATATTGCTGCCGCAAATATCAAGAATCCGGGCAGCAACATTGATTTTACAGTTGCAGGCAGCCTTAGAATCGACATTTCTGTCGTGTAAATAATGTTACCGATTGCTTTGCTGCAATCTTCAAAAAGGTCATGTTATTAAGAAATGTACAAAAAATTTGACGTTTTCAGCATTATTGCAGCGCGACATACCGCAAATGAGTCGCTTAACTTCAAACTCTTGTAAATCCATTTGTCAGATTATTTGTGTGATTTTCGTATTAAGAACAGGTAATAGGGTAGGTTGTTTTCTGCGAGGGTCGAATGGATTTACCTAAGTTTGAATTTAATGAGCGACACAAATCGATATTACAGAAAGACCAATATTACAGATAGTTGAAATTCGACTTTAGGCACTGGTCCTACCGCGAGCTAGTAAGCTATGAGCTATCGGCTATAAACACGAACAAAAGATAAGCACTCCCGTGTAAATAAAAGAGACACGGCGATATTTATAGTTAGTTACTCGCCCAGCGGTGAGCTATAAATATCGCCGTGTCTCTTTTATTTACACGGGAGTGCTTATCTTTTGTTCGTGTTTATAGCCGATAGCTCATAGCTTACTAGCTCGCGGTGGGACCAGTGCCTTATGCCACTATGACAATGTTAACCTCATAAGACCCAGGGCAATTTTGGCGCTTTTGAATTTGGAACTTTATTTTATTTCTATATGAGTTCAAAACTCGAATTTTATTTGTACTTGTACAAGTACGCGGGGACTTACGAGGTTAAAATTTCAGTTCGATAAAAGTGAAACATAGAACATGATGTCAAAATCAATGATGCTGCCCGGATTGACCTACATTTCCGACAGCTATGCAGTCAGCAGCCATGTCGCACTGCAATACTGCAACAGTACTTAATGCTAGCATGTTGCATGAGACGGTACCTCAGATGCAAATTTATCGCTGCTAGACCACACCGCGGACGGTAGTCGGTTGCATCTTATTTTGCATATTTTCTGCATTGCTGAGCCTTTTGTCAATATTGGCCGTCGACTCGTTGAGGATACGGCAGCTTTAGACGCAGAAAATTATAGGAAATGCATTATTTTTATTTTACAGAAGTTAGACAATTTGCAAATACATACTAAGTAAATAATAGATAGATCTGCGAGGGTAGCGTGGTCGCGTTTATATCGCCTGTCACGTTCTAACAAGTACGTAAGTGTAAAAAGTGATGCATGACACGACCGGCGATTAAAACGCGACCATGCTACCGCTCTGCACCATATGTAAACGTCATTTTCGGCATCGTCATTTTTGTGCACGTGGCAGCATAACAATGACAGTATCTGTCCCTGTCAATCGTGCGTTGCTAAAAAGTGATCCTTATTTTTACCCGACTACGGCAACGCAAAAGGAGGGTTATGATTTTGACCGGTATGTATGTGGGTATGTATGTATGTATGTATGTATGTTCATCTGTTCCCTCATAACTTCTAAAGTACTTATTATATTTTAACAAACGATGTGTCATTCGAATCGTCTTAATCGTCCGCTGGTTATAGGCTATATAGCGTCACAAAAAAATGAACAATGCGCCCTCTAGAGGTCATAAAGTCACGAACCAAAAAACTAAAATCAAGTAATGATGATGTGTTATACATCATTGGAAAGAGCTCAATTAGCACATTTCAAATATATAAATATTGTTAGCTTTTGCACCCGGCTTTGCTTGCATGCGCCAGATAAAACATTAATTTAGCGGTTAGGTGATTCGAACTTTGAATCTACAAGCGCTCTGGATTCTATCCGCGTGTTACGCAACTACGGCGATACAAGAAGGTTTTTGCAAAAGAAATTTGTTTGGCTGCTATACATGGTGTTTTTTTAATGTCCTGCAACATTTTATAACGTGAATAGGTATACAAGTCCTGATCAGCCAAAATGTACGAGTATGAAACGGTAAATTTTTTCACGTACGCGTTGCAAAGCCGGGCGCCTTCGGCGCCCTCATACTAAAAGTGTTGGGCGTAGCCCGACGTACGCGTTCGAAAGCCGGGCGCCTTCGGCGCCCTCATACTAAAAGTGTCGGGCGTAGCCCGACGTACGCGTTCCAAAGCCGGGCGCCTTCGGCGCCTTCATACTAAAAGAGTCGGGCGTAGCCCGACGTACGCGTTCGAAAGCCGGGCGCCTTCGGCGCCCTCATACGAAAAGAGTCGGGCGTAGCCCGACATACGCGTTCCAAAGCCGGGCGCCGAAGGCGCCTTCATACTAAAAGTGTCGGGCGTAGCCCGACGTACGCGTTCCAAAGCCGGGCGCCTTCGGCGCCTTCATACTAAAAGAGTCGGGCGTAGCCCGACGTACGCGTTCTAAAGCCGGGCGCCTTCGGCGCCCTCATACTAAAAGTGTCGGGCGTAGCCCGACATACGCGTTCCAAAGCCGGGCGCCTTCGGCGCCCTCATAATAAAAGTGTCGGGCGTCGCCCGACGTACGCGTTCCAAAGCCGGGCGCCTTTGGCGCCCTCATACTAAAAGAGTCGGGCGTAACCCGACGTACGCGTTCCAAAGCCGGGCGCCTTCGGCGCCCTCATACTAAAAGTGTCGAGCGTAACCCGACGTACGCGTTCCAAAGCCGGGCACCGAAGGCGCCCTCATACTAAAAGAGTCGGGCGTAGCCCGACGTACGGGTTCCAAAACCGGGCGCCTTCGGCGCCCTCATAGGCACTAAAGGGCGTAGCCCGATATAGGCGGCGCTCTGCGTGCATTTCTGTACTGAGGACGCCCTCGCAAAAGTAATATAAAGTGACTTCAAAAAGTTAGTAACGAAATCATGACCCCAAAATTAATTATATAAAAAATAAGTTCAAAAACTAAAACCCGACTACTGCAAATCGCGCTCTAAAAAGTATGAAACAAGATATAATTCTTATCTAAAATTATCAAGCAGGAAATATTATAAATGTTACCATTTTTTTATATAAAAATACAACGTAATATAATTTGCTGATTTTTTATATATTTACAGAGATTCAGAGGATAGCCGTGGTCGTATGCCACATTACTTTTAAGTTTATAATCGTGGCATACGACCACGGCGATCCTCTGAATCTCTGTAAATATATAAAAATCAGTAAATTATAATACGTTGTATTTTTATAAAAAAAAATGGTAACGTTTATAATATTTCCTGCTTGATAATTTTAGATAAGAATTATATCTTGTTTCATACTTTTTAGAGCGCGATTTGCAGTAGTCGGGTTTTAGTTTTTGAACTTATTTTTTATATCCAGTGGATAGCGTCATCGACCAAATACCTTTTTTTTTTTGTTATTGGGAGGAAAATCCATTATGGATACCTCCGCACCTCAGGGACAGCGCGGAGGTTATGTCGGACTTTCACCGACTAAAAACCTCCCAGTTGTTCTCCTCGGCGCATTTCGGACGGCTCTGGGATCTCTAATGAACGCGCCAGTGCCGTCCTAACGCTATGCCCCTTTGTGGGTCCCCTCGTTTTTCAGCCGCAGTCCCTAGCTGCGACTGTCTCCGACCCCGAGAACCCCTTTTAGTCGCCTTTTACGACAGGCAGGCGATACCGTAGCCGTATTCATAAACGCGGGCTACAGGGCGCATCGACCAAATACCTAGCTGTTGGTGGCATTAAGAAATGACAGGTCAATTAACGAAATTATTCATGCTTAGGGCCCTTACTTTATAAGAATTATAAGTGTACACATCGCATCTTTGCGGCTGTCATGACTCACGAGAATCGAAATTATAAAATTATCTTTCTGCATCCCACTCGCTCTAATTCTATATGAGCTATAAAGATAGAGATAGACTGCCAAAATTTGACTTTACTGTAGCCGTACCTTCTACAGTAAAGTCAAATTGCTTAAATCACTGGAAAAATAAAGTTAAACGTCTGTATTTTTATATCTGCTGTATTCATTTTAACTATAAAAACAAACGCAGCACCCACTTTCATTTGTTCCGGGCTCTTAGCTAAATCTTTTATGAAAACGACTTCAAATGCTAATGGCGGTTGTTAAAATTTATATGCAAACTTAAAATATTACAAGAGCTACTGTACAAACATCAAAGATATGGCTAATCACATAACTTCCGTGAGACACAGGCATATTAAATATATTAAGAACAGTGACCACTTACGTATTTTAATTTAAGTCGAAAAACGCTCGACAAGGCGCGGCGGTTCGGTATAGGTACGGAGTGAAACATGTCAATGGCGAAAATGGCGGGTCAGTGTACGAAATTCTTCGTTTTTAGCGTCCTTTTCAATATCCATAGAAGAAAATTTGTGTCGAGAAGTGGTCGACCACTATCCTCTTAATTCGTTTTTTTTACATACTTCGTTTTCTTTCATGACCAAATAATTTAAGCATGTTTACTCCCAATAAACAAGTGTATGATAACTCAACATTATTGGCGTCTCTGAAGAGTAAACAATTTGCTGCAATTTGTTTACACATGCTAATTTTAAAATTAGCTTCGTGAAATACAACAAACGTGCCGTTCTGGGACCACCGTGCTTGCGCCGGCGCCGCTTAGCGCTTACATACGCTGCTCAGTACCGAAATGACTTAAGTCATCTGTCTTACAAGCAACATATGCCTTTTCAGATATCCGCGTGTTGCAGTCGCAATTCCTTTAAGAATTTTTAGAAAACGGCATATGTAAATAAGTTCTTTAATTAATTTGGAGCTTTATTAGAACTGCGTTTAAGTTGTGTTTGGATTGTTGTGTTGATGTTAGTTGTGGGAAAGGGAGTAGGAAGAGTAGATTTATTGTACAGGATTATTCACCCATGAAGAAGTGTATTTGTATTTAGATCAATTTTGATGGGCTCGCCTGACATTTAGTGGGTAGTCTGAAGACTTGTGAAGGAATGTGACAAGTTAATTCTAGTCTACAGCTAGTGCATCAAACAAATGCCCTAACTTCCTGTGACCTAAATAATTTGCAAGGCTTTTGAGCAGTGTGATCTTTGATACCTATCAACTACGAGCCCCGATGCATATGTTTTCGTCAGGTGACCCCATTTTTTGAAGTTCTCGCGTTTGTTCAAAAATAATGTTTTTGTTTAAAAATTACTAATATTTAATGCTTATACTAATGTAATTTAATTTTATATGGTAATACTCTGCAATAACTAAATCCAAATACAAGAAATACCGTTTGTACTGAAAGAAAAAAAATAATGATTTTTTATTTATTTTTTGACAGGTAGGATTACAACATATGTGAAAAGGGCTATTACCAGGGAAAGCAATAGGGCTCTGCCAATGTACTGAAAATTTTGTTTCGAGCCCATGCATGCAGCAGTGCTGTAAGAGAGGACAATATGATTTGGACAACGTTTTTGAAAACTCCTTTTTTTCAGCAATAAAAGTCTCATGCAATTTTATTATACGATCAAAATAAACTACATTAAACATTGCTATTATGGTTCCCATTACTGGGTCATTATATGTTCATGTGTAAAATTTATTAAAATAAACAAAATTGTTGCGCGGAACTAGACGAAATCATTTGCATCGGGGCTCGTAGGTAGATTTTGGTCTGGTGCCATTTTAAAAAGTAGGTATACATTAGATAAGATATATAAATTAAGGTACTAAAATGTTGCGTTTTCTGATAGCTAGGTACTGATACGTTCTTATCTCAGGTACTAATTTTTTATTTTTATTTTAGGTAAGTCCTTTTTTTCCTGAATGGTTTAATAGTTTAATTTATAGTTTTAATTGTTATTTGTAAGTCTTAGTTGTATATAATTTGTATTATTATGTTTTTTTTTCTTGTTAATCATTTATTCAATCAATACAGTGGTACTACTAAACGAAATTAATAACGACCTTAATCTAAAATAGGCCCCTGAGGCATTGTACCAAGGATGCTGGCGGCATTTCCTCGCTGTATCCCATGGCTGATACGTTGTGCGAGGTAGCCGCCAGCTCATCGGTCACCAGTCACGTCAACCAGACGCTTCGCGATTTCTGCGAACAACTTATGCGCGCTGGGACCCCATGGACCTAGAGTTTATTATGATTATTCCATTTCTATTCCAATAAATATTTCTAATATTAAAATATATATATACAATACACAGATAAAAATAATAAAATACTTTAAATACCTACAATGAATATACTATTACATAATTCTCAGCTTATTCCTGAATTATTGATTTATAAGATGATTGTATTTTTGTGCATGGCATTGCATTGACAAAGTGAAACAACGTCATCGTTAATGTAATTTTTTAATGAAAATAGGATATTTATGACACACCTGCACTTTTTTCTGTTCAATCGATGCAAACATAGATTAGCCGGACTCTAGCTAAATTCCCAGTAATTTAATGAACCTAATTAGATAAGTTCAACTTACAACAAGTCTAAACCTAAACCTTCCCACATCAGAAGGTAACGCTGTCATTAAACTATTCCGTTTATTTGCTTTTAAATGATAAACCTTTTCAATATTCAAGCCATTGTCAACCTTAAACTTCTTGCAAATGAGTTCTAATTGCAACGACAGCTTATCGAAGGGTTGCAACAAAGTTGCAAGGGAAACGACCGGTAACAATGTGGTATAAAACTTTACTTATCGAACTCGTAGTTAAAAGTGCCTTCATTAGGCGAAGTAAAATGTGCGTCTGAAATTAGGGTCATTATTGAATTCAATAATTATATTCATTATCCTGGTCGATATTGTGCCAATTCCATCTCATTAAATTGTCAAAAGGGCTCTACGTGTTGGTTTCGGCTCCGCGCACTTCTCCCAAAAGTCCAGGCGGCGTAGCACGGTCGCGTTTTTATCCCTTGTCACCATATTCAATTACACCACTCCTCCACCACCCACCATACCTGTCACCATATCTGTCACGTTCTAACAAGTATGTAAGTGCGAAAGGGACGCGCATAGTGATAGTCGATAAAAATGGAACCGTGCTGCGCCCACAGTACGGATATGATGGTCGTACTTGCCTACGTGACAGCGTGATAAAACGGTGTCCGTCACTTTCTATCCCACGGTGTCAAACAGTGACAGTTATTTTATCACGCGGATAAAGATGGATAATGGTAACATTCCATTTCTAACAGCAGCTGCAGTACCGGTACTGAACGCGTCGCTGTCATTGTCAATTTCCATAGTAAAATGAACAGTAATGCAGCTGTCGTTGGAAATGGACTGTCACCTTAAAGCTATCCATAATACGCCGGCTGCCGGCGTATTATGGATAGCTTTATCCATTTCTATCCATCAGAACACCATTGTTCCCTGATGGATAAATAAATTATTATAAATAATTATATCGACATTGACTACTAATTGTGAACTTGTCTTCGCATTTTTAAATGTCTAATAAAATTACAACCGGGTTATCGCCGCCCAAATTGAAACATACAGACATTGACACGTAGACAAGTGCATCATCATCATCATATGCGTACAGTCACATTGCATTATATTACAAATTAACAAAAGTTCGAGTTTTTAAAAATTTTTCATTGTCACGATTTAACACTCTTCTCTTACAGCAATTGCGTCATACTTAAAGTGACGTATTTTGTATAATGTCTTACGTGATAAGCACAACCGTACTACCGGTTGTCAGTAAACCAGACACGTAACTTTTTTATAAATATACAATTTATAATAGAAACGATGATAGCAATCAGTTTCACTTTTATTACACTGGTCAATAACAGTAGTAGCTTATTAGACATTATTGAAGCACTATCTTAAGAGGGGGATAACGCAAAATTGATGTTTTATAATGATTTTAAAGACGTTTCAATCAAAGGCAAATTCCATGAAAAAAAAATACACGGAACTAAGCTATATTCCAAGGGCCAACCAAAACCTTAAAAGGCAAAACTTAGCCCATAGAAAATGTCACGAAAATAAATGTTCTTTTCAGTTGTATATCGTTACCCTGAATAGCATATAAAATAGCTAGTGATATAGCCGAGCGATCTGACAAGCAAATTTTTAAACAGAAGTTAGAAGGAAAGCTGAAACGTGCGCTATGGACATTTCTTCTCTCGTCAGTTTCACTCGGCGCGCCCTTATGCCCGCTTCTAATTTCCTGACGTTACGCCCCCTCTTATCTTAACAAGTAGTTACACTAACGACCTGATTCGAACTTTAAGATACGTCAAAGGTTTGCTAAAGATACGATATGGATCGAATATATCAGTGTCAAAAAAAACGCTTCAAACTAAAACGTCACTTTTGAAACTGTCATAATAGTCATATCATATCTGGTCTATCTTTAGCAAATTTTTGACTTACCTAATATTAAAGTTCGAATCAGACTGAAACTGAAAAATTTGTACACCTTATTCAAATAAATGAATTAAGGCTGGTCGTACCAACAAAAAATTACGCAATGATCACAGTCAATCAACAGTGCACTGAAAAATTTTCCATGTGATAAAATTTTGAAAAGATTTTAACGGTGACAGACGATTTGGTGCAACCGGCCCTTAAAACCACCAATGGCTAGTTAACCGTGTTGCTAGCCCATTGATGAAGAATGTCGCAAAAGAAACATCTTGATAGCATCAGCACAGATTGTATCCTCTAGAATTATCACATAAATCAAGCTAGTCAACGATTAAATGATCTCGGACGATGAGAGTAGATTGGTGGGTTCTGCTTGAGACTCGATTTTCGATCAGTAATTAGATTGATATAAATTATAAACTGAAATAGATAAAAATATTTTTAATAGCATATTTTGTGTCCCAGTGCTGGGCAAACGCCTCCCCTTTCTTTAGCTACTCATCACGGTTTGGTGCAAGCTCCCGCCAGTCGCTGCGAAAAGCATCCAGGTCATCCCGCCATCTCATTTTTGGTCTGCCTCTGCCCCGGCTAGTCTGCGGTGTCCATTCAGTAGCCAGTTTGACCCACCGATCCGGGTGCATTCCGCCCAATCCCACTCGAGCTTAGCGGCCTTACATAGATAATCGAACCCGCGTCTACAGCTTACGCGGCTAACGTCCTGACCACTAGACCACCCGGCCACGGCAGTACCCGTCCCAAATTCTCTGGTGTATGCTATCTTTGAAAGGCTTTGTTATAAATTAGCCTATACAGGGTGATTTTGTTATAGCTGACCATTTTTTTCCAGACACTAGGTAGGCTAAATCATCAATTACTGGCCACTCTTTAATAACTGGCCACCTTATACATAAAATGAATTCGATTCACCTATAAACAGAATTCATTTTAGTATCAGGTAGCCCGTTATCCAAGGGTAGCCAGTTATTGACACATACTAAATCAACGGAAACAGATTCATTCGTAGGCACTGAAATTAATATGGAGTATGAGTATGAGTGTAACCTATCGTAGTTATATAATATGTATGAGTGTAACCTATCGTAGTTATATAATACCTACATTGGTCCCAAGTAGAATATCCTCATACAGTGTCGTTATAACGGAGGAATGTAATTAAATGGAGCTTCCGCGGACTGTGACCAGTCTCAGTAGCAACTGGATAGCTCACCGAATCTAGACTGGTTGTGAGCTAAGTCTAGACAAAGAGAATTTAGTGTAGAGGCGTATTGTCAAAGTAAATTTTGTAGTCACAGTAAATTTACTACCATATTTCGACTCGTGATTGAAACTTTTAGAATGTTATTTGACGTTGATCCTTATTATTGCACTATGTGTTAGATTGAATTCAATTGAATATCAAAATGTGAAATGTGAAAAGATGGTGCCATACGTCTCTATTTAAATCCTCTTTGGTCCAGATAATTAATAAATGACATGTACCTAAGTCATAACACTGAATAACACCTACTTAACTCAAACTAGGAAAACTTAGAAATTGGAATGTAGAAAATAAGTGGGATCAAAATTGTTTAGTTCAAGTAAGCAAAATCGGGTGTTGCCTACTGGTTTTATATGGCAGGTACCATATTGTAAAAATATATGTTTTAAAGTATTGGTTATTGTAAAAATATATGTTTTAAAGTATTGGTATTAAACAAAAATATGTAGGTACAATCGTTTGTGACTTATTTGCGATTTCTGTGTGCTTCGTTACTGGAATTCAGGCCGTGTGTTCTGATCGGGTGTGCAATTGGAGGCGAGTTAGGGCCAGGGGTAATGTGACACTCGCTTGCTTGATCTCTTTGGACTCTGTTGCTTGGGGCCACTTGCGCGTCAGGGTTAGCCTACTAACTCGGAGTTTATCGTTTATACAAAAAAAATTCTTCCTTCTTCCTTGTCGTATCCTCATGGCTGAGGGACGTGACGAATGTGGACACTTTTCACCAGTGCTTTCTAAGCCGCTCTGTCTTGGGCCCAGTGAATGCTAGCCTGCAATGTGGCGTTTGTCTCTGACGTTATCCTGTCCGCCCAACGCGTTGCCATACGTCCACGCCCCTTACGCTTCCTTGCGAAAACAATTTAATCTTGTAATAAACCGGTTAACTCCGAGTTAGTTGGCTAACCCATGAAACGAGCAAGTATTAGTTAGCTAAAGCCTGTTTGGATTCAAACTACACCAGCTTTATTGCTACAGTAATGCGGCGTAACATTTATTATTTGATTGTTATTACGGAGGTAGGTACAAAAAACATGATGATAGAGAGCCATGGAGCGCGCCATGCTCGGCATCAAACTTCAAGACCGAGTGAGGAATCTCGAGATCCGACGCCGCACAAAGGTGCAAGGCGTGGTTACGTCATTACCAAACTAAAATGGAGCTGAGCGGAACATGTTACCAGGCAGAGTGATGGTAGGTTGGCCAAAATATCAACAAAATGGTGGCCTCTTTCAGACGCAAGGAGTGCCTTGCGTCCATTATTGGTTCGTTGGGTGGACGACATTCGAAAGGTTGCGGGTCACTTCTGAATTAGATTAACTTAGGACCGGGATAAGTGGCGTACTCGAAGAGAGGCCTATGCTCATATGATGATAACGATGATGATAAAAACTCGGCAAGCAATCATAACGGCACGAGCGCTCGCTTGATCAATTAGCAATAAAACTTTTACCGTAAGTCGAATGTGGGTTTTACGCGGATTCAATTAAAATGGACGTATATCGGCCAACTTTAAAGAGAATAATTTACTGGTGTTTCCAATGAGATATGGAACGGAGACCCAATGAAATCCGGTAATGAACGCGATTCTCAATTCGTGAGGCAGTGCCCGTATCTTATGAGGATAGGAAATAGCTTGTGTGATTTAGGTGGCTCTCTGGTGTCCGTAGTACGTTTATGTTTGTATAAGTACCTAAATATTTAGATAAATATTTAGACAAGTGGCCTTTTCGAAGCACAATAGTGAACCATTTATTTACTTGTTTTCGAAAACTACTTTTGGGTTATTTCTATTCAGAATAACTATATAAAAAGAAAAAAAGTCCCAAAAATTTACAGTGTGTGACGCATTTTCACATACATTTGGATGGACCGTCACAAAACGGACACCTAAAATTTGTATGAAAAACTAGGGAAACCGTTTTCTTTTTTGTAATCAATAATAGTCCTCGTGATTCTGAGTCGGAATAGTCCAAAAGTTGATAGTTTTTCGAAAAAAAAGGGTATGATACACTTTTTTCTGAATACTTCATATACAGGGTTTTCGAAAATAATTACGTACGACCCATAAATGCAGGCCATATTGTATCGCTTATACTATACTATAGAACCGACTGCGAAAACATGGAACATGTTAATATATTATATGGAATATGGATACTCTTATGAACTCTAAATTCACCAATGTATTTCAGTGGGAACTGCTAATTATACGTAAAAATAATATGGTATTATGTACCTATATTTTGTACTTCTGTAACTCAATTAATATAGGTTTAATAATTGCCACGTTAATTGTTTTTGGATCCGTCAAAGCCTATAATAAATGTCCAATATCCCACCAATAAACATATATACAAGTTTAATGATTTCTTCAGCAATTTTTGCTTAATGAAACTCCATGTGCGTCATGTTTTTACATCATTTAAAAATCGTTTTTACACTCACTGCTTAATTGGAGGTTTAAAAGCTCGGTTTAATTGTGTTTTAAAACTGCAATAGTGCAATAAAACTGCATTGTCGCTGTAAAAGTTTATCACAGGAATGACACAGACATATTCGTATATGTCTGCCTGTAGTCTATACCCTCGGCGTTAATACTTTAGGTCATACTTGTATTTATTTAATAACTAGCGACCCTCCCCGGCTTTGCACGGGTTAAAAAATACACCTGAACCTTCCTCAAGAATAATTCTATTGATAAGTGAAAACCGCATGAAAATCCGATCAGTAGTTTTTGAGTTTATCGCGAACATACAAACACAGAAACACACAAACAGACAGACGCGGCGGGGACTTTGTTTTATAAGGTACCTAGTGAGAGTACATATAGTGATTTAATGTGATGACCAAATGTCTTACGGCCCTATTCGAACTTTAAGATACGTCAGCTAATAGATCTTGAAACGATATGGATTAGATATGTCAGTGTCAAATGTGACGTTTCTTCAAAGAAAAATGTCACTTTTGACACTGACACATCTAATCCATATCGTTTCAAGATACTTGCGAAAATTTTACATCTTGCGAACGATGTATTTAAATGTATTTTGGTGGGCGGTTTGCATTTTGGAACCATTTTAATCTCAAATCCCATGCCATTGTTTCGAGAATTTCGAGATAACCTAAACCTAGGTACTCAACAATAAATGTACCTATACTATATATTTCTGCTCGGGTAATACAAAAGTTTTATTTAGGTGATAAAATAAAAGTAAGAAAAGTGTTATTCAGTGAAATCGGAGATGTAATTAGTGTCACTGTTCTTTCCATTATTAAAATAGATTACCTTGTGACCTATGACTTATACTAATATACTTACAATTAGCGGGTGCCCCGTAGTAAAATATAACTTCGACGAAATAAGGACCGGGTACACGCATGTTCAGTAGGGTTAAGGTGACAATCCATTTCCAACGACAGCTGCACTACTGTTCATTTTACTATGGAAATTGACAATGACAGCGACGCGTTCAGTACCGGTAGTGCAGCTGCGGTTATAAATGGAATGTAACCATTATTGAACATGCGTGTGTTTTGAACATGGAAATTAGACAAGAAATCAACTTTTAATTTTTCATCAAATTCGATTTCATCATTTTTTTCCGATCTCATACTAAGTTTCACCCTGGATAACCGATAGAAAAATTAGTTACGGTCACGCCTCAGAGAGTTTTAATTAAGTACTAATATCTTCAGCAATAAAATATTTTATTACTTACAAGGCTTTCTTCGTTTTGTTATTAATGTTATTATGCTATCATAATTCAACGGTGTTTGAAGGTTTTGCAAATCTTGCAAAATCAGCGACGATAGGTAGACGAAGCTCTTACTTGTAGTACATTTTTTTCTACTCATTTTGCTGTCTTGATATTAGGTAACATTATGGAAAATATTTTTTCACAATTTGATAAATTTATTTATTTTATGAATCAATTTATTTTATGCATTATTTATAAGTTTTCCATACTTCGGCCCAACTTTTCCTTGATTAGTTTACCGCTTTCCGTTGGCCTTGTCCGCCTGACCGCCTGTTGTCTGCCTCTACATTTAATCAATTGTACTTTTCTTTTGTATCTTTTTACTGAGGTGTGCCAATAAAGAGTATTCTATCTATCTATCTATCTTGTTTACTTCAGTTTTAGTTTTATGAATAAGAACTTGTTTTGTAAACTTCAATTATATATTATAACCGACGCTGTCAATAGTTTCCTTAGTATACACTGCACGAACCCTGCTCATTACAGTATGCTAACAATAGCCTAACTTATTGTTTCTCTTAATAGTTATAGACTAAATCTAAAGCTTCTGGGGTCTTGAGATGTTCGATATTAAACTTTCGTGAGATGTTCATCAATAGTAATCTAGTATTCTCAGTTCAAGAACACGGTGTGGACCGGGTAATTAACACGGATTACCTCTCAGTTTGTGCAGTGTTCCTGTGACGTGTTCTAGTTATGGAACAAGGTTCCTAACCGCTGAGAGATGTATGTACTTACATTGTACAGTTGCCATCAGATATAACAAAGCGGTGTTAACACCAGGGGTGTTGCGAATATTCGCATCCGCATCCGCATCCGCGGAACATCCGCATTATTTTCAACATCCGCATCTGCACCCGCATCCGCATAAAATCGATGCGGAGCATCCGCGTGATGCGGATGTCGACCAAGTCGGTAACAGGAACGTATTAGCGGCGGCGCTGGCGGCATAAGTGCTAGGTAATTTCGTTATTATATATAACGAAATCGTCTAGATCCCGAAAAGTCGGCCAAGTTTTTAATTAGTAGATATTTATTAAATAAAACGCACCTATATTCTTGCTCAAATACTAAACGTTTCGTTTTTCTTTAAATTAAATATGCTAAAAATGTAATATTTAAGTACCAAATCTTGACATCCGTATCCGCATCCGCGGATGTGAGGCTTTAAATATCCGCATCCGCATCCGCGGAATCAAAGAATCTGCATCCGCAACATCCCTGGTTAACACATAGGTATTTGAACAAAGTCTTTATTATCAAGATGAAAAGAGCATGTTGAGATAATTTTGAGCTTGTCCGCTCCGATATATCTGATAGCGACTGTACCTACGTATTAGTTAGACATCTGAATACTGTCAATTTGTGTTATAAGCCAAAATACTATAGTGTGAGACATTCCAGTAACACAGCAGCGTTGGTACGTTTGGTACATAATTTACAGTCAAATAAAAACAAGAAAAACTTTGGAAAAACTTTAATCAAATATATATTTGTTAAGGCGACAAGTAGATTGAAATAGGCAACTATGAAACAGGACAATAACTCAAAAAACGGCTATTTAATTGTCACTTCGGCCATTAAGTAATTTACCAGTTTCTTGTTTTATAGAAACTTTTGATTTCACCTTATTTCTTCGAGTATCTTGGCAAGTTAACCAAACACCTACTTACTGGAAAATAAAAAATATACATTAATTTGATAATCCCTTTCGATAAATACCAGATTTCCCATGTAAATAAAAACCACCGTAATTGATCAATTGATGTTTAAGTAAAGGTATTGTATTAAAACATATTTCTTACTCAACTCGCAACCATCCTTGCAATATGGTTGGGACCATTATATTTTTTGTAGCGACTTGCCGTACAATAAAATTATACGCAATTTACTTAAATTATGGTTCAAAAAATAAATACATCATAATCCAGGGTTAACGAGATATGTAGTGAGCATGGTAACTTCTGGGTAATACTTTTATTTGTTGCCTCGTTTTACAAGAGGAAAAGCGTAATTGCATGGCTTGAGTAAAAAGGAGTAATAAGTAAGTACAAGATACAAGGGATCATAACCCTTTCCACTTGAGTCTAAGAAAGAAAACAGTAAATGCAGTAATATACCGCAGACAGCAGTTACTTTGATTTGAGAGGAGGGGTGAACCTACCTATTCTTGGCGTTATGGGCTTGAAAATTCATGACCTAAATGACTCCTAGGATTTTATTATGACATGCCCACGGAAATCATCACCGAAGTTGTGTATAAAATTGTGTAGGTAACACACAACACCGGAATTCCACTATCGGACTAATTAAACCCCTTTGTTAAACTATTGTAACCTATTAACTTCCATACAACATCACAACTCACCGCGATAACACAATAACTGTGCGAAAACACATTACTTACATACTTCACTTCAGTAAAATCATTACAACCCGACCTTTCTAAAAAGGTCCAATCAAACCTAACACGAACAGGCTCCTACACCTTTTTAATTTTGCACGCTTGCCCGTCTATGGCGCTTAAGACGTTTTGCTTTCACGTGTTTGTATTTACATAAGGCGGCGTGGTGCATTAAGTGTTTTGTACGGAGCCGGAAAGTAATAAGTCCCTTGACACGCCGTGATTAGCCTGTCATAGGTCTGGAACGTGAAATCGTAAACAGGTTCGCTTGGTGAGCACATATTGGGGTACAGATGAGGCATTGAAGTTGACTTCTCAAATTGCTTGTTAAGAAAAATTATGACTGCAGCAGCGTTGCAGCAATGGGACACGACCGATGTCAGTATTAAGCAATAAACTAGAATAACTATAGAATTTTGACTAGAGTTTAAAAATGACCCCACAGGAATTGTGACGGCAGCGACTCAACTACGTACGCGTGCATGTTGACAACGTCAAATATTACAATGCCGCGCAGGAGATTTCACGTATAGAATTTTATTTTAAACAATCAAAATATTTTATTATTAATCAAAATATTTTGGCCTAGCGGTAAGAGAGTGCGACTTTCAATCCGAAGGTTGAGGGTTCAAACCCCGGCTCGTACCAATGAGTTTTTCGGAACTTATGTACGAAATAAGTATCATTTGCTATTTAAGTACCAGTTGATGCTTTTCGAAGAAGAAGAAAGAAGATACGTAACAAAACATTTTCTTATTCTAAGTAACAACAACAACAAGAAAAAGTTTTGCAACAATAAAAAGTGATTTAGCTGTCTAACGTAATTTATCCCACCAGATTGCGGACATCCACACAGTCCACGGCGGTAGCTACATGGTAGAATACATGTGCAACACACACTGCCGTATTCGAACTTCAAGATATTCACAAGAGACGACACGTACTAGATCCATTCTAGATACGTTATAGTTTAGATATCAACTAGTTCTCTTTTGCAGCGCAATTCGGGCAACCAATGTCACTTTTACGTTAGAGTAAGATATCTATTAGATGTGAATTGGATCTCTAAGTCATATCCTGTGGAAATTGTTCAAGAGTATCTCCAGAATCGCGCAAATGTCAAAGACAGGTTAGATCTTAAACATACCTTAATAAAATAACACAATTTTCTTCAAGAAAGGAATTGGCTACTTTCCTAGTTCCTACTGGTCAAATCAGCGTCTTTTTTAATTAGAACTGTCAAAACGATTTTTATATGAAAACGTGTGTAGTGGCATCACAGTCAACTCACCTACTTTTTATACATCCATCCGATTTATTCAATAGAAATTGTGTTTAATCATAACTGCTATCATCTATGTTTTTCTAATAATTATCTGGTGCTTTATTTCGTCCATGGTCTGATGTAATTTATTTTAAGTAGAGGAAAGTACCCAATTTTAAACACGACATCTGATACTTTGAGCGAATTTGTCGCAACATTCAATACATTGTAGCGAGACAAAAGATTTTTTGCAACGGAGTGGAGCGCGGATGTCCATTTACATAACTGCCTTATTTTATTTAAAGAGAGCGCTCGGATATTCACTCAGGGATCTCACGTGTTCGAATATCTTTATAAGGCTTGTTTGTGTAGTTTTCATTTTTTTGTGTCATCTTTTTGTTGAATTAGTCTGAGATGAGATGTACCGTACTTACATATACGATGTTTCCTTTTTGTCTTCTTTTGTCTGTTCTCACTCTCTTATTGAAACCAGTAAATACTCGTTTATTTAATTTTCATATTCCAGCCATTCCAGCACTTCAATCCATTGATTAAATGACTGACAGTGATATTTACATAAAGATGCGACCACACCGATGCTTAAAAACCGTACCGGTGACGGTACGGAATCGCAGAGACGCACCGTAAGCGTACCGTTTTTAAGCAGCGTTGTGGTCGCACCTTATAGTCTGACAAAAAAAAAGTAGAAATTAAAAAGTGGCAATAGTGTAATGTCGTTCCGTTTTCTTGACATAGGTTGATTTCAAAGGGACGACTCTACAGTATTGTCACTTTTTAATTTCTACGCTTTTTTCTTAAACTATAAATCAGAATAGTCACCCATCGCCAGATGCTTGTGCAATCGCGGCACAAACATCTAAGTACCGACGCGCGCGCTAACCAAAGCTCTCGCGACGCGTTCTTACTTACCTAATTCCAAATTTCAACCTTTCGTGACAGGACAGTGTTTATAAGTTTATATATCAGTGAAACCCGGTCATATAATTTTTCCGCCTACCAGTGCGTCAAACTAAGTGAGTGCGAGCCGTGTCCACGCCAACCGCGACGAGCGCATGATCTTGATCGCGGCTGCAACAGTGATTCAAGCGACCTCCATCCGTATCCGTAGTATCCGTACTACATCACAGTCAAATTTGGTGAGACCGTTCCTATACTCTGTTATTCTTAAGCACTAGGTTCATAAAGGCTAGACGTGCTCAAGCCCTAAGCCTAAGTACCTACGCGACATATGTAGGCAACCTAAGTATCTGAATAGGTATACAGCACAAACTTAACGAACCTCATTACTTTTAATTACTATTATTCAAGCACTAATTAAGTTTCTAACTCACCCCACTAAACGGATCTTGCAATCACACGTAGGAAGACTAGAATTTTTAGAATAAAACAAATTAGCGACTAAGCAGCTGAATACAGCGTGACCTCAATGTAACTCATAAGTTAATAACCCAATAAGTTACGGAATCATATATTGAACGTAGATATCTAGCCCGCAATCACAAAAAGGTAAACAGTAGAACCTTAAATTAGGCCAAGTAACGACTATGTTCCTAGCTGAATACAACACGACCCCAACCTCATAAAACCACTTTTATAATCTGAACATATCTAGGTAATACATACCTAATAGTTGGTAATTAATATACCTACTCACATTACACTAAGTTACATTTACTGTTTCACTAGTTTTCTAGAATACACGAAATAGGGACATTATTAGGGAGTAAGAAGTATGTAGGTAATTATAGGGTCCATGTGTTGCTTGGTGTCCGCATGGTCATTGGCGAGGAGGATTGGTCATAGTTTTTTACTCACTCGCAACATTAGGCATAACTATATTAGTCTATTACTTAAGTGTACGCCTCGAAATAAATACCATGGGAAAGATACCGGTCACATAAAAGCAAGATGCCGTTCTGTTGGGGGTAATCTCAACAATTCCGATAACACAAAAGTATTGTTCATTTATTTCATTGAGCAATAACAAATTTCTTCTTAAAAAGAAAACGGACAAAGTAACAAGTTACTTTCAAAAAAAAAATCGTAACGTTTTAATGGTTACACGCATCTGGCAAACACTCTGTCAAAAATACGGAAACCATAAACCATTGTCCATTACGCACGGCTCTATGGATGCAAGGGTTCTCTTCTTTGTCCGCCCTGCCCGGCTGCGCTATTGTCTTTACCTACAGGACAGGACCTTTATCGACTTGGCTGAAACTTTTAAACAGGCAGTCATTAAACGAGCAAATACCTACGTTAGACAAATAAAATAATTATTACCTAACTAGCGGACCCATTGACCCGAGAACCACGACTCCACTTTGAAGATTGTTTAAAAGACTAAATGGACAAAGATTGCACAGGTTTGCTGAAGCTTCTCACGATATTACGAGGGTCGGTAGGTGCGGCCCGCGGAGAAGAGAACAGCTGGATAGACAGCCGATCAGAAAGCCGAACGAACAACTGACCAGATCTACAAAGGCATTTTTGCAAGCTAGCCAATTGAAAATAGGTACAGTAGGTATGCTGTAAAATGATCTTGTGTGGTGTGTGATAGTGACAGTTCATTTCCAACGACAGCTGCACTACTGTTCATTTTACTATGGAAATTGACAATGACAGCGACGCGCTCAGTACCGGTAGTGCAGCTGCGGAAATGCTACAAATGGAATGTTACCATTAATAATGTTAAATATACGTACTTATAAGTGCAAGAACATACCCGTTAATACATATATACTATCTACTTATTGTGTAGTTAAAGCCTTCCGCGAAATAGTCAGATATTTATAGGTCATAGCTAATTTAGTGAAGTGATATTTAATTTTGTGTTTTATTCTGAAATTTAATTAATGAGTGTTTGTTTATTTAAGTGAGCAGTGTGCAGTCTTCTGGTGCTCGAAGCGTGCCTCTATTTTGGTAGAATTAAATATTTTTAAGTAGATTGAGTTACAAGTGAAGGCCAAGGCACTGGATGCAAAGTAAAGCCGTCTCCACAGATAACAAACATCAAACCATTATACCAACAGATTCTTCAACATAATTCTTCGTCCACCTTACTAAATCTCACCATACGCTACGTCTGTAATAGTCTGTATACTTGGTCGTCAATCAAGAAACTAGTGACTACTACCTTCGTTCTTCATTCTCTCAAGAAAACAGGGAATATACATAGACTCAATAACTACGGGTGAATGTTACGGCGCGGCGGTAGTCGACCTACATTGACAACGCACCTCGGGACTGTTTGTGTCATAGTCTTGAGAAAGAGAGACAACAAATCAATTAATCAGAACCAGAAGAAAATCGAATCCACAGCAGTAGTAATACGGAATCCCCAGTACTTCGCAGGATGAAACACTAAAGCGAGAGCGCAGCTAATGATTTGATTTACTATCCAAGATAACGTAATAACGACGGGGCTATCCAGGTTTCTACAAAGGAGGGGAAAAGGGGAGGGTCATAATGCAGTCACACATCCTCACACCTAATATTTATTACACACCAAGTATAGTATATATCTACCCCATGCTGACTTTACGATGCCTTGTATTCGGGTCGGCTGAAAATCTCCCGTCTCTCCTACTATCCTGACTGCAAACCCTACACTCCTGTCCTATCTACTGGGTGCTCCGGTGTCTCGGGCAGGCTGCGGGCGCCTACGGAGGGGTGGCAGGGGTTGTTGCGTAATAAGCTGGTTTGCGCGCGTACTTTGTTTGATTTCGCGTTTGAGGCTTAGCCGGTGTGAGGTGACGCTGACACCTCCACTGACTCGATGCCGCTTAGGTTGAATCAGCAGAGTCATGCGAGCCTACAGGACTATTTGCCTCAACTTCGCCTACCCCCTGTAGTCTCCTCTTCCTAGTCCTTGCTGCAGTATCTGCTGGCTGAAGTTGCCCCTAGTAGGTATCAGTATCAGTATCAGTATCAGTATCAGTTTTTTCTTAAACTATAAATCAACTTCATTTAATGTGCGGCGCGTATAGCGCGGTGGGGCTTGTCTATATATTTACATTTATATGTCAGATCTAGATCAAACAATTTAAAATGTAACGTTACATTACGACTATACGAGTATGCAAATGGCGGCACATTTCCTAGCCTCGCGTCGGGTCCAGGCTTCCTCAATATTTACATCAATATCAATTGCGATACTCGCCTGTGCCCCAGTTTTCTCAATCAAGCTGGACGATATGAATAAAATCAATTTATATTTACATGGGAAAGGTTCGGTTAACTAAATTCTAGAACAATCTATCTGTTATACGGATTTTAATAAATAAATAGGGCTATTATTGAATTTTGATCGATCGATTTCGTCACTCGAAAAACGTAGAAAACGGAAAATAATTGCGTGTAAAGTGAAATAGGTTTAGAATGTAAAGTAGTATGTACCTACCTTATGTAACTTTTATAAAAGCAGACCCAGGGAAATAGTATGAAACTTGGTATGCATGTACCTTACAAAACATAAGCAGGTACGAAAAATAAAGGTAGAAGCATGAAAGTTATGAAAGTTAGCATGCGTATACTTAAACATAGGCAAAAAATATATATCGTCAACTTATTTTTATAAAAGCTTAATTTACGTTTACGAAGTTAGTCCTAACCAGTCCTAATAGATAGACTATTCTTATTAACTGACTAATTGGCACGAATTTGTATAAAGCGACACATCAGCATCGCGAACAATTGCATTCCCAGTTGCGCAGACGCAGACGCGTCGTAAAATTCAACCAGTGTAACATGGCCTTAAGTTTGTAAACCATAATGGGTAAACATATATCGCATTAGTATGGGTTTGTCGTAAGTATTGGAATGACACGGGAGCCCGCAACCTGCGCGTCATTTGTAGCGTATGAAATGTAAATGCACACTCGTTACGTTGCACGCCGTCCGCTTCGTATTCATGAGGGCGCCACTAGACATAGGAGGTAGCGTTTTTAACATTGTTTCATCATCATCATTTTCTGTCTCTTATCATCCTAATATCGTACACCTTTTGCTTCACATTTAGGTACACTAATATCATCCACAGTAATATCCATAACTCAAAAACGAAATATTTGTGATAATAAAATAAGTGCTCTTACAAGGATTCAAAACCGGGACCTCCTTCGTAAGCAGCTAACTGACAGATATAGGTGACAGTCCATTTTCAACGACAGCAGCACTACCTTTCATTTTATAGGAAAATTGGAAATTGACAATAACACCGACACGTTCGTACTAGTAGTGCAGCTGCGGTCAGAAATGGAATGTTACCCTATATCTGTCAGTAAACTGATAGATACAGCGGCGGCAACAACGACGCTGGAACAGCTGGCCTAGCCAAGGTGTCAATCAGCGTTTGTAGCTGCAGTTGATATCCGAACACCTCAAGGGCGCAAGTAAAACAAAAATCGCTCCCTTCTGCCCCACGTCCACGGCCAAAACAGAACATGCGCGCATTATCTTCAAATGTGTCAACGGCTCGCTCTTTTACTTCTCAACTATCGGACTATTGTGATTTTTTTATGTCCTCTTTATGTGCCACTTATTGGCGATCACGACCGCTTTTTCAATGCATTCCCGCTTTTACGGCGCTTTATGTTGACACGAGCCACGTCTGTATCAGTATGCATGTGTTTATCGAGAGTCAAACGAGGAGCCGTGGCTATTTTTGTTCGCTACCACTACATACTATGTAGACATTTATTCATTAAAATTAGCAGCATAGCATTACAGGATAACATACCAAGGCACTACGATATAAAACAAATGAAAATACAGAGAAACAAAAAAGGTCATACATATTAACAAAACACAAATTAAACCCTCGATTTGGGCGACGACGTAACAGCAACGTGGCTCAGTTGCGTCGTCCTACCTACCTACATAATTATACTTTGACTGAGTAAAATACTAAATAATAAATATTACTTACTAATTTTACACTTACTAAATATTTCTTGAATGACTTAATTTGCAAAGTCATGATAAAGTAAAATACCTTTTTCATGTTAGATAATATCAACAGGTGTGGCTGTATCACAGTACTTATTGGAAGAAGATTAAACTAATAACGTACGCACATTCAGCCTTCTAATTAGCCGTACCTAATAATTACATTCCACATTTGCATAGTAGTCGAGAAATGCATTATGTAGATTGTATAATACAACCTCAATACGCTACCTCAATTATATTCTAATAACTAGAGAATATGCGGAGAGGTGCGGTACAGAAAGCCATCTTGCTGTAATGTAGAACAGCACAATTGGGAAAGCGCCGCTTTATTTTACAAGGGGCCCTCTACTTCCCTACAAATTTTATTTATTTACCCCCTTATTCATAAACGATTACTAAAATTGACAAGCCGATAATAATCGTTGGTTCCGACGTATTGGTATGATGGAAAGGGACAAACGATTATTATCGGCTTCTCAACTCTAGTAAACGTTTATGAATAAGGGGAAATGAATAACAAATCACACACAAACTTGCTAAGCGGAGTCCGTCTGTCCGTCTATCTGTCACCATGCTGTATCTCATGAACAGTGATAGACAGTTGAAATTTTCATAGATGATGTACATATGTATTTCTGTTGCCTCTATAACAACAAATAGTAAAACAAAATTAAATAAATATTTAAGTGGGGGCCCCCATACAACAAACGTGATTTTTTTGCGTACGGAACCCTTCGTGCGCGAGTCTGAGTCGCACTTGGCCGGTTTATGTTGAATTTACTTAGGAACTGACGTTTGCATAAATAGCATATCAACAACTGTCAAACTGTTCCCCCGTTGACACCCAAACTCACTCGGGCAACCATCAGCGTTGACGAAACCAATCTACATTACTATCACGCATGAAATGAAATTATTAATGTACCATCGTAAGCTGGAGTAAAATTGTCTGTCACAATTAATTACCTAATCCAACATGCATGACAATCTAATAGCGGTGATCTAGCTGCGACCCGCTTTCCGCTTTCTCCTGCACGAAGGCCTCAATGGGGATGGGGCCTTAGAAAGAGCGGTTAAGGGCCAACTTTATTGTATTGTTATCCCGCGTTTTAATAATTTTCGACGACTGAAGCCAATAATGTAGGGTATATGGTGGTTGTTTTATAGCAAGGACAAGAGGCTGTAGAACTATATTTTCTCAAAAGAAATTGGACATTTAACTTCGTACCTGAGTAGGTCTTAGGTACACAATTTTATATATACAGTGAAACCTGGTTAATTGGCACCTGGATAAATGAAAAACCTCAATAATTGCAACCAAAAGTCCGGTCCCGGTCCCTTGAGACCAAAAGGCCTCTATAATTGAAATTTTGGAGCCTCTATAATTGCAATCTAGATTTTAGTGCTTTTCGTAATTTTGCCTCTGTAATTGACCACACCACAACTTAAGACCTCTATAATTGACACTGTTCTAAAAAAATCCGTTATTTTTGCTGTTGTTTTTACCTCTATTATTGAAACGAGTCTTACTTATTACCTCTGTAATTGAAATAATGTTGTTGTAGACAGCAGAAACAATATTTTAATAGCAATGATCATTTTATTTATATCTCCATCCAGAATTCAATTTATTTATTGGGTATTTATCACAGCCTGTAGTAGGTGAAATAGTTTTGATCAATAAAAAACAAAGTATGCTTTTTATTTTTACATTTTGATAAAACTTTCTTCTACAATTCAAGGGAATTTATAAACCCAAATGATACGAAAATAAAGTGGTAATTAATGTAGTGTAAAAGTGCAAGTATAGACAGAAGCAATAATATATAGACCATAAACCCAGAACGTAAGCGTGTAAATCTACTTTAAATGGTTATTTGCACCTCCATAAAAGAAATTTGTCAGAACGCAACCTCTATTAATGAAAACCTCTATAATTGACACAACGATTTTTTGAACCTCGTTAATTGACACGACCTGCTTAAATGAAAAACCTGGTTAGTTGACAAAAACTGGCCGGTCCCTTGAGATTGCAATTATCCAGGTTCCACTGTATACGCGAGTTTTTTTTCCTTTATATCAAGCTTTTTTTATATTTAAAACCAGAAAAAGTTCTAGCTTAAAAGCGTTCTATGAAGTTTAAGTTGACTTTCAGATGGTGGCAGTGGCAATGTCTATTGTAACATTATTGCGCGGAATTGACGTGGGTGGGATCACTGTGTCGAACGCAACGTGAGTTACTATTACCATTAGTTTTACGCGGCCTTAACCGCTAGCTACGTCAACTTAAATACAGGCACCTCGCTTTTACCATTGGTAGTACGAGAGAGATGCATTGTGAGTTAGTTTACGCAGTCGCTAGCGAATATGACATTGTCAAACTCGTGGTAAGGATACCTGGGTCAGGCCCATAGAACAATCATCATTGGCCACAGCATTTTGACAGATGATTGTTGCAGCGACAGTTTATTATTAAGAAGAGATCTGTGCACCGTCGGAGATCGGAGGTGCGGCACACCTTTTCCTGTGGCTGTAATGGCTCCTCTACACGATGGGCCAGCGCCAGCCACTCCAAGGGACGCAGCCATGTAGAACGAGATAGCAACATCACTTGCTCCTTCTAACGCGTAAATGCGTCCCTTGGAGTGGCCGGCGTTGGCCCATCGTGTAGAAGAGCCATAAAGTACAATCGCAGCACGACACTTCCTGCCACAAAGACCGCAGGTGAAACGCGAACCTGTTGATGGTTTCTGTGAAGCCCCTAGTATTTTCTGCTTTAAATAATCGAGCCAGACTTTCATCATGCTTCGCTACCAACCGCTACAATAACCGCCCATTCTCTGGCCCAGGCCTAAGGTCGTGAGTTGAACTTAATTGGACCCGGCCGGGTGACATGGAAAGGAGATGCATCGCCGGCTCTATGAAAAGCATAAATTTCTAGACCCTGGACACTTTTGTTTTATAGTGATATGATTTCGCGAATTCTGTCTTAAGGTAAGATATATTCACATACCTATTACGGACCAGAAATTGTAAGTAAGAATGTAAGTAACATGCCTTCGTTCCGTTACTATTTTATTATTATTTCACATAGGTAACAGTCACAAGTAGATGGCGTTAATATTAATATTTAACAAGTTAACACATATCAGTGAAATAATAATGATCAAAGTCAAATAGCGTTCTAACAGTTTTAATCGTCTGTCGAAAGATGGTAGTAAATTTACAGTGGCTACATAATTTAACACACACACACACATGGGAGATGGCACAGGATTTAGACAACTGGCGTGTACTCGTGTCGGAGGCCAAGACTCATTTTGGGTCGCTGCGCCATTAAGTAAGTAAGTACATAATTTAACTCTCTATTTCAAATTTTCTTTGATGGCAACTGAACCTGCTAATGGTGTGAAGTGTCAATGTCAAGTTTAACTTTTCCATTTAGGCCACAAGATGGCAGACCCTTCAACGAGGGTCTATAAGTCCAGTTTGATGCCAAGTCTCGCCGAAAAGTGCATAAAGGAGCAAAATGGAATCGAGGTGAAAGTTCAACATCTTTTGTTAGAACAAGCCTGGCTTTGTTCTAAACCTTTGTCAAGAATAAAAACTGGAGAACAATACAGTTTTGTGATCGATTGATTAATTAACTTAGTTTTAGAGGCTTCTTTGCGAATTATTTCTTAATCATGGATGTTATCAAAAGTTACATCGAGTTAATGTAGTAAAATTGCTATTGAAGTATTAAAACATGTATTTATTAATTAGGCAAGTAACTAATTAATTGAATAACATTTGGTTTGAACTGAAGACTCATTATTCAGGTAATTTTACTGAAGTGTAGGTATTTGATACGTTATTTATCGTTATGCCTGTAATATTTATGGGGGTCCCTTTTTTCCCAAGTCTCAAGTCGTAAGTCATAATGTGTTGTTTGTCATATATTATCCTACTATTATCCTATTATTAGTCCTACTAATTAAACTGAAACCGTTAACTTAACTATAGATATTCCTCCTTACAACATATTATTATCTTATAGATATTAGGTTAGGTTAGGATTTTGTTTTATGGCAATCCTGAAAGTTATGCGTTTCTGAGATGAACACGAAAATTCGGACTAACACATTATTAATTTAATTTTTTTGGGAAACAATAGAGACTCAATATTTTTATTTTTGTTGACTTATTGTTATTCGGATAGATCGGCATATTAAGGTATACGAATGAGTTTTAGGGTCTTAAAGAATAAAAACAACTGTAATTGCCTTTTTAAATGTTTTCAGTCTAGTCGTAAAGCGGGATTTACATTACGAAATTAGTGTCATGCATGTTGAAATCAGTTTCACGAAAGTAGTTTCGATATATGCGGAAGTAATTTTGTGAAATAATTAGTGTCGTGAAATTCACAGTATCGCAGTGACCATGGCCCCATCAGCATCGAAGCTACACGTCCGCAAAGCGCAGACACTTTCGCGACACTAAGTTTTCACGTCGCGTTTACACTACGAAATTAGTTGCATGACACTAATTTCACCAAAAAATCGCGCAGAGCACGAAACTGATTTGCATTCGTGAAATTAATGCATGCATTATGAAAGTACTAAATTACACGTGAAACTGTTGGTAAAACTAATGTCACGAAACCAATTTCATGACACTAATTTCGTAATATAAATTCACCTTAGAGTGACTAAAGGTGTGACTACCGTGCCCGGGCCGGGCGTCCGACATGTAGTTTTCTATGACGGCTGATCGCTGATCAGTTGATCACGTTGGACTTTCTATAGAAAACGAAGCGCCGGAAGCTCCGGCCCGGTCTAGCGTGAGTCATCCTTTAACCAAACATCTAATGGCTCCTCTACACGATGGCCCAGCGCCGGCCATTCCAAGGGACGCATTTATGAGGGAGCAAGTGATATTGCTATCTCATTCTACCGCATGGCTGCGTCCCTTGGAGTGGCCGGCGCTGGCCCATCGTGTAGAGGAGCCATTACTCGTTCATTTGCGATTGTAGTATAAATTCTCGTTTGCGCCGCCCAAGGCTGTGACACTTTTATGATAGTACGCGATATAAAAAGGATTAGAGCCTATTTATTTCCACTTCGCTTTGCAGATTCGTATTTTATCGAGCACCTGACACGATAAAATATGGGTTTGTTTGAAATAGTGCGCGTTTGTGTCACGGATTCAAATGGTATAATCCGACAATAATTATTTTTAAATGGCGACCGCACATCCGTATTATTATCTTTAAAAATGTCGCTATTATGGAATGAGAAAGGTCTCTGACAAGTATTTTTGACGTGATAACGTCTTATAAATCGATGAACACCGGTAGCATGCACGAAAAAGTGTCACGTTGTGGACATATCTCCATGGTAACGTTACGTAATGTAATGGTATATAATGTTTTCTTATGACGTTATCACGCAAAAGTAATTTTGCGATAACGTCCGTAAACCGATTTTACAGACAACCATATTTTTAGGGTTCCGTACCCAAAGGGTAAAACGGGACCCTATTACTAAGACTTCGCTGTCCGTCTGTCCGTCCGTCCGTCCGTCTGTCACCAGGCTGTATCTCACGAACCGTGACAGCTAGACAGTTGAAATTTTCACAGATGATGTATTTCTATTGCCGCTATAACAACAAAATTTGTTGTTATAGCGTCGCTGTGCCTACAAAAGTCGCTATGTGATTTTTGTCGATTTTTAGATTTTAATGCCATTTTGAACCTTATTTCCATACGCATATGCTCCAAAAACAGCGTTGAGCTTATTTCACTATTTAAGGATTTAACAAATGTAGGTATGTGATGCCCATACAATGAATGCTCTTCCTATAATCGCTAACTGGAATAAATCACATAACTACATTAGCTTACTTCAACAGCAATTACAGACGTGCGCTCGCTATGTCATTCTTGACACATAGCGATATTTTCTACTAGTTTATTGAAAAATGATTAGATGCGCTTGCGCCCGATATGTAGTTCCTCGCACATAGCGATAATTTTTGTACAAGTTGGAGTCGATGCTATGTTCCCAGACCGTGTCTGTTACGACACATGGCGGAATTTTCTTATAACAATCCAGTATCCAGTCTACCGTATGTTATTACGTGTGTGTACAAATAATTGAGTTTTGTGAGTTTTCGTTACAAGTTGTTGGCAGTTATAAAGGTAACAAGTGAATGAAAAATTACATAAAAAATAGAAATATGTTTTGCCTATTGTATATTTACTTATTTAAGTACTGCGGAATGGAGTATCGAGACAAACCATTCTGGTTTACCGATGCTTTTGGATCAAAAAATTATGTAAATGTGATTTATCTCTGATAAAAAAAATAATAAAGTTAGCGCAATGTACTTTATAACATGAACATGTAGTGCATTTATGCATTACTTAAAGAAAAAAAAAACATGTTATTTTATAGGACATTCTTACACAGATTGACTAAGTCCAACAGTAAGCTCAAGAAGGCTTGTGTTGTGAGTACTCAGACAACGATATACATATATAATATATAAATATTTACATACAACCATGACCAAGCCATGACTCAGAAACAAATATTATTTGTGTCATCACACAAATAAATGCCCTTACTGGGATTCGAACGGGGTCCTATCTTAGGTCTCATCGCATAATAATTGATTGTCATAATGTAATGTTACGCATAAATCTCTTTTCGCAAATTTTTTCTCCAACTGAAACAGAAAGTATTTTCGAAAATATTTTGCATTGCAAATGGTTTGTGTTATAATTTTTCAGAAATGTTAATATTTCCAGCACAATACCTAACAATAATGCGAAATGAGTTTTATGCGTAACATTACATTAGGACAATCAATTATTATGCGACCCAATATGGACCCGATTCGAACCCAGGGCCATCGCCTTCACAGGCAGGGTCTTAAATACAATATCTTAAATACAAATGGTTTCTTTTCAACTCAGCTAGGCAATATCGTGTCGTGTTTAATATTGTAACACAAACTTAGATAATAAATGAAAAAAAAAGCAGTAAACATCAGACAAATACATTATTAATTATTCATGTCTTTACAAAGGAAAATAATAAGTACCAGGATATATGTAAAAGAGTCGATTGAATTATTTTTTCGTATGCTGTGTTGGGAGAAAGAAGTTTAAAGAAATATTAGAAGACAACAAAATTTCAATTTACAAGCCACGCAAATACCGCAGTGACCCTTGTGTTGCCTACAAACAAGGAAATATTAATATGTAGTAATATCTAGTTATAATAAAAAAGTACGTAGACTATTCAATCATAATTAAATTTCCATTATATCGACTTAAAAGTTTTTTTTTTCTGTTTTATTGAACACCACATCATTTTATTTAAATCTACCTATGTACTGGTTAAGACACTTAGCGGTTTTTACGACTAAAACAAAAATCGCTATGTAACATATTTATAAAAAAAAAATTTTTTCACACTATTCAAACTAAAATATCATTTCAGGTAATTCCGTAATATATTTTAAAGTGCAAATACTTTTATCATAAAAATTATGATTTGAATATGTTCAATAGTTATCGAAATAAACAGTTTTTTGTGTCTCCTGTAAAGTAGGTTAAAAACACATGGCGACTTTTGTAGGCACAGCGACTTATACTAAAAACAGAATATAATAAAGATTTAAATGGGGCTCCCATACAACAAACGTGATTTTTGACCAAAGTTAAGCAACGTCGGGAGTGGTCAGTACTTGGATGGGTGACCGTTTTTTTTGCTTTTTTTTTTCGTTTTTTTTCGCATTATGGTACGGAACCCTTCGTGCGCGAGTCCGACTCGCACTTGCCCGGTTTTATTTATTTTACACGCCAATATCAGTGTAGTTATTTTTTCTTAGTCTACACAGTAACTGTTAACATTTTCTTTCCTAGTTTATTAAGATTTCTCCGTTCTCAGTCGGTCTCGTTGGAAACAGGCCGGCATCTTGCGGTTTTAGGAGATTATCCGCTAACCACCCAATCTTGTTAGCTACGACAATAATCATAGCTTTCTCTGGGTTTAAATCTTTTTTAAAGAGATTTCTTCTTAATGTTTTTCGCATTTTTCTCAAATAGCCTGCCAATTGTTTGTTTCAGCTGATACTACGAGTAAAACAAGGCAGCCGGCATATTATGGATGGCTTTATCCATCTTTGTCCACGTGATAAAATAACTGTCACTTTTTAACACCGTGGGATAGAAAGTGACGGACACCGATTTATCACGCTGTCACGTAGACAAGAACGACCATCATATCCGTACAGGAATAGGTAAGTATTAAATTACTTAATCAAAAAATTATCCTTAAGCTGAGACGGCATAAAGGGGCCCACTGATTAACAGTCCGCCAGACAGTATCGGCCTGTCAGTTGCTCGGAACTGTCCAAATTTTGTTCTACCTGACAGGCCGATACCGTCCGGCGGACTGTTAATCAGTGGGCCCCTTACGAAGCGGTCTTTCAGAGATCCGTAGTCAAAATCTCTTACACGACTAAGAGTAGGAACCGAGAGGAAACACCTTTTATACTGATTTGAACTCCGTTAAAAGTGAGATTTTAATTTTACATATTAATTTCATGACTTCTTAACAAATCGTACACATAATTCAACACGGCCAAACGCAAAAGCCAATCTACAAAAACAGTTAAAAATATCACTTGATTAATCCTCCAATCTTCAACATTATAAATACCATTCGATAATTGTGTCTTAGCAATCCATCCACTTAAAAAGGCGTTTTAATACACTAGAATCCCAGTCGCTTACGGCATTTTAAATTGGTAATGTAACATTCCGTTCGGCTGTGTTCACACGGAGCTGTCAGATGAGCGAAGCAGCGATATTCATAAGTATCATCATCAAAGGGGGCTCGGTGGCTGGCTGACGCTGAAATATTGCCGGTCGGATCGGCGCGACAGTCTGTCCGTGGCCTTATAAATAAAGTGAGAACGTACGGTTTGTGCGCAGAGTACAATATACAGTGAAGTCACATTTAGCTGACTGCTTTGATTGGGTAATAATTAGTTTGTAAGTTTTGCCGGAATGCCAACAATCTAAGTTGTAAAGATGGAAATGTTTATGTAAGTACCTATTTTTGATTTACATACATATGTCAGTGACCAAAGAATAACTTTGTAAGAAAAGAATTAGGTACCGTAATACGCCAGTAACGCCAGTAACTGGCCACCCTAAACTAAGAAATGAATTCTATTCACTTATAAACATAATTCATTTTAGTATAAGGTGGCTAGTTATTGAAGGTTGGCCAGTTATTGATACCTTATACTAAAATGAATTCTGTTTATAGATGAATAGAATTCATTTTTAGTTTAGGGTGGCTAGTTATTGAAGGTTGGCCAGTTATTGATACCTTATACTAAAATGAATTCTGTTTATAGATGAATATAATTCATTTTTAGTTTAGGGTGGCTAGTTATTGGCCGCTGGCCAGTTACTGGCGAATTACCCTATAGCAGAGCTGTAGCGGGCCTGACTTGCGAGTTGCGACCGCGCTGCGTGAGGCCTCAGAGCGCAAATAACGTGCGGGATAGTCCCTCGCTACGCGGCGCCGCCCCCGTCAGCGCGACGGCGATATTCACCTCAAAATCTCAAAATTAAGAACGGGCTTATAGTTCGTTTTTTTTAGCATTAGAAAGAACTTGCAAGAAGGTAAGCGATCTTGACATGTCTTTTAATTGAAAAACGCTTTTTAAAAATCAGTGACTATTACTTATGAAAGCAGAAGAATATAAATGATCGTATTAGATTCATAATTGTTACATATTTGCCGTAACTAATTTTTAAAATGTGACTTTCCATTAAAAGACTCATCAAGATTGTTTACCTTATTTCTAATGCTAAAAAAAAGAAGTATAGCTCCTGTCGCGTCTTAATCGGTGCGATTCTCTATAATAGTGATCAGTCTGTTTTGTATGGTGTGGCGTGATACAATGAATTAAAATAGCGTACGTCGTTGGAGGCATGGATCCGCGCGATTTATACGTCATCGGTAATTAGCGGTTTCCTTGAATCCTGACTTCAGGAGTTTTTATAAAATAACGTCAACGAGTAGTCAGCATTTATAGCGGATCAGACTAAGCGTCAGAAAAAAAGAAAGAAAGTAGGTATTTTCTGATAAACTATACTCTGTCAAGCAATTTTCGTCAGTAGAAAGGAGCGGCAACATTCAAACTTACCTACACAAAAAAGTCCAAATAAACTACGATATACCTTTTAAGTGAATTATCAATTACTAAACATGATCAATCACGCCAAAATTATCAAACAGTTATCCCAATAACGATGACGCAACCGTTAATAGCCGAATAACCGAAATAATTAACATAACTAACATCTTCGATCGATCATTCATCACTCATTCAATCGGAAGCACTAACTGTTATTTGTCCAAAAAATTGAACAAAAGTGTAATTAACTTATACCCTAATCGGTGAGGTCTTTTTTATGAACCCAAAAATTATAGTTTAACTCGCTACTTATTAAATTGCTTGTTATTTTACCCTTATTACTTTTATTTGTTTTTTTTTATACGTTGTTTTACATATTGAGGTATCGTGTAACATGTAAGATGGAATGAAGACGGACATTTACAATAAGAAGTAACAAAAATATTAGCAGTATTATTTATAATTATAATGTACCGTATCGTCTAAGTAATAATGCACAAAATTCAATTAATTTCAAATAATAAATGCCATAACTTACAGTCATATTAATACTTTAAGTGCTGATAAAAGTTTTTGCGTAAAAAAGTAGACAAAATAAATAAAACAGCTTGAAATAACACAGCGTTACGTATATCACAAGTACCTAGAGTTTAACCATAAAATCAGACGTTTATACTCGTATACTACCATAATTAGGTAGTACTCTAGAAGTAAAACTCACGTAGATTTCTTGGCACTTATATTTCTTTGGCAAACACAAAAGCAAAAACTTCTATAATTTAAAAACACTTTCAAAGTAAAAACGTATCTAGGTAATCGAATTTAAATTGTTAAAACTAGAATAAACAACAGATTTATTTAAACTGAAACAAGGAAAAAAGTACATAATATGAAGAGAGTTGGTTGGTAGTAGTTGGCTAGGGCTAATATCGAATTTAAATTGTCGTGAGTCTACTAACATGAAGCTAATTTTACGGTTTACTCATACTCATACTCATACTCATTTATTCATAATATTCTTAAAATATTACATGTCAACATCAGAAAATAAAATACACATTATCATCACATTATTGAGAATAATAAAAAATGTATGTCTAGAATTAAAATTACAATAATCATTATGCTCATTAAATTAAAAATACAATTGAAATAATATATCAAGATTAAAATAGGTATCATCTCATGTTTAGGTTCCTATGTCGCGCGAGTGACTGAAAATAACTACGTGTGTTGAACCATAAAATTAGCTGAATGTTAAAAACCTAGGTAGATTTTTGTGTAAAAGTAAACCAAAGGTCAAGAAACCTCATTGAAGGGAGTACGCATTGCGATTTGGCCGGTAGCTATGACCCGTAGCATCGGATCACAATGAGCTGCCAATCACCTCTTGAATGTGCTTAACGAATATGTTATTATTATTACGCTGCACAAACTTCTTCAATGATAATTATTTACTTGTAGTAGGCGTAATATCATTCAGCCTCTGGCCATGTTAAGTATTCAGAGTACCTAAAATTTTAAAATTTCTCAACGAGAATTCAAAATTTTGTATCAGATTTCTGAACGCATAGTCGCGCCCCCGCGCGCGCGCCGCTTCTGTCGCCCTCATTGACGTTTTTCATGCAGCCGCGGCCATTACGTCCTATTAAAATAAAAAAGTATTTATATCAAATAAAGGACGAAATATGTAAAGAAGAAAATAAAATAGTATATCTTATTTACCAATATTGCGGAATAGAAGAAAAAATAAGAAGATTGGAGAAGATTCAAGAGCATACGCGTTCAAATCCAAATACGGCGTCCTTTCGTTGGAAAAGGCCCAGACGCGTTACATACCGATCGATGGATCATGGTCTTCAACCTATTCTAGGTCTGCAATTCTGCATCATCTAGATCCCTATCTCCGCCAGCGGCGTAGAGAAGTAGATATCGCTCGGTATCCAGATGTAAGCCTCGCTCTCAAATAGTGCCAGCATTCGGTTAATTATTTAATACACATAATATTCCGAAAAGGAACATTAATTATAATCAGGTAAAAAATATGATTTGTTTAAGTTATTTCTATCTGGTGTTAGTGCTGTGCGTTGGAGTGTTATAACTAGCCAACTGGTTGCTGACTGTACTTGGTTATGATGTGCATATGCATTCTGTAGCGCTATTCTCTGTTTCTAACTGCATAAAATGGCTGTGCTAATCATTTTGGAGTGTTAATCTAGACATCTCTGTTTGATATTCGCACTTGGCAACCTTGGCGTACTACACTAGGTGCGTTCACTGCCAGCAGCCAGGGGATATTGTCACATATTCCTTGCCAACAGCACTGAGACATTGCTCATGTCCTTCTTGATAATAGGGTGCATTATAAGCCACCTACAAGTCTTGCTAGATAAACTTACCTACTGGGTTTTGTGGCGTGTTCGGCTAGACACCGCTCTTAACCAAATGAGTTAATCATGTGGTATGCCAGATTAGGCCGTCTCTTGATAGATACTCATTGTCAAGTAGGTGAAATTAAGTAAAGTAGGTACTTATTCTAATGTCAGCAAGCGAAGAATTAAGCGAGCAAACCTTGACATTGTCGGAGGGAGGCACTAGAATTTTGGATATTATAGGAAAAATCCTTATAGGATAGTGCTGTTGTTTGATTACAGATAAATAATTAAGAACATTATAAAAGAAGTATGACCCGGACAAGATTACAAAAGACTACTCTGCGCTGTAACAAATTATTGGTCCTCCGAAGATGAACCCAGAGACTTAAGCTGCAGCTGGCGAGATTCTTGCCAGTGGGGAACGAGGCTAAGTATTGAAATGATACAAATAAAGTTTCCTGTTCTCTAACTGAGATGATTAAGCTCTAAAAAATTGTGTACTGTACCAGCTATAAGAAGATATTGTCATTTTTAAGTGATTCTGTTCATTTTTAGTGTTCCGTACAAAACTTTGTTTACGGAACACTTATGGGATCACTTCGGTCTTGTTTGAAATTAAATAATGAATCATAATAAATGGCATAAGAGGTTTATTAAATCTTTTAAACATGCTGTTGACAAGTGATGTTTTAGGAACATCTAGCAGAAAAAGTTTAATCTCCGGCAGCCCAGCCCGTAAGCCTGGTACTTTAAACTTCAAAGGCTCAACTACCAATCATATTTTCTAACGTATGATTTGCTGTTGTATTTGTTTCATACAAAAAAGTATTATTAAACATAACAATATACAAAAACCCCTGGTCAAAAGCAAGGAAGAGGAAGCGGAGCAAGACTTTTCCTCTCTGCATTCACAATGTGGTCGCACACAGCGACACCACAACAGCTTGTGTTCGTTTAGAACAAATTCTTAAAAGCAGTGGTTTTTTTTTTTTTTTTTTACATACAAGGATTTTGTCCGGGCTATCTCATACAAAGTTCCTTTTTTATCTGTGCCAACACCTACAAGTATTCCGAAATATGATCACATCTGTGAAATTGATAGTCGAATACTAGAAAAATAATGTTCACTTTATATGTACAGCAAGGCAAGATCCATATATCAACATAAGCACATTTAGGTAGTGCAACTGAGCGGTTTTAAGTTAACAAGATATTAGAATTGCCAGAAACTAAGAACACAAAAATTGTTAAATGAGCACTAGCTCCAAGATGTTTTTACTTGATTGCTTGAATGTAGAAAACATATCTGTTTCATGTGGAAAGATGAGATTTCAGTTTTTAGTCCTAACTATTAAACTAGATATCTCTCTAGCTAGATATATGTGCCAGACCTTTTATGAAGTGTTTAAAATCACATACACACACACGGTTTAGATTATAGATATATCTATTGTTGATACTCCTTATAACAAATGTTATACTATGTAGGTACTTATACAGGATACACTTAATTATAGTCTTGGTACCATTACCTATGTGGAGTTATAATCAAATGGAACTAGCTCCTTAGTACCTCTGAAAGCTGGTTACTATATATATAGATTTATTTCTTTACCTACTAAGGAAAAAATTCAAAGTTAATCTAAAGATAAAGCCCTTTATAAATTGGTACATTGCTAATACAAATTGGTTGTTTGTATAGTTATAAGTTTTGCTAATGAATATGGCTATGTGTATGTTTACACAAACGCTTTAAGGGTTAAAGAGCTGAAAAGACAATAATACATACTTATACTAAATTCAATATATTTTAAAGAAACCTAGTGTGACATTTTTTGGTGGCTCATTAAAATAAAGAATTATAAATATACTTTCTGCTGATATTTACTTACTTACAGTAACAGTTTATTTACATGCTGGGGCGGCCGATTAGAAATGAGTTAGCTGTTGGATTATGGAAGGAGTCAAAAAGAATATATATTACATTAAATTTGTTCAGCTTATGGTGGTCTTTTATGTTTAAAGACTTTCTTTCCGGTTTACCAGATTGTGAGATGCTTCTGAGAGAAGACAACACAGCTATCGCAATTATTTATAAACCGAATAGGTGAAATTAAATCCTGTATTTTTGATGTCTAGGAACATTTTGCAGTGGTGCGAAAGACATTACAATATTCTACTTAAATGATATATTTGTGCTATAAATGTTATAAGCTGATTAAGTGATAACTTGGTATTTTAGAGTTTTAATACAAATTAAATTTGAAATGTCTTGCAACATTTTGGAATTTCATATACCTACCGAGTTATTGGTAGCCGTGCAGATGAAATATGTGAACGCTATACATATATCCTGGTGAAGTAACCCAGAAGTTTTTTCTACATAAGTAGATGCTTTCATATTTTCATGAATATAAAAAATATTTTATCTATGCTTTCCTTTCATTTGAAATGAAATCTAAGGTATTAAAGTTATAGGAAAACCAGAAGACACCGTCACTGAAACTACTCAGTTTTACAAAATATTTATGAGTATATGTTACATATAATTGTAAAGATTAGAGCCCCAGCTCTCAATTAAATAAACTTTCTATTAACCGGGTTCAAGTTTCAACAGCGTCTTATCCTGGTTACCCCAGCGTTATCCGGTGAGTGCCATCAGCCATCTCTGAACGAGCAGGGAAGAGGAGGAGGAGACAGGAGGAACTTCTGATTGGTGAGGCCAACAGTATGGTGTAATCCCTTGCGCCCAACACCGTCAAGCAGCATGATACCTAATCACTTGAAATACTGGTGTATGTTTTGTGAAAATAATTACATTAATTATTTTATGGTATCTGTTCCAGAAGTGCTTGCCGTTTTAATAGCATTACTTATGCTAGGTATAGAAGTGTAATCTGTAAATCTGTTCTTGGGTTTTTATTGGGGACTAGGCTCTCCTCAAATGATACAATTGAACATTTTAGGAAGAACGTTTTTTAGATTACACCCACCTCAACATTAAAGTGGGAGCTGATACCTTAATCAGTCTTAAATTACTTATCAACAATGTCACCAACTAATGAAAATATTTCATTAGGTACAGACAGAAAAAGTAAAAAATTACTTTATTTCTTTTATTAGCCATTGTGATTGTACCCAACGTGCAAACCCTGTAATTGATAAAATATGAAACTTTATTCTGATTTTTGATAAAGACCTTTATGGCTTTATAAATTACAGTAACCTTTGCTACCTTCAAAATTAATTTTTCAAGATAAAACTAAATTGAAATTGAGTAAGGTTGCTTAAGCTAAACATTGGTTAGCTATATATAAATGAATGATAATATTCGTGATGGTAGATTATTAAATTGTTAGTGATTATATATTATTGCCTTCAAAAACCTCATGCAAAATTGCATGTTAACTCCTAATTTCTATACCTACTACATCTCAAGCAATAAAATTCTGTCTATTTCATAGAAAAAATCTCTTCCCAAACGATTTGTAGATGGACTAAGTCCTACTCTTAAAAAATAGTGGTGTTGATATTTTTTAATCTCACCACTCATTTAACCCATTATGCGCAGCCTGACAAGGCTGCTCAGGCTGACAAGCAGCAAAATCGTTTAGGAGTTAATATTGATGGAAGAAAAACATTACACTTCTAATATTTTGCTCAATTTCATAATCATAGTTCCATCTAATTCTAATAATTATATAAAGATATATCCTTACTATCTAGTTAATGAGAAAATAAGTGTTACCAAAGGTTGTAAGCAGCAACACACTATCAAGAGTTGCTTATAGTTGTTGAATTCGTTAAAAATTGCATCTCATGCTAACATTTGATTTCGTTGATAGTCCTATAATAATTGAGTTTTAAGTGGTACTTGGTGGTACTAATGAAATACCTAATAATAAGAAACAAATTAATTTTGTTTTAATAATCATATGACAGGCAGTTTGATGAAATAATGATCTCTATATCTATAATGATCACTAGATCTCTAAATAATGTTGACTAAATATACATATATACTGAAAATAGTTGATGATAACTAAAAAGGTACCTACTTTAAAAATGAAATCATAAATCATTGATTTCATTATTGTAAGTAATACAAAGCCAAAACAAACTTTGAATACTTATCTCTAAACATCTACAAGTAAATAATTATCATTGAAGAAGTTTGTGCAGCGTAATAATAATTGGAAATTAAACGAACTTACCTGTAAGTGAAGTTCTATTTCAATTATATTAGCTGCACAAACTTCGAAATGATAATCCCTCCCGCCCAGTACCCGCGTTGTCCTGAGACAACCAGGGATTTTAATAGTGAAAAATCCCTGTCAAAGTTTAAAATAATATTGGCTTTGCTGAGTTGCGGGCCAAGCTGTCATATCAGTTGGCATATTCACTGCCAGCGCGAGCTACGAGCGAAGCTGATAATATGCGTTTTCCGCTTTGTAGCGACAAGCGCCTAAGACTAGAGAACCTGCCTAGGTAGCGGGTCACTGGCAGTGAAAGTATTATGTCTTGGCTTGTTACTCTAAACTAAATGAGGGCGACAGAAGCGGCGCGCGCGCGGGGGCGCGACTATGCGTTCAGAAATCTGATACAAAATTTTGAATTCTCGTTGAGAAATTTTAAAATTTTAGGTACTCTGAATACTTAACATGGCCAGAGGCTGAATGATATTACGCCTACTACAAGTAAATAATTATCATTTCGAAGTTTGTGCAGCTAATATAATTGAAATAGAACTTCACTTACAGGTAAGTTCGTTTAATTTCCAATTATAGCTTCTTGTTAACCTCGGTGATTGGATACTCATATTGAATCGGTCGTGGAGTTTTAGCACCAATTAATCTTCATGTACAGTGGCTATCAGGTTAAAAACGGGGCCCTACTACCAAGACTCCACTGTCCGTCTGTCTGTCTGTCACCAGGCTGTATCATATGAATCGTGATAGCTAGACAGTTGAAATTTTTACAAATGATGCATTTCTGTTGCCGCTGTAACAACAAATACTAAAAAGTACTGACTTGTACTTGTACGGTTTTTTAACAACCCAAAGTACTTTCAAAATGATTCAAACACGTCAACACAAAAATCAAAGCGTCAAGCCTAGGGCTCCCGTGGGCTGTTGATGTAATAAGTATAATACAGTAGCGAGTCTTCAACTGGGGCGTTTACGTTTGTTATCTCCTTTCCTTTGAGACGTAGCTCTGTGAATGTGGAGAACTGGCAACTGAAAGAAAAAAGCAAATACATTTGGTTAGCATTTTTATTGAATTTAGTCTGCAATTGATACGATAAAAATAGTAATCAGGTAAGTAGGTAATATTTTCAAGACGGTTTACATCGATTGCCTTATGTTTGTTTTAGTATTTATTTACAAATAAAAGAGACAAAGTAAGTTTTGTCAACTTTTGTTTCAACACATTAGTTAGATTAGAGCAATGACTGAGATTGAAATTAGTTTAAAAAAAACCGGCCAAGTGCGAGTCCGACTCGCGTTCCAAGGTTTCCGTACATTACTAAATTATTAACAATATATTTTTTATATATGTGAAACGCGAGTGAATTGCCTTTAAAAAACCCGTAGGGTTCGGATCAAAAACTAAGTAATTGGTCCGACTCACGCTTGACTACATATTTCTAATAGGTTTTCCTGTCATCTATAGGTAAAGACCTATTTTATGTATTTTTTTCAAAATTTTAGACCCATTAGTTTCGGAGATAAAGGGGGGGCGGGGAATGGTCATTTTTTGCCTATTTTCTTGAATTACTTCTAAACTGTTTATTCTAAAATTATTAAAAAAATATGTTTGAAAATCTCACATTGAGCTCTTTCATTTGATATGTAACACGATATAGTTTGAAAAACTTTATTTTTTGATTTTCTCATTTACCCCCCAAAAGTGGCCTCCATGTTTAAAATTCATTTGTTTACGTTACATGTCCGCCTTTGGGTCACAAACTTACATGTGTGTACCAAATTTCAACTTAATTGGTCCAGTAGTTTCGGAGAAAATAGGCTGTGACATACGGACAGACCGACGCACGAGTGATCCTATAACTCCTATAAGGGTTCCGTTTTTTTTCCTTTTGAGGTACGGAACCTTAAAAATATGTAAATTATGCCATTCAATTAAAATTAAAGAAGGTTATTTACTGTTGTACATTTCAAACAACCAGGGACTAACTGATGGCAGCAAATTGTTCCAGTATTTAGACGCAACATAGCAAAAACCTTTCTTTCATTTAAACCGGGTCCTTGTGTCGTTACTGAGCCACATTCGGGCCTATGGCAATTCGTTTTTAAAATTGTTTCAAGAAATATGTTGGAAATAGGCAAAAACAAAAAAAGTAAAATATATATGATATATTCAATTACACCAACGGGTCTACCGCGATATAATTTCATTGTTTTTACCTTTAATTCCGACGTTTCAGCTGAGTTGCACCAGCTGTGGTCACGGAAAGACTGACGTCCCAACAAATAATGAAATAATTATGATGATTGATGTAATTGAATATGTGTACAAACGCGAGAGTTTAAAGTGTTATAATATATATTATGATAGTTAGGTATGATAGGTACAATGATAGGTACTTGTTCTAAATGTCCTTAGGTAAGCCTACTCTTCAATGTCTACAGTTTTCTTCATTCTCCATATCTTTAATCGCCGGCTTCCGAGCTACAAAACAAACAGAAATGTAATGGTCCTCTCGCTTCAGCAGTTCAAGAAAACAAAGTTAAACTACTAAAATAAGCAATAATAGCCCTTAAAATAACCCTAATAAGGTTCTTGCATGAGCATAAGATAAATGTGTAAAAAAAGGGCTTTAATCAAACGATAATGACCTTTATAATAAAGTAGTTAAGGTTGTTAATAATGACTGTGTTTTTGAGATGTTGTAGTAACAAGTTGTCCGCCCAACGTGCGTCTTGATTGTGGTTGTTAGGGTTCCTTGGTCAAGACTTAGGTAGGTACTATAATAGTCTCTAGGTACTTTTTAAAGTCTAAAAGACTATTGACAATAACACAACAATAATTAACAGTTAGCTTATGTTTTGTAGTGGGCCGTTTGAAAAAGCGATGTCTATGTACTCCAAACGTTTTCATACACTTTTCGTCGGGTAGTCACACAAATCTATGTTTTGACATTTTGCTGGGACGTCAGTTGGCCGCGACCACGACCAGCGAAACCTGTGTCTAAATGTCAGTAAATAAAGGTAGCCAAATAAATTCACCCGAAAGTTTTAAATGTTATAAGCTCGGAGTAATTAACAATGGAGCCGCCATTAACAGGCGTTCCCCTCTGTCGAAAATAGGCGGCCAATGGTCAACCTCATGTCAACCATATGTATGGACTGACGTTTATCTGACATGACATACCTGGGTCAAACAGATCACTGTGTTACGTTCTTTCCTGTGGACATACACAAAGTTAAGGGCTATAAAGATTAATTTTCTTATTTAACCCTTATCCACGTAAAAAGGTCCTCCTTTTATTTACAGAACTATGATAAAATCATTACTTACGTGCCCACAAGCTGTTAACTATTGCCCACAGGAGAGAAAACTAGCGTGTTCGCGCGAACTGTACATTTTTCTCCCCTGTGGGCAATAGTTAACAGCTTGTGGGCATGTAAGTAATGATTTTATCATAGTTCTGTAAATAAAAGGAGGACCTTTTTACGTGGGTTAGGGTTAAATAAGAAAATTAACCTTTATAGCCCTTAACTTTGTGTATGTCCACAGGAAAGAACGTAACACAGTGATCTGTTTGACCCACCTATACATTTGATGTGCCCCTCCCCCGCAAAAAACGGCAGACTATTTTGTACCGAAAATTTTAGACATGGCGTCTCCGTTGGTTATATCCTCCAAGGTTATAAGTATTATACACGATGATAACTATTTATTATTATTTCAGACCTCCCTAAAGTCAAACCCTTTCGAACTTGGCCGTTTTATTTTAATTTTACAAGCAAATTACAAGCTGCCACATGCATGCTCCAGGCAGATGCAAGATAGCACGACAATTAAATATCAATTATGTTGCTTCGCGGCGGCCGATGAGAGATTTGACATTTCAGATCGAGATAGTTTGCATAATTCATACAGATGTAGTGCATAATTGTTTTCCATCATAGAGGTAGGTACAATAATATAGAGATGACACGGGGGAGGGGCCAAACGAGCTCATTCCACCGTCCCCATTCTACCATCGGACTTTTAGACGCACGGCCGGTTTCCATCCTTACTTGGTAGATATTCCGCCAATTCGCACTAAGCGCTTTGCTTCTACTTTCCTTATGCACACTGCCAAGGAATGGAATTCCTTGCCGGCGTCTATATTTCCGTGCTCTTATAACCCGGCAACCTTCAAATCAAGAGTGAACAGGCACCTTCTGGGCGAGCTCGCTCCATCGTAGGCCACGTCTACGCCTCGGCTAGTCTGTGGCCATGAGTAAACCCATGCATAATAAAAAAAAAAAAAAACGACCGAACGAGATGCACTTATGGAAATTTCAGTAGGAGTAGCAGGGAAAGCGGTATTATTGCTTGTCCTTGTCACAGTCTCACTTTTTGTTTGTTCCCCACCAAAAATTTAGTATGGTTTATGGTGGGCAACAAATAACCCGACCGAATTACGTAGATTGTTTTTGGTATGTTGTCAGGAATGTTAAAACGTGTTTTTAATATTGTCCCTTTTGCGTATGTTTTGTCCATCACGGAGGCACGCGTATAGCTCGTCTATGTAATACAAGGTCTATGTTTTCCATCGTATTTATCTTGGAAATATTCGTATTTGTCATGCTACAACCTCTGTACTTTTTGTAGCGAGACTGACTGAAATAGCAAGATACATTCGTGCGTTTCCGATGCGATGGAAATTAATTATGCACTACTCGTACTTATGTACGTATCTACATAATTATGTATAATTAATGTTTATTATTAATTAAATATGTACCTACAGCAAACTTTTCACTAAGTATTTCTTATTATCACTAGGTACACCTTTTAAAAGAAAGTCCCCCTCCGCGTCTGTCTGTTTGTGTGTTTGCTCGCGATAAACTCAAAAACTATTGAACGGATTTTCATGCGGTTTTCAACTATCAATAGAGTGATTCTTGAGAAAGGTTTAGGTGTATAATTTGTTAAGGTATTTTGTGACCCGTGCAAAGCCGGGGCGGGTCGCTAGTTATAGAATAAGTGCGAAAGTAACTTTGTCTGTCTGTCTACGTGTGCTCCGACAAAAAAGTTATTTACAGTTTTTTTAATTTTTTGTTGGCCATTTAGGAGTCCTTATTAAATTACATATAATATTTCAATAACGGCTCGACTGTTAAGGTGACAGTCCATTTTCAACGACAGCTGCACTACTGTTCATTTTACTATGGAAATTGACAATGACAGCGACGCGTTCAGTACCGATAGTGCAGCTGCGGTTAGAAATGGAATGTTACCATTAAAGTGACATTCCATTTCCAACTGCAGCTGCAATACTGTTCATTTTACTATGGAAACGCGTCGCTGTCATTGCCAATTTCCATAGTAAAATGAACAGTATTGCAGCTGCAGTTGGAAATGGAATGTCACTCTTATGGTCACTATAACCAGACAGCTGACAGACAGGGTGACTTTATGTACCTACTGTCAGATCATAACCGGCCACATCACGAGCTGTTATTAAAACGTCTTGAATAAGCCCCCGGCGATCTTATTCTACGTAATATTCGTAACAACATAAATAAATTCTAGTCAACTGGAAATAAACGCAATTGGTTTAATAACAAATCTTGAGTCCATCTGAACGTCAAAGTGAATTATTGGTCACGATAACAATCTTCATAAATAAAGGCTCAGTTCCCATAATATGTGTACATAATACGACGTATGTCGAAGTAACAAGGCTGAAAATATTTCATATATACATTTATGTTATTGGAATGTGTTTTGCAGGTGTCTGATAATTAGTAACTTGTTAGACTCCCTGTAGTAATAGATGAATTAAAATTAATGAGATCATTTTCAGAGCAGCGAGGCACTGTAAAGGTTTAAAAAAAAACAACGGAGTGCCGACAGAAGTGCAACCAGTTGTTTTTTTTATTCCAGACTGTCTACTTATTATTTCTGGTCTAGAATGCTGGTAAGTGATGACAGGGTCACATAGATAAGGCGTACAGCTTAAAGTCAGTTATCAGTGTAAACCTTGGTCCCAACGTATCAGACGGAATGCGACTACTCTACTAAACTTTTTCGAGAAATAACCCCAATGACCATGAGTACATTTTGTTGTACATGCAATTATACTCCTTATTTACAACATATTATCGAAGATAATGGCTTAAATATTCACATGGACTTAGAGCCTTTTGGTTTTATTTTGCAGAATTGATATTCAGTCTCAGATCGATGTTTAAGCAAAAACTTGCTTTGCGGTTTCATAAATATTTAACAATTCAATCACATTACGTGTGTTTTGCGACAGAGATAGTGTTGTGACATTGTCAGTAAACTTTAAACATATTGTCATAAACAATAATGCTCTTTTTGAACCAGGTGTATATGTACAAAGCAATTGATTCTAATGTTTTATTCATATTTTTTGGAAAAATATTAATCAGACCAAAATACAAGTAATTTAGCCTAAAAGAGTAATTCAGTTAGATTTAAATCTGCCAAAGATATTTAAAAGGTTAGCTGGAAGAGATCCCTTTTAGGGATAAGTTCGACTTTGTGCATAACATTTTTATTTTTGTTTTGTTTTTGTCCGTTTTATGTAAACCTGTTTATGTGCAATATAGTGACATATATACATATTTTTACGAAGACTTTATTTAATTTTATTATACAGTGGTTTTCAAAATTAAATAGGCTTGTATTAAATGCGTTTATCGCGCAAACTTTTCACTTTTAAATACATACTCTTTTTCTAATGGTTTTGGCTTTTATAATTATAATTATAAAAACAAAGAAACTTATACATTTGCTTCACGCGCAACTTTATTTTATTTATAAACTTCTTAAAAGCTCTTTTCGATGGAAAATTGCATTGAATATTGGCAAGTTTGGCAATAAAATATTGCCATAGTTGCCAATATTGCCTGCAATTTTCCACCCAATATGCGTGCATCACTAGGGAATCGAATCAACAACTCTCAGGAATGCCACTTGTACTAATTGACGATAGTCTGAGAAAAACTTAATGCGGCGATGGGTTTATTAAACGATGGTGTAGGTATTACTTTATTAGCTATGTGAAAGTGTTTTTGCACTCATCAGTACTGATACATATCTAATTGTGATTGGCTGAAAAAAAATACATAGAATGTCGTTTTGAAATGAGAGCTTAACAGCTCGGCCACGACATCGAGCGACTTGCGACGGCGGCAGCGATAACCATAGGTTGGAGCGAAAGGTCCGACCGCTGTGTCACGCTACCTATGGTTATCGCTGCCGCCGTCGCAAGTCGCTCGATGTCGTGGCCGAGCCGTAACATCGATTGTACAGTCACCTGCAATATGTTATACAACGAAGGCCGCAAAAATATCTGACACGATCTTATTTGTAGAGTCATAAGAGCATGTCACATATTTTTGCGGCCTTCGAAGGCTAACATAAAAATGCAGATGACTGGTACAGGTCATGCTTAACTAAAAAGTCACAATAATACTCGTATGAAGATACGCCTTTACAACCATGCGACAAAAAGACGTAAAGTCCTTGCGTTTCATATAAAATTGAGTCATTTTAGCTCAAAACACTGCTGAAAAGGTTCTAAGCGCACAAATTTTCACAAAGTCATACGTCTTTTTTATCTTAGCATGTGAAAACGAAGGCATCATTCGGCTCATTTATTAGTGCGATTTTTCCGGTGCCCACCGCCGTCCAATCAAAAGGCTCTATCACCTCATGTATTATATGGAGATACGTCATTTCACGTAGTGTTCTTACTCACTGGCCCAGTAATCCAGTTCAGCTGTCCGTTAATTTGCCCGGATCCCGGACAAAGGCTGCCCGGATTAAAGGCTGAAGGACTCAGGTTTTACGGAAGGTATTGGTATTTTTCCGGAGTTGAAGAGAGATTTTGCTAGTTGGCAGGCCGGTTTTGAGATGTGGATTTTTGAAGCATTCGTATTAGAGATGCCCCGAATAGTGAATTTGGCCGAATACCGAATACCGAATATTCGGCAAGAAATGCGAACATTTTGAGTCACAATTATTATGAAAACTGTTAGCCAACAAATCACAACGTTTGCTAACATATATTTTTATGTTGAACAGAATCAATTAATGTAGTTAGAGTCAATCAAATCAGACCCATGACAAAAAAATATATTCTGTAATCAACAAATGCTCAAAAACGTGCCATGATATTTAACTAACTTTCCAAGAAAACATTATATACCTACAAAATTTTTAGGATTAAGTTTAGACAATAAGTTGACGTGGAAAAATCAAATTGAAATTGTATGTAATAAGCTCAGCAGATTTTCTTATGCATTTTATAATCTAAGTAAAAGAGTTAACGAGTCTGCTTTACTAACTGCCTACCATGCATATGTAATATCTACACTAAGATATGGCGTCATGTTCTGGGGAAATTCCACTGATCGAGAGGCTGCTTTTAAGGCGCAAAAAAAATGCTTAAGATCTGTTTGTAGATTACCATTACTGGAAACCTGTAAACCACACTTCATTAGGTTCAATATACTAACCCTGCCATGTCTTTACATTTTTGAAACTGCGGTTTACGTTAAGAACAACATGCATCAATTTTCAATGTTTAAAAGTGCTCGCAGATGTGACATCCAATCCGTGAACTCGGCTTTGCTTGCTAAAAGTATTTTTGGGATGGCACCTAAAATATACAATAAGTTGCCAAGACATATTATTACAATAGATAATTGAATTGAATTTAAGAAATGCCTGTATGGATTGTTGGTACAAAAAGCATACTACTCGATAATGGAATATTTACTGGACACATTTTAATTTTAAGTATACTCTTATTTTGCTTGACATTTAACATAATTATTATTTTCGCTTGACATCATATTATAATTCGTGCATGCTCCATCTCTTCCGATTTTATATTTGTATGCCAAATGGCAAAACATAGTGTAACATAAATTATTGTATAACATCTTTATTTGACCCATGTTTACAAATAAATAAATTTAGATTTTGATTTTGATTTGTTTTTATTTGTGTAATTTTTCATTTTAGGTAGGTGCAACAGGTATTCGGCAAAGTGGCCGAATAGGCCGAATACCGAATAGTTGCCGAATATTCGTGGCATCCCTAATTCGTATTGACCTGTTAAGAATTTTTCAAATGCAATGATTTTTGGCTATGTTACGGCGATGCCCGTTTGATGAAACTAAGATACTATCTTAGTTTATATAAGATAAGTAATAATGTTTTGTTTTTATTTAGTCTAACTATTTCTCTCCTTTATGAAAATATCTTACCTTAGAACTGCGTCATTCAAATAATAGTCAGGCCTCAAGAAATATATTCAAGTTAATTTTGACCACAGAATAAACGATTTTTCATTATTTACTAGGTGCACGACTGGCACTGTCCTCATTTTGTACGTTAAATTTTATGAAGTAAAATTAGTTCCAGCGGTTGCCGCTAGCATTAATGTGGGACATTACTCGTACATAAGATTACCTACGTGTTTGTGACAATCAGCGCCACTTTTCCCTCCACCGACTTCGCTCCTTGCCAATAGTTTGGTGGTTTTCCTGCAAGAATATGCGCCACTGGGACATTTAGTTTTTCATGCGTTTACGCATTGATTTATTTTTTGTCTCAAAATACTGTAAGTCACTATAGACATAAATCGCAAGCGGGGAAGAGGAAAACCCAGACGCAGCTTTTTGGAGCAAGTGAAAGAAAAAGTAGGGGTCGTGTCGTATCAAAAAGTCAAAGAGCTGGCGCAAGATAGGGAAAGCTGGAATATACTCCACCGACAAGAGAATAACTCTTAAGTTAAAGATGATGACTATAGACATAAATATTTTGTTTTATTATTAAAATAACTGCACTAGATTTTAATTAAGCTACTAACTACCGGTTTTCAATCAAAATAAACGAAGTCTAACAATCTCGAAGCTCATCAAACTGACTTATCTATGAAATTAATCTATAAACAACGGATTGAAATGTCATGGTCACTATTAAATGTAATATGGGAGATGCCCCTGCAAGATAAACGAGAATTGAAAGTTAAATTGTTTGAAAATATTGATTAGGTAGATGGATTGATTTACGAAATTAGAAAATGGAAAGTTGAACGAAATTATTGGTGTTATTAGTTAATTTTTACAATAGATTTTAAATAATAAAGTGAGCCGTGACATAATTTCGGGAACTCGCTAGAAACATGCGTCTTAAGTTTCTTTTAGCTCATCATTTTCTAGATGAACCTAATTACCTAAATATGGGAAATTTAGTTAGGCTAGGTAATTGACTCCACAGTTAAAACTACTATTTAGTTTAATGGCAGTATTCAGCACTCCAAATTTATAATTTTACTTGTTTATTTTCTTTATTATAACTAAATATATGAATTAAATAAATAATAATTTCATATTATGCGTCTACGCATTGACGAGGTAGCTAGCGCCATCGCGTGGAGAATGTGCGACCTATGTTAACTCCTCCACCGCTGCATAGATGTCGCTAGGTGTTACAGCTAACAAACTAAGAAGCTTTTATAAAGTTTGCCGATTTACGATATTCGCAACTTGAAAACTGCAAGCATCTTGTTGAATAAAAACTGTTTCCTCATTTGTTTATCCTTTGGTGACACTGTTTATTTTTGTTTTGTTTCGGTTTGTTTTCTTAATAATGTATTTTAGTCTTAGATGTAGGTAACACTGTAATAGTCTAAAATGTATCTAAACGTTTAGGTGTTACACTGTAAGTTTATATTGAAATTAATAAATGAAATGAAAAACTTTGACACAATTTTTGCTATTCTTGTTTTTATTCAACAACGGCAACGTTTGTAAATATGAATAAATAATACAATACAATACCCTTATCTAACACATACGAAAATGAATAATACATAATTTGGTTTGTATTTTGTCAAACAAAATCGTGAAATAGGAACTATTTTAAAGCGTGTAAGCATGGTACCAAAAATAAACCTTACTATCCATAAAAATCGCATAGTCTTGAATTCATATAAATTCCATGAATATCTATAAAAGTAGGAATAACCATCTTGCATTGCATCAAAAGTCCTACAAAGCTGTGAAATTGAGAACGACGTATGTGTTTTTTAACTGTATAATCAGTTACGTCGTTTTAATAAGTTCCGGTTGTATTCTGGACTGACAAGCAAAAAATAAAGACTGTACAAGATAAATAAACAAAATATTATGCGCCAAGCTTACTCAAAATACCCATTCACACAATGAGTTCAATAAACATTGTGTAAAACATCCTAATGGATGTTAGTAATCTAAGGGGCAAATATTTTTTCTTTTTATAATTAGGTTTATATTTTATAGGTAAGTTTCTTTTAATAAATTAAATATTTTCCCTTATCACAATTTGTTTTTTCCGGATTTGATTCCAGAACCAAAATAGTCCCTATACAAAATACGTTTGGAAAAGTCTATATATGTACAGTAGAATCCGGTTAGTACGACTTCGCATATAACAACCAACCGCTTATAGCGACGTAAATATATGCCCTTGTTTGGTTTTAGTACAAGCTACTATGAAAATACAACCGTCTATAACGACTCCGCTTATAACGACCGATCGCTTTTAACGACGGAAATTGACACAAAATCCGTCCATCAAGTCCGGTTACAACGACGAGCGACGTAGTTTTTACAAATAAATTGTTGGTAACAAGCTTACTCCGTCCCGCGCACCCAGCTCCCCTCCCCCCTTTTGCCTATACGGAGCAAGATGAAATAGTCATGTGACTTTTCGTAAACTTGCAAACTAAATAAAACCAACTCCCATTTTTCAATTAAACTTAAACTTCACATACATAATTATGTAAGTTGTGTAACAATGCAATATTTTGGTAGGCACCTTCGAGCTGATCTGATGATGGACACAGGGTGGCCATAGGAACTGTGTGATAAAACAACGTCATCTTGATTAGATCCCCATGAATTACGACTTTTTATTTTACGGAATTCGAGTAATTTGCGGATGACGAGTGAGTACACGTACCTTGAAAAGTGGCTTCTTCTAACTATGACACACAAGTCTCTCCATTTTGACAAGGTGTCGTAATACTAACGTAAAAAAATATTTTAAAAGAAATGTTTTCTTTTTTCTTTGATTGTCGCATAAGTATTAATAAATACAAAATGATGTAATTATTCTGCTTAAAAAAATATATTAAAATTGGCAGTTCGTTTTGTACGACGTCCGGTTAGTACGACGTAAATCCGCGGTCCCTTGGGCGTCGTTATAACCGGACTCTACTGTATATGGTTCCCCACGACTATTCGTCATGAGATTTTGACCAGCAGGCCAATTCGAACGAACACCGACATCAAAGTCCTAGACCACATAGGCTTACTTTACGATCAGGTGAGATTCATGGTCAAATGTTTTCCTTTACCCAATAAAAAAACCGACCAAGTGCAATTCGGACTTGCTCACGAGGGGTTCCGTACCATTACGCAAAAAACGGCAAAAAGAACACTATTGTTGTATGGGGGCCCCACTTAGTATTTGTTGTTACAGCGGCAACAGAAATACATCATCTGTAAAAATTTCAACTGTAACCGTAGACAGACGGAGAGTGGAGTCTTAATAGTAATATGGCCCCTATTTTTATACCCTTTGGGTACGGGCCCTAAAAAGAACGCTTTTGCCCCAGCGTGTGAATACAGTCTACATTATTAACTGGTCTCCGTAAAGTATGAAGCCGCAAAGCTGGGCCTCATAATGGATAATAAATCAGCGTTTACTGTTCGGCATTCGCTTACTGACTGGTTGCGATATTGCTGTGACTCAACAGAGATGCTATTCGACTGACGCGCAACATTGATAGCAATATTCCAAAAGTACTGGTAGTTTTTTAGGGTTTCGTACCCAAAGGGTAAAAAGGGGACCCTATTATTAAGACAACACTGTCCGTCTGTCTGTCACCAGGCTGTATCTCATGAACCGTGATAGCTAGACAGTTGAAATTTTCACAGATGATATATTTCTGTTGCCGCTATAACAACAAATACTAAAAAATACGGAACCCTCGGTGAGCGAGTCTGACTGTCACTTGTCCGGTTTTTTATAATATAGGAGGCAGACAAATCGCCTGAAGGTAAGCGATTACCATCACCCACGGACACCTGCAACAACAAGGGAATGCAAATGCGTTGCTGGGCTTAAGTTTGGAATCCACACGCCTTACCTTGTTAGTTACTACCAGCTCTTAGGTATTTACTTCTAAACTACCGTAATCTACTTAGACAAACACGGTTTATGTAACACTCGATCACAATTCGAGTCCTGCTTAGCAATGCACGCACGAGAACTTTCCAAAGTTGCGAAACTTTCCACGTGAGAATTTCTCGGTAACTTCTGAGAATGTTCTCGAGAACGAGAATTTATTTATTTATCGTAGTTTATACCATGAATGTTCACGATAGTTTAGGTGTAGTCCTTACCCCCAGAAAATTCCGACTTTTGGTCGTCCGCTTCCGGTCAGAAAAATGTATGACGGCCCGGCCAAACGGTCAGACTTAGGTAGGGGGTGCTCGACCAAATGTCGTAGAGGGACCCTGGCAGTTTTTGACGCCGCCATTTTTTTTCAATATGGCCGACTTTTTTTTTTAACTTTTTTAATTTTGTCCTGGCGCGCTGAAATTTTGGTCACGGAATCTCGGGGTCCCCTAGATACCTATGAAAAATTTTTTTTTGGAAAAATGCTACTAATCCGGGAAAACTGGCCACTTTTATTTTGTATGGCAACTTTTAAACGGTGCGTGATAGGTGGGGGGTGCTCGACCAAATATCATAGAGGGCCCCAAGACAAAACAAACTGCATTAAAAAAAAATCAAAATGGCCGTCTTTATTTTTAAATTTTTTCAAGTTGGTCCGAGCGCTCTGAGATTTGGCATGGCGGGAGATAGAGGCCTCTAGATTCTAATGAAAAAAAAAATTTTTTTTGGAAAAAATTGTCGAAAGTCGAAATGTTCTCTGAAATACAGTGAGAATTTAAGCAATTTATTGGTAAACTTATCACATCAACAAAATAGCTAACTGTAATAGACAATAATATATGCATAATAACATTTAGTTTTAAGTTATGCCTATTTAAACTTTATTTCAAGTATATTCTCTTGTTTAAACAATAATTTCCATGTTGCAGGAATGTTCTGAGAACATTCTCGAGAATCTTTCCGCTTTTTGGGAATGTTCTGCAATTTGTATATTGCTAGTCCTGCTACAACGCTCCAGCTCCGCGGGGACGCGTGTGTTATGAATCCACTGCCGGTTACAACGCTGCACTTTTATTGAATTTAACATGTATGTTAGAGACGATGTGATTCCGCTTGGGATTTTCAGTTTTACCGTTCATTTTGAGAAGATAAATGATGGCGATCAAATATAACTTTATTAAGGTTCAAACTTATTAAATCTGATCTTAAATTACATTTCATGTAGAAGCAATATTTAAAAAATCTCGTGCAAGGATGGACTATCATGTGGCATCCTGAAAGAAGACACCAAAATTAATAATAATGTGTATATATCTATATATTTTCCTCATCGTCTTCCTCGCGTTGCCTCGGCTTTTTGCCACGGCCCATGGGAGTCTTCCAAGGAGTATTCCGAAGAATAAGCGTAGGCACTAGATTTATGAGTTTTATGAAAGCGACTGCCATCTGACCTTCTAACGCAGAAGTGAAAATTAGGATTGATCCGATCCTCACGATGTTTTTCACCGAAAAGCGACGCGTTTTGTTGAAAATGTTGGACCAGCCAAGACCCAGAGAGGGAACCATTACCCTTCTCCCTTAAATGCCGGCACAACTGACAGCCTAATTACCGCAGGGTTCAGCAGTCTCCACAGCGACCGGTATTTTATGAAAAGTTACAAACTTTAAAAACTTGACTGTAAGCGGCGGACAACAATATTGTCAAATAATCGAGACAGGAATGTTTCTTTCATCAATTAAGAGCAGTGGCCAGTAACCGGACACAGGCCTGTCTTTATTACTCCACGTTTGGTCCAGTGCCAATCTGATACGTAGCTTAGTTTGCCAATATAGCCTAACATACCTTTTACTGCTAAATGAAGCTTAAAGGTAACGTTAGGACTCAAACTGCACCATAACTGCTACAGTATCGCAGCGCGACAATTACTGCCACAAATGTCAAAACTCAGGCAGCAACATCGAGTTTGATGTTTGCGGCAGTAATACAGTCGGCAGTGATGTCGCGCTGCAAAATACTGCTGTCGACCGCATAGCTGGCGTATTATGGATGGCTTTATCAATTTCTACCCACGTGATAAAATAAGTGTCACTTTTTAACACCGCGGTGTAGAAAGTGACGGACACCGTTTTATCACACTGTCACGTAGACAAGAACGACCATCAAATCCGTACAGGACACGTTCTAAAGGTTAATGAGCCGTTTATATTAAATCTTACGTTTCCTGTTTTGAACGGTACCTTTACTATTTTTGACACAAAATAAATTGAAACAGCTGATCTCAAATTATCTCCTGATCGATAGATAATAGCTTAGCCAACTTAATCAGAGTAAGCTAGGTCTGCGGAGATTTGAAGTGAAAATGTGTGTAAGTGCGTCGCACTTCACGTTAGAAAATTATTTGAATCGGAAATCTGCCCCTGGACACTGTGTAATATTGAGAAATGTGTGGAGAGTGTATTGTATAGTACAAAAATACATATTCTCAATGCACATTACTAATCTTCTTCTTCTTCTTCTTTTATCGCGACCTTTTCCCATCTACTTGGGGTCGGCCCTCCTTATCCTTCTCTTCCACTGTGCTCGGTCTTGAGCTGTGCTGGCGTCCAATCCTAATTGTTTTAGGTCTTTCTCGACCGTCGTAAGCCAAGTGGCGGGTGGCCTTCCACGTCCTCGTTTCGTCGTTGGCAAATCTTGGGCTAGCCTTACTATATGGTCCTCTGACAGAACAGAACAAACCTAGGCAACGTACGAGACAAGCTACAAAGACTCCAGAGGCTCGCATGCGCGGCCACCACTGGCTGCACGAGGTCCACTCCGACTGCAGCCATGGAGGTCATGCTAAACCTTTCACCGCTGCACCTACACATACAACAAGAGGCCAGTCTCTCAGCGGTAAGGTTACGAACCCTCAATATATGGTCTAACACCACAGGAGCTCTTCACACAGCATGCCTGGAAAAAGTATACAGCGAATTTCCAGTGCTCATGGCGGGCACGGATCGAATTCACAAACAAGCCATCTTTGACAAAAGGTACAAAATACAATTATTTGAGGACGACAACTACGAAGGACTCAATCCCCGGGAGCTGAGAATCTTCACTGATGGGTCCAAAACAGACAGCGGATCAGGCTCTGGAACCTTTTCAGAAGACCTGAACATGTCAATCACCACTCCGCTAGGAGCCCATAACTCGGTATTCCAGGCTGAGTGCATGGGCATCATTAACGCGGCGGCTGCCATCACTGCAAGGAAGGTAGTAGGATCCTCCATCCGCATACTCTCCGACAGCAGAGCAGTCTTAATGGCCCTAAAAAGCCATATAGTCACATCCAAACTTATACACGAATGCCACGAACGACTAATGGAGGTATGTCAGAACAATAAGATCACCTTACAATGGATCAAAGGACACAGTGGATCCCGAGGTAACGACGCCGCGGACGAGCTCGCCAGACAAGGATCGGGTGCGGGGGCGATAGGCCCGGAACCGATCCTCCCGATACCGTTTAGTAAGGTACGCTCAATGCTGCTGGCACGTACAGGGAAACTACACACAGAACACTGGCTAAACCAAACTGGATGCAGACAGGCCAAGCAGGCCATGCCTAGCATGAACGGTAAGCTCACAAGGGCGCTCCTTCAACTAGGAAAGGTTCGACTGAGTATGGTAACCAGTGTCATAACAGGTCATGGACTTTTTAACAAACATCTTTTTATAACAGGTGTCACAGACAGTCCCCTATGCCGTGGATGCATGGAGGAAGAAGAAACAGCCTCTCACGTGGTGTTGGAATGCAGCGGATTGGCCCCATACAGGGCAAAACATCTCGGATCCCCGAGTGACCTCCCCGAGGTCCTACTCAACATCAAAGGTTTGATAGGATTCCTCGAGGAGCTGGGCTGGCAAGACTAGCCCACCCCCTATCACGCAAAATAGGCGCAAGACGTCGAGTTGCGGAAAATCGCCCGAGCTACAATACAATACAATGGTCCTCTGGCCGTCTTTGGATATGCCCGTACCAGCGGAGGCGGTACCTTACTAATCTTGATACGGGTCCATATTGGGTTGCATACAAGTTTAGGACATATCTTTGATGCGCATATCAACTTGTGTCATAATCATCATTGCGCATACAAATGAAAAGTCATATTATATTGTGTCATACATTTTTAGCCATAATATTTGATGACATACTCAGCAGTTGTCATATATTTTTTGTGCATAGGTATAGGTTTTGATTATAATTAATCAAATGTCATACCAGCTAAAAGCATATTTATCGATACTTCTAATGTTTTTACGTATAACGTTTTGTAGCATCATAATTTTCAACCATAATGGTTTACATACATAATTTAAGAAACTAATTTTAGCCTCTCAGCAACTCCTCGAAAAAAACCTTTTTCCCTAATCTTCGTACAAACACTTAATTCGACGGAGCCCCGCTCACGCGGGGCTCCTATTTCTGCGTAGTTTGCCCTTCGGGCATCTAAAGAAACCTAACGAACCTAACCTACCTATTATGATTAGTTTCTTTTATAAAACCGTTTTTCCTACTGGAGGGGCTCCTCTCCTTCGATCTCCTCTTTTATACGGTTTTTGTGTGGTATTATGACCACTAAATATATGACTTAATTTTTTATGTCTATATTAATACTATGCACTGCAATACTTCGAACGAAAAACAATTATCGATATCAAGCGGATGACTTAAAATTGTATGAGAATTAAATTAATGACTATAAAAATTATGACACAACTCATTTATGACAAAAACCCAGTTATGCTCAGGAATAATTCTGACTAAAGATTTTTATGACTTACAATTTTATGCATAAAGTGTTATGACAATTAAAAATATGACAAAAGTTGTTATGCGACCAAAGGGAGTCTCTCTTGATACATTAAAAACGTACTAAACACACACTTTTTTAATATTACACTGCCAATTTTCTTCTTGACTGTATTTAAATGGGCCTTAAAAAGAACAAAGAACATTAACTGAACAAGCTTCATAAAGTTATGTCAAATTAATTAAAGGCCATTTTTGTCATAAAGTATAAACAATCAACTTAAATATAGGTAACAAAAGATAATTGTTAAGTTGAACGTAAGTCGTACGGTCAATCGTTAAGATTCAGCGTATACTCGTAAACCATATAATGATAGTCCGAAAAACAGTTGATCATGTCATCTCTTTCTGTTACTGCTATTAAGTAATGAGTGAGAAGAAGAGAACGAATACAGATAACCTTTAATCTTTAATATTTTCAATATCCTTGGTTTTCAATTCAAAGTGAATCTACCATTATACAAAATGATTTCCCATTGCATCCGAAGTGGCGGTAAACGTTTATGCACTTTCAATAAATGACGAAGACTTAAACCTTATGTGGAGGGAATAAAGTTCAAAATTCAACTTTAAGTTTGCTAGACTAGGCCTGCTCTGGATGTGCCTTTAAAGTTTATTATCACCGTATACAAACAAGTATATTAAACTGTATAATATGTATACTACTAAGGTTTATGCACACATGATATAACTTTTGTGCAAATGGGACAACTTCTGGCTTAATCAATGTATAATGACCTATATACCTACTAGTATATAGGTCATTTATACATTTTTGACATGCTGTAAATATATAGGTACCTACGTATCTTGGTATTAGAGCCTTTGTACTGGTAGTTGAATACTTGAAGAACATAATATAAACAACCAAAAAAGTCTTTAGTAGTGATCTAAAATAAAACAAAAGCTTCTCTAGATCCTAGAGAAATCTAAATAAATTAAATTCGAATGGATAAAAAGCATAAGCAACATAATTTGAGACGAATGCCGTTTTATTTAAGACTTAGCAAAGCTGCAACAATATGAGATCCGAGAGGCCAAATAAATATATCATTCGCCTCCAGACAATCTACCAGCAATCCAGTTCCTTAGTGTAATTCTCTATTCCTGCCCGGTCTTTTGTATCTTACTTACCTTGAAGTCAAAAGGTCGTATGTTACTATAATGTTATATGATGATACGCCGTTTTAACTTGGTATAGTTGTGTAGGTGTTATGCCTCCATAAACTAGGATTGTCTATAAACTGCGCAATGCTATGTAAATCTCAGTGGCCATGCATTTCGCATCAGTTTTACTCGACGACGACATCCTACCCTTTCTTACTTGTCTCATAACCTTTAAGTCGAAACGAGTTGGAAAATGTAGAAAGTGTAAGTTGGTTTGTAGAAGACTTGTAGATTTAATACGGGAGGATATTATGTAGAGCTCAAGTAAGACGTTTAGATTTGTGCACCCAGATTGTATGAATCGAGAATTGTGTTGTAAAGTGCTGTGGATAGTCTGTTGTGTGTGTAGAATGAATTATTGAGACCACACACACAGTCAAAAGTGGCGGCGAGTCAAACATATCCATAGGCAAGCCGGGGCTAATTTGGCTTACATATTTCCTTTACAACTCTGCTCAAACGTCCAAAAACAGGCAGGGTGGGAATCGGCATTTATGGACGCGCCGCCACTTGTAGATACCTACCTAGGTAGTTGAACAAAGTTTAGGTATTCGCTCCGCTTGCGTGATGTAAACTCCAGAGTTCCTAGCCAAGATGCCAATTGTTTGCGCCGTAGTAAACCAATCGGTAATGTCTCTCTCTATCATTCTTCTATATAAGTGCGAAGATAAATTGCTCCACATATTAATCTAATGTTCAACAGTTTCCAAATCAAATGCACTATTTAACCTATTCAGCTGTATAATTCCAATTTCGTCCCCAATATTCGCATTAATTCCAAATTCACGACAAAGCGCGTCACTTATATCAGTAATCGTCCTCTAATACGCACGCAGTAACGCCTGAATTTTCCCGCCACATATACAAAAGGATATAAAAATATAAATATATATTATATTGATGTCATGTCAAACAATTAACACAATAAAATTGTACGTCTGTGATTGCCTATCCATAAAAACCCAATCCAATAATTTTCTAACCCACTGCACTATTGCCAATTCCAATTTCATCTCCAATATTCGCATTAATTCCAAATTCACGACAAAGCGCGTCACTTCTATCAGTAATCGTCCGCTAATACTCGCGCATTAACGCCTGAATTTTCCCGCCATTCGGCGAGTGGTGATTAGTAGTTAGCGGTTGAGTCTCTATTAATTTGTCGCCAATTATCTGGAGTGTGTTCGTAATTGCGTTGCGGTGATGCCACGTGACGGGCGGATATTTTGATTTCAAGCGTAATGTATGTATTGATGTGGGAATATTTCAGTTTAAATAATATCAGCTGAAATAATTCGACTATTGGAAATGGACAAACGGCCTGATTGAAAGTTTAAGATAGGTCAGAAAATTGTTAAAGATACAATATGGATCGGATATGTCAGTCTAAAGAAACATCACTTTTGACACTGACATATCTCATCAATGTCGTATCTTTAGCAAATTTTTGACGTATCTTAAAGTTCGAATCAGGCCGAGAGGCTTCTTTCGTGCGGTCGGGAGCCCTGCGTTACGTTTTCTGGTATTTTGAAAATTATGAGATGGCCTGAAATTTTGCCCGTATCTCCTTTTCTGACATTATACAGTGGAACCTGGATAATTGCAATCTCAAGGGACCGGCCAGTTTTTGTCAACTAACCAGGTTTTTCATTTAAGCAGGTCGTGTCAATTAACGAGGTTCAAAAAATCGTTGTGTCAATTATAGAGGTTTTCATTAATAGAGGTTGCGTTCTGACAAATTTCTTTTATGGAGGTGCAAATAACCATTTAAAGTAGATTTACACGCTTACGTTCTGGGTTTATGGTCTATATATTATTGCTTCTGTCTATACTTGCACTTTTACACTACATTAATTACCACTTTATTTTCGTATCATTTGGGTTTATAAATTCCCTTGAATTGTAGAAGAAAGTTTTATCAAAATGTAAAAATAAAAAGCATACTTTGTTTTTTATTGATCAAAACTATTTCACCTACTACAGGCTGTGATAAATACCCAATAAATAAATTGAATTCTGGATGGAGATATAAATAAAATGATCATTGCTATTAAAATATTGTTTCTGCTGTCTACAACAACATTATTTCAATTACAGAGGTAATAAGTAAGACTCGTTTCAATAATAGAGGTAAAAACAACAGCAAAAATAACGGATTTTTTTAGAACAGTGTCAATTATAGAGGTCTTAAGTTGTGGTGTGGTCAATTACAGAGGCAAAATTACGAAAAGCACTAAAATCTAGATTGCAATTATAGAGGCTCCAAAATTTCAATTATAGAGGCCTTTTGGTCTCAAGGGACCGGGACCGGACTTTTGGTTGCAATTATTGAGGTTTTTCATTTATCCAGGTGCCAATTAACCAGGTTTCACTGTATTGCTCGTTCTTGTATCATTGGTTATGCTTAGGGTGGCTTAGGAAACAAAAAAAAACCCATTTCAAATCCTGGTAAGGGCATTTATTTGTGTGTTCATCACAGATATTTGTTCCTGAGTTACGGAAGTTTTCTGTGTAAGTATTTAAATATGTTTCTTTTCTTTATCGTCCAGTACTCACACCATGAGCCTTACTGAGCTTACTGTGGGGCTAGGTCGATTTGTGTAATATTGTCCTATAACATTTATGTTATATTTATTCATTTCACTTACGTAACCTCTCTATATTTTCTTACAAATCTTAAAAAGGTGTTTACAAGTCTACATTGCTACTGTTCACTGACTACACTTGCACTGCACTTCCTACCTTTTGTAATGAAACACTTTCTTGACAACTTAATACTCATTTATTCCGAAACCAAATTTACTATAATATAGGGGCTGTGGAAAAATCTTAATAGCGCGAAGTAGCCGACAGAACAGCGACATCTACCATGAAATTGGGCAACTATAAAAACTAAACATTACTACATTCAACAGCTACTGTGTTAAAAATGATTTGTATCTTCTGTACAAATGATGTATTTCATTGTCTAACCGCCCATTTTCGTTCACTCTAAGATTAATTAGCTCTTTACAGCAAGTTTCCTTTGTCTTTCATCAAGTATCTAGTGGTTGACAGCGTTTTAATAGGTTTTAAAACAAGTATTTTATCAACATACTCTTTCCAAAGAATTTTTCCGAAAGCAGCTTTCTCTTTATAGCTAGCAAGTCCGTTTTATTATCAGGCGTAGACTTCCCGATCCTCAATGACTCTGCCATTTTGAATAATTTCAGAAAACTGAATCGAGAAAAAATACATGGAACAGGCATACAAAAATTTTACAAGAATCGTTTGCGAAATCCAACCTACTTATAGAGGAGAACATTCGGACATACGAAATCATTTTTTCCCATGCTGAAACGGAGTTCTTTTCTACCTCTCGGTCAATAAATACCTACATAAATACAATACACGTACATACAAGACACCCCCAGACCAACTTCGTCAAGGCTAATTAATCCACACGCCATCTTAAAATGATCTCCTGCCTCAGTATCCCAATTTAAAAGGCGAGGAAACGGGACATATGTAAGTCGCGTTAGTGCTATTATGGAACGTTAATTAACTCATTTATAATGTGTCATTTTCTTTGAGCTATTTTAATGGAGTCTTTTTTAACGACGTGATATAAATAATGGGGGTAAATGATCACTGGTTAGGGATTGCAATCCGGACTGGTTTTGAATCCGGCCGGATCCGGCCGGATTTTGGCCTCAATCCGGCGGATCCGGCCGGATCCGGCCGGATTGGTATTGCGGATAAAAAATTCATCAAGTCACGTATTTTATCATGTTTTTAGCGTTATATGCGAAGTTAAGGATATTTTTTAATGGATTAATAAAACGGGTGTCTTAACAGGAGACCTAGGCTCTCCGAAACATGTCGCGCGAGTGACTAAAAACAAGTGAGTCTAAACCTTAAATTATTCAATGTTAGTATATGTCTCACAACAGTTTAATTTGATGACGGCTGTTTTAAGTTTCAAAAATCAACGTTTTCATTACTTAACCACAAATAAAATCTTCTTTTTCTCTTAAAATATCTATAGCCCAACCCACATTTCCAACAAAAAGGTGCTCTCAATTCAACCATTTTACTTTTGGCAAACAAAATCAATAAACGTGTATACCTATACAAGTACATTTAGTAGCATAATAATAACAAAATAACATATAAATAATAATAATAAATAAATATTATAGGACATTTTTACATAAATTGACTAAGCCCCACGGTAAGCTCAAGAAAGCTTGTGTTGTTGGTACTCAGACAACGATATATAATATACAAATACTTAAAATTAAATACATAGAAAGCAACCATGACTCAGGAACAAATATCTGTGCTCATCACACAAATAATTGTCCTTACCGGGATTCGAAAACCTAGGATCGCGGCTCCACAGGCAGGATCACTACCCACTGGCTAGGTCAGACCGGTCGTCAAAAGTCAACATATATTTCTCTATTTAATTTTATAAATATTTATTCATTATATTTTAAATGCAGGTAACACTTATTATAAGTGGGCTAAAATGGTTTGTACAAAATAAAACGAAAGAACATGTACATTAAATTACAATGTAACAACACAATAAATTGAATATAAACCAATCCAGTACTTACGGTGCACGGAAATCTCACGACACATATTTCGTCGGCTAGAAGACTGGCGTCAACTAACAAACAAGTTGTTGTGTTGCTGTTTGCGAGCGAGAAAATTCGAATACTGGCGAGAACTTTTAAATTTTAGCAGTGTTTTAAGCTGTTATTTTATATTTTAGCGCTTTATTTCACTTTACCGGATCCGGGACCGGATCCGGTGAATTTTGCCGGATCCGGTATCATGAAAAATGTGCCGTATCCGGCCGGATTACCGGATCCGCCGGACCGGATTGCAATCCCTATCACTGGTTGATGATTTCTTGTTAGTGATGAAGTTATCCTGTTCTTAAAAAATAGATATTTATATCAAGCAGTTTTTACCCGCGTAATTCGTTTAATAGGTAACTGTACTGGACCCTCCTTAGTAGGTACTCTCTCAATTTTGCCCAAAGTTTTATTTTCTGAGGCAATAATTATAGTTTCCCCTCTGGATTGGAAGGTCAGATGGTAATCGCTTTCGTAAAAACTAGTGCCTACGCCAATTCTATGGCAATAAGCCGGGGCAAACGTTAGGAAGAAGAAGAATTATTCTAGAGATAAAAATAATCCTATTTTATAATCCAGGTTAATACAAGCATCTGTTATTTATGTATTATCTGTATGCCTAGGTATTTGATCCACTTCTGTTCCGAAGTCGAGTAAAAAAAACGTATTTAACCGATTTCAAGGTCAGGTAATTAAGGTCAAGTGGGCTCATAGTTATAACTGCGCTTACCAAATTAATGATAAAATCTTATAAATAGTTGCCAAAGGTAATAATCGAAATTACAATATTCATGTACACTTTTATTAACAAAATGAACAACGCAATATCCCCATATGCCATTTTTCGTATTTGATTAATACACAAATGAATAGTAAATAAGCCACTAGCCAATATGGATATTATAATAAATTCCTAAATTAGGGGAAATTGAAAGATTTAATAAATATCCCCCTGGGCGGCTACCGCGAAAACCGAAATTCGCAAATTGCGGGGATCTTTCTCTTTTACTCCAATAAAGGCGTAATTAGAGTGACAGAGAAAAATCCCCGCAATTGACGATTTTCGGTATTGGCGGTAGCCCTACTGATTTCAGAGATTTTGTCCAAAATCTTGGGCAGATTGGTGCAATTGGTAAGGGGGAGTGCAAAATCAATGCATCCCTTGATACGATGAGGGACTTTATTATTATATTTATTGCGGTTATTGCAATATAATTTGGGCTTTGGAAGGTGGGGAAAGTTTGATAGGTAAGTCAGAGGAGTGTAAAATTATTTGAAATTATATTTAACGAAAATACTTACAAATGAGTATCAGCGTATTTTACTCGAAAAATTAATAATTTGGCAAGAAAAATGTAAGTAGGTAATAATCAGGTGAACGGTGATCACGTGACGCTTTCTATAGAAAACTGAAGGTCGGACGCCCGTCCCGGGCCCGGCCCGTTGTAGGATGAGTCATCCTTAAAGCCTTTATAGCACGGGGAAACCCAAAAATTACTAATTGCCAATTGTCATGCATGATGACTTGATGACAAATATATCACCCCGCACTTTATCGAAAACTGTAGGCCTAGTACATGATTGGCGTGACAGTAGGTATCTCGCGGCGAGATAGACTACCCGTCCCTCTTTAATTATCGTATTATATAGTAGTCTATCTGGCCGCGAGATACTGTCGCGCCAATCATGTGCTAGGCCTACGGTTTTCTGTACAAGTTGACAGCCCTAAAAAATATGACGGACACTCGTTATCACGTGATAACGATAAAACCCCATGTGATAAACAAGGATGATATGCCTTCTGATATCACCGCATAGATCAATGCAAATGAACTAGCATATCAGGCTCGTTTATTAACACGCCGCGGGGTCCAAGTGCCAAATTGGCCTGTCTCCAAGTGGCTCTCGGATTTGGCAAGATGGCCGACTGCACCAGATGTCACGCTATCAACCTGGAGGGCTGCGTGCTCGTATTTTGGGTAGTTTTGAATGTATATTGGGGGATAGGGTTTGTATAATTTTATCAAAATGTAACCAAAAGTTATGTGCAGTGCCTCTTAGTAGTTGTGAGCCGTACTAAGCTGAAAGCCGATAGGAATGACTGAAATGAGCCCGGCTGTCAAGAAGTTCTGTTGATGCCCCGACATTACATGGATGGTATACAGTATGTGTCTGACCATGGGGCTTTAATTACAGGGCTTGATTTTACTCGCTAAACTGCGCTACTTTTACTATGGAACCAACTCTAAAATCGGGGAAAAATTTTTGGCTTTTCCATAGAAAACGTCGACATCTGATCAGCCAAAATGTATGAAAAAGTAAAAAAAAATCGGGATTTCGGGGTTGGTGCTATAATAAAAGTAGCTCAGTTTAGCGAGTAGAATCGATCCCTGGATTTAAAGCCCGATGGTCAGTAACACCCTGTATATTAGTATGAAAACCTCATCGCGCGTGTATAACACGCTCTTGGACAAATTTTCGACTTTGTTTTAATATAGAAAGCATTACGTGATCACCGATCACCCGTCATAGAAAGTGAAGTGTCGGACGGCTCGGCCCGTACCCGGACCGTTCTAACGTGAGGTTTTAATTGTCGCACTTAAATTGTTTACAATTTTTTTTTCAGATGCAGAAGTTACTTGCACAAAAATGTATCCAAAAAAATGATATGTATGTAATGTAAATAATGAAATAATGATATGTAAATAATGATACATGATAGATTACCCACATAACTTAATAGGCTACATAAATCTCAAAATCATCTACAACAATATGCCACAGTATGAGCCTAAGTGGTCTAAAAAGAAAACACTTTAGCACCAACCCCATAAATATTTACTTAAGTAACGTTCGCCATTTGATGTCGTAAAGAACATTACATAATCTGCATAAGAAGTTGAAATGGCCAAGGATGAAAGCCTCCCGTCTCGTCGGGAGTGTGAATTGCTTTTTATATACGCTAACATTGACTTAGGGTTGTATTCTGGATGATTTTTAAGGATTCGTGACACTGCTTATAACAGTGGTGCATGAAACATCAGTTGGACACTGAATCTGCTTTGTCTTCGATGCTTGTTGCAATGTACGTAAGCTCAGTTATCCCGAAATAGGAAAGCCGGAAGAAATGAATACTTAAGACGCCCCGCCGCTGATAGTTTATTTATTTATTTAAAAGTTTAATCTGGCAACAAGACCCATATTACAAATACCTTACAGACTAACATATTTATGTATTTTATAAAGGAACTTAAACACTATTTATGCGACAAAACGGCGTGGCTCCGTTGAATAGGCTGTTCTTGAATTAACCATGCACCTCCTAGCTTAACAGCCGTTAAAGTGCATTGCAAAATTAATTCAATTGCTTTACCATATTCTAGTTAATTGATATTGACCAGATCGCAGGGTCATCCTCTCTAGAACCTCTCTGTCTAGTCGATTCTATAAGCTATCTGCCCAGCTCGCTTTTTATCTACATCTGGGTAACTCTCTGAGCTATATCAACGTTCTATATCGTTTTGTTAATATCAACATTACTAACATCAGTCAGTCACAATAATAGCCATGATCTAAAATAGCTATGTCACAAGCAGATATTCAACATCCAGAATCTAGCCCTGTACTCGAGGGAGCTCTGTGATATTACTTTTGATACCTAACAGTCTATATGCGAGGACAGGATAGACTGTATTCTTATGTGCATAAGGTACTTTAGGATATAACTTGCACCAGAAGAGCAACTGGTAAATAACAAATAATATTTCGTACGTAAGTTTTGAGCTCTTACTGCGAGTAGTAGTAGTTTGTAAACACTTTGTTGCATGGAAACAAAGGAAAAACAAGTTCTCATTAGGTAGTTACGTAAATTATACAGTGTGTTTTCTGTAACAGGAGCAATAAATTAAACTGTAAGCTGTACTCCTCAAACAGACCAACATTTGTTCAGCAACTTTTGAAAATAACTCATACTTTGAGTTTTATTACACTTTAAAGTTTATTCTAAATTTCTTAAATTTCTTCCGATTAGGTACCTTAAACTTTAGGGGGGTGGGGACTGACATAGGTACGTTATCACTGTGTTAACACGATAAATAGTTTATCCACAGAAATACTCTGGTAGAGAATGCCATGTAGCATTAAGTCCGCCTTTTGTTCGTATTTTCTTATGTGCAATAAAGATTAAATAAATAAATACAACATGCAAGTTTGACATAAAATGTAGATTAGTAATATTATACAGTGTGGAAAGATAAGTCGGTCCCTGGAGGGAAACTACCTTAAATCCTTGAGCTGGCTCATTTTACTTAAAGGAGACATTCCTTTATTTTTAAAAAGAAACAAAACTTCATTCAAAGAATTTTTCTTTTTTTCTTCAATTTGGCTTGTCTAAAAATCTTGAGTACTAAATATTAGATTTTATGGATATTTTGTACGACAGACGAGTGTAAGACCTAATGTTAATTGGAGAAATGTTATCATTAACATTAACTGTATCGACTAGTAGAATAAAATTGCGAGTTTTTATATTTTGGAAATTTTAGTTGGTTCGACTCCCGGGCGAGGCAAGCGAGTTTTAGAAAAACTTTGAATGCAGTTTTGTTTCTTTTTAAAAATAAAGGAATGTCTCCTTAAAGTAAAGTGAGCCAGCTTAAGGATTTAAGGTAGTTTTCCTCCAGGGCCCGACATATCTTTCCACACTGTATAACACTGTGATATTAACTGAGTTAACATTACAGGGTTACATCAAACTGCTAGCACAGCTTCGAAGATTAAACTTGGTAAATTCTTCACACATTCCTGGTACAAACTTTGTGCAAACAATCTGAATTTCTGAACGTTCTGAACGTTCTGAAACCCTGACTAGTGTCAGACAATAACTATCAAAATATCACTGTGAGAATACATTGCATAGCGCCATTACATGAAGGAATTAAATACTAGAGTTAGACCAAGAAAAGTCTGCAGCGATTTTGATAGCCCACGCAATGCAAGTGTTATTTATACGTCATAATTTCATAGAAGTTTGACGTTTAAAATAACACTTGCACTGCGTGGACTATCAAAATCGTTACAGACTTTTCTTGGTCTAGCTACGTCTAACTCTAGTAACTCTTGTCTGATAAAGGATAATTTTTTTGTTAATCATCATCATAACTTCATAAGCTAGTACTAAATATTGTAGTCGTGGTGTTGACTGGTGAAGTGCATAGATAAGATAGATGTCGCGGTAGGCCCTCTGTAGACCAAACAACCTGTCCATGTATCTCGACACCAACCGGACACGTGCCGTATTCGAACTTCAAGATATTCACAAGAGACGACACGTTCTAGATCCATTCTATATCGTTATTGTATCTTGGTGATGTCTAAAAGATATCTAATAGATGTCTATTTCATAATCCGAATCGGGCCCACGTCCCGTCTATGCATGACGTCTATCTATCTCACTAGTCATCATCACGACTCCGTCATTTGCATATAATGACTACTTAAAAACTGTCAACATTTGTATGCACTAAATTAATTCATATCAAGGAATGTCAACAGGTTGATGGTTGATAACTTTATTGCTCCGAAGCGCACGGAATCATAATTTGTCATATTACAAAGTTCCATTCGCGAATGATATTTCCATTCCATGCTAACGGCGAACTGAGTATTGATGGACCTTAGTTATACCTTTTAGATGAGGTATGTAATTGTTATTTAGCAGTGTGGACAATGGGTAAAGTTATATGGTTGTATGAAAATATTTGATTTGACGATGGAGTAATTAAATATCATATTACAGTAATTGATTATCGGCATATGAAAAATAAACAACACGAATATACTTAATGTATTATATGTGTATGAAAATTAAAAAAATAGCACTTATACACCGTGTTTTTTTTTTCCGTTAATTTCAGGGGTGCATTCCTGAGCTTAAATTAAGTAACTTTCTCAAAGACACCGATATTCTAATTAACTCCATTTCGGAGATAATCAATAATTTATTTTTTTCCTATAAGGTCTCTACAAGCGTGTACACTTGCCTTAGGGCCGGTTTACATATTGATTAGTGTTTAGAATGAGTTCATGCATTTGCTACTAAACTTAAGTCGATCGATGTTCGAAATGACATTGATATGTCACAGATTTCAATTGTTTGGTTGAGTTAAATGTAATGCCCGTGTTACAACAACGCTATATGCTACCTTTAATTACTTTATAACAAATATTTTTTTTTTTTTAAAACCAAAAAAAATCTTTTTTGAAAATTAACTATGCCATTTAGTTCTCTTAAACGTACTTAATCATACCCCGAAGTTAACGGAATTCAATAAAAACACGGTGTATAAGTTAAAATGCAGTCTTCCTCAGCAGGATATCAAATCTGGGTGTTTTTTGTTTGATAACTTTTCTTCTTCCTCGCGTTATCCCGGCATTTCGCCACGGCTCATGAGAGCCTGGGGTCCGCTTGACAACTAATCCCATGATTTGACGTAGGCACTACTAGTGTTTGATAACACATCAAACAATAATAACAAACGGGTCATAAGTTCATAACTAGTACTTAAAGTTTACCGAAAAACCTAGTTCACTTTAAATTCCGTCAATAATAGTCCTTACACTCCAGCGGGTGCTACGGGCAAGGGCAGCATTCGCACGGTGTACCCTATTAACATCTCAAGGGCCTCTTCGTGTTGGCTTTGGTTCCGTGCATGCCTTCCAAATATCCGGAACGCTATTGTAAAGGCACAGGATAAATAATATTTAGGTACAGAAGACTCACTCTCTAACAAAACGCGTCTGTTACGATCAGCACAGATATGGCCGCTAGGTGGCGACAAGTGGCGCGGCTTATGGCTTTCCTCAAAATTGGTGTGGAACGGATGTACTTTTAGCTACCTGTAGCAAAGCCACGAAATCGAGGAGTGAGCCACGCCTGGTAAAGGCTGAAGACATAAAAACAAGTGCGAGTCGGACTCGCCCACCGAGGGTTCCCTACTTTTAGTATTTGTTGTTATAGCGGCAATAGAAATACATCATCCGTGAAAATTTCAACTGTCTAGCTATCAAAGTTCGTGAGATACAGCCTGGTGACAGACGGACGGACGGACGGACAGCGGACGAGTCTTAGTAATAGGGTCCCGTTTTACCCTTTGGGTACGGAACCCTAATGATTCCAAACGTGTAAACAATACGAACATGTTCTAGTCTACATTTATTAAATGGATGCTCACGGAAATATAATATCGGGGAATTTTCACTCAACAATTTACTGTAAAAATCAGAACACGATCCAGTTAATTTCCCAACCAACCTGATAAATGATACACATTATTTAAATTTTAAATGAAACCAAAGTAACCTAATTAAACATTTAAAAACGTCCGATATTAATAAGAGCTGGTTTTGAAGCGATTTTGCTGTATTTTGTACTAACGAGGCTCATTTCCAATTTATACAATGAAAAGACTTACATATTCGACTCGTTCATTATACGATCCGGTTCGCATAATGTGGAGTTTTATTTTTATTTCGAACGCATTTTAAAAAGTCGTGACCGAAGGAAGTAGGTAAATGTTTTTGCTTTTTGAAAGTCTGTTTAACTTTGTATGAATGAGTTGTTATAGCAAGGTCGAGTTTCATAATAGACCACCATCAACTTGAAGCGTTTAAGTTTGTGAGGTGTCTTGTCAGGTGTAGGTAAGGAATATTTTGTACCTATTGTAAAATATTAATACGTCGTGAGTGACACGTTGTTATTAATAATATGCCAGATAAATTTTATGTTAAAGGAAAAAATGGAAAAATTACGCTTCCGGCAGGATTTGAACCCGCAACCTCCGCAATCCGTGCGTTAGCTCTGCCAATTGAGCTACAATACGATACAATACAATTGGGTTCAAGTCCTGCCGGAAGCGTAATTTTTCCATTTTTTCCTTTAATATAAAATTTGGAATATCGCTCGCAGACGTATCTGCATGTTTAAAAAATTGATTTATGCCAGATAAAATTCTACAGTTCCATTGCTCCGCTATAAGAAAGTTAGGAGGTCATCGATTAAAATCGAATCGAGTGTTTCTTGAAAGGATAGAATAACATGACCTTATTCTTCAAGTTTGAGAGGAGGCCTGTGCCCAGCAGTGGGACGTATATAGGCTAAATTATTATTATTATTCTTCAAGCGCGTGCCACGGTCGCTACGGGAAGCCATCGCGAGCGCGGACTTCTGGATGGAGGGTGTGGTATTTAGGCGGCTCCGTGGGAATCTGCCGAACAAGTGACGCAGCAACGTCTGATGAAATGATTATTGTATGTCAACTTGTAAGGTTGGCCAATAATAAGTTATTTTTGATTATTACTACTCTACTCCTATTTATATACCGGGTGTGGCCTGTAACATGAGCAAATAATTAAAACATAGATTGTACTCCTCAAACGATGACACTTTTGTTCTACAACCTTTAAAAATTATGAAGTACCTATTTTGACTCTCTATTTTTCATACAAAATAAATATTATCCTCAATGGACGCCATCGCCACGCCATATCATTGTGATTGACGTTGCTTGTCAAGCTTTAAACATAACAAAAATCGCAATACATTGCGTCTTAGTATAAACTTTAATAAAGTGTATTAAAAATCAAACCACAAGTTATTTTTAAAAGTCGCTGAACAAATGTTGGTCAGAATGAGGAGTACAGCCTACAGCTTAATTTTTTGCTCATATTACAGGCCACACCCGGTATACCTACGATCAATAATTTTAATTATCTGTCTATTATGAACCTCATTAATTAGGGGGAATGAATGTGGGTCAAACAAGACACTGCATTTATCCTTACCTTCGTCGACGATGGCCAAGCTTACAGCTTGCTCAAAGGATAAGCCTAGCGGCCAATCTGTACATAGTCGACAAATATTAACAGTATGTCAGTAAGAACAGTTTAAACGGCAGATATGTTTTAATACTCATATGGTTTTAATATGTTTAATATGTATAAGTAAATTAGGAATTTTGTACGAAAACAATTGCCTTAGCTATTTTATCACGAACTGTAACATAATATATGAATTATTTAGCACTTTGTTTTTTACCTAGAATAAGGTTAAGTACCGAAAACCCCCTTTAAATTTGTTGTACTGAGCTCTCTGAAATATTTTACTTTCGGCGGCGTATTCTATAGTTCTAGTCTTATTTAGATTTAATTTAACCGTGAGCCTAAGTTAACATACTGTTCTTAATCTATGCACTATAGTAGACTAGGTCATGCACTGATGTAAAGCCTTCTATGCACCTAAACATAATACCATTGACCTGAGCTAATAAAATCACGTTTACAATCACAATGGACGCACAATGGAATGGATATATTTTTTCAAAAAATCGTTCTTTTTTTTCAATCTTTACTCATCCTGTTATCATACTGTTCTTATTCTATGCACTATAGTAGACTAGGTCTTGCACTGATGTAAAGTTTAAGCCTTCTAGGCACCTCGCCGTAATCTCATTGACCTGAGCTAATAAGGTTACAACTAGGAAACTTGACGTTGTTACGTATTACCGACCAGCTCTGGATTATTATCAGGTTATGTGAAATGAGTTCAAGTTAGTTTAGTAAAACAGAATTAACTTAAATAACATAAATACCTATAAATTAACTTATATACTAAAACTACAAATAAATACAGCACAATTCAGTAAAGTAAAAATAAAGTTTCGTCAATGTGACAATCTGTAAAAGACATAAATTATCTTTTTTTGTTTAATAAATAACAAAAAAAATATTACTTATTTTTCTTGTTTAACTAAGTTATGTTTTGTTTGTATTATTTTCTTAGTAAGTATGATTAACGAGCTATTAAGGATATTGTAGAATTGAATACAAGTTATACTTACTTTATGAAAACAATCAAGAGGAATATTTAATTGCCTGGAACAGTATTTCTTCTGGATATAATACATACGACTATTTTCAGTATGACACATTTATTCTACTTTCTCTGTATAGAACAAAAATTTATTACATTAAAACAATCATAAGTACATAGGCAAAGGGGTAGGTAACACATATGTGGGCATACTTTCTCTGTACTTATAGTATGCTTAAAACATAACATTTTTATACCGAATATGAATATAATATAAGTTGGTCATACATTGTGCTCGTTCTCATAAAAGTGACATTCCATTTCCAACTGCAGCTGCAATACTGTTCATTTTACTATGGAAACGCATCGCTGTCATTGTCAATTTCCATAGTAAAATGAACAGTATTGCAGCTGCAGTTGGAAATGGAATGTCACTCTAAGTTGACTTGTCGCGAATCACCAACGTCGACGTCCCATCTACACAAGGCCACAGAAAAAATAATAGTACTAGGTACAGAAGACTCACTCTCTAACAAAACGCGTCTGTTACGATTAGCACAGATATGGCCGCTAGGTGGCGCTGGCGACAGCGCCACGCGCGGCTTATGGCTTTCCCCAAAATTGGGGTGGAACGGATGTACTTTTAGCTACCTGTAGCAAAGCGACGCAATCGCGGAGTGAGCCACGCCTGACAAGGCCTATGTCAGTTAGGTACTTTGTGCTTGTCAAACAGACGCCGTGCTGTTAGGCTCGAGCCTACATTGTAATCCGCGGCTCCTTTTGATCCCGTCATAGGCGCTTAGGGCACGTTGGTGAGGCTTTTGGCTGTTTAGGCTGGCTTAGCCTGCGTTCGGTGTGTATTGGTACCGTCAGCTCCAGAGAAATGGTACCGCATAGAAATTTGTATGTAAAAGTGCTAATCGAATATGTAGTTAAGTATTGCTGATTGTGGTACTCAGAGGAGAACCAGAGAGCGCTAACAAAATAGTAGTATTAAATAGTAGATTGTTAACCAAGGGTTGAAAGGCACCCATTTCTGTCGAGGTAGTTTGGCGCTCGAACGCAGTGAGAGCGCCAATAGTCCGAGACAGAAATGGTGCCTTTCACCCGAGTTAAACACTCTACTTTTCATATCGAATGCGAGGAAACTAAACAAGACAAGGCAATTTCGCAAAATCAGTAATGGAAGTACCTAATAGAATAGATCTACGGCCATGATTTATTTTCCTTAGGACTTACTTGCAATCGGAGACTTTACATGTGTGAAGATTAATAACCCCTAGCGAAAATCATTTAAGTAGATTGCAATATTTACGAAAACACACATTGTTTAACTAACTGCAGTAATTTTAAAATGATTTGTTCATTATAGTATGAAAATCAGCGGGATTGCCTCTTACTTTTTAATGTTATACTTTTTCGTTCTAAAAGCCGCAACAGACTACCGGACTGCATCGCGACCTTGGTGCGCTGCACCACGTAATAACATAATAAAAGTATTTTAAATATTAAATAACAATTTAATAATATATTTAATTTTGAAAGGGATAAGTTCGCCTTTGTACTAATGATGTGTGTTCTTTCATGTTTTATGTTTCTTTTTGTACAATAAAGTATTTTACTACTACTACTACTACAATTTAATTAATAATATAAGTAATTTTTATCTTGTATTTTATTTATTTTCATGAATATAGTGCTAAATAACTTTAAAAACCAATTTAATATCGTACAAACGTTTAACTGTGGCTGTATAAGATTCTGCCTTTGCTCATTTACGCAAGTGTAAGGTTTAAAAAAATATTTTTGGTGTATTCCTTTTGGTTCCCGCCTTATGAAATCGAGTAAATAGAATTCAACGAAAAAAATCAAGAATAATTTGTTTTTAACAATTCACTTGCATCATTTTTATAAAAAAAGGATCAACGTGGGATTAGTAAAATTAAACAATTACCAATTATTCCAGGCGAGGAAATAAAGACACTATTTTTCCATTTTGTTTCCACCCAGTTGTTCGTGGGACGGGGACGCAGAGGAGTACACCACTTTTCTGCACTAGAGCATAAACGTATCACTTTCTGCGCACCTTTTAGAACAACAACGACCCACTTTCAGAGCATGAGATATGAAAAATAAAAAAAAAACATGAAAACTAGACTATATTTGTAAGGATGCGAAACAAAACCTTAAAAGTAAATAAATAATAAAATTAGACATTTTTCGTGTTTTTTAAGCTTTGTTTAGTATTGGTTTGGTTTGGTTGTGGTTTTAAAAAACCGGACAAGTGCGAGCCGGACTCGCCTATCGAGGATTTCATACTTTTTAGTATTTGTTGTTATAGCGGCAACTGAAATATATCATCCGTGAAAATTTCAACTGTCTAACTAGCTCTCACGGTTCATGAGATACAGCCTGGTGACAGACAGACAGACAGTGGAGTCTTAGTAATAGGGTGCCGTTTTTACCCTTTTGGGTACGGAATCCTAATTACAGTTTTGCCTTGCCTCTTAAAATAATTTTACATCTCTTCAAAACCAAAATATACATTATTACATTATTAGCCCTCTGACTTCATCAAGCACCCAATCGCGTCAATCGTTTTTGTCGCGCGCCACCTCTCGCGTGGACACGATTTACAGCGACAATTAGTTATGTACGACGCGCGACAAACGATGTCGGCTGACTAATGGCGCCGGCCGACAGCTTGCGACTGTTGTTGACGATTCACGAGGAAATTTAGTCGCAAACCAGTGTAACTTGGCTTGGCCACGACTTTGCGCCTCCAGCGGCGGCGGCGACCACCATAGGTGAGAATGAAAGGTCCGAACCGATCTGGTTGCCGCCGCCGCCGCCTTTCGCGCAATCTCTTGGCCGGGCCGTTATAGTTAGGTCTCATAAGATAATTAATTCTTAAGATAATTTTACATCTCTTCAAAACCAAAATATACATAATTACTAATTAGCCCTCTGACTTCATCAAGCACCCAATCGCGTCAATCGTTTTTGTCGCGCGCCACCTCTCGCGTGGACACGATTTACAACGACAATTAGTTATGTACGACGCGCGACAAACGATGTCGGCTGACTAATGGCGCCGGCCGACAGCTTGCGACTGTTGTTGACGATTCACGAGGAAATTTAGTCGCAAACCAGTATTACTTGACTATAAAAAGTATGTAATAACAACCTGTTTCCTTTACGGCGGCGGCGGCAACCATAAGTGGGAACGAAAGGTCCGAACCGATGTGGTTGCCGCCGCCGCCGGTCGCGCAATGTCTTGGCCGGGCCGTTATAGTTAGGTCGCATAAGATCTTACTCCCTAAATCTCCCATTGAAATAATCTGTAGAGCTAAGATGGTTGGCTCTTTACCATTTGTCATCATGCCTGTCACGTTCTAACAAATATGTAAGTGCAAAAGTGACGCATGGAATAACAGGTGATAAAAATGCGACCACGATACTTCTTCTGGTGTCATTCTTTACACGTAATTTTTGTACAGTCGACGTCAAAGATATGTTTACATTTTTCGCCTTATTACAAAGGAGTAAGGTGCACAAGTGTAAATATATCTTTGACGTCGACTGTACATCAATCTTAAAATTCTATTTACAAATCGACACCGTTAGCAAATAATCCTTCCTATTGCAAAATTTTAACTTTCTGATTTTCTCTCACCTCATTTGAACAAACTGGGCTATAACCGCGAAAGTCGATGTTGGCAAATTGCGGGCATTTTTCTCTGTCACTCTAATTACGCCCTCATTGGAGTAAAAGAGAAAGATCCCCACAATTTGCGGATTTCTGTTTTCACGGTAGCCCCTCTGGACTGGCCCCGATGAGGCGATCCATTCGGTCAGCACGAGAACAACACACAAGCCCGTATGCCGCAGACAATGAACGGACTCGAATCATTCATTCATTCGGTCGCAATTAGGAATGGCGATTTTTCAGCCTGATGGGGATAAGGTCTGCGTAGGGTAGGTCCGGCTTTGTTAGACTTTTAGGCTTTTTTCTGACAAAAGGTAAAATACAGACTTAGGTAATACAAGTTATAACTTACGAGGCATTAAGGATGACTCACGTTAGACCGGGCCGTGTCCGGGCCGGGGCTTCCGGCATCAAAGCATCGTTTTCTATGGAAAGCATCACATGATCGCTTGTCATGTCATAGAAAAGTAAGCGCCGGAAGCTCCGGCCCGGACACGGCCCGGTGTAACGTGAGTCATTCTTTAGACGTTAGAGCTAAGTTTAAATTAATAACTAAATAGCTATAAATTAGGAATATTACAAGCTTGTATCGTCTAGACTTACAATTGATCGCAAAATGGAACTAGATTTGAAATGAAAAATTGATATCTCAAGGCAATCTCCCCCAATCCATCATATCCTTCGAGACAGAGAAGTTTTCAACCTTTTAATTGTGCAGCAATTTAAATAAAACTTTGTTACTTAGGTTCTTTGCTAATTAACTTTACAATCCTTAAAAATCGTTGTTAGTGTTATAAATAAAATACGTTGTGTACGAAAGACTTTTTCACTTAATGTTCGGAATTTTATTTTACAATGTTCCTGAGTTTTACATACACATACACAACCCTTTTTTAAGTAAGGCGAAGCTCTATATTATCATCTTTATTTCTGGTTTAAAAGCCAAAACTGTCTTAAACAATTTCAAAATAACACTCGTGTCCGTAAAAGGTGCACCGACGTGTTGTCCTTTTTCCAAAAACTTTAGTACCGTGTTCTCGTAAGAACTCTATAAATAAAGTGGAAACATAAAAATAGCGCCGTGTAACGTTACTTACAAACATTAACGTTACTTACAGACTTGAGAAACATCTCAACGGACACTCAACCTTTGTGAATCTGTTAAGGCGACTGATATCTTCAACGACCTTATGTAGTTGGATTTTGAAATGTTCGAGCAGTATACTTCACAACGTGGTGTTTTTTATCCTATCTTATACATGGTGTGTCTGACCATGGGGCTTTAAATCCAGGGCTTGATTTTACTCGCTAAACTGAGCTACTTTTACTATGAGACAAACCCTAAAATCGGGGTTTTTTTTTGGCTTTTCCAGAGATAACGTCGACATCTGATCAGCCAAAATGTATGAAAAAGATATTTTTCGGGATTTCGGGGTTGGTGCCATAATAAAAGTAGCTCAGTTTAGCGAGTAGGATCGAGCCCTGGATTTAAAGCCCGAAGGTCAGACACAGCCTGTATAAGTAATAATTCATGTTTTGTACATTCTACAGCAATGTTACCCTTTCTCAATGTTTTTTTATAAATAAGATCTTTAACATTGCATTTTTTTACATTATAAAATCAGGTTTGTAACACATTAAGGTAGTGGGGTTGAGCCTCTGCCTCCCGAACTAAGTCCAAGTTTAGTTTTATCGGAAACACACCTACTACAAATACGCACACAAAATCTTGCTATACTTAGGTACCCGTACATTTACAGGCGCATAGCTGAAGTTATTTACGCATACTGTACGTATCAGAGACCAGGAATTTATAGGGACTTACTATCCGGTAAGTTAGCGAAGTCACAGTCCTATGTATTTTGCGGCGCTTATTATCTAATTAAGTTCTTTATTTAATAAAATTAGATTAATGTCAAAAAAAATAGTTACACCAAAAAATACATTTTAACACGTCTAAATCTAACCTTATAAAATAATTTACAATTAAATAAAAATTATGTCCTTGCATTTGGTATCATTAAGTCCTTGCATTTGGTATCTTATGTTTTTTTTTATAATTTCTATACAAACAAAATATACGTGAATTATATATTTTCACGTATATTATGTAAAGGGCCCTGGGCTGTTAAAGTATTACGTAAGCAGTTTTTGTCATTTTCAATCCTCTTTCCCTCCTTGTCAGCAAAAGTAAGCTAAGCACAGATCCTCTTTTAGTGCTTACGTAATGCTTTGAATGGCCCCAAAGTATTTGTACTGAAACTTGTAAGACAGCGCTTAACTCATATAGGGAAGGCAACTGTCACACGCACAATGCTTCAGAGAAAATACTCAACAAATAATAGTAAACATTCAACATTTCGTACGATTCAACAGGCTTTATTGCAGTCCAGTGCGCCTTCACGAAGAACGGCAAAAGGTGTCTTTGTGTGACGTCCGTGTCTTTGAACGGACCAATCACGGCACGGGATCTCGCTCACTTCGTCCTCCGCACCCCCGTATTATTTGGCAGCATCGGTTTCATGAAATAATTGCTCTGAACTCGGTCTAGAGGATTCCAAGTCTATGACTGCAGTGCAGTCTTGGTTTAAACCACTATGTATGACTTTGCAGTCTTCATTATATCTCGTCTCTGGAATAAACCGTCCTCGACATTTCCAGTGTAGGTGCGGTGATAAATGGACCGAATTAGTATAGTGACAGACGCATTCTGCGTGAGCTGACAGAGTACCGCATGTGAGGGCTGGGACTGGGACATTACAGGACACGACACGACACGATACGAAATGACATGACACGACACGCCACGACACGATACGATACGACACGATATAACACGATACGACTATCATCATACACATCATCATATCAGCCCTTTTGTCGCCCACTGCTAGTACGCCACTTGTCTCGGTCCTGAGCTAATCTCATCCTGAAAGTGACCCGCAATTTTCCGGATGTCGTCCACCCAACGAGCCAACGGACGCCAGGCGCTTCTTTCATTTGAAAGCGGCCACCATTCAGCCACTGCATTCTGCGGCCACGATACGAATACGAATTAGAATAGTGACAGACGTATGCTGCGTGAGCTGACAGAGTACCGCATGTGAGGGCTGACACATTATTACACGACACGACACGATATGACACGACACGACACGACACGATACGACACAACACGACACGACACGACACGACACGACACGACACGATACGACACGATACGACGCGATATAACACGATACGAATACGAATTAGAATAGTGACAGACGCATGCTGCGTGAGCTGACAGAGTACCGCATGTGAGGGCTGGCACATTATTGCACGACACGACACGATACGATACGACACGACCCGACAGATACAACGCGACACGATACGACACGATACGACACGATATAACACGATACGACTATACGAATTAGAATAGTGACAGACGCATTATGCGCGGGGGCTGGAACATTATTATGTACACGATACGACACGACTATATAGTTTGCTAGAACTTCCAAAAATAAGCTATGAGAGACATGGGTCAAACACATTTCAGTATGGCTAAGATGGTTGGCTCTTTATCATTTGTCACCATGTCTGCCACGTTCTAACAAATATGTAAGTGTGAAAGTGACGCATGGCATGACAGGTGATAAAAATGCGACCATGATACCGCTTCTGATCTCTTCTGTGGATAATACAATAAAAGTTAACAACTCGGGTACCTACATAATAATATTATATCACGTTTTTCTCATTTGAGTCTCAAGTACTAAAAAAGCGTAACCCGTCTGCGAGGGTACAGCGTAATTATTAGTTTTTGATTCTCTTAACTTTACGAACGAGAGCATACAAGAAAATGACCCACTTGCATTTCTCTCTTCTTCTTTACACTTCTTCAACCATGTAACAACGCTCATTGATTTTATTAGGGTTGGCACCACTACTTGACGTCCTTTTGCGTGGAGGACCACAGATAAGATAATCACTTGAATTTTGACAACCCTAAATAGCCGAAAGGGATAGTGCCATAAAATAGAAAGGGATAGCACGATTCGTCCCTGATTCGCTATCAAACTTCGGTTTTGTAGGAAGTGGCCTTTCTGTACGGTAGTACATGTGTTCTGTGGTGGTACGCCAAGGTATGCCATCGTATAATATAAATGTCTTCTCTCTTAAGGCGGTCTTGTAATAAAGTAGTGTTCTAAAATGTTGACATGTATAAATAGATGTTTCTGGTGCAATGAGGTCACACTTTTTTTCTAAAGTTCGATGTTAGAACACGTGCATTCGTTTTGAATTATTATGATAATTATGTGAGTATACATTTATTTGAATGACAAGTACACAACCAGGTATAAACACAGTATACACAAATACTCATTTATTATTAAGTTGTAGCATGATCTAGACTATTTATAGGCAACTTTCCTACTTAGGCAAATCAGCTTCTTTTAACTACTTAGAACTGGAATAGAAATGGAATTTATATGAAAACAAGTATTATATTTCGATTCGATTTATTAAATACAAAATGGTGTTTAAAAATAGCTGCTATCGAATAAAATATTTATCGAATAATTATCTAGTGCTTTATTTCATGCACGGTGTGAAATAATTTATTTTAAGTAGAGGAAACATCCCTATTCTAGGTCTCGAAAAAACTGCCTAAATGTTGACTAGCCAGTAAACAAATGAGTACATAAATGTAGCAAATAGAGTTACAATGTGTGTCGTGTGATGTTACAGATTCTGGTGTCGAGTGAAACGCGCATTGTGACAAATGATTCGTACGCACATTTGGAAGCTCAGTGAAACAAATGAACAGTACGCAATTGTGACTTTCTGTCTGTGATATCAAGAGCTGCCGCATCCACCACTTGGCACTTGTCCCACCGCCGAAGATGAGCGATAAGCGAGTAGAACGATAAACTAGAAACGATAAATAGTTCTGTCGCTCGGCTATAGGCGAGTGTTCGAGTGCGACGGGCTATTACTCGCGTCACTCGCTCGGGCGATGCAGCGTAGCCGAACACGCAGACGTCGCAGACTTGTTCAAACTACGAAGCGAGCATCGCCGAGCGAGTACCGCTGAGCTGTTTATTATCTTACCGCGGCGACAAACTAGTAGAGCGAGTGTACTCGCCGGCAGTGTGAACAGCCAGCGATGAACTATTAATATATGTGTCTCTATTACGAATTCACAAATTTTTTTTTCAGGGTCGAGGAACTGTAGCCATCAAAACGGAGCGTCAGCTGATGTTCACGTAATTCTATCCAATTACGAGTATCATCCGTGAAAAACTAACGAAATTCTACAACATAGGTGTTGAGGGCTGGGGATAGAGAGTTGTCACTGGATTTTATTTAAACATCCAGCCAACTCTACTTACGGGTATGAATCACACCCATATTATGTAAGTACCTATACAGGCTATGGGTAAAACGTAACTGCATGTTGCCAGGAAGTTTTGGGATTATACTGAGCAACTTTGACTATAGGATCAACCCCGAAATCGCGCAAAAAAAATCTGTTTTATACTATTTGGCTGGCCTATTTTACATAGGAGGTAAAATTTTTTTTCGTGATTTCGGGCTTGACCCCATTGTAAAAGTTGCTCAGAATAATTCCAAAACCTCCCTGGCAACGGGAATGCAGTTATTTTGCAGCCACTGTGTATACTTTTTTCCTCTATTCGCAAGACTTTTTTTTTATTATTATTATGAATGGGCTTACTCATGGCCACAGACTAGCCGAGGCGTAGACGTGGCCTACGATGGAGCGAGCTCGCCCAGAAGGTGCCTGTTCACTCTTGATTTGAAGGTTGCCGGGTTATAAGAACACGGAAATATAGACGCCGCACACAGGCGGATTTTCCTAAATTTCTGGCCAAAACTAATGGATTGAATTAAAAGTTAGAAATGCTTTAGGAATCAAATAAAAACATATTTAAATTAAACTACAGCTTTATTTAAGGTCGATTCGATTTCACTGTTTCTATATTTATTATATTAGTTTCTTTTTCTTACATGTCCAATAAATATTTTAGTTCTTTTGGATAATCATTTATTTTTGAATCCTTCTTGTAATGTTTTCGTGAAATATCTGTAATGATCAGATGATACAAGAATACACATCCTCTACATTTTGGATCTGACTAAATTTTCTCGAATAACTTTCTCTGTACATGTCTTTATTTCTCGATTCTTGAGCTTCTTCTGAAAGTAACCCCAAAGGCACTATACAATTTTTCATTATTTCATGGCCATGAAATAAGATTTTATGTACAGTTGTTGGTAGGGGGTACCATGGATAATGTTCGATAAAGACAACAGCTGTCTTGCAGCAATAAATTTTCAATTTATTTGGATTAACTGGAAACGTACTTGTAAGTGCCAAAAGGATTATAAGAAAGCGATATATAAATTGTATTGGAACTTGGTAAGTTTTGCTCCAACAACAAGTGCTAAAGCTTCATCTGGTGTGAAAGGAATGTGAGATTGTCCAGAAGTGGCTTCTTGTTTTGTAAGTATAGTTTCACATTCTTTAGCAGATTTCAGATCACCATCTCTTTTGAAGTTCATTTTAGCAGCAAACAAAAGTGCACTACTAGTTTTTCCTTACGTAAGCCTTCGGTTTTTCTGCGTTTGGACCGATCACTACTCTCACAGAAATCTTTCGAAGGTCTTCCGCTTACTTGCTTTGAAACTTGTGTCTTAACCACGAAACAAATACCATTACTAAGCCAATTACATTATTTTCCATTGAAATAGGCATTGTTTCTTCTAACAGATGCCCGCTTTTGTTTGTAGTAGAATACGAACTTAGATAATAATTGTTTTGAGTAATTTGTTAGACCATCCTCAACACCTAAGAAACTTGCTACTTGGTTAAAAAGTTTTTCATTATTATCTTTCGAATTGCTCATTCTATAATATTCAAGCAATTGTTGATGACTTATAATGATATTCTCAGAAGATGAACCAAAAACAATGAAAAAATAAAGAAAAACTGTTTTCGTGATTTTTACTTCTAACTGATAATTGTCTAATAAAAAGCAGATTAGCACGTATTAGCAACCTAAACTGTCAAAATGAAAATGAAAAAATATTTATTCAGTTTACGAAGTACTTATACAATTGTAAGTGTTGGCGCCTCTTTTTAAGTAATAAATACCTGTGTTAAGAGGCACCGCTCTTCCTTGTTATGTATATATTTTAAAATTAACATAGATATGAAATGAAATAAAATTTCACACGAGAGAATAACAAAAAAATAAAAATAATTTCTTATACTTAAGTAAGTTTAATTTAACCTAATGAGAATATGGACTTGCAAGTCCATATGAGTGTGTGTGTGTGTGTGTGTGTGTGTTTTTGTTTATAATCCAAAAACATTTTGGATTAAGTTTTCTGTATCATAATAAGTCTTACATTTAAGCCAGTCTGTTATAATTTTTTAACATTCATAAAATGGTAAGTGATATATATTTAAGTGCTTATGTATGACATTGTATAGTTTGCCGGATTTATAGACAAATAGCTAATATGTTTGTCTTTACTATGATATTCATTCAGTAGTCAAATTCTATTGAATATTGAACTTTATACACTAATATAAGTAACCAACAGGTAAAAATTCGATTGTAAATTAACTTTTTTTTTCCTGTGTATAAATAAACTGAAAAGTATGAACATTCATGTTAAATATATAGTTACATACCTCCAGCTTCACAATCCATTATATAAATCACACCAAACAACTTCAAAATAATAGAATATGTAATATAAATACACTTAGTTTTAACAAGTAATTAACCTTTGGTCAGAAGTCGATACTTCGTTAATGTGGGTAGTTATGAAAACGTTTGTTTAAATTGTTTTGAGGGTTGTCATTAAATCTTAGGAACGATACAGATACAAAAAATAAAGTCACGTGACTATTATCGTTGATTTGGTACATTGGACTTTTGGCCAGAAATTTAGGAAAATCCGCCTGTGTGCGCCGGCAAGGAATTCCATTCCTTGGCAGTGCGCATAAGGAAAGTAGAAGCAAAGCGCTTCGTGCGAATTGGTGGAATATCTACCAAGTAAGGATGGAAACCAGCCGTGCGTCTAAAAGTCCGATGGTAGAATGGGGACGGTGGAATGAGCTCGTGTAGCTCTTGGGCACACTCCCCGAAGTGCAACCTGTAGAATACCGACAGGCTGGCGACTTTCCGCCGATGGGCCAAAGACTGAAGCTTAGCCGTTAGCTTCTTGTCGCCAATCATCCTCCTGGCTGTGCGCTCCACTGAGTCCAAAGCGGCGAGTTGGTATTTAGCTGAGCCATCCCACAGGTGGCTGCAATACTCCATACACGACCGGACTTGAGCTTTGTAAAGTGTTAGAAGCTGTCCAGGTGTGAAGTATCGCTTCACCTTATTTAGGACGCCCAGCTTTCTGGCCGCAGTTTGTGCTTTAGACTCAATGAAACTGCCGAAGCTGAGGACTGAACTCAGCTCCATGCCGAGGAGTTCCAGGCTGTCGGTAATAGGTACAGATGCACCCCGGAAAGAAGGAGTCAGGTCGAATGGACTCCGTTTTGCGGAAAATAGACACGCCTGCGTTTTGGAGGCATTGAACGTGACCAGATTGTCATCACCCCACTGGGAAACGAGACTAAGGGTCAAGCTCATTCGCTCAACCATGGCCTCTCTCTGTGAACGTATATCCTCCCTGCTGTCCCTTGCACTAGCCTAACTTATATTATATTTATTTATTTGTATATTTATTTGCATTTTTGAAAACAAAACGCCTATGATCTTATCTTATCTTGTCGCCTATGATACTCTCTTAGTTGCAAATCTACTATTTCTGTGTGTATTGTGTAACTAGATTGACGCGGGTGCTGCCGCTGACAGCCGTGATCAGATAATAGACGATGTAAGAAACCTTACGTCTTCTCGGCGCCATTTCAGTGAGCTCTTTTCAGTTACAACTATATCAGAAAATTATATTACATTTTCACCCAAAAAATCAAACTATCGTAAAATATTCAGGTTATAAAGACAAGCTGCGCATGGTATATTCCCATTTGTCCCCAAAGGTCACAGATGGGAATACGGAATTATTCTTATCTATACCCGCTTTATGTAAGACTGCGGTTATGTGGGGCAGGGCAGGGACAAATAGGAATACACCTTGTACAGTCGCAATCAGATATATCGGAGCGGCCGAGGTTCTCAAAAACATCTGAACACGCACTCTAACGCCTCGACAATAGAGGCATGTTCAGATATTTGTGAGCACCTTGGCTGCTCCGATATATCTGATGGCGACTGTACAACATTGCAGCGGCGGGAAACGGTTTTTATAATTTCCAATTGCCGCAATAAGTTTGTAAAACAATAAAAATGAAGAATTTCGCACGATTTTGGTAAGTATTAGTAGCTCAGTTAGTTTAGAGCAAAGACATATAAGATGAATAAAGTCTAAGAAAAAAATGTGCCTCGGAAATCAAGAAAAAGTCATTCTCGGATAGATGGCGCACACACCTTTGGCCTATGCTCAGTTAGATGGCGTGACGACACCGTTTCATATTTAACAATTTTAACACATAGATATCAGGGAATGAACATGGGTCAAAACGATATAAAAATAATTAAATAATTTATCTATATAAACACATTTTTTTTGATAATTTTATACGTCTTTATTTTGAGTTTTAGTCGTGTGTCACTAGATGGCAGTAATTTTACTGTGACTACAAAATTTACTAACAAATTTACTATGACAGAACCCCTCTATACTATCTATTCTCTTTGGTTTAGAGCGATTGGACCGGTGTTACAAAAAGGTTAAAAGCTCATATCTTGCCAGAAGTAGTGAATTTTTCAGTATTTCCTTTGGTTTGATCATTTTGCTTTCATATTGATTATCACTGTGTCAAGGTACAATAAAATACAATACAAATACAGAAAACAATACAAATAATACAGAAAGAAGGGGTTAAACAACAGGCGGTCTTATCGCTAAAAAGCGATCTCTTCCAGACAACCTTTAGGTAGCGGTACGAGTAAGAAGTGACACGGAAATCAAATTTGTAGCGGTATCAGCAGTTGTACATTTTGCAACATCTTGTAAATTGCACAAATCATGGATAGGACACAGACGGATTACTAGTATCTTAGCTGACAGCCGTATCTCGAAACTGTTACAAAATGGGTCCACAACACAAGCCTTATTGAGCTAGATCAATTTGTTTAAGATTGTCCCGTAATATTTATTTATTTATGAGTCATGGTTGTAGACTTTCTTGGTCAGAGGGATTCTAAATATAAATGAGGTAGGTGTATTATGCATGAACATAATAATATGTTGATAAAGTCATTCGAACATACCTAAATATTCTCATTTCACAGAAATTCACATTTTTCCCGTAAGATTTAAACTCACAATATTTATATTATTTATCTATTTCTATACCGTCACTTATTCAATAAATCTAATATTACTTACCTACATGTGCCTACATTTATTACTGACATTAATATTTCTAACTTGTGCTCTCATTTCTCTTTTTATTAACATTCAAAATAACGTTCAAAGCATATTCCAGGATATTATATCGTCAAGGCGTTTAGCTCTCGGCGCCGGCGTCTCCGCTGAAATATGACTTAATTAATGTAAACAAGCTAATTACGATTCTATTTCAATAACCAGCTTATTGCTAAAGACATAAGGCTCAGTTTCGTACTTTAAATACGTGAGAGTAAGTGTATGGTAAGGCAGTGAATCAAATGGGCCGTGGTGAGTGGAAAAGCAATCAAAATTCTCAAATGTCTGACCCTCGAAGACACCTAGCTTTGCGGGATTTGCGCTTAGTTTAGTTATGGCTATCATTAAAGACTTACTCAAAAATATATGCCGCATAGTTCTTACAAGTTACAAGAACTATGCGGCATATATTTTTGAGTACATGATGTAGATGAGACTGTGTGATAGATGCTTGCTAATTAAAGGCGCATTTTACTCTTAGCAGCATATTCAGATAGGCCTTTGTTGCGCTTAATGTAAAATAGAATGATAATTAATACGTCTAGTATCTTGTGCTTCACCTACATAGGATATTTCCTCAACCTCAATCTTATGGTGTGGCATATTTGAAAAATATGTGCCAAAGCTCTTGCTTTGGCACATATTTTTGAGATGATTCGTGTACCTATCTATATTTTTTTACGCTTGACTGTACAATGAAATTTAAACTTGTGATATAAATATTCGGGCTGCTTTTATTTCTTATCTTAGTATTTATTAAAATCTTAGTATTTATCAGCTACTAACTACAAGTTTAGTAAAGTACGATTATTACCCGTCTGCGCGACGCAAAGGAGGGTAATGTGTTTATCATTTATTTTTTTTATTTTTATTTTAGTTATTTATTAATTTTATTATACTATTTAGACGTTACAACTTTTTTGTTACATACAATGCTCCACAAAACTACATTTAGTGTGACTGTGGAGGTTGTATAAGTACATTTTGTAATCTTTATGTATATACAAAATACAGATGTCTCCAGTAAAGAAAATGCACTGGTGTCTTATAAAAACCGTTTTGGCTTTCAAGACAATGGCCATTCAGCTCTGTTTACAGGCTAAGGCACATGAAAAGCGCATCTTGCAGCCTTTGACGACAAACATCGATAGACAATGGATTGTTCGGCTAGCGAATAGTAAAGTACAGGGTGTATAGCGACAGATTTCCGATTTCAAATTTAAATAATATTCGAACACTGGCCGGGACCAAACGTCAAATTAGCTCTGCGTATTTAAATAAGTAATTATAATTATTATAATGGAATAATTAACAAGTTATGGTGATAAATAGAACCTTCACGTCGCAATTATAGTGCTGTATCATTATCTAAAGTGTTACATTAACATAAGAAGAAATATATTGACGACAAGAAACATGGAAACTGTCAACGATGTAACGTTCCAGATTTAAAAATTACACCGTTTTTGCCTGTATTTCACCGAAGATTTTACAGATGAGTATTGTTTTCATAATTTATAAGCCTAGTTTTTAGTTTATTTGTCCAGGATTTCTAATTGTCATACTTTTTTTTTTGCTACTTTCATACGATTTGAGGAGAACTTTGTTTAAAACATAACAGGATTTTAACATACCTAAATATCTTAATTCATTCTTAAATCACCTCAAGAACCATTAAATCATACCCTGCGGTAAGCAGTTAACTTACAAAACAGCAAATTATAAAGTTTATTGTATAAAATCTAAGAAGCTTATCACTTACAAATCAAGTCATTTGTAGTTTACATTTTTTTTTAATCACTATATTCTGTTAGAAGCATTGAATTTCATTCATCTATTTTGCTCAGATATCATACACTACCAATATGTTTACAGCTCAAACTACTAAGATGACTACACGCAGGGATGTCCTGGTTGCTAAAATGCAGCAATTACAGAAAGAACTGAAAACAGCCGATGAATTGAACAAAAGACTCCTTCAAGAACAGGAAGAGAGTGCAGAGCAATTTGAGCAAGTTGTTAGAATAAACACAACCCTCAAGTCTCAGCTCGCTAACCAGGATGTTGAGTTCGAAGACATGCAGGGGCAGCGGGATGAACTTCAAGCTGCCGTTGATCAGTTCAAGAATTGTCAGGAGATACATGAGCAGGCATTACAACGCATCCAGGACTTAGAACAGCAGCTGGAGGAGTCAGAGTCAAAACATAGTTGCAAGTATTGCTCCGGCCACTCCGGACTGCGAGACAATAATTTAAGTATTTTTGCTGAAATTAATAGCTTTGATGTAGATTCAGTCGATGATAGCATAGGGTTCTCCCCAATGGTAGAAACAGTAGATTTAAAAAGTTCTGTGCACATTGAAGGCAGTAGTGATATTAGAGTCGCACTGAAAGGATCCAAAAAAATAAAAAAATATTTAAAACTCAGTAGATTCATAAAGAAATCTAAACTTTTGCTAAAACGCCATAATTCAATATTCAAAACGATACAATCCAAATGTAACAGTGTCGCCTTAAGCGATGAACTTCTAAACTGCCAATACCAACTAGACCGGACAGTAGAAGAATTGAGTCATCGCTCCGATGAACTAGAAAAATTAGAATTAAAGTTGAAAAACTTAAATAATAGAGACGAACTGTCAAGTAAAGCGTTACAGGAATACATAGCCTTTATGAATAATGTTCTAGAACCGGGGAGCGGCTACACTCTGCGTATGGACTCGCCGCGGCCCCCGCCCCGCCCCGCCGCGCCGGACTCGCCCGCGCTGCGCGCCGCCCTGGCCGCGCCGGGCTCGCCCGCGCTGCGCGCCCTGTTCGCGTCGCGCGCCGCCCGCGCGCCCGAGCTGCGCGGCGACTCCGAGCCCGCCCCTCGCGTCGCGGATCCGGCGCCCCTGCCGCCATCGTCACCGCCGAGCCGAGCCGAGCAGATTCCATCGGGGCCGGGCCGAGCCGAGCCGACTCCATCGCTGCCGTGCCTCGTCGAGCCGGCCCCTTCACCGCCGAGCCTTGTCAAGCTGGCTCTGTCGCTGCTGACCTACGTCGAGCCTGCGCCATCCCCGCCGAGCCCTGTCTCGCCAGCTCCATCGCCGCCAGGCCTCCCCTCGCCAGCACCAGCGCCGCCCCGCCTCGGGTCCGGGGCGGCCCCGCCGCGGCCGCAGCGCCGCCCGTGCGCCGCCGGCCGCCGCACGCTGCTGTACTCGGACGAGGTGGGCGCCGGCCTGGGCGTGCTGCTGGCGCAGCGCTTGTCGCAGGGTGTCGTCAACCATTGTCACCCGGGCGCCTCTGTCGATCGTTTAATCGAATCTATTTCTGCGGGCGAGTTTGACCGCGACTCGACGCTTGTAGTTTTATTAGGAAATAGTTTAGACTGTACTAAGCGAGATATCTTAAAATTATCCGCTACGCTGTCGGCGATTGACCGGGGAGAGGTTGCTAAAATAATTATCTGTGCGCTCCCTTATAAAATGTCGAGCAAGGTAAATAAGAGGGTATTTCATTACAATTCTTTATTGTATAACCTTTCCTTGTACAGTAGTACGATTTCGTATTTTGATACGAATAAATTTATAGAAGATTTTGTTATGCCCCATAAGAGGACCTACCTACCGCGAAGATGTCTTGTAGAGTGTGCTAACCTGTTAGCATATAATATTGAAGACCCCGTCGTGGCTAGCACGGCGTCTAATAACCTTAAGTCGCGTAGTATTTTACGCCTTGGTAGCGTAGGGTTTGAGATGGAGCCGCCTGGTGATTTGAATTTAAACTAATCGCTACGACAACGTGTGCACCAGCCGGCTCCGTTCATATTGATCACTGTGATGCTAGTATGTTTAGTAAAACCAATTTATTGAACTTAGTTCATCAAAATATCCAAGGATTTACCTGTAAGGAACACGAAATTGATTTGTTTATACAGTACTCGAATATTGACATTCTCTGTATAACTGAGCACTGGCTTAAAGGTCATGAATTTATGTTTAATTTCAATAATCATAGTATAGTAAGTTCATTTTTTAGGAGATCTTGCAATCGCGGCGGGTCATTGATAATGGTAAAACATAATTTAAAAAGTAAGGAGCGTAAAGACATTGTTGACATGTCTGTGGAACGCCTTATAGAACTTTCTTGTGTTGAATTGGAACAATTTATAATTATATGCGTGTACAGGCCCCCATCGGCAGACTATAACTTATTCGAATCGGTCATAGATGAAGTACTTAGTAGTGTTTTTGGAAGTCACAAAAATATAATTGTATGTGGTGATTTCAATATTAATTTGCTAGAAAATTCGCCATTATGTGGAAGGTTACTAAATACTTTTAAATCCTTCAATTTAGTCAATTTATTTTGTGAACCCACTCGAGTCACAGCAACCAGTGCTACATGTATAGATAACATCTTTAGTAATAATGACGCGATTAGTAAATCTGTTATTAACAACCTAAGTTCTGACCACTGTGGACTAAAAGCTTCTTTCAGCGGGAAAACTGAAGAAATTCCTCAAGACACTTTGTGTAGGCCGATTTCCAAAAGTCGCCTAGGTTTATTCAATCGTAATATTACTAAACAATTATGTTGTCTTTCATGTACCCAGGAAAACCCTGACGGTTTGAGTTCCGAGTTGTTTAATTGTATTAAAAAGGAATTTGATGCCTGTTTCATTCTGAAAAAGGTGCAAGGCAAGGCTAAGACTAAATTTAGCGACTGGGCTACACCGGATATTCACGAGAAAAGACGCCGGCTCTACGACTTATATGATTTAAAGGCAACTGATAAAAGACCGGAATTTCTGGAGTACGTCAAAAATTATTCTAAATCTTTTAAAATGTTGTGTGTCGCCGCTAAAGCCGATTATTTGTCGAAAAAGATCCTAAATTCCAGCGATAAAGTCAAAACTGTATGGCAAGTTATCAGTAATGAAACTGGAAAACGTAAACTGAAGGATCCGCACTACAACCTACGAATTGCTGACACTTTAGTAAGTTCCGACCGTGAAGTGGCAGATCATTTTGAGCGGTTTTTCTCGAATATCCCGGTAGAAACAACAAGATCCCTTAATTCATCGCCAGACGTCGCTGAAGAAATTTTGAAGACAAATGTGGCAGAATGTACAGAAATCTTCAAATTTTCGTATGTCTCATCGAATATAGTTCTTAAGACTTTTAGGTCTTTATATTTAAAGAAAACAGAAGATCTTTGGGGCCTGTCTGTCAAAGTATTAGATTCCATCATTGAGTCAATTACACCATACTTAGCTGAGATTTTCAACAGATGCATTGATGCTGGAATTTTTCCAGATATTATGAAACATAGCAAAATTATCCCTCTGTTTAAATCAGGAACGAGAACAGATCCCACGAACTTTAGACCGATTTCAATACTACCGGCATTAAGCAAAGTGTTCGAGAAACTTATTCTGAATCAACTATTGTCACATTTCAACAGAAACAAACTGCTTGACAGCAATCAATTTGGTTTCACCAAAGGTCGATCAACTACTGACGCCGGTGCGGTACTTCTAAAACACATCTTTGATGCTTGGGAAAAAGCTCAAGATGCTGTTGGAATTTTCTGTGATCTGTCAAAGGCATTTGATTGCGTTGATCACGAAAATTTAAAGAGAAAATTAAGCCGCTATGGGATAAAAGCTAGTGCCCTTGACCTGGTCTCATCGTACCTTTCGGATAGAACTCAGCGAGTAGTTATTAATGGAACTCAATCGGCGGGGTCCCCGGTAGCCCTCGGAGTGCCTCAAGGTTCAATTCTTGGTCCCTTCCTGTTCTTGGTATACATTAATGACTTACCAAAAGTTGTGCAAGATAGACATGATATAGTGTTATTTGCAGATGACACTTCCCTTATATTTAAAGTGGACAGAAAGGAAAATAGCTTCGAGAGCATTAATGACGCGCTATCTACCATTGTAAACTGGTTTACGGCAAACAATTTGCTTTTGAACGCCAAGAAAACCAAATGCATCAAGTTTACGCTACCTAACGTCAAGCAGGTAAATAACAGCAAGATTAAAATAAAAGGTGATACGCTGGAATTTGAGGACCGAACTGTTTTCCTGGGAGTCACTCTAGACTCCAAACTGCAATGGCATGCACATATAGGCACTCTAGCCGGAAAACTTAGTTCAGCAGCCTATGCAGTGAGGAGAATCAAACAGCTGACAAACGTAGAGACGGCCAGGCTGGTATACTTTAGTTACTTCCATAGTGTTATGTCTTATGGAATTCTGTTGTGGGGAAAAGCGGCAGATATTCAGACAATATTTGTGCTGCAAAAACGAGCTGTACGTTCCATCTATGGACTGGGCGCTCGAGTATCCCTAAGAGAGAAATTCAAAGAAGTTAACATTCTTACCGTTGCATCTCAATACATACTAGAGAATATTATGTATGTTCGGAAAAACATCCACGAATTCAAGGTTAACAGTGATATCCATAACTATAACACTAGAAACAAACATAAACTTGCTGTGCCCGCCCACCGCCTCCGTAAGGTTAGTACGTCTTTCGTCGGGAACTGTACACGTTTTTATAACAAAGTCCCCACTGATGTAGTGAATTTACCACTTCATAAATTTAAGTCGCACATTAAGCACTCCTTGTTACGTAAGGCGTACTACACTGTAAATGATTTTATAAACGATAGAGATGCTTTTAAGCCGGTAGCTTGATTTCATTAGTATAATAAGAATTAAATAAATATTGTTTTTTTTTTACATTGTGAATTAAATATGCTAGTGTCCAGTAGAATTGACACATGAGACAATGATGTTCTCGCTTGATTATATTGTTTAATTTAATTTTAGTTTTGGACACTTGGAGACCTTATACATCTCTAAGTACATATTTATTTATTTGATTTTTATTTTTGATTGTACATACTTACCTATATTTTTAATGTTTCTGACACTTAGAGACCTTTACATCTCTAAGTCAACTTAGGCTAGTAATTATGTGAAGCTATATTACTGTCTTTTTATGTAACATATGAGCACAAAATGCCGTGTCTTACAGCTACATGTTATTACTATTTTAATATTAATATAGGCCGGTAGCTTGAACATGTCATGCTCGCTTAAAAGTCTTTGCTTACGGTGGCGTTGTTGATCGGGTCGCCACTTTCCCGAATGAAGGTTGAGGGAGGCGATGGCTGAGATACGCGTCATACTCGTGAACGGGTGCTGTTTGTGGAGACTGGTATGTTAAGCTAACACGAGCTATTAGCTATATATACTATACTTAGTAACTTTTATTAATTAATTACAGTGAGACGCCTCATTCTGTTCTCGTATGTTTCTTTTCTTTTAATGAATGTATTAATTATACAGGATATTGACTCTTGGAGACCTTATACATCTCTAAGGATAACTTGATAAACTATATAATCTTATAGTTCTGACACCTAGAGACATTTACACCTCTAAATATTATAGATTTTTTTTTGTGTGTGTTTTTTTATCTGTATTTTGTATGTAATTCGACATTAAGAGACCATATACATCTCTTAGTAATTGTAATACGTTAGATTGAATTGTTAGTTTTATTTTATAAAATTGTTGATGTTATTATTTTTGCTTTTATGTAAATTCAATGTTGACGTGTAAAAGTGCCCTTGTGGCCTATTTGCTGAATAAATGTTGATGTTTGATGTTTGATGTTTGAACGCGCGGTGTGAGTAAAGATGACAGTCCATTTCCAATGACAGCTGCACTACTGTTGTGACGTTACTGTCATTGACGTGTCGGAGCAGTAGTGCAGCTGCGGTCAGAAATGGAATGTTACCTTAAGACGCGGGTGTATTAGCTTCGTGAGTGTTGCAGATTGAATACTGAAAATGGATCGCTGGCCAGCAGCAGGCCTATTATGGATGGCTTTATGCAAGTGACAATATATCCGTCACTTTTTAATAGAGCGTGATTGAAAGTGACGGATACCGTTTTATCATGCTGTCAAGTAGACATAAACGACCATCATATCCGTACCGAGCAGTGTGCATGCCTATATTATGCTATGCGGCGTATCTAACCAAAAGGCTTTTCACTTACTTACATTAAATACATAGTATCGCAACGCAAAGCGTAAGTTTTGCATTAATTACGGAATATGCGGAAAAGGTTCGAGAAGTGCATATACCAGCGAAGGTATCTTATAAAAAAAGTGAAATCCGTATTCAACTTCTCTTCATAAAAATAAATAATTTGGTTTATTTTATATTAAATTTTTAAATCGGTGATCCGCCGCTGGACACCCTGTAAAATCGAACGCCCAAGGGCGAAAAGATGTAACTTTCTGTGCATCCCGTATAAAGAACTGTCTTCTCAAGTTCTAAGTCGCTACTTCTTTGTGAACGTTTTGTTGCCAGTAAAAAGCACTTCATGGCTGTATCAACTTTGTAATGTAATTTGTTTTTAGTCGTGTTGAATTATGGGGGTGTAAACGTGTCAGGATATTGTTTTGTTGTTTATTGCGCTATTTAATGGATTGCAGTAAGTTGTTTGTGTTCAAAACAAACGATCTCGATGTTTTGTTGCAAATCTTTTACGAAATAATTTCACGAAAATGTACCTACATGTCACACCATTTAGGTACCTATAATTCAAGAACGACTGCATTGATTTTAATGTTTTTTGGTTTGATGGATCCGTTGCTCGGATTAGGAGACTAGCTTTTAAAATGTCAGAAAAAACACAAAAAAAAAATGCGATCGTCACACGAATGTCACCTTCACTGTGCCACGGTACAAAGCGGCACAGAAATCAAATTTATCGACGGTACCTCTAGTTGACCGTAAGCCATCTCCCCTTCTGTCAAACGTCTCCAGAGAAATAAACTAGGCTCATTTGAGACAAACGCAATCCGTTTAATTCGTTACGCGGCAACCCCCCAATCATTACTATCAAGGCGTTTGGGATTAAAAGAAAATTAAATGTTAGAGACTAACCGTCAACCCCAAGCACCACACTTGACAAACATAATCTGCGAGTCTTTAGACCCTTCAGATATATGCATAGAGTTCGTTTTCATTTGCACAGCTGTAAAGACAAGTTGGTTTTTGATCACCACAGGAATTGTGAGACCAAGTTCAGCCCCTCAAGAATTTATTTCACGTTTGGGGCGTTTCTTTGGTAACGGCTGCTGATTGTGAAGCTTAATTAAACTGCATTATAGTGGATCTGTGCAATTTCATCGAGGATTTAAGATAAATACCGAAGGCTGGCCTGTTTATGGGGAAGTAGATGAGACGGTGTGATAGATGCTTGCTAATTAAAGGCGCATTTACTCTTAGCAGCATATTCAGATAGGCCTTTGTTTCTGTTAATGTAAAATAGAAAGATAATTAATACGTCTAGTATCTTGTGCTTCACCTACATAGGATATTTCCCCGCCCAACCTCAATCTTATGGTGTGGTCGTCAGGTAGGTAAGTGTACTAAAAGACATACATTTAGTGGCAATAGGCATGTACCACAACCAAATAAGTACTAAAAGGCATAAATTGGCACTAAAAGTCATTGGTACTCCTAATTAGTGTTTATAGGTAAATAGCACAATCAAAGACTAGAAGGTATACATTAGCGACAATAGTTAAATAGTACAATTAAATTAATGAATTTAGGATTTTTTTTTGCGTGCTGTGCCAGAAACCTTTTTTATCCGGCCAGGTGTGGTGGCCAGTCAGTGCTTTAGAGTATGTAAAACGCAAAAGCGAAGAAATACAAAATTAGAACTCAAATGTATCTAACCTGTTAATTTTTTATAAGGATAGTTAATTGCATAAAAAAAGGTTTTGATACATATTTATACCACATACAATGTATTTCAATTCCTTAAATAGGTATACCTGTAGAAGCGCTGGTGACCCAGCGGTGAGAGCGTGCGACTTGCAATCTGGAGGTCGCGGGTTCAAACCCCGGCTGGTACCAATGAGTTTTTCGGAACTTATGTACGAAATATCATTTGATATTTACCAGTCGCTTTTCGGTGAAGGAAAACATCGTGAGGAAACCGGACTAATCCCAATAAGGCCTAGTTTACCCTCTGGGTTGGAAGGTTCGTAAAAACTAGTGCCTACGTCAAATCATGGGATTAATTGTCAAGCGGACCCCAGGCTCTCATGAGCCGTGGCGAAATGCCGGGATAACGCGAGGAAGAAGAAGAAGAAATAGGTATACCTAAGGTGGTGGTACTACTGGTACTCGACCAGCTCGACGCGGTCCCAGTACCTACAGGTCATCTTGAAACTTAAGTCATTGTCAATAGAGGTGACAGCAGGGTGTCATCTATTGGGCATTAGCATGTCAAGCACTAGCTTACTTTAAGATAGTGAAAAATATGGGGCTTGTTAATCACTAAAGGGGCCCACTGATTAACAGTCCGCCGGACGGTATCGGCCTGTCAGTTACAACAAAATTTTGACAGTTCCGAACAACTGACAGGCCGATACCGTCCGGCGGACTGGTGATTCGTGGGCCCCTTAAGAATACGTGTTAAAAAAGCAAGTATAAACGGTTACCATTTCAACAGGTCAGATATCAACGTTTTTAAACTGTCTTTATCTGCTGATCATGAATTTGTTCATTTTAAAACATTTCAACCGAATGCTTTTATACTACAGCCACAAAAGCGTTGAAAAAGTGTAAACACAATGCATATAATTTGTAGCTTATTACGAATACAGTTTGTATGAATAACGTATTTAATACGCCTTTCATTTGTTACAGATAATGAGAGCAATTAGTTATTGTTGAACGTTCGCCATATGCTGGACATCTGGCTTTGCCTGTGACGAGTGCGGATATTGGGTAATATTAGTGCCAAAATTGGCTAAACAGAATATTTTAAATGGTGTATCAAACCTACTAAAAGCGTTTTGTATGTGACAAACACTTTATTAAAAAAAGTGTAGCATATCGAAAATTGTCGTAAAATGTTCCCTCTGTCCTAAAAAGGCCAATATGATATTAATAACTATTAAATTTATATTTTAAATAAAGATAGTCTTTAGTCTTATATTGTAATTATATAAAAAAAATACTTAGAGCTTAAAATGAAAATATGTATTTCTTAAGTAAATAAAATTTGCATGCCTACTTTTACCTTTCAGAAACATTGATAAAATAACACTAACAGCCTGATTCGAACTTTCATATAAATAGGTACGTAAAATATTAGCTCTAGATAATTATGGGATATTATGATTAATTATGGATCGGATGTGTCAGTGTCAAAAATGACGTTTTTGTTTGAAGAAAGGTCACTGTTGACACTGACTTAGCCGATCCATATCGTACCTACCTATCTAGACCATTAGGGAATAACAAATATTAATTTGACGTATATTAAAGTTCAAATCAGGCCGTACTTCAGAATACAATGTTCCTTTTAACCTTTTAAAGGATTTTATAAGGAATTCCAGCTCCTATCCAAGAAAAACATGATTGACATTTCCTTAGCTCGGAGCTCTAAAGGATATTTGGAAGAATGGCCGTGTCTAGGGCTGTGTCAAACACAATGTAGGACCCGGTAGAAATTGTAATTGTACATTCGTATAAAAGAAACGTTATTAATGTTGACCCCTCTTTTTACAAGATTTTATTATTATTATTTAACTGGAAAAGTTTGTATGTAGGAACGTTCATTGACAAATTTAGAGGAACGCAAAAAAATTTTTAATTACTTTTGAAATTACTCAGGTAAAAAGTACAGTCAGCGATAAAGGCTTGTATCAATATCAAACATGTAATTTTTGTCAAAATAGTTATTTGTACAAGAAGAGAGCAAAGTTCCCCTTAGGTAATACCTACCTACCTACCTTACCTACCTACCTACCTACCCCTACCTTAGGTAAGTTCAAAGTATTTTTTTTTATTTCCTATTACTTTAAAGAAACGCTTGTCTGCTCAAGCACCGTTGTTGGGGTTTCTCATTCGCTGTAGGATTTGTAGGTTGTCTCGAAACTACAACTTTTCGAAATCCACTCACGCGATGGTGTCCTGCAGTGAAGGTACACGTGATGAACAAACCCGGCCAATAACATTCAGGTTATACGGTCATCTTTTATAATGTATTGCCAGGATTCTTAAAAAATACATTATTAACATTAAATGGAAAGTAAAATGCGTTAGAGTCAGATTAAGACAAGTCTGTATCATTTTTGATAGCGCACGCAGTGAAAGTGTTAGTTATACGTCGTAATTTCATAGAAGTTTGACGATTGGTCTGACTCTATATTTTAAGATGAAGAAGATGACCGAATTCGGATGGTAGAAGATCGAGCTTTTAGAAAATATCCGGATTAAAGAAAAATATCCGGACCAAATTACAATCAAACAGAAAGGAAGACAATTTACCTAATCCTTTGATGAAAATGAGATATACATATGTAAGTATGTCTTATAATCCTACGATCTGCTGTTTTTATTGTATAGTTTTTCACTGATCTGAGTTATCTTTTAAAGTTTGAGACAGATAACGTTTTATTCTTTATCAACGCAAAAAAAAATAGTTTTATTTACACAGCCCTAGATGGCGTGAGTTGCAAGTCTACGATATTGATACAAGCCCCGTTACTATGATTGATAGTGTGCCTGTGCCCGAATGCCTTGTCTGTGGTAACGCGCGATTTGTTAGGATATTACGTCATCTAAGGCCCACTTGCACCATTCCACTAACCTGGGGTTAACCGGTTAAACTTAGAGTTAACATGGTTACCAGTACAATTTGGGGGGAACCTTAGAGGGTTTCCTCACGATGTAACATAATGATCATTTGAAATGACCACATCACTAGAGTAAGACCAAGAAAAGTCTGCAGCGATTTTGATAGCACACGCAGTATAAGTGTTATTTATACGTCATAATTTGAAGTTTGACGTTTAAAATAACGCTTGTACTACGTAATGCGTATGTTATCAAAATCGTTGCAGACTTATCTTGGTCTAACTCTAGCAGTACGGATATGATGGCCGTATTTGTTGTCTACGTAACAGCATGATAAAAAGAGTCTGTCTTCAATTGCGTGGTGTTAAAAAGAGACATTTGTTTATTTGCAGGTGAATTTTCTTAAAATTTTAATTAGAAGTGATGGCCATAGTACAAGATTTGCAATGTCATCATTGCCAAACACTACTACTACATATTGAATTGCATCCCTGTCTTGTATCCAAATCGTTAAGCTTAGTATTGCAACGCAAGGCCTCCATAGCAAAAACGTGTTAAACTACATTGGTTCCTTAGCGACTTACGGCATTTTTGAAATGCGAAAGCCAATTATTAGTCACAGTTCTCAGCCTAGTAAAGTTCAAAATAGAAAAGCAAAAAGGTCATAAGTGTGTATTGATGTGGAGTGTACTTATGACGCTTTTGTACTGAAGGATCGGTTACAGCAACTACTGAGGAAGCTATGAATGTAAACGCAATACTCGAGTTGGCTATTAAAACACCTCCTACGCCTTTGGCAGGCTCGCAAATATCACATGGAATAAGGCATAGCAGAGGGTTAACTCACAAGTACCTTCTTCTTCGTGGTCGTGACCTCATGTCTGAGGAACGTGACTCCTATGGGTTATTCTTCCTACCATTGCTCTCCAGGCCTCTCAATCTTCGGCCATCTGCATCGTTGCCTGGAGTGACGAGTACCTACGTTATGCACACGTAATAATATTTTGGATACTGGATACTACAGAAGTCGTCTCAATACAATTTTGCGAGATTGCGGATTAAGGTTATAAATTATATAGAAATGACAGCTGTCACCGTTCTCAAGCGATTTGAATGATACTATAGTAAACTAATCATGTACTTACATTTAAAGTTGTGAAATAAACAAGTAAATAAAAGAAAACGTTTGAAATGGCACGAGTAGTTATTAGCAACTGAACTAAAATACTGTCGTTTCTAAGGGCGCGGTTGCACGGGGCGGGTGAACGGGTTAAAGATAAATGGTTGAGTAACGCGAACGCTTGCAAGTCTTGCGATGGATTTTGCGTACAGTGGCACCCGCGTACGTGCGCCTGTTCCGTGCATCCGTGCCAGCTAGCCGGCCCCGTAGGACAGAGGGACAGACAGATGTAGCGTAGGTTTAAAAGACAGTCAAACTACTGATTTCACGTTCTCTGTGCAAATATTGAATGTCCACTCCAAATATCACTGAGTTCTTCGCATCCGGGCTTGAACCACTTAGTATTGCCGTTGTAAGTCTATTTGATAAACGGTACAGTGAAATGGTACGGTACAGCAACGCTTGTATACTTTTTTCGTAATTGCATTTTTGTGAGACCTTTGTACGTGTACAATCTTGGACTCTGGTTTCGAAGGGAAAGCAGCTTCAATCAAACACCTTGTTTTTATAAACAGAAGTACGTTTAATCTGGCACACAAATTGTCTCAATATACAAAAATAAATAAATTAAGAAATCTTACGTATCCCACGACAGACAACCGTTCGCTAGTTCTAAACAAAAGAGCGACATCTATCGGGAAATTCAGTAAATAAAGTAAATAAGGCGTTTTATACAGTACGTATGTTGCGTTACGTTACTATGAGAGATCGGATCGGGAAAAATATTTTATAGGTAAACCTGAAGGTTTTCGTATAATATGTGATACTAAATTCGATATATTAGGGTTCCGTACACAAAGGGTAAAACGGGACCCTATTACTAAGACTCTGCTGTCCGTCCGTCCGTCTGTCACCAGGCTGTATCTCACGAACCGTGATAGCTAGACAGTTGAAATTTTCACCGATGATGTATTTCTGTTGCCGCTATAACAACAAATACTAAAAACAGAATAAAATAAAGATTTAAGTGGGGCTCCCATACAACAAACGTGATTTTTGACCAAAGTTAAGCAACGTCGGGAGTGGTCAGTACTTGGATGGGTGACCGTTTTTTTTTTTGCATTATGGTACGGAACCCTTCGTGCGCGAGTCCGACTCGCACTTGTTGACCGTAGTTAAGCAACATCGGGCCGGGTCAGTACTTGGATGGGTGACCGTTTTCTTTTTGCTTTTTTTGCATTATGGTACGGAACCCTTCGTGTGCGAGTCCGACTCGCACTTGCCCGGTTTTTTTTGGTTAGGCACTTTATTTACTTTTTTACTCTCATTATCCACCGAAATCTATGGTTATATTATAATGTGGTCGGGTTCGATTCCCTGTAAGTAGGTATTTCAGAACGATTTTCTTTTAAGTTGGGGTGTTATCTAGTTTCCTAGTCTAATTATTTGTTTAAACTACATTCTTATTAATATTCTTTCTACAAAGTGCTAGTTACACCATAACCCTAATTAATTCTTATCCAGAATTTTCATTAAAGAAAGTATCGCTTTACGTCCACCCAGCTCGACTATAAATTTCCCAGAGCCCATTTAGATAGCGGCTGTACGGGACAAAATACTACATTAAAATAATCACTCATACTACCGAATGTGGGCGAATTAACTATATCTCACTATTATCTCACTAAAACCCTCGTTTTGAAGTCGCTTTGTAAATATTTTCTACTAAAACAAACATTAGGCAAAACTGTGTATACATTAAAGGGCGTAAGTGACTAGAAATTGTACGCAGAAAGGACGTTTTGGTGAATCCGAGAGAAAAGATAACTCCTATCTTAATGACGACTTAATATATCCAAGAGCAGCGATAAGTTAGTGGTAAAGACTGGCATTACGAACAAGTTGCGTTTTATTAGATTTGTAGTAATTTAGCAAACGCCCAGTTACATGATTAGTGATTACATATCGACGGTTGAAATTTCAAATGTCGTAAGCGACATACGACAACAGGTCCCTTACGACGGTTGAAATTTCAAATGTCGTAAGCGACATACGACAACAGGTCCCTTACGACATTTGAAATTTCCACCGTCGATATATAACTTAGCCGTTCCACAAAGCCTAAACTCATAACAAGTTACTTCTTTGAAATGCTTTAAATAGTAGAATATTTCTCTAATTAGATAATAAAACTTTAATTGCGTATCAGTGGATCGAATAACTATTATTATAAACCGGACTTAATCCTATACGTAATAATTTATTTTACTGATATAATTACTTCCGATGTTTTGATGACGGCATTGTCCCCTACTGAGTGACATTTATAGAGTGTGAAACAAGTTCAAGTTGATAAACAAGACCAAAAACTAAAGTCTCATTCTATGAAACTTGCTAACTATGTAAACGAAAGTCACTAGCAAATTCATCATTCAGAGACAATTTCAATATGGCGGTTTGTTTACATTGTTCGCAAGTTCCATAGAGTGATACTTTAGAGCGCAGCGCAGCTAGATGTTGATGACAACTTTAGCCAGTCTTTCTCCGAGACCACGGGAACAACGCACCTCAAAACGTCGGAGGTAATTTTAAAACTGAATTATTATTAGTACCCTTAAATAAAAATAAAAATGAGTGAAATCGAGTGAGTTTGAATCAGTGAGTAGTGTATTTATAGGGGTTCTGGCGCACTTTAGGTAAATATCTTTTGGGGCCATTTCCGGGGTTGTTTTGCATCGATAGATGTTCTGTATCACATGCGATGTACCTCACCTCATGGGCAATTGAAAGAGCTCACTTTGAATATATGTTTCCATACAAGATTGTTTGTTTATTAAGGTAAATGTAAGACGACTACCTCAATTATAGGTATTTACTCATATGTTTGGTAGGTATGTATTTCTGCACTTGTTTTGTTATCAGTACATGTTCCGTGTTATGATATCTTTGTGGTTTTCCTGTACTCGCGGGCAATTATAAAATAATTAACTTCGAATACTTATTTCCATATCAGTTGGTCCGTTTTTGTTGCGTTCAAGTGTACCTTTGTTTTAATCAAATATAGCGTGGGAGTGATTTGACCTATTCTGTTATCAGTTACTACAGCATATTTTATTCGCTATTATCTAATTGCGTAATTAGGTCACTTATTCCTCTATTTGCATCGGATGTGTGTTTTAACAATTTATTGTCTTCATTATTTTATAGACCAGCAAACACTGCGAACGTTTAAATTAAAATAAATAGTAAAAATGGATTACGCTATTAAATTATGTGTTAGATTATGGTTCAACAACGATGGCATTACCTACAACTATAAACGTGCAGGGGATGGAACAGAAAATAACATCCTCTTCATTTCGAGCGTCGAGGCGCTCGCCCCTGACATGGACATTAACAAATGGTGTGCGGCGCGGAAGGAGCTGAAAAAGATTCTGGAGGAGCAGCTAGCTGAGCATCCGGCAGTGACGTTGCACTCGGATTACCACGCGGAGGGGATCCTGCAGGAGATATTAGTTAAATATCAAATTAGGACATTTCTTGCAGTCCCGTGCAAACAAACAACAACCATATGGAAAGAAGGGGCCATATGTTTCATGGAAGTGAAAAATCCCCTAATAACGAAGAAACTCTTATGTGTTTGTAGACTGTTAGTGGGTGTGTTGTGTATAATTAAAATAAAAGCGTAAGAGTTTTTTTAGCATTTATTTATTTTATAATGTCCCCATGCTAAGGTTTTGATACTGTCATCTAAGATGAATCTCTTTTCATCTCTACCACAGAGAATTTTTTTTCTTTTAATTTGAGTAAACACGTTATGCTTATCACTAATCAAGTTATACAAGTCATCATACAGCGGTTTTTGGCTTAAATCTAAACATTTGTAATATTTATTAAAATTTAATCGCCTGACAGCAGCAGCGCTAACACCTTTATTCTTTTTAATACACTTTCTTTTATTGTCTTTGGTGTATTCGTCTAATACATAAGCATACATTTTCGATCTTAATGCTACAAATTCTCTCACAATTATGCCTTTGTTTTCATCTTTCATTACGCCTACGACTTTTTTATTTACCTGTGGTAACCCATATACATTATTTTCCGGAAGGTCTGAAGTGTCAAATCTACTTTGTAAGTCTGGCTTAATGTCTTCATAAAAGTTCTTTGTTTTTATATCATAAACAAAAGAATCGGTGTCTGTGTATAACAGCCTCACATTTTCACCATACTTAGGTAGGATATAATCATAATGAAAATTGTACATTAAAGTTTTACTTAATTCTAGCACGGTAAAACCAACATAAATGGGTTTGTTATAGACAATTCTAGATTTCTTTAACTGCACTGCCACTAGCTCTTCGGAGAAAATAGAAGCGCTGTGGAAGTTTGGTTTTGAAATATAACGTTCAAGGCCATATTTACATTTTCTTTCTGTTTTTACACTGTTCCAACGGGTACACAACTTAACATCGACCCTTTTTTCAACATTTTCAATTGTTTTTCCAAATATAGAGTTATTCATCAGTTTGAAAAAATCCTTTTCAAAAGTGTTTTTCGCCTCTGTTCTCATTTGGGAATTCAAATCAATGTATGATCTTAACCAGGGTGATTGATTGAAAGTGAGTACTCTGTGAATTTTCTTACATATCAAACCTTTTTCAATACACTGTTTGAGGTTAGCGCAGTGTATGACGTAGTTGAATTTGTTATCTAAAGTAAGTAATAACTTTTTAACTTTGCCCTCAAATGGTATTTTTGTTTCGGCACAGAAAGGATAATCATTGTGATAATCATGTAATATGGATGGATACTCTAAGTCAACTTCTAATATATGTCCAATATCAGAATCTATCTCATGTGACAATACATCAAATTGCTTAATCTCTTCTTCACTCATCCACCTGAAGTTATTGATTGGGAGTGGGCGTCGCATAGCATCGCCGTAAAGATTGTTTATATCTAAATATATGATAAAACTGCTATCCTGGTTGACGTCATAGTCTTCCATAAATTTATTATTAGCTTTAGCGTAACGATTAGACGCCTGGCTAAGACCACCTCTAATACCTTTCTTTATAAATTGAATAATTTCGTAGTCGGTAAGCAATTCAAGACATACATTAGTATGCTTTAACATTGCATCCCAACTCAAACCTGGAGCTGTGACATATTGGCAAGGATCTAGTTGGTAAGTATCTATACACACCTGACGAAAGTTTTCAAAGACTTCTGCTAACAGCAAAACATCTGTTTTGAGATATAGATCAGCGTACTCTCCGAGAGACTTTATGTTGAATTCGCGCCATACATTCTGCGCGTGTTGATAATCTTCAGTGGAGACGCGCGAGTCGGTGAGTTTATTATAGAATGCGGAAGGCTTGGGTAATGAAGTTTCTTCTAACTTGCCCCAGTCGCTCACATACTCATAAGGGAAAACCCCTTTGCGTGTTAACAGTTTCATATGTTTGTCTTGTTCGCTTTGATCGTGAGACGGCAAGAAATTCGGTAGTATCTTGAACTGTTCGCGTGAAAGGTTTTTGACTAATTTATCCAAGCTACTCGACATAAATTTATACGAGTCTATAAATCTTAACGCGTAATCACCAATTCGCTTATCGATTGAAATGTATTTTTCCTTGTTGATGGGGATGCAACCCAAGTTTCCATCGGCCTTGGCCAATTCTTTAATGAACAAATGGCAATCGTAGCCACTCAGATTATGGAAAATGACCGGTATAAACTTTGCTATTTTAAAATTTAGATTACACGCGTTATGTGCTTTTCCCCTAACTTCACCTGTCAAGTGACAATGATCAGTCACGTGAACCTCATCTTTTTCTATTGTTTTACTGCAAATGTGGCAAATGTTGGGGGCAACACCCCCATCATCCGGGCTATTATTCTTTATAGGTATGACTTTTTGCAAAACTTCTATAATCCTCCCCGCGTCTTCATAAATGCATTGTATGAATCTCTCGACACAGTCTTCACCGCGATAAATAACAAATTTTGATTGGTTCTTATCAAAATCGCAGTGAAGATAATAAGAAAAACTACACGGCACGTGTTTGTGGGTGTTATAAGTAGTAGCGGTAGTATCACTGTTTCTATCTAAGGGAACTAAAATTGACTCAAAGTCAGCATAAATTACGAATGGTACTTTCATCATATTTTTAAAGTTTTGAAAGCGCAAGATCTTGTCACCTTCCTTAGGTAGCTCTATTAGCGAATGTCCACAACCAATCGTCTTGTGAAGTTCAAGTTTGTTTTCACTCGGGAAGTGTTGTAGACATCCGCGGCACAGCCAAATTTTATTTTCAGATCGAGTTATTTGCGAGCGCACTAAGCGAGATAAGTTCTTGATCCAACAATAATGCGACAATGTCCCCTTCTCATAATACAATAAATCCACATAACGTTCATAAGATACTTCCGAAATTCTTAAAGGTACAATTATCAAATCTCCGCCGTCCTTCTTAGAATTCTTTTTCTTAGAGTCAATACCGTACACATTCACACTGATCTTGTTTAATTTTTCAAACTTTTTGATACCTAAATGGCAAACCGGGAGTTCTATACCGTTAGTTTGTAAAACGTCCTCATGGCGCGGGTAGGAGGAGGGTCGATCACAACTTTTTTCCACGGGATATAGGGCGCTAACAACAGCCCAAAAAAAGCACTTATTGTCACTATTTTTCACATTAACACACGCTTTTTTCACTTGCACTGCTTTCGGGAGGGGTATGTATGATGATCCTTTGAGCGGTTGGTATTTGTTGATGTTGACTTCGATAAACTCAATTTTTTCAAGCGACCACCCGCTGTCACGCTCTTGAAAATCTTCGCACTTTTTTAAAATGCATAAAGTGATATGTTCATAGAACGATGGGAAATCTACAGCATCCATATGTAGAGACACATTTTGAGTATTAAATGACTTCAAATCACGTATTATTTCCCCTTCAGGGTTGGTCTTCATAAAAGTACAAAATAGTTCCACGTTCACTTTTACATGTTTGTGGATTTTTAATTCGATATCAATCACTTTCTTTATCGTATCTTTAATATGTAACAAGTACATTTTAGGATCCAATATTTTTGAGCTCCCATTAATTCGGTAACTCACAATTCTACATCTGAAGGCACTATTCACAATGTATACGGCGCAATCCTTAGATTTTTCTTGAGTACACAGTAACTTGTGACGTTTAGTTCTCGAATGAGCTATGAGACGGTTTGATAAAACATCTTCATTACAAAAGTCACAATGATATGAGGATGACATGGTGCGCGATGTGTGCGTATGGTTCAAACAAAGGTTGGTTTGTATATAAGTATGAGCGCGCACATCATCTCACTTTTATAACCTATTTTTTTTTTTTAAAGGTACCTAACCATTTTGTGGTTAGAGCTGATAAGGGTTTCTATGCTAAAATAAATAGGTCATATTTTTTTTTCTTAATCAATAATTTATTTTAATAAACCGCTAACATTTACCATTGGGTTGGCGCTGCTGCTGCCCAAGTGTTCTCCAAACTTGTTAAGAGGCATTGTGAAAGTGAATAATGGAGGATACCCTCAGCCATATTTATATAGATCAGATAGAGTACCTAGCCTACATGAACAGATAACTGATCTACTTAAAACAGGTAACCGATCGGATGAACAGGTTTCCTAACGGGAGAACTGGGTCTATTTCCTCGGATCCTGTTTCTTACTTTAAAATTATACCACCCTCAGTCAGTTCCTCAACTATCGCGTTTATCTCGTTAGCATGGGAGGTGTTACCGGCACTCTGCGATGTGACCAAAAGCTGTAAACGGCTAACCAGTTCGTTTGGATCATCCCAATAGATATAATCAGTTTTCGGATAAAACGTTTTAGTAGTCAATATATCGCTTCTACGAGGGTTCAAACATCCACCTTCTTTATGTCGCTTAGATTCTTGCGAATGCTTAATGAAAAGTTTATACTTTAAACTTTTGTCACCGCTCAGTTGACCGTTTGGTGTGAATCCTCTACGGTGAGCGTTTGTAATGTCTAAAATCGTATTATAATCCTTTACATCGTCTTTCGAAATTATATCCTTGTTTGGTATTTTTTGAAAGATAAGTTCACCTAGCCCAGGTGTCATTATGAAGGTTGAATCTTTGATATGTATCAAATCATCGATTATTTTAATTTGACTATCTCCAATATACATTTTATTTTCTTTGAGATAAACACCGAATGGTATTTTCAGTGTTTTAGAAAAGTGTTTGAGATATTTTTGATAATCGCTTTGATCTAATACACTGCTATGATTATTCCCATCATCATCATTATCATCACTCTCGAGAGCTGACTTCATAGTTTCTTCGTCATCATCATCATCATCATCATCATCATCATCATAATCCAACTGTTGTACTTTTGTTTGAAGATTATCGTTCCACTTAATCGCTTTACTATGGGGTTCTTCTTCTTCTTCGCTTTCTATCAGATATTTCCTTTTACGTGATTGTGGTGTTGGTAATGGTGTGGAGGTTTTTTTTATTAACATGGGAGGATGACGATGAGGGGTGTTATTCATTAATAGCGCTGGTGCTGCTTCACCATTTTCATTGTCATTATTACCCTTAGATTCTAACGCTTTAGTCATTAAAACGTTCAGTGGTTTTGTAATCGGTTCAAAGGTTTGAGCCAGAGATGTGTCAAGAGATGACTTATCTGCCCGCAATGCCTTTACTTTTTTCTTTACACTCTCAATGGAATCTACCAGTTTCCGTTTCAACTTTTTATTACCAAACATATTTCCTTTTTGATGTATGTGCTGTTGTTGTTGTTGTTGTTGTTGTTGTTGATAAACAAATTAAAAAAAGAGGTTGTTCCTCAGTAGCTGACAACATAAAACTGATAATAAACCGGAGATGACACTCAACTTTATACAATAATAAAAACGTCAAATCCTTTACGATATCGACCCTTATTAATTTGTCTCTCCTTGTCGATTGTTAAAAAAGTGTACTTTTTCTCCCAACACTCACGGCAAACTTCCTTAAACTTTTCCCTCAAATCTCAAATCGGTGTTCACGTGATCATCATAGGCATGTTTTAAATTCAACTCGTCCTGTTTAAATAGCAATATGAGATTGGCATTATCACGTACCAATTGTTTAGGTATCCTACTGTATGTCTGACACAAGTAGAAACAATCTAACCAACGATGACGTCCCATTGCAAAATACTGACGAATGGCATCTTGATCTTCCAACGCTACATCATCAAACACGATGACGCTGTCTTCCGAGGCTTCCGCCGGTGGGACAACTTGACTCTTATCATTGTATGTGTGAAACGGTATGTCACCCGCCCGCTCTAAAACTTTACTCAGAAACTCGTATTTCGGTTGGTTTAATGATTTCGAATAAAGATAAACATTATGAAACTTTATACCGTTCGAATCTAAAAGTAGAGACAACAGGACATTAATCTTGCCACAGTTGGAGGGTCCACAGATGAGACATCTAATATTGTTTGCCAACAGCGATCCATGTTTGAAGACACGGGTTACAGCTGCCGCCGTTGCTGCTTTTGTAGATTGATAACTACATAGTTCCACATAATCATCTGACGTAGTCCAATCTTTTACCGTAATCGACGTGTTTTGTTTTTTAAGTTTCATTTTATTGTGATCTATTAAATCTTAAAGATGTGTATATATATATATACACGGACACACATACACGCATACATATATATATGTACTTGCAAACATGTCATCATCATCATCATTATCATCATCTACATCATTACAAGAATTAAATGAAGAACAGCAGCAGCAGCAGCAGCGGCAACAACAACAGCGGCCGGAGACGGAGTCGAAGCGGGAGACGGAGCTCGAGATTGAGCTAGATCTAGATACGGAGACGGTTCTAGAGCTAGATATGGAGACGGAGACGGAGATCCTCAAACTCCACCTCCAGCTCCGTTTCCGTCTCCATCTCAAGCTCCGTCTCCGTCTCCGTCTCCATATCTAGCTCTAGAACCGTCTCCGTATCTAGATCTAGCTCAATCTCGAGCTCCGTCTCCCGCTTCGACTCCGTCTCCGGCCGCTGTTGTTGTTGCCGCTGCTGCTGCTGCTGCTGTTCTTCATTTAATTCTTGTAATGATGTAGATGATGATAATGATGATGATGATGACATGTTTGCAAGTACATATATATATGTATGCGTGTATGTGTGTCCGTGTATATATATATATACACGTCTTTAAGATTTAATAGATCACAATAAAATGAAACTTAAAAAACAAAACACGTCGATTACGGTAAAAGATTGGACTACGTCAGATGATTATGTGGAACTATGTAGTTATCAATCTACAAAAGCAGCAACGGCGGCAGCTGTAACCCGTGTCTTCAAACATGGATCGCTGTTGGCAAACAATATTAGATGTCTCATCTGTGGACCCTCCAACTGTGGCAAGATTAATGTCCTGTTGTCTCTACTTTTAGATTCGAACGGTATAAAGTTTCATAATGTTTATCTTTATTCGAAATCATTAAACCAACCGAAATACGAGTTTCTGAGTAAAGTTTTAGAGCGGGCGGGTGACATACCGTTTCACACATACAATGATAAGAGTCAAGTTGTCCCACCGGCGGAAGCCTCGGAAGACAGCGTCATCGTGTTTGATGATGTAGCGTTGGAAGATCAAGATGCCATTCGTCAGTATTTTGCAATGGGACGTCATCGTTGGTTAGATTGTTTCTACTTGTGTCAGACATACAGTAGGATACCTAAACAATTGGTACGTGATAATGCCAATCTCATATTGCTATTTAAACAGGACGAGTTGAATTTAAAACATGCCTATGATGATCACGTGAACACCGATTTGAGATTTGAGGGAAAAGTTTAAGGAAGTTTGCCGTGAGTGTTGGGAGAAAAAGTACACTTTTTTAACAATCGACAAGGAGAGACAAATTAATAAGGGTCGATATCGTAAAGGATTTGACGTTTTTATTATTGTATAAAGTTGAGTGTCATCTCCGGTTTATTATCAGTTTTATGTTGTCAGCTACTGAGGAACAACCTCTTTTTTTAATTTGTTTATCAACAACAACAACAACAACAACAACAACAGCACATACATCAAAAAGGAAATATGTTTGGTAATAAAAAGTTGAAACGGAAACTGGTAGATTCCATTGAGAGTGTAAAGAAAAAAGTAAAGGCATTGCGGGCAGATAAGTCATCTCTTGACACATCTCTGGCTCAAACCTTTGAACCGATTACAAAACCACTGAACGTTTTAATGACTAAAGCGTTAGAATCTAAGGGTAATAATGACAATGAAAATGGTGAAGCAGCACCAGCGCTATTAATGAATAACACCCCTCATCGTCATCCTCCCATGTTAATAAAAAAAACCTCCACACCATTACCAACACCACAATCACGTAAAAGGAAATATCTGATAGAAAGCGAAGAAGAAGAAGAACCCCATAGTAAAGCGATTAAGTGGAACGATAATCTTCAAACAAAAGTACAACAGTTGGATTATGATGATGATGATGATGATGATGATGATGATGACGAAGAAACTATGAAGTCAGCTCTCGAGAGTGATGATAATGATGATGATGGGAATAATCATAGCAGTGTATTAGATCAAAGCGATTATCAAAAATATCTCAAACACTTTTCTAAAACACTGAAAATACCATTCGGTGTTTATCTCAAAGAAAATAAAATGTATATTGGAGATAGTCAAATTAAAATAATCGATGATTTGATACATATCAAAGATTCAACCTTCATAATGACACCTGGGCTAGGTGAACTTATCTTTCAAAAAATACCAAACAAGGATATAATTTCGAAAGACGATGTAAAGGATTATAATACGATTTTAGACATTACAAACGCTCACCGTAGAGGATTCACACCAAACGGTCAACTGAGCGGTGACAAAAGTTTAAAGTATAAACTTTTCATTAAGCATTCGCAAGAATCTAAGCGACATAAAGAAGGTGGATGTTTGAACCCTCGTAGAAGCGATATATTGACTACTAAAACGTTTTATCCGAAAACTGATTATATCTATTGGGATGATCCAAACGAACTGGTTAGCCGTTTACAGCTTTTGGTCACATCGCAGAGTGCCGGTAACACCTCCCATGCTAACGAGATAAACGCGATAGTTGAGGAACTGACTGAGGGTGGTATAATTTTAAAGTAAGAAACAGGATCCGAGGAAATAGACCCAGTTCTCCCGTTAGGAAACCTGTTCATCCGATCGGTTACCTGTTTTAAGTAGATCAGTTATCTGTTCATGTAGGCTAGGTACTCTATCTGATCTATATAAATATGGCTGAGGGTATCCTCCATTATTCACTTTCACAATGCCTCTTAACAAGTTTGGAGAACACTTGGGCAGCAGCAGCGCCAACCCAATGGTAAATGTTAGCGGTTTATTAAAATAAATTATTGATTAAGAAAAAAAAATATGACCTATTTATTTTAGCATAGAAACCCTTATCAGCTCTAACCACAAAATGGTTAGGTACCTTTAAAAAAAAAAAATAGGTTATAAAAGTGAGATGATGTGCGCGCTCATACTTATATACAAACCAACCTTTGTTTGAACCATACGCACACATCGCGCACCATGTCATCCTCATATCATTGTGACTTTTGTAATGAAGATGTTTTATCAAACCGTCTCATAGCTCATTCGAGAACTAAACGTCACAAGTTACTGTGTACTCAAGAAAAATCTAAGGATTGCGCCGTATACATTGTGAATAGTGCCTTCAGATGTAGAATTGTGAGTTACCGAATTAATGGGAGCTCAAAAATATTGGATCCTAAAATGTACTTGTTACATATTAAAGATACGATAAAGAAAGTGATTGATATCGAATTAAAAATCCACAAACATGTAAAAGTGAACGTGGAACTATTTTGTACTTTTATGAAGACCAACCCTGAAGGGGAAATAATACGTGATTTGAAGTCATTTAATACTCAAAATGTGTCTCTACATATGGATGCTGTAGATTTCCCATCGTTCTATGAACATATCACTTTATGCATTTTAAAAAAGTGCGAAGATTTTCAAGAGCGTGACAGCGGGTGGTCGCTTGAAAAAATTGAGTTTATCGAAGTCAACATCAACAAATACCAACCGCTCAAAGGATCATCATACATACCCCTCCCGAAAGCAGTGCAAGTGAAAAAAGCGTGTGTTAATGTGAAAAATAGTGACAATAAGTGCTTTTTTTGGGCTGTTGTTAGCGCCCTATATCCCGTGGAAAAAAGTTGTGATCGACCCTCCTCCTACCCGCGCCATGAGGACGTTTTACAAACTAACGGTATAGAACTCCCGGTTTGCCATTTAGGTATCAAAAAGTTTGAAAAATTAAACAAGATCAGTGTGAATGTGTACGGTATTGACTCTAAGAAAAAGAATTCTAAGAAGGACGGCGGAGATTTGATAATTGTACCTTTAAGAATTTCGGAAGTATCTTATGAACGTTATGTGGATTTATTGTATTATGAGAAGGGGACATTGTCGCATTATTGTTGGATCAAGAACTTATCTCGCTTAGTGCGCTCGCAAATAACTCGATCTGAAAATAAAATTTGGCTGTGCCGCGGATGTCTACAACACTTCCCGAGTGAAAACAAACTTGAACTTCACAAGACGATTGGTTGTGGACATTCGCTAATAGAGCTACCTAAGGAAGGTGACAAGATCTTGCGCTTTCAAAACTTTAAAAATATGATGAAAGTACCATTCGTAATTTATGCTGACTTTGAGTCAATTTTAGTTCCCTTAGATAGAAACAGTGATACTACCGCTACTACTTATAACACCCACAAACACGTGCCGTGTAGTTTTTCTTATTATCTTCACTGCGATTTTGATAAGAACCAATCAAAATTTGTTATTTATCGCGGTGAAGACTGTGTCGAGAGATTCATACAATGCATTTATGAAGACGCGGGGAGGATTATAGAAGTTTTGCAAAAAGTCATACCTATAAAGAATAATAGCCCGGATGATGGGGGTGTTGCCCCCAACATTTGCCACATTTGCAGTAAAACAATAGAAAAAGATGAGGTTCACGTGACTGATCATTGTCACTTGACAGGTGAAGTTAGGGGAAAAGCACATAACGCGTGTAATCTAAATTTTAAAATAGCAAAGTTTATACCGGTCATTTTCCATAATCTGAGTGGCTACGATTGCCATTTGTTCATTAAAGAATTGGCCAAGGCCGATGGAAACTTGGGTTGCATCCCCATCAACAAGGAAAAATACATTTCAATCGATAAGCGAATTGGTGATTACGCGTTAAGATTTATAGACTCGTATAAATTTATGTCGAGTAGCTTGGATAAATTAGTCAAAAACCTTTCACGCGAACAGTTCAAGATACTACCGAATTTCTTGCCGTCTCACGATCAAAGCGAACAAGACAAACATATGAAACTGTTAACACGCAAAGGGGTTTTCCCTTATGAGTATGTGAGCGACTGGGGCAAGTTAGAAGAAACTTCATTACCCAAGCCTTCCGCATTCTATAATAAACTCACCGACTCGCGCGTCTCCACTGAAGATTATCAACACGCGCAGAATGTATGGCGCGAATTCAACATAAAGTCTCTCGGAGAGTACGCTGATCTATATCTCAAAACAGATGTTTTGCTGTTAGCAGAAGTCTTTGAAAACTTTCGTCAGGTGTGTATAGATACTTACCAACTAGATCCTTGCCAATATGTCACAGCTCCAGGTTTGAGTTGGGATGCAATGTTAAAGCATACTAATGTATGTCTTGAATTGCTTACCGACTACGAAATTATTCAATTTATAAAGAAAGGTATTAGAGGTGGTCTTAGCCAGGCGTCTAATCGTTACGCTAAAGCTAATAATAAATTTATGGAAGACTATGACGTCAACCAGGATAGCAGTTTTATCATATATTTAGATATAAACAATCTTTACGGCGATGCTATGCGACGCCCACTCCCAATCAATAACTTCAGGTGGATGAGTGAAGAAGAGATTAAGCAATTTGATGTATTGTCACATGAGATAGATTCTGATATTGGACATATATTAGAAGTTGACTTAGAGTATCCATCCATATTACATGATTATCACAATGATTATCCTTTCTGTGCCGAAACAAAAATACCATTTGAGGGCAAAGTTAAAAAGTTATTACTTACTTTAGATAACAAATTCAACTACGTCATACACTGCGCTAACCTCAAACAGTGTATTGAAAAAGGTTTGATATGTAAGAAAATTCACAGAGTACTCACTTTCAATCAATCACCCTGGTTAAGATCATACATTGATTTGAATTCCCAAATGAGAACAGAGGCGAAAAACACTTTTGAAAAGGATTTTTTCAAACTGATGAATAACTCTATATTTGGAAAAACAATTGAAAATGTTGAAAAAAGGGTCGATGTTAAGTTGTGTACCCGTTGGAACAGTGTAAAAACAGAAAGAAAATGTAAATATGGCCTTGAACGTTATATTTCAAAACCAAACTTCCACAGCGCTTCTATTTTCTCCGAAGAGCTAGTGGCAGTGCAGTTAAAGAAATCTAGAATTGTCTATAACAAACCCATTTATGTTGGTTTTACCGTGCTAGAATTAAGTAAAACTTTAATGTACAATTTTCATTATGATTATATCCTACCTAAGTATGGTGAAAATGTGAGGCTGTTATACACAGACACCGATTCTTTTGTTTATGATATAAAAACAAAGAACTTTTATGAAGACATTAAGCCAGACTTACAAAGTAGATTTGACACTTCAGACCTTCCGGAAAATAATGTATATGGGTTACCACAGGTAAATAAAAAAGTCGTAGGCGTAATGAAAGATGAAAACAAAGGCATAATTGTGAGAGAATTTGTAGCATTAAGATCGAAAATGTATGCTTATGTATTAGACGAATACACCAAAGACAATAAAAGAAAGTGTATTAAAAAGAATAAAGGTGTTAGCGCTGCTGCTGTCAGGCGATTAAATTTTAATAAATATTACAAATGTTTAGATTTAAGCCAAAAACCGCTGTATGATGACTTGTATAACTTGATTAGTGATAAGCATAACGTGTTTACTCAAATTAAAAGAAAAAAAATTCTCTGTGGTAGAGATGAAAAGAGATTCATCTTAGATGACAGTATCAAAACCTTAGCATGGGGACATTATAAAATAAATAAATGCTAAAAAAACTCTTACGCTTTTATTTTAATTATACACAACACACCCACTAACAGTCTACAAACACATAAGAGTTTCTTCGTTATTAGGGGATTTTTCACTTCCATGAAACATATGGCCCCTTCTTTCCATATGGTTGTTGTTTGTTTGCACGGGACTGCAAGAAATGTCCTAATTTGATATTTAACTAATATCTCCTGCAGGATCCCCTCCGCGTGGTAATCCGAGTGCAACGTCACTGCCGGATGCTCAGCTAGCTGCTCCTCCAGAATCTTTTTCAGCTCCTTCCGCGCCGCACACCATTTGTTAATGTCCATGTCAGGGGCGAGCGCCTCGACGCTCGAAATGAAGAGGATGTTATTTTCTGTTCCATCCCCTGCACGTTTATAGTTGTAGGTAATGCCATCGTTGTTGAACCATAATCTAACACATAATTTAATAGCGTAATCCATTTTTACTATTTATTTTAATTTAAACGTTCGCAGTGTTTGCTGGTCTATAAAATAATGAAGACAATAAATTGTTAAAACACACATCCGATGCAAATAGAGGAATAAGTGACCTAATTACGCAATTAGATAATAGCGAATAAAATATGCTGTAGTAACTGATAACAGAATAGGTCAAATCACTCCCACGCTATATTTGATTAAAACAAAGGTACACTTGAACGCAACAAAAACGGACCAACTGATATGGAAATAAGTATTCGAAGTTAATTATTTTATAATTGCCCGCGAGTACAGGAAAACCACAAAGATATCATAACACGGAACATGTACTGATAACAAAACAAGTGCAGAAATACATACCTACCAAACATATGAGTAAATACCTATAATTGAGGTAGTCGTCTTACATTTACCTTAATAAACAAACAATCTTGTATGGAAACATATATTCAAAGTGAGCTCTTTCAATTGCCCATGAGGTGAGGTACATCGCATGTGATACAGAACATCTATCGATGCAAAACAACCCCGGAAATGGCCCCAAAAGATATTTACCTAAAGTGCGCCAGAACCCCTATAAATACACTACTTCAGTGTATTGACTGTCTTTACAATGTACGTGTCTAATATAGCCGAGAGCTTAATTTAATATTTATCGCCGACGTGTACAGTTTTGTTAGTTTACCGTTCTAGTGCCGTAAGTTACCGGTCATTTTGTACAATAAAGATCTGTCAATGATATCATTTTTGTGGTAATAGAGGCTTATCGTGTTTATCGGTCGGGCAGACAATGGAATTACGCCTACTATGATTTTTGCTCTAGATATTATTTCGTAAACAGTATACTTAAAAGTTGTGTGTAAAGCTGTTTCTGTTTGAGTAAGCTTGGTTCATTTGTTTTTATTCGCTATCTGCATAAAGATCAGTAAACGTGACGAAAGAAGGCTGTAGCGTCGCCCATATTACGGCTTACTTAGTACGGCTTTTTAAAAATGTGCATAAGTATTTAAAAATGGAAACTTTCGTTTCCCATGCAATTTTTTATGATAAAGTCTATGTCCCTCTGTTCAACGTTTTACGATTTGTTTATAATAATTAAAACATCGAAAAAATAAATCAAACAATACAGCAGCTGCATTCAATATAATATCAAATTATGTGAAAATATTTGCTGTAATGTGAATATTCAGAGAGAAAATTAGGAAACTATGAAAAAGCGATTTGCGCGCAGTAGCCCACTTTTTTCTTTAATTAAAAATCGATTTCAGACTTTAAACTTTGAAAAGACCAAAAAAATCAAAGGCCAAAATCGCTTGTAAGCAATGATCGCAAACCACACATATATAGCTTTGACACCATGCCTAAATATGTACTTCTATATTTCACTAATGACTAATATACCTATTTAAAGCAATAAAATATGTTAATACTGATAAACATTGTGACACTGACCGCAAATATCATAAAATACAATTTTATTTTATGTTCAAACGTTAGGTGATACTTTTCTCACTGAGTCATTTCTCGTTCGGCATTCATAGTTTATCTGTGAACGGACATACCTGTATTTTAAAACGCCGTTTCATATTTCTTAGTATCGATAATGAGCTTAATCTTTTAGTTCATTATTGTTTTCTGACTTTAGGGTTCCTCATCCCAAAGGGATAGGGTTTCAGGGATTAAAGTAAATTGATTTGTTTACAATAATAACACCTACCTAATAAGGTATGGATGCTTCTTTAGGCAGTTAACTTTTGATGAGAAACTGTGGGTGTGGAGCAACATTGTACTACAGAAAGTACCTACCTAACTAAGTTGGGTAATGATACCGCGCGTGTTGCTCCACAGAAGTTAACTGTGGTGTGGATTTATTTACACCTTGATTGGTGTCTACTCAAAGTCATCTCCCCGACACCTATTAAATATAACAATATTGCGGCCAAAAACTTGTCTTATCCATCTGAATCATTAATGTTAACATTAATTTTAACTAATCGATTCCAAAACAACAAAACCCGTCACTCATTCATGTCGCACCCAAACTTAACACACATTAAAATACAATGAAATGATTCAATCATTTAACACGAATTAAATTAGCCACACATACTTGTGTTTATTAAGAGTCACACGAAGCTAACCGCCGTCATACAATCAAAGTTACTCTCTCTCAAGAGGGAAGTATATCACGTACTCGTCCATACAAAAAGAGAAAACGTTTTTCCACTTCTAAATATTTTCTATTCTCCATGTTTTTTTAGTATGTCATTGACACAATGAAAAACTAGGTTCATAGGTCATCCATTTTTAAAAATTTGCAATACAAGAAAAACATTTTGGAACAAAGAAGAAGAATCCATACAATTGAAGTTATGCTCTCGCAATGTATTGATTCACCTTTTTATTAATTTGTATTTGATGTTTATTATTTCTTTCCGTTTCACGATCAATTATGTATTCATATAGATTGATATAAGTAGATTAACAATTTATAATGCAATGCTTTTATGAAATAAATAAATCTAAATTACTTTAAAACGACATTCTGTAGTACAAAGAAATTAGAGCGAGTAGAAGTTATACATACAAATCTACTCTTATAATATATATTATATATATACCTAATATTATATCGTATAATATTTTCTAACTTAATTTGTAACTTGTAGACACAGATTCATCATGTAGTTTAAGCATGTCGTTTAAAAATGAAATCGTAACTTCGATAGTATGGGAGCGGCTTTTTCGCGGCAAGTTCGTGTGACTCTTAACATCAAAAAATCACTTAACCTCGAACATGTCAAAACAAATCTACAAATATACCGAAAGGGTTTTTATGGCAATCTTCTCACTTGTCTGGTGATATCGCGACCACAAGAATCTCTATGGAAGCCGATTAGCTTTGACAAAATTTGCCATTGCATTTTAATCTCTTTTAGTTGACAACAGAGCTGAGTTTTCAATGAACTTTATTGATTTTAGATGTCAGACTACATCATATAGTAGCCGATCAGCTTACCCGCTTATCACAATCTTTGCCGTTTGATTTTAAACTGTATTTAAGTTAAATAGGGTTGCTTTTTGAATGGACTTTAATAAGTTTAGATGCCAGACCGTACCATGGACCATTAGTCACGGATCTCCTTGATTCAATATCTTGCGGTGAGACCCATGTCTCGCTCTTTGTCGGGCGCTATTGTTGCTCTTTTTCACAAAAAGGGCGTATCTCCACTTTAGCCGCAAGCGCAGATCCGCCTTTTCAAAAAACGCATGCTAATCCTTTTTTATTGCAATATGCGTGGCTAATTTATATTGGTTCTGTGGCGAATTTCGGCGAATAGATTTTTTGTTTGGACATCCGTTTAAAAATAGTTGTATGATTTAAAATATTGAATGCGATCTGGATTCAAGTTTTTTGGGCTTGAAAGGGTTATTAATGGTGTGTTGGCAATATTTTTAGATATGGTTTGCGGATTTCATTGTTTGTTTTATTTCAAACCTTTGTGTGAATGTTATTTATTATTTTAGTTCAGGTAAATTAGATTGGCAACAGTGTTGTCATCAATGTTAAGCTTAACATTTATTTCCGTATACTAAAGAATGCCGGGTGATACTATTAAAATTAATAGAACCCTCAGTGACGGAAGTTGCTTGGGTATATGTATTTTGTTATTTTTACTAAGTTAGTGTGTACGTAATTAGTTAAATGGCTTTCTGTTATCTTCGAAATATAAGGGTTTAAAAAACATAAGGTATTAGGTATATGTACAAGTTTTAACATAATTAAGCTCAGGAGCCAAAATAGTAAAATATGCAAATAAGCATAATTGACCACCAATCAAGCCTTTCAACCGCTCATCACTACTTCAGTCAATAAATTACGTAATATTTAAATTTATAACGATTTTTATTCACTTTAAACTAAATGAGCGTATTCTAAATTTTTAGTACTTAATACGCCATTGTATCGTCGAACTTTACACCACAAAGACGCATCTTACTAAAAGACGTAAAGTCATATACGTCTTTCTTCATATCCGATATATTCAAATTTAGAACGCATAACGCATACCTGTCAACTCTCATGATGAATTTGAAATACCGAATGTATTATTAATATTTCAAAGTGGATTTATTGTGTTTGTTAAGTAATAAATAATATCTGAGCTTGTTAGCGTTACAGGGGACTATAAAAATAATTACGGACTAAAAATTTTCGCCTGAGGAGACCTCCCGTTGGCGCTGGTTTTTGGTTATTTATGAGACCTCTAATAAGGTTGCCTGTGGTTTGCAAATTTAATAGGATTAATAGGATTATAAACTTATTGGAAGAGTTGAACATACTAATTGGAAATTGGCAAGTGTTAAGTCATTTTCAAATGGAGCCACCGTATATATAGGTACTTACTTATGGTTATAATAAATGTTTACTATTATTATTCAGAGGCCTCCCCCCTCTTCCTCCACTCGTCTCTATTTAGTGCAATATCTGGCCAGGATTTCAAGAAGGAGTCCAAGTTATCCCGCCATCGCCGACGAGGCCTGCCGGCTCCCCGGTTAGACTCGTGGGGCTCCCACTCTGTGGTTAACTTGGCCCACAAGTCGTCCGTCATTCGGCAGACATGACCAGCCCAGTCCGATTTTATTATTTTTAATGCTTACTATAATGTAATAAAACAATTTAAATAATTATGTTTTATAGTTTTAGTGGATAAATGTGACGTCCCACGGGAAAAGGTACCTTATGGCGGTTGGCGCTTACGCTATTATTAACGCCGCTCTAATATTATTGCGGCGCTATGCGACGTAAGCGCCAGCCACCATAAGGTACCTTTTGCCGTGGAACGTCACAAATAAATCTGTTTTATATCATTTAGGTACCTATTCCACTTCATACAAGAAACGGGCAAGAAGTAGGTAATTCTAAATCATAATAATAACATGACATTAAAGCTCTCCAAGGGGCCTCTACGTGTTGGATCTGTGTCCCCACGCAAGCCTATCAAAAAACCGGGATTGTAGGCCCGTGATATCCAAGGAAAATCAACACTTTCCAAATCTTATCACATTGAAAAAAGTTTTAAATTGTAAAATCTGTGTTTGAATGTTACCTTTAAAAAATCTGATCCTAGTGTGGTAGAGTCAGACCATTATTAACTTTGGCATTGGCAAACTGTGGTAAATGTCATAATTAAATTATTTTTTTTAATGGAAATACGACGTTTATTAATAAGAAATTTCCTCCAAAATATTTACCCTTAAAAAAGCACTAAGCGCCCTGAATAGTCTACGAACGTAAGCTATTTTAACTTCTGTGCGTAGTTTCACTGTCCTCATGTGCGTGCTTTGGGACCCGTGCTGCCATCTTACGGATTAGTGTGGAATTACGTGAACGTCATGTGGGCAGTGAGCTATGAATTCTTACTGGACTAAGGTGGTCTAGGAGCTGGGTTTAACTTTAAAGTGGAGTAAGCATTAAAAAGTTCAATTTTAAAATTAAAGACCAAATCTATTATTAAGAATATAGGTAGTTTTGGAGCGCATGATAGATGTGTTCTAGAATAGGATATAATTATTTTTGTAAAAAAATGCTTGCACTAATTTTAATTCTGTTTTTTTGACCTTTACGGAAATTTGTGTTCTAGAATAGGATATACATATTATTATTTTCTATAATAAATGGATCCACGGGCTAATTTTAATTTTTACGGAAATTGGTTTATGAAAACGATAATAAGAAAAAGGTGTCTAGCTGTTAACTTACATATTTGATAGCAAATTATACCTACAAATGCCTCAGATTTAATAAATAAAGAATGCTTTTTCAAACGATATGATTCTATAAACAGGAAAAGTTTATTGTATAAAAGTTCTAAAACAAAAGGCGAAAAACCACAAAAATGCCATACTAAATTCGGATTTACAAAAGAGAAAGAAAAGAGGCAAACATAACTGATAGAATATTCAAAAACACAATAAATATTTGACATCAACTTAATCCGACTCTATTATTCAGGGGTCGGCAACTCAAACTTATTATTAAATTAACTTAAATAGCACCAAAGTGACCCTAAGAATAATTTACCAGGGTCCTACAGCTTAATGAAGAGTAGTGCCCTCTAGACAGCAGTTTGAGCTGAACTTGCATCATTAAGACATTAGTAACTTGCCTGTTATAAGGCGCCAGTTATAAAACGGGTTGAGCGCTTCTGACTTTGTGGTTCTGTAGGTAAAAAGGTGAGAAAAAACACTTGTCATTTTAATAAATAAAACTATGAGTTAATAAATGAAATAAACTAACTAAGAATATAAAATATAATACTTAAATTTACCGAGTTAAGTACAAAGTCAAGGACCTAAAATTAGATAAGTCAGAAGTAATCCATAGTTCTATAAATAGTACTTACACTAAGTTGTAAATTGTATTTTTTAGATATTTATGTAGAAATATCACATTTATTACTTGCCAAGTCGGTACAGGTTTAGCTAAGATAACGCATACTACTATACTTTTCTTTTGTATCTTTTTACTGAGGTGTGCCAATAAAGAGTATTCTATCTGTCTATGTATCTAAGATGGATTTGGAAATTTCAAAATTCAAAATGTTTATTGCAAATCACATTACACATTATTAGGTGGAACTTATAAGTAGGTGGGTTTACATGTGACACCCTGCAAGGGCACAGCAATACAAACTAACATGCATATAGATTAACATTATTAATCGTGTTCATTATTTATTTATTGTACAATACATTATGATAGTACAAATGGACTTGATTGCAATTTGTGAGTGACTAGCCAAGAATGCTATAATAATGAGTCAGTTCCGGTGTCATAAAATTTTATAGCACGATAAATAAACCCTTGAGTACGGAACCCTAACAAAAAATGGGAATTGGCGACTAGGGACCTTTTTAAAAGCGCGATATTATTATGAAACTTATTGACTGCACTAGGGAATAAAATAAAAGCAACTACAGTTGTAAAATAGTCTATTTTACACAATAGCGACTTAGTTTTCATTTCAAGAAAAATATAGTCTCAGTAAAACAACATTTCCGTGAGATACAGACATATTAAATAAGTACATAGGTAGTTAAAAATACGGGTCACTCACGTATTTTTGAGTCGAACAAATCAAAAGAAGTCAGCAATAAAAGCGTATCACACTTTTTTTGACAGTAACTTGTTTGCATTTTATTCCAATCAAAACTGTTCTAAACAGAAAACAAACTTACAAAGGAAATCTACAACCATAACCATTTAAATAGGTAAAGGTCATTCACACTGAAAGGGGCAACGGAAACTAAAAATAAGAATTAGTCGCAGCGACTTTTTAGCCGCTCGGGCAGATATGATTTAATGGAGTGGCGAGAGCTTCGTTAACATGAATAAATTCAACTCCCTTACTCTGGGTTCTCATATAATGTTACTTTGAATTGCTTCGAGGCGACAGTTATGGCACAGATCATATAATACTAGTACAGATACCCAATCGCATACTAAAAAAGCGCGCCGTCCTAAGTAGCATATATTTGTAGGCATTTTTTTAGTTCACAGTAACGAACTAGATGGTTCTAGTAGTTATATTCGCAGGGATAAATACTCGAGCTCGTATGTGTAGAAAATTCAGCTTCAAACAGATGGCCATGGCCAAAGTGACCAAATATAAATGATTTATAATTATTACGATATACAAAGATGTGTTACGATATAATTATTTGTGATTCTACAATTCAATTCAATTCAATTCAATTTATTTATTCATAACGTAAGTTACATGTCAGTTTTATTATACATGTGACGTCCCACGGGGTAAAGGTACCTTATGGCGGTTGGCGCTTACGCTATTATTAAGGCACTTACGCTTACGCTATTATAAAAGAGACACGGCGATATTTATAGCTCACCGCTGGGCGAGTAACTATAAATATCGCCGTTTCTCTTTTATTTACACGGGAGTGCTTATCTTTTGTTCGCGTTTATAGCCGATAGCTCATAGCTTACTAGCTCGCGGTGGGACCAGTGCCTTACGCTGGTCCAATATTATTGCAGCGCTATGCGACGTAAGTGCCAGCCGCCATAAGGTACCCTTTGCCCGTGGAACGTCACACATATTTACATCTTATGTCTATTTTATATCAACAATAATAAGTATCTAATTTCAATAATCACATATAACATTGTTTGTATTCATAAATTCATCAAATGAGTAGAACGCCTTATCTATTAAATTTTCCTTAAGTTTTCTAATAAACATATTGTCTGATAATTCCGCTGACTTCAAATTATTTGGCAAACGATTATAAATTCTAGATACAAATATGAATTTTCTTTATAATTTTGGTCGTCAATATTAGTTAGCAGTAGCACACGCTATTTTACTTAAAATAAATGAAAACTAGAAATTTACTTTTTAAGGTTTTGGTTGGAATTCGAATTATAGTCCATTTTTCGTGTGATTTTTTTCATGGAAATCTTGAAACGTTAAAAAATTCAATATTAAAAACCATAACTCTCAATCTCTTGATCTATGTAATCTCACAAACATCTCACCCAGGTTCATAGTAAGGGCCTGCTCTCGCGCCTGCGTTTAACTTTCCTTCAGCACATCGTTAGCTTGTATTTATCCAGTACACAGGATGTGTGCTACTTGGAACTCATTTGCCATTTCTACAGCTGATCTTTTGATGGGAATATTTAAGGCAGAAGAAACACCAAGCACAATTTATAGGTACCATTTGGATTTAAAATCATCATCATCATATCAGCCAGAGGACGTCCACTGCTGGACATAGGCCTCCCCCAACGAGTGCCACAATGACTGGTCTTGCGCCACCCGCATTAGCCCGATCCTGATCCGAAGCACCCGGATTTAGACTACACCAGGATTAATACAGCAGTATTGAAGCGCGACGTTACCGCTGACTGCATCGCTGACGAAATGTCTAAAATCCGGGCAGCAACTGCGACAGTAATGCAGTCAGCTATAATGTCACGCTGCAATACTGAGGGCCTACCGCGAGCCACTTCGACGTGTTGGCTCTCTGTTGCACTTGTAAGTTCGTACGTAAGTGTGGCAGGGAGGTTGGTAACACGTCAAAAGTAGTTCGCGGTAGGCTCTCTGTGGCAGTCGTGTTTCCGAGGTTCCAAGGCAAACTGCCAAATCTGACTTAAGAGCACACGAATAAAAGGAACCAAACCGTACCGTTCTGTCGCTTTTGAATATGTAGGTATGTTAGTCTTAGGACAAATGGACTGCAACCCGACTGAACTTATATGGGAACTGTACGCCGACGTTGCACTTAGCAGTCGGCGTGCAGTTCCCATACAAAATGCAGTCGGGTTGCAGTCAATCTGTATCGGCCCTAAGGGTCCCAAGGCCAACTGCAACGTCGGCGTGCAGTTCCCATGTAGGTAGTCAGGTTGCAGTCCGTTTGTACCGGCCCTAAGTTATTTATAATATACAGGGTGATTCCGGGGTCGTGGAGCAAGCGATCAAGGCATGATACACAAGCCCATACTGAACAACTTTTACTATGGGACCAACTCCGAAATCGCGAAAAAAAAAATTGGTAGTTTCATACATTTCGGCCGATCACATGTTGTCGTGTTCTATGGGAAGGCCAGTTTTTTTTCGCGATTTCGGATTTGGTCCCATAGTAAAGCCAGCGATCAAGGCATAATACAGTGATCGGCCGAAATGTATGAAACTACCAATGTGATCGGCCGAAATGTATGAAACTACCAATTTTTTTTTCGCGATTTCGGAGTTGGTCCCATAGTAAAAGTTGTTCAGTATGGGCTTGTGTATCATGCCTTGATCGCTTGCTCCACGACCCCGGAATCAACCTGTATATGGGCCTTTATTTGTAAGTTCAAATCAAAAACCAGCTATTTTTCCAAACGCTTATTCAGTTGCCCGATTTTTTCGGTGTCAAATCCGATAGCCAGTGTAGTTAATTGCAAACCCAAATGTCCACAGGTCGGAATGCAATTCAAACACTGCGATTACTTACCGCCATCACGTGTGGGCTAATCGCTTTAATGGACGCAGCCTTTATTGCGGCCGTTCGCTGAAAAGCTTCGTTAGCTACGTTAAACCTACATAGGGAATAAAGCTAAGTAAAAACGTTTAAAACATTGATAATGATGCGCTATAGTGTCTTATGTACACATCAACACATCGTATCTAAATTTCATAGACAACCTCAAGCATTTTTGAAGTCTAAAAACGGAACGTTACGTAATTTAGTTTCGTCATATATGTATCCGTCTGCCCGTCGGTCTGTCCGTATTTGTGTGTTACTACAACATTACTTTTGTTGTGAGCGTAGGTTCTTTGGAAGGGCGCGCATTATAAATAATTATGACTTAGTAGGATTACAAGGACCCCCTATTTATGTTCTAAGATTTTTATAAAATACATTATTTATAGCAGCAAATACTTGCAGGAGTTGCAGGAATCAAACAGCCATTGAAACAGCTAGCAGCCCTCAAATTAAAATTTGCCAAAACAAATGCAATTTTGATTTGTCGTAATAAATAATATGAAATTTTGTCTAAACGAGTGTAATGTTGATTTGTCAAAATATAGTAGAACAGAGGACAGAGGCCCCTTCCATAATTTCGAAGATGCCTCACACAAGTAGGTATCCGGTGACCAAGCCTTTGAAACGGGACCCCCGGAATGATCAAGTGCCCCGGAGTGGACTCAATGGGGCCCAAATTAGACCCGTAAGCTTCTTATTACTGACATATGCTATATATTTAGGTGTGTGGACATTATGTCACTCAAGTGAGCAGCGTTAATGTTTTTGTACGCTTTTATTGCTGCACTTCGTATCTTGGTATATGTTTCCATATTATTGAATTCAAAATGTAATTTTATGTTTCACTTCCCGTGATGAAGGGCTCATTTCTCATTTAGACGATGCGAGGACTCGCATGCGAGTGTCATTACATTGCGTGATTTGATCGGTCGCTTGAATTGGACGTAACCAACAGTCCGCAATGTAACTAAAATCGCATGCGAGTTAGCGCGCCGTCTAATTCAACCCTAACTCATATAATTTTATCGTGGCCTAGTGTACCCACAACACAAGTCTTACTATGGGACTAGTTCAATTTGTGCAAGATTATGCCGTAACCTATTTTTCATTCATTCTTACTCTTCCAGGTAATTATTTGTATCAAATATTATGTCAAAATTGTACATCATCATCATCATGCAATTGATATATTGCCTTGACGTGATTTACGACAGGTGATTTAAAATAGTGGTTTGTTTCCACTTTATGAATTTTCTATTAAATCGAAATATTAAAACGAAATTCACAGGATTAAGAATCTGATAGGATATTGAAGTGAATCGTCTGATATAACGACTATGACAGATATATAAGGTCGTACCTATTAGATTTTATCTGTATGTTTCTTACAGATAGATATAGAAGCGAAGATATCCGCAGAAAAACCAAACTGATAGACGCCGGACAACACGCACTACAATTAAAATGGCGATGGGCGGGACACGTAGCGCGAATCACAGACTAAAGATGGACAAAACGGGTAACCGAGTGGATGGGCCCCACTGGTAAGAGGAGCAGAGGGAAACCAAAAGAACGCTGGATAGACGAAATTCAAAAGAAAGCTGGTAGAGACTGGATCTTGAAAGCGCAAGACAGGAAACAATAGAAACAGATGGAAGAGGCCTTTACCCTAACCGGGGCCATGTGACACTCACTCACAAAAACTATATAACTATTTAATTGTTACATAACTGTTTAATTATTCAAATTGTATTTATTTCATGTGTTTAATCATGTTTTAACTAGGTAGTTACATAACAATAAAGGCTTTTTTATTTATTTTATTAGATTTTATAGCAATTACTAACCATGTCACGTGTACGCTCCTAGATTGTGCTATAATTAAAAACGATACATTCCCAGTTTATAATGTCGAAACAAACAATTACTTTATCACGGACTCATAAACGTTATCTATAAACGGAGCCGACCAATAAATCAGTCAGTTATCTTTAATGTTACAAAATAATTAAGGGAACCTTAATTATTCTGGTTTTGCTCATATCTGGTGCTGATAAAAGTTTGTCAGTTGAGAGTTAATTAGCGTTTGATGTTGGGTTATGGTTATAATGAGATGTAGGTGGATTAGTGGTTGTAAAATAAGTACTTAAATAAAACAAAAGTATTACCTTGTTAAGACGCGAATCAGCGAAATAATGTGCTTGTCAATCGCACACGGTTATCAAATTATTTCGTCTTGGGCTTGAACACTTGAATCCCTCATTACGCTCATGCAGGATTCTACTTTAGAATCCATCGCTTCATTCAGGATTCAATGTACGCCCTTGACGGAAATATATCATTTCAATTGATCCCTTGTAACACAAACTACTATTAAAAGTCTAGTCATTCAATAAAAGAAATAGCAAACAGTCTCTGTGACATAATCAGGCCACCAGCCAACGTCCATGATTTTAACGATCGTCAATTGTTAACGCGTGCAACAATTATTACTGCGTTATTTACGGTGGTGATGTACTTTTTGCGGTGTAATGCATTTTGGACCTTGATGCGTTGGGAGAAGGTTTAGTGTTGCTTGGTGTGGAGGGGGTGACAGTACTTTTAGTATACAGGCTGATATCTTTCAAATATGTAGGTTGGATTAAAAATATAACTTGTCTTATCTGGTACTTTTTCTCCTTTGAATGATTTTTATATGGATGAATATAATTAATCAGTGAATGATTGAATAAAATAAATGAGAGTGGAACATTTTTGCAAGACTGCGTTTTATTACATTTAATGAGAAACAAAGTTGACGGCGAAGTGCCTTATATAAAAATAATATAGGGATAAATAAATATAGCCATAAAACAATTTCAATAGTTCTTATAAATATTATGATTTTAAAGCACCTAGAAATACACATAAGTATATGATTTATAAACTAGACAAAACCAAAAAAAAATGTTTTTCCTGATAATTCAAATCAGTTCCTATTTTCGTACTGTCAAAACGGTTAGCAACTCTGAAAATATTAAAAACAACAAGTTACGTCAAGGTCAAGTTACCCAACTCATTATTCTTCTATCTGATTTAGTAACAGCTGTCTACGATTTTTGAATAATTTAATGGTTCTTTATTTTGTGAATGCTGCAAAAAAAATACAGGTAACATCGTTATTCATATCTACTTAACTAAGGATTTAGCTTGTGGCCCATAGTAACTATTATAGTTCGCTATTCAATTCAATTCAATTCAACTACAACTGTTATAGTACGAGTATATTCGATATTAAACTTTCGTGAGACATATTTTAAATTGTTTATACGACAACGGTTTCACTCACTTCGTGCACGAGTTGCAGTCGCCGCGAGCACTCGAGCCTGAGGAAGGACCCCCGACGGGCCCGAAACATGGTCGCCAATAGCGACTAAAAATTCCAGTGAGTGAAACCGTTGTCGTATAAACAATTTAGTACGGGTATAGTTGAGTGGTTTTACGAATAAAAAAAACTCTTTAGGACACCCTGTATAAGTCACAGACGCTAATCAAATACGGCTTGGATTTCATAATGAATGACAGACAACAACGTCACTTCGCACGCTGATTGTGCCCGGAATCTAGGGTTAACAGGTTTGACACGTCCCTCTCTGTCACACCCATTGCTTGACAAATCTTCCGTCTTGCTCCTGCGGCAGCCATGATTGCATGATCTCAACTCTTGCATAGATTTTCTTGCGATCTGAATACCAAAGGATTCTGGGTGAATCTGTGTAATTTCTAGGTCGTTTTTAGAGTTCCTTGAAGATGTCTGGAACTTGTGGTCTTTTTATTTTTACTAAGGTTTGATGTACGTAACGTATGTAAGAATAATACAGCCATTAGTATTATTACTAAGTACGTCTAGATAAAAAAGTTTAAGCAAGAAATGACTTAGCCTCGTTGATCGCACCTAAGATGCTAAAATGTCTTGAGTCCAAATGCCTGACACAAAGACGAAACAGGAGCTGAGTTTTAAATATTTTAGGTAAATATACTCGTCTCGCTAACGGAAGCGGCTCCTAAGGGCCCTTACGCACTTGCGGTTAACCGCGGGGGCGGCTGGCCGCGCGGCCAGCCGCTTTTGCAATTTAATATGCAACCGCTTGTGAGCGTACGCACTTAACCGCCACAGAATTTCAACCGCGGCGGTTGAATGAAGAGCTGCGGCCCGCTTCGCGGCTGGCCGCCAACTTGTCTATACGCACTGGCGGTTCAGGGTGCGGCGAGCCGCCGATGAGTTTGTAGCCGACGTATCCGTCCACTACAATATGATTTAGCATGTAGATGTATAATAATTTATTAGTAATTCAAAACTGCGACCGCTACGGTCGACTATTGTTTTAAAGTTTCTGTAAACTTATTGTATTTTTTATTAGTGTTTATCTCTGTCTAGCGTAAAAGGAGTATTGTTTATTTAATTGTTGTGTAATTTAGCGTAGTTTTAATTGCGTGAGAAACTCATCGTACCGTTAGCGGGAGACAGTGGGGATGTCCATGTCCACCCAAAAGGATACTACGGGCCCCAGGAGCATTCTATATTACCCCATTACCCTGATAAACCATTACCAAAAAGTTTGTACGTTTGAGTTGCGCAGCCATGAACTTCGATACAGAAAAAATCATTTTTGAAATTCAACAACGACAAGCTATTTGGAATTGTGAAGGAGCAGTATATAAGGATAGAGATTTAAAACGAAAACAATGGGAAGAATTAGTAGATAAGACGTCGAGCGGTCCAGCCGCTTCGCGGTTGCATCGCGGTTTCATCGCGGCTAGCCGCTATGGCGGCCAGCCGCTAAATCAACCGCGTCAGGCGGCTGGCCGCTCAATCGAACCGCCTAAGCGGCCAGCCGCAAGTGCGTAAGGGCCCTAAAACTAGTGCGATAAGGACAAGGCGAAAAATCCTACGTAAAAATCTCAAAAATCGAGGTTTCGTACTCGACTGTTTCCTCCTCCAAAACTTAAGCAATCGTAACCAAATTTGGAAATCTAAATGATTATGAAATTATCTGTGTCGGAGCGTTTTGCTTTTTTGGCTTATTGATATCAGTTTTGAATACTACGCTTCTCATTGCGGCATAGTCAATTAGGCCATTTTGGGCATTTTTGAAGAGCTCTAGCGCCTTAAAAAACAAAAATATCAAAAAAATCAAAACGGTCCGACACAGATATTGACAATTATATTAATCTGTGTTGAAAAAATCATTGCTCTAGCATCAAAACCCACGGAGGAAACAGTCGAGTACGTTTGTATGGAGAAATGACCACTCCTGTTGGCTCTTAATTTTTTGCAGTCCAATTTCATCATGGAGGCTGTTTCAGCCATGTCGGCTGTTTGAGTTCTGGAACGTAATATAGATAGTGTTTTTGATGCGATCGTTCAACAAATAAATAATATATAGAATAACAAAAAAAAAGACTATAATTAGACGAGAAACCGAACCCTGAGTGCTTAAAAACGACTTGCGCTTGCCCTGTTTTTGTGTGTCAAGAAGATTTACTTAAAGCTCAAACGTAATAATAGCAAAGCTGATAAGTACCATACGACCCTTTCATCTCGCAGTCATGAATTGTTATGATAACAAATACTATTGTTGTTCAGCCTTGGGCTCGTTTACACGAAGATGTGTTACGTCGGTTAAGGAGCTCTTGAAATTTAAGAGATATTATAGAGAAATATAGTAAGAATAGAGTGCTTACTCCATACATCAGTTTTGGTACCTAAAAAGACTAATTTCGCAGTCGACATCTAGCATCGAGTAGCGGAATTATCAGTACCGCTACTTGATACTAGAATTCTCTAGTGTCACGACTCAGGAAAATTGTATTGAACAACAATTCACAAAGCAGAAGGAGTTGAAAATAGAGTTCCGGTTAATCCGGTTATAATATTAGTTGAAAATTGTTGAGCATTAAAGTGACATTCCATTTCCAACTGCAGCTGCAATACTGTTCATTTTACTATGGAAACGCGTCGCTGTCATTGTCAATTTCCATAGTAAAATGAACAGTATTGCAGCTGCAGTTGGAAATGGAATGTCACTCTTAGACTTTTCGGTCGTTACAAGATCTATTTGTGATGTAGCAATACTGATAAATTCTGCTACTCGATGCTAGATGTCTACTACGAATATAATAGTCATTTTGGTACTAAAACTGATGTATGGAGTGAGCACTATGTATTTTTTTTTCTCTATGGAGATAGGTATAAGTATACTTGGTTATCTGGCTCACCAGTTAAATAATTCATTTTGTATTGTTGCCAGAATTTTCCACTCATACCAGGCTTATTTATGTTTTATACTCACAAGAGAAGCAGGGTATAGAGGTATACCCGAGTACAGGGCTATAACCGCGAAATACGAAGTTCGCAAATTGCGGGGATTTTTCTCTGTCACTCTAATTACGCCTTCGTTGAAGTAAAAGAGAAAGATCCCCGCAATTTGCGAATTTCGGGTTTCGCGGTGGCCGCTCTGCTTTTTGATGATCTAATCGGAACAGCGCTGAGAATAATGAGGAAGAAGTCAAGTTCATCCCCATGCTTACAGTTTTTTCACCAGTAATGTCAAGATTTCGAAGGAGGTACTCCATTTTTTCTTCATTTCAATTTGTTCATTTGTGTTCCCTGATTTCTTGAAGGCGGCAAGGGTAGATGTGGAAAACAAGACAACTTCAAAGTTGAATCAGTTTGTTGGATAAGTTGGAAAGCCATGGATCAAGATCTACAGGCGATACGTGATACACACACACCTTTTATGATTTGGGTATTTTTATAGAGGATCTCTAATTACCTACCTAACTCGAACATTTCCTCTCGGAAAGCGGCATTTGGGCTATGCCGATGAAATTGATACAGGTTCAGAACTCTTAAGCATAAATCCACTAAATTCATATTACCACTGTCATCTCTGCACCTATAAAACAAAGTCCCTGCCGCGTCTGTCTGTTTGTGTGCTTGTAGGTTTGCTATAAACTCAAAAACTACTGAACGAATTTTCATGCGGTTTTCACCTGTCAATAGAGTGATTCTTGAGGAAACTTTCAGTGTATAATTTGTGAACTCGTGAGAAGCAGGGGTGGATCGCTAGTGTTTCATAACTAAAAAGAATATCTGATGTAGTTGCGTTAGTTTTAAAGTAATGTTTCTAAATATATAACGTGCTCTCAAAGTTTATTTGTGTACATAATACTTGTGCTTGTACAAACTACTTCAGCACTCGCTTTCAATCGGTTTTATCGCTTCGTTAAATTTATTTGTAAGTTGTCACGATTTCACACGAAGTGGGTCATTTATTTATATTCATGCTCGTATGTTGATATGATATGTTATACTTCGATCAATGAAGCCAGAGGTTGGTCTAATCTTTTGCCGAAATACTCTACAACTGTCTTATTAAAAGTGCGTGAAGTATATCTGTTTATTAAACAACCAAAGTAGCATTTTGTAACAGCCGAGTTTTCAATGCAGGTACGAGTAAGTACCTATATATTACCCTTTATTTTTTGTAATGTCGTGATGTACACAAATAAAAAATTCAAGGTCTGTTTAAGTACTCAGGTATAATATATATTCAAGAGCCTACAAGTTCTTCAAAGGTCTGTAGGAACACGTGGACAAATATAACATTTTTTAATACCACGTCGGTGGCAAACAAGCATACGATCCGCCTTAAGCGGTCACTGTAGCTCATAGAAGCCTGCAACTCCAGGGGTGTGACATCCGCGTTGCCGACCCTTTAAAAACCTGTACCCTGCATTTTTGAAGAACCTTATACTGTAACCCCACGTGAAAACCTCGGCGTAGCTCATTCCACAGCCGGAGCGTCCGCGAAAAATTAAGGATGACTCACGCTAGGCCTGGCCGGGCCCAGACTGAGGCGTCCTACATCTCATTTTCTATGACGGCTGATCGGTGATCACGTGGTGCTTTCTATATAAAACGAAGCGCCGGAAGGCCTGGTCATCAAAGGATGACCAGGCCTTCCGGCGTCATGTTGGTTAAAGAACCAACATCTTTATTGATCGGTCTATCTCAGTAAAATATTGGTTGCTAGAAATGATAGGCACATCTTTAACTACCGAAACTCACGACTGCAGCCTTGGCATAGATATAAGGATAACATCTGATCAGAATACTATTCATGATTACGTCAATGGCGAATAACGATGTCAATTTTATCGACCATACATTTTTAGGGTTCCGTATTGTATAACCGTTGTTTACTACGAATTTGCCATGTATTTTTTAAACCATGTTGGCGGCAAACAAGCAATGGACGGACGCCTGCAACTCAAGATTTTTTGCGTTGCCGACCGTTTAGAATTTTACACACTCCACACTCCGTTTTTCGAAATTAACCTTTCGTGAGACATTTTAAAACTAGCTTAACAAATTATTAAATCACAAACCTTCCTCAAGAATCACTCTATCGATAGGTGAAAACCGCATGAAAATCCGTTCAGGAGTTTTTGAGTTTGTCGTGAACGAACATACAAACAGACGCGGCGGGGGACTTTATTTTATAAGGTGTAGTGATAGTAAAGTCGCAATCCGTAGATTATTATATGTATTATTGAATAACCCCCATATATTATTAAATATACTCTGCCGTGATAATATGAAATATACCTTTTCAGCTGCCAAAAGTTAGTATTTAAACAAAAAAATAAACATAAATAAATTAATATCTTCATACGATATGACTACCGAAATGCTGCCTGTCGCTTTTTTCATTACTATTTATCAAATTATTTCTTATAGTTTTAATTGTCATTGATCTATGCTAAACCCCCCTAATAACGTCACATGTAAAACATAGAAAGAAAACGCAGATACATACATACAGCCATATTCGATCAATGAGATACGTCAAATACTAGACATTGAAACGATATGGATTGGATATGTCAGTGTCAAACAAGTGTCAAAAGTGACGTTTTTGTTTGAAGAAACGTCAATTTTGACACTTGTTTGACACTGACATATCTAGTCTATATCGTTTCAATGTCTAGTATTTGACGTATCTCATTGTTCGAATACGGCTGATACATACACAATTCTAAAACTGAAACTCATCGTCTTGCGTAACCACGCCATAATGAATTAAAGACGACATTTTCAAGAAGCCCGCCACAAAGCAAACTGTACCTTTAATAGGCCCGGGCCTCGTAAACTTAATCTCGGAACCATAACTTTAATAGTCTCATTTATACGTGATAAAGCGGCCTATAAAAATTCAATGTCTCATGTAGCCAAAGCTTTTAGGCTGGGAGACTGTTGTGAAAATATTGAGTCATAAAAAGTTTTCAAATACTTTATCGCATTTATTGAAGGGATAATAATTATGATTAAAACATCATTTAATTTTGTATCTCATAAATTTTACTGTAAATTCAGTTTTTATTTTCATTCTATTTACACACTTGAACTGATTGTTGCAAATTCTGATGCAAAAAAAAATCATGTGTGTGATAAGATATTTAAAGTATAAACAAAATATTGTATAAAATGATCAAAACAAAACCTTAAGAAATATCCAGTATACAACTATACATGTGAAATATCCACAAAAATGGCCACAAAAACAAATCAGAAACCAAAATTCTAAGTTTAAAGTTCAAAATCTAAATCAACACGAAATTTTAGCAGCAGCTTTATACTTGTAATGTTTTTCTCCAGCGTTGTGGGCTTATTTACGTTAAAATATAGATCTATTAAATATGTACTTACCTAAAGAATTTTGGTTTGGCCACAAACCTACCTAGCTTGATTATTTTATTCCATGATAATGATCGACTTGTATTTGGTATTTGTGATCAGCATTTCTTGCAATCGTCTCCCTGCCTACCGATTCTAAATCGGATACAATTGAAGCTCGCTTACGTGACCGAGGCGAATCGGTCGAATTGATACCACAAAGGGGGACTTATGGCTGTTTAATATGCGTTTTAAAATCATGTAGGTCACCGGGGGACTTAAATTGAATTTGTAGATCGAGACCAAAGAAAGTCGTGCTTTGTATGGAATAAAACGCCTATTTCTCTGGTGAATTATTGGGTTGAAATGTATGTGTATCAAATGGTACTTTCTCTGGAAAGTTGTCAGTGGATACTGGACATCATTTAGTCAAGTCTAGAAGGAAAGTAAAGTTCTTTGATAAAAGTATAGTTGGACATTTGGACAGTTGAACAGGTTGATTGGACTGGATATGCTTTGATGGCAGGTTGTGTCGTGAAAACTGCATTGAAATGAAATGTATACCAGTTTTGTGAGACGGTATACTATACGGTGATCAGTGATCACGATCATAGGCACAGAAAAATGAGTACTGAGTTGGTATGAACGGTAATAAAAGCAGTCACACAAAACTTTTCTTGTTGATACCAACAAGATGGTCCGAAATTGGAAATATCATTAAACTATTTTAAAAAGCAGTCTTGTTCTCAGGTTGGCTTCGTCCGACAAAATCGTGCAGGGCCAAATAGCTGTTTCCCGACCTCTGCAATAATATGTGTACTATGTATTATTAAGGCCGATTTTTTTTTTTTTTATTATGAATGGGCTTACTCATGGCCACAGACTAGCCGAGGCGTAGACGTGGCCTACGATGGAGCGAGCTCGCCCAGAAGGTGCCTGTGCCAGAAGGTGGTGTGGTGGCGATTATATATTTTTATTTATTTTGCGTATGTGTTGTAACTTATTTTAAAGATCAAACTTTTATGTACTTAATTATAACGTATTAATAACACTGGCACTGCATGTGCTGTCAAAATTTCTGCAGACTTTTCTTGGTCTAACTCTGTATATATTTTAATTTCTTACAATAATTGTTATTTTCCTGGATTGCTTATGACACGTTATGTAAAACAGCGAAGAAAAACAAAACAGTGGCCACTTAAATAAGCTTGTCAAAGGGCGCGTGGCTGCCCGTAACCGCAGGACTCGCAGCCGCTCGAGCGAGGCTTGGCCACAAAACATTATAGCAAAGTAGCTTGTATCCTCACCGATTTTTACGTGAAAATGTCGTCAAACTGCTGCTTATAAAAGTGAATAAAACTTTTCACCACACAATCGTAAAAGCTGTCTTCAAGAACTGATGTGAAAGTCAAGAGTTTAAAAAAATATGTTTATACTTTATTTATTTTTCGTCTTAAGTTAGGTTATTTATAATATGAATATAAAAGTAAAATACAAAAACACAAAAAACAATAAAAAATAAGTATAAACACATTATAAAAAACCTAACCTAGGGTGCCGCCAGCAGCGGGGCAGGGCCCAAGCTGCCGGTGGTCAGGGCCGCAGAGAGAGGAACCGGCGGACTATCCGCGCCGTGTCCAAGATCACTGCCTTCTGCATCTGATCCTTGATCCAACCACCTAGCGAGAGTCTCTCAAGATTTGGTCGAGACTCTTCGCTATTAGACCGTTCACTGAAAAAAAATTATTATTACGTACGACAGGAATCATTATGTTGGTTGTTATGATACTTATGAATCATAAGTTATGATTCTACATGAGCAAAGAAAAATCGGACAAATGTGAGTCGGGTTATCCGCAGATGGTCTAAAACGCAAAGTGACTAGTGTGTTGTTTTGCCTAAATCGCAATTAGTCTACATCGCAAACGGTCTAGAACGCAAAATGCCTACCTACTTTTTATATCACCACATTTTACATACAGGTAGGTTAGGTTCGTTAGGTATCTTCAAATGGCCGAAGGCCAAACAGCACAGAATAGGACCCCCGCGGAAACGGGGCTCCGTCGACCTCGCTATAAAGTTAAGATAAAACGGGAAAAATAATTCGGGCATTTTGCGTTCTAGACCGTTTGCGATTTAGACTAATTGCGATTTAGGCAAAACAACACACCAGGCATTTTGCGTTTTAGACCATCTGCGGATAACCCTGCGAGTTGGACACGCAAGACACGGACACGAGGGTTCCGTACTTTCTAGTATTTGATGTTATAGCGGCAACATAAATACATCATCATGCAATGTGGTCACTGCAACGAGGACGAAGAAAAAGTCAAGCTCAAAAACCGTAAACCGCAAATGAGTTTCAGAATCTCCCTCAACCAAGACCATGATTATTCTAGATTGCTACTAAACTACTGGCACAACTGTTTTTACTTAATACTTTGCCACTAGACTGAATATAAAAGCAGGCAATAGGACTTATCGCTAAATAGTTGTCAATTCCAGACAGTGTACTATCATTAATAAAACCTATCAATATTTCATGAGTTATGTAAGTATAATTATAGTCTAAGAATCATAGCATTCTATGGAACAGCTATATAGGTATGAAGCTTTTTAGAGGATTATTTTTATGTCATTATTTATTTTTAATATCTCCTAACTTCTCTGTAAACTTTTCAATTTAGTACTTAGGTACAAAACACAATATATAATAAATTACTTTTCTGTGTTAACAAAATATGTGAAAATAGTTTCCTTATTCTTATTGTGTGTCGTTAATATTGAAGACTAATCCACCGTCGATGGGAACAGAAAACCGATAAATAGCGAGCTGTGCAGAGTAATATAGTCTTCTGGTTTTAGTACCAATTAAAGTACGAGAAGGTAATAGATGTATGGTCACGTCTAGATTCAACATTTAATTACTTTTATCGTTTTCTTGTGCTTTTAGAAAGGTGCGCCTATTGGAAAATAATCGTCCAGGCAACATAAAATATGTTGTTTATTGTTCTAGGTTCTCAGTTACCTACCTAAGCAATAAGCAACACGGATATGAAGGATGTAACAGATGAAATATTCGCCGAGACTAGTAAATTTTAAATTTCATCGTTTTTGATTAGACGTATTAAACGTATTTCCCTTTTCTTTCTTTTCAATTCTGCAAATTCTTATGTTTTTCTCATAACTTACGACACACATGTATGTGGTTAATAAAACTCTGTAATAACGTGACTGTAAATGACTGTAAAGAAGAAATGACGTAGATTCAAAATATTGTACGTGGTTACTCTTGTTTATTAAATTCTCTAACACTATTTAACGCAAAACGTCAATATCGAAGAATCTTTTTGCTCCGATTTGCTGTCAGGCCACATTGTCTCATCATTATGCTTGATCTGTCATCTAATTTGAGTTAGCAACTCAGAAGTCATGTTCAATCTATCGAGATGAAACCCGATAGTGCACGGATTCCCAACGCTTCTCAGATCAGGCACGGGTTTACCTCAGATAAACCTGCTAAAAAATGCGAGTCCGATTATGCTGTTACCGATCTGAAAGACACTTATGGTAACATATTCCATTTCTAACCGCAGCTGCACTACCGGTACTGAACGAACGCGTCGCTGTCATTGTCAATTTCCATAGTAAAATTGACAGTAGTGCAGCTGTCGTTGGAAATGAAATGTTACCCTTAAACTGGAGCTTCTAAGATTAGTCATATGCCTTATGGGAATATAGTTCAGAGCCGGAAACCGCTACCAACTTTTAATATGTTGTTGGGCATGGCATTGGGTCTCCAAAACTGCCGGGAGACAGCGGCGCCGGCCATCTACTTCAGCGGAATGACGTCATCAAAATGACTCCCGTTTCGTTGCAAATATTGCATATTGTACCCAAACTATGCATGGCACATAATTGTGTGGGGTATTGAATGAAAGCCAGTTAAATATTCTATATTTCATTTATACAGTGTGTATCAAAATATTCATTCGTTTAAGAGCCATTTGCAAAAGAATCAAAATAATGTAAATAAATATTCAATTATTTGGGTTTTACAACCAAACCAAAAGTCGGACGTTAAAGCAATGTACTACAAAATTAAAGACGACGTCTGACGCCATACGTTGATATCAATCAAGTCAAAATTGGGCCAACTATGTGGAAATTATACATCAAAATGTAGATATTTGCCCATACAAATGCATTAAAGTTAAAAAAACCCAAATTGGTCATTTTCAGGATAATCCGCGTAAGCTTCTAGTATGTTATTAGCAATATGACCTGGGTCCTAAAACTGCCGGGAGACCATCTTTATTGTCCCCCAGTCACGAATAATGACGTCATACAAATAATCACTGCCGAATTTCGTAAAATGTAAATTATAGCTATACTATGAGTCACACATACATGTGTGTTACATGTAATGAAAGGTTATTAAATTTAGTATGATTCACCTAAACATTGTAAAAAAAATGTACGGTTTAAGAGCTACTACTAATTAATATACTCGATAATTAGAACTATTCTTTGCATAATATGAGCGCATTAAGGTAGAATTGTTGGGGCGCTTTAGTTTTTTTTCCAGAACTTCCACAGTTTTTGTCGGAAATGTAAAATTTAAATTGTGATATATAGTTGAATAACTGGTTTTTCAAATAATATACGCAAATTTTTTATGACGATTTTAGTTTAGCTATAAAATTGATACATATCTACTTTTTCCATAAAAAGTGTTATTTCGTTGTTTTTAGCTCTCAAACCGTACATTTTTTACAAACAATGTTTAGGTGAATCATAATACATTTAATAACCTTTCATCACATGTAACACATGTGTATGTGAGACTCGTGGTATAGCTATAATTAACATTTTGCGAAATTCGGCAGTGATTATTTATATGACGTCATTATTTGTAACTGAGGAACAACAGAGATGGTCTCCCGGCAGTTTTAGAATCCAGGTCATATTGCTAATAACATACTAGAAGCTTATGCGGATTATCCTGAAAATGACCAATTTGGATTTTTTTAACTTTTATGCATTTGTATGGGCAAATATCTACATTTTGATGCATAATTTCCACATATTCGGTCCAATTTTGATTTTATTGATATCAGTGTATGGCTTGAGACGTCATCTTTAATGTTGTAGTACATTGCTTTATCGTCCGACTTTTGGTTTGGTTGTAAAACCCAAATAATCGAATATTTTTTTACGTAATTTTTATTTATTTGTAAATTTCTCTTAAACTGTTGCATATTTTGGTACACTTTGTATAAATAAAATAAAGTTTATTTAATTGGCTTTCATTTAATACCCCACACGTGTATGTGCTATGCATAGTTTGGGTGCAGTATGCAATATTCGCAACGAAGCGGGAGTCATTTTGATGACGTCATTCCGCTGAAGTAGATGGCCGGCGCCGCCGTCTCCCGGCAGTTTTGGAGACCCAATGCCATGCCCAACAACATACTAAAAGTTGGTAGCGGTTTCCGGCTCTGAACTATCTCTGGGACCGTTTCCCATAAGGCATGGCACTATCTCGGCAAGCAAGTGGAATTCCAGTAAACTCAATCGAAAACGTCTTATGCTTTTCGTATTCAAAACACTCTTCAGACATTTTAACTCTGACGAATATTCGAGAGTGTTATCTAGTTTCAAAAGATGATAAGTGTGTCGTGTATAAAAAATAATGTTGTTGTTGTTAAGAAATAATAAGGTTTTTAAGATGTCTAAATGATTAATGGAAGTGATGCCTCGGATAAGATCCGCAGTAAAACATTTCACTTTTGGAGTGCAAGGGTCCTCTTGTTACTCTAACCTGGTTAATGGGAACTTGATAGGATATTGAAAAGATAAAACCAAATATATGACATGCGATTTAATACAATTCGCTAACTACTACAATGCACTCCGCTTTAGGGCGGGCGCTGCTCAGAATACAATCGGTTTCTCTAAACTGTCGGCGGTTATGGGGTGACACTATAGTAAACCTTAATCTACGATCGCGAGAAGGACGAGACGCGGGGTTTTGGCCAAAACCTGGGATAAAAGTCTAGTGCACTCACGGGTACCGAACGTAACTATCATCCACAGGCCCGCTGGTATTTAACGCAGCAGGCGGATCGCTGACGGTGGGCGACGGGCGTTCCTCAAGCTCCGGCTTTGGCAAGCCCGGGCGAGAACAACCCGCGGCGCTCAGGAGTTCCACAAGAAGGACCCGCGCGATGAGACCTTGGGGTCGTCGGACCGCGGCAAGGCTGTCCGACACACGGCTCGCGGGTCAAGGCCGTGCCCTACGGCTTGATGGTGGCGCCAACGTGTCGCGCTTCGGAGTCGACAGGCCACGCAAGTGAAGGGGAGGCCTGTGTGAAGCACCTCGGGATCGCCAGGCGGCACGCAGTCCACAGGCCTTGGAAACTGCGCCCTGCGGTGAAAACCAGCGTCCCCACGACGCTCAGCACATCAGGGAGCGCGCAACGGCGCTCGGAGCAACGCGACCGTCGGCCATGCTTGCTCTCGCCGGCGGCACGGAAAGCACTCGGTGGGCTACGCCCTTTTCGCGCACAACACATACACACACGGCGCACTTTACATATATCCCAATCTTCCACCGGCCAGGGCAGGCGGCGGAAGGGGGCGAGGCGGTTTATTTCGATATTCAATTAGGAGCTGTATAAATGCTAGCGTGCCCCAGTTCCAACTCCCCATCCATTGTCGATTCTAGAAAAATCCCCAGCCCTCCGTTTCGATCCATATCGACGCATCAAACGTCAAACCAACTTAAACCTTTTCCAAATCATATGACTCTCGAAAAAATATTAATGCTCATTAATACTTGTAATATTTTAAGTGGTTAATAATAATTACTAATAATTATATTTTTATCGTACGTTTTCTACCTTGTTTCATTCGGAATACCTTCTTTCCGATGCGGTAACTAAACGCATAGTCTACTCTCTGACAGTTCTCCTGTCAAAATTTCAACCTTATTTATGTTTCATAAAAATTCCGAAAATGATTCTAAAATACTAATTAAATTAGGAAGTGACCTATTTGAGCAGTTTAGGTAGACTAGGAGGATCATTTTGATATGCATGAAGCCAGGTTTGGTTCAACAACCTCCGCGCAATTTGGGTGACAAGTTCCGTTCAAGTGGCATACTCTTTAGACTTGTTTCTTCGAAACCAGCTAACCAGGAGGCAGGATATGCCAACCAACCTACAGCTGAGAAGGTACATTATAGTTTTACCTAAGTGTCATACTCTGGTGTATGTTATTTTGTTGGAAATGCGACAGTCATGTTGTACCGGTTATCTTGTATGGAAAAACATGTATTTATCCTAGGCAAATACGTAGCATCGCTACAATATCCCCTCTCTCGGCAAAGAGGTTAAGCGCCGCTTAACCGAGGCAGCCGGGGTAACCGGAGAAAAAAAAATCTTTTCCCAAAAAATCATCTGGTCCAGTAGGACGTTAACTATACATGCGGACATATACATGCGCTCCATATTTATTATTGTTTGACACTAAACCTATATTTATTTATTTAGTATGCTACTTAATATTTATCTTTAATTTACCTATAATATGTTCTAAAACTATAACGTAGACGTATACCTCTTAACACTATGCTGTGGTCAGATCATGACTATCACGTGTTTCACATTAGAAATCACAGCGTGTGGCCACCACACTGTGGTTTCTGCTACTCAACTAAAAAATATAACCTAGATTTCCTTTGAAATAGTCTTAAGTTGTATAATGTAGTCGCTATAGTTAATAATGAGCTAACTCTCATTTTGAGGCTAATTGATATCTTTTAATGCTAACAAAAATATTAGTTATCTTTGATTAGGCTAATTTATTCTAATTAATTAGTATATTACATGTATTTCTATTCCTAATTTAATGTTACCTATTGATATACTAATAGTTATGTTTTACTATAGCATGCTCTGCTATGCCTATATTCCTACAAATACAAAGCCACTAGTACCCTAATATAATGTGGTTACTAGTTGGTAGTTTTTATTTATTACTTATACTAGCAATAGTGGAAGTTACTTGTAACCCGCACTTAAATCAAACTCCTATATGCAGCCAATGGGCTTGCATTAATTGAAAAAGAAAAAACTTGGTTTTCTTTTCCATGTCCTACTTAGTGTATTATATCCACCATAATTGAGTCACCCTGGGCCCTTAGGGTATGTAGTTACTTATAAAATTTGATTTCCTAGGAAATGCTTGGTTATATCGTACCGCGTTTTGTTTGTACGCTTTGGTCAAAGCATCAGTGACGCGCTGGAAGATATCTGCCATCTCGTTGAGAGCAGTTGCTCTGTCGGACCGGTTGGAAATTTGGAGGTCGTCTAACGAATTTGGAATACCGCCCCTAATGGAATGCAGCATGCCGTCCGTCATCATCTCTCGCCCCTTTGCCAACAAGAATGGTGTATGCCCCGTTACAATATTAATAGTGCTATTCAAAGATAGCTGGATTTGCGGTAGGTACTTGGACCAGTTCCTTTGGTCTTGTCCTACCAAAATAGCTAGGCAGGTCTCAATAGTTTGATTAAAGCGTTCTACTGTATTAGATTGAGGTGCGTAATATGCGTTATAAAATATCCTTGGTATTGAGTGTGTGGCACAGAAATCTTTAAATTGTTTACTTTGGAATATTGTTGCGTTGTCGCAGATTAAAACACATGGGATTCCCTCTTTATTTAAAATTTCTGATTCTATAAATGTAGTTACTGTTTTAGTTGTTGCAGTTCTAAGTGGGTGAATCCAACAATATTTTGTAAATACATCAACTATAGATAGTATGTAGACGTGACCAGAATATGATTGTACTAAAGGACCTATTAGGTCGATAGATAGAGTGTGTATAGGTTTATTAACCTTTTTCTGGTTTGTCATGTGCCCATGTGGAGGCTGATTTGAGTGTTTGTATGCTTTACACTTCTCACACGTGGCCACATAATTTTTCACGTCTGCATACATGCCTTTCCAAAAATAGTTTTCTTTAATTTTTGATAAAGTTTTAAATGTGCCAGGATGTACTGTTAGTTTTTCATGATTTTCTTTAATGCATTCTGGTATTAATTCTCTAGGCAAAACTATTTTCCAATTAATTTCGGTCTGTAAATTTGATATTGGTTTTGAATATCTAAATAGTACTTTATTTTTTATTTGATAGTTTTTATGAAATACTGGGTTTGTTTCTACATTTTTAAATAATTTATTATACCAATTATCTTTAGAACTGCAACCTCCTTCGAATATTACTGCCTCAATACGTGACAAAACGTCTGGTACTACGTGCATGGAGCCTTTTTTATGTCTAATTTCAAAGTCAAAACAAGATAACTGCATTGCCCATCGCGCCAAACGACCTGAAGGGTTGTTTAGCGTTTTGAGCCATTTTAGCGACATAATTATGGTCGGTGACCACCACAAAGCGGCTACCTTCTATGTACGGTCTAAAATGATTTATTGAGTCCACTAATGCTAGGAGTTCACGTTCGGTTGTGCTGTAATTTCGTTCGGTTTTCGTAAGCAACCTAGAATAAAAAGCTACAGGGTGTTCTATACCGCTCAATTCCTGAATAAGTACGCTCCCGATGCCGACGCTTGATGCATCTGAATGAATCTGGAATGGTTTGGAAAAATCAGGGCAGGCGAGCACCGGAGCCTGGGTGAGGGCTTCTTTAAGCGCTAGGAATGACCTCTCTGCTTCCGCTGTCCAGTCTACGGTGTCTCTACCCTTTTTCTTGCCAATTAAAGCTGTCATCGGGGCTATGATAGTTGAAAAATTTGCCACGAATCGTCGGTAATAAGAACAGAGCCCTATAAATGCGCGTAGTTGCTTAGCGGTTGTTGGGCGCGGGAAATTTTTAATGCTATCTAGCTTTTGTGGATCTGTTAGTAGACCTTGTGAACCGACTATGTATCCAAGGTACCTAAGCTCTGATTTACAAAATTCGCACTTACTAAAATTTATAGTTAGACCTGCCTTGCTTAAAGCTTGAAAAACGTCATTTAAAATAACGATATGCTCTTCAAACGAATTGGTGGCTATGAGAAGGTCGTCACAATATGCAAATATCTTCTCGCCGTATTTATGGTGAAAAAGAGAGTCTACCAAACGTTGTAATTCACAGCCCGCGTTCGAGATACCGAACGGGACGCGTTTAAATTCAAATAGTCCGCGGTTTGGTACCACAAATGCACATTTTTGACATGACGTGCCGGAGCCGTCGACGTTGTCGGAGTCACATAAAGAAATTTGCCAGTAAGCCGCCGACAAGTCGATTGAGCTTAAATAACGTGTGCCACGTAAATTATCTAAAATTGAATTAATGTATGGTACAGGATATGAGTCCTTGACTGTGACGTCGTTAAGTTTCCTGGCGTCTAAACAAAATCTCCAGGAACCGTCTTTTTTTGGAGTCATAACAACGGGGTTAGACCATGGTGATTTAGATGGTGCTATCACGCCCAGCTGAAGCATCCGGTCTACTTCGTCATTTAAGGCCTTCAGTTTAACCGGTGAAAGCGGATAATATCGTTGTTTTATTGGTGGCCCCGTTGTTGTGATCTTGTGCTCTACTAGAGATGTTTTACCCAGACCTCGCTCCTCTGTACTGATTGACTTAAATTCATTTATTACTTTGTCCAGTTGAATTGATTCGAGAGGGGAGAGATCATGTTTTGGCACTATGGCACATAATGTTTTTAGTGACTCCGGCCTAAGTGATGTTTTCCTTTTTAGAAGGTGAATATCTTTTAATTTAAAAATATCTATTAATTCTAGTGTTAATATAGAATCCATGCCAAAAATGAAGTCATCAGATACTTCTGGGATTACCATAAACATGATATTATAAAGCATCCCTCTGAAATTGATTGGTAATAGGATTTTACCTATGACCTCAACGACAGAACGGTTTGCACAAGTCGCAGTTGTAGTGTAATTTATTAAATTAAATCCTAAATTTAAGAAATGTTTATGGTAATTGTTCCCTATTATACTTAAATTTGCTCCTGAGTCCATTAGACCTGTATATATTCGTTCTCGTACCTCAAAATCAATGTAAATTCGGTTATCTCCTTCAACCGCCTTTACACCAGGAGTCACCGCACCTAAATATAGTGTGTTTGATATTGTTTTGATGGCTCCTGGTCTATCTAGTTTTTTTGGACATTGTCTGCTTCCGGCGCTGGTCTGCCCTTAGCAGGGTTGCATTTGTGGCAGGTGCTTGTAAGCACATTTTTCTGACCGCACTGAAAGCAAACAATGCCTGGAATAGTGCGGCATTGTTGGTATGAATGTCCCGATTTTTTACATTTTTTACAAGTAAGTTGGTTGTTTTTATTATTTACCTGTCTTTGTGTATTATTGCTCTTGAAATTTCTCTGATTATAAGTTTTAATTTCGTTAATTTGTTTTATTTGTTTTGTTGTTTTGGAATTATTTGTAGACCCAGGTAAGCCTGAATAAGCTTCAAAACGTTTGCCTATAGCAATAAGATTTTGGATGCTATTCGAGTCGTCGACGGCCAACAGGTGTCCATATGATGGCAAAATGTTATGTTTAATTATCTGCAGTAAGGTTGTTTCTGATAATTTTGTTGTGAGCCGCGCATTCATAGTTTGCATCTCCAATATGTAAAAATGTAATGACTGGCCTGGTGATTGTCGGTGTTCTCGAATAGTTTTTTCTAAAGTATAATCATTGTCTATCGATGTAAAAAACGATCTGAAAAGATCTTGCAATTCCGACAACGAGGAGACTCCGTCGCGTATGTGCCTATAGTAATCTAAGGCTTTACCGCTTAGTAAATCTGCAAAACATTTAAGCACTTTGTGCTCCGGAGTGTCTCGGCTACGTCTGTAGTCATCAATCCTAAGGAAGAAGTCGGTGACATCTGAGTCACCTGAAAATTTCAAATTCCACGACCGCAAATGGTCCTCGCGCAATACATGCACGATGCGTTCTGTACTGCCTGTAGTCCCCGTCGTAGGGGTTGTAGTGACTGCCCCTGTTAAGGTTGAGTTGGTTTGACGGACAAGGCCCGGAGCCCCCAAATATGGTAAAATAGACTCTAGTGGTTTTGGCGTGGATGGGCCGGGTAAGTGGGCGTCTGCAGCAGCACCCCGCGGTCGTGTATTGACATACGAAGGATTGAATCCTGTTAATTCACGAGTAGTGGTGGGGGGTTTGCCTTCCCTCTCACCTGTGTCATGGAATTCGTCCCCTTCCTCCTCCGACATGTCGGTAAGATTGCTGCTTTACTTGTGTCAGGGTGTGCACCTAAGTATTATAAGCTAATAACACTTCGGTAGATATATGAAGTATTGAAGTACACTACCACTATGCTCTCGACTGGAGCGTGGTAGAAAAAATAATTTGTGGCTAAGCGCTATGCTAACTATTCATAGTGTAGCCTAATAATAATTACAATAAATAATAAATTTGCTACTCTGTCACAAGTAAAGTTACAAATTAAATGGTATTGTATTTTTTTAAGACCAATAATTGCATTTAATTCTTTTTTTAACTGATACTAATTTTATACATTTATCTTATCGCTCTCCCAAGCTCACAGCAACCAGGTTGATATTTAAAACTTTTTTCCGGGCGCCATTGTCGTGTATAAAAAATAATGTTGTTGTTGTTAAGAAATAATAAGGTTTTTAAGATGTCTAAATGATTAATGGAAGTGATGCCTCGGATAAGATCCGCAGTAAAACATTTCACTTTTGGAGTGCAAGGGTCCTCTTGTTACTCTAACCTGGTTAATGGGAACTTGATAGGATATTGAAAAGATAAAACCAAATATATGACATGCGATTTAATACAATTCGCTAACTACTACAATGCACTCCGCTTTAGGGCGGGCGCTGCTCAGAATACAATCGGTTTCTCTAAACTGTCGGCGGTTATGGGGTGACACTATAGTAAACCTTAATCTACGATCGCGAGAAGGACGAGACGCGGGGTTTTGGCCAAAACCTGGGATAAAAGTCTAGTGCACTCACGGGTACCGAACGTAACTATCATCCACAGGCCCGCTGGTATTTAACGCAGCAGGCGGATCGCTGACGGTGGGCGACGGGCGTTCCTCAAGCTCCGGCTTTGGCAAGCCCGGGCGAGAACAACCCGCGGCGCTCAGGAGTTCCACAAGAAGGACCCGCGCGATGAGACCTTGGGGTCGTCGGACCGCGGCAAGGCTGTCCGACACACGGCTCGCGGGTCAAGGCCGTGCCCTACGGCTTGATGGTGGCGCCAACGTGTCGCGCTTCGGAGTCGACAGGCCACGCAAGTGAAGGGGAGGCCTGTGTGAAGCACCTCGGGATCGCCAGGCGGCACGCAGTCCACAGGCCTTGGAAACTGCGCCCTGCGGTGAAAACCAGCGTCCCCACGACGCTCAGCACATCAGGGAGCGCGCAACGGCGCTCGGAGCAACGCGACCGTCGGCCATGCTTGCTCTCGCCGGCGGCACGGAAAGCACTCGGTGGGCTACGCCCTTTTCGCGCACAACACATACACACACGGCGCACTTTACATATATCCCAATCTTCCACCGGCCAGGGCAGGCGGCGGAAGGGGGCGAGGCGGTTTATTTCGATATTCAATTAGGAGCTGTATAAATGCTAGCGTGCCCCAGTTCCAACTCCCCATCCATTGTCGATTCTAGAAAAATCCCCAGCCCTCCGTTTCGATCCATATCGACGCATCAAACGTCAAACCAACTTAAACCTTTTCCAAATCATATGACTCTCGAAAAAATATTAATGCTCATTAATACTTGTAATATTTTAAGTGGTTAATAATAATTACTAATAATTATATTTTTATCGTACGTTTTCTACCTTGTTTCATTCGGAATACCTTCTTTCCGATGCGGTAACTAAACGCATAGTCTACTCTCTGACAGTTCTCCTGTCAAAATTTCAACCTTATTTATGTTTAATAAAAATTCCGAAAATGATTCTAAAATACTAATTAAATTAGGAAGTGACCTATTTGAGCAGTTTAGGTAGACTAGGAGGATCATTTTGATATGCATGAAGCCAGGTTTGGTTCAACAACCTCCGCGCAATTTGGGTGACAAGTTCCGTTCAAGTGGCATACTCTTTAGACTTGTTTCTTCGAAACCAGCTAACCAGGAGGCAGGATATGCCAACCAACCTACAGCTGAGAAGGTACATTATAGTTTTACCTAAGTGTCATACTCTGGTGTATGTTATTTTGTTGGAAATGCGACAGTCATGTTGTACCGGTTATCTTGTATGGAAAAACATGTATTTATCCTAGGCAAATACGTAGCATCGCTACAAGTGATAGGTGAATTGTATTAAATCCGAACGTTTTAGATATGTTTTAAAAGAAGTAAACAGTAGCTCAAGGGATCAGATGACAAGCGCCCCCTGTGGCGCCTTTGTTTTCTTTCCAGAAATGAAGTGTTATTTTTAATACCCTTTAGTTTTTTGCGAAATTCAAGTTTGTTTTAAGATAACGATCGATAGTTCGTGGTATTGGCCAATGGATCAAGTGTTCGAGAATGAGAATGCGATTATTTTTTGTCATTTATCGATTGTTTTTAGGGTTCCGTACCCAAAGGGTAAAACGGGACCGTCCGTCCGTCTGTCACCAGGCTGTATCTCACGAACCGTGATAGCTAGACAGTTGAAATTTTCACAGATGATGTATTTCTGTTGCCGCTATAACAACAAATACTAAAAACAGAATAAAATAAAGATTTGAATGGGGCTCCCATACACCAAACGTGATTTTTGACCAAAGTTAAGCAACGTCGGGAGTGGTCACTACTTGGATGGGTGACCGTTTTTCTTTTGCTTTTTTTTTGTTTTTTTTTTTGCATTATGGTACGGAACCCTTCGTTTTTATTTTCGAAAACTGTGGCAAAAAATGGGTTAGGTGTAGTAGGTATTTACCTTTTTTTGTGTTTGAGAGTAAACTGTTTTCTTAAGACTCATATCGTTAACTTGATGTATAAATATTAAGATTGTAAATTCAAAAATCAAAGCTATTGCTAGCACTAACAATGTTTAGAGTTATAGATAATTATATTAAAAATCCTTCTCGAATAGGAACAGTCGCAAAAAGTGGTCAGATTTCCTTTTTAACGTTTCAATAAAAAGTAAAGCAGTTACGAAAATTTTGCTTATCACTGTACAACAGCCTATATATTAATTGCTATTTTAACTAACGCAAACTTAGATTTCTTATCAAAGTCAGAACCCACATGGTCATATAATTTTAGAAACGACGTATGTTTTTCACGACTCAACATCTATATTAAACTTTACAATTTCTGACAATGAGTCTATTTTTGAAGGAGCTGTTTTTAAAAGACTCGTCATCTGACGATGTGTAAAAGCTTGGCCGTTATTTGCAACAAACAGTTTAAATAGCGTTCCTGACCGCAGACTTGAGTCTCCCGATTCCTTCGGGTAATGACGTCTTTAAAAAATTGGTCATGCGCGAAGCGGGCTTGAGTTGACGTGTTTTTTTTTCTACTATGATTAAAAAAACTAAATAATAAGCATTTTCTGCTTGTTATCATAACATATTCAGAAACTTAGGTGTGTCTTTTAAAAAGGGCTTATTTTAGTAATGCAGTTCATAGTGAATTATATAAACCCTTTTGAAAATACTCTCCTCATTACTGTTTTCGTTATAAGACAAATTTATGAATTTTATGATAGGTACATTAAAAAATAATGTTGGTACTACTATCTCCGTATTAAATCTTAAATCTAAGGGGAGATAGATGTTAAAAGAAAAGGTATTATTCTTTTATTACTTATATGAACTTTTTGATATGAAATAATATATAAGCCACGCTCCAAACTTTATGACTTGTCCTTCGCACTACTCGTAAAATAAAATCGTCACACTCAATTTCAGGTCTCATTTTAAAACGGCATGCAGCTGCCGTTGAAATTGAACACCTAGGGTCCCAAGGTTCTCCCCATTGAACCCTGAAACCACAGCTTGACGCCGATTTTGGCTTCAAATTTTGGTAAGGTTTTTATTATGTTTTGATACGACCTTGCCTGTCATAAAGCATCTCACGGCCATCGGTGACGTGACGTGACGCTCGGATGTCAACTGCAGTTTCATTACTTTTGCGGCGTCGTTGTTTCCCTCTAGGTATCTATCAATTTCTTTGATAAAATGAGTGACTTTCGCCGCGGCCTTACTGCTGCGAATATGACGTTCATACCGTTATGGTATCATTCCATTTCTAACCGCAGCTGCTCTACCGGTACTGAACGCGTCGCTGTCATTGTCAATTTCCATAGTAAAATTGACAGTAGTGCAGCTGTCGTTGGAAATTGAATGTTACCGTTACTCATTTGATCAAGCAAATTAACAGTTACAGCGGCAGCTCAACGATGCTGCAACAGTCATGCAGCTGCAGTTGACATGCAAACGTCACTTTTAGTGGTCCACGCTGACTCATGGCCGTATCAAAATGAAAATCATAATTATCAAATGTAAGGGCCGAATTGGCCTATAGACACGCACTTGGGCGTAAAATTACAATTGTCTGCTTACTTGAATAAATGTCTCTACGAAAATTGTTGCAAGCAGCTTTACCCGACAAAAAGAAAACAAGCGTTTATCGCAATGCAAAACAATTTGAAAGTAAAATATGATGTTAAATTCATATTGGACGGGTAAAGATTCGATGCAACAAAAAGTCTTTTTACGTTGATGGATACAAAAAAGCAGATGTGAACCAGCAAAGATTTATTTGTGATACATAGAAACATACATATTTCTTTTACTTTATTTTTGCCTTCAAGCCGTTTTCGATTAAAATGTATACGCAACACTTATTGATTGACCTAAAAATTTGGAATCCAATTTGAAACATTAAATAAAAATACAATTTGATTAGATTGATCTAATTACTCTAAAACAATATTCTAATCAGAATATACCTAATGTTTTCAAAATAAATAGGTAGGTAGACTTTATGAAATGAATTTTTAATATTTTAATTTTAAATAACTTCAACCATAACTGTTCCAGCTAATGTGTTTAATAAACAATTATGTTCAAGTTAATTAGTACTATTAGTTGTTTGCGCCATCTACTATGTATTTAATTCACCATAATTAGAAAGTCCTAATTTTGCAAATAAATTTTGTAAATTCCTAATGTACTTAGTCTTACTACTCTTTGATGTAAACTTATCAATCTTACGTGCTAATACTCATTACCGCGAACAGATGGCATATCGGGCCCTAAAATGATCAAGCATAGAGTTATTTAAGTACTTAAATATAGTCTTGCACTACTGCATCTGCATCTGCATGAATGCAATTTTAATTCTCCCACACCTCTCACCGACCGGTACAAATTCAGATATTGTAGATACACTGAACGAATCTACACTCTCATGTAATCTACATTATAAAGCTGTAATAGATGGTTGCAAGCAGGTGGATCAAATATAGAAAATCGTGTTCCAGTAAAAGGAATTTAAATTATTAAAAAATACTTCACCAGCCTTCGTAAGCAGACATTGATCGCAATTTATTAGAGATTGAGAAGATCGGAGGAAAACTGAATATTGTACTTTCGAAATCTACTTTAATCTAAAAAGCCGTATGCGCCTCGAAAATGTGTAAGACAATGTGCCATTTTGTCTTAATGGGGTAGAAATATTAATTTTCGTAGTTGAATTTGAATAGGCGTAAGATGATTTTTATGGTCTTTCTTATTGCATTAGTTTCTTATAAGACGACGTTTTATAACATATTAACTAATAAGATGATAGATGACGGCGATTATATTAGTATTTTTTCTAATAGTGCTTTTCGAAAATTGTATTTGTCTAAAAATATCCATTTTCTTAATTATACGTGGCTTTTCAATTAACGTTTTAAATTAGGTTTTTTTTTGTATTGTTTTAAGTTGGTAAGCATTTTATTAGAAAACCTATCAAAATCTTATTATCTCTTAACAGGTGTCAGAAATAATGATTATATCATACTCTCTTATGAATTAAACAATTTTTGGGTACATTTTTAACAACAAAAGAAGCATTTAGCACTAAAAGCCATGGCCTAATTAACAAAACATTTTAAATTACGACGACAGATGGAGCTAGAAGTAATTACAATAAAGGAAATGATCATGAAAAAAAAAACCCACCAACTAAAAGTAAGCTTAACGAAAATTAAAATCACAATTCGTTGCCTGATCAGGAAAACAAGGGACTTCATAAATATACGGGGAAAGAATTCATAAATATACTCAAGTTCCTAAAAACTTTCGATAGAATTAGATGTAGCCTACGCATTCCAATTGGTATTCCTTTGGGCAAATTACACGATCTTGAACATAGAAATTTCTATAAAAGGCTGACCACTGCAGCCTTAGCCTTTGTGAGGTACTAGATTATACAATTGAAAAGCACAATTCATTGGATGATTGAAAATAAAAACCATATTGAATTGCATTGACTTGAAATTGCAGAACAAAAACGGTATTAAGTTGATTGTCATTGCATGAATAGTGTTTAAGTGGTCCATACGAGTCATTCTATTGCTCAAGCCGAATATCAAAGCTTGTTTTACTTAAGCGCGTACTAAAGCACAGAGAGCAATTCGTTCCACCCGAGCATATCGAAAGCAGAACGCTGGCTGTCAATCCTGGCCACGTGTGTACCCTACTTTATCCCACTTCTGATGTTTTAAAACAAACTTTATGAGAATTATATAAAGTGCAGTTTTGAATGGTGTTGTTGGTCTGATTAGATACGAGAAAGTGTCCTATTAGTGGGACATGCAGGATTTATGATGAAATAATGATTTTGGAAAATAGGAAATGAGTGCAATTTGATGAGGATTAGTGTCTACACTAAAGGACTTTATTGTGAGATTTACTTCGACCATATTTTTTGAGTTTGGGTTTGAGTGTAAAACCCATTAGAAACGGTTGAAATGGTTGGAAATAATGGTTGTCTGTAAAGTAGGTTTACGGACGATAATTTTGCGTGATAATGTCATAAGAAAACATTAACATTACATTACGTAACGTTACCATGGAGATTTGTCCACAACGTTACCATGGAGATCTGTCCACAACGTGACACTTTTTCGTGCATGCTACCGATGTTCATCGATTTATAAGACGTTATCACGTCAAAAACTATTATTTTGATTTTATTAGTATTACCCTAAAATGATTAAAGTTAAGTTTTGTTTAACTAGAATTTTGATTGGCTTCTAGTTTACTCATAGTTTTTACTTGAGATCGAGAATCAAAACAGAATAAAAGTGAACTTAATGGAAGACGACACGAAGTAAACTTCATATTCTTACAAAGGTTTTCTATACTGTTTCTGTTTAATACAGATATTAGGTACTTACCGGATAAAAATAACATTTCGATTTAAAAATTGCGGAAATAATAAGTTAAATAAATAATAAGCTTCTGGCCTGCAAACACGGCTATCATAAATTTGCATTTAAGCACGGTCAACGCAAACCATGACAGTGCATCACTTTACAAAATGAAACGCAAACATCGCACCCTAATTAATTACAAAAAGCACGTTCTTTCATACGCCGCAAGCCAACAATGGTGAATTAGGTAATCCCAAAAATGTCCGGAAAAAGGGTCCAATTAAAGGGCCGTTTGATTTAGGCGTATTTATATTTCGCAATGGAACCCCTGGTGTAGGGGTCCGACCCAAGCGCACCATGCGTGCGATTCGATTAGGGTGCAACACTAGGGCCTAACCTATTACACGCAAAACATCAGAACATCACTGAGTATTAATCAATCTTGAACTTTGTTTCCTGAGTAAGAAGGTTTAGATTGCAATAGCTTCGGTTGGGAAGTTGATACTTTTCAGATTTAGATAGTTGGAACTGACAGTGCATCTAACAATTCTCGCAAAGTTATCTATACAGCCAAGATGCCAGCGTAAAGGCGGAAAGCAACACGGAAACGCTTTTGACAAATTGCATTTCGGCGTTTGTCATAATCGTGGCATGTCATTTCATTTCGGAGACAGTCGGGAAATGGATCGGTGACGGAGTTTCGATGTGAGGTGTGATTATTGCAGTTTGAGGGTTCTGATATTAAACCAGAATAGGCAAATATAAATCGTATGGCATTAAGTTAGTAGAAAATCTATCTGCTAAGTTGATAAATCTTTGAACAAATGTTTTTAAAACACTTTTTTTATCTATTATACTTTTATAACTTTAATTTAAATCTGTTAGTAAATTCTTCCGGGGTGATAAACATAAAGTATTTAAGGTAGATTTATCATTATACGATATATGTACTCTCGAACGTCATCTGCTTATTTAACCAACGGAGCGGCGGCTGACGTACTCCCGAGTACTTATTGTATTACATCTTCCTTAACCACTTTACGAATCAATGCATAAGAGGCACTTGGTAATAAAATATTTTGCTGGTTTAAGGTCCATAATGCCTAAACGCACATAATAGTAAAAATCGCAAGATATAGCCCCCATATAACAGGTGCATCAGAATTATTGCCACCCGCCTACGGGACCCTACAATACAAAATTGCAATGCTGATGCGACATTTCGGCATTTACTTTATGAGATTATTAGAGGGGACGCCATTTTGTTACCAACACCAAAAAGACTTAAATCCTCAGATTTTCGAAGCCCTTAAGCCATTTTCATCTTTATTTTGAATTGCATTTCCTAAGAGCAGTCTTCATGGGTCTGTTCAGGCATAGCACTTTCTTTGATTTATGAAATGATTCATTTCTACTGATGGGTGTAGTGGCACTTGGCCTGACAAGATACACTTAAGTGGGTTGTAGGCTTTTCCGTAGGTACTTGAATAGGTACTACTGTCACAATTTTAACTCAATTCAAGAGCTTTACGCAACTCAAGAGTTTTTCAAGATTTATAATTAAAGCCTTTAATTTTAATTACTTATATGTCTTTGAAAGCCCTGCAGGTAAAAGCTTTTACATTTATCGGGTATTTGTCTACATGAGGTTCTGCATGTTAAATAATAACATGCCAGTTAAAATTAATTAGTTAAAATTTTTGTATTAAGTACTTGTTATTTTTAACTTAGTCTACCTTCTACCGAAATTATGCTTGACGTTATTATTTTCATCAAACTTCATATTTACTGATTTAGCATTAGGTACTGTAATGTCGCGCTGCAGTACTGCTCAGTAATGTGCAATCTGAATCCAAACGGTCCCTAAATTTCTCATAATCTAGCACGGGATAAGTAAATCGGCTGTAATATTTTTTTACTGCAGTTCATAATCCAATACAGTAAAGTAATTAACAGGTTTGGACTTAGCGATATATACCATACCTAACTAGAATCAAGCTTTCATCGTTAACCATTGATAGAGACATGACCGTATATGACTAAAAGTAAGCAGTTACTACAAACTAACCACACACACAGTAACCAAGTAGAGCACCCACGCACCAATCATAACTCCTATTGCCACAATCTACTACTAAAATTAATGCTTTATAGCTTTCTTCGACATGTGATAATTATTTTCCCAAACAATACCGTACTAACAACCTTAAAAAGATGACTAACATCGTGATTCGTGAGAGCACTCATTTGTCTTTTTACTTACAATGTCCGTCCTTACAAAAAGAACGTTTTAAAACATACAATGCTCCTTTGTACATACTATCTTTTTCTACTGACGATACTTATTATCTAAAAACTAAGAAGGCACTAAGTAACATGAACAATATAGTGAATGCCGCTTTTTCTACTACAGAAGCCGAGTATGTCGCTTCGAACATCTAATATCGCTAACAGAATATCACTTTATGAAGAGAAGTGGGTTATTTTTAAAGTCAATGTAAAATAGGCCCTATTGTGTGCTGGTAAGATTTGAATTAATGGGAATCTTCATTTTATGATCTTGTATCAAATTAGCTTAATTGAGTAACTATACCTATAGTTGTATGTATGTATATAAAAAACAGGCCAATAGCTGTAATACGGTATTCTAGCAAAATTGACTTAGCTAATACCTACTACCTACTTATACTTTGAGAACGATGCCTATGAGAAGAAATTTTCACTGATACTTTTGATAAGTATTTTTCAGAAAATACACACTTACCTACTAATGATTAAACGTGCACGTTTTTTTAGTGTCACGCATTTTCTTTTTCCAAAAAATACATACTAAGATAAAGTTTTTGTACGTAGGTAACCCAATGTTGAATAGATTTTTGACATTAATCGATTATGGAACTGAAGGGCTCCCTAAAAAATATTTAAATTTACATTCAATAGCACCACTACATTTTCTAACGGATATATTGTCAAAATGTACCAAGTAGCACACATGTTTTAATTTGTCAGCCAAGCCAATTTGTGGATTATGTTACATTGTTATGTGAACGCTTCTGATTTTGACAAGCAGTCGTGAGATGGCGCCACCAGATACACTCACGCGCGTCACGAACTGCACTCGGCGATTTTAGTACCTTGTCTTACTAAACATAACACGGGAATAACTACAAATTAACTAGGCGTATAACTCTCTTTTTAGAACGAAGAGGTTCTAATTTTGTTTTAGTGTATGTTGAATTTCTTAGTAATAAGTAAGAAACATGATGTCATTTTAGACTTATTTAGAAGATTTGCGAATGATAGGCGTAAGTTATGTGCATGTCAATTATTTGAAACTGTACCTTTCCTATATCCCTACACGATTTCAATTATGTTACTGTTACCGATTTAATTATACACCTTACTTAGTTGTTTACGTTATCTTGGCTAATAATAAATACTAAATCAACATTACATCGTTAATATAATTAACAAGTGTTTAAAAAACGTAACGAAAATAATTATTAACCTAAAAAAATAACTGCGAAAACTGGCAATGACATTTCAATGAATATATTAAACACTCTGAAATATAAGCACCTACACATTTGAATAAAATAATAATCAAAACAAAACTAGTCCACAATACTAACCCCAAATTCATTCCCAAAAGTATTATATTCCTATCCCATAATCACAAATTGTAGATTAATCTTATCTGCAAAGTTCATCTGCAGTTTCCTGCATTCAGAGAAAAGATGAATACGTTTGCTACCAATTGAATTGAAATGGAATGAGCGGGCCCCTAAAATCAAAATAGTGAAGGGAGAAAAAAATATGGTGAAGTGAGTAACCGTGCCGCTTTTGTTAGGGTTCCGAATAAAATCATTTTATGGTACAAAAACAACATTGCAGATACATGTTAATAATTATTATTTATTGCAATAATAATATATTATTTATATAAGTAATACAATTGTTTATTGCAGAGAAAAAACTCTGCATTTTATCTCTTTATGTATGTATTGTGTAGGACTGTAGGTCTAACAAATAACAACAGTCTAACGAAAGAAATATCAATCAAATCGATGTTTATTTACATAATAAGTATAATAACATTAATAACTCTTCAGATATTATTTGAATTTGAATCACCTTTTCACCTTTACAAGATACGTCTTACAGCAACTAAAATTATGAATTGATTAGGCATCAGACATCATAAGTATTCAACCCGATTCTTATAATTATAAGTATCCTGTATTATAAAAAAAGTTTATATAAACAAACTTATTATAAAACATACAATAAATGTCGAATTTAAACTGTTGTGAGACATACTAACATTGAATAATTTTACGGTTTAGACTCACTTGTTTTTAGTCACTCGCGCGACATGTTTCGGAGAGCCTAGGTCTCCTTTCTCAAGCACTAACAGTGCGAGCAGCGTTCACGACACGACGGCCGTGTATCGCGCACTGTTTGTCTTGTTTTTAGTCACTCGCGCGACATGTTTCGGAGAGCCTAGGTCTCCTTTCTCGAGCACTAACAGTGCGAGCAGCGTTCACGACGGCCGTGTATCGCGCGAGTGACTAAAAACAAGTGAGTCTAAACCGTAAAATTATTCAATACAATAAATGTGATCACAACTGGACATTTAACTAAAAGCGTTTTTCTACAGATACAGAACCCTAACTAGAATGGATTCTTATCTTGATGTAAACGGGAGGCTTGTAGCAAGGGAAAGGGTGGAAGGTACCCTCTGGTTCACTTCACTATAATTGAAGTCAAATTTGTATGATCAAATTAGTCAACCGCCATCATACTGTTATAATTATAACGAGACGTCTTAGTTATGGTAAATGTCGTAATTTCATGAGGATAGACTCATAACTATGATTGTTAGTACATACCTACTATAAAATGCAAATTACATTAAGAAGTATGAAATAGTCTCATGTTTCCCTCTGTTTTCTTAGGACGATATTTAGCTTTTAAAACTTGTTCGTTAACATGTAGTATCTGTAAAACCAGCGTTGCCACCAAGCGTCATTAGTCAACCCGAATTCAAATAATCAAACCAATACTCAAATTACCGACCACATTAAACCAACGTTTCCATACAATTTAAAATCCACATTTCAATCTAATTGGATGCTGATTTACTAGAGATGCCACGAATGTACGGCAATTATTCGGTATTAGCACTATTCGGTCAATTGCCGATTATTCGGTATTAAGCCGAATATTGCCTACTATTCGGCCGAATATCTAATACATTTTACACCTACTTATTGTAAAAAATCTTGGTTAAATTGCATCGCAAACCATCATAATTATTTAATATTTAAAATATATTATTGGGAAATTGTTTAAATTAATTATTTATTTATTTCTTTTATTCTTGCTTATTTTATTTATATCAACGACAAGATTCTAACTAATTAACCTAGGTACTAATAATGAGCAACAAAACTTAAATCTTAGCAAGCATTGTCCATTAAATAATAATCAATACAGTCAAAATGTTTTACCGAATGTTCAGCCGCAGAATATTCGACGATTCGGCCATGTGTGAGGCCAACGACGACTGCCGTGAGTATGGCCAAAGACATATGTAACTTCGTATAAGATGAATAAAGTCTAAAAAAAAACGTGCCTCGGAAATCAAGAAAAAGTCATTCTCGGATAGATGGCGTGACGACACCGTTTCATTTTTAACACATAGATATCAGTGAATGAACATGGGTCAAAACGATATAAAAATAATAAAATCATTTATCCATATACATATATTAATTTTTTGGATAATTTTATACGTGTTTATTTTGAGTTATAGTCGTTTGTCGATAGATGGCAGTAAATTTACAGTGACTACAACATTTACTATGACAGGGCCCCTCTATACTATTCTTTTTGGTATAGCCGACGATCCGGCCGTCTGTGTGACCTAATATTCGGTATTCGGCCAAAACTATTCGCGGCATCTCTACTGATTACCCACAGAACGTGTCGAAACGGCCGAACGTAGTTTCGATTGTCCAGTGCACGGACAGAATTAATAGGGATTAGGGATAGGATGAGTGCTCCTTTAATCACCTCGGTACGCATGCTTCAAATTTGACTAATTAACTTTGAAAGGGGTTCTAGGCTAAGGATACGTTGAGGGTCAATTAATATGATTCGTTACCTTTCTCATTCGATAAAATTTAGCTTAGATGTAATATTACGCTTGAGCTTTTAACTTTATATCTAAATCTAAACTAAGGTTTGAGAGTTAAGTAGTCTGATTCGGTTACCTTTCTCATTAGATAAATTTAGTTCTAACTTATAGGTACCTACTTACCTCGCTTGAGCTTTTTACTAAAATAACTTTCCGCCTATAAGCTTGAGGTTTTGAATCTCAAATTGCAACTATACCTACCAATGTTTTACTTCGTCCATAGGCAGGTTGACCCAGAGGGGCTACCGCGAAAACCGATATTCGCAAATTGCGGGGATCTTTCTCTTTTACTCCAATGAAGGCGTAAGTAATTAGAGTGACAGAGAAAAATGCCCTCAATTTGCGAACTTCGATTTTCGCGGTTATAGCCCAGATTTATCTATAAATTATAAAGGTATGCTTAATGTTTATTTGATCCATACGTTTCTTAAAAAAATAATTATGTTTATCTCAGTTCACAATTTTAATGGTAGTTATAATTTTGCAGTACCTATTAATTTTATTACAAGTCTATTTAACTCAATCGATATTCTAGAAAAGTAAACAGTAGGTACTAGTAGTGAACAAAATACTGCTTTATTTATAATGGGCAAAATAGTTTGACATAATAATTCCCTCATCCTACGCGTCATATGACGTATAATTATGTATTCCTAACAAACCCACTTATAATGTGATCCGCTAAACTTAGCAAACCTCGTACGCGTATAATTGGAATCGTAAATTTTCAATTAGCCCTTAAAGTTCCAGTTGTACGTACGTACAACGGATACGTACGTACATATAACGGATTGAGGTTAGGGTTGCCAGATGGTCGGGATTTAGCGGGATTCTCCCGATTTTTAGCATGTGTTCCCGATTCCCGATGAAGTGAAAACTCCGAGACCACGGGGACAACGCCGTCCTCGAAACGTCGGAGGTAAATCTTATAACGTAAATACGCGATTAAGTCCCGTTGTGCAGTTTGATAATGTTTAATAATCGTGAAAGTTTAAATCAGTGAAGTAAATACTGTCCCAAAAGACACTCCACGTTATAAAACAATAATTTTCAAATTCCGAACTGTCGTCGAGCGAGCGAGTCCCAAAACTCCGAAAAAGTGATATTTTTACAAGCTTTTATTTAGTTTCACCTGACCGTTGTCTGTTTGTCTGTAATCAAATCCTGCAAGTTAAATTTGATCCACTTCCCGGTTTCCGATTGAGCTGAAATTTTGCATGCATGTATAAATCGGATGACAATGTACTTAATATTATGGTACCATCGAGCTGATCTGATGATGGAGACAGGAGGTGGCGATAGGAACTCTGTGATGAAACGACGCAACGTAATTGTGTTAGGGGTTTTTAGAATTGTCTCGATGAGTATCCGTTGTCTGTCGTAAGAAAAGTACAGTCAGCAATAAAAGCTTGTACCAAAAATGACATTTTTGCCAAAAACTTATTTCCCAATAATGGCGCCTTTCGATATAGTAACCCTAGTAGTAGTTGAAGTGCGTCGTAAACGATTTCGTGGCCATGTCAAGTTAGAGTTAAGGGTGACCGCAAATACGATGGGTACGAGTAAGGCAGATAGAAATGGGATTTACGGTATCTATCTTTTGCACTGGAAAATGAGATTGTGTGTTGATGAGTCAAAACATTTAGACTGAAGCATTTTTTGAACTTTGAACAGTCAAGTGTAAAAATATGGGTGCACAAAGCATCTCTAAAATATGTCCCATAGAACATATGTCAGCGAATTAGGGACTATATTGTCTACATCCATATTTTTATACTTGACTATACCATAGTAGTAAACGTACCATCTATTGTGTAAAATTGTTACAAATAGGAATTAAAATGTGGAATTATATAATTTTTTGCATTATAACACTTGTGTAAGTAATTATTTATAAGACTTTAGATAAATTAACAAAAATGGCGCTTATTTTAATGACAATTTTGACAGATCAGGTACTTAGGAATCCCGTGCCAGCTCTTATGAACCTATCACCTTTTGAATACATTTAACCAGTATATTCATGTATATTGTATGCAATATAGGTAAGATCTTGACAATTATATATATCTTAAAACAAACGTTTAACCAAGATTTAACAAGGGTTAAAGAGAGTTTACATCACCTGAAATTGCAGGTAAAATAAAAGCGAGCACTGTCTCACCTACTATTGTGATACCTTAGGTTCCCACGAATGACAACTAGAAAGTTCCATAGAGTCACGTCTGTCTTACTTTGCATCTTTCCCACTATCCGCATCTGGCTGTTACCTGATACGTTCAAAACAAGTCATTAGGTCACTCGGGTACAAAACTGGGTACAAAAGGTACGCAATTCAATGCCCCTTTTGTGCGAAAATCCCGAGCACGTGTAGGTGTGTGAATGACGCAAAAGTGCAACGCAATTTTATTGCGTCACCACAATAGCGGATTAATAGTTCAGGAAAATTGGGACCGATTTTGTGGGAAGTGAAAGTGATGTGTCATAAATTGACGTGTTATCTAAACTACAATATGATTGTCACTTATTTCCAGTGTGGGAAATAGCCATGTCGCTGAATGCAACAATTTATGAAACTTTTCTAGAATAATTACTTAAGTATAGTCTTAGTAATGTCCTTGTTAAGCCAGGTGTTATTTCACATGCCGTATGACGACAGGTGAAAATGCCTGGATTTTTATTCTTCACTGACCAGATATGCAAAATCACCTGTTCGAAAACTCGATACGTCAACAGATGCTTAACCTTGTACAAACAAAGTAGTGTAGTTGGTAAACAAGTAGACTAATTTAAGGTTAAAAATGGTTAATGTAGTGCCCACAAGGGATGTTTTAAAAATGACCCGAAGCGACAATCCCTTAATGGTTTCGCTCATACATAAATTTGTGGGCCGTGACCAGCAAAACAAACTGCTTCCCCGGTAATAATTAATGATCGTCCACATCTATTTTACGGTTACTAACTCAAATAAAAAAAATGTTATTAACAAATCAGGATCACCCGCACCTGCTTTTTCGAGCGTTGGTATTTGTTTTTCTTATAAAGGTGGGGTTGTAGATATTTATTTACTTTTAATTATTGGCTTCATCTCTGCGAGTAATTAAAAATACGTAAAATGGCGAAACGAAAAAACTTGGTGTTATTTTTTTTTACTTTTTTAAATAGCGTTGGCGGCAAACAAGCATACGATCCATCTGATGGTATTTTTTTGTCACAAATGAATAGATACGTTTTCGACAAGGTCTGTATTGTCTCCTTTAAGGATTCACCCTAACGCTACCGTTATTCACCTGTTTCCTGAGGCCTTGTTCATTCGACCAGTTTAACTACCTATCTACCCTTTTCCCTACCTTTCTATAAAGGGGCCCACTGATTAACAGTCCGCCGGACGGTATCGGCCTGTCAGTTAGAACAAAATTTGGACAGTTCCGAACAACTGACAGGCCGATACCGGCCGGCGGACTGTTAATCAGTGGGCCCCTTAAGTCACATTTCTCAGTACCTTATGTTCTTCTCTCTCAGGACTCCTACTTACAAGTAACTACTTATATCGCAACTTATTTTTAAGCTTAAAAACTATAAGAGTAAAGTTCCCAATGATTTTCAAATCCGATTGACCCATAATCACACTCAATTGAACAAATATTATGACGTCCCAGTCACGATAAAGCCAGCCAGTATTTATTTTAAATTGCTATGAACCCTCTCTATGTAGTCATCTAGGTGGGCGTGGCGAAACAAAGCTCTTAGTGACGATGACGCGGCGTTCCCTCGATGGCTCGAGGGCTTATTTTAAATGAAATGCAGATTATTCTGTGTTTTTGTCTTTTTGTAAGGTACATTGTCTTGAGACTCCTGAATGAAATTGTCGGGAAGGATTAGTTTCGATGACAATCTGTCGCTTTGTATTATTATAAAGAGTTGTTGGTACATTTAAATTGTCATAATAAAAGGTCGTATCTCAAGACGAGATTCAAAGTAAATAAGATACTGCCTTTACTTACAAGTAGAGCAGCGATGTGTTAAAAAAAATAAGTAAGAAGGTATTTTTTACCGGTGCATTCTTCTCGCTAAATATTCTTTCAAATTTAAAAAAAAGTTAATATTTTCATCAATTGATAGGTAACATAATTTTTTAATAGAATTACATAATTATGTGAACAACACTTCCACTACGTCGAATACCTAAACAAAAAATCCACAAGGCATAATTGAATTCCTCTTTTACAATCTGTATAATCATCTTTTTAAATTTAGAAAACGAGTATCTTAACATAATTAAAGGTCATTCGTTTCAAGCATTTTATGCTAATTCACAAATTGTTTGGTACACGCCATCTTTTGATGTTGTAGATACCTCGGGGGCGAAGGCTTAATCTTGTAACCTGTCCGTATTTTTAAAATGCAATTTTGCTACCCCTGCTTTTTAACATGTTAATTTTTTATCTTTTGCCGCTTTATGTTTCTTTGATGATATTAGCTTTAATGTTGATGACGGATGTAAAAACAACTGTTTATTTTAAGGACTACATAACTTTCTTTTAAAATATAGGTTGGCTTTGTTTATTTCTGTAATACTTATTCCTTTATCATATTAAATGTTGACCAAAACCGTTCTACTATTAGCAACACAATATTATCAAGAATTCATTCATTTACTTTTGGTATCTAGAGTCAATTACGATATTACGATTACCATATTCCTCATTACTTTTAGGTTTGTTATTTCATAATTATGCCATGTAAATGAATGATCAACGAGATGGTAATTGAAAGATAAGAGAACCGTAAGTTACAGTTGCCAGCAACTCTTGAGATATCCCTTAAGAGCCAACAGGAGTGGTCATTTCTCCATACAAACGTACTCGACTGTTTCCTCCGTGGGTTTTGATGCTAGAGCAATGACTTTTTTCAACACAGATTAATATTGTCAATATCTGTGTCGGACCGTTTTTTTTTATATTTTTGTTATTTAAGGCGCTAGAGCCCTTCAAAAATGGCCAAAATGGCCTCATTGACTATGCCGCAATGAGAGGCGTAGTATTCAAAACTGATATCAATTAGCCAAAAAACAATACGGTCTGACACAGATAATTTCAAAATCATTTAGATTTCCAAATTTGGTTACGATTGGTTAAGTTGTGGAGGAGGAAACAGTCGAGTACGAAACCTCGATTTTTGAGATTTTTACGCAGGATTTTTCGCCTTATCCTTTTAGCACTAGTTTTAGGAGCCGCTTCCGTTAGCGAGACGGGTATATTTAGCTAAAATGTTTAAAACACACCTCCTGTTTCGTCTATCTGTCTGTGAAAGTTTGAATTGTCATAAACAACCCAGAAAATAAAACGTACCTACCTACAGTATGTACTACAGTTTATAAAGCCGTTTCGTTTTTAAGAATATAGGCAGTGGTATCATTGACTCTTAACTTAAAGTTAGAACTTATACAAAACTTAGGTTTTCTTGGCTTACTTTTTACTGAGATTTACTTACTACATCACTTTACCTGCCAGTATTTCCACCACAACAAGGTACCCTATTCAAAGAGGGTTACTATTATGTAATATAGTATTAATAGCTAAACAGAATCGATGGTTCCCTTGAGATGACCCTTACTTTATATGACACTCTATGTATGGGGGATATTTTATTACTATCCTGAAGGATGTATATATGTAGGTGTCGTGAAGGAAATTTATGAAAAACCTCCTGCTTCCTATACAGCTTTTACAGGAGATTTTCATGTCGTGGCACAAAGGCTTAATAGTGGGTGGGTCGTTTAATACTGCCATTTTGCTTTGAGAATTTTATCGGGTAACTATCGTTAATGGTGTAGGTGGAAAGTGTTAATAATATCTGTATAGTGTGGCACGTTTTCTGATAGTTCTTAAGTTGCTGTGATAACTTCATAGTAATTACTGTATCTAACAATTTAATATCAAAATATTATTTTGACCAACACAAGTTTGTTAAAATTCAAGGGCCAAACGATTGATTTACAAATAAAAGAGCCGGAGTAGAAAATATATTATATTAAATTTAGTAATCAAAGATTTAGGAAATGATACTAATGTACTAGAAAATAAGAAAATGATGTCGAAGTTTAAATACGTAAACATAAACCAATTGTCGCAAACTGTCACGTAGTGAGTGGCATGATAAATTCATGATATTGATATAGCAAACGTTACTTTTTTGACACTGCTATGTATTTAGATATTGGCGGATTTTTATTCTGACATTATCACATTCTATATCAATATCTTCCTAAATCTCGATTTATCAAAAAAACGTATTTCTTATTTTTTCTTCAAACATGCTTCGTTCAAGTTTGAACTCACCATTATCCATTTAAATTGATACCTAAACAAACGACTGTAGGTAAACTCAACACGGAGTGAAACATCTCGACTATTTGTAAGTTAAAGTCCGTAACGGCTCGAAGCGTGGTATGGTAAGTGCTTTAGCCAATATCAATACACTCCAGTACAGAGCAAAGAATATTGACTATTATGGCAAGCAGCGACAACCCTTTCATCGGGAGTTTTCTTAAGTTTAATATACCTTTAAAGTTTTGTAGCCGTAGAGGAAACACTTTGAAAGCCATTTTTTTTCGTCGGAACGAGAGTTGGTAAAGTGATATTCAAGACTTTTTAACCTAGTTTTTTCGTTTTATGCTACAAAAATGCACCAATAGAGTTTAAATTACTTACCCCCTATTCCTAAACGCGCTACAAGCCTCATGGAGATAATAATCGTTTGTCTTTATCTGTAATTTTGACTTAAGTATGCAATGTAACAAAGGGTTAAAACTAAATTTAACTAAATCAAGCCCGTAACGTGTTATGAATAACGGGGTTACTCTCTATACATATATTAGTACGTGAAGAATTACCTAATTGTTATCAACTTAGTAAAATCGGATAAAATTTATGATATTTAATCTGTGTTCTCTAACTACATACTTGTCAAAAAAAACTCCTTCCATAAAAGTTGGTCAACGGACGCAAACGTCCATTTTATATCGACCCGAATTAGGGATCGTAAAGCAATCTAAACTTTATGAGTTAATGTTACTACAAACATTACCTACTTGCTTGCTTAAAACGACGTATTTGGATTCAAAAACGTAGTGTTTTAAAACGTTTTGTAGACTATGTAGATTAGAAGCTTTAACTTGCTGCCGTTATTTGAAAAAGACGTAGGTATCTCAATAGAAATCTTGCACTGAGATACAACCTTTTAAATTAGCCTTATTACCACTTAGTGTACTGTTCGACATGCATCGGCAAGTTTTAACTTTGGTTTATTATAATTAATTAATGTCTAGCAGTAGCCTTTATTGTCCTTTTTGGAGTAATTAGATACTAAAACAAAGTCCCACCTTTCATAATCTACCTACATGCAATTCTGAAGCTTAAGTCGCATAACTAAGGTTCTAAATCGTATGTCAATTTGATCTAGTTATATATTTATATGTATAATATACGAATAATGATTGGATGAGTTTGACGTACCTATTTAAGAAAAATATTTTTATTTTTGTTAGGTATCTATCCACCTTACTTAACACAGTTTGGTTGAAAAATAAAACGGTACATACGATCATAGTGAAACCAATTCTTTTTCTAAAACTTTCTGGATAGAATAAGGTAAATGTGTAAAGAAGCAAATGTAACGAGACGGTGACGAACACGTGACGACCGACGAGTTGGTACTGGGACGAGTGGGACGTTTAGGTACCTTAAATCCTTATTAGACTAGAAAGTAATTAAAACATATAAGTACCTACAGTTTTGACTACAGTCATTTGATACCATTACGAATTAAATGTTAAAATCTTACGCCTTTTTTGATAAGTAAAAAAAATACATAACCCCTTTTGCCACAATTTCAGAATTCAGTCCAAGCTATTTCCCCACCAATAAACCAGTGGGAAGTGTGATTTCACACACGCTTCTTAGTGCCTCGATTTCAGCATTACCTTACTCTAACTCCAAAAAGACGCATCTCCATACAGCTCTCATAGTGACATACGCCCTTTTAGCCTAACTCGGTAATATTAAATATCGGGAATTTCCACACGTATTTTGCAAAATCGTCGTTTCCATTTGCAAGTCTCTTGTGGAGTTGGTAAATAAACACTTGCTTTGGAAAGCGTACAAAGCAGGAATGCTGTGAATATTGTATGAATACACACTTACTATATGTACCTACCTACTCATGTATTTATCTAAAATATCCATATGTGACGTTCCACGGGAAAAGGTACCTTATGAGGGTTTCTAGTTTCGGAGATATGAAATGTTTTGTAAAGAGGTGAAAAAATGCTCAATTTTTTTTTATTGTGTGATCTGAAACCTTAATGCGTAACGTTTGTTTACCTGTTTTTATTTTTGTTATAAGTTAGTTATAAGCCTAGTAATGTCGTCTCAGAGTTTAGTCGAAAAGGTACCTTATGGAAAAAAGATTGAAAATTCCCAAAAAAAACTAGTCAATACGGGAAAAGAAGTTTGGTAGAGAACTGTATTAGCATTCTGCAAAACTAATTTGATAATTTCAGTTCTGGTTGGGGCGCCTAAGCAAATATTATAACCGTACATCGACCGACATCACAAATCCAAGTAGCCTGCTATTATACCAAAGTTACTCTCGTCAAGTCTTTCTTAACTAGTATAATCTTCATTTAGTTTGGTCGCATGCAATAAATCAGCCATTGGTTTGCTGAAAAATGCCAATACCCGACGCATTACCTTATGGAATATCTGAGGTCATTGAACCTCAATGCCGCTTGTCTTCAATGGCAACCAAAATATATTATTGATAAGAAATAGACGATTTATACCATCTTTACCCCAAAATATTATTAGTTTATCCTAACTGTTCCATCATCATCATGCCTCATCATGTAACTTAACCACAAGGTACCTTTTCATTACATACAAATTATTGGTCTTTTTTAAGATTATTATGACGAAGAACTAATTAAATTTGTGTCAGTTTAATGTAAATTAATATTTTCTATTCATAAAAGATAAACTTCAATGTGATTGATGTTTTGTAGTGATGTATTATTAGATTTATTTCCATAAGGTACCTTTTCGTAAATGTATGGAGCAAATACTGTAATTGTTATGTAAGTTTAAAGTGGCATAAGGGGTTAAATATAGTATTTAGTTGGGGTTTTAGGATTTATTTCATTTGAATGACAGAATTTCTTTCATATGTGCTCAGAAAAATTGATTGTGTGTTACATTAAAAGTAAAAATATTCAATTTTCTGATTTTATATGAAAAAGTCAGAAAATACATTTTTACCTCTAAATCGGTATTGTTTTTTGCTTAAACTGTCTCTCAGTGTCGTTTTCTAATAGATACAATTTAAATCGTGAGAGCTCATTGCAATCAATCGTGAAAATGAAATAAAACTTTATTTTCAAGAGATTGGTTAGTATACACATAAATCAGTCGATATCAAAGGTTTCTATTTGCATTACAGAACAAGTCGCAACATTTTTTAAATCTCAGATATATAAGGTATTATTATTTGTAGTCAACTATGTAACTTACTTCAGGAACATAGTTTTTTAGGCGGCTAAACTTAAAACTTCTCTATCGTAAAGTTGCTCATTTCACAACATTATTTTCAAAAAATCATATCTCTGTAACTACGCAACTTAGAAGGTTAATCTTTTGTGTTATCGATAGCTTATTTATTGTAGATTACTGGGGTATGCATAACTCCATACCCGCCATAAGGTACCTTTGCCCGTGGGACGTCACATATGTCCTAATTACTCAACATTCAGAAAACAAACTTGAGTAACAATTTTTATAGTTTTCCTTTTTTGTTATCATATTCTTACTAAAATTATAAATGCCAATTGCCAATGTAAGTAATTCTCTTTGTCTACCTAATCGTTACCTCTTCACGCTTAAGCCGCTCTGATTTAGATGAAATTTGTTATAGTACCTATTTCTTAGAGAATTATTCTGTACAATACGTTGAGTCAAGGGCAGAAAATTGTTGACATTGACATTATAAATAGAAAATGCTCGTCCCTCACCTTACCCTGCGAATGAAGGGTGGAAAATGCACATCAATTTACTCCCTTTTTGATAGCAAAACGCTAAATATAGTTTTAGTTTTAATTACATACACTATGAAAAGCTGAAAGCGTAGTCCACGCAGCGAAATCTACAGTAAAACTCTTTTCATATCGTTTATTATACATGAACCAAACAAGTTAATTCGTGCATTTTCACTTAAAAACCACTATTAAAGGGGCCCACTGATTAACAGTCAGTTAGAACAAAATTTTGACAGTTCCGAACAACTGACAGGCCGATACCGTCTGGCGGACTGTAAATCAGTGGGCCCCTTTATAATAGGTAAACAATATCTTATTGTACCAAATAATTATTAGAATCTGGCGTTATTTTGCAGATTACTATACATGTAAATTAAAACAAAAGTTTTTTTTTATTGCGTGACTTCGTTCGCATCAAGGTCGTAGCAGTAATGTCGCAACAGTGCAGTTGCTATCCGAACGTCACTTTTACTTCTCATATAAAAAATTGTGAAGTGTTTGTACTTCGCAAAAATTTGTGCCACGCAGCAAACCATTTTTTCTTTCTGCACAAGATCAAACTTAGCCGTTCATCAATCAGGTTCATACGGTAATCCATTTTTCAGGTCCTATCTTTGAACACAGTAATGTATGCGGGCAACCTCTCGACCACTATGTCAACACCGTACTAAACCGTTTAAAATACTAGCTCGTTACTAATTCTTTCCCTACTATCCATTGCTCGCTACATACCTTGTTCAAAAAGTTAATTCAACGCAAAACGAGCAGTGGAGTCGATGCATATTGGGTGCGATCGTTAGATTTCACGCTCGGATTTATAAGTAGTAAATGCTTGGAGCAAATCTGCGGGACATTATTCCGCACCCTTGTTTGAACTAACTTTTTTAATTTTCTTTATGAAACCTATCCTTTTTGAATGGTCAAGAGCTGGAAAAGTTCCGAGTGTTTGCTTAGAGCCACTGTTTCGTGAAATATGCAGTCTGTTAAAGTGTAATGCAAATGCAAAATTGTTGGGGTTTCATAAACGAGCTTTGAAAACTTAGAGCCAACGCGTTAATATTTATATTAAAATACTAATATTGCGTTACTTATCAATATGATACCTACACTTTAGGAAAATATATTTTAATGATTTTTTTTGCACAAGCCCGAATTTTATAGTGTGTGCAAAGAGACCTTGACTTATAAATTATAGAAATATTTTTCACGCTAATGCGTTTTTAAAAAATGCCATTAAATTTTTTAACGACAATCATTTTACTAACAACAAAACGTATATACATACTATATTATATTATTCTTTATTGGCTTTGATACAAAATACAAACATTTCTTGAAATTATCAGCAAATCTTTGTCAACGTATTTTTCTAGAGCCGTATTTCTTTTAAATATTTTTCCTAAAGTTTCACCATACTGTTAGGTCCCATTCATACCTATTTTAAAAACGTCTAGGTATTCATGATCGTCTATTCATGTTAAGAACTAAAGCTTGCACCACACCCGGCTGCAAGCACGTGGAATTCCGGTTCATTTGTATGTATAGTATGAATCAAGCGATTTGAGCTAGTTCACTCAAAGAGTCTCAAGAATACAATACCATTGAGTGGTAAACCACAAATTAGGATAATCCCCTCGTAGTAAAAGCAGATTATAACCGCCTTGAAATGTTAGTATAGATTAACGACTCTATTTCTTTAAACAATAGACTACAAAATACACTAACTAAATAATGGCTAACCCAACTTTTTTTTGCATTTAACAACCATCGACACCTGTCGTGGCTAAGGTGCATGTGACTTTCCAAAAGATTGAATATGATATTATCTTTTTAAACCATTTTAACCCCATTCAACACGACATAAGGTTTAGAATTCAATATAAATGCAGTGTACTTCTAACTTATTTTGTAAGTAAATTGGTTGGCGCCTACGAGAACAAAAGCAGATAATAGGATTGTAATAGAACAATACCATTGTTAGTACAGGTAAGTGAACAAGATCAGTTCAAAAAATTTTACCTATACAGAGCAACGTGTGTGGTACGTAGAAATGACTCGCACTTGTTAAAGACTCCGTCAAATAATAAGTACAGTCGAAAGTATTAATTTATGACAATTATGACCTATTTCACAGTGACAGTCAATATTATTTATTTAGAAATTTAAATCAAGCAACAAGGCCCATATTACAAATACCTTCAAGACTAACATACAAATGTATTTTATAAACTTAAAACTAAACACTATTTTGTCCAAAAAACGGCGTGGCTCCGTTGCATCGGCTGCTCTTGTGTCGGATTCGGCAGTTTGCCTCGGAACCTCTGGCCAGAATATGATAGTCGTAGATTTCATACTATAGCCGCTGTGACAAGGTACACAATGGAAGATAAATTAAAACTTTCGAGTACTTTCGACTGTATTTAGTAAAAAATAACTAAACGTTTTTTTGCACTTCCTAATAAAATTAGTTAAATTAATATTATAGTTACTTCACTAAAAACTTAAAATCGATGTCGCCGGCCGTCCAGATTATTGACATTAGCAAGTATTCTACAAAATGAATACTTTTCCACCACCAATAAACCCCATCCCTATAAAATTGCAGCACTCGTCCGCAATGGCACGTTTAATACAACCGCGGACGGAATCGCAAATGTCCCTATTATTATCCAAAGAATGGGGCATGACCTGCCATTAGTTCAGGTGTTAATGACGGTACAAGTGCATTCATAGCCTGGAGCGCTATGCCTTTGTTTTGCCGCTATTTTTAACTGCAACTGCAACCTTGATTTATATTTAGTACCTACTAGTTTAGTCTTCTTCTTGTCCTTGCCCATATTCCCAGTTTATCTGGGTTCGGGCCTTCTTGTGCAGCGGCGCCAGGACTTTCTGTCCCGGGTTGTTATTGGCGAAATGTCTTGGGCCTTTAGATCCCTCTCGACAGTTGACCACCACGTGGCAAGGCCTGCCTCTTCCCCTGGGCTGTGTTTTGATGTTGAGCACAGTCTTTACAGAGTAGCTCTCCTCCCTTCTCATTACGTGGCCATACCAGCGGAGTGTCCCTTCTTTCAGCTTAGTACCTTAGTTTAGAAAAAAAAACCATAAATATGTAGGCAACATCTGTTACAAGCATGCCGTGTTTGCTTGTAATTGGGTGAATACTCTAGCAATATTATTTCATATCTTGAGTTAAATTTATTAACTAAATGAAATGTAAATAGATACAGAAATTTACAAACTTATAACTAGGTAAATATAAAAATTAAGGGTAGGTATTATATAACTTGTCATTTATAAGTTTTTTTGCACCTGTTGGCGAAACTAAAAAAAAAACTGCAGCTTAGTTACTGCGACATTACTGCGGCGGTATCTATTAATTACTTGAATAAAGCTGCAGTCAGCAAGTGGTGACAGCAAAGTAACACTAGCAAGCTCCCCAGCAAGCTCCCCAGCAAGCTCGGCCGAATTTCACCTTCCCATACAAATGGAGTTTCGTTCTCATTTTAAAACAACGCGTTGAATTGTAATGAAACTTTGCATATACAATTACATAGGTACTGGTTCTATATCTTGACCTGCTGTTTTATATCTAGTTTTATAATATTACTTTATATAGCTCCAGTTTATAAAATAAACTAAATAGAGCAAAAACAAATTTTGTATGAATAACTTAAATTCGCTGTATTTTTTTAACTAGAGTATCTGAAGTTACATAAATTTATTACAGGACTAGATATACCTTATCCTATTGAAAGTCAGACTATTATTGTAAGTCCAAAGCTTCAGAGAAAAAAATAAGCTTCCTTTTAAAATAAGAGCATAACTACGTTTGTATGGAGAACCGAGCTTGTTCTCTTAAGATTACAAAAATCAATATTTCGTTCAATTGATGAAAATTAAAGGTACTTCCAGAGAATAACGTGATACTTGCTTTTATGGAAATAAGCTATTAAGATGCGTTATCGGACCGATTTCACTTTATACAACAAAATTGTAGTCACGCAGCTAATGTGAATGAAATTCGAATTAATGACGACATTACAGCAACGAAAACATTTTATTTTGACATTACACCATAAACATAACTACACGATTTGTATACTGATGCAAATAGAACTGAAGCTGATTTGATACATACTGAACCTTATTTATAATGTGTTAAAGTCCGTTAAAGAAGTAGAATTAAGTTTGTAATAGATCTGACCTGAGACTGTAGCAATAGTCGAGCAGACACAGCAATAATACATCATTATATTATTAACTTATCTTCTCACCCTTGACAATAACAATGGCTGTTGAAATGTTTTGATATCATTATTCGTGGTCGAAAGACTTTATTGCCAACTGACATGCGATACTTTAATTCAATTCGGGACAACAGGTGGGGTTCCGGAAATATGATTTAACCTCTAGCCGCCCAAATACCTATAAAAAGGTATCCTGTTCCATTCTAATTTGAACTTTGTGTTGACAAAATAAAATTTTATTTTGTTTGGCAAGGTTTGGCATGGTTTCGGTACAAAAACGTGGCAGAGATTTAATCTGAGCTCCGCCGCTTTAGTAAAAGACATTTTATTAGGATTAAGAGAAATTTTGTTCTGTTATATTTTACAATGGTCTTGTTATAGTAGAGGAAGTTAAGTGTTTATGTTCGGTAATTGTTATCTTGGTAAGCAGCTGGTGAACAACTAACGTTACATTATCTTAGGTTATTCCAGACATTTGCGTATATTTTTATTAAAGGCTCAATTCTTACTAGTAAAAGTACGATTACTTGTAAGAGTTGTGAGCTTCTTGATTACTTTTTACAAAAAAAGTTGTTTAACACGTCAAAATTATAGTTGATATGTTTTTAGCTGACCGTTTAGGATTATGAGAGCTCATACATAGTTTTAAACGGGCAGCTTAAAAAAATCAACTACACTTACAACATGTTTTTATGAGACAAACGAACGGACGAATCACTTGATGGTAAGCAATTACAGTCGCCCATTGTAGCAAATGCATTGCCGGCTTTAAAAAAAATATGAGAGTATGAACTTTTCTTGAAAGTTTGTAGGCCGTGTCAATGCAATATCACGTAACTATCAAATAAGTTCCTAAATTTTGTTGCATTATCTAGTATTCCAACACTTCAGTACCTACCAATATATAAAAATTTAAAATCAAGAGCACTGTGCACTCATTATTCTCATATCTACAGTAGTTTTCTTCGTTCACTGGACCATGCACATTTGCTCAATTAATGTCCTTGCAAAGACTCGCTTCACACTTTTGCCTAAATGAGCGCTTTAAAAATTCCCAAAATCCGAATCCCTCAGCAAATTTGAATTTCATTCTCATCAATTCATTCCGTTACATTAATTGAAAGGCGCTCACAAGATGCGAAGGTAACCACGCACGTGTTTTTCAGGTAATACGGCCAATCCTGAAAAGGCAACCACATATTCTTTTATCCGATCCCGTTTTCACGCGTTAAAATTTTTATTATGATGCCAATATGGTGCCGGATACGATTTTAATGAGCGTTAACAGGCTTTTAGAGCAAAATTGTAATATGGTTTTTAAATATTGTGGTAAACAGTAAGCTATTTGAATATTTAAAGCAACAAATTTTAATATTTCATTGCATACAATTATATTGGTCTGTACAGTAAAATTAATTCTAAATTTAAAATTATTATAGTCAACAGAGTAGAGAATGTTATTTAGAATCAAGACATAATTTGTAGATTTCTGTGTTTTGTGTAATAAAAAAGTCAGCATAAATAAAAGGTCTCAGCCTTCTTGAAAACAAAGACGGTATAGGTCCTTGTTTGGTAAGTAGTTATGATTTTATTTATACCACAGCCCAGACGGATTCTCAAAGGATCTCAGCTAACTCTTAGCGAATAGTCTGAGATATGGGGAGATTTGCATAAGGCGGCCTCAGAGGGCAGACGATCGTGTCTGGCATCTAAATAACGTCTTATATTTGCAAATATTGACTCTTGCCCGCACCCTTTGAGAGGGTTCGATCCTTATTATCTTAAGATAGTTTAGTAAGTGCCAAGTTGCTTAACACGGGTCGGGTTTTTCAGCAAACTTGGCGGATATAAATTCGCCGCCACAATGGAATCGTTTAGGATGGATCTGATAAGGGTATTCACGTTCAACTTACGGATTGTTTTATCTTTACCAAATTAAAATTATATTTAAACCAAATTAAATTTTCAAGTTCTTAATAATAGGTTTGTAATTCAAGTTTCATTTATAAGTAAAAGCGCTGGTGGCTTAGCGGTAAGAGCGTGCGACGGAGGTCGCGGATTGAAACCCCGGCTCGTACCGTACATAATTTTAATTTGCGCACTTTTTGTTTAATAATACCTTCTTCTTCATCATCTGCGTGAATTCTTAAAAACTTAAAAAGGCTGTAACAAATATCACTTGTTTTTACAGCACCACTCTATAAATTACTTCATCGATACACATTACGATTCGCATCAAGATAAAATTCTATGAAATTCCGTTATCATAATATATTTTATTTTATTTATTCATCATCGTTTCATTTTACTTCGGAAATACCACATCAATCAATTTGCCACCAGTAACTTGATATCTCTTTTCGATTAGTCCAAGTAGGTTTATTATAGCTTGTAAAGAGCCAGAATGAGTCGCTAGTCTTTTATGAATCACTTAAGTGACTTATGTTTTAAAGTTGCTAAATTAAAAAGACGTATCTCCATGACTTTTTGGTGACTTACGTCTTTTTTGGTTAACAAGACAGCACCTTGCTTAGTATTCATGAGGCTTAAGGCAATAATGTTGCAAATCATGGGTTGTGATTCACCTGGATTTTATTCGCGTCGTTTGAGTCAGGCCTTCAAAGAAATAAGTGGGAGCGTAAAAAGGTTCCTTGTAAAGATCCTATCGTTACTTTCAATGTCAGGTTTCGCGTTTTCCTCGGTTAATCTGATTTGTGGTTATACTTTTGTGGGTTATGTTTCTTTATTTTTCTTACCGTATTTTTCATTATAGAGGCTAGTATGCCGAATAGACATTTCAATTAGATAGTACCTACATAAGTATGGCTGAATAAAAGTTCTCAAAAACGATTTCGATTTTGTCAGCACTAATAATGTCATGCAAGATGCGTAGTTAGTAAGTTACGTAGACGTTAGCGTATATATCAGTATACACTGTCAACTGACAGTGACTTGTGGTTTTTAAAGAGTTTAAGTGTGTATTTTCTTAACCCATAATAAGTGGATTTAATGCCAATTTCTATCCGTCAACCAATCAATCACTCTATGGAAGTCTCAAAATGAGATTTCCGCATAGAAAATGTTCTAGACGCGAACACTAAATCACGAAACTACAACTAAAACTGCACTAAGTGTCAAAAGCAGTTTAAATTAGAATGTCATGTCACATGCTTAACAAGAACTCAATTTACTCAGCAGTGAATCATTGGGAAGTAGAACAAATAGACAACCAATAAATTATAGTAAAAACAAACACTCGTTGTACGCGAATACGTAGTGCTCTCTCTGTCACACTTACCTACGGCGGGTAGGTACGACAGAAAGCGCACTACGTATTCGTATGCAGCGAGTATTTGATTTTAATATAACAAATGAAACCGCGAACATCGTCGGACGCATAAATGCCAAGCGTGATCGTGACCGCGGTAACTTTCCCCATTCATCCAACCGCAATATGGAATGATGTCACTTGTGGAAATGTTGTCAATTGTGCTGAATGTAAATCCTTTTAAAGCTGCCTCCTGTCACGGGTTGACGGTTATTACATTTAAAAAAGCCCAGTTAATTTTGTGAAAACGCTGTTCACGCGCCTTTATTTGTGTTTACCTAAAATGACGTATCTCCATGATTTTTCATATAAGATACGGCTTTTTATGTTAGTATTATTAACTCCAATTAAACATTCGGTTTTTAAGCGTTAATAAGAGTTAAAGCAGCTTAATTAGTAAAATTGGTGCAAGGGACAGCGTAAGAAGATAGCCATGATTAGGGCAATTTACTCTTATAATTGTGTCTGTTTTTTGAGACGGAAACAAAATTATCCTTATTAAAATGTACATATACGTGACGGACTCACGCTGTCTAGTTATGTTGATCTACTTTTGGAAATCACTATTTTAGTTGCTGGTTGTTGATACTAAGTGGGTTAAGTGGGAGTAACATTTTTAGTACATACATAGTTTATTTGTTTCTAACATCGATATCCATATAATAGACCGCTGGAGTCTAGAACGTATAGGCAGGATTTTTATTAGATATGGCATAATAGTGGTAAAAGTACTTATTTCAACTGTCGAATGTTTTACTCGACCTCGTGTAAACGTAGCCTTATCCGACAGAGCTCGGAACAATCGAAGGAGGTCCCGACATGATTGACACGTGATACTTTCACATATAAAACCTTTGTGATTTGCAAGCAAATTGATTTGACGAGTCATGCATGAATGAGATTGGGAAGGGACAGAGGAAAGAAAAGTTTGAACGATGTAAGATGACGTACGTCAAGTACGATACTCGTACATATATAGGGACTGATATTACGAATTAGGAAAAATAGCAGAATTAAACGGTAACGTTCGAATTCAGACTGGCAAAAATCGACAGCGACACCGATTTTGACATTTGCGGTGGCAACGCAGTTGGCAGTTATGTCGCGGCCGCATTACTGCAGCAGTAATGTTGGTGTAGTCTGAATTCTAATAGTATTTTAAACAGTATAATAAAACACATTTTATTTGAGGCATATTCAAAAATGTGATTGAGCTACATAATTAAAATGATAGGGCATTAAGTCCATTTTTTATACTGGGTGTTTTATTCGTGCAATAAAATTTAAATAAATAAATAAAAATAACTGTAGGTAACGATAACTCCGATTGAGTCAAGAGTCAAGCATAGTACAATATAGTCCGTTTTCTCTTTTTAATTCTGAATACAAAATAAGCAATTGTTATGACATGTTGAAATTACCCAGCCATTATTTTCAGTCAGCGTAAGTAATGGCTTCTTACAAGCTACTAGAAATGACACTTCTCAAATTGACCCATCCGGGCTCAAACCCGCACCCAGTAAACAGCCCACTAACCACAAGTCCAATCGGACCAAAACAATATAACCGGTAACTAGTAACCGCACGCGTCTCATCCGGCAAAAAAACAAATGACTGTAACCGCTATTGAACAACACAACTGTTGAAAAGAAGAAGGGCGTAACTCCCTTGAGATTTCAATACGTACGGTACTTTTCTTTACTAAGTTGAACATAGCCGCAATTTGTTGAAAAAGTCGTAACTGTCGTAAGTGTTCTAAACTGCGTTTTTGATGAAAGTTACGTTTCATTTCTGACTGCAAGTCGCAACGCTGCGACACTATTATGTAAGTTATAAAATAAATTTTGTTAAAATTATGACTCAATTATGTATTTACTATCTAATAATAGTACTATAAGGACAATAGGCTACATTCCTACTAGTCAAATCAGCTTCTTTTTTAGAACTGTCAAAACGATTTGCTAATATGGAATTTATATGAAAACTAATGTAGTGACGTCACAGTCAACTCACCTACTTTTTATATTTCAATCCGATATATTAAATAGAAATAGTGCTTAAAAATAACTGCTGCCTATGTTTTTCTGATTATTATCTGGTGCTTTATTCCGTGTACGGTGTGAAATAATTTATTTTAAGTAGAGGAAACATCCCTATTAGAGGTACTTACCTAAATACCAAGTGGTGGTAATATCCCCAAAAAGCAGCCTCTTCCAAAAAAAGTTTTCGAATTAACTGTCAAAAAACTTTTAGAATGAACTGTTATGATATTATGCAATTTAAAGATTAATCTAATTTTCTTTTTCAGTGTCAATAAATTCACTGCGCGCCATCTTTTCTTGCGGTTTGCGATCCTTACAATACGGCATTGCTCGCATTACTGCCCCGATAATGACAACGATTGAAATCTATTTCATACAAAATCATGCTAGTGCCATTGACACATTATTTCATTATAATTACACTGCGGTTACCCACGACCGAAAGCAGTATTGCTGCCACAATTAGAACGAGTCCTTAACACCTACAAGTCTGTTGTCAGGAAAATGACACGCGCACGGTCAGTAGCCGGCTTGTCGGTTAGCTTACGGGCTGTAAATGACCCAATTTGAGGTTAGCTAGTTTTCTGGCTGACCGGGAATGATGGATTTACGGCGTCCTGTCTTAGAAGATACAAAAATAGGTACTTGTAAATATTTAAATTACAATAAACCTAAGTACCTATTTGTATTGTCATTGACCGTCTACAATTAGATTATGCAATCTCATCTCAATTACATACTTTAATATTGGTTAATATAAGTAATTTTTGTGTACCTATAGGGTAGACCGAAAAATACCTTAGTACCTATTTCTTGAATTTCATAAAAATTTGCCCTATTTAAGGGTGGGAACTTTCCTTTTATTTAATTATAATTAGGTACCTACATAAACATTACATTTAATTAATTCTTGAGAATTTTGTCCATTGTAGAGTATAATCAATTTGTTTCACCAGCTTGTTTTAGCTCATTAACTAGGTAGGTAGTACATGATTTGTTACGATAAATTATCAGTAATTTTGTAATTTACCATGGTAGCCACGATAATATCTTCCGAACATGGTTAAAAGTTCAATCAGAACTATTGAACTGTCACAACCTATTATTAAAGAAAAAACTAGACAATGTTATCTAAGCGAAAAAAGGAAACAAGCACGTGACATGAGCTTTTTCAAAAGGTCGTAAGCGACATAATATGTATATAAAGATACGGCCTTTTTAAGTATACTTCATCATTATCTAGTGCAAGAGCATTTGCAGTCATTACAAGCGATGTGTTGGTTCTGTTACTTTGTAAATGTCGTATTTGATGTAAGATTCTATTGCAAAATTAAACTTTAAAGTCGTCGTAATAAAGTTCCAATTAAATCAAAAGCAAAAAGAAGAAATGAGTCTGGTAAACTGTATCAGTGAGCGTCCGGTGAATACTTCTTAGGTTAGGTAGACGTGAACTTTCATGGTAGTGATTTTATCACGATAATTATGTGTTGTTTAATTAGGTAAAGTTAGTTAGTTGTATAATTAGACAAAATTATAGCAAACATGATGGTCGATAAGAAAATAAATGCGCTTGTGGGGTGCAGTTTGTGTTAAAAAGTTTGCATTGTCCGATGGTACAGTGGAGTCAGTAATTACTACATAATAATGGAAGTAAAAATAAAAGAAATGAGCTTGCTTCTAGATCGTCTTGACCACAACTCTATATCAAGAATGTAAAAGGGATGCTTAATATCACCAAACGCTACACGCGAAACAAGGAAAAGCGAACTTAAAAAATCATTGCTTGGCGATTAATAATTAAACACGTGACTGATATACCTAACGAAAATTACAAACAAGTTGTGTTGTTTATTTCGAGACCTGTTAAAAAGTCAATCTAAGTATTCAAGTAGATTACTATAAGTAAGTAAATACTTATAGACAATTACAGAGTACGTATCTTATCATAAGTTATTGTGTCATATTTTATGTACATATGAGTACTTTTTAAAATTCCTTTAGGTATTAACCGGTAGGTATACATTTTATTAAAAAAAATATTGAAGACTTAATATAAAAGGTATACCACCCTTAAACGCCCTCATCATCATCATCATCTCAGCCATAAGACGCCCACTGCTGAACATAGGCCTCCCCCTTATGGGGGGTGAATGCCATAATCGCCACACTTGGCAGGCGGGTTGGCGATCGCAGTCGAGTACACCGAATTTGAGGGACGCTGCTGCCCGTCCACCGGTGGTCTTGGACGTAGTTTAAGGACATACCCGGGTCCATAACGGGGTCTTAAACGCCCTAATTACTTCAAAACCCTTTCAAAACCTCAAGCTCTAATGAAACGACTCTATAATAACTTAATTTGTTTGTAATGATGATATCTCAGTTCGTTAACCGTGCTTCGCGGCCCAATTCGAACAATACCACAGAATAAATAATGAAGATGGTCGACGACCGGTTGGGCGTCCTAGGTATCGCTAGTGCGATGAGGTCGTGAAAGATCTGAACGAGCTCGGTGCCGTCGATTGGACAGAAACGGCGCTAGACAGAGAAGCATGGCGTTCCTTAGTGTCAGAGGCCAAGATCCACTTCGGGCCGCTGCGCCACGGCAGTAAGTAAGTAAGGTACAGAAGACTCACTCTCTAACAAAATGCGTCTGTTACGATCAGGACAGATATGGCCGCTAGGTGACAGCGCCTCGCGCGGCTTATGGCTAGCCACCAAAATTTGTGTGGAACGGGTAGCTACAGGTGTAGCAAAGCGACAAAATCGCGGAGTGAGCCACGCCGGACAATACTTATAATATGTCACAACAACTGATCTGCGTTAATGTCAAAAGTGACGTTTTTGGTTGAAGAAAAGTCACTTTTGACACCTTCAGATCGTATCGCTGCGAAATCTTATAAGCATTATTCGAATTGGGCGGTCGTAATACAAGCCAACAGCCGGAAGTTGCCAGAACCAGTTGTGTGATTACCATAAAAACAAAGCAATCATTGATTTCTCTAAACATTCTTTGTGAGCCACCCATCTATTAGATTCTGTCTTATCTGTTGATAATCCTATAAATGACGTTAGATTAGATTGTGTCTACGGTGTTGGTTAGATTTGTTATTAATTAAAGTTTTATTACAGATTCCACCTATAGGCACATTATGTATATTAATATTAAAGCACGTGTCGTATACCTATTTGATTATAAAGATAAATAAACATAGATTCGTAGGTCCCTTCTATTGTAGGTTCTTGTGAACTTTCTTAGTGAACCGTCGTGCAGTTGTTTGAATTATTTGTTTTTTCCGTTCGCATAATTTAAGTACCGGTCTTATTTACCACGGATTTAATCAAAACAAGCACCCTTTTCCATGTCTTTAGCGGTGGTTTTTTATGGGTAAATAACATATCTGCCTAAAGAAGAACACCAAAAAAGAAATGTAACCCGCTAAGCTCTTCACTATATCCCTAACCTACATCGTATCATCATCATCTCGCGCGACAATATACGATCAGTGACATCGACAACCATCGCTTTGAGACGCCGAATGATCGCATTAGATCTCTTAAAGCCATGAATAGCCGCTTTAAAGACAAGGGGGGCTATTCAGAAGGGTTTATTGGTAGGTCATGTTAATAGTTCAGTGCGGTGGTGCCTAAGAACTTAAGTACCTAGTTTTAATTTCGCTATTTCAAGTACTCGCACTGAGATGTGCAATTGGGAGGTCAAACAAAAATAATAATGAACAATGTTTAAGACTAGAATTAGATTAAAGACCAATATTCTACACTAACAATATTTAAAAATACCAAGTGTACGAAAAGAAAAAAAAGGTCTACGTTTGTATGAAAAGGCGATTACTCGGGTCCTCCACTTTCGTCTTAGGGTCGGTTGCACCAAACTGTTCGTATCGTTAAAGTGTTCGCAAAATTTTTATGTACCGTAAACCGGGGTGAGTAGGTTTCGCGGGGAGAGTTGGGTTATGAATGGGGAGAGAACGTTTGAGAGGGGGGTGAGAAGGGATTTTAAGGCTACTGTTACAAAAATAATGTATTCCAATTTAAAATGGGGCTATACAATACAATACAATACAATACAAATACTCTTTATTGCACACCTCAATAAAATAAGACAATACAAAAGAAAACAGAAATACAGGCAGAGGTAAACAACAGGCGGTCTTATCGCTAAAAAGCGATCTCTTCCAGACAACCTTTGGGTAGCGGAAATTAATAAATTTACATATGTCAGTAGGTGTTGCAAGTGCAATGAAAGAAACTTATCACTAAATACATCGAAAACAGACAAATTACCATATACTATAGGGCTATAGTAATACGCATAATAAAAAAAAATCGATCCAACAATCTTCCAAAATCACCTTTGTATGAAAAACCCTCTCACCCCAAATACGAGGCACTACGGGGTGAGGTGGATTTTCCTCTTTATCGTCAAAGTTATGAAATGGACAAACTAAAATACAAACGTCCGAACCACTTATTATATATACCATTCAGTTTTCACGTGTAAAAATAAAATTTTATCGAGGTTTGAAAGTCAAATTTCACCCAACTCACCCCATTTTACGGTATGGAAAGTTTCATAGTAAAGCGCCGGGGTGCGCAGGCTGACGTTGATAAGTCTGTCAAATATGATTGGTGCAACTGGCCCTTAATATGCCTAATATGCTCATATTGTAATATCTATATGCAACAATATTGTAACTCCTACGAGATTATGATAGGTATTTCAAACTAAAAAAACAGGATATTGATTGTCTGATTGACATGTTCGCTCGTCGGGATAAAAACAGATATCGTCGACATGCCACAGACTAATGAAGATAGATGTGTCGCAAAAAACGAATGAGGCAGTTTATAAAACTGCTCTCAGACTTATGCAGTTGAGATATCTAGTGTACATTTGAATAGTAACATGGATGTAGCACTAATGAAACGTCAAAGAATTAAAAGTCACACGATCTTAGGCGCCGCCATACATTCCAATTAACGTTCTCATTTTAAAACTACTTTTTTTTTGCTGAGAGATAATGATTTATTTATATACAAAAGGTTAATGTAAACTACATATTAGGGTACATTATCTAAAATTAAAAACTAAAATTGAAACTAAAATTAAAACAAAAATTAAAACTAAAATTAAAAACTAAACTTAAATCTAAAATTAAAAACTAAACTAATCTAAATTAAAATAAATCTAAAAAAGGCCCCTGCGGCATTGTGCCAAAGATGCTGGCAGCATTCCCTCGCTGAATCGCAATACTGAATGCGCGGCGAGAGAAAGCCGCCAGCTCTCTGGTCACCGGTGGTATCGACCAGCTTTTTGGATAGTTCTTTAAAAACTACATTATTTAAAAAATGTCTATCACGAATTTATTTTATTACCTTTGTTTGCCGATGTTTCGACACAGGTTAATTTCATTGGTCGTGGTCGCGGCTAACTGAAACGTCGGTTTTGAATATGACATATTAAAATTACATGAAACTAGGCACGAACATTTACGTAACATATGATCCGTCTGGTTCTAGTTTTCGTTGTTAAAAATTTTAAATGAAGATAATAGAGTAAAAAGTGTCACTACAAACGCAAAATAAAATCCTTTAGAATCCAGGAAACTTTAACTGCAAGAAAACGCACACAAAAATATAAAATAGCTAACTAACTTTAATTTTTTACTACAGAGGGCAAAATTATTGTTATAATACTTTTACAATCGAAAATCATGTGTCTAGGACAGGCATTAATTAACATGTTAAATAATAATCTCAGAGAGACGGAAATCCGTCTGCTTTTGGCTTTGCTAATCGATTAAAATATAATGATTGGTTTGATGGCCTTTATTATGCTACCGATTTTGTTAATGGAATAGATGAACGTCAATCGGAAGTACTTAATTGATCTATTTTCGAATGTTTTTTACTTTACGAATAGGAGACAAAATTAAAACAGGTTTAACCAAGCAAAGAAAAAACAAGGTTCGCTTAAGATGAAGAAATTTTTCAAAAAGTTATCTGTCTAATACCTTTAAATGAGCAATTCTTGTTTATTTATTTATATGTATATATATTTTGGGAATGTCGGAAAGGGCTCGAACGATTTCGATGAAATTTGCTATAAGGGGGTTTTCGGGGGCGATAAATTGATCTAGCTAGGTCTTATCTCTGTGAAAACGCGCATTTTTGAGTTTTTATGTTTTCCGAGCAAAGCCCGGTCTCCCAGATATTGAAACTTATGCAATACACCTGTTACCGACGAAAAAAGGATGCAAGGCAATATATTTGGCTATACAACATGGCTACTTCGACTGTCGCTATCTATTTAATGCCATCACATTATTTCACACCAGCACACAGTTGCACTGACAAAAATGCTGGCCTTAATGGACTATCGACGCTAACGGTCCTAATAGGTCCATTTAAATTTGGAACAAGAATGTAAAGTAAACAAAACACGTGCGTTGCATCAGTAATCTGTCCTAGAAATCCTTATCGAATTCCGGCCGATATCGAAACAAAAGACGATTGTACGTAACGGTGTTCCCACGTCAGCTAACTTACACCTACACGGTGCATAAGGGCATCTCGAGCTCCAAAGAGTGTTTAGAAAGCGATTGGATACGAAGCGTGATCTTTACAATTTTTTCCTTGATTTGGTATTGACTTAGTAATCGTAGTACCTCTCGTTCTTAAGTACCTACAATAAAGTGCATGGGAGACCGAGAAAAGTTAAATAAAACAGAGGTAAGTTGAAACAACGTCAATGTTGCGGTACTTATCGTCTTGAGTCAAAGACGCAAATTGAGGAACCAGTGGGACGAGGTTATCATCCTTTTTTCAGCTCAGCTTTTTTAACTAGATACAGCCAAATTAATGCCAGTAAGCTTTTTCTGCCATTCTCACGATCGCTCTTCACGATTTTCATTATATTCGTGATTTAAATCTTGGAGGTACGAGTAACTGTCTCTTCTATATAATCTAGGTTAATCCAGGTGGAATAGTGTATAAGCTTATCTTTGCACCAATTACTGGAATATACCAAAGCTGACCCCATATTCTTCCCAGAAAGAATGGTCCCGCTATTACATATATACTCGTAAACACTTGAAAATATTATTTTTCTCTCGTTGTCTCTGCAGCTATAAAAATGAAACCTGTTTCAAATATGGGGAAGGCTAAAACCGTGGAAAAGGTCAAACTTTATCAACCACTTACAATAAAAATTTGTCCATATAATATTTAACAGCTTTTAAATGAAGGTGCATCTTCAAACTTGCTTTGAAGTTGCAAAAACAGTCTGATATACTAATTATACTAAAAGCCTCTCATAATAAAATTATCTCATATTAGCCCGTATCTTAATAAATTAGTTCTTAGTTACCTCATTATTGACACGAGGATCAAAAGCAACAATATTTAGGTCCTCAATTTAAGGAACTGGATTGTTAGGGTCTCCCCAGATATATCGACGCGGAATATACTCCCTAGACATATCGGCCGGCGCCTGCCGACGCGTAGACGGCTTTTTCTCTCTTATTGCGCAGACATAAAGCGCTGGTGGCCTAGGAAGCGCTGGTGGCCTAGCGGTAAGAGCGTGCGACTTGCAATCTGGAGGTCGCGGGTTCAAACCCCGGCTCGTACCAATGAGTTTTTCGGAACTTATGTACGAAATATCATTTGATATTTACCAGTCGCTTTTCGGTGAAGGAAAACATCGTGAGGAAACCGGACTAATCCCAATAAGGCCTAGTTTACCCTCTGGGTTGGAAGGTCAGATGGCAGTCGCTTTCGTAAAACTGGTGCCTACGTCAAATCATGGGATTAGTTGTCAAGCGGACCCCAGGCTCCCATGAGCCGTGGCAGAATGCCGGGATAACGCGAGGAAGAAGAAGATTGCGCAGACATAAAGCTTTTTAGCAGGTCGCCGGAAGACGCTGGATGCGGGTCGCTTCCAACCGGCACGTATGGAGGTCCAAGGGGGAGGCCTATGCTCAGTAGTGGATGTCTGATGATGATGAAAGCTTTTTCTATCGGATCTTGCTGAATGCGCGTCAATATATTTGGGGGGACCCTAAGATGCGAAACTAATATTTGTACTTAGGTACCTACATATATGTCCTGATGTTTACCTGCGTACGGGAAATTTTATTCTAAGTGGTATTTTTAATTTGGATATTTTTACGTTTACGTTATTTCTACTTAGAATTACGGGCTGTTTCGATCCTAATAGGAAAATAAATTTTAAGATTTATTATTTACACTCCGTTACCATTTTTAGGGTTCCGTACCTCAAAAGGAAAAAACGGAACCCTTATAGGATCACTCGTGCGTCTGTCTGTCTGTCGGTCCGTCTGTCACAGCCTATTTTCTCCGAAACTACTGGACCAATTAAGTTGAAATTTGGTACACATATGTAAGATTGTGACCCAAAGACGAACATGTAACGTAAACAAATGAATTTTAAACATTGGGGCCACTTTTGGGGGGTAAATGAGAAAATTAAAAAATAAAGTATTTCAAACTATATCGTGTTACATATCAAATGAAAGAGCTCAATGTGAGAATCTCAAATATATATTTTTTTATAATTTTAGAATAAACAGTTTAGAAGAAATTCAAGAAAATAGGCAAAAAAATTACAACCCCCCCCCCCTTTATCTCCGAAACTACTGGGTCCAAAATTTTGAAAAAAATACACAAAATAGGTCTTTATCTATAGATTACAGGAAAACCTATTAGAAATATGTAGTCAAGCGTGAGATAGACTAATTACTTCGTTTTTGATCTAATCCAGTGAAATTGTATAATTTTGTAACGTGGCTCTTCTGCATCAAATCCGGTAGTTCTGATTTTTTGCAGACTTATTTATGACGTTGGTCCAATTAATAATCCAAGTTTGTGACCTTGAGCGCCGAACGCAACTTTGTTAAAAATCGAAAAATCTGCGAAAATTTCGGTTTTTGTTTAGTTTTGGGCGATTCTAACCCTAAATGACTAGTTTTTGATAGTACCTTCCTTAAACGTTTTTAAAGAAAGCTAAATTTTCTACAATACGAGATCAGAACTGTCTCTGTAGATTGAATAGGTTCCAGGATAAAAAGGCTTTCAAAATTTAGATTTTTTTTAAATTGAGCTCGTAAGCTAAGTGAGTGCAGTGAGTATGCACTTTTGACTCAGGCGATGCCGCTTGGCACGATTGTTCCTAAGGTTAAACAAAGCTGATTTGGCCCAGTAGCTACGAGATCGTACCGTGCCTCAAAAAGGGAGGGGAAAAGTCGGATCCGCAGGTCCAATCTTTGCTATATTTCTTCCTACTCTTAGGAGCTAGGGTACGTTATTATATATTTTTCTTATAATTTAGGAATGAAAACATATATTCATACTATTAAAACGCCAAGTTAAGTGGTTTTTTTATTAACTTTTGACTTTGGTTATAATTACATTTCTATGGAAATCGTCACTCAATCTGCTTCATATTTTCACGAAAAAATGTATGAATGCCTGCTTTGAAGTGATACTTTATAGAATAAGGAAGCCCTAAATTATGTGAAAATCATATATAACTTGCCCTAGTTGCTAAGAGCAGGATGAAATATGGCTTAGATTGGACCTGGGGATCCGACTCTTTCCTCTCCCTTTTTGGGGGGTAGGCACGGTACGATCTCGTAGCTACTGGGCCAAATCAGCTTTGTTCGACCTTAGGAACAATCGTGCCTGCACTGCACTCACTTAGCTTACGAGCTCAATTTCAAAAATATCAAAATTTTTAAAGCCTTTATTTCGGAAACTATATAATCTACAGAGACAGTTCTAATCTCGTATTGTAGCAAATTTAGTCTTCTTTAAAAACGTCTAAGGAAGGTACTATCAAAAACTTGTCCTTTAGGGTTATAATCGCCCAAATCTAAAAGAAAATCGAAACTTTCCCGGATTTTTCGATATTTGACAAAGTGGCGTTCAGCGCTCGAAGTCACAAACTTGGATTATTCATTGGGCCAACATCATAAACACGTCTGCAAAAAATCAGAACTAACGGATTTGACGCAAATGCAAAATGTATAAGTTTACTGTATTAATCAGACCCCTACCGGGTTTTTTAATGGCAATTCATTCGCGTTTCACATATAAAAAATACATTGTTAAAAATTGAGTATTATACGGAACCCTTGGAACGCGAGTCCGACTCGCACTTGGCCGGTTTTTTTCATTATACTTTGTATGACGACAACGGAATTGAAGATGTGTCGCGATTTGGACACATCTTCTGTCCAATCCCACTTGAGCTTGGCGACCTTAATACCCACCACTATGATACCAGTTTTGGAGCACAGTTCGGTGTTCCTAACCGGATCGGCTCTCCGGACTAAGTATGCTGGGCTCCTTTGCTCTCTTGCAAATCTTGAGTCGAAACTACGCCCCGAGGCTTCCATTACTGACCCGTATGTTCTCTCTCTTCATTCGGGCCCGATCCGGATTTTGAAATAGACATCTATTAGACATCTTTTAGACATGACCAAGATACGATAACTATTTATGTTTAAGATCTAACTTGTCAAATTTGACATTTGCGCGATTCTGGAGATACTCTTGAACGATTTACACGGGATATGACTTAGAGATCTAATTCTCATCTAATATATATCTTACAAAAGAGAACTAGTTGATATCTAAACTATAACGTATCTAGAATGGATCTAGTACGTGTCGTCTCTTGTGAATATCTCGAAGTTCGAATACGGCAGTCGGTCCCTCATTGCTGAGGATCGTGACTCCGTTTGATGTGACCCGTATGTTAAAGAAAGAATAAACAGCTCAGTGTTCTAATATGGTATAGCTAAGCAGGTTCTTGTCATAAACACTATTAATTGTCTCATTAAGAATTGGCCAAAGATTATGAAGACGGGAATTCCGATTTTATGTAAATGTGAGCAACTGTTTATCAGAGATTGCATTAAGTTAACTTGCCCGCTTAATTACTGAGCGTGTGGGCGCGTCGATGTTCGGACGAGCGCCAATCGGTACCCTAATCAACGAGGTATTTGATCTGATGATGTGGTTAGGTTAAAGTCCGTAAATTAACATGGTTGCCTGGCAAGTCAAGAGACAAGCTGCGCAGGGTGGTAATGGAGATCCAATCTAGATAGATTAGATATGTTCGGGTCAATCTCAGGTCCTTCTCTCCATTATGGCTCTACAAGACATGGTTTCCATCTTCACCACTTAGCAGTGGCGGCGCGTCAAACATATCCATAGGCAAGCCGGAGCTAATTTGGCTTACATATTTTCTTTACAACTCTGCTCAAACTGCTCTTTTATGGACGCGTCGCCACTGCCACTTAGATGGTTGGCAGTCCACAACACACCACACGTGGATTTTTTAGTGAATTTTTAAAGTGACCATAATTTTGAAACAACATGAGTTGGATTTTTTTTTTAATTTTTATGATAACTATTATGACTTGGTCTATCATCCGTTTACGGCTTGACGTCGAATTCTGGTACACCCTGTATAGTTAATCGAAAGGTAGTCGAGAGGAGTGATCATCTAAGATAACTGTAATGAAAACTGCAATTTTTTTATCGTAAGTATTCTATTGTTTTTGATAAATTCCAGTCCACGAAATATCAGACCGAAAATTTTATTGCAAAGGTCAACCACCTCATTGACTGGGCTACCTAGACCCAGATGATAGAGTTACGGCTGGTCGAACAAAACCTGTATAAATTAATTAGATGGCGTGATAACGGAAAAAGAAATATCACTAATGGCCGCCAGTTTCAGTCTAGTCTTCGGTTTGATTGTATTGAGGTTTGACATGTGATGCTAAAGGCTTCTGCGGAGGTTGGTAATTCAACTAACTAAGTTTATAGGAATAGTTTTAGGGTTCCGTACATAAGGGTTATTTTATTTAAAATTTACATTACGGTGTACACTTTTTTCCGATTTGGCATTTTTATGTCAGTTCACAAAAAGTGTCTCAAGATTTTTATTCGTTACAATTGTCATAGACATTGTATGACGGTGTCGGAATGGAAGGAGTGAAATAAGGAAATTTTAGGATACTTTTCTTCTACTATTCGAATCAAAAGGGCTCGTAATTATAAATAGAAATAAAAATAACTTCAAATAAAAAGGCCTAAATCAGTACAGTCGGACAAAAGGTAGGTGTATAATGCATCAATACTAGAGAATACTCATCATGAGATTCATGATCATTCACAACAAAAAAAAACAGTTTTTAATAGGATTTTTCTAAAAAATAAATCTTGTTTTGAACTAAATAAATATATACAAAATTCCATCTTTTTCTTTAAGGTGGTTCGCCTAGGTTACTCAAAACTTAACTCTCGCTAGATGGCACCACTTTTGCAAAATTTCAGGTTTTATTTTTTTGTGAAATGGTCATGGTATTTGTATACTTAAAAGTATGTTTCGCGCACTCTTTAAATAAATATTGAACAATTAAAGTAAACATTGAATACTTCATTGTGCAAAAACCACCTTTTTAATTCGACGGAGTGTTGCTGTCACGCTTTTTCCTAGTATTACTCACACATGCAAACAGTGTTTCCGTGATCCTTGTAGTAGACAATTTCACACAACGTAAGTAGGTATGTTGCATTGCAATAGCGTAACGGTATGTTCGTGGAAATAACTACGTGCAAGAGGATTGGGGTTCAAGACTGGTGCGAGTAGGTAATTTCTTTTTGTTTCTCCTTTGTGTTATCTTACCTTTAAACGAGCAATTATTATATATATGTTACTGTAAAAGCCCGAAGTACGGCAAAACCTAGGATTTACCGGTAAAACCTAGGTTTTACCGATGCCGATCGGTAAAAGCCCGAAATGTTAAATCTTACTAGTTTACTTCGGGCTTTTACCAACACCGATATGGTAAATCCTAGGTCTTACCACGGCAACCGGTAAAGTTTGAATCATGCACTGATTCTTGAGATTATTAGATGAAAAGTAGGTAGGTTTGGATCTCCCGGTTCTGCTGAAGGTGAAAGAGAACTCTACTAGCCTGCATCGTGGCTAGGCACCCAGGTTTAGGTATAGTTAACTTTAAAACCGAATCTGCAGCTGGCCACTTTATTGAGTAATAGAAACGCGTTCCGTATGTGTTTCGCTTTCCAGATGACCAGGGTGCCTAGCCAAGGTGCCAATGGTTTACGCTCCGTAGCGACTGAAGCGCAGCCGTGTCTGTCGCATTAATATGGCAGAGTGATAGAGAGAGGTATTACCCTAACGTTCGCTACGGAGCGAACGACTGGCATCATGGCTAGGCACCCAGATTTAGGTATAGTTAAGATTACCGCCGAATCTGCAGCTGGCCACTGTATTGAGTAATAGAAAAGCGTTCCGTATGTGTTTCGCTTTCCAGATGACCAGGGTGCCTAGCCAAGATGCCAATGGTGTACGCTCCGTAGCGAACGAAGCGCAACCGTGTCTGTCGCATTAATATGACAGAGTGATAGAGAGAGGTATTACCCTAACGTTCGCTACGGAGCGAACGACTGGCATCTTGGCTAGGCACCCAGATTTAGGTATAGTTAAGTTTGCCCGAATTTGCAACTGGCCACTGTATTGAGTAATAGAAACGCGTTCCGTATGTGTTTCGCTTTCCAGATGACCAGGGTGCCTAGCCAAGGTGCCAATGGTTTACGCTCCGTAGCGACTGAAGCGCAGCCGTGTCTGTCGCATTAATATGGCAGAGTGATAGAGACAGGTATTACCCTAACGTTCGCTACGGAGCGAACGACTGGCATCTTGGCTAGGCACACAGATTTAAACGCTTTTTAAAAATCAAAAAACTATTACTTATGAAAGCAGAAGAATATAAATGATCGTATTTGATTTATAATTGTTACATATTTGCCGTAACTTATTTTTAAAATGTGTTTTTCAATTAAAAGACACGTCAAGATTGTTTACCTTATTTCTAATGCTAAAAAAAACAAACTATAGTAATAATTGTGTTTTTCATTCATAGACAAAATCCATTATTTTATCCACAGGAAATTTTATATATCTCTTTTTTATTGCAGTCAGGATGTCCTGATTGTAAAAATAAGAGAGATTAGGTAGAGTATAATTTCTAATTTTCTTTGTCAAAAATAAACGAATACGTGTAGCCCATACCATACTTAATCAATCGATTTATGATAATAAGAAAAATTAAATAAAAATAAAAAAACAATACGAAATTTAGATGTAACAAAAATACAAAAAGTTATGTTCCAGCATACAATTGACTGGGGATCGAACCGGGAATCTTCCGTTTGTAAGCAAAAAAGCGACTGTTTGCATAACACGCCATGATAGTTCTTAGCTAAGCTGACGAACTTCGGGTCAGGGACTGAAAAGGTACCGTTAAAAACGGTTTTGACCGGTCTTTTTAAAGGTACCCGACCGTTAAAAGTAGCATTTCGGTACCAATATCAAGCGGTACCCGTATCCAAACAAGCTTCCGTTCAAACGGTACCGTTAAATAAAAGTACCTTTTGGGGGTTTTTTTATAGGTACCCGACCGTTAAACTAGCATTCCATATTGATATCAATACTTTAGGTATCCAAATAAGCTTTAGCCCAAACGGTACCGTTAAATGTAGGCTTCCGTCCAAACGGTACCCTTAAATAAAAAAACCTAATAGCGTATGATCTGATACCTCAATTCAAACCGGTCACTCGCGAGAGCGGGAGGTAACGCGTGTCTCCCTCTCACTTTTCACTAGGTACACGGATCCCGATGTGATTGTTTATGAATTATATTGTCATCATCATCATCATCATTGACATAAAAATCATCATGGGTGTCGTTTTATAAGTTTCAGGGAGTGCAGAATTAAAAAATGATGACAGTTTTGGCATCCAAGATGTCTGACGTGCACTTTGACATAAAAGTCATCATGGGTGTCGTTTTATAGGTTTCAGGGAGTGCAGAATTCAAAAATGATGTCAGAATTGGAATCCAAGATGTCTGACGTGAACTTTGACATAAAAGTCATCATGGGGTGTCGTTTTATAGGTTTAAGGGAGTGCAGAATTCAAAAATGATGACAATTTTGGAATCCAAGATGTCTGACGTGCACTTTGACATAAAAGTCATCATGGGTGTCGTTTTATAGGTTTTAGGGAGTGCCGGTTTCGAAAAGACCTTATTACAATAGGCATAAGGTCCTTTACCAACTGAAGACCGTTAGCCTTAACGGTACCGTTTGAATTTTATTTATTCGGGTACCGTTACTATTTGATACCTTTTCAATTGATACCTTTTATATTAGATACTGGTATTTTGCCGTTTTATTTGGGTACCGTTACTGTTGGATACCTATTCTATTGATACCTTTATTTTAGGTACTGCTATTTAGCCGTTTTATTCGGGTACCGTTTCTATTGGATACCTATTCCATTGATACCTTTATTTTAGGTACTAGTATTTTGCCGTTTTATTCGGGTACCATTACTGTTGGATACCTACTCAATTGATACCTTTATTTTAGGTTACCGGTCTTTTGCGGTTTTTCAGTCCTTGCTTCGGGTACTTATTCTCGCTTAGGTCAATTAAGTACCTGTCAAACGTCAGTGTCAACAAAATTGCACTAAACATGACGGCACTCCAAATTCGCGCCGTGGTCAGCCCGGCAACGTCGGAAATGGTATGGCAACGTCGCAAATGTATCTGTACACGACATTTGTGACACACACATACGTAAAATTGATGAAAATTTAACTATGATTTTTGCATGATTTCTGTATGAAACATTGTTTTCCTGTTAATTTCGCGCAAACGAATATTCGAAGGAAGATAAATGCGGAAATATTTATGTACTAATAGTGTGTAGTTACTTAATGAGCTTTGATTGAATTTTGTATGAAAATCGAACCACCTTAACTAGTAACGTATTATAACTATTGTTATTGATAGCCCCCTAGCCGAACATTAGTTACAACTTTTTTATGAATACGGAAGCCATTTTGTAATATTTTTTATGGACATCCGAACATTTCATCAGTCTCGCCTCTTGACTTTATAGCTGAACATAAGGGTACTTCGTTTTAATAAAAGTCATTTGTATGAGGCGTTTAAAAATAAACATTTTTTATCATGAAGGAGGATGATTATATGAATGGCCCGCTAGGTTTAATAATCATTTTCTCTCACGCCGATTCGTCATACTTTTAACATCGATTATTTTCAATGATTCGAAATCGAAGTTAGTGTGGAGCCATTTTTTTAAATCAACAAAGTATGAAGGGGTGCGGTATTATTCATTATAATGCATTATTGTTAAGCGATTCTTTTGTATGGATAAAAATCACTGTAGCTATACATTTTTTTTTAATTAATGATCATAGATTTTACAACATATATTATCTAGGTTTATCTGTGTAAGTATTTTCGCATAATAATTATGTAATTTCATAATCATTAGCGTTGTGAAACAATGTAATTTCTTTGGAAACAACCAAAGTTTAGAAACAAGGTTTCACTTAACAAACAAGAAACAAGCAAACGTATTCTAAATGTAACAAAAGGTTATGATTTTGATCCGGATTTTTGATAAATATAATATGTCAATGCCAAATTTAGATCCGGTTTTTGATAAATATGTCAATGCCAAAGTGACATTTCTTCAAACAGAGACTTCACTTTTGGCACGGACGGATCCATAACAAATCGATCAAATTCATAACCTGTAACATAATTACAATAAGAATAACGCCTCAAGTAGTAGGTGCAAAGTGCTTTGAGCTGTCACCCGAGGCATTTGATGTTGCCAAAGTCATATTAAAGCTTTATAGTAAGCAATAATTATCGATCTATCTATTGCCTCAATCTAAAGTATATTGCCAGCAATTGACATGTCATAATTTGAAGGTTACTGGTACAAGTATGTTGCGTAATTTTGCTGTTGATTTGTGTCAATTGATAGATATTAGCTTAGTCAAGGTACAAACAAGTTACATATTTGAAAAATATTTCTAACAGAACATTTTTTGTATATAGGGAAGTAAAAGTTTAAAATTATTTTATAATAAATATGAAATAAAAAGGTTTATAACCTGTACTAGCAGGTACTAAGTAGAGTCTTCATATATCATATTTAATTATTTTTTTCATAGTCTTCCTTCTTCTTTTATTTTTGGGCAGTCATAAACCGCCAAAATATCGCTATAATAAATGAAAATAGAGCTTTGTTGGAGTATATCCTTGCACCTCGAATGAATGAATACGCAATGTTTCGTTTATAATTCCTATGTCAAATAAAGGCAATATTTGTCAGCGAAAATCTAATAAGAACTAAGCCATTTTTCACTCATTCGTCACAGTTATTGCTAAAACAAATTCGCGAACAGCACACCACTTCCTCTTGATCTATTAGAGATCACTCCTTTCTCGCAAATACATCCGTTTGACACGCGACCTTACTGGAAACATAATACGGTTATATTTCGTATAACATAGAATTTAAGATACGCGCTTTAGTAAGTCCACTTTCAATTAGTTACGCGTAGAGAATGCATTTGGGTCTTGCCTTCCATTCGTACTGTAATGTTCTCTTCCTGTTCTTTATGTTTTTATCTGATGAGTAGCGAATGGGGTCAATGTAATATGGGGAGACTAGTTAAATTGCTCGAGTTACATCATACGTATCAAGCTCATCATACGTATCGTGTAGTTGTATCAAAGTTATAATTAGTTGGTATAATTACAAAAGAACAAGAGTCTATGCGGAAAGAGAAGAGTCGTGGAATGTATGAATTGCGCGGGCGCCATATATTCCACGACTCTTGACTTCTCTTTCCGCACAGACTACATGATATTGCCAATCGCGATTGACTTATACAACTCTAAAGCAGGCCACTGACGAGCCTTCCAAATGGATGCCGTTGCAATGGATTCATCCAAATGGACGGCTTCCTAATATTAAACGTTGTACGTTTTTGACATTCACGGACCGATTTTGGATTGCAGCCACGCTATTTGGACTGTTGGAAGGCTCGTCAGTGGCCACCTTAATTGAACCAATTGTCAATCGCAGTTACCTACTTGGTTGACAATCGATTCTTATTGTTTTTTTTTGTCAAGCTTCACTTTTGCAGTAATGGAAAGTTAATGCAACGGCTATTGAAAGAAAACACAAGAAACCAAAAACGATCGTTTAAAAATGTATAATCCAATTGACAATTGCAATTCATTGATTTCCGTATAAAATCGAAAAATTATATATAGAATGCGAACGAAAGGTGATTTATGTTAATATCCTACCTACTTACAAATTTTTTTTAAAAGGCTTATAATGTTGGAATTGAAGCTATTTTCTGTTATCCTTCCTCAGTATCGTAGGTAAGTACCTACTAATAATAATTTAAAAAAATATTTTATATTTATGTATTTTTGACCTTAACTAACCATTATAAAAATTCTATAACATTTCATAATATTAAAGCAATGCCGTAAACACACATGGTGTTTTTAAATCATAGTATTTGACTCGTCTGCTTTATTCTGCACTCGGTAAAATATTGGAAAAAATAAGTTGTAACTTTCATTCCAATTTCAACCTTAAGACTTACATCTTAAGAAACATTTTTGATGCTACAGAAATTAAAAATGGCAAAATATTGCGCCTGAGTTGATGACAGCGAGCGTCGGCGCCGGTTCGCCACGCGTCGCGGAACGAATCGCGAACGGAGCGAGGGTTTATTAATGAGCAGTTTAGGGTTAACTTTAGGGGGCTTTGGATTTTTGAACAGAAATATTGTGAGACTTTTATCAGGCTGGAGAAGAATACCTATAGAAAGTATACCCTGTTTTCTATGGGTATGATGCTGCTTAATGTTGGTACTTATTACATTATGTATGTATGTCATTGGTAGGATTCGAATCTATGGCATCTGATTTTGAAAACCGGTTTATCTGCTTACCGTACATTAAATATAATAAAGAAATATTTTAAGGGTTATTTGTTTCTTTACATGATAAACACAAGATAAATCAAACTAACTATAGGTAGGTACTTTTTATACTTACCTACCTTTTTTATTCTTTTATTTTTTTACCGTTGTATCTATCAAGTTTTGTCTTTACTAACATAGTTTAAGTTTTTTTGGTATTGTAACATTATTTTGTAAATAATTAACATATACATTTGTAAGCCTGAGCTTGATATAAACGTTAATTTAATTCAATTTATACAGACAAATAATAATGGACGTTATAATATTAAAGTATCGTCAGGCGTGGCTCACTCCGCGATTTCGTCGCTTTGCTACAGGTAGCTAAAAGTACATCCGCTCTACCCCAATTTTGGGGAAAGCCATAAGCCGCGCGTGGCGCTGTCGCCACCTAGCGGCCATATCTGTGCTGATCGTAACAGACTCGTTTTATTAGAGAGTGAGTCTTCTGTACCTAGTACTATTATTTATTCTGTGGTATCGTGGAGTACAACCAATCGGCCAGTCTGGTGTGTTTTCGATCATTTTTACAATATTTGAAATATTTTAATGATCACATCAATAGACAGGGCATTTGACGCTTTTGCACGTTTTCAACACGTCTTGCAGTCGAGTTTTCAAACTAAAAGTAAGCCTTTGTCGGCCCACGTAGCCAATGCAGAACGTTATTTGTAGTAAGTTTACGGAGCGCGTGGTAAAAGCTTTGTAAATAAGCGGCTAAGTGACACGTCGACTAGACAAAAGGCCGCGTGTGACTCACGACCTGTGGGGAAACGTACGCACATGTATATGTGTACTAGGACAACGGAGTTTGAAATGAGGTCAATCAAATTACCCCGTTAGTTTACCTGCCATATTTCACTTCAACATTCAAAAATGTAGGATTATACTTAGAAACAGGCTAAGGATTCAGGTGCGGTAATCTACCTTTAGAAAACTTTTTCTTGAGATATTACATACATGTAACTTGCACTTCGCAAATTGTGCCCAATGGCGTACAATAGGAGACGCCGATGTCCAGCAGTGGACGAGAGTGGGCAGATGATGATGATGATGATGGACTTGCACTTTAAAATAACTTTAAATAATTCAATTATTAAATTAAGGTGGTTCGCTTTTCATACAAAATTCAATCAAAGCTCATTAAGTAACTACACACTATTAGTACACAAATATTTCCGCATTTATCTTCTTTCGAATATTCGTTTGCGCGAAATTAACAGGAAAACAATGTTTCATACAGAAATCATGCAAAAATCATAGTTAACTTTTCATCAATTTTACGTATGTGTGTGTCACAAATGTCGTGTACAGATACATTTGCGACGTTGCCATACCATTTCCGACGTTGCCGGGCCGACCACGGATCGAATTTGGAGTGCCGTCATGTTTAGTGCAATTTTGTTGACACTGATATTTGACAGGTAGTTAATTGACCTAAGCGAGAAGTTCGTCAGCTTAGCTAAGAACTATCATGGCGTGTTATGCAAACAGTCACTTTTTTGCTTGCAAACGGAAGATTCCCGGTTCGATCCCCAGTCATTGTATGCTGGAACATAACTTTTTGTATTTTTGTTACACCTAAATTTCGTATTGTTTTTTTATTTTTATTTAATTTTTCTTATTATCATAAATCGATTATTAAGTATGGGCTACACGTATTCTTTTATTTTTACAAAGATAATTAGAAATTATACTCTTCCTAATCTCTCTGATTTTTACAATCAGGACATCCTCACTGCAATAAAAACCGGGCAAGTGCGAGTCGGACTCGCGCAAGAAGGGTTCCGTGCCATAATGCAAAAAAAAAACAAAAAAAAGCAAAAAAAAAACGGTCACCCATCCAAGTACTGACCACTCCCGACGTTGCTTAACTTTGGTCAAAAATCACGTTTGTTGTATGGGAGCCTCATTCAAATCTTTATTTTATTCTGTTTTTAGTATTTGTTGTTATAGCGGCAACAGAAATACATCATCTGTGAAAATTTCAACTGTCTAGCTATTTCGTGAGATACAGCCTGGTGACAGACGGACGGACGGATGGACGGACGGACAGCGAAGTCTTAGTAATAGGGTCCCGTTACCCTTTGGGTACGGAACCCTAAAAAGAAGTGTATAAAATTTCATGTGGTTAAAAATAATGGATTTTGTCTATGAATGAAAAAGACAATTATTACTATAGTTTGTTTTTTTAGCATTAGAAATAAGGTAAACAATTTTGACGTGTCTTTTAATTGAAAAACACATTTTAAAAATAAGTTACGGCAAATATGTAACAATTATAAATCTAATAGGTACGATCATTTATATTCTTCTGCTTTCATAAGTAATCGTTTTTGATTTTTAAAAAACCTGATAACACTGAGTATGTGGGGGAAGCGCTGCTGGCCTAGCGGAAAGCAATTCGGAGGTCGCGGGTTCTAACCCCGGCTCGTACCAATGATTTTTCGAACTTTTGTACGAAATAGCATTTGATACCTATTTATACACCGATACCTATTTTTCGGTGAAAGAAAACAATGTGAGGAAACCGGACTAATCCAAATAAGTTTACTCTCTGGGTTGGAAGGTCAGGGCAGTCGCTTTCGTAAAAACTAGTGCGCATGCCAATTCTGGGATTAGTTGCCAAGCGGAGATTGAATATCTGGGAGACCGACCAAAGCTTACAAAACATAAAAACTCAAAAATGCGCGTTTTCTCATAGACCTAGCTAAGAGATCAAACCCCTTATAGCAAATTTAATCGAAATCGTTAGAGCCGTTTCTGATACCATCCAAATATATAAATAAATAATTATATATCTAATAATTGCTCGTTTAAAGGTAAGATAACACAAAGGAGAAACAAAAAGAAATTACCTACTCGCACCAGTCTTGAACCCCAATCCTCTTGCACGTATTTCCACGAACATACCGTTACGCTATTGCAACATACTTACGTTGTGTGAAATTGTCTACTACAAGGATCACGGAAACACTGTTTGCATGTGTGAGTAATAGTAGGAAAAAGCGTGACAGCAACACTCCGTCGAATTAAAAAGGTGGTTTTTGCACAATGAAGTATTCAATGTTTATTTTAATAGTTCAATATTTACTTAAAGAGTGCGCGAAACATACTTTTAAGTATACAAATACCAAGACCATTTCACAAAAAAATTAAATCTGACATTTTGCAAAAGTGGTGCCATCTAGCGAGAGTTAAGTTTTGAGTAACCTAGGCGAACCACCTTAAATAGGTATTAAACTTTGAATACCTAATAAGAAGTTAAGAAACTTCAGAAAAATAATAAATTTAATCATGTATCTTTTCGAATAAATACAACGTAGGTATTTAGGCAAGAACTTGAACATAATAACTTTGTAGTAGTCTTAATTGATATTTTAATTTTCATTAAAAATTCCTTTCAAAATTGCAGTAAAAACTACGATAGCCCGACAAAACGAGAGCAAAGTATTTTGTAATTAAAACAAAGTGATCTTTTGACACGACGCCATTTTCCAAACGGCAGTTAGAGGCGCCTCCTAATTGAACTGAACAAGGGGGCCTACCGCGTGAATACCGCGAACCAAGTTCGACGCGTTGCCTCTCTGTCGCACTTGTGAATTCGTACCTAAGTGTGAAAGTGATGCAACACGTCCAACGTGGTTCACAGTAGGCCCTCAGGACGGAAGAGAAATCAAAGGAAATGATTGCATTCCCCTTCTGGGGAGGGACGCGATGCGTGGACAAATTCTTTTAGACGCGAACGTAGGAAATTTAATTTGGGACTAAGTTGGCATGAGATTTGAAATATGAACCCTCAGCTTTTTGATGTTGCTGACGATTGTTTTATTTTTCTTGTGTGTATTTGTAGTTATATCCGATTGACAAAGATGGTAGGAGGTTTTCGCATTAAAACGTAGATTTGTAAGTTTAAAAGGTCAAACGGCTTCACGAATCCTTGTTCCAATATTTGTATTCATATTATAAAGAGTGTCAAGGGACTCAATATCCAATACAGCTTCTTTACAGCAGCACTCACCCAGCAGACTTAAACCCCTGGGGTGCCCCGGGTATGCGCATTACGACTCGATTAGAACTTTAAGATACGTCAATTAATAGATCTAGAATTAGATGTGTCAGTCTCGAAAGTGACATTTTTGTTTGAAGAAACGTATCTTAATGTTCGAATCGGGTAATTAGCTAACTTCGAATAGGTAATGGTAACATTCCATTTCTATCCGCAGCTGCGCTACCGGTACTGAACGCGTCGCTGACATTGTCAATTTCCATAGTAATGTGAACAGTAATGCAGCTGTCGTTGGAAATGGACTGTCACCTTTAGAAGTTTGACGGCCTGTCTATCCTAGTGGGTAGTGACTCTGCCTATGAAGCCGATGGTCCAGGGTTTGGAACCCGGTAAGGGCATTTATTTGTATGATGACATAAATATTTGTTACTGAGTCAGGTTGTTTTCTATGTATTTAAGTGACGCTGGATGCGGGTGGCTTCCAACCGGTACGAATGGAGGTCCAAGGGGGAGGCCTATGTTCAGCAGTGGACGTCTTATGGCTGAGATGATGATGACCCAGAACACAAAGCCTCTTGATCTTACCGTGAGACTTAAGGGGCCCACTGATTAACAGTCCGCCGGACGGTATCGGCTTGTTAGTTGTTCGGAACTGTCAAAATTTTGTTCTAACTGACAGGCCGATATCGTCCGGCGGACTGTTAATCAGTGGGCCCCTTTAGTCACTTTTTGTGTAAAAACAAATTTATTTATTTATTTATGTATGTATTTTTCTCGTTTCTTTTCGCAACTCCATGGTGTTTAGAGGTCACAACGAAACAGGGTGACTGTGAGACGCGGTAATGTCATTGCCAAGATTACGGTACGGGCTTTACGTAATTTGCAGGGGGCCGGACAGATCCATCTTGTGATGTCAGGGTGCATTGTGGCGGGTTGTTTTGCATTTTTACGGAGTTCTTACCTATCCTCGCCCCAATAAACGCCACTTTTGAACGCCACTGTACATCTGGATGTACAGTGGCGTTCAAAAGTGCTCGGATAGATATCGACGTTAATGCCTTAATATTACGGTTGAAACATCTCCATGCATTTTTGAACGCCAGTGTACAATCAGTGTCGATGGAATGTCAACCTGTCAATTAAAAACTAAGTAGGTAGCGTTTCGTCTCTCGTAGGACGTTTTAGAACAAATGAAATTGAAGGCAATTGAAAACACAAAATAAATTAACTTCCTTGGCTAAAATTTTGTATGGTGGGCGCCACGTGGCTAATAATATGTTCACATATATTGCTCTTCGAAAGCCGCAAAAATTTGTGACATGCTCTTATGGCTCTACAAATAAGATCGTGTCAGATATTTTTGCGGCCGTCGTTGTTTAACATATTATTGCAGGTGACTGTACACCATGATTATCGAGGCCAGCATAGTTACTAAATGAGTAGGGTATTTTCAAAAGGGCTTATTTTTGTATGTTGTCCATAGAGAAATAATCCCTTTTGAAAATAATCTCCTCAAATATGATGAAAAACCTATAATACAAAATAAATGCACTTTATTGAACATCTCACAGACATTCGAATTGCACTAGGAAATGGACATAGAATACAAATTCAAGATGCTTTGACGGTTAACGTCAATATCGGTATAGTCAGCCGTAAAAGCGCTAGACGTTGGAGTAAATACTTTACAGGAATACGGCAGTTAGGTTCAAGAAACTTAAGTGCGGAATATTATATCATGTTATTTCTGTTTGCAGTAAAAAATATAAAGTTTGTTATTTTAAGTTAACTTTAACCCCAATACTAAGCAGCAGCTGCTGTAGTAGTAGCAGTTGCACCGCCCACAATCTCTCTGCTTTGCCTTAAGGTTGACCGGTAGAGAATGCTTTTGGCATTAAGTCCGCTTATATAAGTTTTCTTTTGTGCAATAAAGTTTAAATAAATAAATAAAACACAAAGACTGTAAGTTAAGCAGACTCTTTTATAAACGAATGCATATTACATAAAGTTACTGTAATATTTGTGGTAATAAATGTATCAGTACACATAGACCGTTTCCGAACGTATCTTTAAAAAAGCGACCAAGTGCGAGTCGGACTCGCCCATGAAGGGTTCCGTAACAGCAAGTAACATAATAAAACTGGGATTTACGGTTTATTACGTATTAAAAAAAAACTACTTACCAAATCTTGTTCAAACCAATTTTCGGTGGAAGTTTGCATGGTAATGTACATCATCATATTTATTTTAGGTTTATCATTCTCTTATTTTAGAAGTTACAGGGGGGGGGACACACATTTTACCACTTTGGAAGTGTCTCTCGCGCAAACTATTCAGTTTAGAAGAAAATGATATTAGAAACCTCAATATCATTTTTGAAGACCTATCCAAAGATACCCCACACGTCTGGGTTTGATGAAAAAAAAAAATTTGAGTTTCAGTTCTATGTATGGGGAACCCTAAAAATTTATGGTTTTTTTTCTATTTTTGTATGAAAATCTTAATGCGGTTCACAGAATACATCTACTCACCAAGTTTCAACAGTATAGTGCTTATACTTTCGGAAAAAAGTGGCTGTGACATACGGACGGACAGACAGACAGACAGACAGACAGACAGACAGACAGACAGACAGACATGACGAATCTATAAGGGTTCCGTTTTTTTGCCATTTGGCTACGGAACCCTAAAAAATGACAAATGGGTGGCGACACCCTCTTTGTCTGAAGTTGCAGTAAAAGATAACTTAATATTAAATTAAAACCTAAGGGTCGGTTGCACCAAACTGTTCGAATCGTTAAAGAGTTCGCTAAATTTTTATGTATGGAAAGTTTCATAGTAAAGCGCCGGGGCGCGCCGGCTGACGTTGGTCAGTCTGTTAAATGTGGTTGGTGCAACTGGCCCTAAGTGTTTCTCCAAACCTGCGTTTAATTCAAACTCCAAATATTACAGTTACTAATCCCAAAAACGCATTATACTCGTAAGTACTTATTATTCAGAAAAAAGTCGCAGTCCAGAAAATATAGAGTTTATTTATTTATTTATTTAATCTTTATTGCACAAAAGAAAAATCTTAAAGTACAAAAGGCGGACTTAATGCCATAAGGCATTCTCTACCAGTCAACCTTAAGGCTAAGTTCTACGTTTTATATTTTTAGTATCAGAATTTTCATAGTATCAAATGGGAACACAACTTTAGATATCGTCAAATTAGCGATGTTTGCCTCACCGGAGCGTGACTTCACATGCCCTAGATTGCCAATATACCGTAGTTTTCAAAATTAGCACACACCACTCGAAATTGCAGGGAAAATAACCTAATGAAATACTTAATGTAGTTGTAAACTATTAAACGTAATATTTCACTTTGACAGAGCAAATGGTATATTAGCTGGCAGAACAGTGCTTCCTTGGCACTTATTTGGCAGAAAATACGAAACTATGAGTATTTTTTATTTTATTTATTTATTTAATAAATGCTAGGTTTTATAGGAAATGAATTGATTACTAGATTATTAAACACTTTCTATGATAAAAACTCAAACCAAAATGTTCTAAATATGTATTATCTAATATTGCCATCTAAAACATGATTGGACAGTCATTTAGATCTTTATTGTTTTAACTATATAAATGTATTTATTATTAATTGCTCGTATACTTACAGGTACGTAATTATTTATTTCTGTTTTAAAAAATAACCTCTTTTTTATTACAATTTAGTAGATTAAGTATACTTTTATGACCCGTTTTATTTAATATTAAGTGAAACGAATGCTTTTTAATAACATTCATAAAGAAGTTGTTACCTATAAAAGTCTCCATTAAACTATTGTAAACATCAATGGAATCCACATTATAACGTATAGCAAAAACTTTAATAGTCCGAATTTGGCCATAAAATGGGATCATAATATGACACTCCAGTTTTTTGATCTGGAGTGCCCGCGATATTAAACAGTCTTTTAATATCCCAATGCATTGTGCATCGGGAATGGACATTTCAACTTTTTACGGTGATCCAAACAAAGCTGACGCGTCATAAGAAATGCCGGTTTATTTAACCATTGTCGGACGACCATTTATCTCTCTAATTTATGGGGTAGCGGCGCGAATGGCGGACATATTTTGCACCAAAGCATCAGTGGACCTTTATTGTGATTTTTGCCTTTTTCAGCCGACTACCGCCTTCTGATTCGTCATAGTAACTAATACAGCCTTTTGCATTGTTTGCGAGTTCGTTACGCGGCGAGTAATTTTCTCTGGTGCACTTGTGGTGGCAATAAAAACATTTATCAGCGTCGACTGATTGCCACCAAGTAGGTGTTAACTTTGAACAAAGACCACCACAGTAGCTACTGCCTTCTACAAATGACCGGACGTTTGTGTATTCATTAGCAAGCTAGCTATTCTAAAAAGCAGTAAATGCATGCAGAGTTGGTTTGATTACCGCTGCTTTGAATTTCGAAGGCCTTGTAGATCAGGCGCAGAGATTTTGAGTGAGTCATGGATTTCAAAGCAGTAATTCACGTTTGTGGAGTACCTACACCAGTGATGAAATAATTGGGTAACAAACAAGCATACCTGAAGAAGTATCTAATTGAATAAACAACATGGAAACGTTCTATCAGAATCAGTTGACTATAATCTTTCTCAGGTCAACTATACGAGTAAATTTTGCCTAATTTTTAGACAAGATAATCATTTGTGGTCCATCAGAAGAGAAGGGTCCTTATGCACATGGAGCATAATGACCCATTTCTGATGGAAAGCCACATTTTATCTAACCCTCTAACGGTTTTGTTTAGTCCATCTAAGCATTTGGCCAAATGGCGATTTATTGAAATTATTCCACTTCCCTTTTATTTACTTAGTAAACATCAAGCCTTGACTAACGCTGCTGCGAAAAGCTTAATCTCATTTCCGAGGTTAATCAAATTTGATCCTTACCCATCAAATCTTAAGGTTTATTTTAAATTCAGGGTTGATATGCAAATACGGCCTTTTAGAGTACTAACATGTCAAGTGGCTTCCATTTGTGACAACCACAACCCTTCTTACATCTGTTACGATAACGGCTTCCATATCTATCTAGAACTATATCTTCACCCCCTTTCCATTTTAATCAAAATTCTTCAACATAATAGAGTTACAAGTATGCAGTGAGAAGGCAGGAAGTTGAAGAGCCACTGCAATTTTACTGCGTTTTAGCTTTGCAGTAATTTAATACAATGTCTTTTTGGGTAAATTAAATTGAATCCGAGGGCCCAGTATTGCGATAGTACCATCGCCCACACTGTTAACTGTACATCGGTGGACCTTATGCCTTTTGTAATAAGGTCCACCGATGTACAATAATTAGGGCCACTTGCACCATCTTAATAACCCGGGGTTAAGCGGATAAACCGTTAACCAAGTGTCAAATTGTAGTGCTAACCCCATGGTTAGCACTACAATAACTCCAGGTTTAACCGGTTAACCCCGGGTTAGTGGAATGGTGCAAGTGGTGGCGCTTAGGAGTGTAAAATTTTAATACATCTCAGTATGTAGGTATAAAGTAAGACACAGGCGTCGCACATTATACGTTTCAAAATGAGCGTCAGTTAAATATTAGGTAAAGGGTGACTCTGACACTCTAAAAGTGACATTCCATTTTCAACTGCAGCTGCAATACTGTTCATTTTCTATGGAAATTGACAGTGACAGCGACGCGTTTCCATAGTAAAATGAACAGTATTGCAGCTGCAGTTGGAAATGGAATGTCACTCTAAGGCCCATTTGCACCATTCCACTAACCCGGGGTTAACCGGTTAAACCTGGAGTTAACATGGATACCAGTACAAATTGACACTAGGTTAATGGTTGAACCGCTTAACCCCGGGTTAGTGGGATGGTGCAAGTGGATCTAAGTGTTGTGGTGTAAAAATGGTCAAGTGAATAAAAAAATACAGCACTACTTCTATTGTACGGCGGCTTTTTGTAGAGAAAACTTTATTTTGCTTGTTGGTTTGCTTATCTATATAATTTATACTTCACACATTTTCAATATACAAGTATAAATGACCACTTTTGCTCTAATAGATAGAAATTCCTTAAGGTTTCACAAATTTCATTAATAAAATTCTCAAAACCCTAAGCGCCCCTTGCACCATCATCCCACTAACCCGGGCTTAACCGGTTAAACCGTTAATCCAGTGTCAAATTGCTAGTGAATGGTGCAAGTATTACACAACTTAGGGCCACTTGCACCATTCACTAACCCGGGTTTAACCGGTTAGACCTGGGGTTACCATGGTTACCAGTACAATTTGACACTGTTTAACGGTTTAACCGCGAGTTAGTGGGATGGTGCAAGTGGCTCTTATAAGTTAACCTACTAGGTGCATGTAAATTATCAACAACTCAATAATCCATTAATCCTTAATCAATCTAAACAACTGCCGACTCGTATTACAGGGCCTTTTAATTACCTTTCTTATCGTTTTATTTTTCAATTCCATTACAAGAACACTAAAACATTTACGGCCCCTATGTTAGAGGTAATTCACCTAGTTCGAGTTATAAAACCGGGAGGCCGATTGTGGTATCTTTACAAACTGGTTTTGGTTGGTGGTTTTGATAAGAGCACGACGATCGTCTTGGATTCTTGGTGATTTGCGCGCATCACACGCACGACTTTCACTTCATTTCGGGTGCTTCTACATTGACTTATAAAATATAATACAAAGTTGTATGACAAGGACAGCTAAAACAGGGGGAGAGGGACAGCATGATAGTATTTATAATATACTATAATATACTATAATATAAATACTATCATGCTGTCCCTCTCACACAATGTGGTATACCTAACATGCACCACTTGCAGCAGAATTCATCAATAGATTGAGCTATCTTCAAACTCAAAATAAAATAAAAACCGAAAAAAATATAAATATAACAAAGGACCCAATTTTGGGGTTTGCCATAAGCCGCGCGTGGCGCTGTCGCCACCTAGCGGCCATATCTGTGCTGATCGTAACAGACGCGTTTTGTTAGAGAGTGAGTCTTCAGACTCAGTACTATTATTTATTCCGTGCTAACAGATCATATTCGTAACAAATCCAAATCAAGTTGAACCCGAATCGGCCACCGGCACAAATCTTTACGGTTGTATAAGTTTTAATTAATCGGCAAATTACACTCACTATTTATGTATGGTTGTCGGTACTTGGGTTGACGACTGGGTGGATTAACGACCGTGCGTTTCCATGGCGATTTTCGATACGGCATTTTGTACCATTGATTGATGGGGCGATCAATTTCGTGATTTGTGTGTATTTTTTTGTTAGCTTATGTAAAACGGGGTATTTAATTTGCAGGCGTCCATATGATACGGAGATTGCTTACCATCAGGCGGGCCGTATGCTTGTTTATCGCCGACACAGTATTAAAAAAAAACATCTTTTTTTTGTTATTGTGTCCCGTCAGCCAGAGAGGCGATTTTTGAATCTCGATCGCTCGAATTCATCACTCGAAAATCAGTGGAAAACGGCGAAATGATAATTTTTGAAATACGAGCGATAGAAATTGGGAATCGAGTGGTATTGTATTGACCACTCGTTTTCAATTATATTAGTAGAATTTAAATGCCTAGTAGTGGAGACAATATTGAACGAAGTACATGAAATCGAGCGGTCGAAATTCAAAAATCGGCCCACAGGTTATATCTTAGTATGCACTTGTAAGAACGTAACAGGCATGATGACAAGCGATAAAAACGCGACCGTGCTACGCCGCCTGGTGTCGCAATGTAGCACCAGATGGACCTACTGTAAACTAACTTATCTAGGTACTTTTTACTCTCTCTCTTCTTCCTGTCGTTTTGCCACGGCTCATGGGAGCCTGGGGTCCGCTTGACAACTAATCCCATGATTTCACGTAGGCACTAGTTTATAAGAAAGCGACTGCCGACCTTCCAACCCAGAGGGGAAACTAGGCCTTATTGGGATTAGTCCGGTTTCCTCACGATGTTTTCCTTCACCGAAAAGCGACTGGCAAATATCCAATGATATTTCGTACATAAGTTCCGAAAAACTCATTGGTACGAGCCGGGGTTTGAACCCGCGACCTCCGGATTGAAAGTCGCACGCTCTTACCGCTAGGCCATCAGCGCTTGTCGCGATGACTATGACTATGACTACTTTTTATTACTAAATGTACCTACTATTTTTCCATTACTCGGTATCGGCTTGACAAACGTACTCTCACAATAAGCTTCCTGTACAACAAGATGGCCGGTGACAGATCGACGGCGCCACTGACATTAATCCTAAGTATCTCTGACAAGTTCGGATACTCGGAGCAATTGCGTCATACCAAAGAGAATAGATACTATAGAGGGGTCCTCATAGTAAATTTTGTAGTCACTGTAAATTTCCTGCCATCTATCGACACACGACTAAAACTCAAAATAAACACGTATAAAGTTATCAAAAAAAAAAGCGTATATATGGATGAATGATTTTATTATTTTTATATTATTATGACCATGCTGAGTGGCATCCATTTTGGTGTTAGAATTTATGAATAAGATGTATTATAAGTTAAGTTTTATGCTTTACACCAAATAAAGTATTTCTATTCTATTCTATTCTATTGATTTACTGATATCTATGTGTTAAAATTGTGAAATATGAAACGGTGTCGTCACGCCATCTAGCCGAGCAGAGGCCAAAGGTGTGTGCGCCATCTATGCGAGAATGACTTTTTCTTCATTTCCGAGGCACGTTTTTTCCTTAGACTTTATTCATCTTATACGAGTTACATATGTCTTTGGTCATACTAAAGATAATCACCATGTATTTTTAAGATAAGTAGGTACCTATTTTCGTAGATAATGATGAATACAAAATAGATCATCTTATCTTTTTTTACTTTTGGGGAAAAGTTACTTTTCGCGTCTTTTTGTACCTAAATGTTGTACAGTCAGCAGCAATAGTTGCTAAGCGGGCGAGGTGCTCAAATTGATCTTGACGCGATTTTATTGTTACGTATGTCACAACTCCCCTCTGGCACAACACACCTTACCCTCCCCTTCATTCGCAATTTTTTATGTGTATTTATATGTATTGAATATGTATGTTGTTATGTATTATGTGGAAATCGAATGGAAATCGAAAGGGGGAGGCCTTTGCCCAGCAGTGGGACACCGTATAGGCTTACATAATAATAATAATAAAGGAAGAAAAATAAATAAATGATTATAAAGGAAAAAATTTGACGCTTCGGGCAAGAATCGTACTGGTATTCCGCCTGTCGTCCGTCGTCGTTGCCGTCGTCGTGGATGGTCGCACCATTCGGAATACCGGTCAAATCATCCAAATAGCTATAATTTTATTGCTCTATATTATGAAAACTCAAAAATATATTCCAAGTACGTAAGGTAAGGCGGGATAAGACTAAGTTTAATTTGCTCGGGGCAAGACAAAACAGTATGGGCCCGTTTTGGATTTTGATATCTTTCGATTAGATATCTTTTAGACATCACCAAGATACGATAACGATATTTTTAAGATCTAACCTGACAAATTTAAAATTTGCGCGATTCTGGAGATACTTTTGAACGATTTCTACAGGATATGACTTAGAGATCCAATTCATATCTAATACATATCTTACTCTATCTAACGTAAAAGTGACATTACCCGAATTGCGCTGCAAAAGAGAACAAGTTAATATCTATACTATAACGTATCTAGAATGGATCTAGTACGTGTCGTCTCTTGTGAATATCTTGAATTTCGAATACGGCAGTATGTGGATTTCATTCTATACAAGTGATAGTCTTACCCCGGTGATAGGTTTACCCCACCTTACCTTAGTACGAGTATACTATGTTCCATAAAAATCTCGAGTTGTCAAATTTCACATAGTCATATTATTAGTGGTTATTACACGTTGAAATTCGTATTAAATAACGTTCAAGCTCACCCATTTACGACGTTATGGCGCCATAACACTTCCCATTCTTAGGTGTCACTTATTATTTTACCGCACGAATTATTTGTCCGAATCCCGACGCCTACGGAATTCAATTTTATTACTAGAATCCCGGGTGAGAAGGTAAAGCTGGGTGCAGACCGGTGTGTAATTAGATACGCTGATTTACAACATGAAAACATCATCTAACTACATTCAAGTTAGTTTCAATGAAGAAAATATTTAGTATTTTGTAAATGTATAATGTAGTTCTTTTAAAGGTTTGTTGCTTGCATGAAACAATGGAATGCTCTTCGTTTTGTGAATTTATCCCCTGAAGGTATAAAATATGGCTGTCAGAAGTAAATAAAGGAGTCCTAGTTTAATTAAAAACTTTTACGCAGGCTACGTTGTGGTCAGAGGCTAATTACAAGATAAAAGTTTAGTTATTTTTTTAATCATTGAGATATTAATGTAAAATTAATATGTTAGGTACCAATATTATGCGCTAAACCACAGAATAAGTAACAGTATTATCATAGCTAAACTATCAAAAAAAAATCTGTAGGTTACTTTACACAACAGTAATTTGGCAAATATGTACTGTTAGCAAGCATGCAAGTAAGATCTAATATTTTGAATCTAGTACAATAATTAGCTCTATGTGTCGATGCTCTGTTACTCTTTAGATATATGTTTCAAAATCTGTTTGGCACTCTAAAATCCCTACTAATATTATAATTGCTAAAGCAACTCTGTCCGTCTCAAGTTACCTCTTTACGCTTAACCGTTGAACCAATTTATATAAAACAAATTTCATACCAAAGTATGTAGATGTTTGAAGCCCAGGAAAGGATATAAGATTTTTATCAATCATCATCATCATTTAATTTAGACGTAGTCGCGGACAAAAGCTAGTAACAAACAAGCTATTAGATTTTGTAAAAACTATTTCTACTCTCAAATTCATGGCTGCGATAGTGTATACATAGCTTAAGAATAAGCTCTATTCAACCGCAATTCATTTATACGTAATGTAAATGTTATAGAAAATTTATGTAAATTAACTTTATTACATTATGCTGTATAGCTATTTGAGTCTTCATAATACGGGCGGCATACAAAGGTGTTTATGAGACAGTCTTGAAGTAGAAAGTAATCGATATAATAGATGACTGTGGAGATTCAACTACCTATAGATATCACAATAATTATGTAAAATATGCAATAGGTATTATAATATAGATAAGTTATATGCTTTGTCAAGTATATGTAGTGAAATTAGTTTAAGTCGATAGGTAATGTACAGATATCGGATTTTAAGGTGACAAAATTAAATAACAGGTTTCTATATCGATAAACTCAGGTGTCAATGCTTTTCCCATGTAATGCAAATCAAGAGATTCATATGCCGCACCAGATTCGGCTAGGGAGGTCATTGGCTTATCGGCTCGATTCGGGAAATTTATTAGAGATTCACTAGATATGAAATAGTAAAGATATGTGACGTTCCATGGAAAAAGGTACCTTATGGCGGCTGACGCTTACGCATAGCGCCGCAGTAATATTGGAGACAGGTTAGTAATAGAGTAAGCGCCAACCGCCATAAGGTACCTTTATCTTACTATATCCGTGAAGTGACTAATTATGGTTGTATAATTGTACATTTTTACTAATATTTTATTTTTATCATATTGTGATCTAATGTTAACTCAATCATTTTACAATACTGTAATCTGTTGGAGATCATTATAATTATTATCTTTGACATGTAAACCGGTTTTATCAAATAAATGACTATGACTATGACTATCGTATCTAGTTAATCTCTAATTCATTTCCCGAATCGCGCCGTATGTACTAGTATAAACTCTACCTTCCTTATAATAATTCCTTCCTAATAATAATAAAATGCTTTGACTTGTATCGCTAAAGTGTATTCAATGTAAACCAAATGTTGGTTCCGAAATACACTTTGACATAAAGAAAATTACCAATTTACCAGAGAGTAATTAATAATCTTCGGAATTATCCAACTTTAGGAATAGCCCGAAAACACATTACCAAAAACAACAAGTTTGCTTCCCTATATCGATAGGCGGGTTATTATGTTAAAGTCCTTGTTTATCGACTTCTGTATACAATTTCACACTAGATAATTCCAATTAGAATAACAACCCAATTTCGGTTAAGGCGAAGTAGGTAAGGTAAAATAGGGTTGGAAATATTAACTTCCGTCGCGCAATAGTACACGCAGTGCAAGTGTTATTTGCTTTCTCTCAAATAAAAAGAGAGATAAATAATAGAGAAGAGAATAATATGAGAAGAAGATGAAGATAAGAAGAGAACCGACTTAGCTAATTGAAGCTTCTAGCGCGTTTATGAATAAAACCACCAAACTGTCGCGTTTTGTACACTTATTTAATTACACAAACGGGTCTACCGCGATATAATTTCATTCCACCTTAAATTCCGACGTTTCAGCTGAGTTGCACCAGTTGTTGACTTGTGGCCTTTCCGTGACCACAGCTGGTGCAACACAGCTGAAACGTTGGAATTTAAAGTAAAAGCAATGAAATTATATTGCGGTAGACCCGTTTGTGTAATTAAATAAAGCCACTAAAATTGAACGAGTGCCTTAATTCGATATTCAAAGTTCCTTCTGAGCTAAACAAACGGCGCATAATGTGTATTATGTTAGATTAGATAAGCGAGTAAACATAAACACGGTTATTATTCATAAACATACAAGTGTAAACAAACTATTAACGTGGCGTAAGTCATGTGGACAGACTTGTTGATATATTTATATACAAGTTGATTATATTTGTCGATGATTGAGCGACGAAATTCGGAAATTTTAATTAGTGTCATATGTGATATGGTGTTTCCTAAGATACATATATTATAAACTATATCACAATTTACAGCGGTCTTGAAATATTTACGGAATTATACAGAAAAAACACTTGTTATTTGTCAATTAATTCAAAGCTAATTTATATTAAAATCTACGAAAATGAATTAATTAGGTAAGTTTTAAATGTGACGTTTCGCATTCGCTTATCATATTGTATTTGAGTTGTAGCTTTTGAAGAAACTTAATTAGAAACTGTTTTGTGAATATTCATTATTTGCATACTTAATAGAATCTGGCGTTACTTTGCGGAAATCCATATTATTTATGTTATTTTACTAATCCCCGAAAAAATTATGTGCTAGCTAGTCTATCAGTATGGACCCGTTATATTTACTTGGGTACTTTTTGAATCCAATTAATGTTACCACCGCCCACTGCGAAAATATAATAAATAGGTATTTGACAAAAAAAATACCCAAACCCAAAACAAAACTATAGTATGTTATAGGTAACATACACTCAGCCTCCGCAAATATATAAAAGTGGATCATTCAGTGTAATGGAACCTCTTGTTTGATGTCACACTGCCTGAAATAAGGCACCTTCGGCTCAAATTGCACGAATATGTGACGCAAAGTGATTGATGACATGTTGAGACTTTTCGAGGGAATTTTAGGTTCCGTTGTTAGGTGGATTTTCTCAGGTCGATTCAACCATAGTTTTCACACTCATATGGTAAATATGTATTAGGTAATTCAAAATACGTACATCAGAATATTAGGCAGTCTCGAAAATTACCCATAATTGCATAATTTTCAGTCAATTTTCGGAATTTATTTATTTACACACATGCCTGTACATTAATATGTAACAATTGATTATTACTATGCTTGAAAATATATGTTACGTAACCGATCAAACTGTTATAATAGATAATTTATTATTTCAACACTGCACAGAAGTTATTGTTACCAGCTTCTTCAAAGCCATTATGTCGGCAGTATTACTGCTGATGCATACTAAAATAAATATTGACATTTAGGCCTCGCTTGATATTCAATACTGAACTATCAAATCACCGCTGATACCTACGTGACATTTTTTACTTTCACAAATGACTTGTTTAGTTTAATGTGTATGGTTTTATATTAGACAAATTGTGTAGGTACTTCTTCCTATAACAGAACGTCAGGTAAGTGTAAAGGTGACAGTCCATTTCCAACGACAGCTGCATTACTGATCATTTTACTCGCGTTCAGTTCCGGTAGTGCATCTGCGGTTAGAAATGGAATGTTACCATAATTGTAACTACCTAACTACATTTTAACGGATCATCGTCGTCAAAAAATAAAATAAATACTTGTGTTTTGTTTAAAACTTAAAGCGATATACTGGAGTCAGTTACGGATCGCTGCCATATATGACCCAAAAATTTTTTATTAAGCTATGAGCTTCATCACATATGATCTCTGAGTAATTCTAAGCATTTCTAGTCTCGGAGGCGATAAGAAGCGTGCGTCTAGTCGAGGAGGGCGGAGTACAAAGATGGCCGCCACCCGTCATCATTCAAAAAAATCTGTTCTGGTCTTGGTGGCTACTAGGGCAAGTTTGGTATCATTTTTGTATAAACCGAAGACGTAGAATTCATTGCTGGTATTTGTTTTTTTCAGTTTCATAGTAATTTTGCAAGAAAAACGTAAAAAGATAAAAATATGGGATGGAGGTTTTTGCTTTGAGAGCTAATAACTTTTGTATAGTGGCCAAAAGTATCATGCAAAAAATACTATAATAAAGCGCACTTTATGCAGCTTCTAAACATATACATGTTTAGTAATATCCTACTGCAAAAAGATGGTGAAAAAATTATTAAATGACCGCAGCGCGGGTAGTTGGACTTTCGTTTATCTTACGGACCGTCGTTTATCTTACAAAATGATCGAGTACGAGTATCTACGTAGGTATGCTTACTTTGCTAGATTTTATGATGACGAATAAAATACTTTCATCCAGACATAATTCATCATACAGACATAATTTTATGCTCTTTAATTTTAATGCACTTGCAACGATTTGAGTGGGGCCTAGTGTTATTTGACCTGTGTTTTCTGTAAGGTGGAGGTAAGTACGTACTTCCCCAGTTGGGCTCTGCTCGGATAGATCTGGAATGACATCCGCTGTGCTGTGCCCTACCACACAAAGCGAGATGACAGTGCCCATACCTCTCTTTTGAACGTAGTTTAAGGATATGCCCGGGTCCAAAATTGGGTCCGAGAAATAACTATTATAAATAAAATTATTCTAATAAAATAGCGCTCTTATTTTTGCTGATAATATTAAAACACTATTTATGAGAGAAATTGTACTACTTAGGAAGAGGCAAAATATTTATTTTCACGATAATTTTCATGCTATAACTCACTTTAAGTAATTTTATAGGTACTTACTTGTTGTTTTTAATAAATAACTTCAACCTGCACTGCAATAATATAACATTCATGTGGATTTGATTTGGTTTGATTTTGTTTGATATTTTACATTTAATATTTGTATATTTATATTTGTTATGTTGGACTCTCGCTAGGCGGCGTTTATCTTACAAAATGGTCGAGTACGAGTATCTACGTAGGTAACTATGCTTACTTTGCTAGATTTTATGATGACGAATAAAATGCTTTCTGTATATTTAATGTCCGCAGTTTCCAGTACACAGACATAATTCTGGTATAGGTTAAAAAAATACACAGAGGTATCCCCATGTCTAAAGAGGAGGGCGGCTCGCTTAACAAATAAGATCATGTACAACCGCAATTTCAGGTTGGGTTAGGTTAGGTTCGTTAGTTACCTTTTATCCCTCAGAGCAGAAAATAGAAGCCCCGCGAGGCGGGGCTTCGTTGGTTTGTCACCAAGTCATACTTGCATAACCTATATTAGTATGACAAATATACATAGCTGTTATGATTTCTAAATGTAAGCTCTCCGCATAATAGTTATTTGTTTTACAAGGGGGCAAAGTTGTTGTTTAACCGCTCGTGCTAATATTGATACCCGATCAAGCGAAAGATTTCAAAATTGAACTACGAGCGTAGTGAATGGTTCGAAAAATGGAATCTTGAGCGTTGTAAGGGTTTCAAAGAACGAGGGTTAAACAAAATTTGCCGCCGAGTGAAACACAGAATTTTTCACCACACCAACCTGAAGCAAATATTAAATGTAAAATATCAAACAAAATCAAACCAAATCAAATCCACATGAATGTTACATTATTGCAGTGCAGGTTGAAGTTATTTATTAAAAACAACAAGTAAGTACCTATAAAATTACTTAAAGTGAGTTATAGCATGAAAATTATCGTGAAAATAAATATTTTGCCTCTTCCTAAGTAGTACAATTTCTCTCATAAATAGTGTTTTAATATTATCAGCAAAAATAAGAGCGCTATTTTATTAGAATAATTTTATTTATAATAGTTATTTCTCGGACCCAATTTTGGACCCGGGTATATCCTTAAACTACGTTCAAAAGAGAGGTATGGGCACTGTCATCTCGCTTTGTGTGGTAGGGCACAGCACAGCGGATGTCATTCCAGATCTATCCGAGCAGAGCCCAACTGGGGAAGTACGTACTTACCTCCACCTTACAGAAAACACCGGTCAAATAACACTAGGCCCCACTCAAATCGTTGCAAGTGCATTAAAATTAAAGAGCATAAAATTATGTCTGTATGATGAATTATGTCTGGATGAAAGTATTTTATTCGTCATCATAAAATCTAGCAAAGTAAGCATACCTACGTAGATACTCGTACTCGATCATTTTGTAAGATAAACGACGGTCCGCAAGATAAACGAAAGCCCAACTACCCGCGCTGCGGTCATTTAATAATTTTTTCACCATCTTTTTGCAGTAGGATATTACTCAACGTGTATATGTTTAGAATCTGCATGAATTACGCTATATTATAGTATTTTTTATATGATATTTTGGCCACTATACAAAAGTTATTAGCTCTCAAAGCAAAAACCTCCATCCTAAATTTTCATCTTTTTACGTTTTTCTTGTAAAATTACTATGAAGCTGAAAAAAACAAATATCTGCAATGAATTCTACGTCTCCGGTTTATACGAAAATGATACCAAACTTGCCCTAGTAGCCACCAGGACCAGAACAGATTTTTTTGAATGATGACGGGTGGCGGCCATCTTTGTACCCCCCCTCCCCTTATTGCCTCCCAGGCTTGAAATGCTTAGAATTACTCAAAGATCATATGTGATGAAGCTCATAGCTTAATAAAAAAATTTTGGGTCAACTTCATAACTGACTCCGCTAATAACCCACATAGGAACTTCATAAGTTCATGTAACTTTCTGGATTTTACAAGCCAATTTAATGGTTCAGATTGAACCACAATTAAATACTTTACAAGATAATTGAGCACTTTAGATCTATAGCGGCACCCTTTCTATTAATTCGCATTTTTAATTAAACTTAACAATATAATGTCTTAATAACGATTGTTCACACCAGCGTGTCCCAAACTTTTAATTTTAGAGACATATCTCTTTCTGTTAAGTTATAAGCAGGAAAACTATCGTGAGACATACTTATTACTAACAATAAGCTAATTTTACGGTTTAAACTCACGTGTTTATAGTCACTGTTAGTGCTTGAGAGAGGAGAGCTAGGCTCTCAGAAACATATAGCGTGAGTGACTAAAACACTTGAGTTTAAACCGTAAAATTACTTTAATTTAAAAAATGTAGATACGTTGTTACATCATCATCATCATCTCAGCCATAAGACGTCCACTGCTGAAGATAGGCCTCCCCCTTTTTTGGGGGGTGAATGCCATAATCGCCACGCTTGGCAGGCGGGTTGGCGTTCGCAGTCGAGTACACTGAATTTGAGGGACGCTGCTGCCCATCCACCGGTGGTCTTGGACGTGGTTTAAGGACATACCCGGGTCCTGGACGTAGTTTAAGGGGGTAATTAATAGAACGTATACAAACCTATAATATATTGCTCAGAATATATAAATTCAATTAGTATAATTTTGAATGCCATAACGTGCAATTAGTATAACGTGCGATACGTATAACAATGAATTCTATAATTTTATATTGTATAATGTACTTTACATATAATATCGTTTATGATAAGTAGGAAAATGTATAACATTGAAATAATATAATATACAAAACGAATATCACACAATAAATATAAGAGATGTAATTACGACGATAGCATGGATAGTAAAGTTGCTCCATAAAATGTTTTTCTAATTATGTGTGGGTATGAAGAGAAATTATATTCACTCTTAAAATTTTTTTGTATAAACAATATACTTTGAGTTTGCCGTGATTAGTACGTAATTACGTGTTTTTCATAACCTAACCTAACCTAACCCACTTTTCTGGTAGCAGATTTTTTTTCTCTGAGGGGTCGCAGTTCAAACCTAACCTAACCCACTTTTCTGGTAGCAGTTTTTTTTTCTCTGAGGGGTCACAGTTCAAACCTAACCTAACCCACTTTTCTGGTAGCAGTTTTTTTCTCTGAGGGGTCACAGTTCAAACCTAACCTAATCTACTTTTCTGGTAGCAGTTTTTTTTCTCTGAGGGGTCATGCACAGTTCTAACCTGACCTAATCCACTTTTCTGGTAGCAGTTTTTTTTCTCTGAGGGGTCACAGTTCAAACCTAACCTAATCCACTTTTCTGGTAGCAGTTTTTTTTCTCTGAGGGGTCACAGTTCTAACCTAACCTAACCCACTTTTCTGGAAGGAGTTTTTTTTCTCTGAGGGGTCACAGTTCAAACCTAACCTAACCCACTTTTCTGGTAGCAGTTTTTTTTCTCTGAGGGGTCACAGTTCTAACTTAACCTAACCCACTTTTCTGGTAGCAGTTTTTTTTCTCTAAAGGTCACAGTTCAAACCTAACCTAACCTACTTTTCTGACAGTTATTATTGGTTAAGTACTATAAATTTGAAATTCTGAGCTATCCTATCCAAATAATTTTACCAATGTTTTGTTCAGATAATTATATGAAATTTTATTAATTATTTTAATTTATATGCGTAATAAATGTTATATTAAATATAGTTAGTTTATATGTATAGTATACCAAACAACGATATGTATATAGAATGTTATATTATTTTTATGTTATACTAATTGAAAATATACATTTAGTGCATTATACATAAGATGATTATACTTTTTGAATGTTTATAAACTGAAATTATACCAAAAGTGCATATTCATTATGAGACGCACCCAGTTTAAGGACATACCCGGGTCCCGTACGTACGTTGTTATATGCGTAGTTACTGTTCCTATAGAGTCCACGGTTTGAGAAACGCCGGCCAATATCAATTCGTGGTATTCGTGGTGCCTTTAATTAAGTAAATTACTTTATCTGCCCGAGACAATAGAGTCAATGAGGGGAGAGAAATTTATTAACACGTCTATCCCCCTGTACTCCAAACAGTCATATAACTATTTATATGTCAGTAACACTTACGACGTTTTTAAAATGTAGTATATCTGTTACATATACGGGCGTTTGGTTAACAAATAGAATTGATTTGTTTGATTTTAATCTCTTGTTCTAGTTGTGGGTATAGGGGGGTTTTAATAGTCATTGGGCTAATTCAAATGGTAATGCGATGGACTTGAATATGGGTCGGACACATTTTGGTTAACACTACTGCAGAATAGTAAAATAGAAAATGAACAAAACATACATAATTAAGTAAACATACACTGAATAAGAGCAAAATCGTTGGCTTTTTATAGTTTCGCCAGGAATTGTCTTATTTCAGACATACTGCCCGATTCGAACTTTAAAATAGGGTCAAAATATTACGTCTAGATAAGATACGGATTAGATATGTCAGTGGCAAAAGTGATATTTTTGTTTGGATAAATGTATCTAGACGTAATATTTGACGTAAGTATCTCAAAGTTCCAATCGGGCCGATAAACAGAAATTAATCATAATCATACTTACTGTTTCTGTCTTATGGCTCCTCTACACGATGGGCCAGCGCCGCCGGCCACTCCAAGGGACGCAGCCATGCGGTAGAATGAGATAGTAATATCACTTGCTCTCTCTAACGCGTAAATGCGTCCATTGGAGTGGCCGGCGCTGGCCCATCGTGTAGAGGTACCATTACTCACTAGGGCATTTGCACTAGTACTAACTAGGACCCAAAAAAGTTATGATTATCGTTCTTTCTTCTTCTTATTTACTGACAAATTTGGTTCTTCACGCTGTAATAATTATGTTTGTTTTTAGATGGTATTTCCTTATTGACTACCATAAAAATGTTTGTATGAATATTGAAAAGCAATAATTACGTCATTCATATTTCCTAAAGTATTTCTAATCTTTAGGAAATGAAACAGCAAATCCATGCTATAATTAACAGAATGCAATCAAGTATGGGCGGCAAAACGTCAAAAACTCCCAGAGTCTATAATTGTTACGAAGAGAACCACCTGAGAAGATAATTGTAGGTTGCTATACTAAAACAAACATTTTAACTAAACGGTTTTTAAATTGAGTTTCCTTTTTTGCTGTTTTCTTAAAGATCATTATTATGACAGAATAGGAATATAATAGTAATGGAATATGTCAGTCGTAGTAGTGTTATTAAGTTTTCATTACGATGTAAATACTCGTAAATGCCAATAACATAAAGTTTGTGCAGGACACTTGGTAGGTGAATGAAACAGATGCCTAAAATAATCGAAACTTACTTTAAATTAAAGATTTATATTAGCCCGGATACCGGTTATAATCCGGTATCCGGGCTATCCGGCCATTATTTTACTACCGGCCGGATACCGGATAGTGACCTACTATTCGGTCGGATACCGGATAGTGACCTACTTTCCGGCCGGATACCGGACAGTAACATTGCTTGATTTCGGAGAAAACAAATTGGATTTAAGTATGATAGGATTGGTTTATTATTTTAAAACAATTTAATCATTCCACTGACTTGCACGCGCACTCATTTCGAACCTAGAAATGAGTCCGCGCGAACGTTTACTAGGAAACAGGTCAAACCTGCAGAATGCGCACCTAAAAAAACCGAAATGTATGTATAGTTCCGCTGGCCGAATAATCGGCGGCCGGATACCGGATATTCGGCCTGACCATCGGCCAAACAACTATCCGTTGCATCTCTACTTTAAATTATGAACGGAATGATGAAGTGACTTTTCGTCGTATGTGTCACCCAGATAGAAATGTAGTGCATAATTATTTTCCATCGTATATTCTCAAAAACGTTCGTATTTGTCATGCTACTTCAGTCAACCTCAGTACTTTTTGTACCGAGTTTGACTGAAATAGCAAGACACGATCGTACGTTTCCGTAAAAATACGGTGGAAAATAATTATGCACTATATCTGTACATGTATGTTATTCGATTCGATGGTACTTTTATTATGCTATAGGTGGCAAACGAGCAGACGAATCGCATAATGGTAGGCAATTGCTGACGCCCATGGACGCCACAGTAACAGAGGGATTGCGAGTATGTTGCCGGCCTTTAAGATTGGAAAGCGCTCCTTATCAAGTATACTGATTTCATCGAAAATCATATATTTCGATCAACAAGCCACATTTTAGTACACTAATCAAATCTTAACTAAATTCACGTATCAGGGCCGGGTTTACCGAGATATATGATTTCCGTGGCCACCCCTCGCTCGTGGGGCTTGGGAAATCGATGATCACCCTTGAAACAGGAGCCAAAAGTCCTTCAGTATCAAGTGTTTGGCAGCTGTACGGCGTTTCTGATATTTAGAAGGTTAATCGGTACCGTGAGCATAGCGAAACCACAAAACTATTGTTCAAAAGTATCTAAGAGAATTTTCAAGATTTGCAAAGCTTTCATGAAATGCTCTCGGTATTTTTTTTTGCACGTAATATATTACTATTTATAGGTACTGCATTAAAGTTGTTTGGATTTCTACGACAAATATACGCATATAATGTTTAATGAAACTGTCGTCAACATTGAAGAATATTGAGCAACAATCCGTAATCTGAAAGGGAATTTTGTAAGCGGGAATAGGCATGAGAAATTGAGAATATTGTCATGAAAATTTCTAGAAATTTTTAGCATTTTCTGCAAGTTGCATATTGTTACCTACTTCCAATTATAGTCCAAAATTAGCTTGATATAATTTGAATGTCGCAGTTCTAAGGTAAAACAGAGGGCCTACCGCGAACCACGTTCGACGTGTTGCCTCTGTGTCGCACTTGTAAATTCGTACGTAAGTGTGACAGGGAGGCAACACGTCGAACGTGGTTCGTGGTAAGCCCTCTGTTTCATAAAAGAAAGAGACTCAGATAAAACCAAAAAGTAAATTGGTACCTATTGATACTTAATTGGCCCACAAATTTAACACGTACAGTTAGTATGAATGTTCCTCTTTGGTTTTCTGTAAGTTTTATCTTGAAATAGTCGCACTTGAATGAAGTTATTAGAGTTAAGCCTTGACTATTTTTACTATAGTTGGTATGCAGTGTTGCCAACTTGGCATAATTGATGCCAGATCTGGCATATTTTCACTTGCTTTGTCACCAACATTTTCAATTTAGCATCTGGCATATTTTTTAGCATAATTTAGTCTAAGCCAAGTTTGCACCAACTTGGCAGCAACAATATGCGCCATCGCGTTATTTTATTATTTTTATTATTTAGACTTTATTTCGGACATCACAGATCCATAAATGATTAGTTAGGTACAGTCGACGTCAAAGAGATCTTTACGACTAACGTTACAAAAAATTATTTACACGACTTTATTGTCATAGCATTTAGGTCGTGTAAACATTTTTTTGTTACTTTGGCTGTAAATTTCTCTTTGACGTCGACTGTACAATAATAATATTACTTATCACTATGTTAGTATTGACAACACACCTTATATTTAAGTACATACATTATTTACATTAAAAATAAAATTCACAAAAATATTCTAAACCAACATAAGTCATTTATCCCTCCGGTAGACTGGGACATGGTTATGCGGTTATGGTTATGGTTATGCGGTTCATATTTTCATATGAATTTTGACTTTTGTGGACGGATGGACGTCGACGGACTATATAAAGTTGGTCAAGCAGATCTTGTCAGTAGAAAAAGGCGGCAAATTTGAAAAATGTATGTGTTTTAAGTATCTAATTTCAAATTGACATATTAGCATTTTTTTAAGCATATTTCAAAAAACTTTGGCATAATTTTGGCATAGTCTAGCATTTTTTCAAAATCCAAGTTGGCAACACTGTTGGTATGAAGACTATAAAGTTACGTGGTTTGGATCGAAGTTAAAGATTTTTAAAAGAATCTGTTTTCTATCATAATTGGTCTCACTAGTTTTAAAACGGGTATTTTATATTAAAAGAGTTAATTAGTAAGCAAGTTGTCCGCTAGTTTTCCTAGAAACTTGGCTCCTTGATGTCAGAAACTAGTGATTCATAGAGTTTGCCCAGCCCTAATTAGGAGATCCGAGACTTGCGGCCCGATTCGAACAATCCTTATAAGAAGTCACAGCGGTACGATACTGATTGTCAGAGTCAAAAGTGACATATTTAATCAAATAACGTCACTTTTGACACTGACAGATCAGTATCGTACCGCTGTGAGTTCTTAAAAGTATTGTTCGAATCAGGCCGTTGGTTCGGATTTTTCGTTTGCGTATTTCATAATTTATTAACTAAGTAATCTGGAACACAAAAAAAAACAATGACTTAACGTACTTTATTCATGTTTCATAAAAAATGACATACGTAATCGCACTGGCAAAAAGTGAAATACTATTTTTTACCTCTTTTTAAAGATCATTGTGGCATTAAGTTATTTTACGCATGTTTTTTTTAAAAATAATCATATTAGGAATAATAATTAAGTTTAATACTTTCGTAAGCATTGCTCGTTTTAAATGAATAAAGCTATTCTCGTGGAAAAAAATCTCATTATATAAAAAATACTAATGACATCATTAATATCTGTCCCAATCGCCCATGCGTTTTAAACTACATATGTGTATTGGAAATTATTTCACAGTACCAACATTCATTAGTTAGTTAAAGCTCTTCCAATTATCATACAAATTCTTGTTACTAATTGCAACTATAACTAGCAGTCAACGAACTTTTCAACCCATTTTTTGTCACGATTCGTTAACACACGATTCATTTCATTTTTTTCTCCGTCCATACAAGGCATCTACCCACATACAATGTTGGCCTAAATGGTCACTGATTTGTATGTTTACCCGCCGAATTGTACCATTATTAGTTCAACGATTACTGGGAATTGCGTAATCGCTGTCTAAACGGCGTCCGAGTGTATAATTTGATCAAATAAAAACAAATATGGACGTTGGTTTTATGTGAGTCAATTACTAATTGTAACGTGAGTTTTTGGCAATGAGGCTTGTAAGTGGGCACAAATACATACTAAAACCTATAAAAAGAGTAAACTGAATAATCGAACATTCTGGTATAAAATAGTCTTAAGGAACCTATCGCTCGGAAATAGACTATTTACACCAGCAAACATCAAAAATGTAAACTTTTTGCAGTAATGTAGTCGGCAGCATTACTGCAGCAATATTACTATGTGAGTTTATGAATATGTAAGTAGTTTCTTAAGTTGTTGTTAAAAGATATTTTATTGTTATATAAAATCTACCGCGGATGGAGTATCGAGACAAACCTTACTGGTTTAACGATACTTTTGTAATTAAGCTTAGATATTGTGTTGTAATTACCTGAAAAAAAATAAAAAAAATAAAAATACTGTCGTGAAATTGCTGTCGCTTGCAATGCTGATGCTACAAGAGTCTAAATCGATGTTGCTGCCAGAATTTTTGATGTTTTCGACTATAATGCAATAATGTCGCGTCACATTACCTACTGGACCAGAAATACTGGGTGGTAGTGTGGAAGATTTTTTATTTCATTTATTTAACCATCTTTACATTGACAGTTAAACCAAACAATGCAAGTTATTGATTGATAGAGAGAGATGACTACGATACGCTACGGAGCTTTAACGATTGGCACGTTGGCTACGCGCTCAGGTATAGTCTGAATCCGAAAAGTACTTTTAAAGGTGTTTAATCAAAAACACAAATAGAATTTCTATCAACATTCTTTGGATCCCAGACTAATTTCAAAAATATTTAATAATTTTGATATGTTAAACGCTTTTACGAAAAACAATTTTATCCACATCAAAGCGTGGGTAAAAAATTTAGCCCAACAATTACGAAGACCTAAGTAGTATTTAGAAACCAAGTGCCTTTTTATACGAAGAGCAATTGCAATAGTAATTGCTTTCATCAATCGTTGGCAAATCATCGACGTTTAGTGTTATTTCACGCTTTTTAACCACAGATAAGTAATTAAACGCTTTCTTGTTCACATTTGTTCGGATGTAATGTCTACTTTTAATGGTTGGCCATTTTACGAGGGCTTCGTTCAATATAAAAGTGTCGGTACCCACGCCGTCGCCCTTTTTTTTGTTTTTTTTTTTATTATATAAGACGCAAACGAGCAGACGGATCACCTGATGGTAAGCGACTACCGCCGCCCATGGACACCTGCAACATCAGAACGGTTGCAAGTGCATTGCCGGCTTTTAAGATGAGAGGACGCTGTTTTCTTGAAGGTTTGAAGATCATATCGGTCCGGAAATACCGCTGGCGACAGTACCCATACCCCATAGACCTTTTAGGGATTGAATTAAAAAAAAGCATTTTTCAATGGGGCTGTAATGTGACAAATTTCTGATAAGAATGTAATAATTTTACTTTTATTAGAGTTATGTTAAGTAGATAAAAGCTCCTTTTTGATGAATACGAGTAATCTGTTTGTATAATATCATAACGTATCTTCATTAGTCTTTTAAGTTGATAATAATAACTTAATATTATAATAAAATGCATAAACACCTTATCCAGTGTCATTAGTGAGAATCACACCTGCTAGTAACCCGATATCCCGACTCAGGCTTTTACTCTCTTAGCAATAAGAAAAAATCACGTGCCTTCGAATGACCAATAATTCTGATAGAATAAGGATCTATGTGCCAGTAACAAAAGGAAGACCAGTCTTTATTTTATCAGGTATATTTACAAGTTTATAACCTTAACGAAACTCGAAATAAACATGGAATTGGAATTAGACACGCTGGGTGGGATTTAAAACGGAATTTTCAAACAATAACTAAATTCTCTCCGTGGCCACTGGCCATAAATTAAATTGCACTTAAACAGTTGTCCATATGTCACCTCTTGAAAGCGCTTTCAAGAAAACAAACAATATTTTGCTACCGTTTCACAATAATTGTTCTATAACAGATGGACACAATGAGGCATATTTAGCGTCCGATCTCAAACTTGTATTCAAAATAGAACCGTAGTCCAAAAGGGATAGGATTGAAAATGGAACGAGAGCTTATTCTGAAATCAGTCGGGTGACAAAAGTATCCTTATTCTATAACCCTATTATGTTTAGTTAAAGAAAACAAATGGGAATAGTAAAAACATGAGGCGGACAATGCATTCGGTAGCAACAGTCCTTCCGTTCGGACAAGGGACTTTGCTTTGTGTCTATCGGTGCCCACAGGGATTCTGGGAAGGTTGCGATTGTTTCAAAGCCTTTGTTGTACTTTGTTACGTGGAGACTTTGGTGCGACGACTGATTCTGATTGATGTGTTAGCGAAATGGGTAGGTCAACATCACCTTTATATTCACGTCTGTTCGTGTACACTACGTATACGCCTTAACGTACTGAAATGCAAATATTCCAGATGGTTTTTGACGTTTCACACTCAGTGTTACTTAAGTTAAAAAGTCGTCTAGTTCAACTATTCTATATTTATGATATTTACTTTCTCACTCATTAAGATCAACTGTTCGAACTCATGACAATTTGACACATAATTGCAATATGTACGTATGCTTATGCTTATGTCGTATATGCGCGAGTGATTAACATCCAGTAGAAAATCCGTTTAAATATGGAATGTGTTGCCCGAGAATACGGTAAAAAATTGAATGAGTTTTCCTGTGGATGTTAAGTCTTATGCGTAGTGGGGATAATACATGTCAATACTATATTTCTAACACTATTTCAAAGCAAGTTTACCTGGAACAGTCATTAAAAACGCCGCCAGTGTATCTCACGGCTAATCTGAAATCCAAAACTTTGTCCCTCCTCAAATAACAAAGGAAAACGACGGCAGAAAAACATCGGTTATCGTATATCAATACGCAATTTACCATTGTGGGGACAGAAATGCGACTTAGTATCTATTACTGAGCGAAATCGCAACCAAAACGCAATTGAATGTTTCCTTTCTTTGTTTGTTTGACAAAAAATTTTGACAATTGCACCCATCATTGAATACCGATTATTATCTGAGCTTGGAATATGCTTATCTGCTTTGTAGAGGAGCCGATCGCATGGTAATCCCGCTAATGTACCAGATGTACGTTTCCTCTCGATTTACTCGCTAACTACTTTATCCTATGGTGTGTTTAATAGTTAATTATGCGGTTAATCGAGCTCGTATCTATTCAATTATTTTAATGCTGTTAGGCATTTGGTGTGGGTATGAGCTTACTGAAAAAAAAAGTGACTAAGCAAATAACATGTGAACTAGAATTACCTATACTTAGCATATAATTATAATATATAGATATACAATTTATACGTATTACCTAAACATACATAGGTATCATCTTATTTATTCATAACGTAGATACTAGAGTACTTACTTAGAGAATGAACGATATTAAGTTTTAATATCGAATACTTTTTAATTTGTTTAGATTTTATCTGAGGTTTTTTCTTTAATACATTCGCTATGAACCCTGTAATAAACGTTTGACAGCACGGTTATGTGCTCGAAAATGCCAGGAATTGATTAAAAATATAGTAAGTATGTATGTATTTGCTTTATTGTACTTAGAAATAAAAACACTAGAATCACAGTTACAGAGTCAATTAAATACAACAAAGGCGAACTTATCCCTGAATGGGATTTCTTCCAGTTAACCTAATATAATAATAATATACTTATGAGAGAACCATTCTACGTCTTTAGCAAAGACCAGTAGAGTTATTATTATTAAAGTTAAAATAAGATGATATTTATTGTCAAAAATTTATAAAAGCAGCAGGCCTAATATAAATAAATAAATAAATATTATAGGACATTCTTACACAGATTGACTAAGTCCCACAGTAAGCTCAAGAAGGCTTGTGTTGTGGGTACTCAGACAACGATATATATAATACCTATATAAATACTTAAATACATAGAAAACAACCATGACTCAGGAACAAATATCTGTATCATCATACAAGTAAATGCCCTTACCAGGATTCGAACCATCGGCTTCATAGGCAGGGTCACTACCCACTAGGCCAGACCAGTCGTCAAAATATGTTAAATATGTAAAATATGTTATAAATATTCCAGGTATCAACAATTTTGCCAATTTCGAGCGGAGGTACAGTATAAGTGAGAAAAGACAGCCTTAGTAGGTAACAATAACAAGGTTCTACCGGTATTCGGCGTACGTGCCTATAATGACTTGTTAACCACAAATCTGTTCGAAAACATTCTCTAAATTAGAATTCCTCCTTTTATTGTATCGTCAACCCGTCCACCGTCAACCGAGCATACCAAACGCAGTCACCCATCATTTAGCAAGTGCGGTCATCGTACCCAATGCTCATTGCCATTGATTGGAACAATGCCGTCACGGTATGGAAAGAAAGATTCCATTTCCTTGTACCATCGATAATAAGCCCAGCGGTGACCGTGGAGAAGCGCGAACAAGTCATTAAGCCTTTCGCAATTGTTTCTACGCTTTAATTGTTAATCGGACAGACCGTTTCTAACTTCAGTTGTTTTTTAAATAACGGTGCACAGATCAATGTAACAAAAAATTGTCAAATATCAAAAGTGCGATCAAAATCGGAATGATGTCTTATGTCATTGGAAGTATTGAATTTAGAAATAATACCTATGTGATTAAATTGGGACTGGGTTGGTCACTTCTGCCGAATGCCGAATGAGTTTTGGGGCAAAATCACTTCAGTGGGAGTCCGAAAACTCAAATCGGGAATCTTTTGAATTTTAATATTATTATGTAATATACCACATAAGTGCTTTGGTGTCATACTGTTAATTTATGTGTAAAGTTTAATGAATAAATAAATAAATAAATCTGGCAGAACCTGCCGGCGATGGCGGGATGAACTGGACTCCTTCATAAAGGAGTGACCAGACACAGCACTGGACGGAGATTTGTGGAGAAATTATTGGGAGGCCTTTGCCCAGCAGTGAGACACGACAGGCTCCAAATAATAATAATAACGTATATTATTTGCTTTTGGAACAGTATATTCTAAGATTTACCCACCCTATCTCCAGATTTTCGTTTCTTCCAGTCCTTACCTTACGTTTTCGTTCATTCGAAATTTTTCATATGGTATGAAGCTCGAAAGTGGTCTCGTTCTTTTTTGTAGTCTGCCTCTTTGACACTCTTTAAATATTCATTTAATAAGTGATAGCTTCCCTTTCGCACACTTTAATTAATTACCTTTAGTATAAACGTCATTCTAGATCTGTGTAACGGTGACGAGTGCGGAATTCAAAATGACAAATATCAGAGTGTCAGAATCGCCATTCAAAGCAAAAACGCATGAATACTTTTTAATACGCCAGTGATACGACCAACATTTATATTGTGTGAAACTTTGACAATAGATTTTTTACTAAGATTCTTGAGAGGCCCTTTTCAAGATTTCACATAAACTGCATTTATATGAAGTCTTAACAAAGACTGTCATGTGTCCGAGATATAGACAGCTGCAGAGACCGTGAAACGTCACACAAAGCAACCGTTAAAAATGTAACATTTAAAATGTTATTCCACGACAGTTAACATCATTGATGAAGTGCAGAACCACACCTACAGTTATTAAACGCTTTGGCGGCGCCACACATCGGTTGTCGTGGTCAAATCGATTTAAATACAACAATACTAGTGTTCTAAACTCAATAGGATTGTAATCGCAAAGCGATTTATGTGGATACGCTCCATTGATCACACCCACAAGCTAGGTACGGAATATTGGAAATCATTCGTCCAATTTAACTTATATTAGATACGCATTGAAATAATACGAATCACTTTTTGAACTTATCGGCGGTTCAGAAGTCCTCAGGAATTTTACTGATATTTTCTTAGGACCAAATCTTATAATCACGGACTATTGTGCAACCAACTGTGCTCTATCAATCAATGTCAAATATTTTTTTTACTTCGGCTACTAAGTTTATTTCGTTATTATTCTTTCATTTCAATTCAATAGCGTTTGAGGAGCGGTGGAAAGAAGTGAAATAAGAAATGACAAAAATTGTGGTTGATAAAAAGAAACTAGACGAAGAATTTTGACGACTGATGAAAATCATAACTTCATAAGATTCATAATTAACATCGATCAAAGAGACACGGGGTCTATTCAACTCGGCAAAGTGACAAATAAATATAAATACCGTAAATGTCTAGTTTTCTATTTTACACTGCATAAGCTAGGTACTAGGTACCTTGCTATATCTCTAGCGTTCCATGGTTCTAATACTAGTACGAATGACCTCCAATCAAATTTAAATAGTTTTTAAATTGAACAGAGTTGCTTTTGTTTTGCGAAACTACTTCAATTTTTTTTCAAATACCATTGATTCTAATTTGACTGCCAATTTTTCTTGTTATGTGTGATAGCGGAGCATACTCTTTCACTTCTTATTACGATTGACCATCTTATGCTTTAAGACATTTACTATCTCATTAAGAATTTACAAAATTCACTTACATGAGATACACTTATAAAACAACACTTTTTTCCAGAGCTATCATGGTATCGGGTAGGTATGTCAGTCCGAAAATACTCTTTTCATCCTAAAAACTCCCCGTTAGGAAACTCACTGTTATTATAGTAATAAATCTGTCATATTACTTGTAAAGTCCGCTGTGATGCCACGATCAAAGCTACAGCGTCGAGTCGCCAACTAATTGCTTTCCTCGCACCCTGTATAACATAAAACTAAATAAAAGATATCACATATACATATAACTAAAGGAAATTAATACCTTACGCTTTTGAGATATGGGTGACAATCGAGTGGCGCAGATACCAAATTATTTGAGCTAAGCATACGAGTAGACTGAGTAGAGTTAACTTAAGGCTTAATGTTACTCAAAAATATAATTCGTCCGTTGAGTTTTGATTCTATAATTCTTGCATATTATAATATACCTATTGTATTTCAATATTTCAATGCCTCATTTCTTTATCAAGGTGGGGCAATATGACGTAAGGCAAAAATTGTACAAATACTTAAATTAGGTCCAAAATTTAAACAGTTGAAGACTTTCACCTTGTTTTAATCTGTGTTTTTTATTAATACTTTAATTTAAAACTAAAAAGAGTTACCTATGCATTTTTTATCGAAAAGGTTATATTAATCTTAATAACCTTTTTGTGATTTTTTCTCGGTTCTAAGCTTTCATTTTTAGTTCTACCAGTATGCCTGTATATTGTTATATATGCCTGTATAGGTAATTAAAAAGAAATATACAGGTAAAAAAAGACACATTTCTAATACAACTATTTGGTACCTACATACACCAAAAACAATACTTAAATACTATAACATCGAGCCACTCCTACTGAATCATACGGCATTCCTCGCTTATACGACTAATTTAGCATTCAAAATGGGCCGGCACGTTCTGGGCTCTGTAAATAGTACCTAATAGTAAATACCTACCGGTCGAATGGACGCCATAAAATGTGTAATTTTTAGCATATAATGCAAAAAAGGGGCAGGTACCTCTGTCGGTTCGTATATTATCTGTTTAGAATACACCAATATAGATATACCGGTTTTAACGCGTTTTGTGAGATTGAAAGGTTGAATCGTAATAGTGCTTGAAGTGCTTCGCTTGACTGTCTGAAGATACTCAACCTACATAACTTAAGATAGACACATTAATTGTCAAAAAAATCTTCAAATCAAAAATACCTAACATCCACACATTATATTTTGATAGTTCTTTACGACATTAAAAACTCTGACGGTACTAAATAAGTAGGTAGTTAAATTGGATACCAAATGCTTGTTTTTCAAAAGGAGTTTAAACGTTTTTATTATAATTGTGAGTGCCAGTAATATACAATTGTTTGACTCAAATCCTTAGTAATCTTAGTATACTAGAATATATATGGGTATGGAGTTATTGATTATGGTAGCCACTAACAACAGGCTAGCCCAGACGAGACTTTTTGTGACAGGCAACTCTGTAATACACATCGAGGCATAAACATTTCTTTCTTGCCTAGATCGGTAACCACTAGTTTCCTATTCAGGCTCGTTTATTCTCAAATAGGTACCTAGTTGAACTGGACAGTGTACCTACAGTACCTACCAACTTAGCACGGAGTAAACCAGCTTACACTTAATAGTAGAATGTATTATGTACTTGGCGACTCGATACAATAGTAGTTTGTGTTACAAGGGATCAAAATGACATATTTCCGTCAAGGGCGTACATTGAATCCTGAATGAAGCGATGGATTCTAAAGTAGAATCCAGAGCGTAATGAGGGATTCAAGTGTTAACGTCCAAGACGAAATAATTTTGATACCGTGTGACACCTACTGCTTTTCACATCAATTATGAGGAAAATAAAAAAATCTTAATGTTGACACAATGTGATGCTAAAACTGATTATTTAAGCTAAAAAAATAATGTACAAAAAAATGTTAAAATAGTGTGCATGAACAGAAAAGTGTCACTTTGATCCCTCCTAGCAGGGAGGAAAAATGCCACTTTGATCCCTCCTAGCAGGGAAGAAAAAGCTCTTTTCCGAATAGGTGGTGTAAAAAGTATTTGGTAGAGATACATAAAGCAGGCCACTGACTAGCCTTCCAAATGGATGCCGTTACAATGGATTCATCCAAATGGACGGGATCCTAATATTAAACATTGTACGTTTTTGACATTCACGGACCGATTTTGGATTGCAGCCACGCTATTTGGACTGTTGGAAGGCTCGTCAGTGGCCACCTTAGATGAGAGCGATTTAAAGAAAGTCGAACTGAAATATGTCGTTCTGTTACGCAGGATAACAAGGAGATTTGAGGAGAATAATCTGGAAATGCCACTGGGACAATATCTAACCTACAGATCCTACTCCAGGGATTTCCGCTAAATGAATGCAACAAGCTATCGACAGCTGAGGGCATACCGCAAACTACGTTCGACGTAACAGTATGATGTTTCCATACAAGTGGTAGTCTTACCCCATCTTACCTTAGATAAAGCGGTGTATGACCCTGTAGGCACATAATTAGCATTATTATAAAATCCCTTTGTTTGGTTCTTACTAAAGAATTATTATTAGCCATCCAAGAAACTCTGAACGGAAACCGTCCGTTACCTATTTACTTCTATTTTAAAGCTACCGGTATCGTTTCTCTTCTCTTAACATTCATTTATATCCAAGATAAGACAGGTATTAGATAAACTAATTCCACTGAGATTATTGATAACAAAAGGTTTAATCCCGTAAATCGTTTTCTAACGGCCCAATTCGAGCAATGCTTATAAGATGCCACAGCGATACGATACCAGTGTCAGTGTCACGGATACGGTTATCAGTGTCAAAAGTGACATTTCTTCAACTAAAAACGTCACTTTTAACAATGACGAATCGCTATCGCTATGACATCAAACCTATATAATATATAAGATGTCCAAAACATCATAAGATGTGTGTAAGATGTTATAAAAACCATTGTTCGAATTGGGCCGTATGGCAAGTTATAACCTAAACAGCATTTATTTTGATCTCCCCTTTCCCTAAAATGTTAATTTAACCGATTTAGATAACACTTACCTTAACTTAAAAAGACGTATATGCCAAATTCTATATGGACATACGTCTTTTTGTCTAAACATGGTAAAGGAGGATTTATATACATCGATCTGGTTTTATTTGATTTGGAGATAAGAGGATGGAAGCGAAGCTTTGCTGCCGCTTTCAAAAATGTCGATGGCGTCAAAAAACGCACCGATCCTTGATTTTGGAATGATAAGTTGAAATCCAAATTTGGACAAGATTATAAGAACAACATGCTTGTGGTAAACATGACTTTGACACAAACTATGAAAGTCGGTTTCAATCTCGTTTTATTTGACATTTGTTATTCTTTGTCTTAGACTAATAAAACGTTATAAAGATGTATCTCGCATTTATAAATTAACTTTAAAATGTGTAGAATAAATACTTTTCCGCATTGTCCGCACTGAGAGAAAAGGATAACAAAAACACACTTAGAATTACAAAAATAAACTTAATCCGGGGACAAGGAGAGTCAACTAATAGGAACAAATTGACTTTTGCAATTTCTATTAGTTCTTGCAATTTCTATTATCTGTTTGTTGAAATTAGATTTAGGATTACTGAGCTGTTTGTAGAAATAAATAAACTTTACAGAAATAGTGAAACGTCTATAATTATTACTAAACTTATTTTTTTTCCCCAGTACAGAACTGTTTTTAAATTCCTGGTTTAGTTTACTAATGATTTTTCTCTCATTTGGTCGGTCATTTGTGGTTTTATTTGTATTTTTATATATTAAAACAGTGCATGAAAACATTTTCATGCACTGTTTTACTTCTGTTTTATTGTTCTTTTTGCTATTAAAAATATAACCAGTTAAATTCCTTTACATAATTTCTTCTGCTGTATAACTTGTATACGTACCTATGTTCTTTCTATCATCTTAGAATTCATATCTTTAATTCTATTTAATATGAAGTATATTCCACTTATACACTGCCCATTATGTCGTCGCTAAAACTTGACCACTCTACACCGTCCCTTGCAACTTACGCCTTTTTTGCCTGCCACAATTCACACGCGATGCGACCGGGTCACACCACTTTGTTTTTGCAGCACCCATGAAAACAAATTACGCTTAATTTCTTTTTATTTTTATCTTTTAATTTAATGATTTAAGATTTCTGTTACACAAAATATTTCACTCACATACTGCCCAATATGTCATCGCTAAAACTTGGCCACTCTACACCAGCCCTTGCAACTTACGTCTTTTTTGCCTACCGCAGTTCACACGCGATGCGACCGGGTCAATCCACTTTGTTTTTGCAGCGCCCATAAAAACATATTACGCTCCATTCATCGATCGCAATAACCTCATGCTAAGCTAATAAAGCGACACGCAATCTGCGTGCATAGATAAATGGACGCTTTAGTAAACGCTGAGGCTTGCAGCATTTTGATTTTTCGAATGGTAATTTTCGTTGTTTGTTAAAAAGGGATTAAGTATAATTTTAAATAGGCGACAAGCCGCATTTTTAACTGGACAATATACAGGGCCCAAAAATACGCTGTAATTTTTTTACTGCATATTGTTCATAATTTTAGCAAAAATTTGCGTTTGTGTATTCAAAGCTAAGGAACGATATTTTGAAAGTAACACAAAACGTTGTTTTAGTTAAATTTTTGTAGTTTTTGTATTGTATTCTTTTATTGAGGTGTGCAATAAAGAGTATTTGTACTGTATTGTAGTTTGTAGTGTAGTAAAAAATAATTCCTATTTTATGGTGTGGTTTTTTTGTTATTTATCACAGGTAAGTGTACTTAGTATATCTACTTAAATCTACAAAAAAATATTAATTAGAAATTAAAAAATTGTACTTATGTTTTTTTTTGTAGCAACTCCTTGGTGGCATCATAATTATATATTTAAGGTGTTGCATTTGTGTCAATCGTATAATTTTCAAAGGCATCATCAGTATTCCTTTTTCGTCGACTTTAAAAGCAATAATTTAAGTTTATCCATAAGAACTTCAGAAAAACACTATACATTTAGATTAGTTAGATTAATTATTAAATATTCCCTTTTTTTTCAAACACACCCGTATGATGGAAAATAAATTGCATCGCAACCATGACAGCTGCGAGATTTTAGAAGCGTATTAACATGTCCAGCTCGCACGGTCGACGACATAGATGCCCGCATTTAAATGTGCATACAAAATATCGATGCGACACAATGCGAGTGGCCTATTGCGAACAACCTTTCTCATGCACCCACTACAAACCACGCTCAATCAATAAACCCTCTTGTTTACAATGCAATAAGAACGCTCGGAGTTTAGATGGGTCTTTTCTAACTGTAAACTGAAAATGGTTTTTATGTACAAAGCTGGACAATAACGATGACATGTACTTGAATGCAAAACAGTTTATATGTCATGGTATTTTAACATGGAAACGTTGTAGGAAGTGCTATCTTCACGTCGCTTCGTTACTTAAGTAGCCAGGCATTATACGAGTCATTGTTTAGAAGGTTAATTTCTGAATAGTAATTAGTTGAGTCCTGGGTTCGAAACAGCCTTAATGCAGGGCTTACTGAAAAATATGTTCGCGTGGAAATTTCATACATTTGTCTCACATAGCAAAATTAGATTCTGATGATGAGATGATTCGGGATGACAAAGATGATGACTGATTTCATGGAGCACTGCAAGCTGACTTTTGGAGGTTCTAAAACTTTTCATTTTGAATCTACTATACACGCAAACAAAGCAATGTGTGTGGAAATTCTCTAGGGAAATATTTAGGTACCTAATTTAAAATCTAGGATAAGCCTAACCTGTCTAGTATAACAAACATTAAGCCTGCAGTTATGAATAAAGCTGAAGGTAATTTGAGTGCATGTTTGGAATGTGTCTAAAATATGAGTACATATTTGTGTCATTCGTAATACTTACGAGTAGCATTTATAGCGTGCAATCGTGCATTTAAAATGTGATGTTGGGGGGAAATATGATTTAGGCTTCTAAGGGATTTACTAGGAGCATTTTATAATTATTTGCTTGTTTGCTTATTTTATGCACATGCACTAAATTTCACAATATATTTTGTAAGTTACGTTTAGTAGGTACATACGGCATATACCTACGTACATACGGCTAACAAAAAAAAGTTAGTAGTCTGTGGTCTTTGTTTTCGGAAAGAAATGAATCATCAAAATTATTTCTAATTAAAAGTCAAAAAGCACAAGACTTATATAATTCACACTAATGTTTAAAATAAAAATGTTCCGAAACAAATAAAATACTTAATTTATTCTTCACTCGCCATTGTTATTCCGACACGACCTTTCAGACATCCATTAAAATAGCTATTAGAGAAACAAACAAGCAACTCCCCTGCGATAAAATAATTATCGCTTTTATCCGAACCTTTGTGAGTCCATCTTCCGTCCCTAAGGCGAAGCCAAACATAATATTAACGAAGAATTTCACGAAAGCAAAACTCTACTAAGACAAATGGACGTATCTCCCTATATGGATATACGACGTTTTGCTTAGCCGCCGGCCCAAAAAAACTAATCGGACGTAGTGACGTGGCTAAATTTTAAATCGCCCAGAGCATTTTTCTGTTGTTTGTGGCGACCGTGACGGCTAAAACAAACTACACAGCAACCCACATAACTAATGACGGTGCGCCCTATTTTTCGGAAATTTGACCACTAAAAAATACCATTACACCTGTATGGGTGCGACTACCACCTGCCTTAACTTAAAAAAGTTTTCACATACAAAATTTGTTGCCTGCCGATGATAACAATAGATCTTTCTATATAAATAATGCATGAGAATCTTATTTGTAGTTAATTAGAGTAACCTTTTTTGATGCCACGTACTTTTAATGATTTAATTAGAAGTGTAGCCGCAAGCAAGTAAGGCGGCATTTGTTTTCTTAAAAATTACTTGTTTGTAAGGGTTAGATAAATAACTAGGTTCATTATTCCTTTATAAGTGGTCGGGAGTTAATTAAGGCACATTCAGGCCGGCCCCGAGGTATCATTTGCTATTGTATTGGACCCATCGGCTCCTTCGGGGTTCATCGTATTGTTGTTCGGTTTAATAGCAAAAATGATAAATGCTCCTGCAGGGACGGAATCCCATAGTAAACTAAAGCTTTTGATGTTTTTTCTAAAAATAAATGATTCGAAAATCAACAATGTTGCTGCACGTCCTTTTTTTATAACCAACGCCACGAGCACGAGATATTTGTGAGACTTGTAAGTAAAATATTGTTCATAAACTTCTATAAGCTACTAATTAAACTTGAGAGAAACAAAAGCTGGTCCAGACGTAAACCGTTTTTTAGAACCCCCACGAAGCAACGCCAATAGGCGAAACCAAAAAACTCGTATAATATCGTGCGAGATCGGCTTTTAGAGTCCTTAAACGTGATTTAACAAAAACGCAACCCCTTTGAAGGGAAGTCATGGTTTAAATGTCTTAAGCCGCCGCCACACTTTCCATAAACTTAAGTAAGCTCTTAGCGTGGATGATACTGCTACCTCCTTGTTTAATCCTCTTTTAAAACACCGCAACTCTTTGTTATTCAGCGAGGTGAAGTAATCTCCCTCAGGACTTTTATAAACAATTGCTACAAAGAAATTTGTTTGGATACTAAAGACTTGGATGTAAATTATGAGAATAGCAAAAGAATTGAAGCGCTTTTCGGAAATTTAATCCCTATGAGCTACCGCGTATTAAAGCAAATTAGGTACCCGAAGAATACACAGCGAATAATACCAAGTGCTCGGCTTTTTGAATATCGGTGAAATCTAACCAATTTAAAAAGAGGAAGGGTTTAAGTGAAGTCCTAATCAGTTCTGTCAATCTTAATGAAAATTATTAAAATGCGTTATTGTTCAAGCAGAAACTTCCCAGATCTTGGCTTACTTTAAATTACACAATGGATCCACATGTCTTTTTTTATTCTCGATCCAACTGCCCGACAAGGAAAGGGTTGGCTTAGTTTTTTTGAGGATCACTATGAAAACTATCGCTCCATCGTTATTCAAATACGTTCTTTTATTTTTCTTATCTAACTATCATGTCAAATGAGATTAACATACCCGCCTGACTTTAATTATAAGATGCAAATACGAGTTTCATTAAGTTTTTTAATCTACTTTTATTAGTGATTCCCATACTCATTTGGTTTTACTTTTAGCATTTTACCGACCTTGTGTTCTATTGAAGAGACAGACGGATCGCTTTACAAGTTTTTTGAGGCAGCGTTGGCTATCGTTGTCCGTTCAAATTTAATATCAAAGAGCAATCGTTCATTCAAAAGTGTATTGAATAGTCGTTAAGAGGGGCGTGGGCCATGAATGCGGTCGGTGATACTCTTGTAGGCATAACCCGTCTTAGCAAAAAGGTCGTAAGTCCATAGTAATTTCATAAAATTTTGATTTTCTTCGATTGGACGCCACTGCAGCCCGGTGTTGTCGTCGACATTTTCAGATTACATGCATACGAAAATGTATGTAATATAAATCTTTCCGGCGAAGCATGAACAACTAAACCACACCCACTCGCTCGCGGACTCGACTCAAATACGAATATTAAATTCCACTCGTCCAAAGTCTTTATTTAAAATGAGCACTAACAAATTTAGCTTGTATTTTCAAGGGTTGTAAGTGCATTTTGGAGAACCGGCGTCTTAGAGCCTCTTGGTTATTCCGTTTTCAATGGGTATTAATAATTTTTATTGCAGGTTGAAGGCATTGTGCCTTACAGATGAATTCCGCTGGGCTTTTTGCAACGTCCATCAATAAAATTTGGACAGTTGAATGTCTGTCGGTAATTTTAACGGCTATATTGATAAGTCATTAAAGTTATCTTGGATCTCGGCACATTAAAAGGGTTTTTAAGTCATAATTAGGTGTAGCCGCTGTTAATTTTAGTGCTTTACCGTTATGATTATTGCAGCGAAGTATTTTTATGCTACTGCATAAATGTGTTGTGGGCGTAAAGTCTTATGTGGCAATATCACTATATTATTAACTTATTAAAATTATATTAATTTTATATTACCATTAAAATAGATTTGAGTTCATGCATCTTAGTTATAAAATTTGTCTTTTGCCTGTGAATTCGAACCATAGCATTCCCTTGAAGGAATTCTTTCAAAATAATATAGGTAAGGTGAAAAAGTTTGCCTGTTTAATTTAGTAATTTTTACAAAGAACAGAAGCACCAAAACACGAACTGCAGCTAAACTACTACATTCCTTCCTGTATACCCCTCGCATAACACGTTTATTAATAAAAGCACAATAAACAAAAACGACGCTACCAAATTTTATCTTAAAGTGAGTTACGGCATTTTTATTTTTACTAAACAATAGGCCTATTGCTTTGAATTCCCGGTACGGTGTAGATAATTTAATAATAATCAAACAAAGGAAGCCGCTCGTCACATGTGACGCGTCGTATCAAATCGCGCCGGCAGCCAAGTTCAAACGGTATCGTTCTGTCATGTTAAGATAAAAAGGCTTATCTCCATATAAGTCTAATGGGGATATACGACGTTTGGCTTTTAAGCAGCGCTGCACCCTGAACTCGTGGCGTATGGCCTTTAAGGAATCTCGTTCGGTCGCAATGTATTCAATACATACCTTCCTCGTAGAGTCAAGGTATCACAGATTTTACGATTTATGGTGGTTTTCTTTATAAACAATGTGTAAATCATTGATTTTAAAAGGCACTGATGTGAGGATTTTGACCATTTAAGAATATTTATTTCATTGCTTAGATTAATTTATACTTTTATGTAAAAATTAAGCACCTTAATAGTATTACATATTCAACTAAAATAGGTAGATGTTTTTTTTTTTGAAATATTCTTCCATTTGAATAAACAATGTAGATATGTTTTTTCAGATTATATTCAGATTAAATATAATATTTTATAACGCGAGGATGATGATGATAATAATATTTTAAGATCTATTATTACAATCCTAAAGACCATAATGTTATCTAATTCGGAAGTGAAATATAGACTTTGCTGACCTAAGAAGTATCGGATTGACAAAGCTACCGAGAATCGTGTTGTATTGAACCACAAAGCCATATCTATATAAGTAATAAAGTGACTTACGACATTTTGCTTACGACGGCAAAATGATGTAAGTAACACTATCTAGTACTTCCCACTCATGTCATTTTTCATACCTATAAGTATTAAGTAGTCACAAGCTCACAAGTGTGAGAAAATCACAGCGTTGCTTGTCCATTCAATAAATTCACTACGAATAAAACACAGTTACAAACTCGTTTTGATGACGGTATTTGAATGAAAATCATGATTATAGGTACAGCTCATAATTTCATTAATTATGTATTTAAAATCAACATAAAATGAACTACTTGAAACGTCTTCTTAATGTTTATCTTAACTAAACTAATTTAAGAGGACCAGTTTTTATGCAATGTTATCCAATTTTTCATTTCTTAGTAGTAGTTTGATATAGGAAAAATATAAATCTGTCAAAGAACACAATAATATTTTTAATAAATTATACAGGGACAAGTTCGTCTTTGTAGTTCAATTTCTGTAAAATTTATTGGAAGCTTACTGTAGGTACACAAGATTCTGTACAGTAAAGTTATTACTACTGTGTACTACTTTGTCTTTAACTAGAATATAACATCTATTTATGTTTATAAGTTGCATCAATTTAAGCTTCTGTTTGTTAATTGAAGAGCTCAGATACGTGAACGGGTTATTTGTGTGTCCATATTTGCCGGCCAGTGTCCAGGATGTCGGTTTTTGGGCACGCATCAAAGGGAGCCATTCAAAATGCATTGAACTCTCTATGGTGTAGCCAATGCACTTTGGCGACGCATTTGTGTTTTTTTTTCCACGTGGTTTCAAGCTAATTGAAGGAGGATATTATATAGTTTTTTATTTAAAAATATAGTATGAACTTTGACAAAAAAAGACAACAGATCCCGTAACGTAATTCCAAAGGAAAACATGGCAAAATTACTTAAAATTTCTGTTCCCTTAAACAGGTTGTGTGTCTATAAGTACCACATAGCAAATGTTTTTTTTTTTGGCGAGCTGAGTAAATACAACGACCGCAAAATGTCATTGCCGTAAATTCTATTAAGTGGGAGAAACATGCGGTCTCTTCACAAAATTATGTTATGTTCTAAGTTCTCTTTCAAGATTTTCCCGTAAATAAATAAATTTTACATACATATATGCAAAGTACCTACAATCTTACACAAATCTAGTCTCACATGAAACTCAATATTCTCAATAAGGCTTTTTTCAGTTTGTTTCTGATCTTTGCTGTAACTCCTCAAATCTTTAGAGTTGAAATACTTAAGTACTAAGAGACCGTAAGTCTAGATACTGTTTACGACAGGCTTATTGCCTGTCGTATCTATCTATTATTTTGATTAGTAATGGCGAAAACACCAATCCGCATACCGGGTGTGGCCTGTAATATGAGCAAAAAATTAAACTGTAGGCTGTGCTCCTCATACTGACCAACATTTGTTCAGCAACTTTTAAAAATAACTTGTGGTTTGATTTTTAATACACTTTTACAAGTTTATTCTTAGACGCAATGTATTGCGAATTTTGTAATGTTTAAGGCGTGACAAGCAACGTTAATCACAATGATATGGCGTGGCGATGGCGTCCATTGAAGATAATATTTATTTTGTATGAAAAATAGGGAGTCCAAATATGTACTTCATAATTTTTAAAAGTTGTTGAACAAAAGTGTCACCGTTTGAGGAGTACAATCTATGTTCTAATTATTTGCTCGTGTCACAGGCCACACCCGGTATAGTACCGTACAATGCAAAACGCCATTTTCTTCGCCCCAAACATTCTTAGGTTTCGTACCGTCCTTTCGCCACCTCAAGTAACGTTAAGCTTGTGAGTATGGCCCATTGAAACTGTAGTGTGTCAGCAAATATGGCTGACAACGGTGGCAGGACATCGACAACGCTCTGTTTACTATTTGTTGAAAGCATCCAGTTTCAACAGTCATTTTGAAAACAGTAGTCTTTCTTGCTTCTCTACACCCACAGTCAAGCTGATCTGACAGCTTCGTATTATGTTTTGTGACTATTGCGGAAAAAACAGCAGCTTAAATTATTGTTTTCACATTTAAAATCATTACTTAAATCAGTTTTAGAATAGAATAATAAAATAATATTTATTCAGGCAACACATCATTATTACTTTACGAAAATATTATGCTTTTATGCTTTAAAGATTTGACTATTGCGGAAAAAACAGCAGCTTAAATTGTTGTTCACATTTAAAATCATTACTTAAATCTGTTTTAAGAATATAATATAATAAAATATTATTTATTCAGGCATCATTATTACTTTGCGAAAATACATTAGCAACAACAAGAAAAGAAGTGAAAGGTGAAGAATACAAAACAAACAGATAAGGATGTGAGGCTAAAATGGTCTCCACTCAGCAATGTAGTTTCATTCGTCATTTGTTTTTGTTGCTTATTGAGGTATCACACATACCTACACAAATTGGAGTTCCTAGTAAAAATTAACGGAGTCCGTATGCAGACAAGTATACAACAACCAGAACACTGGATAATTTTTTCGTGGTCTTATTGGGATGGGTGATTGGCATCTAAATATGCTAGAAAACTATACATTCAATTAAAACTCTCTTCTATAATTTGATAGGTAATGACATCCAAGCCAAGTTTGGTAACGTGTGACTAAACGGTCACTTTGGCTGTCACTATCCATTTGACTGTTCATCTTCATTCGTCCACAAACAGGGACGTATTAGCATAAGCCCCAAAATGTAATTAGGCTACTGTTAAACTTCGACTTTGGCAGATCACTTCGGTGCATTAAACTGAAGAGGCCAGCGAGTGTTCTCACGAGCACCACTCAATTGTTCTACAACCTTTTAACTGCGGGGCATCGGGCCACGAACACTACTTTGCAAATGGATGTAACGGACATATTTAACCAATGTAGATACGCCCTTTTGAATACGTTGGACGTAGGGGTAGGACCCATTCAAGATGTTTGTTTGGATACAGTTTGTCTCTTCGTAAAAGGAGCCAAATATGGGCAGATGAGTTTTGGACATGGCTTGAGGACAGATTTTGTTTCTCAGATTTATGGCGGCGAAAGTGACGCCTAACTAAATATTTTATCAAATTACCTTTCTAAAAACTGTACAAAATTAAGTGACTAAAATATGATATTTTGTACGGGAAACATTGAGATAACTGGCCTAGTTTTGATTGGAAATACAAACAATAGTGAAGCGAAAATTACAATCCAGAGTCAATCAGGTAAAAGCCTACCTTTGGAGATTGCAACGTGAAAAGCAATAAGGTTATTCTAAGGCACAATGACGTAAGTGACTATAAGATATATGGACTTACGTCTTTTTGCTTATGAAGATAGAATAGCAACGATGATTGACAGGCCTCCTCCCACACATGGTAGGTGGCCGTCGGACGATGGATTTTTGTCTTTTTACTCGTTTTTCCTTCCCATAACCCTCTATTACTGCGCGAACTCCACTAATTGCTTTGTGTTTTTAATATTTTTAAACACTTCCACTAATGACTGTAGATTCCGGAGAACATTGTCAGTTAATTTTGCTTCGGGCGATGGTAAAATATGCATGGAATGAAATTGTGTTCTAAAATTAAAATGAGAGCAAGAGGTCAGTTCGAAGAATGGGTTGGAGTCCTTGTATTTTAAATGAGCCTGGGAGAGTTTTAATGGACATTAATATTTCTTTTACCTCTGGTTTCTGACACTGGATAGATCATTTGGGTTATACTTTATTTTTAAAATAAAAGAATAATAATTATTTTTAGCATAAATAGTTAGAAATATTTAAAACAACCTAAAAAATTTAATTCTTAAAAACTAAAGAAAGTTTAGTACCTCTGCAATTGCAAAAAAAAAAAACTGCTGCATATTCCCGTTCGTTTATTGTTTATAAGCGAATTTGTTGTCCCTTTTTTCAGTTAAAATAAAAAGTAATTTTGTCATAGGTAGTGGTTTAGTCAAAAGGTTTGAGAATGATAAGAAAGTAACACCTTCAGTAAATGTTATATCCTCTTTTTATTATACATATTATACGTACCGTAACCGTAATTAGGCGCTGCTAGAGGCATAACAACAATAACAATGACAAAATTATATATCGGTTCATTTCACACGCTCATTTTCAATGATAAAACAATGTAAGCCACTAGGCCGATACGTCGGCGGACATGTCTGCCCGTGGGGTATCAATGTTAAATTCGCCATTCTAAACAAAAACGACGTAAGTGACAACAAGGTCTGTATGGATATACGTCTTTTTATCTTACCCAATGAACCTATAATTCGAATAGCATTTACTTATACCAATGTTATGTTTCGTAACAACGTACTAGATTCTGTATCTGTTGCGCATGATAAAATATTGAAACAAAACTGGTTGTTTTCGTAATTATTACTGGCAATATTTGCTAAAATAACTACACATTTTTATTGCTCTACTGTTCTAGTTCAGCTGCTCAAAAGTAATTTATTTACTTAGTACTGTGCCAATAAAAAAATCCATTTTTATTCCTTTCAAACTCAATATAATTATTAATTACGTTTGAGCATTAAGCTCCGTTTCGGTATGGATACGTTACTTATATTGTGGACAAAACCACCATAACAAAATCCCTATACTCTTATGCAATAACGATCGATCACTAGGTACTAAGTTATTTATTATCCAAAGTTGGTGGAACGTCAAGTGACAAGTTTCATCATGTCACATCATTAGGTTACTAAGGTCTTTTCGTGGCATAACCAATGAGTATCAAACGTTGACAGATATGTCAACGACACAGCCGTACATGGAAACACAATCAAAGAATTCGACAAGTGGTAATTCCGGTTCAGGTGAACCCATGTCAGAATCCAAATTCTCCAATCAAACTAAGAATTCTTACCATTAAAGCACACTTGACTAGATGTCAATGAGATTTCATGTAACGACTTAGATTGTTTTTGAATTTAGAAGTCCGTTAGCTGACACGACTTGCATTTTAAGCCGACATAAAAGTAAAAGTTTAAATATTTGGAGATTTGATAGTTAAGATAAAGTCGATGCGTTGCGTTCGACGCCACCTGCAACCATTTGACTAAAAACATCAACAACGCAATGTCAACTTTGTAAGCTGAAGCATAAAGAGCAGTTTAGCTTGTTCTATTTCTAGGTTCTTTATAAAGGGAATTTTTGATGGGGTAATCTGGTATGCCGATACTATACTGCGGGGCTGCCTGCATTACACAAACCGTGATGTGACTATTAAATATCAATATTTTATAGAAAGGGGGCGAGTTATTCTTGATGCTTATCGTCAATATTAACACCTTGTTTGTTTATAAAACTTGAGATAGATTTTTTATCATTAAAAAAGCTTCTTTGCAGCATCTGCTCGAGTATCAATGGAAGGAGAGTAAAAAATTAAGGGGAATAAAAGTCAGGACTATGATAGATGATATCGAATAAGCAGGTGATCATTAATACTAGTCATTAATAAAGTTATTGATTAATATTGACTTCTGTTAAAAAAATATAAAACCCATACTAAGTATGAATTTCATAAACAATTTCGTTCTTGAGCTTGACGAAAAAAGAGCTGTGTTTTCATATTTTGTATTAAGACTTTCTTTGACCCCATGAGATATGAACTTGTACTTATTATAGAACTCGGGAAAGTAAAACATCACAGTCAAAAGATGACCTTGTACTTTCTAACAATGTTAGAAAGTGTCAAAATCATATCAAAAACGATCGTGAGAAAGGTGTGACTTATCGACAACACATTTAAATATTGATTTTTGATCTCGTTGTGTATTCAAGATCAACAATGATCCTCGATCTGATACAGTTGCGACGACCCTGGGGTCAGGTTGAGTCATGAAATAAGAATTAAGAGAATTTCCAAACAACATAAGATCACGGAGCGAGTTCACCCGCTGTTATTGTTTCTGAAGAAAAAATAAAAAAGTTTTGAGGGTTAGAATGAGGTTAGAATATGTCAAAGGTGATTTTAATTGGACAGGAAACTATAAAAACGGGTGGGGGTTATCTTCTAATCGGGAATCTCAGCATCTTGACAGAAATGGGATTTGAATAGTGTTTTTGAATATGGTTAGTGTATACAAATGTATAGTATAACCAAAGGGTTGGTTCTTAATTTTGTTTTGTCTGTTTTGACAACCTAGAGAACTGATATTAACTAAAATATACTTTAAAATGTTTATCAACTACTACTGATGATTAAGGTAGGTAAGGGACGTGTTTTTGTGTATTCAAAAGCTTCAGAATATTTTGCAACATGACTTTCTCACGGTCATACTATAAAAACAGTGTAAAATATTAATTATACATATAAGCATCTTCGGAGCCAACCAGTAGTAATTTTAATATCAAAATTCAAATAAGTATCATTAGAATTAGAGTTTAATTAACCTTTATCATTCCCAAATTACTAATAAAACTATATCATGTCATATTTATTTTACAAATCGCCTTCGCTAAGTGATCTGGTATTTATTTTGTAACCTTTTTATTTAACCGACCCGTGACGCATTTAGGGCCGCGTCCATCTGTCATACCGGAATTATTAATGTTATAAAATAAGGCGGCGTTCTTAATAAGTAAAAAACCGACGAGCACCCGCTAGTATGATGGCAGCTTTATCCTTTTTCTGACACAAAAGTTAGATCGGATCGCTGCCACCAAAGGCCTACGGTTTTTTATACGAAATACTTATGTCGTAAAAATTGAAAAGCAGACAGTTTTTGTTGTGGCTATTAACTAATAAAATATTTCTCATTATTAAAGGACAATTTATCGTGTGTCCATTAAAAGGGTATTTTATGAAGTCCGTTGAACATGGAAACGTTTAGATGATCCAGTTTGAAATGTAAATTTTTCTTATCCTTAGACATATTTCGTTTATCTTAAGTACCTGGTTTAACTGTTTACCTGTTCAACTGTTTTACTGGTTCAGGTATTTGAGTTAAGATAAGCTACTGTTTAACTATGCGACCAGAACTAAATGATTTTTTAATTACATATTTGCTTTTCAACTAATCGTAAAAGGAAGAGTATAGCTATCTCACTTGATTTGACTGAGGTTTACAGACTAATGATAATTAGTGATGATATGATATATTATTTAGGTAATTTATTTTGAAAACCAATTAAAACTTTAAACCAAACGCAAAAGACTCAACGCTCTACCTCTCTTAGCTATATCGGGTGTGGCCTGTAATATGAGCAAAAAATTAAACCATAGGCTGTACTCCTCATACTGACCAACATTTGTTCAGCGACTTTTAAAAATAACTTGTGGTTTGATTTTTAATTCACTTTAAAGTTTATTCTAAGACGCAATGTATTGCGAATTTTTTTATGTTTAAGGCGCGACAAGCAACGTCAGTCACAATGATATTGAAAATAATATTTATTTTGTATGAAAAATATGGGGTCTAAATACTTCATAATTTTTAAAAGTAGTTGAACAAAAGTGTCACCGTTTGAGGAGTACAATCTATATTTTAATTATTTGCTCGTGTTACAGGCCACACCCAGTATATACGGGCTTATGTACCTATGGAAATGTAGTAAAAACATGGCTGCTTTATTATTTTGGATTGGGTTTATATGTACATTTTATTGTATTCTAGATGTGCTAATTTTTTTTCCATGCATCTTTTAAATAGGTGAACCTGCACCTACTTTTTAGTTTTATTATTGTTTAGTTTGTATTTTCTGTCCCAATAAAGTATCTATTTTGAATACTTAGGTACTTATAAACTTTCATAATTCTTATGTACCCAGCTGTAACTAATAGTTTTTAATATTATAGTCATAGATGAAAAATATTGCATATTAATATATTTAGTCACTTGTCGACACGTAGTACGTACCCATACATAGTACAAGCTTTGCTTATTACAGTTTGATTCTGTGTAAGATTATCCCGAAAAATTAATTTAATTTCAACATAGGTACCTATACTGCACATAAACTTATGCTAACAACGTGCTCTGTGACTAATCCATGCTCAAGAGTCTTAATAAAGCACGTTAATTATTTCTTAAAGCATACGCTAATCGTAAAACAATAACACAAGCACATTCGCACTGTTGCTGTTCTAATCAAAAAGGGCGTAAGTGACTACTCCAACTATGGATATACGTCTTTTTAACTTAGAATAGCAGTGTGGCTTAAATTAGGCATGGTCGTAAACGGCGGGCTCCTTTGCAACGTGCCGTAAATACTAAGTCAAAACGACGTATCTCCATATAAGTTAATATTGACTTACGCCATTTTTGCTTAGGGAGGTAAAAGCCAGTTATTGAAACATACCGCACGTGGGAAGGAAAACCTTTGTTTCGCCGCTATCAGGTGTTTTAAAAATAATTAACCCGATATTAAAGTGCGGGAACGGTTTTCGGTTTACTTTTGTAACTTAGTTACCTACGACTATTACTGTTGTAATTAGGAAAAAAAACAAGCGTTATGAATAAAGGTTTACTTAAGTCTTTAATCATCGTTAGAATACACTGCAACGCACAAAATTTAATTTTAGGTTCCCATGATATAAATTAAGTAATTGGCACAAGCCACCTAATTACCTAGATGAAAATGCTATGGAAGGATATGGAAACTTAAGGAGCGCGAGTTTATCCCTAGGAAGCAAGGAAATAGTTATCGCACGCCTCAAAAGAGGGCGCGGTATTTAAAAATTTTAGCTTAGCTGGAAGAGTTTAGAGCGATATTATTTCAAATTCTGTCATTGCCAAACATTACAATATAAAATCACTATAACAACACAATCTGCTCAAAAGGTTTTGAATATCTCTACACTAGCCCGAAAACAGACGCCTTTATCAAGGAGTCCCAACCCCTATTGAAAATTGGAAATAAAATACAATAATCAACCTTAAAGTGAACAGTTTATTAACTACGACCTAGGCAAGATTACACTAAGGTCAATGTCATATGTGGCGAATTCCGTCGTAGAGACTATTCCGTCTATGAGCGTATATTTTTAATCGTAGAAAAAAACCTACGAAATTATCAATGTTGTTCGTTGTTCCACAAAAACGCTAGTGGACGGAATAGCTATGACGGAATTAGCCATATTGACTTTGCAAAAAATAATAGTATATTCATGACCTTAGAATTTCACTTTGCTCGGTCAATTAAATGACATTAAAAATACTTCTTTCTAACAAAAGACCTAACAAGTGGACGTAACTTCGGAAGTGAGTTTCAATTTGTGTCTTTTAATATTTGAGCATTTTTGAACGTCGAGCGTGCACTTCAATTATCTTAGCCATTCATCTCAGTCAGTCTTCATAAGCTTTGTAACGGGAACGGTTTTCTTGATACTTTCCTGCTATGAAATATTACTTTTTTAATTTTCTATGTAAGTTGACATTTTGATGGAACCAGAATGTATTTTTAAATTTCATTTTTGCTGTATCAAAGCGACTGGACGTTGTACGGAGTGAATTAAAAGTGAAGGTTTATAAATGTGAATTTTTAAGTATCTACTCATTTAAAAAAAAATAATTGTTTGTGAGCCGCCGGCGCCGCACACATAAATAGAAACTTCTTGGCGCACAGATACGATATATTATAGGTAGGCCTTATGCCTAAATTCAAGATTAGACCATAGAACTTACACAGGCGTTGTGCTGTATCTGTCAACTGCCTTAATAAAATGAATGACGGATTGAACGTCATAATCGCGGCAGTAATGCGGCAGCGAATGGCAGCAGTAAAGTCGCAACAGTAATGCAGCAGCAGTTTACATCCGTATGTCACCGTTATACAATTAAAACATTGAATGTTTTGAAAAGGTGTGTCCCGTCTAGTTTCAAGCCAGTCCCATATTGGGATACCCTCCTAAAATTTAGGAGGGATTCAAATCTCGGGTTAAAGGTGTAGGATTAGAGCCGGTGTAGCTTTATTTGCCGTTCATAAGCGCACTGTACAAGTAATATGCCTTTATAATATTTATATCATTTTTGTCTTTAACAAAATGAACATTTATCGTTAAAAAAACAAGTGCAGTGATATACACGTATCAGCTTTCAGCTACTAGTGTATTGAACAATATAATAATATATGGTAATATAACAAATATGATCCTACAAATCTCAAGTATCAAAACTATTTGACATCCGGCATGGTTCCAGATAGAGCACCCGAACAATTTGAGGGTAGGTGTGACTCAGCGAAATTAGTATTCCCTTTTTAAAAGAACCATTGATTTAACAAAACCTGCTAATGGCACCCAGCATTGTACGTATTGTTTCAACACAGAATGACTTTAATCCCAGGGCTTTTCATGCGATTTGAACCCTTATTTTAATGAGCTTAGTTGTCAGAATGGTATAAGAGTTACGGTGGATTTAAGTGACTATAGCTTTTTGCTTTTGGAATGACGGGATCTTTAAAATAAACAAGAGAAAATTATCTCAAGAATCCTTTCCTTAGATGAGTTTTTGCAATTAGTTCAGTTACGAGTTACGATTAATAGTCATGTCAATGAGTTGCTTATTTTGTTTAAGATAAGTAATTTAAATAAATACATATGCTCTATCTCATGTCGACAAGACTTTTTGAGCCAATGTAGGCAAATCTAAGGGACGCAGCTATATGAAGGAATAAGATAGCAATATCGCTTGCTCCCTCTAACGCATAACCGCGTCCCATAGATTGGCCAACGTTGACCTAATATGTGTACAAATCGCAAATGAAATGAATGCGTCTTTAATTTATAAATGTTTTGAGATATTCATATGTTACAATATAACTTTCAAAACAATACATGCAAAATATTTTTTAATCATTTTCTATAATTTGTTTATTCATTTGGCACTGCTTAAGTGAGTTTGGTAGCGTTTTTAATTACGTTTAGTGACTGCATTTCACTTTAACTACAATGCTACAATTTCCACAGCATTCAAATGAAACCAGCCCCATTTATAGACTGCATAAGTGCTTACCTATTCCACCATACACAGCCGTATCTCCATAGTCTCATTATGACATACGTCCTTCTAGCTTGGAACGGAACAGCCTGTCATTCGATATCGATTCAGTAAATTGCTAGTACTAACTAGAAGAAGTGAGTCGAACGCTTGTACTGTGGTTACTGCTATCATGGGTTGACACTTGACGTACACTAGCGACTGCGTGAACTCGATGGCAGTTCGTCTCATGGCCAACTCATGGCAGCCATGCTGGGGCCTTCGTTTTTTTAGCATTAGAAAAATACTACCTACGCGATCTTGACTTGACTTTTAATTGAAAAATACTTTTTAAAATCTGTAACTATTACTTATGAAAGCAAAATAATATAAATAATCGTGTAATATGATTCATAATTTTATTGTTACATATTTGCCGTGACTTATTTTTCAAAAGACACGCCAAGATTATTTGGCTTTTATCTAATGCTAACGAACGAACTATAACCAAGAAACAAAGTACCTACTTACTTACTTGGTTGGCGCGGTGACCCAAAATGAGTCTTGGCCTCCAACACAAGAGCACGCCACTTTGATCGGTCCAGAGCGGTATCCCGCCAGCCGCCAGCTTTCGCCGATGCCGAGCTCACGGAGATCTGCCTCCACTCTATCTGCCTAACGGTATTTAGGACGATCAACAGGACGGTGGCCCAGTTGGTCGAGCCAAGTAGGCCTTTTTGCCTGCCCGATATTTTGGTGAGACCAAAGGGCATCGTCTGCGCTGGCTTGGCCATCTCGAAAGGATGGGTGAAAAATGAAAGTGACATCTTTTATTTTAAAACCTGTGAATGACCCTTGCTGGTTTGTTTGAATGTTCAAATCGCGTAAAATCAATGTGTCTTTGGAATTACATTTCAGTAATTGCACACTCAATGCCCTACTTCGAGTGAGACCAAAATAGTTAGCGCATATATGGCTTACTATTATAACCTCGTATATTACTTAAACTTCATTGAGAAATATGAACGTTACGGTTTATACATTAAGGTTGCTTTTCAATTATACGGTTCGGTTTTGATACGAGAAACATAAGGTTATGAAATTATTCGCTTAGCGTACAGCTTGCCACTTTTTTATTGAAATGAAACCTCAGGCCTGTTTCTGCCTGTCTTTCTGTCTATCAATGTCTTTTCTCAAAATTAGTGGAAATTATACAATGATGTGGCATAATGGTGAATTAAAAATTAAGGATATTTATACCCACTGAAACTTTTAGCCTAATAAAACTTGTGGCTGTGTGAACTGCAGACCTAGCGAACAACCATGGGTGGCTCAGACATTTTTGGAAAAAAAAATCCAAACTTTTGAGATTATAATTATTATGTGTAAGTATGTCATGTATGTACTATGTATGTAATATGTATGTCTATAAGGTATAAGTATGGCCTTAATTTTCTTACAATAAATGATTTTTAATTTTAAACTCCATATATTTAACGAACCAGCCGGCCTAGCCAAGGTTACAATCGCTATCGCTTCGACAACGAAAAGCATTATGTCTCTCTATCACTCTTCCATATTAGTGCGACAGTGACAGTTGCGTTTCGATCGCTACGGAGCGTAAGCGATCGGCATCTTGGCTACGCGGCCTGATCATCATCTTGTAAGAACAGTGTACGTTTCTACTGCAACCAATTTTTACAATCCATTAACCCCCTTATTCATAAACGCGCTACAAACCTCAATTAGCTAAGAATCGTTTGTCTTTATCTGTCATTTCGACTTATGTATTTGTAAGAAAGGGATAAAACATAATTTAACTAAATCTGGCCCGTATGATTTATTAAGGGGGTAAGTAAATAAGGTCTAACAGAATGTCATTCGTCTAAAACATGCCTATCCTTCTAATATCGTTTGAAAAATAAAAATAAAACAAACCACAAACTTTAAAGCTAATTATCATCAAACAGCCCAGTAGCACCGCAAGTCCACAAACCGCGCTATTCAATCTTAACCGCATGTGACAGATTAAACACTTTAAACAAACAGCCTAACCCCAATCTCAAGTGTAAACACAGCCTTATTTGACTTACAATAATTTGGTTAAGAGTTCGTATTCCCATGCTCTCATTTCGTGCATTGAATGCTTGAATAGGTTAAAAGTACGATAGAGTTAGACCGAGATAAGTCTGCAACGATTTTGATAGCACACGCAGTGCAAGTGCTATTTAAATACGAATATAGAATTGACCCGAACTCAGGACCATCGCTTTCATAGGCAAGGCTGGATCACTATCAACTGGATCAAACCGGTCGTCAAACGTTATCAAAAATATCAAAATGTTTTAATTCGAAACTGGCCGAATTTTAATTTTCTATCTGTTTTCTTGCCTCCGGTTTTTTTTTGTTGTATTTAGGTGACGCTGTTATAATCATTAATTAATTAAGATATACATTTGGAGCATCGCTTTGTATGGGTGTGAGACGTGGACAATGCTGCAGAAGGATAGGAAACGATTAGAGGCTTTTGAGATGTGGTTGTGGAGAAGAATGGAGAGGATAAGTTGGACGGAGAAAAAAACGAACGAGGAAGTGCTGCAAATCGTTGGAGAGAAAAGAAACCTACTGAGGACCATAGAAAATAGACGAGGCAAAATGATAGGTCACTTGATAAGACACGACACTTTCTTTAAAACTATATTAGAAGGCAAAATCGAAGCTAGGAGAGGAAGAGAAAACCACGAGCAAGCTATATACAACAACTAAAAGCAAAAGCAAATGTCGTGTCTTACAGGGACCTAAAGAACCTGGCCGAGGACCGCGAAAACTGGCGCATACTCCACCGACAAGAGCCATGCTCTTAAATTATGATGATGATGATGATGTTATAATTATTAGCCAACCGCGCTTCGGCTGACAAAAAAACGTACCTCCATTCCAAAACACAAAACTAATAAGCATAACAACAGCACTGGTGCAGGGTCAAACCAAATCAGATATTTATTCGGACATGGCATTTGATCGACGTCTGGCATCCGAACTAAACTCCAACATTAACCAAATTTGTTCAAGCTGTCATTCCCAACTTCTTTTTAAACCAGCATAAATAGAACTTCCATACAGAGTGAAGTATGAGTAAAGAAGAATCACTCTTATACTGGTTTGCTTGCGCTCCAACTCAAAACGACGTATGTTACATAGAAAATGGCGTCGCTTAAGGCTTTTCTTTTGAACAGGGCCTCCTGCTGGCTAGACAAGACATTTCACACTTACAGACTCACGGAGCAAAGGTCACGTCCTCTCACTCGAGACGTGAGACAGAATAACACCAGAGTGACCACTTCACAATCAAGGGCTATCTTATTTGTCTGATATTTTTGTCTGCTGACTCAAATTTACTAACGTAAATAAGAATTTGAAGAGTCAACTGAGAATAGATGTGATATTCGAAATATACGAAAGGAAAAGTGGCCAAGACGTTTTGTGGCCAGGGCGATAGGAGGTACGTAAGTACCGTATGATACTTTTCTACCTTAGAGTTGGCCGAAGAGCGCCGTAAGCATATAAATATTTGAAAAAATTCTACCTACTTATACAGGCGTGGCTCGGTTGGTCGAGTGGTTGAGGCTGGTCGCGAATACAGAGGATGCTGGTTCGATCCCAGCCCTGAGCACCTTGCTCTGGTTCTAGGCCGTAGTCACTTTTTCCTTCGTGTATGACATCTAACTAGTATTGATTGTACGTGAAATAGCAGAAATCAAAATATAGTATACTATTGTTTTGAAATGATGTACCTATTAATTTAATTAGTTTGGGCAATATAACAAGTACGAGTAAGCCAGAGAAGGTTCCTAACAGGGTTGAATTGCGCAATGATGGCAAGATGTCAAAGAACCTTTTGATGCTGATGGTTAACACGGTCATCCCACTGATGTCAATTCTTCTTTATATTGACCTTACCTACAAATATCAGATCCTGCTTTTTCCAAGAAGTTTAGGTACTCCTAATACCCACAGGATTCGAGAAAATATACGCAAAATCGGAATTAACATTCACTCTGTTAATTTTTTGTTCATTCGAAGAGCGAGTGAAAGATGCCGAATGAAAATATCCAACACTGTTGGACTAAGTATTTCACTGATGAATTCATTTTCACTTTTGGTACATTTTGTGTTCACACGTGTCACTTTGAGTGAAAGATGAATAATGAATAGAAAATGAACCGTCTGATTTCACCTTTACTTGTATATTTTTCAGTGTTCATTCTGACGCTACTCTGCGTTCTCGGGAGCATCGGTCGCAATTGGATCGTGACAACGGGCCGATGGTGAGATACTTATCGTGATTCTGATGCGTCAGCCAATGGGAGCATGGGAACAGCCTACAATTGTATGGCAAAGGTTGTTTGAAGAGAGAATTGAGTGATAATTTTAAAAACTTTGCGATGATAAAAGATGAGCTTTTGCGATAACCTAAAGTAACATTCGGACTCATACTACGCCAGCATTACTGCTGCAGTATTGCAGCGCGACATTAGAGCGCTTTCACATTGTCCGATCCGATATTGGATCCGACCGGATACCGGATAGTAACATTCCTTGATTTCGGAGTAAATAAATTGGATCTAAGAAACCGTCACGGTCATAATCGTACTCGTTTATTATTTTAAAACAATTTATACATCCCACTGACTTACACGCACACTCATTTCGAACCTAGAAATTAACTAAACCTAGAAACCTAGAAATTTACTAGGAAAATGCTCGAAACCACCTGAAAAACCGAAATGTAGGTATAGTTCCGCCGGCCGATTATTCGGCGGCCGGATACCGAATATTCAGCCGATGGTCAGGCCGAATATCCGGTATCCGGCCAAACAACTATCCGTTGCATCTCTAGTTCTTTCATAGAGCAGGAAAGGTATATGAATGATCTAATCGTTCTTAGAATATCAATTACTTTGTCACGTTTGAAAGACGCCTAATCTTTAATTATTTATTCAATCAAACAAACATTATCATTAGCCTTATAAAACCTTCAATTAAACTTACCAATCAAAAGGTGTCGACTGTCGATGCCATTGACAGCTAAAATATAATTTAAAATGACCTTAACTTTAACCTCTAGAAACATTATGTAACGTGTTTGAATGTATAAAATAAATAAGGCATCGACTGCAATTTAAATTTAGAACGAAAATCAACTTTATCATAACCGCACTAAGATTTTAATTACAACGACAGCGAATTATTGTAGAACGATTTTTGTGTGGCCTTTCTATGAAGTGCAACTAAACTAGATCTCGCCTATGACCCTGGCTTCACACCTTATTAGTACCTAATGGCAGAATGTAGAAAAGTTATAAGAGTGTTATATTATTATGTACGTAATACCTTTCGGCATTGGGTGTATACAGCAGAAAAGGTATTTGATATATTTCCGGACTTATTTAGATACAAACAATACCAACACGTTGAGTTTTTTTTAAGTTTAGAATTCTACATTTTCTACAAGGCTTGCAAAATGGTAAAGTCCTTTTTTCATTAATTTATTTAAATAGACGGGGAAGACAAGACACTTTTACGTCCGTCCGGGTTCGATTCCCGATCTGAGTACACATTTTTTTTAAATGTATGAATGTAGTTTTTGTTGTTACTAAAATGGATGGTTCCTAAGAAGAGATCGTCGTATTGTCTTATAGTTTCAGATTTTCCTATACTGACCGATCTACATGGGGCACCCTGTAGGTATAGTGGTGTGACTACCTACTTAAAAAATAAAAACACAAATTAAAATATTTCATAAAATAATTTTGTTCCCTAGTTTAAATTTCATCTGTCAGTTTATCCAAATAATTCCTAAAACATTTCAATGCTCAATTCATAAAATCAAACCGAGCTAAAAGGATCCCAATTTGATGTCTGCCCGATTTCTTATCTATCGGAGGGACATCCAATGGTGCGCCTAACCGTGAAAGCCACAGATAGGACCAATCTATCGATAACAGGTATCGATACACGATACCAAAACATCTTATTTTAACTAATTAAAAAACAACCTTGACACTTTAACATAAGGTTTAATTTTGCTAATGTGGATGAAGAGAGATTGCTGAAGTTAGCGTTAGTTTTAGAAATGTATTGGAGATTCAGGATAAGCTGCGTTTGACATGGATTAAAAAGTATGGGGAAGAAATTTTGTGATACAGGTTTGTTATGGCGATAGACTCGATAGAGGAACTCTATTTAATGTTGAAAGTAGGTATATATGACAGTAATAATAAGTAATAGTAGTAGTATAACAGTAATAATAGTTTAATAGTAGCGTGACTACCTACTTGTAAAAAAACCAATTAAAATATTTTCATAAGAAAATAATTTTGTTCTTAGAATTACTATATGGAATGAATGAAAAAAATCTTAGAAATTTTAGAATAAGTAGGTACATAATATCTACGGCTCTACGAATACAGTGAGAAACCTAATCTAATCTTAGGTGGTACATATTGGAGTGTTGAAAAAAATTAAGATTTTGAATCTGGCTTCTCTCATCTACGCAGGTAAGGGCTGATTTAGACGGCGCGCGAACTCGTATGCGACTTTAGTTACATTGAGGACAATTGGCGACATCCAATTCAGCCGACCAATCAAAAACCGCAATCTAATGAAACTCGCATGCGAGTTCTCGCACCCTCTACATGAGCCTTTGTCTTCAAGTCTCCGCCTACATTTTTTAATATACCTACGTATTAATTATCCAAAGTCTATGTTTTGGGATTGGCACCAATCTTTAAGATAGAGACAATTTTTTACCATTTCAATTTTTTTTTTCACATTTAAATTAAATCAGATTGGACGTAGGTGCGTACATTCACATAATATATCAATCACATCTGTCCCGACGCATATCTATCGTATCTATCATTAGATAACTAGTTTGAACTTGATATTTACTGTGCTATAATAAGGTAAGCATTTGAATGAGCTTCCGAATGTCACTTACGGTTGTTTTGCATGTGGCAGAGGCATTGTGAGAATTGACTTGCAAAATTTGACCTGAATACGAACACACAACTGGTGTTGAACAAAACTTTGTCCTTCATATCAATATTATATTATTACCGTTGTCCAGTTGGGGGTTTGTTGATTCCTGAAGTTATGAATTTTGTTCGTTGTTCGAGACAAAAAGCTAGTCGTTCATTAGCCACATTGACCTTATTCTGCCCGTGGGTTTGTCAATGCAATCAGCAAACGGTGTTTCTACGGTTCCATTCGAAATAAAATAAATATTTTTGACAATTTATTACCTACCCGCCCAGAACCTAGACCCAAACGCAAAGCTTGTACTAAGAGCACTATGCGACGATAAACCTAGGTATATACTTATTTAGATCGATAAATATATACATACTTAGACACAAAAATAACATCCATAATTCACAAAAAAATAATCTTCATAAACACTCAAACAAATGCCTTTTAATTGTTTTTCTAAAGTTTTGGCAGGGGTACGAAACTCCTGACTTCGGCCTAACTCGGCTCCGCTCGGCTCAGCATTGCTCCGAGCAATTTTTAGGGTTGGCACCACTTGACTTCCTTTTGCGTGCACGACCACAGATAAGATAATCACTTAAATTTTGACAACCCTAAATAGCCGAAAGGGATAGTGCCATATATTAGAAAGGGATAGTATGATTCGACCCTGAACCGCTGTCAAACTTCGGTTTTGTAGGAAGCTTCCTTTCTGTACGGTAGTACTATTATTTATTCTGTGGTTTTGGCCTTAATATTGCACATATAAATGACACGGCCCAATTTGAACTTTAAGATACGTCATTTAATAGATAGATAGATCTAGAAATGATATGGATTAGATAAGTCAGTGTCAAATGTGACGTTCTTAAACAAAAACGTTTGAATCGGGCAGCTAATCACTAATTCGTTGTATCTTTACCGTTTTGCATTAATTCGTTCTTTCTTTACCTTTTGGTAATTTGTACCATATGTGTGTATTGTGTGTGTGCGATTATTCTCCTTAATCCTCCTGCCGACCTAAGTAACGTGCACTTAATAGCCACTTGAATAATTATAATATCTAATATTGTAATTAGTATATTAATTAGGTGCTTTGATACAACAGTTACTAGTATTACTACCTGAATATCACTAATTTGATTACCTCAATTATGGACAATCATCATTTAATGTACATCGATAACTTAATGTGCATTTTAATAAGTTAATAGCACTGTGAATCATTAAAGGTGTCATTATGATAGCAACTGTAACTGTATTTGTTGCGACGAGTAGCTAGATCAGTGCCCCAAACGCGTTATTTCCGCTTAGCATTATTCCCGATCGCATTTTTCCCCACTCGCGTTAGTTCCGCGTAGCATTATTCCCGGTCGCATTTTTCCCCACTTTTCGTGGACGTCACACTAAATTAATAGGTTAGGTAGGTTAGGTTCGTTAGGTAGTTTCTGATGCCCGAAGGGCAAACCGCCCAGAAATAGGAGCCCCACGGGGCTCCGTCTAGCTAAGTTATGAACTAACGCTACGCTGAACGCAGAACTAACGCTAGTGGGGAAAAATGCGACCGGGAATAATGCTACGCGGAACTAACGCGAGTGGGGAAAAATGCGATCGGGAATAATGCTACGCGGAACTAACGCGTTTGGGGCACTGATCTATCTACTCGTTGCGACATAACTGCTGTGGCCTTGACGCGGGCGCTGCTGTCACTGTCAAATTTCGTAATAAGATGAGTGACGGTTTGAACGTTCTAATAATTGAAGTAGTAAAGCAGCTACGAACGTCACTCATTTTATCAAGGAAATTAACAGTGACAGCACCCGGGTCAAGGTCGCAGCGGTAATGGCGTCTCAGTAAAGGTGACAGTCCATTTCCAACGACAGCAGCACTACTAGCACTACCATTCATTTTACTATGGAAATTGACAATAACTCTGACGCGTTCGTACCTACTAGTAGTGCAGCTGCGGTCAGAAATGAAATGGTACCCTAATGGTGACAATCTGAACATTCTAATCGCGGCAATAAAGCCGCAACGACAGCAACGCAACAACGCTGTGTCACTCAGCTGGCAGTAGTAATTCGAATTTAACCTTTACAAGTAAATTCTTCGACGGCTATATTTCTTTATCACACTTAATAAAAAGAATACTGTTTTATTTATAAAAGGTTATAATGGAACAGTGGATGTGTTTATACTTCGAGTTGTGTAATATTACTGTGAACTGATAACAGCTTCTTGTTCTTTGATATATTTAACTGTACTACGCTTAATACATATATATCCGTTGTTCTGAGAATATGTGACTGTCACTTGGTATAAATAATCGTATTAATTATACTAACATCAATTATCGATTATAAAGCGGCGACCCCAGGCCTGGCGCATCTTTAATCCAGCGTATTTCGCTAGCCGTGCAAAGGGGAAACGCCAGCAGCGTGCTAGGTACTTACGCTACGTCTTACGTAGGCGAACAACGCGCGAACGCGGCGCGGCGCGGCGCGGCGAAAGCGGCCGCCGCCGCGCCGCGCCGCGCCGCGCCGCCTGACATTCGCGTGCAAATCGCGCCGCACCGCGTTCGCAACGAGATCGCTTACGTAGGACACTTCTATGGGAATCAAAGGATTGATTTCGCCGCGCCGCGCCGCGCCGCGTTCGCGCGTTGTTCGCCTACGTAAGACGTAGCGTTACATTTAGCTGGGTACCTATGGCCTAATTGCATGTAATACCCTTAATTTTTTATATTTACCTAGTTATAAGTTTGTAAATTTCTGTTCTTATTTGTATTATCGATTTAAATTCAATATCGAATTATATTTATGGTCAAGGAATTAAATTTCGGCCGTTTTGTACCTTGTCATAGTAACAAATACAGGGTGGAAAGGCACGACGATCCTTTCCGCAAAAGGGTGATTGTTTAGCCTAAGCTCTATATTTTCTCCATAGAAACTATGTTAATATGGGCAACCGTTTCTAAATTATGGCCTTTTAAACATCCATGCAAAAAACTACTTTGTTCTAACCCTAACAGGTGACAGGGTCAATGAACTTACTTGTAAACAATCAGTATACGACGGGAAATTATGCTTATTTGTTGCCATCTAACCATTCTTAGGTCTGCTTACAACACGGTAAGAATCGTTGCAGGATTTTCGCTTTCTTAGTGGTTCCACTTGAATGAAGTAGTTATGTTATTCCTTAATATTAATAATACTAACCACAACATTGTTTACAACGACTGTTCAAACTGTGACATTGACAACCACTCAAAAGTACGCAATTGTCTTATAAATATCTCTGGTTTCTTTGACTGATAAAAAAGGTTTTAGTTTCTTAACACGTTTCACAAAATTATTTTCGAATAATTGGAAACTATCTAAAATAATAAAAATTACAAGTAGATTGTGTTTGACGCACCAAATGAACTTGTAAAAATGAAATACTAAGAATAAATCAAGAATAAATACGTCTTAAATACCTAACTAACAAACCTTCTTGCGTGGTAGGAAATAGACAAGACGTCTGATATTTGAAATTAAATTGTCATTGAACTTTACTTATCTAATGTCATATTCTTCAAATAAAAATGCAGTTGTTAGATGCTCGTGGTTATTTAAATTTGTGGGGCTGTGTAAAAGATATTGTGTACCAAACGGAATGTGAAACTGCGGATGAAATGAGACATTAAAGGCTAATTGCTGCTTTTGACAATCTGCGGAGGAAAAATGACGAAGAGCATAGTACACTATCGCATGGGCATTGGGCAATGTGCGCGGGCTGCGGCATACACGGCGGTTATAAGACACGGAGGTACATTTGAACACCGTATGTGAAGATAAGATAGTGTTAAATATTGGCAAAAAGTAATTATCTAAGAAAGTAATAAAATTGTTTGTAATATTTTTGCATTCATTTGATTTATTTGTCATTTATGCGTCATTCATACATCATTGCGATTCTGTCAACGATCGGAAAAAAGCGTAAAGTCCCGAGCTTTCCCGACGGAGATCCTTAATCTAGCCGTCATGTGCACATGTTATAGGGTTATCACCACAGTTAAAAAGTAGAAAATTTTGTATTTTTATTTTTTACTCAATTAACGATTCTTACCATTACCAATCTGCTCTGTATCACTTAAACGACCTAATACTTCCGGGAAGGATCGTCGTGCCTTTCCACCCTGTATATCAAATCCATAATGGCTTTCATACTAATTGTCACTGTGACAAGGTGCGAAGTGGCACTTAAATCAAATTCCTTGACGATAATATAATTTTGTATTGTAATTTTCTATTGAGATCTGTCAAAACAAATCCTAGTCATATCATATTGAAATGATGATGGAATAGGATATTCATATTCAAAATTATACACGTTACCAATAAGTAATCTAATAAGCACATGTATTTAGGTATACCTAACTGTACGATAATTATGTTTAAATTTGAAGTATATCCAATTAATGAGAAGATAATGTTTTAGATCAAAACTGCCACCAATATTTTGGTCCCATGATTGAACATTATTAGGTAAATAGGCCAATTCGGACATATACTTATATCGGAATGATATTTGAATCATGTTATTTAATTATCACGTAGGTAAGTACCTTTCCTACCGACAATTACTTACTAGCAAAATGGACGATAACTGAATGACATCAGTTACATGCCATTCTGAATACGTACGTTCGAATTCGCCTGTTAGTCTATTTTGCAATCATTCCAAACCCCTTTGAAGATCAATAGAGTAGAAATGTTATGACTGAATACCTAGATACTACTGAATCAATGTTTTGTTTAGTCTATTTAGGTCTATTCATAGTGATTTCAGTGATGTAAGCTCTACCACTGTTATCATAATAGACGTACATGTCTAGATACTAGAAAATATCATCATCAGTCGTTCCCTCATACTGAGGATCGTGACATCATGTCCTAATGTTGCTGACCAGCCTCTTCCATAGGCTTCTGTCACCCGCCATATGTACGGCTTCCTGCAGATGTAGATGCGACGGTGTAGTAACTTGTGAGCTCCATCTAGCGGGTGGTCTGCCGCGAGTCCTCTGGCACTCAACTTTGCTCGTCATAGTCGTAATTTCTAGGCTATCAGGAGAACGTCGTGAGAGCTGGCCAAAATGACATATATGGTCGACAGCCGGCGGTTATATAGGCGGCGGCGGTTAGAAAATATAGGAAAGACTAATATCATTCTAATGCTTTTTGATGCGTGCCAAGTACGTTCAGATATCACGTAACTGTTGAATGAAGCATAGATTATCCTATGCTTTTAAAAGCACGATCTAGTGGCAGGCAATCTAAGATGTGTTAAACACACACGCCCCAGTTTTACTACAGGAAAGGATTTACGTGGGATACACTTCCGTAATGCTCAAATTGTACAACGATAAATTGAAATGTTTGATTGGTATATCCTTGAACATAACTTTGCTTAATACTGGGGGCCTTCGAGCAACGCCTGGCTTCAATACTCAATATCTTTATTGCGAATAAGGGATAGTCCATGCAGTAGTGGATACACAGTATCAACCCAATTAAAACAGAAAAAAAGTAGGTAATTTTAAAAACATGTCAAAATATAGAAAATAGATGGCACATAATACAATTATTGATGATGTCATTTCGATTAGAATAATAATTAAATAATTATACAGATTAATACAACACTCAATGTTCCGATATGTTTCCAATTCCATGGCTTCCAAGAGTTCCAAGCGATAGGTATCTTACCGTACCAATCATTTTGCCATTTTTTGCGGGGGGGAAACGTGCACACAGTCTCACTTTTGGAATAATGGAGGAACGTGTTCTTGCAAGATTATAGATTATACAGAAGATATAATACTGGACATATACTCGTAAAACAAATATAAATCGTAAAATATACCAAGCTTTATGATATTGATGGGTGCAGCCCAAGGGGCGATCCCCTTTTGTTTTTCTTTCGTTCTCTGCACGTTGCAAATCATTCCTCAGTCCAAACTCCAAAGTCAATAAAATGGAACAAATCTGTACTTCCATCTATCCATACCGGGAACCACAGACATATATCTTGTAAATTAGAAGATCACGCAGACACTATTTACGTTGCACTTCAATTAATATTCCGTAAGTTTTTCTGTGGGGAAATTTTATTCGGAAAATCTTCATTTTCAACGTTGTTTGCACAATAGTTTAATAGAGTTTACACTTCTATTCGTATTTTATATTTTCTTTTCTCTTAGTTGCTTTTTAGGAAATATATAATTTTTCGGTATTTTGTAAAGAAATAAAGAACAAAGAAAATACATTTATTTAATGCCACAACATAGTAGGAATAAGAAGACATGCAGATATAAAAAAAAACACAGAGATCCTCTTTTAAACTCTAAAATAGGATCTCTCAGATCCCTACCCTAGGAACTCAGCGTAATGATAGGCTATAGCCTAGGCTAATATGATATTGCGTCACTAAAATACCATATTAGTTTATCTGTATCGCTAAAGATACCTATTTTTCGTACATAAAAAGCACCCTACAATCATCTAATAAAAACTAATAGGTACTGTATATAAAAAAAATGGGTTTAAATATATTCGACGTGGTAATCCACATCGTACGTGTACGAGGTGTCTATTTAGAAAAATGTCTGCGCCAGGAACTCATTCAAAGATAAAGTCATGCTTGGACGGGATAATGAAATCGTTTCGTAGTTTCCCACATTTTTTGTCCCGCTCGTGACAACGTTTTCACCGTGATTTATCCATGCTATCCCTATCACTTCCACTAGCGAATCAAAAGCATCAGCAACCAGTTTTTGTAAGATCTCTGATTATACATAGTTGTTAGGGATATGAAGGTCACTTTACACTGGAACATAGGATCGTGATCTTCTGGAAGAATTTGGAATACGTGGTCAGTTTCCCATAACCCAATTTATAGCCCTTTATTGACGCGTTTTATTCGAGTTTTTTTTGCAGGAATAATGCGGTGTTGGAGAAAATTTTGTTTGTGTTCTTATTCCGGGTAGGAGTCAAGGAAGAAATGAATGGGTAGTATGGAATAAGTTGGGAGTTTTTTCTTTAAGACTGGATATAAGATCAAAAAACTCTAGAGATAACTAACTAAAATAGGTATGTCTGCAGCCAAACTGTTAAGATGGTTCAGTTTGCAATTTATTTTAGTTATTAGAGTAATAAGTTAATAAATTATAGTAATGTCAACGATAAAATACATAAGTAAGTAGGTACTGGTAAAAAAAGGTAACGAATAAAAAAAAAACATACTAAGGTTTAGTTGCCAATTCGACCATACCTGCAGCTAGAGATTTCGACAAGGAATTATTTTGATAAGTACCTGGGTAGGTAGGTACTTATGACAGTATCAAATTATCACCTACATATCTTTAAAAACTCTAATAGATCCTCAGAACTCTAATAGACTTGTGTACGATTTGTATGATATGTAAAACATTTATAATAAAGATTAACATAGTATAGCACCTTGCTGAAAATTTAAAATAATTATGTTGCCTAAAAAAACTTATGTCGTAAGAATGCAGTGCATTCTTTGTCAGACTTTAATACGAGTAGTACTACCTAATCGTCTAGATTCTTTTAGCCTTGGGAGTAATTATAACACTTGTCTCGGACTCTCTGAATAACCCACTTCGCTATTTTTAAAACTCTAAATGTATTTGATGTTTATAAATAGTAGTAGTAGTAGTAAACTCTTTATTGTACAAAAAGACATATTAAAAATAACACCTTAATAAATATCACCTTATTTTTTATTAGAAACTCAGAAGCGAACTGACACTCATCAAATTAAGTCAGTAATCGCGACCTTAACTAGCAACCTGCTGTTCACTTGATCTAATGTTGATATGTACTTTGGTGCTGTGTAGAGTGTGTAGGTATAGGTAATCTTATTTAGGTAGGTAATATAAGTATGATTACTACACATTAGGTATTGCAACTCTTGATTTGCTCAGAAGTAAGTAGGTCGGTATCTACTCCTACCTAGGTCCTAGTCGTAGTACAGTCAAGGAATTTAAATTCCGACCCATTTCGTACTTTGTCACAGTGACAATCAATATGAAAGCCGCTAGAGACCTCATACGGTTGTCACTGTGATAAAGTACGAAATGGGTCGGAATTTAAATTCCTTGACTGTACTTACTTAATTCTCCTACCTACGTAAAAATGGATTTGAAAAAAATAGTCACCAAACAATTAATAGAAACGAAGAAAATACTTAAATTTACGTTGCGCAACTACAAGTAATAATTTGCGCACGCAAAAGTTAAACATTTTTGATCGGTATAGGTATTTATACCTACCTACCTATTGTTTCAAAATGTTCATAGATTACTTATGAGCTCTTTCTACAATTTGGACATCTATATTTTTTTACCAGGTTTGTATAAGACAACAAAAAACTTCCAAATGCGTGGGCGCATATTTTCGTTCCGCTTCTATGATATAATTATAGAGCTTGTTTCAAAGGTTACGCAATGTCTAGCTGATTAACTCGTTAATATTACTTTGGATATCTTTGGACCTACAATTATCAAGATTTTTAGAGATAATGCATGCCTGTTTCTTTGTCAGAATATTTTTGTTATCTTACCTGATAGGAGTGATATGTATTACCGCTACACATATGGCGTAAAGCTCTGATATTTTAACATAATGTGAGATCAATTGACAGGTTTCTGACAGAGTGTTTACTTATCGTTTTAACTGAAAAGGACAGCGTCAGTTGCGTTACGAAACGTTCACTGGACAATATGTAGAAAAAGTTCAAACCTGACCGCCATTGTGAACATGTCACACCATATGCTGCGACTGCACACACTTCGAAAACTATTACAAAAAATCAATAACTCTGACCGTGTCCGACAGAAGGTCACTTCTAACTAGCTACGAATACAGAATGTATTGTAAATCTCCCTTATAGCTTCCATAGTGTATCCATGACGGTTGAAATATGACTTGGGAGCGTCTACCTGAAAAGGGACCATCATTATGGCCCGGGATGATTGTCGGCTTCGAAATTATTTTGAACCTTTTTTATGACTTTGAGGAATGAGTCTCAATGCAGAAACAAAACTTAACGGTTAACTGGTGAATAAAGTTTTTGCTGTCGGTGAAATAAAAGGTTCTGACCATCTTTGTTCTTTAAACAAACCACAAAGTTTATTAGTAATAAATGAGCAGAACTTAAACTACTTAATGATGGGGAATGATGCTCGTAAAACAAACTTTGTAATAAGTTAATGGGCAATAACGATGCTGAAAGGAAAGAGGAAATTATTTTGTAATTTTGTTTTATTTTCAGTTTTAGTAGTACTATAACAGTCGACAAATATAATATAGGTACATTAAACATTACAATATAGTGTCATAATTTATTAGGCTACTCTGATGACACTAAAACATTTAAAGGCAGAACTTGAACAGAAGTTTCAAGTACTTTAACCAAATTTACAAACCATTTACAAAATGTTAATACTACGCAATTCCTACCTAATGACTAGTAAACCTAAAATAATATACAATACAATAATTTATGCAGAAAGTCATTTTACACATCTATCGACAAAATATTTGGTAACAATGAGATAATATAATATACCAAAATACTCATATAAGTGTATTCGTTCGTAAATGGCAATAATGTAATTTTAAACAGATCAGTCTTAGTGAACAATGATCGCTATATCTTTATTTACTATAGTTTTACAATTCTCGACAAATAAGGCATCCATCTACTTAATATTTCCGATACAGTCTCATCACATACGAACTAATGTTTATGTTATCAAGGAACAAGTCAACAAACATTTGGTCAAACAATGAAACCAAACACTTGCAGGTTTATCACGATTTTAAGGCATGGCCAACTTAAAAGGCGCACTCAACACATGGAATGTGAAGCAATTAGGATTTATCTTTAAGAGATAAGTTTATCATCTGTGCGTGGATATGTGAGTTTGAGGCAGGCACTCGTGTACTGAGGACCGCGGCTGCAAGTAGCCTTGCTCATCGAGCATGGATGGGGAGTTGTGCACGGGATGTTTACGCAGAGTGTGGGGAGGCCTCGGTCGCCCACCGTACGGCTGCTCGTACGTTTGCGTATCTATAGAAATGTAACTATGACGGATATTTTCCCCGTCGGGAATCTGGCTTGTCAGTGTAGTATTGGTCAACATTGAAGTGTCGTCCTCTATGTTAATGCCGACATTGCCTACTGGGGTAGTCGGGGGAATCGCGTCGTATTTATACCAATGCTCCGGCGCCGTCGGCGACGCCGTGTATCTAGAGGGATGCCGCCTCCCGTTCGGACACACATTATGATTGTAATTCATTGTGTCTTTGTTCCATTGCAAGTTAGATATATCGGGCATTACAAATCTTATCTTCTCCCAAAACTTCTTTTCACCCCACAAAAGGACGTTGCATGACTTTAGATAATTTTGGAAGTCTAAATCCAAATTAAGTGCACTCACATCCGTTGTCAATATGAACACAACTCGGTGACGTCTGATTGACGGGTGAATAGAAGTTATAATGTGTTTGACGGCAGCTTTGAATGAAGCCTTTGACCATTCATTTTGTAAGAAGTTAAAAGATACAAAAATAAGAATTCTCTTAGCCGAATCAGCCGCATTAGTAATTTGTTCAATTAAATAATTTTCGGGAGCGAGTTGCAAGTCCCTGTAATGAAAGCACATTGTGTAACCCGAGTGCTCCATTTCAGGGGCTACAACTTTTGATACAAAATCATCATCTAATAAACTATACACTGCATATCCATCATACATAGTGTCTCTATCTAGTTCACTTTCTTGAATAGAAGCACTTTTGAATAGCCTGACGCCGTATTTGGAATGGGCCCACAGGCGCACGTTTTGCCTAAAGGAGAACGCTAAGGCACCAAACAATAGAATCAGAATAACACTTATTAAGACGACCGCCAATAAGGGTACAAAGTTCAGGTTTATGGTGCTCACTTCGTCGTACCGATAAAGTTGATTCTCAGTTGGAATCGTATTGTCCGAAACACTTGAATCACGACAACTGTCAATCACGTCAAACACGGTTAGGTTGGACACTAGTTCATTTTCGTCGACGCACAACATCTCCAACGGGTCTTGATTGTGTTTTTTGAGCCAGTTTTGAAGTAACAACACATTATCACACGTACAAGTAAAGATGTTTCCTTGAACGTTGACGTTTTCTAGTGTCGTAACAGACGCCAACTTTTTGTCAAGGTCAAGGATCTTGTTGCCCTCCAAATGTGCCACTCTCAAAGCGGACAAGCCCTCAAAAGTCTTGTTCGCTACACTTGTCAAGAGGTTATTATTCAAGTATAACTCTCTCAAATGTTTTGTTTGCGAAAACTCTCCCCCAGATAACTCGGTTAGATGGTTGTTTTCGAGATGCAGAATATTCAGAGCATGAAGTCCATTTAAAGTATCATTATCGATCGTAGCGATGTTACTGTTGTTTAAGTATAATTTGTGCAACTTTTTCTTCCCTATGAATAGATGACTGTTCAATGAACCGAAGTCATTACCATCTAGGTAAAGCTCTGTGGCATCCATCGGTATTTTTTCTGGGATATCAGTGTAGCCAACATTAGAGCAGTCAATCACGTTGGAACTCCAATTACTATCGTGGAAACAGGAACAGCCTTCTGGGCAAGTCATTTTGCAATCGCATGCCTCAAAGTCACAGCAAAAACAGTTCGACGAGCAATGAGTCTCATACGAGCATAAGAAGTGGGTCTCGGGCACATCCATTAGGTTAGCCTTCCCGCCATATTTGTTATTAACGACTTCGCACGTGACTGAATCTAAATCTACAAATCTCGGATACTGCCTCATATGATTCCAAAGATTTATCTTCTGAAGCCAAATCATGTGACAGTTACAAACAAATGGATTATTTCCAATGAAGAATTTCGGCAATGATCTATGCTTCGCTACATGTGGCAGCGTGAACGCAGATAACTCGACGGTTCTCAATTTATTTTCGGTCACGACGACTTTTTCTAAGTTTCTTTTTTGTAAAAATGTACCTGGATGGATCGTGTGAATTTTATTGTTGTTCAAGAATAGGATCTCAATAGAATCAGGTATTGATCGTTCATCGACGTTCTCCATAGCATTGTAGCTTACGTCGAGCATTCTGATATTCGGTTGCGCATTATGTTCATTGTCCAGTTTCGTGATATTATTACTATGGATATCCAACCATTCAAGAGCCGCTGGCATGTAACTGTAATCAAAGTAAATAAGTTTGTTGTCGGATATGTTGAGCCAGCCGAGGGTATTCAAGTTACTAAAAACGCCTCGAATGTCGGTCAATTTATTCCCATCTAATCGGATTGCTTTTAGTGTCGGGTTTGACACAAACGCATCCTGCTCAATAGTCGAAATCTTGTTTGAAGCCAGATTAAGAACTTGCAGCGAGGGCAGGGTACTAAAAGTGTCCTTAGGGACGCTTTCAATTTGGTTGTCCACGAGCCGTAATCCATAAAGTTCCTCTAATCCCTCAAATGATGTGTTAGATATTTTCGTGATGTTATTTTTGCCGATGTCTAGGGATTTCAAAAATCGTAGCCTCTTAATGCCTTCTGGTATTGTGTTGAGATTATTGCCATTCAATCCCAGATCTTGTAAATAAGTTATGTTTTCGAAACAACGCTCGTGAATTGTGTCAATGTTGTTATTGTCCATGTATAGTTGATTCAAAACAAAAAGGTTTGAAAATATGTGCTCATTCAGTGATTTAATTCTATTGTCCGAAATCGAGAGATGATGTAGATTTTTAAGTTCGGCAAATGCGCCGTTGCTGATAGTTTCAATAGCGTTGTTATCCAAATTCAAAACTTGTAAGTTATTCAAATCTTGAAATGACTTCGGGTCCAGTCTCGCAAGGGCATTGTGAGATAAATTCAGGATAACCAAACGTATAAGGCCGGCAAAAGTATCTCGGTTCACCCAGTCATTTGTTAGGCGATTTCTTGATAAATCCAGCTTTTCAAGTTGATCCAAGCCTTCGAGTAATCCCGGGGCCAAAACTGCGAGCGAATTGTTCGCTAAAGAAATTTCCTTTATAACGCGCGACGACTGGAATAGTTCTGGAGGGACAGCAACTAACTTATTCCCGGACAAGTTCAGAATTTTTAATGAATTCAATCCGACAAAGGCTCGGTCGCCTATCTCGTTAATTAGGTTGTTATGAATATTCAACACTTCTAAAGATCTCAGGCTAGAAAGTCCGTTGTCGGGCAGCCTTAAGATATTATTGTGAGATATGTCGAGCATTTTAAGTCCAGTATTGCAGGATTTGCCAGGTGCGATTGGTCCCTTGCCCCAGTCGGAAAAGCCGATTTCTGATATGTCTTGTATTCTATTGTTGGTCAGATTCAGAGATTCCAAACTAAAAAGCGGACAGAAGACTTCGGACGGCAGCATGTAGATATTATTGTCGCCTAAATCTAGGGACCTCAGTTCCATTAGACCTCGGAAACTCTCCGCGTGGAATTCCATAGTCATCGCAGGCCAATCAGTATTGTAGGAGCGTAGAGTTAAACTTGTCAAGTCACGTAGCGGAGACAGAACAGTAGCCGGAACGTAACGAATTTTGCAGTATTCAACGCGCAAGTCCTCCAATTTCCGAAGTTGCCCCAGAAAGCTGCCGGTGTTCATGTGTAGGGAGCTTTCGAAGAAAAGCAGATCGGTGCAAGTGAGCTTCAACTTGTTGATGTTGAACGCCTGCGCGGTCGTAATGTTTTTAAACAAGAAGTCTGCAGAGCCTATGGTTTTGATATTACACGTGAGAAAGTTTGATTCACTCAACTTTGCGTCTGAATAGTCCCACTGACAGCCGGCGGGGGCGGGCGGCGCGGACCGTGCGCGCGCAGCCGCCACTACGACCAAACACATCCAAACTTTTAACGAACTCATTCCGCGTAAGTTCCTTAACATTTTCACTTTAAAATACAGTACATCTGTCTTTTATTAACCACCAACTTAGTCCGATAAACTTTTTCTCACTTCAAGTCCAATTTGTTAAGTTTCTTTTATTTACACTTCGTTTTATAGCGCGTGTAAACACAGAGCGCGTGATCGCGGTAAAATTTTTGACGCAGCCATACTCCCCTGCGGTCGGGCGGTAACTGACCTACGAAGTTTGAACGAAAGCCGCATGGGTGTCGGGAGGGTGGGGATGCGGGGCGGGGAGGCTACGACAACGGGTGGGACCGCACTGCATCGGCTTACAACAGATGGCACGCGTGTTTAAACTCTCAAAAATATTAGTTGGGCATTCATTGTAGAATATGTGGTGCGTGATTGGTTTCACCTCCTCGGGTTTCATCTCAAAGGAGGTCGCAGTGTGTCGCTCGAAACAGTAGCCAGTGGCGTCTCACAAAAAAACACCGGCCACTGTAAACAATATGAGTTATAATTACTTAAGCACTGTCAAATAAATAAAAACATAAGGTCTTATTTGAAATAGTTTGTATAACTACTTACTTCTTTCTTTATTTTTATCAATAAATAATTATTTGATAGGTATATGATTTAGATAAGCAGGTAGGCACTTAACATCGGTAATTTGCAATTTTATACCTACAACTTTGTACTTTCCGACTTAGATATTCTTAAGTTGCAGCAATAGGGAATAAATATGTAATAAACTAGTTGCACGTAGAGGTGCCTACTCTGAGGTAGGTATTTTGGGATGATTTTAATATTTATTCAATTCCTTAATTTTTAATCCCATAGAAATCTTTATTCAAAGATTTACTCCCATTGTGCGTTAATACAAAATTTTGACAAGTAGGCGGACATTTTTCTTTATGCAAAATGCAATGATTGACATTTTAAATGCTACAACGAAAGAAACCGAGAAAAAATGATTGTGCACAAAATGTACAATCCCGTTTGAACAGCTGCAATGCAAATGATAAAAGTTGTGGAAATTATATGTATGTATGTAAACACTTTATTGTACATAAGACAGGTTAAGATACAATTAAAAGAAAGTATACAATGTACAAAGGCGAACTTATCCCTATAAGGGATCTCTTCCAGTCAACCTTAATTATAATGATATGAAGTAATAAAACATTTAATTTAAAATAACAATTCCTGAACACAACATGGCTATTCGTTTTCCTATAGAGGGTGGTTTTGGATATATTTTTTATAGTAAACGAGTACCGTCATCCATCATTAATTAGTTTTAACTTATGTCATTATTGTTTTTGTGCAGTAGTTTTTCAAAATTGAATTAAGTACTAACATTATTCTGTGTAAGAATGTCCTATAATATTTATTTATTTATTATTTAGTGATGTTACAGTATTGGTAGGTACGTACAACACATAATGATTATGTTTATAACAACAAAATGTGTCATATTCAAAACTACAAGTAATTTAAAATCATGTCGCTCATGCTAAGTTAGTACCCATAAATCAAAACTTATAATGTTACCTACCTTTATTTCTGGTTGGTCCCCGTTAACAACATAACATAACCAAATAAATTGATAATAGTTCATCTGTTCCCCATAATCAGTATTAACAATGATAAAAACACCGATTTGCTGTTGCGAAATAATCACAATCTTTAACTCGGAATATAAGAATTAGCTACAAGGCACGTACTGCTAAGAGGGTTTCCAAGTAAACAACCGTACTAAAAAGCGCAGTGGAATTTTTTCCCATCCCAAACATAGCTAACTAGCTCAAAATAGTTCTCACAAAAATAAACTAAATCCAAAATACGTAGTTAGGCACAAAAACACGTTCATTCAAGCAAAGGGCTACGGTGCGTCACCTCAAAACCTCTCAGAAAAAGAAAGTAGGCATTTTCTACAAGTTTTATTTGAATTTACGACTTTTTGGAGTTAAAGGCCATCATAGTGTAATCGCGGGCCATCGGATGATTCGACACGAGCGTTTCAAATTGCGTTTACCGTGGGAGACACTCTGGGCCCCGAACTCTTCCTCAGTGATAAAATTACGAAATTGATACAAGACTTATAAATAAAGCTAGTAGAACGCCCGGTAATCGTTATAAATGTGTGTAATAAAACTAGTTAATTTAAATATGTTGTGAAAATGTACTTATTTTCAAGCTTTAAAAAGCGATCAGACATCTGATTTTAGATTGTCATAGATTATGTATTTATACAGCTTCTTGATTCTTGGATAAACAAAGATATCGCGAAAAACTAGACTAATTTGAATAAGTATGGCTTAATTCTTTGTCGGCTGGCGGGAGAATCAGAGAGCTTTTTCCGAAGATTGTACCCTAAAAAAACAAAAGTTACTTACGTTGATTCTAGTAAAAGTTTAGATAATAAAGATAATGACGATAAAATTTGTGATTGAACTGTTTAGTTTATTTATTTTCTTCTTTTAATAGTCTGTTAGGTCGACGAAAGTTACGAAATACAAACTAATAAGAAACCAACCCCAATCGTTTGAGGTGAATCATTCCGAGAAAAGAGGTCTTTTATAGCAAGGTCACTAGCATATTGATATTCTCCGTCAATATTGAATGTCAATATATCGCATAGGTACGAGACGTCCCAATATTTACCGGGCAACGTCAAACACAATAATATTACCACTTATCTCGTAACAGACTCCGAAACCGTCTCAGTTAGGGATACCAGATATAGAGTCAGACCGAGAAACGTCTGCAGTGATTTTGATAGCCCACGCAGTGCAAGTGTAATTTTAAACGTCAAACTTCTATGAAATTTTGACGTATAAATAACACTTGCACTGCGTGGGCTATCAAAATCGCTGCAGATTTTTCTTGGTGTAACTCTACCATTATGTAAAGTTCTGACAAAATTTCTGGCTCCTAAAAAAATCTATTGATTACATTTTAATGGTCAAACAAAAAAATGGGTATACCTATATTAAATTTTTAGTGTCTAAAAGTCAAAATTCAGTCAAAAAAACTAAGTCGCAAAAGCTTAACATTAAAGAATCTTCAGTAGAATAACTTACCTACTAATTCTGCAAAAACTTCTCTTTTTCATTTGCCTGTCAAAAAATCCAGACATTTCCGGATAAATACCGCAGGCTTGAGAAATAACCAAGTTTTGGACATGCCCACTAAAATCGTGAGGTCTGGTAACCCTAAAGAGTCTGGCCGCGTAGCCAAGATGCCGATCGCTTACGCTCCGTAGCGATCGAAACGCAACTGTCACTGTCGCACTAATATGGAAGTGTGATAGAGAGACGTAATGGTTTTCGTTGTCGAAGCGATAGCGATTGTGACCTTGGCTAGGCCGGCTGAGAAGTTACATAACCAATAGCCGTGTTGACACTGTCCGATATCTGTGAACCGAGTTCACATGCCTTTTATGTGGAATAATGGCTGCGTTTATCAATAATATTTACGAGCTTTTAATCTACAAAAGATTGATTTTAACTGAGCACTCGGCCATGTGGCTTTTTAGAGTACAACTGTGAACATTTATGAACATTATCTCGTTGTGTTTACGAAAATAGGACTATTGGTTCTATGACCTTTTGTATTCCTTTTATTAATTTGTTTTTAGGTTTTATAGTCCTGTAGGTTTAGTTGCAAAGTCTTTAAATATCAATCAAACAACTTCATAAAGCTCGCACGGGCAAAATAAACTCAAAAGTTATTTAGAGCTCTTAATGAAATGTATTCAAAAGAATAAGTAAACAGCAAATGTTCCGATCTTTCTATATCTGTATTACTAAGAAAATACAAAATATAAAGTAATTACAATGGATATTTCAGATGAAATAAGACGCTACCGGAATAAACAAAATACAACTTGACAGATCCAGTATATTACACTGCCAAACAGAATTCCAGAAAACGGAAGCTTCAACAGTAATTGAAAGAGCCTAGCGTGACACTTTTAAAATGAGACAAAAGTAAACTGCAGCCAAATTGAAACCAAACATGAAACTGCTCGGTATTATTGCAACCAATTCTATTAACCATAACCAAAAGCCTTTTACGGCATTCAATATTGTTCGCCCAGTTTTCTCTTTTACAAAGAAACCGTTGAAAACAATTGCCGGCCGGAGAAATTAACAATGTGTGGACATCCCGCAAAAAATCCATTTTAGGGGTACAATAAAACTAGGGACGGCCCGCATAGACAAAAGTGTTCTACCTTCTACCGCAATTATATTGCCTCTATAAATTCAGTGGGACAGAAATTTTACAACCTCATTGATTTTACGGTACGGTTGTCAACACCGCAAAATAATGAGGCAGAGCTTTAAATATGTAATTGTTTTAAATACCCTTAGACGGAACTTGTTTTTATAGTTCTTTCACATTTCTCTAAATTTATTACTTTGTGCTAGTTCTGTTTAACGTTTCTCGTGTTTACCATAATTTGACGTTTATGGCTCATTAAATTAAACATGAACTGTGACAATAAAGGCATTAAAACTAAGAGAGGCATTCATTTCCTTTTATGGGATTGATAAATGCAATTTTTGTGCTTGTTAAAGACCATTTGGTCATTTAAATGCCTAATAAAGGAGACTACCACAGTAATATGCTGCGAAAGTAGGTATTATAAGAAATAACGGTGTCAGAGTAGTACATGGTTCAAACACAAATTAGAAAACCGGGCAAGTGCAAGTCGGACTCGCGCACGAAGGGTTCCGTACCATAAAGCAAAAGCAAAAAGAAAACGGTCACCCATCCAAGTACTGACCACGCCCGACATTGCTTAACTTTGGTCAAAAATCACGTTTGCTGTATGGGAGCCCCACTTAAATCTTTATTTTATTCTGTTTTTAGTATTTGTTGTTATAGCGGCAACAGAAATACATCATCTGTGAAAATTTCAACTGTCTAGCTAGCTATCACGATTCGAGATATACAGCCTGGTGACAGAAGACGGACAGACGGACGGACGGACGGACGGACGGACAGCGAAGTCTTAGTAATAAGGTCCCGTTTTACCCTTTGGGTACGGAACCCTAAAAAGGTCACTTTTGTGGACGAAACATCAAAAGATAACGACCCGGGTACATATTATCACGTTTTTCCTATTTAAGTCTCAAGTACCAGAAAAAAACGATCCCGCCTGCAAAGGTGTCGTTCAAATTTAGCTTTTGATTCTCTTAACTTAGCGATGTCTACAGGAAAGACGCGATGTCTAAATGAAATCTATGTGACCCACATTCTCGTCACTCAATATTATCGTACATTCTAAGTAAGACATTTTAATTTCTTACGATTAATTTCCTATAACTAGACTTTAAATGTAAAAAAGCATTCTACAATCTAGAAATATTATTTAAAGTAAACATCGAAGTCCAAATCGTTAGTATGAGTAGAAACTCCTCGATGCCACTAAGAAACTATCATTAAAATCGCTCCTCCAAACACAATAACTTTATTAAAATCAGAAATTCTCATTCACAATAACCGACGGCATCAGATTTATGTCCTATCGTTACTCTTAAACTGTTTATCTTTAAAGGCCCTGTTTAGCTCAAAACGTGATTATTATTTGTAAAATAAGACGTCGATCCAACGCTGAACGTTAAAGGGGTTTTAAGATAATCTGGACGAAATATTACTCGAGCCTCGATAAAGGTGGTCTCTGTAAGGTGCTCTCACGTTCTGGACCTGTAAGAAAGGGTCCAAAACAGAAAATGCTTTGTGCTAAAAACGTCGACCCCTTATCTCCGTTTACGGGTCGCGGACATAGACATAAGAAAGTAAAGAACCATCCTATTTTGTTCCATAACTAACTATGATTTTGTGGAAAAAGTGCTTTATGATTTCCAAACCCAGTTATTTAGGTCATTATAGTAGATCATGATTTTTTCTCTACCGCCTTCTGGGTGTTTAATGGAAGGAGAGTTTCTGAGCCTCTCTTGACACTCGTCGTTTCTTATTGTTATTATTCGCATTGTTAGGACTATAATAGCTAAGTTCTAAGCTTTCAACAATTTAAATTCATATTAAAAATAGTTACGAAAAATTTCAACTTTATTTGACTCAATGAAAATCAAACGCTTACGCAATTACGATTTATATATTATATGTACTTACCAAAATCCCGTTCTGGTGAGTTTTCTTATTTACCTGGTCCAGCTAACTAAAATCACGTAGATTTATTTGCTAAAACATATTATACAACATAATCATAAGAAGCTGTCAATTTTCCCATAAACATGTAGTAGGTATACAAAGAGCACCGCCTTCGTTTTAAACGAATCGATAGATTATAATATATGACATAATTACGACCTCATTAGTCAGATTTTAGCAGTTTAGTTAATTGACAACTTTGATTAGTTTTTGCCAAATCGATATAAGTTTAAAAGTCATTATGCAAATGAGCTAGTTCAAAACTTAATGATCTTTTTACATAATATTTGATTTTGAGATTAAAATAGTGAGGTCATTGGACAACTTTAATGAACTGAAGTTAGCAATAATTCAAATAAGGTAGACATCCTTGATAAGATATACGTAATTTATGACATAGGTAATCGTACATATTTTAAGTATGTAAATAGTCGTTCAAACTATGGATACGGTTGAATATTGGTTCAGAGGTTTAACTTCAAAAAGGTTATGTCTACCAATCCTGGGTCATTAAAATATTACTTTATTTATTAATTAAACAACAAACTCATAAATGAGCTTCTTCATCGAACCTACGAACTTATGGAAATATAACGATGGAGAATCAAATTAATCCAAAAATTGTTTCTAATTGTTCTAATTGTTTCTAAATTGTTGTAATGTATTCATAAAAACATAAGATTAGGTTGCCAAACTTACTTTGTCCTGTCTCCTCTATAAGAGACAACCGTGCACGTGCTATTTACCTACCTCTAGTCTACTCTTACTCTTTTTGCTACTCTAACGGTGCCACGAGCGTACACAAAACGCCGTCGATACAGTGCATCTAACCTTCACCTTCCTTTTTTCTTTTGGTAAACAGATCAACGACCTAAACACCCTTTTTTAAGGAATTTTTAGTAGAAAATATAGTATTTGTACTATGTTTTTATTTTCTTCCATGTCTAATCCTTCCTAGCCCTCCACCGCTCCTCGGCCCGGCACGAAGTCATCATTCATACGCGCAGATATCATCGTCGCTCGCTTGTTAACAATAAAAATGTTGCCCACTAAATGTGTCCCGGGCTCGCCTTGACTTGAGATGCTTGTTTTGGTTTGGGGGTTAAGCAAAGTAACTAAATAAAAAAACAAATGGCTTCTTAAGCCAGTTGAGGGTACATGAAAACATTACATGATCAAATAATGTAGGTTAAAGTCAGTCGATCAGTGACAGATCCAGGTGGTTTTGTATTTGTTTGGTTGATAAATAAATGTTATAACTACCCGAAAATGTATAAATTATTTGTTTACTTTTATTTAAGTACTAATGTTTTATAACTTTTATAACTTGGTAACTTTTCCTTTCGTGCAACACCTATTACAGTTTAAACTCCAAATCAATCGCCTCTATAACCTTATCCTAATCCCATAATGAAATTAACTTAATACCGTTAAGACTAAGCACACTAATTCGATAAAGCATAGACGAACATCACAAATTGCCAATCAATAATGACCCCTAAGGACGTGTAATTAACAACTGCATTAGTGAGTGCATTATGCATGCCGCTGAATCTGTATCCAGGCACGGGTTGATTCCGATTTGGGCCGGTGTAATGGGAGTTTGCTATTGGGAATTTAGAAGGTCAAAGACGCCTGCCCTATACACTGTATCTTTAGGTACTTAAATAAAAGTAAACAAATAATTTGTAAATTTTCGGGTAGTTAATACATTTATTGATTAACTAACCAAATACAAAACCACCTGGATCTATCACTGAACGACCTGACTTTAACCTACATTATTTGATCATGCGATGTAATGTTTTCGTCTACCCTCAACTGGCTTAAGAAGCCATTTGGGGTGCAGTTTCCATACAATTTGCGGTCGGGTTACAGTCCGTCTGTACCGGCCCTAAGATGGCATATAAGCTGTCGAGAAATTGGGACCAGTGCCCTGTTTATCAAAAGCTTGTAACTTGTAATACAAGTGGAAGTCCCTTTCTAACAAAACTTAAGAAAAGGTATCAAAATGCCTTAGTCAAATATAATAAACCTCATTTTAATATTACTTTTAGCGATGACGGATAAACAATAACTTTGACTTTTACTCCACGGCGGAATTGCGCCGTTTATCAAAAGCAACTAACTTGTAACGTGTAACTTGTAATACATGTGGAAGTCCCTTAACGTAACAAAAGCTGTCAAAAAGTAAGACATCGACTAAGTATTTGACTAAGGCATCGTAACGAAACAATATTCCATTAAACCATTATTGTCTTAACGGTTTCATGATTATTATAATTGATTTTATTATAATGGCCTGAAAATAAAAGTAATTTCGGCAAGTTGTTCCAAAGCTAACCAATAATTTTACGTGAATTTAATTTCCAGGAACAAATTCTCCGTATAAACAGCAACACTTAACTGTCCACGGGTGGACCTTATGCCTTTTGTAATAAGGTTTACGGACTGTCAGTTAACAGTGTGGGCGATGGTACCAACAGACTGGGTAAAAATATGCGTGCATTATTAAACCCACCCAAAAACATATAAACGCGGTCTGCAACGGTTTAAGAAAATTCTTACTTATTTTTGGGACATGGAACGTAGATACTGTTTTAACAGGAGTACAGAAATGTAGGTAAGTTTGTATATTGAACAGAGTAGGTAATATGTACCTAAATAAAATACATATATGACATTTGACCAGTTCTTATAGTCAGTTGTATTCAAAATCGCAAGGCGAGTCCTAGCCTAGCAAGAACTTGTATGCAATTTACGTTATGCCGACTACTAAGGCAGATTACATTCAAAAGTTTGATCAGATACCACAATGTAATGAAAATTGCATGCAATTATAATATTTATAATACAATATACAATTGCAAGGTATTTAACTTGTGAAAGAAAACATCGTGAGGAAACCTACATATGTACATCAGCGAAGAAATCCAAAGGCGTATGTGAAGTCCCCATCCCGAATTGAGACAGTGTGGGTTCTATAGCTTAAGCCTCTAGCTGAGAGGGTTGGTCCTATAGAAAAAGTTGTTCAGTATGACCTACCTAATCACCTCGCACAATATGGCTAACGGTCCAAAAATGACCCTGTATAGGCAGATTTTTTTGCCCAACTAAATATTCAAAGAGACAAAGCTACCGGCCTCAAGACGAATAAACCTAACCTGTTATCTGCCATGCGTATTCTACAAACATTTACATAATTACTAAGGCTTAAACGCTTTTAATCGCATGATTGCATGCAGTTAACACTTTAATCAAAAATTTACAAGCAATTATGTATTTGGTAGTTTATTAGTGTTATAGTTAATGGTAGTCGTAATTTAGGCAGATTAGCGAAATTTTACTGCTGAAAATTAAGGGGGCTAACGCTAAATTTTAGTTCTTAAATTGGATTTTTACATGTTTTAGTCAATGGCAAACTCCATAAAAAATTCACAACTCACCGAACAATTCTCCGAAAATAAATCATGCATCCATGTCTATTTTTCATTTATTAACCGACTTCCAAATCTCAAAGAAGGAGGTTCTCAATTCGGTTGTATGTTTTTTTTTATTTTTTTTATTTTATTTTTTATTTTTTTTTATGTTTGTTACTCCATAACTCCGTCATTACTGGACCGATTTTGAAAATTCTTTTTTTGATTGAATGTATATGCATACAGATTGGTCCCGTTTTTGTCAAAATCCAGTTCTGATGATGGGATCCATGAGGAATCGAGGGAACTCCTCAAATCTTAAAGGCATACACATAGTGATTTTTGGTTTTTTATCAACGAATCAAGCATATACATCCAAAAAAGTGACATTTGATGAAGTGGAACTGCTGATGATGATCAGAACGGAACTCTTCAACGACGCATAGTTCACGGTTGGCGATTTGTCCTCTTCGTTATGTTTGTTAAGCAAGTTAAATTTTTAAGCCACATTTTTGTCAAGCTCGAGTTCTGATGATGGGATCCATGAGGAATCAAGGGAACTCCTCAAATCTTAAAGGCATGCGTATAGAGATTTTTGTATTTACATCAGAAAATCAAGCATTTTCATTAAAAACTGTTGCATTTGATGAAGTGGAACTGCTGATGATGATCAGAACAGAACTCTTCAACGACGCATAGTTCACGGTTGGCGATTTGTCCTCGTCGTTATGTTTGTTAAGCAAGTTAAGTTTTTAAGCCACATTTTTGTCAAGCTCGAGTTCTGATGATGGGATCCATGAGGAATCAAGGGAACTCCTCAAATCTTAAAGGCATGCGTATAGAGATTTTTGTATTTACATCAGAAAATCAAGCATTTTCATTAAAAACTGTTGCATTTGATGAAGTGGAACTGCTGATGATGATCAGAACAGAACTCTTCAACGACGCATAGTTCACGTTTGGCGATTTTTCCTTTTCGTTATGTTCGTTAAGCAAGTTAAGTTTTTAAGCCACATTTTTGTCAAACTCGAGTTCTGATGATGGGATCCATAAGGAATCGAGGGAACTCCTCAAATATTAAAGGCATACGTATAGATTTTTTTGTACTGTCATCATAAAATCAAGCATTTACATTCAAAACTGTCGCATTTGATGAAGTGGAACTGCTGATGATGACCAGAACAGAACTCTTCAATGACGCATGGTACACGTTTGGTGATTACGAATTTCGATTTTGACTTGGACTGGGACCCGGACTCGGACTCATACCCGGATCCGGTTCGGACCCGGATCCGGTTCAGACCCGGACCTGGACTCGGATCCGGATTCGGACCCGGACTCGGACCCGGACTCGGAACCGGACTCGGACCCGGACTCGGATCCGGACTCGGACCCGGACACGGACCCGGACTCTGACCCGGACTCGGACCCGGACCTTGACCCAGAAAACCACTATGATACCTTAACTAAAAAAACAACTATGATTACCTACCATAAAATTAATGTAGGTATAAAGTACGATGATGCCAATCTTACTAGCCCCTCCCGCTTAAACCCCCGTACACCGCACGGCATGCGCCATTAAGTGGGTTAGGTTAGGTTTGAACTGCGATCCTCACAGAACCGAACAAGGATTAGGTTAGGTTAGAACTGCGAGCCTTACAGAAACGAAATGCTACTTGAAAAGTGGGTTTGATTAGGTTCGAACTGAGGAGTGGGTTAGGTTAGGCTAGAACTACGACCCTCATGGCTCCTCTTCACGGTGGGCCAACGCCGGCCACTCCAAGGGACGCATTTATGCGTTAGAGGGAGCAAGTGATAGTGCATGGCTGCGTCCCTTGGAGTGGCCGGCGTTGGCCCATCCTGTAGAGGAGCCATTATACAGAAGCGAAATGCTAGTAAAAAAGTGGGTGGTTTTACCTCCTTTTCTACATAGTGTACCATCTACAATAATCTTTCATCGGCCCCCATGGAAGTCGGTTTTTTTTTCTTAAAAATTATTTTTAGTTGTATAATCGTTACTCTGCATACCACAGCTAGCTGTAGGAATAATTTGAGTACCTATAAATTAGCTAGGTAGTGATATAGCCGACGGACACGACGAGCAACAAAATTTTACGCCGAAGTATATTTTTCAGAGATATATACAATATAATTGAGAAATATATAGAAATAAAAAGTAGAAAGAAGAAGAGTGTTAAAAATGATCTTGACGCGACTTTATTTCTTAAGGGAGTAAGAGCGTGTCAACGTCATTTTGAGCTTCTGCTGTTGACTGTACAAAAGCACTTTCTCTATCCAAAACAATTCGAAATAAATAGTAATTTGTCAGTAACGTTTATCACTGGCATCTCTCACGTCCGTAAGGATCTAGTAGATACGAGGTTTTTGTCCATAGCAACCGCCACGCTGGTCAATCTCACAGGACGTATACAATTATTTTAATCTCCTTCAAATCATACTCGTAGCGATGTGGAATATTGTGGATACGACCGCATTGTTTCGAGTAGTTTTTTGATGATTTAGTATTTGTGATTATTACTCATAAATAGTAAATTAGAAAATTGGAATCGCCTAACTTTGATAGACCTAACTTTTTTTAATAAATTATTTTTTGCTTGAAACCGGCATTTTGTCGCTTTTTATAATCGAACAAGAATTTTATACATTTAAGGCCGAAAACGAGGGGAGACCTTTGCCCAGCAGTGGGACACCAAAGTAGGCTAATTAAAAAAGGCCTATCATTATTTCAGCCTTAATTACTGAGGTAACAAATCAAAATACGAGTAATTTGGTAATGACAACAATTAATTAATTATTAATTACAGCATCAATGTTTCTGTGGATTTCTTTAATGTGCATGTTCTGGATAAATAAATAATGAACAAATGAAGAAAAAAATAATAGATGTACATATTTTGTATAGTTTGTTCAATGCAAGGGGAAATAAGCATACCTATACATAATTATGTCGAAAAAAATTTGGAGTGCAGCAGGCCTTAAGAAAAGGCACAGCAAAAATTGGGTACATGCATGAAATATACATATTTTATTGTTTCATCAACAAAAAAAACAACGGGTTGCACTCCGGGAGTGCCGACAGAAGTGAAAACTCAATGACTAGTCCAAAATGTCTGCAGCACTATGTATAAAATTGACCCATCCTCCTTTCTATTGAAAAACTACTAAAGTTTTTTCACCAAAGAACTTTAGTCATAACGTATCATAATCAGGTCAATTATTTAAAACTGGACTTTATATTAAGCAATAAAGCTCAATGTTCTAATCTTGTACGGGCTGAAATACGAGGATCTCACAGTTAGATTCTAACTTTATATCACTCAAATATAATTCAATAAAGCTACATCTTGATGAAATCGCTAATAAAATTGAACTAGCACTGGTACTGCTCAAACTACTACTATTACTCAAAATATCATGACCAAATATATTTAAATGCGAGGTCTGCAAGGTAACTTTACAATTTCTAATCGAATTTTAAACAATCAACGCTACAAATTTAAGCTCACTGGCCAGCAATTTCGGAACTAAAGTTTTTCAATAGAAAGGAGGACGGGTCAATTATACATAGACATTTTGGACTAGTCATTGAGTTTTCACTTCTGTCGGCACTCCCGGAGTGCAACCCGTTGTTTTTTTTAATAAAAATATTGCTATTTAAAAACGTATTTTTAAAAACGTTTTACTGCCCAATATGACACACTAGCCAGATCGCGAACGCAAACAAATAACGTCTATTATTTAATACACAAGTCACATCCACGTCATCCCAACCCGTTTTAACAGACAAAACAGGTTATTATATTCGGACACGTCGCTTGTTAGACAAACACGAGATCGGCCGATATCTCGGAACAATGTGAGCCGTGGGTGAGACGAAAAACTATAACTACAAGCACGTAGTTAGGTGCTTTATTTAAGTTCTTGTTGAAAAATTTTGAGACGTGGAGAGGCATTGGGACTATGTAAGAGGCCAAACTTCCTGACATAAAAATGATATCTAAATAACGTCATTTTTACGGTTCTGTACCCAAAACGGGACCCTATTACTACGACTCCACTGTCTGTGTATCTGTATATGTATCTCTGTCACCAGGCTGTATCTTATGAACCGTGATAGCTAGACAGTTGAAATTTTCACAGATTATGTATTTCTGTTGCCGCTATAACAACAAATAGGTACTTAAAAAAATTATAGAACCCTCGGTGGGCGAGCCCGCCTCGCACCTGTCCGGTTTTTACTGATTCATCCGCGGCTCTAACCGCCATATTTTCCTGGTAAAACATGAGAAATATACTACTTTATTCACTGCCAGCAATATGGAAAGGTTACTTCAACACATGCGGCATGCGGCCTGGTGATTCAAATTGGCTGCCAATTTTTTTGGGCCGCTAGCAGCTTAATAAGCTCTTAACCCGACATAATATTAACCTATATTTGCTATAATACAGCTAAATACACGAATTGCGCCCAAATTAAAAATAAACACGGCACGTAATTGGGACACGACACACTCATTCCGACCAAAGGTACCCAAATGGACAGAAAACTCAGTTAAGGAGGTAAAGAGTATTGGGGCGATCCCATTACTGGGGCGTAGTTCCCATCGCTCCACTGATAAACGAGAGGTCTGGTATGGTCGGCTTCCAAACAGGAACAAGTTCGAACCCCGGCTCGTAACAATTCATCATCATCATATTAGCCTTTTATCGTCCACTGCTGAGCCTTTCTTCGAGTACGCCACTTGTCCCGCTCCTGAGTAATGTCATCCAGGTGTCAGGATTTTTGGTCTTTTGTCGAGATTTCCGGAGGGATTTGGTGAGTGTCAGAGTTATTTAGACATTTCGATAGTCACTAGCTAATATGTAGTTTGGAACTGGGCCTCTGCCCATCTTTTCTCTAAAAGGTAAGGTTTTGCTGTAATCTAATTAAAGAAACCAAATGGGAATGGGAATAGTACATTACTACAGAGGCCGGGACGAAAGGGTTTGCCGGCCGAAGACATATAGACGGCCGAGCGAAGCGAGGCCGGATAGGTCTGAGCGCGGGCAACCCCATTTCCCGCCGAGGTATGTATAGTGCTTTTCTCAAACATGCAATGAAATAATAAAATAAAAAATCCACGAAACCCAAGTTTTATTTATAGAAAAAACTAAAAGTAAACTACACCCAAAATATAACTAACACGTACCTAGGTATATCATTATCACGCGTATGTTTTACACGAGTCGTGTATTTTTAGTACCCGTATATTTTCATGTTTCTTTGATTTTTTCGCCTTGTATCCGTCTGACTGTCGTTTTCGTCACATAAGTTTACATAGTCTTTCATGTTGATATCATGTTTCACATACATCGTTGCTTTATGCATGGAGTAAATAAGTATAATTTCCACAGTGTTGACGAATTTGTAGTTACATTCATTTAAAACATGCCACTAAACTGTTTTTAATAAATTGTAAGCCATTTTTCTTAGTTTCTCAAATAATAAAATTGCCATAAGCAACCATATACATACTTCGTCTTTGACTTGGCGGCAGAGGCAGCAAGTTACTTAAAATCAATTCTGCTTACGCTGCCAATTCCAACACCTACGATTACAATTAATATTAATTTCATTATTTCGTCGGAACTCATATTAAAGTCAAAAAATCAACAACGCACCATAAATCCAATAAAACAGAATGAAAATTTTTCAACTTTACCTCCATAACAATTCAAAAAAAATAACTACGCGTGTTTGAGTAGACCTTTTTACCGCTAACGTTTAGATGAAATATTTTAAATGTTTTTATTTGTGTAGTTAAATTTATAATTTAAAATTATAAAATTATAGAATGTATTATTTATTAAGTTCATGTTGATTTTATACAAATAAAACTGCAAATTATAGCAAACATTGTTTTTTGTTTTTTTTTTATAGGCGTAGTGGTAGAGTGTCATTACGAACCAAAGCAAATACTGCCTCTGGGTTTCTTTTAATGGATGAATGCCACGATGCTGTGTCACAAATATCTGTGAAATGAAAATTAAAAAAGAGGACTTTGCCGGCCTAGGCCTGCAAGATTTGTATGAAATTCCATTAACGACCTTTTGTCCTAGCCGCACCTGAAACGTCATACTTCGCAGCCTATTATACATTAGGAACATAACATCAATATTTCATTGCATGTTTGAGAAAAGATTTATGAAAAAAATACCTTCCAAGAAATGTCAGGAATTTAAGGGTGAAATGGACTTTTATCAAAATGTTCCATTTTTTTACATGGCAATCCCAACCGCGATTTATGCTCCATCTTAGGGCTCGACGACATTGCTCGACTGGCGACGGAGGCGGCGGCAACCATAGGTCGGAACGAGACACCGATCGGGCCTTTCGTGTCCTACCTATGGTTGCCACTGCTGCCGTCACCAGTCGCGCAATGTCGTGGCCAGGCCGTTAGGGTCACACTTACATTGGTTATCCGAAGTCGAAGCCCAAATTGCGATAAGAATAACGATACTGCTTTTACTTAGCCATATAACGATATTACAGAACTTGGACCCTTGCACTGGATAATGTTCTTTCAAACATGAGAAAATATCTTCCTATTCGTAATACAAGAGCATTCAGGGTTCCCTAATACCTACAGGTGGAAAATAATTTCCCCTCCCTCCCTGTTTATCCTAAGGTATGTTATATTTAGAGTCAAGTAAAATTTTCTTAACTGGAAATCAGCTAGACTTCGACTAAGCATCAAAGCTAAGACTGACATTCAAAAATATAACAGTTTTGAATGATTCACGGTTAATTTCACTAGATTTATATCGACCGGGATATGAACCGTGATTACCTTTTGTATTGTTTTCAAGCTCCCGATATTTCGACGCAGTTACATGCATCTTGTTCACGGGTAACTCATGATAGGGGACTGACGGTAATCAAGCTTCATATCCCGGTCGATATACCTAAGTCTAGTTTCAAAAATATTCCCAAAAATATACCTATAGAATACTTTTTGTTTCACAATCAACGTGACTTGCTACAAGGAATCAATAAGCATACATGAATGTCCGAACTTTTTTATACACAGCTCACAAGAGGGCGTTACCAAAATCAACCGAACATCGTCTCGAACAGGGCCGGATTAATCAAACGTAATAAACCTAACATTATGCTAATATGCACTAAACATACGTCCGTCATTTGTTTATGTTAAGTCATTAGGGATAAAGCCGGGGATAGACTGACTGAGAAAGGAAAAACAGTACTTTGAGATGATATTCGATCTCATCTTCTGTATTCCATGCAAAATGGGCTTTAAGTCTCATAAAAAAAAAGTCTTAAGAAGAAATAGAAAATTATCAAACCCGTGACCTTTTAATTTTATATACCTACACCGTGATAAAAGTATCCTCATTGGTTTCCGATGAAAATGGAAAAGTATTTGAAATCACATACTCTCGTCTGGACCAATACCGTTATTTAACTATAAAAATCAGTTTTTTATATGGACTTGACAGCTTCATACTAAACTTGCAAGGCGGTAAAGCGATTGGACTGTGCAGACCTATGAAGAAATTTAATAGTATCCTAGAGAAAGTCCAGCAAAAAATCCTCGGTGGGAAATAAGAAATTGTTATAAAATATAATAACAATTGCTCATTTCCCATCATTTTTATAACTCAATAAAATCAGACAAGGATCAAATTGCTAATCAAATTCTTACAAAAAACGGCGCCAGCTTAATCTGCCTCTTCTTCTACCTAGCGTTATCCCGGCCTTTGCCAGGGTCCGCTTTGCTACTTGCTTTCCTCCATCTTTGCGCGATCCTGGGCGTCGTCTCGTGTGAGCCCGTTCACGCTCATATATGCTTTCACGACATCGAGCCATCGCTTTTTTGGTCTGCTTTGGGGTCTGTCTATACCCAGCTTTATATTATCGCCCACGATCGATCAAGTGGCAAAGAATGTAACCCCACTATAGTTTAATTCATTATCAATAGCTACATCATACTTGTTACGATCAACAATTAGTCAAGGCCAGAAACGTGGATGTTATACTTGTATCTTTAATAAGATTTAAAAAAAAGTACCTGAACTGAGTTTGTATTTTGGTCAAGGTCATTGGAGAATGATAATATTACGATGTCTTAATTAACTTAACAAAGTCGTATTTATGTTGTTGTCACAAGTTGTTACGGCTTGTGTTTACTTACTGCCCGGTTCGAACTTATAAGCCTCCTCCACACTCGTGCGCGAATCGCGGCGCGAAGCCGCGAACGCGAGTGTGGCGTCGATTTTCGAGGACAGCGAATCGACTCCACACTCGCGTTCGCGGCTTCGCCCGCGATTCACGCGCATAGTCTGGAGGGGGCTTAAGATACGTCAAATATTATGAATAGATTTTTTTTTCTGGCTTACTCCCTGCAATTTTGCACAGGGTGAATTTGCCAATGTCGGTGTTGACTTTCAGACGTGAGGAGAATATTCGGTATAATAATTTTGCATTTATGAATAGATACGATATGGATTAGATATGTCAGTGTCAAAAGTGACGTTTCTTCTTTCATAATTAGTTCTTCATTGTGGCTCTTCCATACTCTCTCACTTGTTAAGCCTGTGCAGAGCTCGTAATTAACACATCTTTACTGCATTGCTGCCGCAAATGTCAAAATCGATGTTGCTGCCCGGATTGTTGCCAATTCTGGCAGCAACGAAGTTGGCAGCAATGTCGCACTGCATTACTGCAGCAGTTTTACTGGTATAGTCTGAATCCGAATGGGGTAATAAAACAGCGAGCGTCAGATCACCAAAGACATAATATACAGGATAGCCAAAAAATAAGTGCATTCCCGTTGCCAGGGAGGTTTTGGGATTACACTGAGACTGAGCAACTTTTACTATAGGACCAGCCCCGAAATCGAAAAAATTTTGGCTGTATGACGACGCCTGTATCATACATTTTGGCCGGTCTATTTTCTATGGGAGGGTAAATTTTTTTTTCGCGATTCCGGGGTTGGTCCCATAGTAAAAGTTGCTCAGTATAATAACAAAACTTCCCTGGCAACGGGAATGCACTTATTTTTGGCCACCGTGTATGTATAAATAAACATCGATAATATACCACACAAATTGGAATTGATCAAGTTAAGTAACCACAGCAGATTAATGGGCCGGTGACCAGATACATTATCTAGTGCTTCGACCTAGCTATCTGCCGTCATTAATCTATTGATGCCTGCGTTTAAGACGGTTATCACACTGGTGCTCCGCACGCCGCTCCGGTGTTAGAGCGAGACGCAAACTAATATATACAAGTTGGCTAAAAAATAAGTGCAGTCCCGTTGCCAGGGATGTTTTGGAATTATACTGAGCAACTTTTACTATGAGACCAACCCCGAAATCGCGAAAATAAAATTGACCCTCCCATAGAAAATAGACCATCCAAAATGTATGAATCAACAAAATTTTTTTTCGTGATTCTGAGGTTGGTCTCATAGTAAAAGTTGCTGTTTCCGACAATACATTAAGAGCCCATCAACGTGCATACTAGCGCCACTGCTGAATAATCTTAATTATTTGAATTTAACGAAAGATATTTAAAAAGGGGGCCGCTACGTACTGTATTTTGTATTTAAGTACCTTTTGAATATATTAGACTTATAGTTTTTATGTTGCTGGATTTGATGATCTAGGAACTCAGAACAAAAACGGCCGTTTTATCTTTGGATGCATAGATTCATGGACGCATAGAAAATACATGGGGATCAAATCGGTGTGTTCCTCTATCAATGGATTTCGTTAAAAAAAAAAAATTAAAATTCATTTATTTCAAGCTAATTTTGCTCATATTAAAATCCGAAATGAAAGAGACAACGCAAGCAATGTCTCGCTCGCAAACCAGAGCAAAACGGCTCCGCATCCAGTGTGAAGACCTCTTAAGTGCGATAGAGACCATTAATTACTGGAAGAACATTCGTCAGTTTGCCAAAATTGGGGCTGCAGTCTTGGGTTGAAGAATTGGCTTTTGAACTTTGTACCTACTTACTTCAGTCGATTTATGAAATCAATGAATGTCAAACTATCTTTACCGTCTTGCACCACTTAACTCGGATAAAAATAACAATTGACCGATGACCATAATTTTAAAAGTTTTAATTTAAAATCAAAATAATTCTTAGTTTATAAAAAAAAATCTAATATGCTCAATATTGGATTGTATTTTTTTTTGTATTTTTTATGTGGCCTAAAGGGTCGTGACCCTGCCTATGAAGCCGATGGTCCCGGGTTCGAATCCTGGTAAGGGCATTTATTTGTATGATGATACAGATATTTGTTCCCGAGTCGTGGTTGTTTTCTATATACATATGTAAGTATTTATATATTATATATATCGTTGTCTGAGTACCCACAACACAAGCCTTCTTGAGCTTATCGTGGGGCTTAGGGCAATTTGTGTAATATGTCCTATAATATTTTTTTTTTTAATAAACCATCATCTATTTTGATTTCCTGGTCCCACATTATTCCCCTGTCAGCGCCCAAATTAAGCATTGATGTAGCCAATTTATACCGCTGTCATCGACACTTTCTGGCTCCGTTTTGATTTTAAATTAAACAATTGTTATATTTATCCAAGTTAAGTGGTAGTAGTAAGATGGTAAAGATAATTTGACGTTCTACAAAGCAAAAACAGTTAATTTAAAGTTGAACGGATTAATTAGTGTGTCATCAATAATTTGGGCATCGAGCATAACTTTTGTGTTGTTAACCATTAACCTAGTAATGTCCGAAATTATTAGAGTTATCGTCGCGGAAATAATTCGAATTGACTTTAATATGATAATGGTAATTGCTTTTGACATTGTTTTAAGTGTGAGTTATTTGTTTCAGATCAAATTATGTACGATATAGTTCAGGGGTGCTACATAAGTTGATTGTTGTTATTATTTATATTGATTGTATGAACAAAAGGCATCAAAAGTGGTGTATCAGACTGTGTCAAAATATTTTACAGGCTTATATTATACGATATTCTCTGATACTTTAATAAAAATGAAGGTATAGGTAACATAATTATTAAGTGTTTCAGATACTTTTAATAGCGAATTGTCTCAGATATAAATATTATAATTTGGAAATGTATTCGAGGGTGGCAGATACAACATTTTGACGAACCAGTCCTTGACAAATAAAAAGCATTAGAAATATTTATAAAACAAGTCTAAAAGTGACAAGACACTACAAAAAACTAACAAAGCTCATGTTACAAAGTACACATTAAAGTTCTTGAATCACAAAACACTTAACAAACCCGAATATGCTGCACCAAAAAACATGACCGTATGTCTTCCAATTATACAATAAACCGTTGTCAACATCTTCCCCAACGTTCAAAAAGACTTATATGCAAATGATGCGATGTTACATAAGTCTATACATCCCATGATGCAATAAAAGCATCTTCAACTAAAACGGCTTTTTACCCATACGTCCTACAGCGACATACGGCTTTTTTATTGAGCATTATAGTCACATGTCCCTGTTAAAGCAGATACGAGTATTTACGAGCCGATCTGCATACAACCGTCGTAAGGAAAAAGGACGTATGTGAACATGGATAACACAGGGACATAGAGCGTTGTCAGGATGGCCGGGTTGCAGATGCCATACGTGCTCTGCCTTAATTCGAATAGATGAGGCGCAGGGCTGTCTAAAGGTGCATTATAGGTTGGTATATAAAGATTTATGTATGTACTCTAATTAATTGACTTATTTAGTGGTTATCTATATTCGTGGTGGCCTAAAATGCCTGGCAGTAAAGGAGACGCATAACGCTAAATCATCCAAAAAAAACTTTGTTAGCTATAATTATTTGAGATATATTTAAGTACATTGCAAGCGTAGAAAATGTGAAAACAAATTCTTAATATAAAACATTAATTGCATTAAAAAAACGTGACAAATCACACCATATCATATTATCAATTTATTTCTGTTGAACAAATGCAAGTGCAATACGATTGGTATCTCCATTGAATTTCGAGGTCAAGCTTAATAAAAACACGACGAGATATAACCGATACCGACATGTTATTGTCCAACCAATAAATCTATACAACAATCAATTTGTATTGAAATTAATCATTTGTTTTAGAAAGTTAACGGGTTCTCATTCATGTTTACTCTTGAGTATAATATGGAGAATGTTCCGACAAGTCTTTGACCAATTGTAGACTTTATGTCTTTATATTAAGGTTCTCAAAGAGTGAGTTACTTGTGTGAACGATACGAAGTGTGTGTGAAATGGTCTATTGTCAGAAGCCTTATATGTTGTAGCGAAGAACAATTGAACACAGTTAAGTATTCGATTGTTCTAAGCTTCTTTCGAATATATCTGTAAATGGTCAGCTGAGGATTTTAAGTAGGTAAGACTTTTGTAACAGAATGTGTTTTTTTTTCGACTAAATAAAATAAATATAATAAGTTGACGAACGCTATCATTAGACCATTACTGAATACTTTCTTTGCAGCATTTTCCTTTCCTTTCATCCCACTGAGAAAGTTTGAACGCTTAGATATAATTATTTCTTAATTTCTGCAAAAGCGACTAAAGTAAATAGTTTTTACTAAAACTTGGCATTCTTAGCTTGGCACCTGAACTGTAATAGTTACTGAATATTTTATTTATCTCTAAATTTGTCCCCTTAAAGGGTCTAAAATAGGAGTTAAAATCATAAACGAGGGGTGGGGTGGAAAATACAAGGGGTGAAGCATCTTACGTAGCGTAGTAATATATAATGTACTAGTAGGAGTAATATAGAAAAGGTTTGTAAAAACAAAGGATCGATCAGATCTACAGATGTAAATGTAATACGAGTAATATTTACAATTTACAGTTTATCGCCACAGAATATCAAAAATTATACAATTTTAAAACGTGACAACCCTAGCGTAGAAATTTATATTAATGCTTGCTAACAAGTCCAGAGCAGGCCATTGGCGATATTGATATAAATTGATTACGACTTGTGACGTCCATTAATATACTTTGACGCAAATTCCTTGTGCACATTACTGTCTTATTAAAATGCAATAATTATACAAAGTCCGCATATACAGCCTTTTTGAATAACAGGAGAGACTGGCAAGCTTTAGGGCGTTGTAGGGGGTTGTAGGTAAAATCCGTCGCACGCGTCCACGATATTTAGTGTTGTTCAAACTATTTTTAGTTAACCCGCTCAACCGCCTCGTGGAACCGCGCCTACTAGCGGACGCCCTTATGCCAATTTTGCATAAATGAGGCCCTAACATATCTCACAAAAATTGAAATTGTGAAAGTTTTTTACACTACGTCCGTGACATATAAGCATACAGCTCGCCTGATGTGAAGCGTCCATACGTTTGCATCTCCAGAGGTGTCACATACACATCGTTGACCCTTTAGCAATCCCTTCATATACTTAAATTTTTAAAGAATCCCTTAATGTAGTTCCTCGCTAAGACTACTTCAGGGAGTTCATTACAAAGGAGCGTTTGCGGAATCAAATTTGAGGGTTCGTTTCGTATGCTTTGCATTTAATTTTACACACTGATAATTTCCGATATTTATTTATTTATTTATTTATTTAAACTTTATTGCACAAAACATAAAAATATTGTACAAATGGCGAACTTAATGCCTAATGGCATTCTCTACCAGTCAACCATCGGGCCAAACAGAGACATGTAAAAATGGTGCAAGGAGAACAGAGGCATTTATTAGAACATTGGAAAACCTCATATCAAACTCTGATGGGCAGAAATAGGCAAATGGAGCCAAAAATTCCACCAAATTACTACCTACTTATTCCTTCTTCACAACCATTTAAATACAAACCAACATGAAATATCACAAAAGATCATCCGTATCCAAGGTAAATTTTTCGCTTATTAGTCATACAATAATAGTTGCTTTCTCGGGTCAAGGTCAGATGTGAGCTGCTCATCAATTTGATACAAAACCTGGTATCTGATTACAATACCTTCCCACAAAAACGCCTCACGTTTTTACAAAACTACATTCACTTACGCCCTTTTATACAAAAAACAATATAATCTACCGCGCTAAGCGTAAAAGACGTATGTCTGAATTAAAATATGTAAGGATACGTCCTTTTGGTTTCTTAGGGAGAAATTATGACGGTTTGATGGATTACCACTTGCTGTCTTTTTGTCAGTCAGGGGTCAACAACTGATGCAGCTGAGATGATTGGCAAAACAGCAATGCGGGTTCCGATTGCGTTTAATGGTTAAAATAAGATAAAACGCTTTGGATGCGTCGTTATGGATAGTCTTGAGGATGAAATAAAGGTGTAATATGACTTAAAACACATATATGTACATCTCAAACAATAATGACTACTGAGGATATTTTCTTCTTCCTTATTCCTTTTCTAGTAGTATGTAAAGCCTAACAAGTTCCTTTTTAGCCCTCGCCACGTTGCGGATTTTCGATGGAACTAATTTATTTTAATGGCAATTATTTTGTTTGACATCCGACATTGAAAGTCATTGAATGTCACCGATGTAAACAAATCGAAAATGATTGTAAATATTTCAGGATAATAATAGATTTTGCAATCAAAATGCCCAAAAAAAATCACACCGATGCTAAACAAATAATTTTAAATACATTAAAATACTTGCGACAGAAAAAGGATACGGGATTCAGTAGCATTCCATTAAACAATGTTGTGAAATTATTTGTTGACATGACGGGTACTGATTTTCATAGTGAGTTTGTAATAAACTGGTTAGTTTTGTACTAAATATGAATATTAATTATTAAATTATTATTTTTCTCATTTAAGGCGTCTTTAGTGCTATAATCAAAAATATTTATTATAAGAATGAGCCATTACCACCACGAGTGACTGAATCTGGTAAATATATATACGGAGGTCGAATATTTAGAATCAAATTATGGCGGATAGGTAAATTATTCATACTTAATTATCAACTAAACATGCTCTTTCGATTGCGTTTCGATTGGGAAACATACTTCTACAACTCACATGTACATAATTGTATACCTCACTCGCTCTTGCACGATGCCAATACACACTGTCCCGACTATTCATGACGTACACGTATTGTTGCTATATGTAAGCTGTTTGTAGCGACATTATATCAGGGCTAAAAAAGAACTTGTCAGGCTATAATTCTTTCTCATATTTTTACATATTTATTTCAAAGAATATTATATTATTTCAAGTGCCTATAGTAAAATACCGATAGAAAAAAGCTACCCAAACAAGCTTCAGCTTGTCTGACTGATATCTTTGCGCGGGCTTTTCCTTAATACATATACGTATATATAAGTATATAAAAATGTATTAATTTATTTGATCTATTTTTCTAAATTGGTCCCGTTCTTAAATTTACGTCAAAACGAACCGCAACTGATAAATCAGTGACCTCGATTCCTATCAATCAATGCACTAACTCCAATTTGACTTGTGTCATGCGATGATTGGTTGCAACATTGGCTGGCGCTAATTGGCTGAATGAGTTTTGCTGGAATGAGCAAAGAGCAATAAGTGTTGGATGTGGTTAGTATTATTTTTAACCTTTTAACCGCCGTAGAAGTTTTCGAGCGTACTCATGTCGCCGGCGGTATGAAGTTAAACGAAGTTTTGTCTTAATCAGACCAAGGCGAAATGAGCCGAATTTTATATATTATATCAGTCTTCAGCGGTTTAAAGGTTAAAGAGGCATATATGGTACAGAAATCGAAAATAAAATCAAACTAAATTTATACAAAAAAACACTCCCTGCCGTTCCCGATGCGAAGGTGCCCATGAAGATTTCAGCATTTCCAAAATGGATAATTTAATATATTTTTTAAAAGTTTATTTTTATTAATATACATGGCGGTCAGCAAAATATAATCAGCGCGTGTCGTTAACTTAGTATAGGTTGGAGCACGCGCTAAGTCGGTTAAGAAAATATCTGTATCGCCGCAGATTACAGCTGATGTGATATTAAGATGACAATGATGTAAAAAAACGCTTAGTTATGATGGAATAAATTAACTTACTTTCTTTAACTCACTCAACCATGTTCCTCACAAATATAGGTATAACCTAACGATACGTCCGATCGCACGAAGTGGAGAGAAAAGACCAGAAATAGACCCCAAAATCAGATATGAATAATTATACTGAAGAGAGACAGGTACCTACCTAACGATAACGATTAACGACTTAAATGGGTTAAATTTATGTATGTATGTATGTATTTACTTTATTATACATAGAAATAAAAACACGAGAAACACAGTTACAGAGTCTATTAAATACAACAAAGGCGAACTTATCCCTGAATGGGATCTCTTTCAGTTCAAAATTTCTATGCTGTAATAAAAAATAGTGAACACAAATTGAAATTCCTAAAGCACATATTTCAGCTTGTAAATAAAAAAAGGTTCCACCAATTTAAAGTTTTTAAACCAGTCGAGCTGAAATTTTGGTATCGAATAAAAACTAGATTAAAAAGCTTTGCCTTTCAATATCCTATCAGATATATTGGGTTGAATGCAATTTTGTGGGTGTGAAAAATGTTTAATTGAAAAACTATTAGGTATTTGTTTCAGTTTATTTAATAAAATAACTCCTACTATGGCGCGTAACGCTATGGCGTGTGTATTTCTGTGCATGCTTATTCAATATTTTTGTATAATATTGTTTAAAACCGCAAGTGCTATGGAGAAATTTAAGTCTCATATTTTGTCAAAATTTCATTGTAAAACTTGCGATGGGAGATTTTGCGATCGTTTTGACGTTTTTCCTCAATATCTCTATAAGTTTAAAAAATAATAAAGTTTTCTTATAAAATAAAAGTTAAATTATAAATCTGTCTGTAATTATTTTTTTTATTAGCCAGATAAATATTCAACCATCCAGAAATCCTTAGTTTAGTAAGCCATATTGTAAGATTATTACACAATTCGAAATGTTTTTTTTTTTTTTTTATGCATGGGCTTACTCATGGCCACAGACTAGCCGAGGCGTAGACGTGGCCTACGATGGAGCGAGCTCGCCCAGAAGGTGCCTGTTCACTCTTGATTTGAAGGTTGCCGGGTTATAAGAACACGGAAATATAGACGCCGGCAAGGAATTCCATTCCTTGGCAGTGCGCATAAGGAAAGTAGAAGCAAAGCGCTTCGTGCGAATTGGTGGAATATCTACCAAGTAAGGATGGAAACCGGCCGTGCGTCTAAAAGTCCGATGGTAGAATGGGGACGGTGGAATAAGCTCGTGTAGCTCTTGGGCACACTCCCCGAAGTGCAACCTGTAGAATACCGACAGGCTGGCGACTTTCCGCCGATGGGCCAAAGACTGAAGCTTAGCCGTTAGCTTCTTGTCGCCAATCATCCTCCTGGCTCTGCGCTCCACTGAGTCCAAAGCGGCGAGTTGGTATTTAGCTGAGCCATCCCACAGGTGGCTGCAATACTCCATACACGACCGGACTTGAGCTTTGTAAAGTGTTAGAAGCTGTCCAGGTGTGAAGTATCGCTTCACCTTATTTAGGACGCCCAGCTTTCTGGCCGCAGTTTGTGCTTTAGACTCAATGAAGCTGCCGAAGCTGAGGACTGAACTCAGCTCCATGCCGAGGAGTTCCAGGCTGTCGGCAATAGGTACAGATGCACCCCGGAAAGAAGGAGTCAGGTCGAATGGACTCCGTTTTGCGGAAAATAGACACGTCTGCGTTTTGGAGGCATTGAACGTGACCAGATTGTCATCACCCCACTGGGAAACGAGACTAAGGGTCAAGTTCATTCGCTCAACCATGGCCTCTCTCTGTGAACGTATATCCTCCCTGCTGTCCCCTGCACCAGCCAAATATCTCTCAACAACCGTACTGTCATCTGCATAACCTACAATGCTGGGTTGCAGCATGTCGTTAATGTGGAGCAGGAAAAGGGTTGCGGAGAGAACAGACCCCTGAGGAACACCGGCGTCAATGGCCATGAGGTCTGAAGAGCAGCCATCAATAACTACTCTGATCGACCGTTCACTCAAGAAATCAGATAGCCAGCTACAAAAGTCAGCAGGGATGCCGTATGCAGGAAGCTTGCTAAGGAGACTTGCGTGCCAAACCCTGTCAAAGGCCTTCGAGATGTCCAGTGAAACAGCAAGCGCTTCACCGTTCCTCTCGATGGCCTCGCCGCAGCAGTGCGTGACATACGCTAAAAGATCCCCAGTAGACCGACCTCGGCGAAAGCCATATTGACGGTCACTGAGCAGATCATTTGCTTCGAGGTATGCCAGCAGCTTGCCGTTAAGTACCCTTTCCATGACTTTACAGAGCATGGAGGTAATGGCGATTGGTCGGTAATTGCAGGGATCAGCACGACTACCCTTCTTGGGTACTGGCTGCACGTTTGCAAGCCTCCAGGATTTCGGCACCGTTCTTGTTTGGAGAGAGAGGCGGTACAGGCGTGTCAGTACAGAAGACAACTCAGGCGCACACTGCTTTAGTACACGTGCAGGTATACCGTCTGGTCCACTGGCCTTATTCACGTCAAGATTCTGCAGAGCTCGGCGTACCTCTTTTTGATGAATAGCAATTCTCTGCATAGAGGAACTGCATTGAGGTAGCGTAGGTGGAAGTTTTGAGCCTGCGTCTAGACGTGAATTGCTCGCAAACAGAGAAGCAAACAAGTTTGCTTTCTCTGTCGCGGAGTGGGCCAGTGTCCCATCAGGTTTCTGCAGAGGTGGCAATGTGGGTCGGCAGAAGTTGGATTCGACCGCTTTCGACAGGGACCAGAACCGCTTGCTACCAGGAGGGTAGGAGGCGAGTTTGGCCCCTATTCGACTGACGTGGTCGAATCGAGCCTTTCGAAGCACCCGTTTGCAGGACTTGGCAGCTGAGTTAAAGGCTTTTTTCCTCGCGCGAACCCTCTGTGCGCCAGCTTTGGTATCGCGGGCTAATACCCAAGTTCTTGTTTCATACTAAAAATGTATCTCAATCAAAGACAATCTCTCAAATCAAGACTTCTCAATCAAAACAATACTTTATTCGATTGATTGGACCCTCACATATTGTGAACATTATCTCGTTTCTCCCAAAATCGATGGCATCAATCACTTTCTTTTCGAATCCAACACTTTTTCTACGATCACACAACTTTATATCCATGAAAGCTATAATCATAAAGATTTTTTATAGCTATTCATCCGTGGCAAACACTTACGTTCAGGAGAAAAAAGTTCGTTATGTACATGGTGCGGTGCAAGGTAAAAGATACTTCGGGTTTTATCACTCAGAGAAACATGATGATGAAAAAGGGCCTTGACATCAATGTATTTCTTATGAAAGATTATCAAGTGTTTGATTAGTCTTTTAGATAAGTGTTTTTCTTATTTTTTTCCTTTTCCATCAAAATACCTGCGAAAATATTATTCAAATATATCTGAGTATTTTAACTTATTTATTTATATTAAAGAACAGATTTTTTTGCCCTCGAAATCTGATGTCAAGAATTGGGAACTAATTTAACTCTCTGTCTTTATGTTTCATTCGTTTTTACGTTTTAGGTATTTATTAGTTTAGAGTTTTTAATTTTAGATAAGTTATTTCAGGATGTCTTGCTGATTATTATTTGTATATTTTGTTGTATAGGTGAACCAGGATCTATTGAGGGTGCGCCATGTTACGGAAATTTGTTGGTACTAATTTCTAGCAATGGCAATAATTTTAATAATAGACAAGATCTACCCTCTATGATAGTTGTCAATATTGACAATGTAAACATTGATTTGTCTAGTTTCGTGTGAATTATTATTAGACTGCAATAATCATGCCGAAAGTTTTAGATTTTACAGAGAAAAAAGTTGTAAATAGTGTATATAGTTATTTATTGGAAAAAAAAACGTGCGGGAGAGAAATTTCTTCCATTAGAAAACATAACGAAATTAGCATCTGAATTGACGGGTAAGTTTCAAACTTATGGACAAATGTCACTATAGTCAGGTCGTCACGATTTGGTTGATGTCTTGTAATAATTTGATTTGTGTATTAGGTGTATCGCATGCATCGGTATCACGGATTGCTAGCGAAGGGCATAAGGGTGGAATTAAACGACCAAACCTAAAAAAAAGAAAACAAAAAAAGAAAATAGATTTGGATGATTTTGATTTATGTGTCATACGTCGTAAAATTCACGAATTTTATAGCGTAAAAAAAGAAATACCAACAACAAAAGAAATACCAATAATAAAATCCCGATTTTGAGTATAATGTTGAGAACGAGTCAAGTTCCTTGATGACTGAAGAATATTTAGATCCCGATTTCAACTATGCTGAATAGAACATATTTGGTACGTTAAATAATTTTATTTGTAAAATTATCTATATAAATTCTTACTTATAACTCTTGCGTTACTTATTGACTTTACGCTATTCATTTTATCTAAATCGAGTCAGCCATTTAAGCGTAAAAACCGAAGAAATATCCAAACATCAAACTTCGCACTTATTAAAGTTGTCGGAATAAAACAAAAATCATCTGCCAATTTCCATTGTCCCCACTATACAAATTGTTGCTATATAAAATTCAAAACGAGCGCCCTCTTGACATTACTCCCAAAGTTCTGGTTTACCTATAACATACTGCAGCAATATCTTACACTACAAAAATTATTTCCCATAAGCTGATTCAATCGCTCCCGCTCGCGCTCCCTCCTACATCTCACGCACGTCCAAGAGGTTATAGCTCAAGATCTCCGTGTCAGTTTTGATCGTACGCCGTGGCTTGATTTATCTCTCGGAGATATAAATTGTTAGGTCATGTTCGGCATCCGTCACATGGACAGCTAGTAAAACTCGCTATTCGTCAAGCGCTTCTTCAATTCTATTGACAGGCACAAATTTTGATCGCTAGTAAATATTTACAAATTAATGTGGACGATCATTTATCTCGCGCTTAACTATTTGTCTATCTATCTCTTTCTTTCGTTGTGTATCTTTTCTTTGTCTATAAGTTAGTATTATTGTGTTTTTAATTATCAGTGCTAACTAATGGCTTAATAATACTTGATAAGTTTTTGATTCGTTTTATAATCATGGCAAAATTATGTCACCAATGTTATATGTAATATTGAATTGAGCCGTAATAATTGTTTAATATATACGGATTTCGTCTTGTGTTTGTTTTCCATAAAGCAATTATAAGTGTCCTATGTATTAATGTTTCAACTAAGTGCTGATCACTTTCTTTGCTAAGATCCCCCATTCACATACTTATGTTCTCATCTTCTATGTATTCTTAGATTATGATGAGTTCCATAGGCATCACAATAACAATCCATATTCATGCCCACACAAAAACAAACAGGACTATGACAGGAGAATACGCGTATCTACCTACTCCATAAAAATGGTAATCATTTACACTGACCGTAATGAGATACACGTATTAAAACACACCAGACCCGGCGCACACTAAAACCAATTGGTATTCGTGTGAATCCGCACCATCCCCTTTGGAGATAGGGTGCAAAATCAAGTGTTGTCTTTGACGCGAGACATAGGTAATATATTACCAACTTTGTCGCTACTAACTTATTAAAGTACAGCTTCCTTTCGTGGGCGATCTAATTACCGACAAGCCAGAACAATAATGCAACCTGAATATGTATGAGCAGCATCTGTGAATTTGATATACTTATTGTTCATCTTGAACGAAAATTGACTGTGTGTAATGAATAATTTATTGAGCAACCGGGTCTGACGTTGGCCATATTTTAATATAAATTCATCTACCATATTGTATGCAAAATGCCATTGAATGCAGTGCAAGGCATGATCATTATTCGAATATACGGCCGCGATATTCATCACGTGGGGCCGGTTGCGGAATTTTAAACAAATCATCTTTATATGCGGAGGCTGGGTACGGAATCGATTTTAATAGCCTGTTCCTTCATTGTTCTACGGTTTAGGGATCAATTGGATTAAATTTGTTACGGCTAATCGGTTGCAACAGAGACTTGAGACTTTAGTTCACAAAATATGTCGATGGAAGAATCGTAATTTGTTGTTTTGTTTAGTCAAGCATGCTTTATGAGCTATTCATAATAAATATGTTCTTCAACAGCTTCAGCGTCTTCTATTGATAACGAACGCCGTAAAGGGTTCGAAACGTCGGGATGTATTTTACATTCATTACACGTCATACAATCCGTATACATAGCATTATTTTATGACTTTATTGAGTAACTATCGCAGTAACAGAAGACAATATTATTAAATGGATTGCAATATTCAACATTAAACAATTTATTAATAGCATTTCTACAATAATCATAATTATAATCAGCTTCTACAAGTTCCACTTCTGGGCACTGATTTCTACATATACCTACCAAAATACTACCTACTAAACTATTTATTTTCAGTAAGTATACTACTGAATCTAATAGCTTCTATACGATCACGCTTAGCCATTTCTACCATATATGCTCTAGGACTCCATTGGTATTCGCATTTCATATTGTCTTAATAGGTTGCGACCATTGAAATATTTATGGAGATTTTTTAGTAAACATGGAGTTGGATGTAACTTATTATTATTTAGATAAATAGATTTGACGACCGGTCTGGCCTAGTGGGTACCCTGCCTGTGAAGCCGCTGGTTCTGGGTTCGAATCCCGGCAAGGGAATTTATTTGTGTGATGAACACAGATATTTGTTCCTGATTCATGGGTGTTTTTTATGTATTTAAGTATTTATAAATATGTATATATTATATGTATACGAGTACCTAGTTGTCTAAGTACCCACAACACAAGCCTTATTGAGCTTACTGTAAGACTTAGTCAATTTGTCATTGATTTATCATTATTATTACAATATAAAAAAGATTTTATACCATTGGTTTGATTTCATAACGTGAAAAAAAAATCACAGTTCCGCCTATCAGCTTAATAGAATAGCAAAAGTGGTTTAAAGCCTCAAACATGACCAATATGACCATAAGCTCTTTTATACTCTTAAATACTTAATGAAAGTCAAACTATTCAGTGTACTGTGTTTTACTGTAGTAAACTAGTCAAACTATGAAGTAGTCTTTACTTGCACGAATCAGATACTTAGGTACAATAAGATGAATATGACGTGCAAACTATAAAAGACAAATTACTATTAATAACAACTATTAATAACAATACAACTACAAAATAATTACTTAAAAAAAGATATATGTTATATCCAATAAAGTGACAGTTTCATAATCGCATTATTTTTAGTGGCCCAGATAGAAATTTGAAATAATGTGAAAAGCAACGGTGAACACCAATCATGCCATTTCATTTAATGTCGTCAATCATCATTTGTTGATCTTACATTTACTTTAATAACATAATGACGTTAATGACGTTAGTACTTCCTAAATTTTGTTAAGGTGCATGTGGTCGTCAATGACCTTGATTAGGTATACATAAATCTTGTAGCCCATTTAGACGAATACTTAGCTTTTATACATCTCATCAATGCTGCTGATTATTATATTTAATTTATGACTATTAGTTTTACAAAAAATATATATTGCTACATGTACAAAAAATAAAAAATAAAACTTATAATTTTAAAATAAAGCAGCCTTTATTATAGAATACAGCTATTTTATAGATATGATCGAATTAGTTATCTACGTACGTTTCCAAATTTCCGTTACTATTAAATTAATAATTAAAACTAAATTTGAATAGGTTTATTAATAAAATGACTGTGGACAATGCGCTATATTTTTTTCAGTAATAGTAAATCTTAAATAATGACAATTACGATAAAATTCAAATGTACCTTAACTAAATAAGTTAAGCTAACAAAACTATGACTAATTTGAAAAATCCCTTTTTCACAAATGTATAGTCCAACTCCAACCAAACACTAGGTTTCTTCTTTTTCTTTGGCCTTCAAAAACGAAATTTCACGGCCACCTCGCCTTAACATTAGATATGAGCGCCGCGCCGGCGCGCCGCCGCCGCCGACAAAATTTTCGCGCCGCCGCCGCCGACGCTGCGCTATCGGCGTGGCATCGGCGTGACCTTGATAGATACTACTACTTTCAGAATCAGATAATATATATTTTATCTAGTTTAGATCTTTAACGGGGCCAGTCTGAATAGCTTATAGACATTCAAAAGGCATTTTAGGTCCATATAATTCAAAAATATCGATGGTAAATTCAAACTTTTCTGTTTGGTAACCACGCTACTAGTGTTACGGCAATGACTAATTTTGCCAGCTGGCTAGCTCATCCGTCATTCACCGCTAATTTAACCATTGCAAGAATGGTTGAATGTCTTTAAAAGGTGTAAAAGGGGGTTAATTTCAGATATTAAGTGCTTTCACGCCCAACGGTGGCCGTTGGCTGTGCACGGAAGGCATCGGAAACGGAATCGGGTCTCATTTAGCTTGGCCATTGTTCAAATTTCAAGCTTTGCCCTCGCATCGCTCGCATAGAATAGAAGTAAGCCGCTATCTAAACCTCCAAATTTTCGGCCCTGTTTGGAGCTTAATTTTCGGCCTCGCTTTTAAAATGCTTGCTCATTGGTTCTTCTGCGATCTTAGCTCCACTGCCTTTGGCCTCGCACAAATGCACCTGCAGGAAAGCTCCAGGTCTTTAACACTATGGCCTCGGTCTTAATCGGCCTTCGGACTTGCTTTACACTGGACCAGTAGTTCAATTCCAAGCTCTGCTCTCTTACAGCATGGCCTTCGGCCTCGCACAGAAGCGCGCCGTAGTCGGCGCTCCGCACATTCGGCCGTCAGCCAAGCTCACACTTGGCGTTCGATTCTAAGCTGTAAGCTTACCTGCAGCTCAGCATCTGGCCACGCATGGGAAGGCGTCGGAATCAGGTCTTCGGTGTTAGATGGAGCTCGGCCGTGGCCCTCACTTTTTGACGTAAATCGGTTTGTTGGGTTGATATTGGTTAATGACGGAGCTTGGTTTTCCTTGCTTCGGCACTTTGGACTGTCGACCAGACGTTTCCCTGATACAGTCAATGCGCTACTTTTTACTAGAACAAAAGATAAGGGCCACGCAAAGATCGTCCGGCCAGGGCCTCGCCAAGATTAAGACCGCCTCTGATGCTGCGCGATGTCGTTTATACTATATAAAAAACTTTCGTACCTTTATTCAATAAATTTTGCTTGAAATTGAAAAATGCACTTATTTTATAACTTTCTTGCAGCAAAACATGTATTTTCGGTAAAATTTTGGTTTGTATTCTTTTTTCGTTAATCAAAGGTGTTTCAAGGCCACTCCGCCGATTCGCCGCCGCCGCCGACCGATTTTGACCGGCGCGCCGCCGCCGATCAAATGCCTATCGGCGCTCATATCTACTTAACATACGAGCTCAAATTAGCGATAGTTAGTGCAAATGGCGCTCTAGATGTAGAGAATAGGGCTATTACAATAAATTTCTTAATTGCTCCGTCAAATTCTTGGCTGGTGATGCAAAAGTGATGTCAGAGGAAGGAATGTCAACGAAACACGGCAAGATAACGAATTTATTGCGAGAAAATATAAAAACCGGCCAAGTGCGAGTCGGACTCGCGCACGAAGGACTCCGTACCATTACGCAAAAAATCACGTTTGTTGTATGGGAGCTCCACTTAAATATATATTATATTCTGTTTTTAGTATTTGTTGTTATAGCGGCAACAGAAATACATCATCTGTGAAAATTAAAAAAAAAAGTTTTTTTACTGCAGCACTTTTAATTTTTTTCTTGAATTTTTTACAGTTATTAAATTATAAATATGTCAACTAGGATTTCTACATTAGATTGACACTTAAATTTGTATCAATGATAAAGACGACGAAATAAAATCGTAATTTCCTTTAGTTTTTTGTGCAACAACCCAAAATGTCTACTTGAAATACAGTTCATGATTTACAGCCCATTGAATGACAAACAGACGAACGGACAGCGGATACTAAATAAAAGGTCCCAACACCCAGGTTTACGGAACCCTAAAATGAATATCTAAGTAAGCTCTCGTAGTTTTGTGTATAATGTGGACTTTATTATGATGTAAAACGTCGTGAGATAAGTTGTGCAGGAGATTCTTGTAACCAGATTGTCTTATCTGAGACTCGAAATGACTACGATTCTTATCACAGGCAAAAAGAGTAAAAGCTACGGAATAATTTACTTATAAAATATTAATAAAAGAATACTAATATTCAACTAAATAAACAGCGAGGATATGCCGCCAGCATCATCCTCGGTACCATTGTACCGCGCCTGAAGGGCTTATTTTAGATCTAAGCTAGTTTTTAATTTCGTTAAGTACCGTAAAACGGGGTGAGTAGGTTTCGCGGGGAGAGGTGGGTTATTTATTTTTATTTTATTTTATTTTATTTATGAATGAGGAGAGAAGGTTTGAGAAGGGATTTTAAGGCTATTGCTACAAAAATAATATATTCCAATTTAAAATGGAGCTATAGTAATACGCATAATAAAAAAATCGATCCAACAATCTTCCAGAATCACCTTTGTATGAAAACCCCTCTCACCCCAAATACGAGGCACTACGGGGTGAGGTGGGTTATTCCTCTTTATCGTCAAAGTTATGAAATGGAACTACCCAAAATAAAATAAAAACTAAAATACAAACGCCCAGAACACTTATTATATATACACCATTTAGTTATCATATGTATGTTGTGTGTCAAGAGTGAACAGGCACCTTCTGGGCGAGCTCGCTCCATCGTAGGCCACGTCTACGCCTCGGCTAGTCTGTGGCCATGAGTAAGCCCATTCATAATAAAAAATAAAAAATTATCGAGGTTTGAATTTCAGTTTTGACCCTACTCACCCCATTTTACGGTATACATAATAACACTGCATATATCATGTTTGTAAATAAATTATTAAGAAATAAATTAAACATTCTTCAGTTAGAGTATCAACTTGCTTGGTATTTATATTATATATTATATTTAAATAATAGCGGCAACATATCAATATTCTGTATTTCTCTAAGGTTCCCACGTTGTAGGCTGAGCCTAGTGTCATCACTGTACTGCCTCTCTTGGAATGCTAATTTATTGAAATAAATATAATTTTGAATCTGAATTTGAATTGGTACGAGTCTTATAATGAATTTTTATTTGAACTTTATTGACCCTGTTCAGCGGTGAGGTGGATAATGCCGGTTCAGTTGAGGCGAAGATAATTAAACCCGTCTTGTATAGTCACAAATAATTATATTATCAAAAGCACAAGTTACATATTTAGGTGTAATGTGAAGTATAAATTATTCTCGTTCCCATGGTAATATAATTCAAGGATAGAACAATACCATAGATAACTATGAAAAGGAATTAGTCTTCTGTTGGACTTGCCAACATGCTGGGGCGGGCCGAAACCTTCGCCTTAAATAATAATAAGTCCATAATTTGCTACTAAAATAGGTATAACCTCATTACCCAGCATCATGGTATAATCCAATTAAAGAAACTTATGTTTACAATGAAAGCTAAACAATAAAGAGTAACATCTTATTAAACGTTATTCAAATCCTACAGATAAAAACAAGAGAAAATCAATATTATTGAGATCACCCTAAGAAATATTACCTAAATAACAACAAATACAACGCATATGTTGATAAACGCAAGAAAGAGAACTAAATGTACTCTCTTTAACTTCTAAGTAGTGTTAACAAGGCAGCAGTTTACCTAAGAGTTATAAATTAAAGAAACAAGAACCTTGTCAAACTATAAACTTAGCTTACACACATATTTAGACATACTTAGTGTCCAAACTTAAAGGTGTATTAAAAACACAATGCATAAAAGCTTACTTACACAATAGAATATTATTCAATGGGTAACACAGCAAAACCGCTTAAAGATCGTTTGTACACCTTTTTATTAGGTGCCAAGAGGTCTACAACGCGTACCTTATTATCATCACCAGGATATACTTTAACAATTCTGGCCATGGGCCATGTCATGGGGGGAGAGTTAGGCTCTCTCATAATAACTAACGAACCAACTTTAACATTTGGTTGGCTATCGCGCCACTTGGGACGACATTGTAATACATTCAAATAATACTTATGCCATACCTTCCAAAAGTGGCCTTTAACCTTGTTACAGATCTCCCAGAACTTTAATCTATTATTAGGTAACTCGGCCAAGTCCGCTTCCGGGAAGGATGTCATAGAAGTACCAATCAGAAAGTGGCCAGGCGTAAGGTAGCTGTAATCGTTAATATCGTCAGCAGTTACAGGCAAAAGTGGCCTAGAATTCAGGGTCCCTTCAATTTGACATAAAATAGTATTAAGTTGTTCATACGTCAGTACATAAGCCTGCAATATACGCTTTAAGTGGTACTTAGTACTTTTAACAGCAGCTTCGGCAAGACCAGCAAACACTGGTGAATAGCTTGGCACAAAGTGAAAGGCAATACGTTGCTGTGCCGCATAGGATTGCACCAGAGTCTGATGATCCTGTGATGCATTTAAATTGTACAGCTCAGCTAATTGGTTCTTTGCCCCCTTAAAGCATCCACCATTGTCACAAAATACGTCGGTCGGAAGGCCTCTTCGCGCTATGAATCGCTTGAAACATGCAAGGAAAGCATCAGTGGTTAAGTCTGAAGAGAGCTCCAGATGTATAGCCTTTGTCACAAAACAAACAAATACGCATATATAGCCCTTTGTCTGTAAAGCTCTTCTTACGCGAGAATTCTTTACTGCTATTGGACCTGCAAAGTCGATGCCGACTTTTTGGAATGCTCGGCAGGCCGTGACTCTTTCAGGTGGCAAAGAACCCATCAGCTGTTTTGCACACTGAGCTTTCATTCTGAAACAAGGTAAGCATTTGTTAACTATACTTTTTACATAGCTATGACCATTTACAATCCAATATTTATCATTTAAGCTTGACAATAATAACTTGGGCGGAGAATGTAGCAGCCTAAGGTGCTCGTGCTTTACAATAAGCTTTGTTATGCGAGATTCCCTTGGTAGTATTACAGGATGTCTTTGTGAGTATGACACATTTGCGTTTTTTATTCTGCCACCAACTCTCAGCAAACCATGATTGTCAAGAAAAGGATGTAAGGAGTTGAGCGAACCTTTAACATTATCTAAGTTAGCCTTGAGACTCTCAATTTCATGTTTGAAGTAAATGCCTTGCTCACGTTTTATAATCTGAAGTAAAGCTAATTGAAGCTCCTTAGCGGAGAGATACTCAAGATTATTTGTGTCTTTAGTTTTTAAATTAGAGCAAAACCTCATTATATAGGCCATTACCCTTACCATTTTGTTGAGATCAGAAAACCTTTCTAAGAAATCGTAAGGATCTGATCCTTTTTGGGTAACTAACGTCACCTTGGCACTAGAGGGCGCCTTTTTCAATTCAGGTAGGTCATCGATTGTAGGAGGGTTAAGCTTATCATTAAAATTGTAGTTACCTTCCTGTAGAAAGCTTGGGCCGTGCAGCCACATGGGTATGTGACGCAGCTCATCTGGATCTGTACCTCTGCTCAGGCAGTCGCTCGGATTTTCTCCACTGGGTACATACAGCCAGCGCCATCTATCTGTGAGATCTCGAATTAACCTGACCCGATTGGCAACAAAAGCTTGGAGCCTTAAAGGCTCTGTTTTCACCCATGCTAGTGCAATTTGCGAGTCAGAAAACAGATATACATCTTGTATATTTAATTGCAATTTTAGCGATTCATAAACTCGAGCGATTAGTTTAGATAACAGTAGCATGGCACACAGTTCTAAGCGAGCTATGGTGAGCGTATCCTTATTGCGGGGGTTGATTCGAGATTTAGCACAAAGTAATGAAAGTGAAGCATTACCGTGTTCGTCGACCACCCGAAGATACACACAACAGCCGTAACCAGTCGTGCTACATGCATGAGCAAAACCTATCAATTGCAATGCAGAAGCATTGGAGGGTATATGCAGGTTCCTATTAATAGTGAAGGGTTCCATTTGAGATAATTTGGAAGCAAATGAAGACCACTCCTGAAGCAGCATAGCTGAAGGAACCTCATTCCAGCCTATTTTTTCAGCATATATTTTTTGCATGAAAGCCTTTGCCTTCATGATAATTGGCGCTATAAAACCTAGCGGATCATAAAATTTCGAAATATAGCTTAATATTTCTTTTTTGGTAGGCTTTTCCTTTTTAAAGGCCTCGGGGCAAGAAAAAACAAAGACATCGTCTCGCATATTCAGTTTTAAACCTAACGTCTTTAAATATAAATTATCTTTCTGGAAGTCTAAGTCATCAAACTGCCGTTTATCGTTGGGAATGCCCTCTAAGACTCTCTGATCATTAGATGCCCACTTGTGTGTATTGAAACTACCCTTACTTAACAACTCCCTTAATTGCGATTTGGCTTCCATCATAACCTTTAAATCGGAGTTTGAAAAACACATATCATCTACATAGGTGCAATTTCTTAATATATAAGCTGCAAGTGGGAAATCACTTTCAAACCTATCTGCTAACTCTAGTAAGCATCGAGTGCTTAAATATGTACTACTCTTTTGCCCATAGGTAACAGTATCTAGCTGTATGCATTTTAGAGGCTCATCGGGATTGCTTCTCCACAATATATTTTGCAATTTGGCATGCATAGGATTAACATCAACACATCGAAACATGCGTCGGATGTCTGTGGAGAAGGTATAGTTGCCTAATCGGAACAAAAGCATTATGTCAAACAACTCTTTTTGTACCGGAGGTCCGTTAAGCAAAATGTCATTGAGCGATACCTTTTTGTTAGTTTGCAAAGAACAGTCAAAGACTACCCGGGTACGTGTAGTTTTGCTAGAGTCATTAATTACAGCATGATGGGATGCAAAGTATAGAGGATCATTCTCAAAATCCAATTGATTGAAGTCAATATAGTGCCCATGCTTCAAGTCCACATATTCATTGATGAACTTTTCATAATCTGATAGCAAATTTATATTTTTGTGCAATCTTTTTTCGAGGTTAAGGAACCTATAATAAGCCATATCAAAAGAGCTACCAAGCACATCATTGACCTCATTCAAAGGAACTTTCAAAGGCAAGTCAACCTGAAACTTGTTATTTTCTAACACCGTTGTGCTCTTAAAAGTATCTTCACACATTTGATGCTCCGACATGCGTTCACAAAAGGTTTCAGGTATGCTCTCTACATTCCAAAATCTTTGTAGACTGTCATTAAGACTTGAGTCACATTGTGTACATAAAAGCGTTACCTTACTTTTGTCACTGGTTTGTTGTCGCGGTAAACCCCCACCTATGATGTAGCCAAACTTTGTATTTACAACCGTCGGGTGTGGACTGGCTGGGTCTTCAACAGGCTGCGCAGACCGCTCCTGCTGACCCGGAACTGGCTCCAGAAGGAGGACCTGGAAAAATATGTCAGCACCTAGAAGTAAATTGATCTCAGACGGCTGATGGAAATCAACATCAGACAGAGTGATCCCATCAGGTATATTAATAGCGTCCAATTTGATCGCATTTTGTGGCAGCTGGCATGTAATTTTTTCCATTACATTGCAATTCGCAGTGACTCGGTAAGGCATGGTCAAAGAATACACATCTAAAGGAATAGAATACTGTGTATCAGTACTTTTTCCTCCAGCACCAATTATGTTGCTGTTGTCCTTGCTTGGGGTCAATCCTAAAACATTTATTAATTTAGTGGTGGCTAAAGAGCTTTGTGAACAACAATCTAAAAGAGCTTTCACATGAACCTCACTACCTGTCCGTGAATAAAGCTTCACTCTGACTGTGGGCAATAGTACCCCATTATGCCCCAAGTTTGATATTAAAGAAACTTGGGGTTGGTTAGCCGAGTCCGGATGCAGTAAGGTATTATGAGCCTGTTTGCAAGTACTGCACCGGAAATGAAAGCGGCACTTTCCATTGTGTTTGTTTAGACAGACAGAGCATAGGTCATTATTTTTGCTGAAAGCTATCCTTTCACTACTAGTAAGCATTTTAAATTTGCTACAGTCAAATAGTCGGTGATTAGACTTACAATAACTGCAGGCAGGCGAGGCAGTCGCTGTCACATTCACCACTGCCTTGTGGTGAGACTTCCCGGGTGTGGGCGACGGCTCAGCATTCTCCAGTGCCAAGGCGCGTTTCTCCAAGTACAGCAGGAACTCGGTGACTGTGGGCTCCTCAGTGTCATCACGCTCCAATTGGTATGCCCGTGACGTGTAGGTGTCTAATTTACGGTACAAAATAGCCAATATAATAGGATTCCAATTATCCGTACTTACATTTAAATTCTTTAATGCAGATAAAGATTGTTTGATGCATGACACAAACTGTCTTAAATTTGCAGGGTTAGATTTGACCAAGGCATTTATATCAAGCAAGGCATTAATGTGTTCATTTACAATTTTGAACTTATGGTTATACCTCTCCTCTAAAAGCTTAAGAGCCTCCTCGTAGCTGCCTTCAGCTAGAGGCAGGTTCTTTATCAAGTCAAAGGGTTCATTTGCGAGAAACGAGCGCAAATAGTACAATTTTTGGACATTATCAATTGATCTATCGTTGTGTATTATTGCCTTAAACAAGTTAATAAAACCTGTATATTCACTATACTTACCAGTGAAAGTTTCAACTTTTATGGTAGGCAGTTTAGCCTTTTTGCAGGAAGACGCGGGAGCGTCAGACGAGGGCGCATCAGACGAGGACGACTTGTTTTTAATAGCCTCATTGAGGATAGTGAGAATGTTGTAGTATTTTGCCTCATAGTCCTCCACATCCTCCGCGTCCGCTTCGTCTAAGGCTAAAATCTCCTTATTACATTGTTCGTAATCTTTGAATAACTCTTCTATCCTGGCGCGCTTGGTTTCCAAGTCGGAAATTGCACTAAGGCCAACATCATTCTCATTATTGCTAAAGTTGAAGAGACGAGTGATTGAGGCCTTGGTGTAACCTCGTGCAGCTCGCAACCTCCTCAAGTCTTCAGATGCCATTATTGGTGATTGCGACTTAAAGGACTTAAAGTACCACATAAACTTTAGGTATAGTTTAAATTACTTAATATAGGCACAAGCTTCACTCCCTACAATGACCAGTAAAGTTCAACCATGAAATGTGTTTTAAAGTATTCGTTAGTTGGCAGCATTGACAACCCAATGCTGCAATGGCGGCTAATATGAAAAATTATTTTTTTCGCGACGAATGACGAATGACATTTCGACGAATTACATAATTAAAATTGTAAATATTTTGTAAAAACTTGCGCGATGCGAGGAATGTAGATTCTCGATGTGTAGAAGCGAAGAACCAACGTGATGCTCGATGCGACGAATATAAGTTTCGCGACACACGCGCGTTTTTGCTTGAAATGTAGATCCACGATGACCACGATGAATTTGAAGCGTGGGGTGTGCGTGGGACCGACGATATGCGCGATGCGACGAGTATGTTTGCGTCGCATGCGAATCTTTGCGTGAACAGTTGCACGAAAATATGACGATGAATGTATGCAGCGAATAGGTATTGCACCCCTATTGTTTCACGCCGCTTGCGTACTTCTTTTTAAAAGCGTGAATATTCTTGCACGAAGAAGCCGATGGATCGGTGACCATTTATCGCAAGCCGGAAATTTTCTATCTTCGTCCTTTCTTCTCTCTCGAAGGACCAATGTTCAGCGGTGAGGTGGATAATGCCGGTTCAGTTGAGGCGAAGATAATTAAACCCGTCTTGTATAGTCACAAATAATTATATTATCAAAAGCACAAGTTACATATTTAGGTGTAATGTGAAGTATAAATTATTCTCGTTCCCATGGTAATATAATTCAAGGATAGAACAATACCATAGATAACTATGAAAAGGAATTAGTCTTCTGTTGGACTTGCCAACAGACCCAACTACTGTTACGAATATCGCCTAACTGCCCGATTCGAACTTCTAAATATTACTGTACATCCCGTAAGTTTGTACAAGTCTATCTGACCTGAAAGGAGTTTTCCTCTCATCTAATCGAAGGTTAGCTGGAAGAGATCCCTTATAGGGATAAGTTCGCCTTTGTACTTCCATTACTGTAATTTGTTTTTGTAAACCTGTGTTGTGTACAATAAAGTGATTACTACTACTACTACTACTACGAACTTTAAGATACGTCAAGATCTAGAAACGATATGGATTATATAATGTCAGTGTCTAATTTGACGTTTCTTCAAACAAAAACGACGATTAATTGACGTATCTTAAAATTCGAATGGGGCCGTAAAAACCTTTTAAAAATCCTTACAAACCAAATCGAATTTCCACCCCAGTTCAGCCTGAACACTCCTGAAGTTATGTAACAGAGTGGACGGCAGAGTAAACAGGCATGATGGAATAAAAAATGTCGGTGTTTGCGTTGCAATCAATCAAACAAAGCTCGCTGCAGCTCAGTTCTGACTATAGTAGATGAAAAACGACGTATGTACGTGGTATACAACGTGTGACACCCAGTACTTTACACTTTACCAGTTAAAATTTAAAACAATACACGATTTATATATATGTATAATATCTAAGTGTGCCCTATAAACGGTTGAAGTTCAGATGAAACAGTAAATTTTGTGAATAAAACTCTTAACTCTTTGGTTTAACTATAGAGGGTAACATTATTCTATCGAAAACAAGCAACTGGGTACAAAATAATTATCAAAAAATAATAGTCTCGGTAATTACAGGCTATTATTCCCATATATAATAATTGCATTATTTAGTAAAATACAAGAAAAGGTCCCCAGGTAATCAGGAAGAAGCATATTCATTCATGACCACTGAATACAAAGAAATAAAATATGTACCTATGATTATTTTTCATTGCACCTTAGTATGAATAGAATAGGTGTTATAAAAAAGTTTTTTTTTTGCGCATTATTTTAAAAACAGTTGTGCAGTTTGAAAAACAGTTTACTTATATTTACTATAAATTCTCTCGGTTCGAAACAATGTATTATAAAAATTTTAGTTGATACTGAAATTTTGACTGATAGTTACACGTTGTATAGACGTCAGATATGCCCTTCCGTCTTCCTGCGCCCGAGTTCCAAAGCTAACTTTTCGAAACTGGAGCTATTATTTAGTATTGATTTCCAACGTCTATTTTTATTGGTTTTCCAAACGCTCCAATGTTTATAGAGATTTGCGACGGCTGTAAGGCTATGATTTCGATTGAATTTTCATTTGGGATTTTAACTTTTAGTTTTACTTTAAAGATGTGATTAGATTCTTTTTAACAAAGTGACGTGGTTTTCTCAAGCTCTTACAAAATTAGTGAAGAAATCGCGTTTTTAGGAAGGATATTCACGGAAAACCAGCGTCAAGGCAACCCAAAAGGTACCTTGACAGCTTGACATTGACAGTTGACACTAAGCTGAGTAGAAACCATGTCAGTGCCGTTATTAAGTGTTTTTGTGACATGTATTAGTTAGATTTTTATTGTTTAAATAGGGAATATTAGGCAAAGCTCTGCGTAGGTGGCACTAGTTGCAGCATGCACGCGTCACTACGCTCACTAGGTACGTCAATCACATGGCCTACCGTGAAACACGACAATCGACGGTTCAATTTCTGCCTCTGATCACTCTCGCATCTTCGAGCGATAAAGAGGCGGATAACTAAATTTCGATTTTCGCGTTTACTGGTAGACCCTTGTTAACAAACCGCTTTGATGCTTCAATGTCATATTTTATTGTCTGTAAAAACTTGTCAAAAAACAGTTTAATGCACAGTATGTATAAGTTAGTCTATGAATTTACTGAGTCGGTAGTGCTGCACTCTGGCGGCAGAACATTGCAGTAATATTCCCTATTAAACGTCCTGATTAAATTGTATTATACCTATTCTATAAAACCATTGGATAAGGAATCTGCAGAGTGCTCAACTTACGCTGTGGATATATCCTTAGCTTTGGCCTAATAATTATGATTTTGATAATTACCTACTTCAAATTGTTTTATGTTTCTATTTTTTTTATAGGACGTAGCCTAAAACCGAGACACATGAAGGGAGAAGGCCTTTACCCAACGCTGGGACACATTACCTGTTATATCATCATACACACATTTGTGCCAGTCTTTTAATTTCCACATACGACGTATTGTTTTTTATTTGGCTGAAATAAGTGATTCTAGGTCTCCCTTCTTATCTTGTCTTTTCAATCCTGCCTTCCAGGATGTTTAGGAAAAAGTTATCATGCCGATGCCGTATAAGGTGTCCTAACATCATGCCTCTCCTATTTCTTATTGCATTTAACAAGCATTGCTTTTCTCCTATCATTCTCAGGACCTCTTCATTCGTCCTCATTACACAAACACAACACAACACACACACAACACAAGAAAGCACAAGAAAGAAATGATTGGCGATTGCTCCATCGACAAGAGCAAAGCTCAAGTTATGATGATGATGATATGATGACACACATTTGTAAATAAATAACATACAATTAAGGAACTGATACGATAACTATCCCTAGGCGCTGGTTCGCTCGGACATCGGACATCAATTACCACTATTAAGTTAGTTACACTAGGAAGCCTAACGCACTAAACCGACCACCGAAATTTAGGTACAATGGCCGATAATTGCGTAAAAATCCCGTCCAAGACTTAATAGCTACTGTCCGTTCTCGAATTTAACGAGTCTCCTCGAGTCTGGCGGGGCGCCAGCCGTGTAACGAAGTCCCATTGCTATGATTGATAGAGCTAACACGTCTTGAGTGGGCTTTTTAGAGATACGTTTGAAGTATTAAATTATGCCTTTTGGTATTTACCGTGTCTTGTTTAATAACTTCATTATCTTCCGTCATTCTTTCTGTCACTAGTAATGTCATTTCTAGTATCATTACATTGGCATAACTCCAATACTGAAGGAAGATATTTAAAAAAACTTCATTACTTGCCGTCATTCCTTCATGACAATCCCTAATCATTACATTATCACTAAAAATGACATTCCTTTAAAGTAAAGTCATTACTCATTATTCATGATAGGTAGTGTCGGGCCCATGTCGGTTTGCCACGTCATTTTAGGACGTCCTAAGTCAAGATTGACACTCATTTCATACTAAAACAATACAGATTAATATCTGAATGAATGTATTGCTAAATAAAAGCTTGTACCACCCACAATTTTATGTCAAAATTATGTTTAGCGATAGTAGTGCAGAATTATTTTCACGGACACGTATGTCTTGCTATTTCAGTCGGTCTCGGTAAAAAGTACCCAGTTTAACTGAAGTGGCATGACAAATAAGAACGTTTCCGAGAAAATACGATGGAAAACAATTTACCTACAAAATATAAGACCCGTATAAAAGCAGAGCTTTGATATGCACTAAAGTAGCTCATTTCTCATTCTGGTGCGATACGTAATGGCGCTTAAAAATCGTTCAGAAATCCACAGATCCTCGAGAATGTTCGAGCGAATGCACCACTGGCGTATATATCCTTACACTAGATCCCGCATTGCATGACAAAAAGGACATCAATTTGGTAGCAGCAGGCGAGTCCAAACTTATATTCAAGGACCATAATTAGGTGCGATAGACGGCCAAAATTCATTTTGGGTCTTCGCGTTCGTGCCTTATTTTTGCTCTCGACTTACCACCGTTTCTCTTACGTATCTACTTTGTATATAACTATAAGTGGTTATAAATAGTTAGCCATAAATATTGAAATACTTAGTAGTGGCTATAATGTTAAAACGCCGCCTGTTCTCAGAAAAAGTTAGGTACATATTTAAGAGACAAACCACGTTATCGCTTTTCCATCCAAAAGTAGTAAAAAAACATCGAAGTAAGTCATATGAAGGGGCATGGCTATGCTGTGCTTAATATACAATTAATTGTATAAAAATATTGTCTATAATCTAAATATCCAGGTAGGAAAACGGGAACCACGATTGTATGGTACTTTAGTGCGAATGCTCTCTTGAAGTCAGAGGGCCTACTGCACCGAACTACTCACACCGAAGTTCGCAAATTGCGAGCATCTTTCTCTGTCACTCTAATTACCCCTTTATTGGAGTAAGAGAGAAAGATGCCCGCAATTTGCGAACTTTGGTGTACGTAGTATGCCCTCTGTCTTCCATGCTTTATCTAGCAATAAGTACCTGGATCATCTGTGACTGAAATTGACTGAATGATTTGAACGGAACTCACGTTGCAGTGTCGGTGCCCACTTGCCTCTAGGGAGTTTGATTAGTATTTGCGCACTTAACTGACCTAACATAAACCTTAAGTCAACGGGATAAAGCCTACCATTAGAGAATCGCTGTAGTACCTGGCGATTGACCAGTATATTGTGAGCTCCGTTTTGGTACGATTGTCGATGACATCGAGGTCAAGCATACACTGGTTTTTAAGCTCAGGAATAGAGGAGCTTACTGATGGCCCGGCTGATTAGATGCCTTCAGTGTTAATACTTAAACAAGGCTCTATTGTGTTGGGTGAGGCTGACATACTGACGCTAAAAATAATAAATACGTAAGGATAATATTTATAAACAGAAATTTGAAATGAATAGGTACATATTATAGGGATAAGTTCGCCTTTGTACTTCCATTACTGTAATTTATTTTTGTAAACCTGTGTTGTGTACAATAAAGTGATTACTACTACTACTACTACATATTAGAAAAAAAAAGTCAAATTATAAAATAAAACTATTGAAACGGATTATATCGCGTATATTGAAAACATACTACATCCCGACGTTTCGAACCCTTTACAGCGTTCGTGCATGGTCAACGGGTGACTAAAGAAAAAATATTGTACTGTGCAAAAACTATACCCACTTACAAAATAATGAACCATCATAAACTATTAATTTTAAGGCCAGTTATACATGCAAAATTAGTTCATAAGGCTAGTTCTACATTACAAGTATTTTCAAGTAAAGCTAAAAATACACGATAAATGTCAAATTAGGTATAATCAATTGTTTAGTGCTAAATAGTGGTAAAATGTCATTGAAGTCTAGCTACTAGGTCCAGTGGAGTATAATAATTATGAATGTGCTTATGTTACACATTCTAAATATTCATAATATTTTTTATGTTATACCTACAGTAAAAAATAGGATTTATGAAGAAAAAAACCATTTCCCCCTTATCTTGGAAGTTTATCACAGAAGAAATATGAAAAAAATACTTAGATAATCTCTAGTTACTGTAAAAAATATATGTCTTTTATGTCCTCAGAATATTTATAATTACTATGCCTATTAATATTGTACGTTACCTTATGGTACACAATAAAGAATATTTACTTACTTACTGATTTATTATTTAAAGTTTATTTTGTACAGTTTGAATAATAAACTATCGTATCGTATTTTAAAGATAACTAAAGATAGTTGATAAAAATGACTTATTATAAACTATTACTACTATAATTATTGACTATTTTATGATATGATTAAATTTTATCTTATCTTATTTCTCTTCTTTCTTATTATTTCTGTTCACCATTCTTCGCGACCGCGAGTCTCACACTAACTAATAAAAGTGACGATAAATCAAAGTTTTTGCGTATAATACACATTAGAAAAAGTGCTCATTCGCAAATTGTGGTCATGTCAAATTGTAGCGTTTATGTGAGATGTCAAAAATGACGTATCGTTTATTGACATTGACGTACTGATTAGACGTCAGAGACAAGTTAAAAAAAAGACTACTAATAGGAGTACGAGTACGCCGCAGTAGGTACACTACAGTCACCTGCAATAATATGTTACACATCGAAGGACGCAAACATATCTGACACGATCTTATTTGTAGAGCCATAAGAGCGTGTGTCACATGTTTTTGTGGCCTTCGAAGAGTAACATACTCGTATTATTGCAGGTGACTGTACAGTGAACCTGGCAACTACTACTATTCAACGTAGTGAATGCCAGCCTGTGAATGTCAACCATCTTTACCCTTTTTTAATTGTGATATAATGTAGTGGATATTGTGTATACTTAAGTATAACATGTTTTACAATTAGTTACGCAACAAAAAAATCCATTTCTAAATAAAATTCACCCCTACAATGATACTCGTTCCTAATTATCATCATCTATTTCAGCATTCTTTGTCAGTTACTAGATGGTGTTTACTTTTTCTCTATACCCGACTGTTCTCAAATTGACGCCATGGAATGCATCATGCATCAAATCCGTTTGGGGATTAACAGTCTAATGAATATATTCTTTATTCTTTATTCTTTATTGTATTGCAGTCATGTTCATAATTACATTAGGTGTTACAATTTGTGGATAGTAGGTACATGACACCCTGTAAGGGCATTCAATATATCTTAAGTCTAGGTATTAAATATTTAGTACATGCATGCATCTTATACTAATAGCAATAAAATCTATATTCATAGTTTTAATATTTTATATTTTATCGACGTTTATGCATTTTTCAATGTCAAGTTCATTTATAAAGCTAGTAAAATAAAATAACAAGATTATGATGATTATTAATATTAAATGTCCAGGTTAATTTATAAATAAATTCAAGTAATAAACAATATGGTCACTATTAATTAATTTAACTATTAAGTAACTTTTAGAGAATGCATGAATGTCGATAGATGTTTACAATAATATTTCAATAAAAACTTAAATAATTTAATTTGAGTAAATACATAGTATAGCAATATTATTCCAGTGTTTGATCGTTCAGAAATTCGTCTATTGTATAATATGCTTTCTCTAGAAGAAGCTTTTTAAGCGTAATTTTAAACTGTTTGTCGCTCGGTTCCTGTTTTATACTGTCAGGGAGTTTATTTGTAATTATAATACATTGGTAATAGGGCCCCTTTCTGCACATAGCTAATTTAGTATTTGGTAAGACTAGCTGATTTTTAGACCTACTATTAGTTTTACAGACTTCTCCTTTGGTTTTAAACAATTCCGAGTGGTTTCTAACAAAAAGTGCGGACTCAAGTATATATATACACGGTAACGTAAGTAATCTATGTTTTACGAAGTGCGGGCGACTGCTGTTTGGTATTCGTGTGTTTGTCAGAATACGGACGCATTTCTTTTGCATTATAAACAAATCATTTGCATCAGTGCTTGAGTACCATAAAACCACACCATATCGGAGCCACGCATACGCATATGCAAAATAAGCTGTTAGCGCAGTCTCAAAATTTGTGTTTCTTTTTAGAATATTTAGCGCATAGACAAATCGGGATAATTTAGTTTTTACATTTTGAATATGGCTTTTCCAGTTAACGCTACTATCTACCGTTATACCTAATAATTTAAATTCACTAACTTCTTCAATAGCCTGACCGTTTATTTCAAGTTTGATATCCAAGGGTTGTTTCTGTATCGGTTTGAATTGAATGATTTTAGTTTTTTTGAGATTTATCTGTAAATTGTGGTCTGTAAGCCAATTAGTTACGTCTTCTAGGGTTTTCCGTAGGTGGTCGGTACATTCCGTGCTATTTGTAGTCTTTAAAAGTAGTGACACGTCATCGGCGAACATAATACATGTTGTGTCTATTGTTTTCGGTAGGTCATTGATATATGCAATAAATAGCAGACAAGAGATTACTGATCCTTGAGGGACAGAACAGGTAGCTAGACGCATTTCCGATTTTACTGTTTTAATTTCGTTCGATTCTCTGTGGTAGTGTTCGATCTGCACTTGTTGGTACCGGTTTTGCAAGTATGATTTTAGCCACTGATATGCTAAACCCCTGATTCCCATAGCGTATAATTTATTTAGTAGGATGGGGTGGGACACCCTATCGTACGCCTTGGACATGTCCAATAGTAGCCCTACTGCGTATTGTTTCTTGTCTATTAGATTTAAAGCTGACTGTATAAATGTGTACACTGCCAAAACCGTAGAACGTTTCTTTCTGAATCCGTATTGATTGGTGTCTAATAAATTATATTTTTCAAAGAAAGAATAAATACGATTTGACATTGTTTTTTCATATATTTTCGAGATGGCCGGAAGCAATGATATAGGTCTGTATTGACTTACATCATACTTATCGCCACCCGGTTTCAAAACTGGGTTTATTATAGATAATTTAAGGGCGTCCGGAAATGTACCTTCATCATAAGATTGGTTTACTAGCCAAGCTATCGGAGTGCTTAGTTCTGAAGCGCAAAGTTTAATTAATGTCGGCGGGATTTCATCTGTGCCGTAGCTTTTTTTATTTTTCATGTTTTTTATAATATTGTGTATTTCGCGAGTAGTAGTATGATGTATAAATATGGAATTTAGCGCGGAGGTAACAGCCGGGCGCTCGGGTAGCGGGTCAGGGCGCGCGGTCGGCCTGGCCGATGCAGTCGGCGCTCGCGCCGCCGGTCGCGGCGATGACTCACCCACCGCTGCGAAGTGCTCATTGAATGCATCTGCTATTTTCTTGGGCGATTCTAAAATATTTCTTCCGAGTTTTAAAGTTATATTTTTATTTGATTTTTTTGTGTTTCTGTTTGTAACGCGCTTTATGATAGTCCACATTGACTTTGTTTTGTTTTTTGATTTTTCCATATACTTAACGTATGCATTCTTTTTCGATTGGTATATACATTTTTTTAACAGTTTTTCATATTTTTTATAATATTTATTGATTATGTCGTTTTTAGATTTATTCACGAATATTTTAAGTAGTCGTTTATTCTTGCATGATTTTTTTAAGCCTTTAGTTAACCACGTGTTTGTATGTCTAAAGCTTGATTGCAACTTTATTTTCCTTTTAGGTATATGTATATTTAAACATTCTTTTAATTTACCTATGAATGCATTGTAATTTGTATTAGTGTCGTTAGTTTTAGTTATTATTTTATCCCACTCAATGTCATTTAAAGAATTTTTGAATTGCAACATATTAATTTCACTAAAAATTCTACCCCAAGTAAACCATTGTTTGTTTTGTGATTGTGTCTTTGCACTCTTACTTGTAATTTCATACATTAAACCCTTGTGATCCGATATGCCGTGGTCTTTTACATCGATATTATAGTTTATCATGTTAGTAAATATTAAATCTATACAGGTACTTGTATTATTAACTTCTCGAGTTGGTTTATTTATTATTTGTCTAAGGTTATAGCACATCATAATATCTATTAATTTTTTTGAATACATATTATTTATATTTATATTAATGTTGAAATCACCAGTTATAATGATATTTTTATTTTGTTCACAACACCGAATTTTATTTAGTAATTTATCGAGGCAATTGAAAAATATGTCTATTTCTCGATCAGGCCTATAGATACAGACTAATATAATTTTTTCTTCAGGGATCTCTATTCCGCAACATTCCACAATACATTCTTGAGATAAAGCTGCGATGTCTGGGCGTTCTTTATACTTGATGTGTTTCTGTAGCAGAATTGCCACCCCGCCTCCTTGTCTGTGTTTACGATAGTAAGCCGCCGCGTAGTTGTATCCGCTAATTTGTATTAGATCTTTTTGTGATTCGGAAATCCATGTTTCGGACAGGCAAGCTGCATGTATATTGTTATTATTTATAAATAGATCTAATATATGGGATTTGTTTTTGATACTTTGCATATTTTGGACGTATATTAAAAATTTATTCTCGAAAGGAATGGGTTTCTTCTTGGCTTATTAGGTTTTTTTCTGCCTGTTCAGATGTGTTATGTGAGCTAGCGTGGGCTGTTACGCTTTTTTCCGTCGGTATCGTGTACTCATATCCATTCACAAACACTTTGTCCTTCCTAATGAATGGGTTGAGTCCTCTCTTTCTTGCATGTGCTGAAGTGTCCATCAATAGTTTTCGTTGTCTTAATGCTGTCGTGTCCATGAACTCTGACACTGCTAGTCCGGTGTTTTTGAAAGTATATTTATTGTCCAGTAGGTATCTTCTCATCCTTTTACTTAGTAATTCTATCTTTAGCGGTCTACGGTAGCCTCGCTTGCCAATGCGATTTATTTTCTCGATAAATCCGTTTATGTCTGTGCCTAGTATGTCGTAGAAAATGTTGCTAACACGTGCAATGATGTTGTATTTGTTTTCGTCGGGGTATTCGTTTAACCCGTAAAGGACAATGCAGTTTCCGTGCTGGGCTTCTTCTGTGTTTGGTTGGACTTTTTCTGTAATATTTTTATTTAGTTGTTCTAAGTCTGCATGTAATTTAGCATTTTCAGCCTCAAGTTTTTTTATATGTATGTTTATATTGTTTATATTTTGCTCTAATTTGTTTTTTTCTTGAAACAAGGTTGTCGAATTGCTTGATATACTTTGCTCCAAGCTGGTTATTTTTGCATTAAATTCGAGTGCTAACGCTTGTTTGATATTATTCGTAACGGAGTGTATCAATCGCTGTTCCATAGCTACCAACTCGCTTTTTATTAATTGGCTGAATTTGTTATACGAAATGAGCTCTAAATTTTGCGATGGTGATGTTATCTTAGTATCGCCCATCATATTTGTGATGTTGCTATCATCATACGACATATTGGTATCTTCCAGGGCCGCTTGTTCTTGCTGCATCCTAACAGCCGGCGATGCCGGAGTGTCGTCGTTACGCGGGCGGCGCGTGATTAACTGACACGAAGGACATTTCCAACTCGCTTGCAATTCGCTTTGGTGCTCTCTAAAGAATGCGGATGTATAGTTTGCACATCTATAATGATAGCATCTTTTACAGAGACTACAAAATAAGCGCTCCGTTCTGTCTATTTCAAGTTCGCAACCTAAACAGATCATCTTGAATGTTTCCTGATTTTATTCGAATTTAATTACACTTTATTATTAACGCCGTAAGGTCCAAAGTAGAGTGTCGAGTGACAGTGTAAATAGTTGCACCGCGCGGTAGATAAGATTAAACAGGTCGGCGCTAGGACCCTCTGCTTTAAGCAAAAGTATTTTCACTTTAACTCACTATTTCGTGGTCCGATTTAAACACTGTAAACACTATAACACAGCACATGTTCTTAGCTTTTTACATATGTAGATGTATCACAAACACACAAGGTATTTCTAGGTATTTGGATTTATTTCAATCACAGCGTAAGTAAACAAGTCTTTTTCCTTCCGCGCCGTCTACCCTCGTTATGCGAAATTATAACCTGTCTTTGTTAAAAATATTAGCATAATTGCCTTTCTGATTAGTTATCTCTTGTTTGGCGGGAACATGAAAGGGTTATTAATGATTAAAATATTAAAATCATTAGAACTTGTTAACACGTACGCATTGTTTGATTTTTAAGTAGGTGGAGGAATCATTAGTTATAAATCATTTTTTAATTTGAAACCTGTTTGTTGGTAGTGAGGTGGGTTGCAGCTTCATTCATAACTTTCTGAGAGGTAGGATCAGTATCGCCGTTATACGCGCCACCAGCATGTGTATCCGAGGCACACGCCACCGTTTTAAGTCCACCGCCAGGTGGCTTGGGTTCGACGACGGTGCCGTCCTTCCACACATCGATTGAAACCACTTTTCTACCCTACCCACATATGTATTACCTAACCCTTTGCCTATGTACTTATGATTGTTTTAATGTAATAAATTTTTGTTGTATAATATAACTTTCATAAGTTATGTAGGTAATTATTATGAGCCTATATTTGTCCCACTGCCGGGCAAAAGCCTCCCTCTTATGGCTCCTCTACACGATGGGCCAGCGCCGGCCACTCCAAGGGACGCAGCCATGCGGTACAATGAGATAGCAATATCACTTGCTCCCCTGCTCGCTCCCCATAAATGCGTCCCTTGAAATGGCCGGCGCTGGGCCATCGTGTAAAGGAGCCATTATTTCTTCACGGGTCTCTATTGGTTCCCATAAATTTTTTGTTCCGATTTTTTCAGTCCATACCGTTTTCCATCATAATTTTTATTAGTTATATTGTCAATAGTCATAAAATTTAACAATACAAATTGCAGTTCCGATTTTTGCAGGTCATTATTATTGTTAGTCATAAAATTTGTTACTCATAATATTCAAAGTCCAGAAGGTATACCATTACATAATGTTGAAAGGCAATAAACTTGCTTAAACTAATCGTTGTAAGTTCTTTTATCGCAGGTTATAATGATAAGTAGGGGTCTATATTGCATTCCATAAATTTTAAGTTCCGATTGTTTTAGACCATATCGTTTTCCATCATAATTTTTATTAGTCATGTTGCCAATAATTATAAAATTGAACAGTACAAATTGCAGTTCCGATTTTTACAGGTCATAATTATTGTTAGTCATAAAATTTGTCACTCATAATATTGAAAGTCCACGTAGCATACTTTACATAATGTTGAAGGCAAGAAGCGCTGCTAAGAGCGTGCGACTTTTAATCCGGAGGTCGCGGGTTCAAACTCCGGCTCGTACCAATGTGCTTTTCGGAACTTATGTACGAAAAATATTATATTTACCGACGCTTTTCAGTGAAGGAAACCGGACTAATCCCAATAAGGTCTAGTTTACCCTCTGGATTGGAAGGTCAGATGGCAGTCATTTTCGTAAAAACTAGTGCCTACGCCAATCCTCGTGATTAGTTGCAAAGCGGACCCCATGAACCTTGACAGAACCACAATGCCAGGATTACGCGAGGAAGATGGAGTGTTAAACTTGCTTATAACAATTGTTATAAGGTCTTTTTTCGCAGGTTATAATCATAGGTAGTCACGTGATTAGTTCTTATAACATTCAATGGTGTTGTTGTCATGGTGTTGCCAGCCTTCATAATGTAACAAGGTTACAACCAATAAAAACACTCGTAATTTTTATATGAATTCATGTTAGGTATTCTTATATTAAAATCTTGTTCAATCAAATTAATTACTTACATTTCATAAAATGTTAACAACAAAAATAGATGTCAGTGAACGCGTTCTTCCAGACCGATTTATAATTAAAGTGGGTACTTGAGCAAAAATAAAGAAGGTAGGGAGTGATGGGTTTAAACGCATCTATGCCACTAACTCATGATATTGTTAACACTGTTTTGTTTGTTTAGTTATTGTAAACATGTCGGATGAAGGTGAAAGTGATAAAGTGTACTGCGAGTTGTTCAAAACTAAAAAAGGAGGCCTGAAATTACACCTCGATGGGTTTAGTTATGAAAAAAACAACCAATCCGGCGAAAAATATTATTGGATATGTGAGCTACGGAAAAACAATGATTTCAAGTGCCAATCACGTTGTATAACACAATTAGATCCAAAAAATGGTCGGCATTTATTTCTGAAAAAATCGAAATATGAGCACAATCATGAACCCGATGCTTTAAAGTTGGAAATAGCAAAATCAGTGAATAGTTTGAAGGATAATGCAAAAAAAAACTTAACCGTGAAACCATCACAACTATTAAATGAAAGTGTTGCATCGACGTCTTCAGAAATATTACCACATTTACCGACTATGGTAAATTTAAGACAAAGCATTTATCGTTTAAGGAAAAAAGAATTTACACTACCAGAACCACAAGACATTGATTTTCAATTACGGGAAGATTTATTACAGAGTGAAAATATTATAATATTAGACAAGCAATTTGACAAAAAAAGGATAATAATATATACTACTGAAACTTTATTGTCATATCTATGCAGAGCGAAATATCTACTAATGGATGGAACATTCGAAATCGTACCAAAAATATTCCAACAACTATACAGTATTCACGGCTGCGTTATGGATTCGAAAACATTTCCCTTAATTTTTGCTTTATGTACAAACAAAGACAAGCAAAGCTATGAAATGCTTTTTTCAACTATTGTGGAATGTTGTGAATCTTACAATTTGAATTTTTCACCAAGATATGTTGTCTTAGATTTTGAAAAAGCCTCCCAAAACAGCATTAAAAGATTATTCGATAATGTTACAATTAAGGGATGTCTCTTTCATCTAGGACAAATAATTTACCGGCGCGTGCAAAAGTCTGGCTATCAAACGCTATACGGCAATAATATTAAATTTGCATCTGACGTTAAATGTCTTCTTGCTTTAGCGTTTTTAACTCCAGAGGAAATTCCAATTTCTTTGAGGAATTGAAAGAAAATATTTGTTCGGAAGCAAAAGTGATAGCAGAGTGGTTTTCAGACAACTATATTTGGGGAACTGCCACATCGCCAGCTAAATATGAACCACATTTTTGGAGTGTACACGAGTCGAATGAAACCAATATCCCACGCACGCAAAATAGTGCTGAGTCATGGCATAGAAGAATACAGGTATTAGTCGATCGTTATCATGAACAGTTTTACAAATTATCAAGACATTTGTTAAATGAAATCAAATACACAACGTCCGAAATACAAAAACTTATGTATGGGGCACCACCACCGGCTAAGAAAAGAAAATATGTTAACCAAGAAACCCGGATAAAAAAAATTTTGGAAAACAAATCTCAATATCTTAGTAAAACGCATTATTTACAGGCTATTGCTGCCAACTTAAAATTGGCTTAAAATTATTTGTGTACAAAAGGCTTAAGTACATGAGCTATATGAATAGTTCCTTTCAAACTGGGAGGGTACGCTGACATGTGTCATCTCCATACAATTTATTGCCTAAAAATGCCAATTGTTGCAAAATTGTATTGAATTGACATGTATCAGCGTACAGTCACCTGCAATAATATGTTACACTTTGAAGGCCGCGAAAATATGAGACACGCTGTTATGGCTATAAGATCGTGTCGGATATTTTTGCGGCCTTTGTTTGGCCTTTTTTGTTGTGTAATAATATATTATTGCAGGTGACTTTCCAGGTTAAAATACTATAGTAACTTTTTTCTATATGCGTTGTTAGAATACCTACCTATTTAATAAGGTGGCCAGTTATTAATAAGTGGCCATAACTGACGATTTATCCTTCCTAATGTAACATCCTAATGCAATGGCCTATTGTTAAAATGTAAATTATTACTACCTCATAGGTATACGAATTATATTTTTTGTTGCTTATTAAATAATATCGGTAATGTGTTTTCTATGCATTGCTCAAATGTAAATAATTATTTGTGTACAGTCGCCATCAGATATATCAGATGTTCAGATATTTAATAGCACCTCGGCAGTTCTGATATAATATATCTATGGCGACTGTACAAAAGGCTTACATGAGCTTTATGATTTATCTAACTTTTGTTATTCATTAAATAATATGGATATAATAATGTTTTTTTTTTCTATAAGTACATTGGTCAATCATAATTGTAAAGTATATTTGCAATATTATTTCTTGGATTCCTTTGACTTTATCCATTTCGATAATAACATAATTATGTATTCAATAATACATGTTTATTTTTTGTTACTAAAATAAATGATTTAAAGATTTATTGTTTTCTTCATCATAAACAACCAGTAGCCGTACCACGAGTTGGCATTTGACATATGCGTTTGGGTCGGCCTGACTCGATCGCATTTCCTGACTATCGCACCAATACATCAGTGCGAACGAGATAGACTGCGCTTGAGTACTTATACGCAGTGGCTAACGTAAACGTCAAGTGTAAAGTCATGGTACAGCAATCAAACAAGCAAGTTAGGTACTCAAGAAGCACGTATAATTTTGTACAGTCACGGAAGTTGAAGGTTTGTCACTTTTGAACAAATGAACATGTCACAGAATCGTAAAGTATGTCTATTAAGTATGTCAATTTGTAACAAATGTTTGGTAAATAAAGGATTTGGATTTGTAAAGTGACAAAACTTTTAATTCCGTCACTGTTCTTATGCCTACTTGTTTTTATGCACACGTTATTGTTTGCTTGCGTGCATGCGTGCCTACTTACCTGGGGTTTATGTTTTGTTTGACTTACTGATTTCCCCGCAATTTCTTATTTTTCATGTGGCTTATTAAGCCATTTCGTCCCGCCAACGAGTCGACGGAGCCCCGCGCGGGGCTCCTATTTCCGCTCTGAGGGATACAAAGTAACTAACGAACCTACCTGAGGAAACAGATTTCTTTTGTTTGGCTTACTGATTTCGCGCAATTTCCTATCTTTCATGTAGCTTATTAAGCCATTTCGTCCCGCCAACGAGTCGACGGAGCCCCGCTTCGCGGGTCTCCTATTTCCTCTCTGAGGGACACAAGGTAACTAACGAACCTACCTGAGGAAACCGATTTCTTTTGTTTGGCTTACTGATTTCGCGCAATTTCTTATTTTTCATGTGGCTTATTAAGCCATTTCGTCCCGCCAACGAGTCGACGGAGCCCCGCTTCGCGCGGCTCCTATTTCCGCTCTGAGGGACACAAGGTAACTAACGAACCTACCTGAGGAAACAGATTTCTTTTGTTTGGCTTACTGATTTCGCGCAATTTCTTATCTTTCATGTAGCTTATTAAGCCATTTCGTCCCGCCAACGAGTCGACGGAGCCCCGCTTCGCGGGTCTCCTATTTCCGCTCTGAGGGACACAAGGTAACCTACCTGAGGAAACCGATTTCTTTTGTTTGGCTTACTGATTTCGCGCAATTTCTTATTTTTCATGTGGCTTATTAAGCCATTTCGTCCCGCCAACGAGTCAACGGAGCCCCGCTTCGCGGGGCTCCTATTTCCGCTCTGAAGGACACAAGGTAACTAACGAACCTACCTGAGGAAACAGATTTCTTTTGTTTGGCTTACTGATTTCGCGCAATTTCTTATTTTTCATGTAGCTTATTAAGCCATTACGTCCCGCCAACGAGTCGACGGAGCCCCGCTTTGCGGGGCTCCTATTTCCGCTCTAAGGGACACAAGTTAACTAACGAACCTACCTGAGGAAACAGATTTCTTTTGTTTGGCTTACTAGTTTCGCGCAATTTCTTATTTTTCATGTAGCTTATTAAGCCATTTCGTCCCGCACACGAGTCGACGGAACCCCGCTTTACGGGGCTCCTATTTCCGCTCTAAGGGACACAAGGTAACTAACGAACCTACCTGAGGAAACCGATTTCTTTTGTTTGGCTTACTGATTTCGCGCAATTTCTTATTTTTCATGTAGCTTATTAAGCCATTACATCCCGCCAACGAGTCGACGGAGCCCCGCTTTGCGGGGCTCCTATTTCCGCTCTGAGGGACACAAGTTAACTAACGAACCTACCTGAGGAAACAGATTTCTTTTGTTTGGCTTACTAGTTTCGCGCAATTTCTTATTTTTCATGTAGCTTATTAAGCCATTTCGTCCCGCACACGAGTCGACGGAACCCCGCTTTACGGGGCTCCTATTTCCGCTCTAAGGGACACAAGGTAACTAACGAACCTACCTGAGGAAACCGATTTCTTTTGTTTGGCTTACTGATTTCGCGCAATTTCTTATTTTTCATGTAGCTTATTAAGCCATTTCGTCCCGCCAACGAGTCGACGGAGCCCCGCTTCGCGGGGCTCCTATTTCCGCTCTGAGGGACACAAGGTAACTAACGAACCTACCTGAGGAAACCGATTTCTTTTGTTTGGCTTACTGATTTCGCGCAATTTCTTATTTTTCATGTAGCTTATTAAGCCATTTCGTCCCGCCAACGAGTCGACGGAGCCCCGCTTCGCGGGGCTCCTATTTCCGCTCTGAGGGACACAAGGTAACTAACGAACCTACCTGAGGAAACCGATTTCTTTTGTTTGGCTTACTGATTTCGCGCAATTTCTTATTTTTCATGTAGCTTATTAAGCCATTTCGTCCCGCACACGAGTCGACGGAACCCCGCTTTACGGGGCTCCTATTTCCGCTCTGAGGGACACAAGGTAACTAACGAACCTACCTGAGGAAACCGATTTCTTTTGTTTGGCTTACTGATTTCGCGCAATTTCTTATTTTTCATGTAGCTTATTAAGCCATTTCGTCCCGCCAACGAGTCGACGGAGCCCCGCTTCGCGGGGCTCCTATTTCCGCTCTGAGGGACACAAGGTAACTAACGAACCTACCTGAGGAAACCGATTTCTTTTGTTTGGCTTACTGATTTCGCGCAATTTCTTATTTTTCATGTAGCTTATTAAGCCATTTCGTCCCGCCAACGAGTCGACGGAGCCCCGCTTCGCGGGGCTCCTATTGCCGCTCTGAGGGACACAAGATAACTAACGAACCTACCTGAGGAAACCGATTTCTTTAGTTTGGCTTACTGATTTCGCGCAATTTCTTATTTTTCATGTGGCTTATTAAGCCATTTCGTCCCGCCAACGAGTCGACGGAGCCCCGCTTTGCGGGGCTCCTATTTCCGCTCTGAGGGACACAAGGTAACTAACGAACCTACCTGAGGTAATTTTCTTTTGTTGTAATTCGTTTCTATACTGGTTGCTTAGACGTAATTTACGTTAGGTTAAATCGGGAGTGTTTTATCATAGTCCATAACGTTTTTCATCACAACTTGAATAAGCAATATTATCGAAAGTCATAACGAATTGAAAAAACTTCCAAATATACCTTACCTTTAAATTTTTCTGAGTAATAATTATGATTAACGACCATTAGTCTGTTATAATATATGCCTTCAAATATTTCTGAATAAATTGTTGATAGGCCGTTGAATGTTATTTTCATTAATTTTATAACCTTTGTGATTCTAATGCTTAATAATATAGGTCCTAAATATAAGAACCATTAAACGTTATACTTGCCAAAAATTATGTTATTGATGTTTGTGTCCATAAATCATAATGGATATAATTTTATGACTATCGAATTTCGGAACAGTAAGTTTATGGGAAACAAAGAGATGACATTAAAACGATATGATTAACAACCATTAGTCAGATAAATTATATGCCTTAAAATATTTCTGAATAATTATTGATATAACCTTTAAATGTTATACTCATCAATTTTATATCCTTTGTGATTATAGCCTTTAATATTATAGATGTTTAATATTATATCTATGAAACGTTATACTTAACAAAAATTATGACTATTGATGTTTGTGCCCATAAATTATATGGACATCAATTTCTGACTATCGAAATTCGAAACAATAAGTTTATGGGAAACAAAGGGATCCCTTTCTTCACGTATCACGTTCCTGAATTTTCTCACCAGTCTCTGCCAAAGGCGTCAAGCTCGTACCGCCATCTCTGCCAATTATTTAGCAGATGGCGCCAGCATAGATTGCCCTGTCAATTCCTAGAATAATGTCAAAGTTTTTTTTTTTAATGGAATTTTAAGCCCTGGATGCCAGCCCTTTAAGTCATCTCATAGAAAAACGGGAACGATATGATGGCGCCATCTATGCAAACATTTGACGCCATTTGTTGGAACCAACGGCCCACAGAGCATTCGGCATACGGCAGACGTGTCCCGCCCAGTCCTTTCCCATTTAAGCCTGCTACATTCATAAGTTACATGATTTAAATTTTATTGTGAAGTTTTTTACCGTAATGTTGGACAGTCACAGCCGTATTCGAACAATGAGATAAGTCAAATACTAGATATTGAAACGATATGGATTGGATATGTCAGTGTCAAAAATGACGTTTTTGTTTGAAGAAACGTCAGTTTTGACACTTGTTTGACACTGACATATTCAATCCATATCGTTTCAATATCTAGTATCTGACGTATCTCATTGTTCGAATACGGCTGCTAGCATACAGCGCGCCTGAAGTTCCGCTGCTAGTTTCGTGCGGCGCGTCATAAATACCCTCAGTTGTGCTGTTCTCGAAAACGTTCTCCGTTTTATATGGGGAATGATCTCGAGAATATTACCCATAGTAAACGAAGAACGTTCTCGAAAACGGCGCAACTATAGTCATATCTTTTATAATCTTCTTATTTTTAGCGTCTACACTTCCTTTTAATATCTATGCAACTATGTAGATAATCGATAAGTAAGTTCCAAGTAATTCGCTGATACAAGCCAGTCAATCCGGCGTCTTCTAATCTCACCTTCCTTATTTGAATTACAAACGAGTTACCCAATTAAGGATCCTAATAATAACCTCCTAACGCTCAAGGTCCTACCTATAGTACATCTTCAGTTCGATGAAATTTAAATCATATTCAATTGGAACAGAGACGCTTTTGCTTTGTTTCGGTCAATTTTCAAACAACGTAAACTGAACTCTATTTCCTACCCTATAAATTCAAATTTTAGTGGCAAATTTTGGATTTTTCCTTTAGGCCTTAGGAGAAACGAATAAGTAGGGCAGGAGAAAACTTCTGGCATAAAAACCTTAAGTTCATGTAACATGTTATCTCCTCGAATGGAAAAAATGTGTCCCGATAATGCGTGGTGGAATTTCCTTATTTTTGTGAGGGAAATTGTAAGTACTTTATTTCTACCTTTATTTCATGTGTTGATATATGCGACATGCGACACTGATTTGAGTGGGTATTAGATTTAGAAGGGAACGTCGAGTTATTTTGGTGGCGGGAATGTTTGTTTTTCTCGAAATAAAAGGAAAACAGAAATGAAAAGGGCCCACTGATTTAAGGGGCCCACTGATTAACAGTTCGCCGGACGGTACAGGCCTGTAAGTTAGAAAATTTTGACAGTTCCGAACAACTGAAAGGCCGATACCGTCCAGCGGACTGTTAATCAGTGGGCCCCTTTACAACGTATAAAACATAATTCCCAGTGTGTAAATATTAACAACAAGTACACCTAACTAAGCTACCACACAATGCAGGAGATTGCACCAGAGATGACATCAGATTAAACATTGCCTGCATTTTTCCCCGTCTCATTAAGGCCCGGGCGGTATTTGTTTCACTCCGCAATGAAATGGACGTGTCTGGCATTGCGTTGCATTGCTATTTCATATTTAGTCATATTTTTTGCAATGAAAATAAATAATTTATTCAGATATAAAGCTTATAACGAACTAAACTTAATTTAAAAAAAAAACAACAACCTTAATTACGCCTCCCAAATGTCTGGAACGTCATTGTTTCGTGATGGGAAAGATCTAAATTAATCTAAAAACCTTTAAAAAAATCGAGGCATCATCTTCACAGTTTTTAGGTATTCCAGGGTGTCTCTCTGAATAATTGTAATCAGCCAAAATGTATGAATAAGGCATTTTTTTTTTCGCGATTTCGGGGTTGGTCCCATAATAAAAGTAGCTCAGTGTAGCGAGTAGAATGGAACCCTGTATTTGCAGCCTCATGGTCAGAGTCACCAAGTGCAGTAGGTATAGTCGCCATTAGATATATTGGACCGGCCGAGATACTCAAAAACATCTGAACTCGCACTCTAGCGCCTTGCAGAGATGGGCAAATTTTATTCGAATGACGAATAACGAATTAAATATTTTTTCACCTAAAAAAATGCACTAAAATAAAAATAGCCACTAATGCATACTACGCCTATGCTCACTCTTGGTTACAATATGGAATCATACTGTGGGGAAATAGTCCAAGCGTGAACAATCTTTTCTTATTACAATTAAATATTGCGGATAAATTATTCGCGAATAAATCATCCGCGAATAAATCATTCGCGAATAAATCATCCACGAATAAAATATCGTGAATTATTGTTTATTCGAATGATCATTCAGATAAAAGTTTATTCGAATGATGCCCATCTCTGGCGCCTTGACAATAGATATTTGTGAGCACCGTGGCCGCTTCGATATATCTGACGATTGTACGTGTAGCAATAAACGGGTCACTAAACATAGTGTACTATTTGACCTAAATCATTTGATCAAACGTGACAACCTACTTAAACGCATATGAAATGCATTATTAACCTAATTAACCACAGTTCCTGTTAAATCAGAGCATGGCGTTACATAAATTTAATGAGTTCCACGTGACCCGGAATAACATTAGTCTGTTATGTTACGAACGTTTGTGGCAAAATTGTTGAACTGGTAATTAGGTAAAACAAATATCTATCGTACAACGTACAGTCAGCGGCAATAGTTGCTAAGCGGGCGAGGTGATCAAAATGATCTTGACGCGCATTTATTGTTAAGAGAATAAGAGCGCGTCAATTTTGAACACCTCGCCCGCTTAACAAACTGTGCTGCTAAATGTACAACCACCTCAATAACATGATAGTCTAATGCTATAACTATGGTTTACAAGTTCAATAATTCAGTGTCAAAACCAGTTGTTTTTGCTCTTCTATGAGTTATTCTTTTATATTTTGACAATATTCTGGCCTAGAACTGTATCTTCAAATAGAAGTCAAATCGAAGTTGGGTGTTTTTACGATATCCTTTATAAATGCTTTAGACCAGTGGTGGGCAAAGTACGGCCCGCAGGCCAGGTCCGGCCCGCGAAAGGATTTTTCTGGCCCGCCGCCGGTCATTTGAAAAATGTATAATATGGCCAGCAATATAATAAAAATGCATTTTTGCTGTAAATCTGGCCCTCCTCTAAAGTTTCTTCAAGTTTCGGCCCCTCATGAAGAAAGTTTGCCCACCGCTGCTTTAGACACTAAGGGCCACTTACACCAAACACTAACCCGGGGTTAACCGGTCAAACCTGGATGTACCATGGTTACTAGTACAATTGGTGTTTACGGTTTATTGGGCTGGTGAAAGTGGCGCTTAATGAACTAACTTAAAGGAAATCTTCAGTTAACTAGAAAAACCTAAGTAGTTCTTTATCACGAACTCATTTTCTAATTTCCAATCCACAATTTAATAAAATCAAGTTCAATATCGAATAACCTAACCAGAAACTAAAAGAAAAACTCTGCAATAGCATCAGCGGAAAAATTTAAATGGCGTATTGAAAAGTTTGTATACTTTTTTCGTTCTTGTCCGTCTGGCTCTATGCTAATATTTGTTCAGGCGCATTATTACTGAACGTCCCGTACAATGGAGTGAGAATTACCCCTGCTGCCCCGTTTAGTAGTTTAGTGGCGAGTCGAGTGACTGGAGTTAACAGGATAGGAAGATGTAGCAATAGTACCTAATTAGTACCACCCGTTGACAACATGCCAATCGCTAATGGTAACATTCCATTTCTAACCGCAGCTGCACTACCGGTACTGAACGCGTCGCTGTCATTGTCAATTTCCATAGTAAAATTGACAGTAGTGCAGCTGTCGTTGGAAATGGAATGTTATGCTAAGGGTATCATTCCATTCGGGTAAGGGTAGTGCAGCTGTGGTTAGAAATGGAATGTTGCCATAACGCTTCGTACCGAACGAAACGCAACTGTCACACCAATATGGAAGTTGTATTGCGATCGTCACCTTGGCTAGGCCGTCAGATCTGTATCCGCCGAAGCCGAGAAGATCACCGGCTGGAATTAGTCCACAGAACAAAAAAAATTACCGTTTACATAAAGACAATCGTTATTTGGAATATGCAAATGTTGACGCAGATATTTACTATGCATTGTGTGCTTTGGACAAAACTGACAGGATAGGCCAACCCAAGGTACTTACGTAAATGTTACCTCTGGTTTGAAGTCACAACCTAACTCGGCTACCACATTTCATACTAAAGTACTCGGGCCGCCAGCTGCTCATTAAAATGTGCGAGTCTATGCCATCAGTTATAATACTACTAATACTTTGAGTTCACGGGAAAATTATTATAATGAGACGTATACTTAAAATCATTGGCTCTTTGGGTGACGACATTCGGAAGATTGCGGGTCACTTCTGGATGAGATTGGCTCGGGACCGGGATAAGTGGCGTACTCGAAGAGAGGCCTATACTCAGCAGTGGGCGATAAAAGGCTGATATGATGTTTGATGATGATGACTTAAAAAAATACCTCCGACGTTGCGAGGACGGCACTGTTCCCGTGGTCTTGGAGAAAACTGCCTAAAGTTGACGTCAACATTTAGTGAATAGAATCAGGCGTTACTTTGCGGAAATCCATATTAATTAAAACCAAAATATTACTTTGGTAATCCGCGTAATTTGCGTTTACGCGGATTAGCAAAGTAATATTTTGGTTTTAATTTTAGTCAACATTTAACTGCGCACTTCGTCTTCTTTATTAACTGAACGCAAACTAGGGATATTATCACGAAGGAGGAAGTTTTGCACACTAGTGTGTGCAAACTTCCTTCAGTTAAAAAGAAGAGGTTACTCGTACTTATGACGCATTTCTAGAATATGGGAAATATAATAATGTCGGTTCTTATAGCTCGACAGCAATTACATACTCCGGTAAAACCACTAACTGTAGTCCAAAAGATTCTATTTAACTATGGTTCAAAATTAACTCAAATATTTTCGCTCTGGTGTGACCCTAGGTGTGACGGCAGAGTAAATAATAGTACTAGGTACAGAAGACTCACTCTCTAACAAAACGCGTCTGTCACGATCAGCACAGATATGGTCGCTAGGTGGCGACAGCGCCACACGCGGCTTATGGCAAACCCCAAAATTGGGGTCGAACGGATGTACTTTTAGCTACCTGTAGCAAAGCGACGAAATCGCGTCAATGAGCCAGTAACCGTCAGCAAGCAAACGGGGCAGAGAAGCCTTCATCAAAAATGCGCGCGCCTCCGCAGTTAAAAGGCGAGGTGACTGTTGACATTGCATCGCGGGATTCAAAGGCGATGGTTTTGCTGCGAGTGCGGGATGACGGAAAATGAAACGTGCGTTTTGATGTGAAATAAGAACAGCAATATAAAGGTGACAGTCCATTTCCGACGACAGCTGCACTACTGTTTATTTTACTATGGAAATTGACAATGATAGCGACGCGTTCAGTACCGGTAGTGCAGCTGCGGTTAGAAATGGAATGTTACCATATATCTTCAGGGCCGGTGTCTGAAACGTCACTTTTGACTGACAGATCATATCATATTCTTAACCTGCATATTACAATCAGAATATGCCTCCTGTTACAAATTAGGAGTTAAATAATTAATTTAGTTTTCACCAAGTCATTTTGCAATAACTAGTTTTAACTAGTGAAAGCGCGTTTTCATTGAGGTGATACGGAAAACTAGTTTTTACCACACCGGCTCGGAAAGGCTTATTTTGCACTTCAAAGACTGATAGCAATAAAGTTGCATTTTATTCACATGTGAGGCAAAGTAATCAAATGCAAATATTGAGTTGTTGTCTTATGTTTGCTGGTAGAATTGACTTTTGAATGATGATTTTGGATGATAAATATTTAATAACATTCATTTGGATTTGATCTGGTTTGATTTTGTTTGATATTTTACATTTAAAATATTTGCTTCGGGTTGGTGCGGTGAAAAATTTTGTGTTTCACTCGGGGGCAAATTTTGTTCAACCCTCGTGCTTTGAAACCCTCGCAACGCTCAAGATTCCATTTTTCGAACCACTCGCTACGGTCTTGGTTCAATTTTGGAATCTTTCGCTTGCTCAGGTATCAATAAATGCACGAGCGGTTAAACAACAACTTTGCCCCCTTGTAAAACAAATAACTATTTTACGATACAGGAAAACATTTATGCACTATATAGTTGCAAAGTTATTTTTCGTATTTGCACGAAAACCTACGAACGTGTCTTGCTATTTCAGTCAGTCTCGATACATATTACACCCGCTACTGGCAAATAGGGATGTTTTAGAACAAACTTTTTGTCTTCCTATACTTAATAAAATGGGAGCATTACCTCACTATTTTACACTTTATTACAATTTTTAATTAGTGAAGAATGTTTTCTAGTATGAAGATCAATATTAACCCTACAAATAAAAGTTGTTAAAATAATTATACTTATATATGAAAACAAGTTGGCAAATGATAATAAATCTAGGGACTAATATAGCTGCTATAAATAGTAAAAGAAGTTGGTGACACAAATAAAGGTACCACCTACCATTCGAATTCAGACTTAAAGTGACATTCCATTGCCAACTGCAGCTGCAATACTGTTCATTTTACTATGGAAACGCGTCGCTGTCATTGTCAATTTCCATAGTAAAATGAACAGTATTGCAGCTGCAGTTGGAAATGGAATGTCACTCTTAAGCGCTTCTGCAAGTAGCACAGTCAATTTAAAAAAATCTTGATATTGATTTTCAATAGTTTTTTGTTTATTGAAAGTAAAGGTCACACGTTTTGGTCAGCGCAATTTTAACACATCAGTGAAAGAACATGGGTCAGTATGGAACAATAAAAATTAAGAATCATTTATCCGTAAACATATTTTGATTATTTTATACATTTTCAATTTTATTTTAAGTTTTAATCGGTTGTCGATAGATGGCAGTAAATGTACCGTGACCTCAAAATTGACAATGACAGGACCCCTCTATACTATCTATTCTTTTTGGCCGTATTCATTACATTATAACAGTATCTATACACTTCAAACTCAAAACATGAAACTTGTAAATTATCCAACTACAAGTACATTATAAGACACAAGTTCAAAGCGAAGTATAAATTATTCCTTGCGTTCTCTTTTTACAGACAGTAAAGAAACTCTTTAGTGTTGAGACCGCGGCGAACAAATCTTCATTAGCGGTTTGATGGGGCGACGCCAGCTGTATAGTTGCGTAAATTTGATGATAGGGTTAACAGATTGAGAACGTGTGGAGTTGGAAAAGCTACATACACAAGGGCACAGTCAATAGAAAACGCCAATAGAAACGAAATAAAAACGTTTTACAAAAAAAAAGAAAACCGACTTCAAAAAGGATGAAATAAAATATTATCCTTTTTAAGTCTATGCGTTACCAACTGATATGTTTGAAGTCGGTGCCAAGCCAACTTTTGAAGCATACCATGATTTTGGTGCGATTCAATAAGGATGTACAGTCAGCGTCAGAGAAACGTGACCCCCCTGATTTTAAAACTATAGCTCACACGGCAACGTCGAAACATTAGTTCAACATCGCCACAGCTGTATCAAGCATCATATTATTTCAAAAAGTCATTTTTCCCTTTTGTCTCCAACCGTTGTTGGGAATCGATCCTCGGACCTCGCGGCTGTTATTAAGACTACATCATGTTCTTACATTAGTCCGTCACTTATACCATTGAGCCACCGAACACATATTATTACTTGCGAAAATATGAATCACTATCGTCAAATCGTAGAGGTGGAAGTTACTCGTATGTCGATGCGTCCTTGTCTTAGTCATAGATACTTAATATAGTCTTGTCTTTGTTTATTATTATTTCTCTACCCTCATATCCGAATCCGAAAGTGAGTAATAACATCTTTAACTAAATATGTGTTTAGGTTGAATTTAGTATGATTATCCCGTTTCGCATTTTTTAAATTACAATTGAGTTTTAGGGTAACTTTGTAATAATTCGCATCCGCCGCAAATCATTACCGTCATGGTTACGTCTATTCTAGGTGTGCCGAAGTAGTAACGTTGTTACATATTATTCTCGACTTGTCCGAAAACTTGTGTCAACTGAGTTTTAAAATGGTTCGATTAAACTCTTTTATGAGATCGAAAATTGTAGTGCTTCGGGAACAAAACCAGAGTATTAAAAAAATTGCACGAGAAATGAAAATAGCGGTGAGTTATTTAGAGTTTACTCCATTTCATTGGCCATGTTTTGTTAATAGACCTATTAAGTTTAAATTGTGTTTTTTTATTTGCAGAGGAACACGGTTCGCAAATTGGCTAAGGCGGTATGAAAGAACGGGTGACTTTAAAGAAGATCGGCAAGGCCCTCGTCCTTCTGCCTACACAGGGGAATCTCAGCGGCACCGTAGTATTGTGCAAATTCATACCGACGCTCCATTTACTACAACTCGCTCAACAGCTGAGACATTTGGGGTCATCTCTTAGCACTGTCAGAAGACATTTGCACGCTGCCCAGATACACCATTATAAACCAGCAAAAAAAATAAGTTTGTTTAATAAGCATCGCGACGATCGTCTTAGTTTTGCCAAAAAATATTAGGATTTCGATTGGGAGAAGCATTTAACGTGTCTTTACATTTAAAACACTTTTGAAAAATAAGTTATAGTTAGTAAATATGTTACAGTTATGTAGCAAGGATATATAGGTATTACATTACTTTGGTTTCATAAATAATAGTTACTTTTTGTTAGAAGCGTTATTCCATAACAAGACTTGTCAAGATTGTTAACCCTTTTTCTAATGCTAAAAACAAGGTATACGAGTAGGTAAGTGTTGTGTTTCCTAAAATTGTGGTAACGTGACAGGAGATGAATATTGTTATCGCTGGCCGATAACATGCTGTTTCTCTCTGAAACGTAGTTAATGGCTCGCAAGGTTAGAATATCTTCGCGTTTTATACATACCCATTATTAATCAAACCCAATATTTATATATAGTTATCTGTTATGCAACTGCATAATAGATATTAGTAACTACTAATCACGCGCGATTCGACATTCAAAATATATCCTGTCTGGACTTTCATGACTCAGTCATTCTGATGGTGTAAGGCAAAGACAATATACAGCCACCAGCCTATATTCAATAGACAGTATCCTAGGGATTTCCCCTCCGGTTCCCTCTTATTACTTGCTATTACTCGTACTTATTAAGACAGCTATAATCGCAGCCTATGTAACATACCACAATTTTAATTAACTCACACTATAATATTGTTGTTTACAATGCAGCTGTTATGCAAAGATAAAATACCAATAAAATACAGTGTTTTTAAGATTGTTTTTATTTTATTTTTTCCTTTTTCTACTATAATATTTGATATTACCCGTATTTAGTTTCCAATAGTTCTGAACTTAACAAAACAAAGAAAAAACCAAAAAGATTCTAACGCTTTGAATCGGTCTCGAACCCGGTTTCTTAGGATCTTAAGTCCGCTTATGAAACCACACAGCTACGCAAACATTACGTGTGATGACGAAATTATTGTACAGTTTCTATACTGATACTAGGGGGGTCACGTCTCTCTGACGCTGACTGTACGTTGGATTGCCTTACACGACGACAATGAACGTACTTTCTGTAGGTACAGTCGACGTTAAAAATATGTTTAGGTACACTTTTCGTCTTATTACAAAGGAGTAAGGTGCAAAAGTGTAAACATATCTTTGACGTCGACTGTACTAAGAACACACGATCAAACCTTGGCACAGTCCGTACCATGTTTGTCGGCACGCAAGCGTGGGATTGGGACTGAGTTATTTCCCGTTCCTTATTAACATTTCAAAATATAAAACAATTCAAGGAATTTACGTTCTTGCCAAATTTCACCTAAAGCGGTTCACTTGTTTAGCCATGAAAAGTCGACAAAGAGGCAGACAGAATTACTTACACATTTATAATAGTTATTAGTACAGTTCTAATGGGATTTATAGTCATAAAGCTGATTATTTTTGACGGGTATTGTTACTACTTGGCTTGGCACCGACATCAAACATATCAGTTGGTAACGCATAGACTTAAAAAGGATAATATTTTATTTCATCCTTTTTGAAGTCGGTTTTCTTTTTTTTTGTAAAAAGTTTTTATTTTTCAATTTTTAGTTTTAATGCATTGTTAAGAGCAGGACGCATGAATTAAAAACAACATCATGATTAAAATTAAATGCGGGTACCTACTTTAATAAATATGTAATCAGGAATTTTCTCGAGTCCGTCTGGGAAATTATAATTCCTGTCACTACACTAAATCCATCCTCCGCCCCGTCACTGACCCAATCCCTCAACCCCCCGATCACTCTACCTCACAGCGCATCAACCCCTGATCCATGAACCCCTCGACCCTGAACCAGCAGCCCTTCAACCGCCATTCCCCGACCCCTTAATCCCCGACCCCTTAACTCCTAACCCTAACCCCCGATCAGTAGCCTTACCAGCTTACCAAGAGTTTGACATTGATTTATTGGCTAGCGTGTGTGTAACTTACTTTCTTTGCATCTCGCTCGTACTGGCATATTAGTGCGAGCGAGATGCATAAAAAGTAAGTTACAAAGACGTTAGCGTCGCTAACTTAGCGAATATGTCAATGTCAAACTCGTGGTAGGGCTACACTTGCACTACATCAAATTGGCGGTTTTCGGAAGCAAATGCTCGAGTTACTTTAGAAAACACCGAAATCACTTTACACGTGCCTTTAAAAACTGAGGAGTTCCCTCAATTCCTCATGGATTCCATCATCAGACCAGAACCAAAAATAATTTGGAAACACCTTGGAGGTAACTCCTTCCAAACAAAAAAAGAATTACTCAAATCGGATCACAGATGCCGGAGTAATCGCTGAACATACATTTCAAAAAATCATCATCATTATCATCAAAATAATCATCATCATCAGGTCTACTTCATCAAAGTGGTGGTTTTTGGGAGAAAATGCTCGAGTTGCTTAAGAAAACACCCAAATCACCATGCATGTGCCTTTAAAAATTGAGTTCCCTCAATTCCTCATGGATTCCATCATCAGAACAGAACCAAATTAAAATGGGACCAACTCGGAGGTAGCTCCTTTCAAACAAAAGAAGAATTACTCAAATCGGACCACGGATGTCGGAGTAATCGGTGAACGTACATAGAAAAAAAAAAATAGCCACAACCGAATACAGAACCTCCTCCATCTATGAAATGGAAGTCGGTTAATAAAATACCGGGCAAGTGCGAGTCGGACTCGCGCACCAAGGGTTCCGTACCATAATGCAAAAAAAACCGGAAAAAAATGCAAAAAAAAGGTCACCCATCCAAGTACTGACCACGCCCGACGTTGCATAACTTTGGTCAAAAATCACGCTTGTTGCATGGGAGCCCCATTGAAATCTTTATTTTATTCTGTTTTTAGTATTTGTTGTTATAGCGGCAACAGAAATACATCATCTGTGAAAATTTCAACTGTCTAGCTATCCCGGTTCGTGAGATACAGCCTGGTGACAGACAGACGGACGGACGGACGGACGGACGGACAGCGAAGTCTTATTAATAGTGTCCCGTTTTACCCTTTGGGTACGGAACCCTAAAAACCGGACAAGCGCGAGTCAGACTCGTCCACCGAGGGTTCTGTACTTCTTAGTATCGTACAGAAAGAAAACTTACAGATGTTAAAAAAACAATAAGTAGAACAAGAAGTCAACACACCATTTAGCACATATCGAATAGAAACTTCGAAACTAGCGCAAACTGTTATTTGTACTGAAAATTGGCTAGATAACGGCCTGCCATTCGAACGGGACAAATGCAAACACTAGTTAATGAATCGAGTTCTTAACTGTTACCCAATTTTGTTTCGTGTTATCAGAATTGTTGATACGGGATTTAAGTACACTTGTATGCTTTTGTTTCTTTCTTTAACCTTTGATATTCTTAGGAGCAGATCTGCTCCATGTATATTCTACTTAAACATGTATTTATTATGATTGCTATATAAATGACAAGTGTTTGCGTCGTACATTCGAAAAAGACAAGAGTAAAATATGGTTGTCTGTAAAGTCGGTTTACGGACGATAATTTTGCGTGATATGTAATGTCATAAAAAAACATTACCATTACATTACGTAACGTTACCATGGAGATCCGTCCACAACGTTACCATAGAGATATGTCCACAGCGTGACACTTTTTCGTGCATGCTACCGGTGTTCATCGATTTATAAGACGTTATCACGTCAAAAATATATTACCCTGAAAACAACGCACAAATATTCTATCCATTAATATCTTACTTACCACCAAGAGCGATAAATAGTGGTATAAACAACACTGAATGCGTGATCAATGAAAACTAACAACTCCTGAGGTGTCACATGCTCGTACCTATTTACTAGCTTGATATATTTTATGCTAAATAATGGCGGTCAACATGATTTTAGATGTCATACTGTCTCTATGCATTTCTTTAGCCAATTAATTGTATCAAATTTACTATTTACATTCAAACGGATATCCGCAACGATCCGCAATACTATATATGTAATATAAAACAAGTAGCAAATATGTCGCTTCAAATTAATTCGTCATCTCACGTCGACATTAAAAATTACGACAAAAGCAACTTTTTCTTCTTCCTTGCGTTATCCCGTCACTTTTCCACGGCTCATGGGAACCTGGGGTCCGCTTGACAACTAATCTCATGATTTGATGTAGGCACTAGTTTTTACGAAAGCGACTGCCATCTGACCTTCCTACCCAGAGGGAAAGGGCTTATTGGGACTAGTCCGGTTTCCTTACGGTAATCAAATGATATTTCGTAACTAAGTTCCGAAAAACTGGTACGAGCCGGGGTTTGAACCCGCGGCCTCCGGATTGAAAGTCGCATGCTTTTACCGTTGGCCACCAGCGCTCTTACATTCACAGCTGAAAAAATTAAATCGGTAACTAAATAAAAAAGGAAAAGCATACTATATAATACGTCTGAAGTTGAAAATAACTGCGGCGGCATAAAAGAAATCCCTACTGGCGGAATTTACGTGAAAATAAAATGAAAACACAGACCATTTATGCAGTAGATGAATCGTTAGAGATGAGTTAAGTTTATCAAGTTTTGGCGCTTTCAGACTTATTCAGAAGCCTATTTATTTACATTTAACAGATTAGTATAAAATTCAGTTCGAAGAATAAACAACAGGATTTCAATATTGGCTATGTCGAAGTGCGTGGTGATGGAAATACAAGCGACGACAACGACGGAAGAGTTCTATTTTCATACTATTTGACAGCTGTCAAATGTCATACAAAAAATGCGACCCATAACCGCCAGGGAGTCGCCACAGCCATACGCAGGACAAATAAAAGTAGAATGACAGCGAAATGTAGGATATAATTGAATGAGGCTCCTCGCGCTCTAGCTAAGTACAAATATAGTTTAAAATTCTATTAGTGAGCGCGAGTCTTCTTCTTCTTCGTGTTCTTCATTAAGTACTGAAGGTCGTGCCTGTCTTGAAATGCCTTCACCTAGTCTTCTGTCTTCGGCTTGTCTAAGGGCAGTAGTGACAGTAACTCCTGTTATGTTCCTTACTTGATCGGACCAACGGGTTTGTGAGCGCGAGTACAGCTACCTATATATTTAAATTAAGCCATATTAATATTAAAGAATCGATTAAAGCTTTTGCCAGCCAGTTGTCTGCTGTCACCTTTTCACAGACTATGATTGAAAAGTTGGCAAGTTAAGCTTATTCATTTTCAGAAGGCAGGGTGTTGTCTGGTGAAATCGCGAGCGTCGTTGCTTTTACAGTGAGGAGTCTAGTTTGGGTAGTCTTTGAATCAAATAGTAGAGTTTATCGCTCAAGGATTTAAAGGCCATGTTTGAGTAAACAGCATGTCGCTCGTGGCTCAAGTTTTAATGAACTTTAATTTATGGAGCTAGGACAAAAATTTGTTGCTTTTACCGGCGCGACTTAAGTTTCCGTCGAGCAAGATATTTGTCTAAAGCGAGGACTGATACACTGAAGAGTAACCGGGTCAAAATTTTTTAGTTCTTAACCTAATACCTATGAGTTAAGGATGACTCACGCTAGACCGGGCCCGGTCCGGGCCGAGGCGTCCGACATGTCATTTTCTATCACGGCTTTCTATTTATAGGGCCCCGACCCGGTCTATAGTCTGTATCTTTAGGTATTTAAATGAAAGCCTCAGTCAGCCGGTATATATGTATTTATAACAATTAGGTACCTGTACAAACAAGCGCTCACTATATAGGTATTCACAAAGATTTTGTACAGTACATTCGGTGCTACTTTACCGCCCTGGTGCGGTAACGAGCACAATAATACGTGCTTATGTCGAAAATATAAAGGGCTATATGTACTGTAAAACCTTGTACAATACACGTGCGAATAGATAATTCACAACTCGTGTCGATTTATAACACTCCCTTCGGTTGTGTTTCAATTTATCGGCACTTGTTGCGGCGAATTTCTTACTTCTCGAACTTGTATCGTAATGTACTGATTACGTATACATACAAGAAGTAACATTTTTTTACATCTACTTGTGTTTGACAACATCTACATAGGTACTTACATACGGTCGACATCTATCCATGCACTTTTGAACGCCACTATACACAAGCATTCGATACCCCACACATAAAACAGAAAATAAATCGCAGTATAAATTTAGACTCCAGTTTTATAGCAGACGACAAGAAACATCTAAACAACGCGGTAAGTACCATGAGATTTACGCGTGTTATGATATTTTTTTACTGTTCCCTCGTAAACTTGTTCTAATTAATATTATTATACTGTGGAATGTTTTATGTCGTTAAACTCGGAGTATTTGGAAACTTTACTGGATTATGAAAGATAATAAAATGTGAGATCTTCAATATTTAATTTTAGGTTACAACCGAGCGAAAAATTTATATCACAGAAATACTGAGCATATTGAGACATATTGACTGAGACTTAATCGCGTTTTATTATAGTTATAATAAATCATTCCAGAAGAAATCATTACCCTTGTGGCGGACTGGCCTTTTTGGCCACACGTCTATGGTTAGACGAGTTTTAGGCTGAAGCATGACATTCAGAAACAATCGCTGATTTTTCCGTGTCATTTGAATGTTATCATATTTATTAATTAATTATAGGAGATTTATTATAACGGGAAGTTTCATTCGACTCCGCCAGTAGGTCTCCTATATTGGTGACCCCGATTGAAACAGTATCGCATAATAAATTCACAAGCCATCATAAAATAATGACGGATGAAACCAAGACCGCTACCGAAGCCCCTTGTGTGGTATGTAAAGTCACTGTACGCACTCCACCGTTTTGGCCATTATGGTTCTCGCAAATGGAAGCCCAGTTCGCTATCGCCGGCATATCAAGTGACACAACCAAATTTAACCACGTCATTGGCCAGTTGGAGCATAAGTACGCCGTAGAGGTAAAAGATATTATTAGCAACCCACCAGCTGACAATAAATATGAAAAAATAAAATCGCAGCTCATATCGAGGATCTCCGTGTCTAAAGAAAAAAAGTTCCTGCAGTTGATGAAACACGAAGAGCTAGGTGACAGAAAGCCGTCACGATTCCTACGACACTTACGCGCGTTGGCAGGTGAGGGCATTCCGGAAGATTTCCTGAAAACCGTGTGGATAAGCCGTTTACCCGGCAGCCTGCAGGCGCTTATTACGTCCCAAGCCAAAGCTACGTTAGAAGAGTTAGCTGAATCTGCGGACAAGGTACACGACGTCGCTCCTCAGGCTCTGCAGGTCCATGCATTGGGCACTACCGCTCATGGCACGGATATATCCGAAATTGCAAGGCAAATGACTGAACTTACAAGGGAAGTTGCTGCCTTAAAGGCTGGAAATCAACCGCACACATCAAGATCCGGTTTCCGTGGCAGTCGAGCGCCGTTTAGGTTTGGCCGCCGTCAGGATCGTTCCGTATCGAGACCCAGAGATCAATCCATATGCTTTTACCACAACCGATTCGGCGATAGAGCTACCCGCTGTACTAGGCCTTGCGGTTACCCAGGAGCGGGAAACTTCAGCGGCAGCCGAAATTAGCGCCCAACGTCTGCCATATAAATCCGGGCCGTCTTTTTGTATTGGACCATACCTCTAAAGCACTTTTCCTAGTAGATACAGGATCAGACTTGTGTGTATATCCGCGCACATTCATTAGAGGACCTCGTGCAAAATCTAATTATGAACTTTTTGCCGCTAACAGTTCAATAATACACACATACGGCTCGATACAATTACAACTGGACCTGGGGCTCCGTCGGATTTACAACTGGAATTTTGTGGTCGCCGACGTATCCATCCGATTATTGGCGTTGATTTTCTGTCGTTCTACAGTATAGTAGTCGATTGCAGAAACCAGCGGTTGATAGATAACTCAACAACATTGAGCATCACGGCCCCACCTCAGCCGTCAGCAAAATCTATCGCATCAGTGAAAGTAATGTCAGGGGAGTCGAACTACCATAACATTTTGTGTCAGTATCCTGATATTACACGCCCAGCCGGCATGCATAACACTCCCAAGCACAATACCATACATCATATTCGCACTACACCTGGACCGCCAGTTACAAGCAGGCCACGACGCCTCCCACCGGATCGCCTAAAAATAGCTCAAAAAGAATTTGAAGCCATGCTCGAAATTGGCACAGCTTGCAGATCCGAGAGCTCATGGTTGTCTCCATTGCACCTCGTTCCTAAAAAGGATGCCGGCTGGCGCCCATGTGGTGACTATAGAGCCCTTAATGCACGTACTATTCCAGACAAGTACCCAATACGACATATTCAGGATTTTACACAGCAGCTGACAGGAAGCAAAGTATTTTCTAAAGTTGACCTCGTCAAAGCGTACAATCAGATTCCTGTAAATCCTGGTAATATTCCAAAGACTGCAATCATAACCCCCTTCGGGCTGTTCCATTTTCCGTACATGACGTTTGGCCTCCGAAATGCTGCACAAACGTTCCAGCGATTTATGGATGAAGTGCTCCGAGGCTTAGATTTTTGCTACGGATATTTGGATGATATCTTAATCTTCTCCTCCAACACAGAAGAGCACGAAAAACACCTTCACACGTTATTCCAGCGTCTGCAAGATTACGGTGTTCTCATTAACGTAGCAAAATGTGAATCTGGAATGGCGGAAATTACTTTTCTTGGACATAAAGTTTCAGCCCAAGGGATCCAACCCCTCGACACCAAAGTACAAGCGATGTTGGATTATCCCGCACCTAAAAACGTCCGAGAACTCCGCAGATTTCTTGGCATGTTTAATTTTTATCGAAGATTCGTGCCAGGCGCTTCAGAACTGCAAGCACCCTTAAATATTGTGCTGGCTGGCCCAAAGAAGAAACCTACGCAGGACATTGAGATGACGCAGGAAATGATGAAAGCGTTCGAGGCATGCAAAAAAGGACTTTCGCGAGCTGCTACCCTAGCTCATCCTCGAACAGACGTTGAGTTGGCTATCCACACTGACGCCTCAGATACCTCTATTGGCGCTGTACTACAACAACGAGTAACACCTGGAGCTTGGGAACCACTAGCATTCTTTTCTCGTCGTCTGAAACCGTCGCAAAAGAAATATAGCCCATATGATAGAGAACTGCTGGCCATATATGACGCTATCAGGCATTTCCGTCACATGGTTGAAGCCAGGCCATTCACTATTTACACGGACCACAAACCCCTTACTTATGCTTTCTCCTCAACACGAGACAAATGCTCTCCTAGGCAATTCCGCTACTTGGATTTTATTTCCCAATTCAGCACAGACATACAATATGTGGCAGGGAAACTAAATGTAGTGGCAGACTGCCTGTCCAGAGTTGAAGAAATTGGTGGATATACGATTGACTACAAAGCGCTGGCAAATTCTCAAGACGGAGATAGAGAATTGCATCAACTACTACAACACGGTACAGGGCTGAACCTAAAGAAATTGAGAATTCCTGACTCCGATCTCGAAGTGTACTGTGATGTCTCAACAGCATACCCAAGACCATATATAACGGAAACTTTCCGGCGAAAAGTATTCGACGCAGTACACAGGCTGAGCCACCCAGGCGTTAAAGGAACCATCCGCCTGGTAACGCAAAGATTTGTTTGGCTTGGCATCAGGAAAGATTGCCGATTGTGGGCTAGAGAATGCGCAGATTGCCAAAAGAACAAAGTTTCACGTCACACTTCATCTCCCATCTCATCATTCTCCACCCCATCTCATCGTTTTTCACACGTCCACATGGACATAGTAGGGCCACTACCTTATTCTTGTGGTTACAGGTACTGCCTCACGGTCATCGATCGCTTTACGCGTTGGCCTGAAGCATATCCATTGGCGGACATCACCGCAGAGACCTGCGCACTAGCCTTTATATCAGGCTGGGTCGCCCGCTTTGACTGTCCTGCAAAAATCACCACGGACAGAGGCAGACAGTTTGAATGCGAGCTTTTCCGAAGTTTGGCGACAATCCTTGGATCTGAGCATCGACCAACAACTTCTTATCATCCGGCTTGCAATGGGATGGTCGAACGCCTCCATCGACAGTTAAAAGCAGCCATAATGAGCCATACCAACACGCACTGGGTAGAAGCTTTGCCTTTGGTACTCCTCGGAATCCGCAGTGCTTGGAAAGAAGACATCCAGTCTTCGGCGGCGGAGCTCGTATATGGCGAGCCATTGCGCCTACCTGGTGACTTCTTCAAACCTTCAGAAACTACTGCAGTCGACTACTGCAATTTTGTGGAAAGGCTACGCAACCATATAGCTAAAATCATCCCAGTTCCTGGCACTCGTCACTCTCAGAGGCCGTTCTATATCCCGAAGGACCTCAGCTCTGCAGATTATGTTTTCCTACGACATGGACCTGTCAAAGGATCACTAGAATCCCCGTACACTGGCCCATATAAAGTTTTGCAGAGAGGAAGCAAAACATTTAAAATAGAGAGAGCAGGGAAAGCAGACACTGTCAGTATCGACAGGCTCAAGCCAGCGTATATGTCCAAAGACGATTGGGGAAATCTAAGTCACAGCAGCGCTACTCCTGACACGCCATTAACTCCGCAAGTGCCTGCATCTGCTACCAATAATCTACCGCTAGAGCAGGAACAAACTGCAGAAAAAAGAACTCGTAGCGGCCGAACCGTACACTTTCCGTCCCATCTTTTTGACTATCGACCGTAGCAACGGTCTCGGCGGGGGAGTAGTGTGGCGGACTGGCCTTTTTGGCCACACGTCTATGGTTAGACGAGTTTTAGGCTGAAGCATGACATTCAGAAACAATCGCTGATTTTTCCGTGTCATTTGAATGTTATCATATTTATTAATTAATTATAGGAGATTTATTATAACGGGAAGTTTCATTCGACTCCGCCAGTAGGTCTCCTATACCCTCATTGAAGCGACAGACTTGGGTATACATATATATATGTTTTTAACTGGCTGTCAAAATAAGAAGTCCTTTATTACGATAACAACTGCAGCGAAGTTTAAAAAAAAACTACGGGGATAAAATCCAAGAGAAGACTGAGTAGGTATGTTAATGTCTGGTAAAATTTAATTTTTTTATTGGTTAGCCTAGTTTAGTGTCCCACTGCTGGGCAAATGCCTCTCCTTTCCTCCACTCAACCCTGTCGTTTGTACGTTCCCGCCAATCCGGATAGAATGCGTCCAAGTCGTCCCGCCATCTCCTTTTTGGTCTGCCTGAACCCCGGCCTGTACCATCGTTGGTGTTCCCTGGGTAACCATTTTGGCCCACCTTTCAGGCTGCATGCGGCAGATATGTTCCGCCCAGTCCCACTTAAGCTTAGCGGTCAGTTTGATATTATGTTCTAAAATTCAAATTCTTGCTCATCATACAAATATTTGCTCTATGGACAACCAAATAAAAAGCCTAACTAAAGTCGCAATATCAACATTTCAGTAGCTTTTAAAGCTGTTAGCGAAATTGATAGACTGATATTAACTCGAAGACGTATATTAGGATGTTATATCGTAAATAAAATAACGTTTTAACGTTATTAATGTCTCACTCCTATTTCGCTATGGCAAAGTATTAATGCTCCACTTTATTTTGAAAAGGTTGTAAGTTCCTTCATATTAATAAAGCATTTAAACCTTTCTCGCTATGATTTTAGATATATGTTTTTCGAAACCAAATGGACGTAACTGTATCATACTCTATTTGCGATTATACTCCTAATAACTAAAGAAATTATGGTTCAAAATAGCATGAATATCAACATGGAGATAGGGTTTTTGGCTCTGACACAAGTATAACTGTTAGTCAATTCATCACTCCACAGTGGATAGTGATTCATGGAGGTGATATATATGATAGTCCGTGGAAGTGGTAACAGCACGAAAATTAGGTATTTAAGGCCAGTCAACGAAGACGTGGACTGAGACAGTTATTTTTCAGCACATTTTTTTAGTCAAATTAGCGTGAGTAAGCCATTAAACATTGCTTTCGTAAACTACCCATTTGGGTCAAAAACTTTTTTAAGGTTATGAGACTTTCCGGTGGACAACGTATAATAACCGGACTTAAAGTCTAATTTTCGTATCATTATAATAGCATGTAAAACCCTTCTCTTTTTAAATTTTGCATGATGAAAGTCTTTGGAAAATGTTTCCAAATTGCAGTTTTTGAGAACCTTCTAGACTTTTTACTAATGATGTAAATTTCTAAATATCTTACCTAAGAGTTACCTACTTAATTAAAGACTTACAGTACCCCGTTGTTCTAATTTTAGTTATCTTTAACTTTATCTCGTTTGCCTAAAGATGGTCTGCATGAGAGATAATGAGTAATTTCCTGCGAAGCAATGTACCTAAGTGACACAATATTGGCTTAGTGTCTGTTCTTTATCTGCAAGGAACTGAGTCATTTTACCCGTCTTTTAAATAGGATAATAACCTAACTAAGTAAGTACAGTCAGGTTCAATAACCTGCCATTATCTATTTATAAGTATAAATATATATTTCAGGGATCTCGGAAACGGCTCTAACGATTTCGATGAAATTTGCTATATGGGGGTTTCGGGGGCGAAAAATCGATGAAGCTTGGTCTCATCTCTAGAAAAACTTGTATTTTCGAGTTTTAATATGTTTTCGAGCTTTGCTCGGTCTCCCAGATATTTGTTTTAAGCATCTTGATATATGTATTTCGGCTGATTGATAATGATAATTTTGTTTAACATTAACAAAATAAAATGATACCTAGGTCCTCACTCGTCTGATATTTAGGATTTAAACTTTCTGTTGAAAAAACGGACCCCAATCTAGATGTGTTCTAGAAACATAGATACAACATCGTCCTTTCTGGTACCTACTCCGTTAAAAATAGAGACGACTTAATTTTCAATTTATTTTATTTATTCTGAGAAATTGGAAGTAAAATAAAAATAATATTTATGTTTGTAATGAACAGGCCGTGTGATAAATTTGTTTATTATTTCCCCACTTAAAAAACAATATAGAAGCAGGAAACTTTCCCCTATTACCTCCCATACTAACTTTACTACAACTTTTATATCCAAACTTCCCGTGTGCATATGACATTCCTTTGCCGCCTAAAAATTAGACGCCATTACGCCAGTAATTGAAGTGTCAAAAGTTGTCTGATTTTACTTGCAAAGTGCGGCATACCCGGCCTTAGGAAAAAGAGCTGGAGTTCTATGAAATTTATTGGTGCTTATTACGTTTTAAAGTTGAGGGAGTGACATGGAATTCGTGTACTGAAAAAAGAGAATTCGATATGAAGACTGCAATCAGCTAGTGACCCAAATTCTGCTAGGCAGCTATTCGAATACTTACATTAAGGACATTTCAAAATTCATTCGATATTATGCCTTACTCTGTGGGGGAAAGATATAAAATTGAATGAGTTTTCGAATGCACTTACTTCAGATATTTGAAAGGTAGAATTTCTGGTGATGTGTGAGCAGGAACATTGACATATCTAAGCAGAACTCACAAGCATCTCGCGTTCCAATCCAAAGGTTCCACACATTACATAAATTATTCTAAATAACTGTGCAGAAATGAAATTGCAATTGTTTTCAAACGTTAGATTTAATTAAAGTAGAGACAAATTACAATGTTAAGACGTAAATGCTAAATTATGAAAATAGGTTCCAATGCATCTACCTATACTGTCCTTTTCTTATATTTTTCTTGTTGACGTCATTATTTGTCACTGATTTTGACTTACGTTCAAATCTCAGGTATAAATTATTGGTACATACAGCATATATGTCTGTGGTAGGAACGTTGTAATTAAACCTGTGCTGGTATCGTTAATAAGTAAGCTTTGATTGGCAATATTGGGAGCATTCCGTACTGGCTAATATTTCTGTACCTATCCAACAACGTAGCTTATGTAATGCTTAGGGGTACAGCCAGCTTTATTGCAAATATGTTCAATTAATATTGGTTTAATGTCAAACAAGACTGACCGACATCGTTGAAAAATTTTACTATTGGACTAACATAAGTACTGGAGCAAACAATTTAAATACATACTGAAAACGTCAGCTTTTAATAATAAGTTAATATCTATTTAATTATTTTATGATTAGTTAAAGGCTTTTGATATATTTTGTTATACATTATAACTTTAATAAATTAAAATATGGCAAGCTAACACAAACTACTTTCCTCTTCTTTTTTTATTACAAATAATAGCAAAGGAACTCGCCAATGGCAAATCACTGCAATCTGCAAATACTAATATCGGTATCCCTCAAGGGTCAGTGCTTGGACCTAACTTATTTCCTAACAAATATACGCAGATGCTTTTTAGGGTTCCGTACCCAAAGGGTAAAACGGGACCCTATTACTAAGACTTCGCTGTCCGTCCGTCCGTCCGTCCGTCCGTGCGTCCGTGCGTCCGTCCGTCTGTCACCAGGCTGTATCTCACGAACCGTGATAACTAGACAGTTGAAATTTTCACAGATGATGTATTTCTGTTGCCGCTATAACAACAAATACTAAAAACAGAATAAAATAAAGATTTAAATGGGGCTCCCATACAACAAACGTGACTTTTGACCAAAGTTAAGCAACGTCGGGAGTGGTCAGTACTTGGATGGGTGACCGTTTCTTTTTGCTTTTTTTTGTTTTTTTTTTGCATTATGGTACGGAACCCTTCGTGCGCGAGTCCGACTCGCACTTGCCCGGTTTTTTACCTATGGCAATGTGCCGCCATACACGCTAATAACATTACCACACCATGACCTTCCAACTTCAAAACTTCTCACAACCTCAATTAAAAACAAAAAGCCCGTGTTAAATGTTCAAAATGTTCAAATCTACGTAACGATGTCGTTACCGATACTCTAACAAGGCAAAGTTACCGCTTGTACTGGTTAATTACAAAGTACATAGACATGACACGCACTGCTCAAAAAGAGCTTAACCACCAAGCGTTTGATTGACATCAAAGATATGTTAACAATTTTGAATTCTACTTAATTGTAATAAGGCGAAAACTGTTTACCTACTTCTGATGTTATCTGCTCAATGATTGCATACGTCGTTATTTCTAGCGTGTTATAAAAGCGTATCTCCCTAAATAAGGCAGCTATTATGTGATATTTTATGTGGATAAGGTGGTAGCTCATATGGTCGGCTGAATGTAGGGTAATGAGCTGTGTGATACAGAGGCCATGCACTTATAATTTGGATACTGTTTAGGACTGTTTTACACGAGTATTGTAATTGTGGCACTAGTGAACATTTCCGTCCGTAACAAACTGCATAAACAGAACATTTAACTGCATTATACATGGTGTTATTCTATATTTATTATATATGTATTGTGTTGGTTGTTCCTATTGTCCAAAAGATATTATAGAAAACTAGGTAACGTTTGTATTCGGTAGAGCCTATTTATTATTATTATAGGACGATATTTATTCAGTGGTTTATTCGTAATGTAGCGACGTCTTTAAACAACTACATTTCACTTCGAAAGGTCTTATAACGCCTTTTTATACCTACTGTTAATATGTCTGTAAATCGGTAGAATTTATATGTTTTTGTAAATATGTTGTAAATTTGTAAATAAGTATGTCTTATATTTTCCGATTTGCATGCTTTTTGGCTGAATGCGTTGATACTTACTTACTTACTTCGATGGCTCAGCGACCCGAAGTGGATCTTGGCCTCCGACACTAGATTGCGCCATTCAGCCGCTTGCATGCCACACAGGTCTTTCTGGACCTCGTCGATCCATCGGTACCTAGGCCTTTCGACCGTACGTCGAAACAGTTGGTCGCCCCAGATAAGCTCTTTTGGCCGCACGATCCTCTCCCATCCTCTCCACATGGCCGAGCCATACCTACATTCAACATCATACATTTACACATTTATACATTCTACATTTAGTTGTTCGAATGCGCTGATACCTACATTCAATTGTGTATAACATCTAATAATTACGTGCATTTTTAGCACATAATTTTTTTTAATTGAATTAAGATTCATATCAAACCAACATCACACTTGGGAAATCTGAATACCCCTTATGCACGTGACACACTATTATTGCACGTGCGCCTCACATTGTCGCTAATTAGTAGCAGGTTACACAATAATTTCACTGGGAGCTAATTATTTTGTGAAATACACCGGGTCGTTTGTGTACGTAACTAGAGTACTGTACTAAGGTAGATGTACTAGTGCTCGACGCTGCACTAGTATTCGACATGGGCACTTTATGAAATATTCACTAACATAAAGTCTCGGCAGCGCAGGTTGGCAGAGCAATGGGCTAGTGATCCAGATTCGCGAGTTCGAGCCTCGCCCGAGACTGAAAAATCCACATTGATTTTTTTCTAATCTTTGTGGTATTGTTTATAGGCGTTTTTGTTTAATACAAAACATAATTTGAAACATAGATATAGTAGGTATCTACATGATTTAAAAACCGGCCAAGTGCGAGTCGGACTCGCGCACCGCGCAGTCGCGCACCATACCATTACCACAGAATAAATAATAGTACTAGGTACAGAAGACTCACTCTCTAACAAAACGCGTCTGTCACGATCAGCACAGATATGGCCGCTAGGTGGCGACAGCGCCACGCGCGGCTTATGGAAAACCCCAAAATTGGGGTCGAACGGATGTACATTTAGCTACCTGTAGCAAAGCGACGAAATCGCGGAGTGAGACACGCCTGCCATTACGCAAAAACGGCAAAAAAATCACGTCTGTTGTACGGCCCTACTTTAATATTTATTATACATATTCCGTTTTGAGTATTTGTTGTTAATCGTTATAGCCGCAATAGAAATACATCATCTGTGAAAATTTTAAATGCCTAGCTATCACGGTTCATCAGATACAGCCTGGTGACAGACAGACGGACAGCGGAGTCCTAGTAAGTAATGGCCCCGTTTTTACCCTTTGAGGAACCCTAAAAAAGAAAGTTTTTTACAACAGCCTCACTAAGAATTCTGCAACCACTACATCAATGTTAAACCTACTCCAGTATGCTCATAAAACGCTCCACCGTCTGCTTAAACTTTAAACCGGAGAAAAACAATCAATTTGTGCTGTTCGCGTATGCACACGGCACTTCAGTTTTACATGCACTTCGCTATAAAATGGACGTAAACTTCATGTGAGGTAAATCCAGTGTCGAGTTACGGACAGCAAAGATAGTATTCGAATTGGTACGTTAAACTCTGTGATAAAAATTAAAATAAAACAACGCAACTTCGTTGAGTTCGGAACCCTATCTATTGTCAGGAAGTGGTCAAAAATTATTACATTAGAATTTTACTAAAGTTGGTAGAGTTAGACTACGAAAAGTCTGCAACGATTTTGATAGCATACGCGGTGCAAGTGTTATTTATACGTCATAATTTCAATAAAGTTTGACATTTAAAATAACACTTGCACTGCGTGTGCTATCAAAATTGTTACAGACTTTTCTTGGCCTAACTCTTAAACATTTTGTCTCTTCACAAATTAAGGGATACGAGGTTCTACAGAAAGCTAATTTTTCTAATTATTTTATAACAACTCATTTACTGACTTAATCACTAGAATCTTAACAAAACCAGTCGAGTCGTATAATTGTGCACTACAAAGATTCGCGAGCCTTAACCAAAATTAAGAGGCCTATAAATTTTTTCATTGGGTATTGATTTAGAAAACCACCTCACAAACATACGTAATTCTTGAAGCTGTCCACGTGAAAGCCTTCTGAAAAAACAGCTTCTTCTAATCTTGTAAAAATAGGTGTGTAGCCGACACTCATCAATTTCGTTGAATCAATATAATGGCTAGTGGTGTGTGTAGTTACTGGTTAAAGTGATCACACCCATAGCAGCAATGGGGTTAAGGTGTTGGCACACTGTTCTTTCTTAAAGAAATATTTTTTTAAATATACTTATTTGATTGCTTTATACATGTGTACTTACCTTTGAGTATTTAGTAACTGGAGACGCCATGACTGTCATTTTGTATACAAAACAATCTGCCGATCAAAATGTATGGCTATTTGTACATGATTTGTACGTAACGTACAAATAGCCATTTCAGATGTTTATCTGAATTGTGCAAACTTTTGTATGGACTGACAAACGTCAGTCGGAAAAGTCCGAAAGTTTGTACAATTGTGCAAGGTTTTCGGCAGAGGTATAAGCTCTGAAAGGCGACTCCGGTTATTGAATGATCTAACCTGAGAAAAATATTCTTTAAAAAAATTGACAACGTATTCTTGGGCCATGTCTGTAAAATTAACGTTATATACTCAATACTCAATCATTTATTGCACATAATGGTTACACAGGTAAGGTGGGATATACACATAATTATTGATCGCATTATGTACCCTGTTGGGCGCAGCAAATAAGGAGAATAAGGACATAGTTATTTGTTTTACAAGGGGGCAAAGTTTTTGTTTAACCTCTCGTGCTATTAATATTGATACCCAAGCAAGCGAAACATTCCGAAATTGAACCACGAGCGTAGCGAGTGGTTCGAAAAAGGAATCTTGAGCGTTGCGAGGGTTTCAAGGCACGAGGGTTAAACAAAAATTGCCCCCGAGTGAAACACAACATTTTTCACCACACCAACCGGAAGCAAATATTAAATGTAAAATATCAAACTAAATCAAATCCAAATGAATGTAACTAAATATGTATCATTCAAAATCATCATTTAAAAGTCAATTCTACCAGCAAACATAAGAAAAAAGCTCAAAATTCGCATTTGACGACTTTGCCTCACATGTGAATAAAATGCAACTTTGCTATCAGTTTTTGAAGTGCAAAGTAAGCCTTTCCGAGCTGGTGTGGTGAAAATATATTTGATACTTCGCAACAAAGTTCTAAATATGAAGCACTGTTCACATGTAACCGTCTTAAGCTCATAAAACTCATCTCTCAGCAGGGTGATTCTACACGCTCGTAGCCTTAAGTGTTGTACCAAATGATTCCTAATAATAACTAGCCATAAATATTTGGTGATTGACGCATCTGTTCAATGTGTGTGTTACTACAAGAATAAATGGAATGGGTAAACATTGTAAATAATATTTCACCACACCAACCCGAAGCAAATATTAAATGTAAAATATCTAACGAAATCAAACTAAATCAAATCCAAATGCATTCGTTTGGATTTGATTTAGTTTAGTTATTAAATATTTATCATCCAAAATCATCATTTAAAAGTCAATTCTACCAGCAAACTTAAGAAAACAACTCTAAATTTGCATTTGATTACTTTGCCTCACAAGTGAATAAAATGCAACTTTGCTATCAGTTTTTGAAGTGCAAAATAAGCCTTTCCGAGCTGGTGTGGTGAAAATAATATTGAACTATTATAATCTTGGAGTCCTCATCTTTAGGATTGGATTCGGTGTTTATTTTTTCAAAAAATTATGCCTAAACTTAGTTCTTAATCCTTAGAGCCTCAAGTCTTAAGAAACTGTTGTTTTCCAAAGAAAACTCTTAAATTTTTGCAACAAATATTGTATTACGTAGGTAAAAGTTAACCAAAAAAATTTAATAGCGAACGTTTTTATTATTCTTCATTAGATATTTTAACTTCGCTTTGAGTTATTATTGTAGTGCGCACCGTACCTATTTTAGTATGATACATTTTCATAATAAAACATTTGTTTATTTTAGTAAAATATATTCTGTTATATTTCAAACAATTGAAATTGATTTATAAAAACTGAGTTTCATACCCTCGGGAAATCTACTGTGCGTATGTCATATCTATGTCAAAAGGCAAAAAACCCGGCCTATGTCAGGAAAAATTCTTCTTTATTCGTACTTTCACATTTAAGGAACAAAGACAGTCAACTTCTGTTGTAGACTTTTAAACATTATCAAATTTTATTTTATTTTAGATAGATTAAGAGCCTATCAACGTGCACACTGGCGCCACTGCTATATAATCGTGATTATTTAAATTTAACGACAGGTATTTAAAAAGGGGGCCGCTACGTACTGTATTGTGTATTTCAGTACCTTTTGAATACATCAAACTAGTTTTTATGTTGTTGGATTCGTCAATATATCTAGAAAGACTCTCTTAGGCATCTATAACAAAATCTAAGGGCTCTTTTTAACGGAATAAGAGGCAAAACCGACATAGAACAAATGAGATAGCTTTACATAATTCACACGAGAATAGATCAAGGATTCCAACGTTGTCTTAACACCACAGATTTTCTTAATCTTGCCACTCGTACGCATATAAATTGGCATTGTTCAAACAGAACCATCAATTACTTTAAACCCTTTTGTATTTTAAACAAACGAAACTCAAAGTGCGACCTCAAAACCGAATTTATACTGAGAAACAATCAAACTTCACCTTGAGCTCGTTTTATGAGTTTTCAGATCTTATTTGAACTACAGATTTTAAAAATCTCGTAAGACATTATTTTCAACATTGAACATTCTACTTTATTTCTTAAAAGATACGCTTTATATTCCAATTAAGTATAAAGTAAGGAATGAGATTTAAAAGCTCGGTTTTTAAGGAATAAATACTTCTGAAACCACACTAGTTCGGAACATGTGGCTTGAGGTTCCGTATAAAAGAGCGGATTTTAATAGAAAAGCTGGGAAGTTACGACCATTTAAGGCATGAAGCCCGCACGTGCTTTGAACGTGGAGTACGTACTTAAATCTTGTTTTAAGTTTAAAATGCGAATAAATATTGCAATACCAAATACTTTTCTAAAATAGAAAATCAAATACGATTTGCTCTTAGAAATGCGTACGGACTTAGTAAATTTAGACATTACTTAAATATCGTGCTTTCACTGAGGTGTGCATATAAGTAGGTACGTAGTTTTTTTATTAATTGAATGTATATGTGTGCCTAGTTTCTAAAGTACACAATTCATTACAAAATGGTACAGAAATGAAATTTGTTTATATACTGTACGCACCTGATAGAGTAACGAGCTAATGAGAAGTATGATGAATAGTAGTGAACATAGATTAGTATAATAATGTCATTTTAGTACTGGTAGTCTTAACCTCTAGCCGCCCAGAGACCTATAAAAAGGTCCTGTTCCATTCTGATTTCAACTTTGTGTACACAAGCTCAAAATTTCATTTTGCTTGGCAAGGTTTGACGCATGGGCGGCTAGAGGATAGTGATAGATGTAGAGTAGTGTCGCTGCGAGGTACCGAAACCCCAACTCAGCCTTTATATACCAACATTTGAGAGTATTATAAATGTATATAGCTGTACTGCCATATTTCGAAAGGGTGTTGAAATTTACTGATGGTCATAAATGTGTTGGCATAAAGAATAAGAGCGTCACACTATAGATAAGAAGAGCTGCTGCATAACAGTTTGTGATTTATAAACTGAAATAAATGTCACATACTAAGAAAAAGTGACCAAGGCCTCAAGTGCCCCAGGCTGGAATCAAACCAACGTTCTCTGCTATCGCGGCAGGTGCCTGAACCACTCGGCCACCGGGCCACAGCGGCATTAGTCAAATTTTTCCAAGTATATGCACTTCTTACTGAAGGCTTGTGGCGCCACCTGATAATAAATATTTTCTGAAAATAATTTAATTTGTTCAAATACTTCATAGTATTATTATAGTAGTAGTATTATTATAGTATTGAATTTATTTACAGCTTGCAGGTTTTGTACTCGGTAGGGGTTTGTAGACAGGGTTTCTAAGAGATAGAAAGAGAATGGAAGCATTTGAAAGGCCTGTGCACACCGGCTGCGTGTGCGTGACGTGCACGTGTACGTGCGGCGTTGTAGTATACAAATCCTTATGAGAGACGGCACACCGCTTGCGTGACGTCTGCGTGTGCGACTCCAGCAATTTAGCGCACGCGCACGTACACGTCACGCACACGCAAACCGATGTGTACAGGCCTGAAATGTGGTGCTAGAGGCGTATGGAAGGCATTCGTCGGAGAGACAGGATAACGAATGAGGAGATGCTAAGCAGAGTGAATGAAAGGAGAGCTATCCTGAACATCATTGCAAATAGACGCGGAAAAATGATTGGACACTTAATACGACACGACCACTTGACTTGACTTTGACTTTAAAACAATTTGAAATTATTGTAAGTAACATTTACATAACAATAATTTCAAACACTGCGAAATCATAGAAAGTATTACGAAATTTGCAACGTGTAATCACAACGTAAATGTACCAAATCATAATAATTAGTTTCACAATAATCAGAACTACACGTCAACCCCAATATGGCACTAATGAACAAACTAAAACTTTCCAGATGCGCCCGATACATCTGCGACACCTCATAACGATCCCCAAGACGCCAACAAACTGCAAACATGTTCCAAATTTAAAGCAAATCGCTCGATTCAAACGGAAATAGAATCCCGAGGGAAAAAAGAAAAACACATGACCTCATTTGTCGCCGGGAGAATTATTTATTGCGCCTGATACTTTCCTGGATCTTTGTGTTCCGTAGTTTTAATTTAAAGACTTTCTTTTGTTTTTAGTGCGGTTTTCAGGGTTTGGTCTAGTTTTGGGAAGTAAGGCTTAGTTGGGATGTCAAATTGAATTGGATTTAAGGGTCAATCTGAACCGTACATCAATTACGATTCATAAAGGAGACATAGGTGCAGTGCATAACCATATATCAATTATCTATTGAGTGCATATATATCAATATCCCTCGTTATGACACACTTTATACCCACGTTTATCGAATGTTAACACTATAGGTATTTTTGTCATGAAAATAAGCAAATGTAAATTGTAATTTCAATAAAAAGCAGAGACTTGTTTTATTAATATCACTTGACATTTTAAGCAAATTTAGACATGTAATGATACTTTTAGAATGTATTTAAATAATTTGAACGGTATAAGACATGTTGTCATTGTAATAACATGTACAGTACGATACTAAATTCCGAAACTAATTTATCCTGTTGTAGGTAACCCCACTATGTACGAAATGTACTTAATCTTGTTCGTAGGTTCATAATACAAGCATTCTATATTTAAACTTGACAATATCGCCAAACGCATCTTCATTCTCTTCAATAAGTACGAGTACACCCATAACTTTTCACATGAAATCAATCAAGCCTCCCCTAACAATAATATTTATCATGTGAATCTTTATTACAACACACGATACATACACGTCAAAGTTTAGACAAAGCAAACGTTGGTTATGGCTTTGAAATTCAATCATTTTCAATCACAAAACAAACAATATTGAATCGTAAGCAAGCGAATTTCAATCTTATTACTATTGTATTAAGAGAGTTATTCATGAAAATTAAATAGTAATAGTAAATCTTGCTTAAAAGTTAATCAATCCACTTTCGACTTTATGGTGCTTGTATTAAGATTGTCCTTAATGGAAAATATAAGTTTGTGAACGATATTTTGTATGCGTCCGCCAGATGCGCTTGCACATCAGCGGTGTTATTCCACTCGCTAACCAAACATGAGTGAGTCCAACGCATATTTGGACCATTAAAAGAACGCTAGTAAAATTGTTAAGGTGCCCCGAGGTAATCAATCGCATTTTCAAGTGCTGAACAACTACCGTTGGATATTAACAGTCACGATAGAAACAATAGACGATCACAATCACAGAATTAAATATACATAAAATTTTGATCAACGCTCATTGACAAACGCAATTGAAGTAACCACTCGCTCGTAAACGGTGCATCGCAATTGACAACGACAACCTTACATGCTTGTATAATAGAATAATTTATTCGTAAGCACAAACACAGAAGAGAAAATTATACAAAACGGAAAAACATAATAGGAATGAGAAAGCGCCATGAAATGGTCTCATCTCAGCATGATGTTTGCACGACTTCCAGCGCTGATATTCCGATTACACCAAAGACCATGAGACCTAAGAACTTTTTGATCTTAAGTTGATATGACCTTAAAAATCGCTCACGCTGATTGATGCAAGCGAAAGTCGTGCGTGAATGCACGCCAATCACTAAGACGCAATTATGGCACCTCTGAATTAGGACAAGTGTCCTAAGTGGACAAGTGTGTGTTGTGTTGACAAAGTTGTCAAGTGCGCTTGGGATCACGCTATATTGGCGCCCAACGTATTGTCGACTTCTGCGTTCACGCAAACAACATGGCTACAACCCGAACCGACGAAACGACGACTAATGACACTCCGGCGACGATGTAAACAGTCGGCGCTGTCAAAATCATCACGTCACAAAAAGTGTAGGGAAATTAGTTCGGTTTGTAATTACTGCGCTAAGTTATTCCTGGTGATAGCAGGATGGTTGAAAAACTGGAGCAGATGAATTGCTAAATAATTGAATTGCTTTGACGACTGTCTTAGTGAAAGTTTAGACGATTTCTCGACATAATCATCATCATAATCAAAAAGGTCGGAGTTTGCATATAAAAAAAACTGAAAATTGTCGTAAATACTTTTTATTACCAAAACGAGTGCTATTTTAGTAACGTTAGCTTGTAAAGATGTTTGTGAACTGGACTTTCCATTTCCAAGTAACAAATGATATTTAGTTTATAGTACAATATCTGGTGCTCCGTTACAACACCCTGTGCTATAATAAGCACATTACGTAACTACGTCGAAAATTTAAAGGGCCATATTATGTACTGTAAAACGATAGACGTGCAAATAGTTAATTGGCAACTCGTTGCGAATTTCCTGTTTTGGCACTTGTATCGTAAATAACTAATAACCTTACGTAATTAAAATATGTCCTAAAAGCTAAGATTTAAATCGACTTTGACTAACTACCAACACAATGCAATTATGGAACTATTAATTACTAAATTTGTGCCTAAATAGAATACCACAATACAAAATACGTCTCGTCACATAATTCTATCACTTAACAATAAAATACCTATCACATTATCGTTATTTTTCCCAAAGAGAGCACTATAAGCGCGAAATATATCTCATAATCCATTTACTGGAATACGCATAAGATATGCATTGTTTGCCTCCACATTGTCACCACTTTAGTAGCATTACTGATAGTGATGTGTATTTATATTCCCGGAGATTTTCTTGATTCGGAACAATATTTGAGATTTTGGTTTCTCGTACATACGTTGACGTGGTGTGGCATGTGGCAGTGACCCGTATACGACAAGCAATTTTTAAAACATAGATATAAATAACATATCATATGCGTATGCGTATACCTCCCTTTGTCACCACTTTAGAAACCATTACAGCTAGTAATACGTGTTCAAGTTCAATAAGTGTCCATGACGTTCAGTCACTGTGTTGGTAACTAAATGATGAAGTAATGTGGATTATATTGCAGATAAATAGCTCCATAATGAAATCTGTTACTTACACATGTATTTCCTAGAAAGTCTTTGCATGAAATAACGACTACCTCTTTTAACAGATTTTACTGTATTATATTCCCGTTTGAACAAAAAAACATAGAAATCTTTGAATATATTTTTCCTCTGTAAAATTGGCCTTCCTACAATTTTCAGCCGAAATCCATACTTCCATACTTAATACCTATTATTATAAGTGAGAAAGTGTGTCTGTCTGTTACCTCTTCGATTTAGATAAAATTTGGTATGGAGATATTTTGAGGCCCGAGAAAGGACGTAGGATAGTTTTTAGGGTCCCGTACCCAAAGGGTAAAACGGGACCCTATTACTAAGACTTCGCTGTCCGTCCGTCCGTCCGTCTGTCCGTCCGTCTGTCACCAGGCTGTATCTCACGAACCGTGATAGCTAGACAGTTGAAATTTTCACAGATGATGTATTTCTGTTGCCGCCATAACAACAAATACTAAAAACAGAATAAAATAAAGATTTAAATGGGGCTCCCATACAACAAACGTGATGTTTGACCAAAGTTAAGCAACGTCGGGAGTGGTCAGTACTTGGATGGGTGACCGTTTTTTTTTGCTTTTATTTTTGTTTTTTTTTGCATTATGGTACGGAACCCTTCGTGCGCGAGTCCGACTCGCACTTGCCCGGTTTTTATCCATCATCACCCCCCGCCGACGAAGTTGCGGGCAGAAGCTAGGATATAATAAGACTACTACTCTAAGTACTCCCCACTCCCTTGAATGGATAACAGTCTCTAATTCAAGGAATATTCCAGGAAAGGGTACACCACTAGCAGAGTTCCCTCTATTTGCTCAGAGAAAGGGTTGCTCACATTCGGAATGGGTCTAAGTAGATGTGTGACGTCACATAATATTGTGCTAAGCGTTTTATCTTCTCTTTGTTCGCTGTTTTTATAGGGATTTCAGTTTTACTAAAACTGTGCGTATAGTGCTTAGTTTATTTTACCTACTTACCTACGCGTGGAAATGAGACTTTTGGTAAGAAATACATATAGCCTCCGGAGTCCCCCTTGTCATTATTGCAGTTTTGAATTTGGAACCTTCTTATATTCCATTTTAATTCAAAATTCCGTTTGGATTTAATCCTTTATAAAGGCCTCAGGAGGATAGATTCAAACTAATTACAATTTGTTTCAATATTTTAGTGAAATCATATCCTTTTCTTTTTAAATCTATAAAGTATTCAACATATAACATACCTACATAAGTGTAAGATCGACTGGAAGACGTCCCATGTAGGAATAAGTTCGCCTTTGTTATATTTAATTCTTTTTGTAACTGTGTTTCTCATATTTGTTTTTCTATGTACAATAAAGCATAATATATACATACATACATATAACATAAGTAACATTTTATTATTTCTGTTTATGACCAATTTAATGTCTATCTTATTCTAACCAAAGTTATTCAAACAATGCACCATCCTAAGCTAAATGTGTGCATTTTAGGACATTACCCGTATTTAGAGGAAAATGCCACATTAATGCATCGTAAAGCGTTTTAGTGGGCATCCCGGCCAGGAATCTTTATTAGGCATGCCATTGTTAGAGGCAAAGGACTACAGGAATATAACATTAAACCACTTTACGATAAAGATTAAACGTTATTTAACTTTACAGTTAGATATAATTTTAGTTTTTCGTCAACTTTATTTTACTCTTCTGTTCTTCTACCATATTATATTTTATAAATCCTGTGACAATTTTATTCTATCATTTGAATTTTAAATATGTAATGGGTAGTTAATTTAACTCTTAAAGTCGAACTTTATTAACAAATTAAAATGCCAGGAATTATAGTTTAAAACAGTTACCTAATCATTTTGTATTTTTTCTGCGACTTATGATTGTGAAAAGGTTATTAAAACAGTTCAATCTTAATTAAAAAGTGAAGTAATGAAGTAACTAAAATTGTTCTTTATTTAATTATTGCCATAATCACACTGAGAATAGCCAGCATGTTTTCTTGTTTATTTCATACCTACTTATCTTACCTTATTTTTTATTTGTATTACATAAGTATTTTTATTTTAAATGTCGCTAATAAAATGATATATTTGTAGAAATTAATCGGTTTAATAAAACTATGCAATTACCACCTACTTACTACCATTTGTTGATAGCAGTCGCCCGTGGTCGTATCGGCCGCGGATAGTATTACTAACATTTAAAATAAATCATCCAAAATCCATTTCACTTCTCAATATTCCATCTCAAAATCAACAGAAACACAAAGGAACCTCGTAACCCGATACAACACAGTTAATGTTTGCAAACGCTTTATGTTTAGCGAAAATCAAACACGAATCGAGTGGCGCTCCACAAAAATACAGAAAGGGCCAGTAGCGAAATTGTGTAAACAACTTTGCAAAGACATTTACGCATCTCAAAAACGTAGTAACTGTATAGCAAGTATGTAGTTACTTGATACTTTTTTCTTTTGAGTAAGGAAGTACGAAGGAATTTGTTTTAAGGTACTTGAGGCTAAGGTAAATGTTTGGCAAGGTTTTGTAGAATCTTGTTTTACCTGCAGTCACTTTCTTTAGTAAATTTTCGAATGTCGGTACCTGATCTTACTAATTTATATTTGCAGGTGTGTTTGTTCTTTTAAGAGTTCTAAATCTGATGTATAGTCAGCTGGAAAGAAAAGGTACCCCTCTGCATAATACATATACAAATTTGTATAATTATGTTGGTATTATACGCAGGTATTATATACCTTTTTTCTGCAGTTGAATGTATGTACAAAATTGCCTTAAATACAACTAACCAAACTTATTGGTTAAACATAACAGCTAGGCAAGCCGGAATTCGATTATCTTTCGAGTTTAAGTTGACATGCCCGATTGTCTTAAATTTTTAAGGTTCTCGCCATTTCTATCGGCGCCATTTGGGAAATGATTTAGAGATTCACTAGATATGAAATAGTAAAGATATGTCACGTTCCACGACAAAAGGTACCTTATGGCGGCTGGCGCTTACGCTATTATTAACGCCGCTACAATATTCAGCCGAGGCAATGGTACCTTTTGCCTTGGAACGTCACATATCTTTCCTATTTCATATCTAGTGAATGTCTAATTCATTTCCCGAATCGCGCTGAATGTCAACAACCTGGTTGATTAACATTTGTTGCAGCAAAACTACACTGTGGGTAATGCTGCTGTAATTGGAATGTTACCTTTGATTGGGCTACGCACTGGGTTGGGTTACTGCATTGATAATGGGTAGTTGCGATACTGAATGCATAATGCGTAAAGCGTTGTTTATAACCTAATGAATACCACTTTCACAAGCAAGTTTCCATACCACAAAAATTACTTTCATCCTTAAAAGACCGAAATAAATATGTCAGCCAAATTAAGATATAAAATACGAGCATATCCGGCCTTTTCACCGCCAAAGCTTTATAATTTTTATTATGAGTGAAGTTATTATATAAGCAACATGTGTTATCAATCGGCGGCATTTTTGTACGCCATGAGAGACAGTCATAAAACTCATGAGAAATTGACTGAGTGTTAGTAGATCTTATTTCCTTTGACATAAGGTCTATGTATGGACAAATAATGTTAAAAATGGTACTTGCTCAGCGGGAGAAAAGAGCTGTAACAGCCATTGCTTTGTAAAATACAGGGTGGGGTATTAAACGTACGTAAATGTAAGTCCAAGTGCATTTCCGAAATACAAAAACAAATTGGCGCAAAATTAGTATTTGTGAATATAATAACGTAAGTTAATCTCATTTGTCATATCGAGAATAAATAAATATACTTATATTTATTGCGGTGATAACACTAAAACTTTGACTGGCAAAGTTATAATCAATTGATTTATTGCAAATCAAGTGTACCTACGGTTGATGCTTATGATGTAAATAAGCTCTGTAAATAAGTAAATAAATATCAGCATGTATTTAAATATAATAAATATTTTAAGGTTTTTTTCGTAAACATCTTAAACATTATAACTTGCTCCAACTTTCTCATTTTTAAATTTTTAATTGTTACTGTATATTTTTATTTCCGACCCATGTGTACTTTCTCACCCTGTATACGAATGATGCTGATTGGAACCACGTTTAAGCAACCGAGCGTTCAAAGCGTTTGCTTTTAATTAGAGGATATGAAAGCTGACGGGGAAGTAGGGGCTTACTCGTACGTCGATGTCTAGATCGTGACTGTTTCTGTATATGAGAGAAATGTTTTGAGAAAAATATACAAAAAAAATGCTTTGACGAATACTTTGCCTGTTAAGAGACGGACTTCTAATATCATCGATTTCTGTACACGGAATAAAATAATAGACGTTTAATTTTAAAATTAATGAGTATGAAGTATATCATTATATTATTAGAGCTACACACTTTGTTTACCTCATCATTGGCCTTATTGTTTATTGCAGCATTAAGATGTAACACTGGAAAGACCTTTTTTGATAGCTGAAGGCAGTCGATAACATCTAAAGGAAGTGCACTACAAAAAAATTGGGTCTTAGACGATAAATAGAGTTAAACTCTGCATCTACTTTTATACAACGAAGTATATTATTGTCACATTTTTGACATGACGTTCCCACACTTTCTCATTACAAATGCCACGCCGAGTAAGCTTAGTCCAGCTTTAATTGTTAAACTTTTGTTTGAACGAAACACTGATTAAAACTTGATGGTAAAAATACATACCTTATTTTGCGTACCCTAAATATATACAATTTAATACAATAAAATTAAAACATCAACATGCAAACAACGAAATAAACCGGCTCGACACAATTATGTAACCCGAAGGCTTACTTCGCCCTTTTTTCGTTCACCCTGTATTCAACTTGCTTGCCAAGTCAAACACTGAAACCAGCGATAATGGTCTCGGAAATTGTAGCAATGTAGATGATTGATGACTGATTATATTTCATTCACGTGACTAATTTCAAAAAAAGTTCTTACGTCTGTTTTTATTTTTTTTAGTCTATTAAAGCTGCAAGTGTCTATAATCTACGACGGTTGCTTTCCAGGCGAATTGTATGCCAAGAGTAAGAATGCATTGGGGCAAACGGGGTAACTTTGATAATAATAGGCCAGTCATATTTAACACAAAAAATTGCTAAATTCGCAAGCTAACGGCTAGTTCTGATTTTTTAATATGTTGTTAGGATCACTACCAGCATTGTTAATCCAAGTTTGCAGCTTCGAAAGACCTGTGCTAACTTTGCACCACTCGAAAAACCGCGAAATTTTCATACTTTTTTTGGTATTCTCCATATAGCTCCTAAACTATTCATTTTTTACCAAAAACGTCTATGAACAAACTAAAGTTAACTAAAATTGCTACAATTTAAGACCAGAATCAATTCTGTGAGTTCAATACTTACCGAGATACTGCTCTGCAAAAATGGGCAATTTTATCCAGTATAGCGAAATTTTAAGATTTGTTCTATTTTCGACCCCGAAATCAGGGAAAATACTCATTTTACGGCTAAAATAATAAAACGATGTTCTAGAAAATGTAATTAGGGGAGACCGAGGTCAGTTGTGACAGAGGAGAGTTGTGACATTGTCGATTTTTTGGAATCTATTAACTAGAAACTAGGTCGCAACAGTGTGCGTTTGTTAGCTCGTAACTTGAACTAACAAACGCTCGCTAGTTTCTAGTTAATAGATTCCAAAAAATTTACGATGTCACAACTCTCCTCTGTCACAACTCGCTCGGTCTCCCCTACCTTTAATTTAAGCAAAGAACGACCTCTAGACCATACCGTTTATCTTATCTTATTGTATTCGGGGGCCCTTGCGGTTACACTTCGACCCATAGGGATTTTTTTTGCAATTACCCCCTAGAGAAACTCCGTGAACTACTCAAGAGCTTTTCCCACCATATCCATGTGTCGGATGATGGAGCTCATGGGTAGCGTTTTGAAGTCCTTGGGTTCCAGATACCGTTTACACACAAATCTTAAAAGTCAAAAAAATGGGAAAACTGCTTTTTTCACATATTTGCTCTGCTTAGTTAGCTCCACCCCCACGGCATTGTTCACAGAAGAGGGTTCGTTGTTCGACTAAGCTTTCACTTCGCTACCTCAAAGCATCTCAGTAGGAGCCGACATGATTGTTGTGGTAGATGGGTGTTTCTTACTGCACAAGGTGATATGGCATCGTAACAACTCCCTGAGGAATATCGTTGCTGGGTACGTCAAAAGTGGCAGTGGTGACTCTGGCCCCATACAATATTCTTCAACTTCATTTAATCGCGGAGATTTGGAAGTTCCTCCAGGATTCGAGTTGTTTCTCCCCGCCTTCACTGGGTGTGACACTACCTCTGCCCTTTTCTGGCATGTGAGGAACAAACTGTGGAGCGCCGTTAAGAAGAACGTTGAGCTTATCACCATAGCTGAAGTATTCCTGCAACCTAATGCAGCCTACCCAGCCATCGCAGATGCCGGAGCAAAATGCCTAGTAGCTTTATATGGAAGGGACTACACAAAAAATACACTCCATGCTCCATAGCTTACGCTACAAAAAAAATATAAAAACAGCCGCCTTCGCTAAGGTTGACTTGGCCCGTTTACCTCCAACGGAAGATGGTGCAACATTCCATGCTTACCGAACTTACCACCAAATTCAGAAGTGGTTGGGGGTGGAAAACGATGCAACTCAATGGGGATGGGAAAAGACCAAACATCATCATTCTCATTCCAATAAAAATGACGAGTGAAGTAGTGGCACCTCCCTTCCTTTTGAAATTTTGCGGGTACAAGACAGGCTGTAGCTGTAGCTGCATAAAAGCAGCAGGCCTTAAATGCTCAGAGTTATGCAAATTTTGCTCCGGTGTCTCTTGTCACAACGTCGCCAAGCTTCAAATCGCAGAAGAAATTGAAGACGACGTCGATATGCCTATTTTTTAGACTGAATTATCTCAAAATGAACAGCTCTAACTAAATGTTATTTTTGATACCTTTTAAATATGTTTAATAAATATTTATAATTCATACTACCCTCAAACCATTGTGAAAACTAGGTAAACAGAGCTAATTTGCGAAAAATGCAGTTTTCCCACTTTTTGGATTTTTAAGCTTAGTGAGTAAACGGTACCTACAGTCAAGCGATATCATTGTTTGCTGAATATTAAAGGTAATTACATTTTCTACAACATTGTTTTATTAAATTACCCGTAAAATAAGTATTTTTTTCTGATTTCGGGGTCGAAAATTGCCCGAATGTTAAAATTTGACTATACTGGATAAAATTGCCCTTTTTTGCAGAGCGGTATCTCGGTAAGTATTGAACTTATAAAGTTGATTTTAGTCTCAAATTGTAGCAATTTTAGTTAACTTTAGTTAGTTCATAGATCTTTTTGATAAAAAATGCATAGTTTAGGATTTATATAGAGAATACCAAAAAAAGTACGAAAATTTCGCGGTTTTTTGAGTGGTGCAAAATTAGCACAGGTCTTTCGAAGCTGCAAACTTGGATTTACAATGCTGGTAGTGATCCTAACAACATATTAAAAAATCAGAACTAGCCGTTAGCTTGCGAATTTAATGTTCGATATGACTGACCTATAATAAATATCTACTAAACTAGAAGCACTTTCTCCTAGATGCCAGGGTAAGCCTTGCAGTATCGAAAGTGTTGCCAAAGTATGTAGTGCTTCTGGTTGTGTAGATATTAGTGGCTGTTTAAAATTTATTCCGTTTGATTTAAAGCGCAGTATCCTTAGATTCCTTAGTGTCAAACTGATTGACAGAATTAGAAAAGAAACTCCATCTTGCGCTCCAAAACCAAAGTAGCCGACGTAGCCCTGACAGCGGCTAAGCTTAAAATGTGACTGGGCCGGACACATCTGCCGTATGCCAAACGACTTGTGGGCCAAGAAAACTACCCAGTGGACACCAAAAATAGTGCGGCATCACGGCAACCTCGAAGGACATGGCGGCATGACCATGACGTTTTTCGGAAAAATTGACCTAATATTGCCCTCGACCGAGACGCATGGAAGAACTGGGAGGCCTTTGCCCAGCTGTGGGACAATATAGGCAAACAAAAATAATAATACCGTTTTCAATCCCAATGCACATAAATGTACATAATCATATAAATGTTAGCATGAGCGGTTGACTTGTGAAGCTATAACAACACCTGTCCTCATGTCAGTCTTAAATGCAGACTCCGTCAGCCCATAATTCGAGTAATAAGTTATCTCGATACGGTTACCGTATAATCAGCGTCAACGTCTCTGTAACATTTATACCGCGACGTAAGTAGCAATCATCATTACGAATCAATCGTCAGGCAGATGTGGAACGGTTACACTTATTATGAAGTCTTGACAGATTGTTGACAAGTGAAAATGAGCGTTGGTTTGATGTGGTTAGGGGTGTGAATGTTTTGCATGTGAAACCGTATAGATGCTACTACTTAACTTTTTTTAATATTAAATCGGTGGCAAACAAGCATACGGCCCGCCTGATGTTAAGCAGTCTCCGTAGCATTTACATGCACTGTTACATGCGCGTTGCCGACCTAAAACTCCACACTCTCGTCAAGCTCTGGCAACCTTACTCACCAGCAGGAACACACCTCTATTAGCAAATAGGTTCTAGTGTTATTTATTTTGGCTATTGTTTTCTATAAGTGGCGGTACTTCCCCACTTACTCTGCTCTAGATTAGGAATGACATCCTGAACTTTCATAAACATGCAAATGTACATACGATACATTTTTTTACTAAAGAGCAACTATTTTATAAATTAGTTCCAAAGAAATCATTAGTAAATCGAGGTTGGAATCCGGCATCCGGTCTTGAAACGCATCACTTTATCCATCGATTCAAAACATTGTATTAAACATTAGCCTTTCACTTACATATCCCACATAATATGTCACACGAGTGAAACGTTGCCTTGCAGTTCATTACCGTCGTATTATTTGCCCCATCACGCCGTTTTAAGAGAGTCTAGCACGACTACTAAGCTTCGTATCGTATTCGACGCTTCAGCTGTCACTACATCAGGAAAATCTTTTAAAGACATCCGGTTCAAATGATTACAAGTTACAATTATAACTTACATTTTCCATTGTCCATATTGACAACAATTATAACAATCGATGGAAACCAGATGAACACGCGAATTTAATCGTTCGAAGCGCCAGTGCGAATAATGGCCACACATTTTCCGTCCCGCCGAGCATTTTCCTTTGAATGCACCTACACAATCGACTAAATGTGCGATATTAAGTGACATTCTAAATATAGGGATCCGCGTGTACAGGGGTGTCAATCGCAATTCTAGCAACACAATTAACTGAGCATTCGTAGACCTTATTGCGTTGTAAATACGGTTTAGGAATAGTCAAGTAATTGTGTAATGGTACGAATACGATGTTTCCACCCAAGTATTAAAAACGTTTACCCAGTACCTACACACTGTACTTACTTTATGTTTTTTATGATAATAAAACAATTGAAATACGCTGAATTAATCATATTTGTTTTTAGATATACAACCGTCATAATATATAATAAATATAATAATCAACAGTTTATATTTAGCAATTTATCGAAAAAAACATTTTTTTTTCTTTTTTTTAACTTTTTTGACATTTTCAAATGTACTTAACTTTTATAGTGACAACTCTATGAGAAATATTAAATTAGGTAAACAAAAAGTATGCCAACAAAGTTCGGCACCCAAACAACTTCATTTATGTATAATTTAGATAAATACGAAAACATTTATCAAAATCGTTTAATATAATGTTGATCATTAATAACAAACAGATCAAAGTATGTACTTACAGTTAAAGCCATTCAAAGTATCGAATAAAACAATTTGTCACTTGATAAAATCCGTTTGGATACATTAAACCAATGAATTAATAAAACAAAATCATCTTTAGCTTCTACCTTGGGTTTGTTCTCTTTGCAAGCACAGATTAAGCAATACCATAGCAGATATGCAACTGTCAGACTAAAACGAACATTATCATTGTGATAACTTGAACACACATATTCGAACTACATGGATAATCCTTTTTTTGTTCCAGTTTTCTTTGTGAGTACCTACACCAACATTACCTAATTCATTTCTAAGAGCCGAATTCATAACAGCATACAAATTCCCATTCTTATTAAAAACACGATCAATAAACTATTTGTTAAAAGTAGGTTTTACATTTAAAGTTGGACCGGAATAAAATATATTCTAATATTATATCATCTCAGCTTGAATTTAAATTATCTTTTTGTTGCTTGACTGGTTTTTTTTTTATTAAAAAATCTAAAGTTCATTGAATAAGTCATCTCTACTATCCTGCGCACCAACTGGGTATTACGTGACAACATCCTGACGACAGGGTTTCAAAATTTCCTAGTTTAATTTAAATTTGTGGCCGATTTCAGAAGAATAAACAAGCTTTTATCGAGAGTGGAGTATCTGTCGCACAATATAATCTGTACAGTAAGTTAATACTTTGCCGCTTCTGCGGCTCGTTTTGTAGATATCGTGAACCTGTCAAAATGACAAAGTGTTTACAAATGAACGCGTCGAGTTTGTAATGTGTTCGTTTATTTTTGAGCGGTATTAATACTTACCTTAAAATAAGATGTTACATTTATAAAACTAATGAGTATGTTGACGCAGCGAAATGTATTTTTATCGTAATGTTTGATTACGTTGTTTTTACGTACGAAATAGGTGAAATAAAACAATGATAGAGTTACACCAAGAAAAGTCTGCAGCGATTTTGATAGCCCTCGCAGGGCAAGTGTTATTTATACTTAAATAGTACTAGTAATAGAAGTTTGACATTTAAAATAACACTAGCACTGCGTAGGCTATCAAAATCGCTGCAGACTTTTCTTGGTCTAACTCTATTATAACAGAACTAAAGATAGGTTATGGCACTGGTCCGTCCGCGAGCTAGTAAGCTATGAGCTATCGGCTATAAACACGAACAAAAGATAAGCACTCCCGTGTAAATAAAAGAGACACGGCGATATTTATAGCTCACCGCTGGGCGAGTAACTATAAATATCGCCGTGTCTCTTTTATTTACACGGGAGTGCTTATCTCTTGTTCGTGTTTATAGCCGATAGCTTATAGCTTACTAGCTCGCGGTGGGACCAGTGCCTATAGGCGATCCGAAATTGAAGCGCTTACTTTGTACAAATTGAACTAATTGCCTTTATTCGCGCCTGGGCAACCGAAAGAAAGAGATACAAGCTTATGTTTAACAACGAGTGTGACAAGTATGAATGGTATGCTAAAATTAAGTAATCAAAAGGTATTTATTATATTTGTAGGTAATGTAGGTACTTATAGAAATAAACAAGGAAGTATTTTTGTGCTACTTATGTATAACTATTGTGGGTAGTGCGTAGGTATATTTTTTTATTTATTAAACAAATATTACCATGATTTTTAACGTTGGAAAATCTCAAAATTATATTATTATTTTCTGTAATACCGTTTTCAGGAAAATGATTAGGTCAGTAAGAGATTCGGTAGTAAATAAGGAGCTTACGGGGCAGGATGGACGGGCCGTGTTTTCTGTAAGGGTAAAACGGGGCACGACGGTCAGGAGGGTGTTACATGTTTTTTTATAGTAATATTATTATATTAGGTCCTGTTTAAAGTTAAATATAGTTAAATAAGCTAAATTGCTACACGCCAAATTATGTTTATTGTTTGACGTAAGAGCATGAAAGACAGAGATATTCGCGGCATACAGCCATCACTTAAATAATCATGTAAGAAATATTTAATCAGCTTTAAATCATTAAAAATATAATAAAATAAGAAAAATCAGTATTTTAAAATAAAACTTATTTCCAGCATGATTTAAAAGAAGTGGTAAACTTATAACCTTCTTATCGTAGTTCATATTACCTACTTATAGACTATAGTGACTTTTTATTCTACTTATTCTAATTTTGCGTGAAATACCACCTTTAATGAGCAACTATGGCGAAAACGATGTAACCGCTTTCAGAAAATCCTCTATTCACCTAATTAGGAGCCTGTCCACACGACGCTGCATTTTCTGAACTATAACTGAACAGTGTTCCATTTCTCCCCATTCTACCCTTCTTTATCCTAACAGACAATACCAGCCTTAAGTTTCGTAACGGCCTCGCAGTTAAGTCTGTATTTCCAAACGACGCAAAGTAGATAAGTCGAAAAATTCCCTTCCAGATTTATTGGTAATCTTCTTTGTTTGCTTTTATTGTTTTCGCACTGTAATGAATTAGGTGCCCTTTGGTTGGGGGAAATGCAACATTAGGCTCGATTCGACATTTAAAGCGATATTGTTATGAGTATTGTTGTTGGTATAAAAAACACTGAAATGATATAGGTACACAGTGGTTAAAAAATAAGTGCATTGTCGTTGCCAGGGAGGTTTTGGGATTATATTTACTGAGCAACTTTTTCTACTGGACCAACCCCGAAATCGCGAAAAACGATTACCCTCCCATAGAAAATGGTCCGGCCAAAATGTATGAAGCAGCCAATTTTTTTTTCGCGATATCGGAGTTGGTCCCATAGTAATAGTTGCTCAGTATAATCCCAAAACCTCCCTGGCAATGGGAATGCATTTATTTTTTGGCCACCCTGTAAACGTATTTTTAGGGTTCCGTACCCAAAGGGTAAAACGGGACCCTATTACTAAGACTTCGCTGTCCGTCCGTCCGTCCGTCCGTCCGTCTGTCACCAGGCTGTATCTCACGAACCGTGATAGCTAGACAGTTGAAATTTTCACAGATGATGTATTTCTGTTGCCGCTATAACAACAAATAGTAAAAACAGAATAAAATAAATATTTAAATGGGGCTCCCATACAACAAACGTGATTTTTGACCAAAGTTAAGCATCGTCGGGAGTGGTCAGTACTTGGATGGGTGACCGTTTTTTTTTGCTTTTTTTTGTTTGTTTTTTTTTGCATTATGGTACGGAACCCTTCGTGCGCGAGTCCGACTCGCACTTGCCCGGTTTTATATATTGTTCTCGCAACGTTGTCTATGTAAACAAAATGGACAAAAAATCAAGTCCTGGGGGCGTAGACAAGATGACAATCGTTGACAGAAAACGCCAATCGAAACTTAAAGTAATCATGTGGAAATACATGGAAATTATAGTCACCTAACTTTTGTGGCGTCATCACAATACATTTTTTCTTTTTGTTGGCGTTTCTCGAAGTACGATTGTCAACTTTGCAAGGCCTCGAGGTAACATTATACAATTGCCGTGTATTGGCCAATTGACCCTTCGTCCGGTAGCGTCCAGAGTTTTTAGGCGTCCGTTTTCAGTTTTTTAAAATGAGCACCTGAAGTCAGTGACACAGAAATATGATTTATTATTATTATTTTTTATTTACATATATAACGATCGTTGCCATAAAGCACGAGTCAGTCATACTGCGTGACATAATAAAAATAGCTCGAATTCTGTTCCTTAGTTAAATCAACATCTCTCGATTTATTAACTTTCCTTTGTTTTTTCGAACCTACAACTCCCCCTTTGTGAAGAGTTTTCCTCGTTATGAAGTAACTTTGATGTAGAAAAACTTCATTTATTTGTACCATGTTAACATTCCACTCACATTCGTTTTGATCACAGACGGGATTCTTGGAAGCCATAATACTTTGTTACTATATGTCAAATTAGATTGTTAGTGTATAAATAATCGAGTATAATTGGGTCGTCCGCGTGTTGAAAAGATCTTTTAAGAGACACACGAATCTGCCGCTAAAAGCAGCTCCCGTACAATCGAGGTTATACGCTCTCATTTTAACCTTCTGAGACCCAGAAGCAATTGTTTTGTTTTTAAAATTGGAACCCTTAGTTACACAATTAAAGTTCAAAATAGATTATGGAATATGAACAAAAAATTGTACGCAGGGACTTTGGAGGTTGAAAAAACATGCTTAATTACATGAAACTTGGCATGAACATTCAGATACATAGTATATATCTATGACTGGACTAGTTTTAGATGTTAACAATTGTGACGTTTTCAACTAAAAGGTACCACATTGTCGCATTGTCGGTCTTCGATAAGGTTGATTTCAAATTGAAGCTTTATGGAAATAACGCCTTATTAACAAAAAAAAACCCTTTTGGTTAAAAATGGCACAATTTTCGTACAAAGAAAAAACAGCGAATCTGTATGTACCATCGCCCACACTGTTAACTGACAGGTCATAAACCTTATAACAAGAGGCATAAGGTCCACTCTTGTTTTGCTGTTTGTACCTAAAACTTTTATCGCTCATATTTTTTTTGTATCTCAATTTCTAGCTACGAAAACTTGATCAGACATACAAACATATGTTAGTTGAATGTTCATATTAATTTTCAATAATATTTCATAGGTAATTTATTTTTAAAATGACAGCATATTCGATTGTATAACGGTTACCAGAGGGCCTACCGCGAATCACGTTCGACGTGTAATGTTGCCTCCCTGTCACATTTACGTACGAATTTACAAGTGCGACAGAGAGGCAACACGTAGAACGTGGTTCGCGGTAGGCCCTCAGATTAATGTGACTCTTAATCCTATGCTGAAACGGTTATTTTTAAACTAACGTTGTGTTCAATTTTATTGGTGGTTTATTTTCTAGTTAACGGTTAAATTCGTTCCTAGTAATAAACTTGGATTTAGAATGAAAGTTAAGGAGATAATTTGGGATAAATTTAAAATGTTTGTGTTTTATATGTGTAACATATTTACATCTGCATCTGTTAGTTAACAGTCGCATTTTGAGAAATATTTGCCTTGTTTGATCATTAAATATACTTAGGAATACATGGAGTTAATAAAAATACCGATGACTTTGAGAAAGTTACTTGACTTGGCTTAGGAATGCACCCTTGAAATTATCAGAAAAAAAAAGACGGTGTATATTGTGTAGAATCTTCCATTCTTTAGCAAATAGCGAAATATACTAAGGAATTTGAGACCTAATAAATCTCTGCACATAATATTTTTTTAAAGCGACTCGACTTTTCAATTATAACTAAACATAAAAACATTAAGAGTTCTGGGGAACACTACTCAAATAAGGTCATGACATGACACAAAGTATTACTCTGTTGCAAAATGATTTTATCATATTGAGATAGGCCTTTCTTCCTATAAAGACAAAAAACCGGCCAAGTGCGAGTCGAACTGGCGCACGAAGGGTTCCGTAGGTAGCATTACGCAAAAAACGGCACGTTTGTTATATGGGAGCGCGACTCCAATATTTATTTTATTCTTTTTTTAGTATTTGTTGTTATAGCGGCAACAGCAATACATCTGTGAAAATCTCAACTGTCTAGCTATCACTGTTCACGAGATACTGCTGGTGACAGATAGATAGACAGACAGATAGACCGACAGAGGAGTCTTAGTAATAATAGAGGGTCCCGTTTTTACGTACCCTTCGTGTACGAAACGGTAATAAAAATGAGTCATATTGCAAACTCAAACACTGCAAGCAAAACCAAGTACGGGTTTAAAGGTAATTTTACGCAAAATTGACGTTGAAAAAAGAAAGTTATGAAATTGGCCACAGGCATGGTACTGTAATGATCTTCATTATATAGGTAAGGTATTAGGTTCGCGGTTTTTGTGCCAACGGTTCTTAATGATACGATTATCTTTTTTTTTGCTGTGGATTGAAATATCGTCGAGGTCTTCCAAGGACTCATGTCATTTTTCGATAAAATAGTGTACTTAAGTGACCATAGATAACTACAAATAAATTATGAGTTTTGAAGTGGCCAAGTCTACCATCATTGGCAAGAACCCCACATCCCCAGGTTTCTTCATCTAGAAAATAGGCGAAGATTGAGCTTTGTTTATTAATATGAGCCTAGAGTGTCCCACTGCTGGGCAAAGGCCTCTCTCCTCTCTTTCCACGTATCCCGGTCTTGACCCGTCTGCCACCAGTTCCTGTCAAAGGCGTCGAGGTCATCTCGCCAACGCCGTCGAGGTTTGCCGAAGATTGAGCTATTAGAAGCTTATTCTGGGCAACGTATTTACTCATCGCCCCTAGTGGGTTGGCCCAAGTTCAAACAGCAACGCCACTGTACATCGGTGGACCTTATTACATAAGGCAGAAGGTCCACCTTTGTACCTTATTGCAAGATCCACCGATGTATAGTTAGGAGTGTGGACGATGGAGAGAAAACGCAGGGCATATCTTCATAATCTTCAAGTCATTAATTGGCTAAAATTTCTTACCGTTTCCTGCGTTTCTTACCGGTTACCGTTATTGGTGTCAACTGTCATAGCGCCAACATTTTCTATCATTCGTTCGTCTATTTGCTTCTCAATTACTCTTGCATATTTGCATGAAAGAGAGAAACACTCACGTTCACAAAGGTTCTCAAAATCAAACAGATGGCGAACTCTCAAATTTCGAAATATCCTTAACATAACAATATCAATATACTGAAATTCATTCTGACTGCACTGTTTACTAAAATCTCAACGGTACCTGTAGGTACCTGTAGGTTGAGATTCAAGTTCTATAGTTTCACCAACGATTAACTAATTCATCCACCGATCAACTATCCTATTATATCCATCCGCAGCATCCCTGAAAGCCCTTGTTTATTAATTACCTCCCTTTAAGCATGCCTGGTGCAACGTCTGCTGCCATTGACTAGCCAAATGGTTGGACTTCTTTTACTTATTGGAATAAGCTGCAGGAAAGTCACCTCCGATAGTATTATGGCCATATAAGCCGCAGACCGGTGGACTACATTGGAAACAGATGCCTCAACTGTCCAAGGACCTAGAGCTCGCAGCCGCGGTAGGCCTAAGAAGCGCTGGCTTCTTAGGCCATGATAGCAGACATAGAAGAGAACAATCTCACGCCTGAGGATTCTGAAGACCGGGCGAAGTGGAGAAGATTGAAGAAGAAGGAAAGCAGACCCTGGCTGGCCGGGGAAAAGCTAGGTCGAAGAAGATTGCTTTGGCGAAATGACAACGACCAATTAGCCAGGTTGAAGCCTCCAACGATGTACTCATACAACGGCAGTATGTTGTCATAACTTTACTGATCGCTAGTGAGTTCGCTAAGCTGTTTCTTATATTGTTGTCTTTACTGCTGAGAACTTTTAGAGCAGTAGCTTCTATTCAACTGCAAAAAGCACTTGGAAGTAATGGAATAAATGACTGGCTTTTTTTGTCCAGTTTGTCAATGGACTATGGAGCAGTCATGAGTCGGGACCCTGGCCCCGTAGACAACATGCCAATCGCTAACGCTACTTAGCGAACGAAACGCAACTGTCACTGTCATACTAATACGGAAGAGTAGAGAGACACACAGTGATTCAATGGCGAAGCGTAAGCGATCGTCACCTTGGCTTGGCCGCCTGATCGTCTGTCTAGTGGCTAGGAGTTGACGTTGAAATGTTGTGGAAACGCTCTTACGGTCGTTAATTTTTAGGGTTCCGTACGCAAATGGTAAAAACGGAACCCTATTACTAAGACTGCGCTGTCCGTCTGTCTTTCTGTCCGTCCGTCACCTTTTACTCCTCGCTAATTTTAGCAAAGTCTGCTAATGTCAAGGTATAAATAGACTATTGACTTGCGAGAAGAGAATGTTCGGTTAAATTTTGAATTATCAGACCATACGCCAGACGTCGTTGCATCCATCTTAATTGTAACGCAGTCTCAGACTTCAGCCGTTGAATTAATTCACTTAACTGTTTTGCACTTTGTGCGGTCCAAAGGGCCTACCGCGAACACCGAAGCAAGCAAATAGCGTCTTTCTCTGTCACTCTTATTACGCCTTATTTGGAGGAAAAGAGAAAGATGCTCGCAATTGAAGAACTTCGGTGTACGCGGTAGGCCCTCCGAAACGCAGATCGCTTTGTCGTGCACTTCAAAACCGAACGGCAGTATACCTTTATACAGATACACATAGTTATTGCCTTTTCATTTCTGTGAGGAAATAAAGACATGTAAATAATAATGACTGCAAATACTCATATGAAATCATTGTTGTTGATGGCGCCGTCACTCACATGAAAGGTTCAACTGAAACAAGGACATTTTGGATGTGTTTTTATTTCTTATCGCTCATCTCGTTCTACTATTCACATTGAAATATACGTCTATCTCTGTCTGTGGCGAATATGCCGCTAAATAGGTAATAAATACCTATGCATTAAGAGTATTACGCTTTTTTAATATCGAATATAGCATTTAAATATGTACCCTAGCACACATATAGGCCTCATTTGAGGCGCTTATGTATAGCGCTTTGTTAACCGCTAGTTGATTTAATAAAGTCGATATTGATAAAATAGGTACAGTCACCTGCATACATATGTTACTCTTCGAAGGCCGCAAAAATATGTGACACTCATAAGGCTCTACAAATAAGATCGTGTCAGATATTTTTGGTGCCTTCGTTGTGTAACATATTATTGAAGGTGACTGTACCCGTTTATTAGTGTCTGTGCGGAAAGAGAAGAGTCGTGCATTGTATGGCGCCCAATACATTCCAACGACTCTTCTCTTCCCGAACAGACTCTAGTATGATATGTAAAATGAATGTAATGATAAGGTGGATAACAGGATATATTAAACCTATTTTTTCAATAACAATCTAGAGGAAGCGATCTATGTCCAACAGTGGACATTTACTGACTGATAATGACGATGAATCGCAAACTAGACTAAAAAGGCAAAGTATTATCAAAGGTAAGTATCAGTCAAGGAGGGCGCTAGCGCTTTACCTGAAAACTCGAGCATTTTGCCTCGCTTAGCGGCAAATAAGAGTTGCGACTGTTACAGGAGATTAGCAGTAATTATCATTTATCAGTCTCTGTCACCATTGAATTAATTTTAAGAAGATTGTCGTCCACTCGTGCGTTATGCCTGCGAATGCAATTGCATTGTTCTTATCCAGTGTTGTTGGTTACAGCCATAGACAAAGTAATAGTAAGACGCGTAAACGCTATGATACATGTGCGAAAACTACTTACTTTAATTTCCAAATTGTAATGTACGAGTATTTATTCTTATTTGCGATTTGTTTGATATGTCTCTCTTTTTTATTAACTCCTTTTAATTAGATTTTATTGTAATGTTTAACATAAAATGTAGACATTGACGATGCTAAAGCGATCCAAAAGATCCTACTTGAATAAATTGATTTTCCAAATCAAATCAAATCAAAATAAAAATCAAATCAAAATATTTATTTGCATAAATAAGGGTACAATGAGTGGTACACAAAATTTTCATTGTCATTCCTTATTTATTTTTTATTCCTTATTTATTTTTTTATTTTTTTAAAGTAGAAAAATCGACACCAGTTGCGAATTACTTACTTGCACATATGCAGCAATCTGCGTTTATTCAAACATTACAAAAAATACGTAGGTAGGTACAGTATGTACCTATTGCATAATTATTTTCCATCGTATTTTCACGGAAACATAACGAACGTGTCTTGCTATTTCAGTCAGTCTCGGTAGAAAAAGTACTGACGTTGACTGGAGTAGCATGACAAATACGAAGGTTTCCGAGAAAATACGATGGAAAACAATTATGCACTAGATCTGCACTAATATTACAAAACTTCAGCTACTGTTTGTAACTTGACGCGTCTTAGGGCCCGATTCGTATTTTGAAATAGACATCTATTAGATATCTTTTAGACATCACCAAGATACGTCAATGTCAAATTTGACATTTGGGCGATTCATGGAGATACTCTTGAACGCTTTTCACAGGATAATGACTTAGAGATTCAATTCACATTTAATAGATATCTTACTCTATCTAACGTAAAAGTGACATTGGTTGCCCGAATTGCGCTGCAAAGGAGAACTAGTTGATATCTAAACTATAACGTATCTAGAATGGATCTAGTCCGTGTCGTCTCTTGTGAATATCTTGAAGTTCGAATACGGCAGTTAGTATTTCTTTGTCGATGTAACATTGTATTAAGTGCTATAAATAACATATTTGGGAATTGTAAGCTTTATATCTGTCTGAGAATTCATACAATGCAATTATTTAAATCGTATTTAAATATATTTTCATAGTTTGTGAAATGAAATTCTTAGGAATTTATAGGAGAAATTCGTAGGAGTTTCAAAGTTTGATCAAAATATTTATTATCTTTGTCATAAATGAATAGAATATAATAGAATAATTTTTATTCGTAAACACGCAGAAAATAGACATATTTAAAAAGAACGTAGTGACGATAAAGTGCCACGAAATGACCTCATCTCAGTAGTCAAATGAGATACAGAGATATAGTTCGTAGCTTTGTAATAGACCCAGTTACTTAACAATAGACAATAGGATTAACTCGGGCTCTATTAGAAACCTACGAACTATACACCATACACCTAAGCAGAATTATTTTTTATACAAGCTTAATGTTCAAATTTTTATATCTCACGTTTCTAGGAGAACTTAAAGCAAACACCGAATTTCAAAGATTCGGTTTGGTTGTCGGGAAGAGATCGCTATTTAGCAATCGCTATTTTTCTTTTTACAATAATGAATATTTTCTTACTTTTAAAAGAATTTAAAATATATAAAACTTAACCCATAAATTTTCATACGGGCTTATATGAAAATCGATTCTTTAAGGAGTAAACTCCAAAAAACGCCAAAACTAACAAGTGTGGCTACCACCAGTTTGGCACTGACATAAACGCTATCGAGAACGTAATTTACTTTCTATACATCTCGCTCGTACTCGCATATTAGTGGAGCGACATGTATAGAAAGAAAATTACGTAAACGTTATTAGCGTAGATGGCGCAGGACGGCTACCATCAGTTTGGCATTGACATACACGCTATCGTGAACGTAATTTACTTTCTATATATCTCTTTCGCACTAATATGTCAGTACAAGCCAGATACATAGAAAGTAAATTACGTTAACGATAGCGTTTATGTCAATGCCAAACTGATGGTAGCCGTACTGATGTCAGATTTGACACTGATAGTGACTCATGGTACGGGTACTGAAAGTCTCTGTTTAGTGCCACCTCTTCACACTTAGAAAAAACTGACAGACTGACAGTCTCTTGCGCAGTGTCAGCCTAATTCCCTTTATTTGATTTGTCGGCGGTTTTTTGCGCAGCGACGGAGCCCTGTTATCGCGGGTAATTTCTGCCTTTTACACGTAAGTACGAATATATGTATAGAGGTGTTACAACGCTCATTTATTTTATCATAATCGTAACTGAAAAGCTGTGCTTTTTTCAGTGGAATAATCACAATCCTTTTCTGACATAAAAACTATCCTACCCCGGTACCCAAATTATCTCTTTACCTTTCAACTACGCGGCTTCAGCGGCTTAAGCGTGAAGAGGTAACAGACAGACACACTTTTGCCTTCATAATATTTGAAAACATTTATGACTTAAGTTTATACGATTAAGATTTCCATAATAATTGAAAACATTTATGACATAAGTTTATACGATTAAGGGGCGCACTGATTAACAGTCAGCCGGACGGTATCGGCCTGTCAGTTGTTCGGTACTGGCAAAATTTTATTCTAACTGACAGGCCGATACCGTCCGGGGGACTGTTAATCAGTGGGCCCCTTTAGTTTATAATTAATGCGTCGCAATATTTCTGCCGACTGCATTGCTACAGGAAGCGTCAAAAAGAGTACCTATTTTTTATCAAAATCGATCGTGTGTCAAAATCGATGCTACTGCCCGTATTTTTTACACTTGTGGCAGCAATTTCCTGCCGCATTACTGCAGCAGTAGATAATGTAGGTGTAATTTGAATCCGAACGATACCTTTACGCTCTCCACATTACCACGTTAAATCGCGAGATTTAATCTACTTAAATAATATGTACATAGGTTTTTTACACCAGAAATAAAGTTGTAGCCACTCTTATTAAACCCAACGCTTCACAGCCAACTTAATTGGCGAAGACGCGGTAGGCACCATGAAATTAAACATGACAAAATTGTCCAACACAAAGGACATTTACCAAGTCCTAATTATTGCCGATGATAAAGCGCAGAGAATTTACTGAGACAATTCAGAATTGTAACGGTTGGGGTCTTTATTTTATTTCTGTGTTCAATTTCGGTTTGAATTTTGTGAGAAATACGGTTTAGTTCAAGTGTCAAATTGTAAAATGTTTCGGTCAAATTGTGTTTTTTGAAAAACTAATTATAGCCAGCCTTTTATGAATGTAGTATGATACCTTAGGGTATGGTGCTTTACGCAGACTAGCGTCCCTTCCCCTCCCCCTGACGCAACCCCCTTTTTGCATGAAATATGTCCCGGTTCACAGTTTTTTAAATTTTTTGATGAAAGTATACATTTTAGGAAAAAAGTGTCAATGAAAGAAATAATCCTTAATACATTCTTAATAAAAAAGGTAATATTCATTTTTTTATATGATGCACCATATTCATGTATTAGCTTGTCGAAATTCGAAATAACATAGTTTTTACTTAGGGTTCGAAACTCATTTATTATACACGGTGTAACATGAGAAAACCGAATAATATTAACAGCGTATTCCTGATCATATTTAGAGACAAAAATGTCCTATAAACTTTTTTGAAATTCGCCTAGTTTCAGAGTTAATACCAATTAAAAAAAAAACAAGTTTTTATTGTTACACAGTGCAAAACGCCTTTTTGATGGCGATGTTGCTACTATGGGATTTAGTCTAAATATCCTTATTGATAGATGTCAAAAAGTGTAAGTGTCAGCGTATTCCTAATCAAAATACTGATGATCAACCAAAAACTTGGTTAGGTGTTTAAGACCATTGTAGGGTAGGTAATTGTAGGTATGGATCTTTTAGGCCATGTTATGTTTTTTTTTGTAAATGAAATAGATGAAACATACAGACTTGTAAATAAATTGGGTATTGGAACAAAATAAGTTGGCAGCCGGCTTAGAAAAACAAAAAAAGTGACGCGGGAGAGAGACAAGTGTGGACCCAAAGTTGATTGGCTCATTTGTCACGTGACAAAACTTGACATTACAACATATTGATTTCAATAGACTTTCAATCTATTTCAAATTCACCGAGTCGCATTTGTTTTTTTCATTCGAAGCTTACAATAAACGAAATTGAGCTCTATTTGTTAGCTAGGTGGGTTGAAATTGACTTGTCAAATGGTTGCAGGATTAAAGTGATTGGAAGGAGCGGGTCGTGACACTCGTGACGAAATAATAATTGTGTTTATTAATTATATCATCAAAGACAGCCGGCTCGATTCTCGCTACTATGAAATTGAATTTAAGTTAAGTTTGAACGGTAATTTTGTATTGACGCCATCTTTCCTTCTTACCTTTCAATCCTGTAAATTTCATTCGATAGCATGACGTACGCGTTTGCGTTAAATGTCATTTTGTTTGGGATTTTGAGTTTCCAAAACTCACCGTGAAATTGTAAACACTGGATTCGTCAGTATATAATCTCGCTGGTTAAATTATTAACTGAGGTTGGAAGATTAAAAGGGCATTTCTATTTAAAGTTGTACCAAAAATGTTTAGAATTGGGAATTTATATATTATTATATCTACTCAGAATCACGAGCTTTTTCCATTTTTACTCAGAAAAAATGTCCCCATAATTTTTGGTCCGTTTGGTTACGGTTTTCAATACAACCTGACCGTAACAAAACGGACAGCAAAAAATTTGTATGAAATTTTGGGGACACCTTTTTTCTCGTATTAGGATTGAAAGATCTCGTAATTCTGAGTGGAAATAATATCTTCTTCCTGGCGTTATCCCGGCATTTCGCCACGGCTCATGAGAGCCTGGGGTCCGCTTGACAACTAATCCCATGATTTGACGTAGGCACTAGTTTTTACGAAAGCGACTGCCATCTGACCTTCCAACCCAGAGGGTAAACTAGGCCTTATTAGGATTAGTCCGGTTTCCTCACGATGTTTTCCTTCACCGAAAAGCGACTGGTAAATATTAAATGATATTTCGTACATAAGTTCCGAAAAACTCATTGGTACGAGCCGGGGTTTGAACCCGCGACCTCCAGATTGCAAGTCGCACGCTCTCACCGCTAGGCCACCAGCGCGTGGAAATGAGTGGAAATAATATAAAAAATCCAAAATCTAAAATGCTAGTTGAGGGTACAACTTTAAATAGCTACCTAACTAACCTAACCTACGTTAGATTGTAAACTAACGGTTTCACAATATTACTGTGCCAGAAATACAGAACTGTGCGGAAGTACCTACATACATGTGAAAATATTTGAATAGTAATAATTTTAGTTTGATAGCGGAATGTCTTTTACCGATTGAATATAAATTATGTTTTCTGTTGCAAAATAGAGGCCCGGGCAATTTGTTTGGGCTTCAATATAATTAATTAATCTAGCCAGCTGATTGATCAAAGGCCATCCAAATTATGGTGTCTGTTATATTCTATGGACATTCATGATATTTTAAGCTGCTTAATAAGGTTTCAGACTATTACTATATATAGCAGTAGATAGGTACAGATGAGGGCACTGCTCGGCCGATCATTATATCGATATCGAAGCTTAGTAAAGTCATGTGAAGTCTGGTTCAGCAAGCAGTCTTTCAGCTGATATGATGATTATTATTTATTTGATATTTGCCGTATGGCAGCTACACACTGGTCATATGATGATGATGATGATGATGATTTTGTATAATCGTGTAATCATAAAGTAATGTGACTAGTATGTGAATGATTACTAGAATTTGAACCCGGGACCTCCAGCTTTGTGAGCAGACGCTTCCGTCTTTCTATTACAATCAGTCTCGGCACAAAAAATACTGACAAGTAGTATGACAAATATGAATGTTTCCGAGAAAATACGATGGAAAACAATTATGCACTACATCTGTCCATTCCTATTCTATTTTTCATAAACCCGCTCACCCGATCCGTGCATCCGCCCAAACTAGCGGACGCCCGAAGCTACAGTACCTACCTACTCAAATCTGCATAAGTTTTAGAGTATTTAATAAGTGGAGATGTCATCACTGTAATTTTCTTTACGAAACAGTCTGTCGATTTTTGCGGGGGAGTGGACGTCAAATATATTGCTATTTCTACATGATTTATACGTACGTAACGTACAAATAGCCATGTCAGTCCATATAGTTGTGCAAGTTTTTCGGCAGAGGGGTAATCTCTTAATGGCCACTCCAGTTATTAAAGGCTCTAAGGCAAAAGTACAAATTACGAATCATAAGTCAAACTGAAATGATAATGAACACATTAATTTGAATAATACGACAAATTCAATATAATTTCCGCCAGTAATGTCACATATCAGCGGCGTAAGGGAATATTTACTGCGGGAATGTGAGCGTTTAAGAATGGGCTACGTTTGTATGGATAGCGGCTTTATTTTATTTACTTACTAGCAACCCCTCCCGGCTTCGCACAGGTAGTGCAACAAATTAATACAAAACCTTAACAAATTATACGTCTAAATCTTCCTCAAGAATCACATGATATAGATAGGTGAAAACCGCCTGCAAATCCGTTCAGTAGTTTTAGAGTTTATCGCGAACATACAAACAGACAGACGTGGTGGGGGACTTTGTTTTATAATATGTAGTGATTTAAACTTCGTAAAGGGTCGAGTGGAGAAAACTAGGAGACGCCTTTGCGTAGCAGTGGGGCAATATTAAAACGGACAGACGGACAGACGGACAGCGGAGTCTTAATAATAGGGTCCCGTTTTTACCCTTTGGGCACAGAACCCTAAAAATGGACGATCGTGGCAAGTGCCATACTGGCAAGAATGGCTAAGAGTATGAGAAAGATGGCAAAGGTGGTCGCCGACATCCGTTAGGGCAGAGATATATATAACTCCGTATAAGATAAATAAAGTCTAAGAAAAAAACGTGCCTCGGAAATCAAGAAAAAGTCATTCTCGAATAGATGGCGCACACACCTTTGGCCTATTCTCGGCTAGATGGCGTTGACGACACCGTTTGATATTTAACAATTGTAACGCATATCAGTGAAGGAACATGGGTCAGTATGGAACAAATAAAATTAAAAATCATTTATCCGTAAATTTTGATCGGGGGGCACGGCAGTGCCCCCGCCAAGTCGAGCGCGAAGCAAACACTGCCGTACCATCCTTTACTGGAACCATTTCGCCGCATTTTCAGGCCCCTATTTGAGAACCTCTGGATAAGACCAGAACGCAGAAATTTTGGGCATCCAGTAAGCTATAATCACATACTTAAAATCCAAAATTTCAAGTCTGTAGGTCATTTAGTTCCGAAGTTAAGCGAAAGCAAAGTTTCGCATTTATGAAACTCACTCATGATCATCAGAATAGAACTAGTACTTCCCATAAACTCAGAGAGCTGAAATTTGGTACAGAGTTAGGGTTTAATGGCCACATAAAGGGAAAACCTAAAAATATTGCAATATCAGTCACGTTTTAAAGATCTAAGAACTACATAAGTAAGTTTGTAATCCCATATAAATATATGATATTACAAAGTTACTGTTGCAGTTCCTACAAATAGTATGTAGGTAAAGTAAAGTAAAGGTACACTACAATGTACGATGTGAGTATGAATGAAGATATGTTTAGTTATGATATGTGTATACATAGTATGGGTATGAGTACCCGAAAAGAAGGACTGCCTACAAAAAGAGATGAGATCCCATCAAAAACATTACATGTAAAAAGGTGCAAGTCTCGCAACGCTTTTACTACAAAAAAGTTTTGAGATGTAATGTGAAACCAAGTCGGTTATTTTAATCAGTGCCAGGGGGTGTTAAAACCGTATCAATAAGATATCTTTAATTTGTAATACGTATAATGAGTTGGCCATCGCACGGCTGCATAATGACAAAAGGATCATCGTCACCTATTAAAAATAATTCTAATTGAACATAACGCTAGCGCTAATTGCAGTTTGAGCATTACACATATTTACGAGTACGGTACGAGTAAAGCATTATGTGCGATTGCCAAGTCATTATAATTATGATGATTAGTGACGGATTACTGATTATTATTTAATTATTAGATTTAATGAATGAGCAATACGAAAAACTGTTGCTACTGTACAAGAATCAGAACCGGAAAAAAAGAAAAGAAAGATTTGTAATAATAAAAAAACTACTCTTAAAAAGAAAAAAATGTGTTAAATAAGAAAATCTAATAAAATAAATCAATATGCCCACGTTTCTACAAAAAGAAGTGAAATCCCACCAAAAACATTCTGTAAAAAACTAGCCAAGTCTCGATGGAGCTGCTTGTTTATCTCTAAAAAGTAATGAAATCTAGACAAAGTCGTGCCAAGTCTAAGGTTCCTTACTGCGATTTCTTTATTATTATAGTTAATGTTGTGTGACTTGGCCGTTGAAGGGTACACAAGGGTACAAAACCAGGTGCTCCATGACACCATTGCACCAATCTGCCATTGCACCAAAAAGAAGTGTTTATTTCAGGCTCGCCCATACATAAGTATTATTGAAATACGCAGCTTTATCAAGCCTACAATTGACTGGTTATTGAATCGACGTTTTCCAAGTGGCAATTTTCCATCGTCAATGGGTAGCGGTTCTGGCGACAGATTGGTGCAATGGTGTCATGGAGCACCTGGTTTTGTACCCTTGTGTACCCTTCAACGGCCAAGTCACACAACATTAACTATAATAATAAAGAAATCGCAGTAAGGAACCTTAGGCTTGGCACGACTTTGTCTAGATTTCATTACTTTTTAGAGATAAACAAGCAGCTCCATCGAGACTTGGCTAGTTTTTTACAGAATGTTTTTGGTGGGATTAATTTATACATTTTCAATTTTATTTTAAGTTTTAATCGTGTGTCGATAGATGGCAGTAAATGTATCGTGACTACGAAATTTACTTTGGCAATAGCCCTCTATACTATCTATTCTCTTTGGTTAGGGCATGGCAAATAAAGTAGATGAAAGATAATTTCGAAGTTTTCGACAAAAAGTCTTTTCCGTACTAGTGCGGCGTAAATACTCGCTCCGAGAGTAATAAAACGACTATAGCCCTATATTACGGCGACTGCATGTGGTTTACGTTAGGTACTTGAATATTATGCAAACGAAAAGCATTTCAGTAAACAGTTGTAGGTCATTTGGACATTGAAATGAGGTTTTATAATCACATTATATTACGTTCATTGAAAAACCGGACAAGTTCGAGTCGGACTCGCCCACCGAGGGTTCCGTACTTTTTAGTATTTGTTGTTATAGCGGCAACAGAAATACATCTGTGAAAATTTCAACTGTCTAGCTATCACGGTTCGTGAGATACAGACGTGACCGACGGACGGACGGACAGCGGAGTCTTAGTAATAGGGTCCAGTTTTACCCTTTGGGTACGGAACCCTAAAAATGACAAAGCAACCAATGTCTTTAGATCGATCGATGATCCCTACTTATATTCTACAACACAAATAAATGTACAAAAAATATTTTCAGGTGGTTTCCATAATTCTAAATAATTTATTTTTGAAATGTTTTAAACGACCTTGAGTGCAATTCGAACGTTAATTTTAATATCCAAAGTCCTTTTGTAATCATTCGCCAATGCATCTTTCTCGCCTAAATAAATAGGTACATGGACTAATAAGTACGAGCGAAATGAGAACATAATAAACATCATATACATATATATGTATAATTATTTTTATTTAAAATTTAAATCAGGCAACGACGCCCATATTACAAATAACTTACAGACTAACATAACATATTTATGTTTTTTATAAACTTAAATCTAAACACTATTTATGCGACAAAACGGCGTGGTTCCGTTAAATCCTCTGGTGCTGTGTCGGATTCGGCAGTTTGCCCCGGAACCTCCAAAACACGACACGACACCCTTCGGTCAGAAGGGTGTCGTGTCTCCTCTCGTGCATGAGAGGAGGCCTGTGTTCAGCAGTGGGACGTATATAGGCTGAAATGATGAAATGAATGAATGTCCATTGTCATAAAACCTCCAGTTTTCCGCATTTCTAAACAATCAAAGCACAACATAATCCAGGCAGCAATTCTCGAAACTCCCGAAGCACTCCATAATCGAGAATTTCTCGAAACTCACCACAACCTGAACGTGAATGGAGTTTGTACTGAAAAAAACATTCATTATCGAGTCGGCTGCAGTTTCCGTACACGATTAAACTCTTCCTGATTTTTCCTGAAGCCCGCAAAAGCTATTTCAACTTTGCACGGGAATAATACAGTTCGATATTTGCATACCAATTTGTATGGGTGTGATACGCCAAGGCAGAGATTTGTGGAAGCTGTAGGTACATAAATAAATATTATAATATAGGGAAATCATGTAGAAATCGAGAAATTGTTTTTGATTCATGGGTGTTTTCTAGGTAATTAAATCATTATATATAACCATGTATACCGCCTTTAGGAACATTACCGTTCAAATTCTCGGGCCAAATTAGCACACATACACAATTTCGCCTACATTCAAATAAGACGACGCGTTTACAGAGCCTGTAATCAAAGCTGGTAAACGAAATAATAGTCATCTTTATTACACTAATGGTACATAGCTAAGTGTAGATGAAATGCATATAATGTCAATAACTACCAATCAGCGACATTAATCCGCTAATACCCTTCTTGCTGTACGTACTGGCCGCTGAGAGTTCGCGGTCCATATTTGATTAAAATATGACTTGGACAGGGACAGGTTTATGCCATACATTGAAGAACCAGTCAAATAATTCACGTATAATAATTTAATGTAGATTAAAAGATAACTAGTTAAAATGTTGTTATGAAATGACAGACTAATCAACATAAGTAAGTATATCATTGTTGTATAAATGTATTCCGCTATAATAAGTATTTTGTATATTTTATTATCAATCTGTATGGCAGTGCGAATTCACGTTCAGGTATAGTCTGTCCGTTTTTCTAAGATCAAGTACGCCATAGTAAATGTATGGCGAACTGGATCTTAGAAATCGGACTGGCTATACAGTCTACAAAATTTACACGGGTACACGAATCGGGTCAAAAATATTTGAACAGGCGGAGTCACAATAAATCCCTACTTTCAGTTCAGAATATTTTATATGTATATAGCCAGTCAAGCAAGTTTGTCAGTAGAAAAAGGAAATTTTGTATAGGACCACAGCCGTTCGCGCGCTTACATTTTCTAAATTTGTCGCTCTTATAATATTTTAAACTTTCGCGTTTTGAACATGTGTTAACTGTATTAACTCACATTATACGAAACGAAACTGATTTACGTCGGTAAATCAATTGGACAGCTTTTTTCCATAGTTCTCTGCGAATAGCATCTTGTGGGAATCTGAATGGAAAGTAATGTAAAATGACAATACAAAATTTGATTATTAATTTGAAATAACTAGGTAGTTTTTTTATAGCTCCATCTCATGAAATAAAGAAAGGAAAATACAAATCTGTAAGAAGGAATTTATTACTACATTTATAATTATATAGAAAATACCTAAACCAAACACAAGTTAATAAAATAGTCTACTTCATTTATTTATTTATTATTTA